>NW_024609846.1:207734235-208936255 GCF_016920785.2 Ixodes scapularis | reverse complement strand
CCGGCTGCCGGGCGATCGGTGCCGCCTGTTTACGTCGTCGAGAGATTAGGAGTGCGGGGTGGTCGTCGTTTCGGTACGGGGTGTAATAAACGGCGGGATAAGCTATCTCTGGACGTCTCGCGTGTACGTGAATACCGCGATGAAGCACGGAAGGACAAACAGTGGCGCTCTGGCGTGAGCGCTCAAGAGGGAGAGAGAGGTATGCGTGGTTGGGAACGTGCTGGATTACTGGTCTCTCGGTGACCGAGTTGGGACTTTGTTTGGGGCGTGACAAAGGCCCATAGCGACGACACTGTGCGACAACAGGGAGTTTTCGCAGATGGTTTCCGCTGTCCGGCAACGGTTCTAC
The DNA here is from genome assembly GCF_016920785.2 of Ixodes scapularis. NCBI lineage: Eukaryota > Metazoa > Arthropoda > Arachnida > Ixodida > Ixodidae > Ixodes > Ixodes scapularis. Next base: position 208,935,906 of record NW_024609846.1, on the reverse strand, counting down.
GCAAACCGGCACCGAGATCCGGTACTCTACAGTCAAGGCTATGGGCGCGCAGGCGCAGCTGCGGCTTCTTCGTTGCGGGGGGCTTAGCGGAAGGGGAAACGCGGTCTACGGAAACTTCCCAATAGAGAGTTTTCATAGATCGGTTCCGGTGTCCCCCATCGTTCTCCGCAACCGCTACGAAACCTGGGACTCTGCAGACAAGGCTAGCCGTGCATGGGCAATAGTGGGGTTCCGGAGAGCGTGGCGGAGCTGGGAAAACGGTCAACGAAAACTCCCTAATACTTGGATGCACGCATACATCGGTAATCCGAGTCGTGCTTTCGCTGGGCTGTCGATGCACTATCTTGGTTCGAAGGTAAACATCTTCGGCAGACGTGTCTGGTTGGGAAGTGATAATGGAAAAATATTTGACTCCACTCAAAAATTAAACTCGGACCCAACGTTTCAAAACCAGTTCGGTTTCTTCTTCAGGGGCGATTGATCTCGTGCGTGGGAGCAGCCTCGTCTTCTTTGGTGGAACGAATATCTTCTAATCGCGCTTCTGCCTTGCCATCCAGTCTCTCCCTAATCACGTGTAGTAGTCCACTCTCATAAACAGGTGGCAAGGTACCCATAGATCTGTTGATATTTCCTGGTGTATTTTGGATGTGCCATGATTCAAGGTGATGTCTTTTTCGGAGATTGGTTTCAACATCAAGAACGGACGCGTTCGCGAAGTCTATCGGATGGTCAAAGGTGTCACAGTGCTCCGCAAGAGCACTGCGTTTTCGGTCGAATTTGCGTACATCGTTCTTGGGCTGGCATAACCTTTCGATAAAGTTCTTTGTTTCGCCGATATAAGATGCAGGACATTTTAAGCAAGGGATCCGGTAAACAATTCCCGGTGCTTTTTCTTTCGGGGGGCGATCTTTTGGTCCTGGCATGAATCGTCCGAGAGTGGATACCGGTATCCAGTCTCCTTAGATCTCTCCTTAGAGTTTAAAAATGGACATGTATGCTGGAGATATCAGGCACGACCTTGCAAAAGATTTCTTCCTTTTAGCTCGGAACATACCAAAAATGTGAAAAGAGCAGTTGCGACCACAGCGCTCAATTCCGCCCTTAAGAGGTCATGTGAGCATCAGGTGCGGAGGAGTTTTGCGACGCAAATCTCTAGGCTACAAGATGCGGGCTAGCCTAGGACACTTCTTGCTTCGATTTGTGAAAACATATGTGGAAATATCAAGCGCCAACCTTTAAGGAGATGGAACAACAACAACAAAGAAGCCTCGGACACCCTATGTGGTCGCCCCTTATATCCATGGGCTCACCCATCGACTAAAAAAGATTGCTGGCCGACAGGGCGTGCAGGTCATATGCTCTGCGCCTAACAAGGCTTACTCCATGTGCCGGAACGTGAACAGGGAGGACAACAACGAAGAGACAGGTTGCAGCACATCTCGCAAGACCAGATGCACCGAATGCACAAAAGAAGTCATGTACCAGATCCCTTTGTTATGTGGCAAATGCTACATTGGTCAAACGGGAAGGTGCATTAACGACAGAACAAGAGAGCTCGCAGCGTCAGTGAAGGCCACCACAGCAGCAGGGCACCTCGCGGCCCATTGTCGGGTGTGAACATGTGCGCCAAACCTTGCCAACATTGACATCCTGGCAAAATATCGCACAAGGGTTGCTCGAGAAATTCTCGAGGCCCTTGCTATTGACGCGAAGGGGGATCATTGCGTGAGTGCACCGTCAATCGCGCTGCACCAGAAGGAATCGGTATACCTGCGAGGAGCCGCGCACTTGACAGGCACATGAAAGAGGAAGAGCGGGAGACGAAGGTTCAGATATAGAAGAGGAGGAAGAATCGGTTTAGCTGTACACTATAGAAAAAGTGGATTTCATTAAAATAGGTGCTTGTCCAGCGGTGTGTCTGCCTTTTTTGTTCGTCTCTGTGTGTGTGTCCGTAAAACGTTCAGCTGGCACTTTTACAATCATGAACCAACTAGCTGAGCTTCAAGCCGTACCAAATTAGTGCTTCCACCGCAGAAGCAAAGGGGTTCGTAGATATTCTCCGGCAATGGTTGTTCACGGAAGTCTCCGCTGCGCTAAACGGACACTCGCACCGCGTTGAAGTGGCTGGGACACGTGCGACCTTCTGCACCTTGTCAGGAGTTGCAAATCTTGCCCTTATAGTTTCCTTTTGGGTCATAATTTCACCTAATGTTTGCCCTCATACGGGTGTACTCGTACACGTCTGCGTAGTGAAATTATTCTATTTTTATTTTTTGTTTGGCAAAATGTAACCGATTAACCAGTTAAAAAGATATTAATCGCGATGAAAGCATTAATCCATTAGTCGGCAGGTTAATCTATTAAATGCCCAGCCCCACCGAGAGACCATTGCAAGGTTCTCTCCTCCCCTCCCTCCTAGAAGAGGTAAACTGATGCCACTCGATAAACCACACAGGCTGAGCAAGAATATTGAGGGGAAGATAGGAAATGGGAAGGCATCGACTTTTGAGTTATCAATAATAGTGTTCGTTTTTTGCTTTAAAATCGTCTGTTCAACTGGCACTCAAAGTGTCGAAGCTCTCCTAGTTAATTTCTTTCTCAATATCTTCAGTTACTTAGAGGGAGGCACGAAGCCAGGCCGGGAAGGGGCCTTGGGGTCCGCCCCCCCCCCCCCCCCCCCTTTTCGAAATCTTCCATTTTACTGGGACCTCCTCTCCCCCCCTCCCCCTCATACAGCATTTTGTCGTAAGTGCCCCCCCCTCCCCCCCCTTCCCCCCCCCCCCCCCCCCAAAAAAAAAGAAAAAAAATCCTAGCTACGTGCCTGCTTAAAGGCCCTGATAGGGTCTCGCGTTGGACAGCGGTGAGAAGGGGTGGGAGGGAGGGCGGGTGTTCGGTATTTTGTGAAGCCCAAAAGTGAAGCCTGGATAAAAGCGTGGCCGCGAGGCTTGACACTGATTGGTTGACGGGTGGGAGAGGAGGAGTGAAGTGCTCGACGCTGTTTGATTAAAGGGGGGGGTGTGATGTGACAGGGTTGGGGGTGTGAGGAGGAGAGGTAGGCGAGGAGGTGTGAGAGGAGGAGCGGTTTACAAGGTTCTGGAAGATCACCAGGTTTGTCATTTTAAGTATGCCACGCGTCAATTTATCCGATGAAGAGTGCCGTGAATTCAGGCGTCTGGCTGAACAGGCTATACGTGCTGCTAAACGACGGCATAAACGTTTGCCATGCTAGAACGTTTCACGTATGCGAGAAAAAAAAATTGCCCAGCAATGTTTTAGAATCAGCTGCCTGACATAGGTTTCAAAATACGAATCGCCCACTGACACTCGGCGAATGTTCGGTACCAACGCGCTCCAGAGATTGAATGCTTTCCTTCACTTTGAGCTGGACTCTTTAGTAACTTCTCATCAATCTAATTTTACAATCTGGGGGATGAAGGACGCTAGCCAAATAACTTTATCAACGCTTATCGTGGTGGCGCCGAAGCATTTAGGCAGTTTTATTTATTGCTCGTTGTCTTAGTATTATTATTATATCGATAACAAGTCGTTAACTTTCGAGTAAAGATTAACGCATTAATCGGCGTCTAGCTCGTTAGCCGTTTAATCCGTGACAAGTAGATCCTTGCAGGCACATAGCCATGGGGGGGGGGGGGGGGCATGTCCCCCCCCAGAAATATTTTATTTTGCTGGGGCCGCCTCTCCCTCCTCCTCCTCATACAGCATTTTGGGCCTCCCCCGAAACAAAATCCTGGCTACGTGCCTGGATCCTTGTAACATGTGGTCGCGGGCTGAAAAACTCAACATGAAGAATTTGATCAACGGCGATACTTCCGTTCCTGTGATACTTTTTCAAGGTACAGTCATGCGGCAATATGAGCAGGCCCAGTCTTGTGAGCTACCCGAAATGGGTAAAATGCCCCATGGGGCACCTCTGGCAGGCGTGCTATGGTATACGAAAGCGACCGCCACATTCAGAGAATAGGGGATGGAAGAGTCCATTCCAAACTCTCTTCTTGGCAGCTTAACGTACCTGGCCTTTCCGCATGTCCTTTGAACCGCCGGAACGCAACTGCTGGGCGTCCCAATCGGGGCGTATAATGCAGTGTGACCACCTTTTAAGGGTGTTCCTGTGACACCCTTAAGGGGCGGCCACACTGCTAATACGCCATACAAGAAACAGTGTGCAGACACTGTCTGAGGTCTTCCTTGTGTGACGGTCATATTGGCCATGCAAAAACTGACTGGAGACATGTTCGAAGCAGACACATGCATGAAGCAAACCTGCTCCGAAAATGCTTGAGCCGTGTGCTCGGATAATGATGGCATCATGTCTCCAGCATACGCCGTGTCTTTTTTGTGTGGTGTGTGAGCAGTGACGGCTGCGCCTTGGCGACGTTAGCCTTTGGACAAGCTAGTTGACACCATTAAAGGTAATTCTTTTTTTTTTAATTTTTGTAGTTATAGTGAGGATATCTGGACTTATGAATGAGGGATGAGAAGCTAATAAAACACTGCGCATCATTTTTCTTTTTTCATAGTCCAACTTTTTTGTATATATATTTGAGTCACACAAAACTCTATTCGTAGGAAAGACATGCCTCACAGTTTTCAATTGCTTAAATAGCGCTTATTAGCTGGCAACTTAGTGTAAGTAAAATGGTGACGCCTCTACATTTATTTTTGGCTTCTTCCTCGCTTCTCCCACGAGCCCCTGTGACATTTTCGTGTATTCCAAATAAACCAGTAATCCGTTTCACAAAACGTATTTATAATAATAATTAAATTAAGCAATGCGCATTACTATAAATGTTATTTATATATGATAAATACTTTCTCGAATCCCTAACTTCGCAATGTCTTAACAATTCTGCCTGCCTTCACAGCTTCCCGATTAACGGATTAAGTAATGGAATGCAACTTAGCAATAGGTTAAGAACTCTTAATGGCGAACAGTCCTAGTTAATATAACATCAGCCCCGCGGTCGCTCGCTCTATTCAGTTCAACGCGGTCGAGTCGGCTGTCCACACCGAAGCGGGGAGAAAGAAAAGGGAGAAATCGCTCTTCCCTGGCAGGGAGGAAGCTCATTTCCTTCCCTCGTTCTGCTCCCCTGGAAGTGAGCGCTTCGGCAAAAGCGAAAACAAAAGCCTGTACTGTTCTCTTTTTTTTTCGTTTATTTACGGCGTTTGCAAAGACTGAGCAAAACGCGTCTATTACCTTCTTTTATTTTATTTATTTTCCCTTCTAGACCAAAGAAAGAGCACGTAGGAAATGGAGCTGAAGGCTGTATGACATTGACTGCAGGTCTTGTATAACTTTACGTATACATTTAATGGAGGAAGCGTGCCCAGAGCACGATTTATTTGATCGTACAAACCACTAATAGACATACCTTTACTGGAACCATGCCCGCTTCCATTTAGGTGAGCATCGATCCTACCGGCGTGATGTCGTGTGATCACAATTACGTGATGCGCTCCGCAGCTAGCGGTCGTCTTGGACAGTGCGAACATGTTTATTTGGGAGCCCGAGCCTGGACGAAATCTGGCGTAAATTTCAGTCTGTACACCGTTACGAAAAAGAAGCGCAAAATCTCTGGGCAGAAGAGTGAGAAAAAGTGGCTCCGCGCAATGAAGCACGCTGTCTTGTAACCGACGCCCATGCCCAATCTATCCACACACAGCCTTCTCCACCACGCCAGCGTCTATAGACCCATCCGGCCCAGTGGAATGTGGCAGGCATCCTACCAACAAGAAAGCGTCAAAACAGACGACCGGGGATCGGTCCTCTTCATCGGGGCGCCCGAGACAGCGGGTTGAAAACCGCGCGCGGCTTCTGTACTCCGTTCGCCGCCAAGCTGATAGTGCGGTGAAGGCTACGTACTCATTCAACCAATCATACGCCTACCTTTCGCCACGTGATCACGTTCCTCCCTCCCATACCCACGCCCAGAGACATTCTGGTCACGTGACGAAGGGGAGGCGTTTGATTGGTCCGGCGAGCCCGTAGCTCTCACCGCACTGACAGCTGTAGGGTTGAACGGAGCGTACAATCTCTCCCGGGGTCCGTGCTTCAGGAGGGCAGGTGGGCTTCCGGCGCAGCTACGTCTTCGTCAGAGCGCGTGGTCCGGACTCCGGGGACGGATTGGGGTCGCCAGGAGAACGCCGCCATGGTTCCTCCCGCCGGCCGTGTTCGTGTGGGCTTCCGGAGGCAAGCTGGTTTGTCCCGCTAAAAATGGGGGGAGGGGGAGACCTCCGCCGCCACGGACACTGATGGAGGAGCGGGGATCTCCTTGTGCTAGGGTGACGGGGGACAGCAGGAGCCAGCGGTAAACCCTCGGTTCGAGCCATGCGGGCCTGTCTGCGGGGCCTTTGTTCTCCTTGTCACACTTGGGATAGGGGCTGAACAGGGTAGAAAGTCTCATCCTTGGTATTGGACCACGGGTGTTTCGGGATGAGATCTGCTGTGGTGTCCGAGCTCAGCAGATCTCGTCCCAAAACAACCGTGGTCCAATACCCAGGATGAAACTTTCCACCCTCGTCAGCTCGGGGAATGGACATGGGACAGCGGGGGGGGGGGGGGGGGGGGGGGGGGGGGGGGATTTAGGGTTTAGTATGCAGACGTATTTCTTGGAAACCCCGAAATTCGTAATGGCGGGAGGTATCGCCGGCACTCATGTCACTTGTATGCGTTTAATGTGCATTAAATTAAACTTTGTAGCAATTCACTCCTTAAAAAAAAAAAGACAGTCCGCTCAGAGAGTACGGAGGGGACCATGCGGTGGCGTGGCAACCGGGGGGGGGGGGGGGGGGGGGTGCTATTTGTGGCGGCATCCGCAAACCCCCCCCCCCCTCCACTTTATTGGTTGGGTGCAATCTTGGGGAGTGAAGGTGGGGGGGGGGGGGGGGGGGGGGGCTACGGAAGACATAAGGGACCCGGGTGCTGGATGGCCTAGCTACGCCACTGGGATCATGTGCTACGCCATTGATGCACAGTGCTTAGGCATTCTCTGGGACCCAGCGGTTTGTCAACAATAATCATTAATCGCCCCTCCCCCCCAATTTTTTTTTTTTTTTTTTTTTGCGGTTACGAGACATGTTGTGAATTGGAACTCAGTTCGTGGGAATTCCCTGGCTGCTGCCCGTCTCGGGGAATGACACAACCCACCGGTTCAGTAACACGTAGGCATTTAATGACCACCATCGCCCGCGCCGCGACCCCAAGGGGCCCCGTGCATATCTAGATATACGCTGCGACAGCCCTTTACCAGCGGCGGAGCGCCGCTCGCGTGGACAGTTGCCCTTGGCCCCCCCTCGCGGTGCAAATGACCACTCCGATTTGGCCGAGGGACAACCTGGGCCTACGCTTTGGAACCCCAGGTTGCCCGCAAGTTGCACTTGCGGTCTGAGCGTATAGTTACAAAAACGCGCTCCGGGCTTTTAGCCTTCCTGCAAAGCACACAGGCTCGTGCTGTGTGTGCAAGTGCAGATCAGTGCAACGGTCTCGTACTTGTTTGCTGCTGATACCCCCCGCCGACGAGTGGCTCTTGGCTCAGAGGCCGGGCTTCTCGCCCAAGCTTTCATCTCGCCATCCGGACCATTTGGTGTAACCCTCCGCGGCGTTGTTCCGCATTTAGAAACTCCGATTGTCGATTTCTTCGGGCAGAAGAAACAGCGTTCCTTCCGCTGGTTTCCTCTTTCGAAACCCCCCCACCCGGGCGTCTCTTTCTCCGGGCCTTTTTCGCCGCCGCGCCATCTTGCGAGCGCCTGGACTCTGAACCCGGGCGCCACACGGCGCCGCTGCCTACGCATCGTGACGTCAATTCTGCGGGTTGCCGCAGAGGTTTCCGCGGAGTGTTCCCGAAGCTCCGACAGAATCGGGCGCAATCTTTTCCCGAGTGTTTGTGCGTGTGTTTCGCTTTCTGGCTCTTCCCATCCTCCGACGCGTTGCAGCTTCCGGCCAAACTTTGGCGTTCGTCTCGAAGATGCCCTTCGATAGGTTGCGGACAGGCAAGAACCCAGCCTTCGGATTGGTGGAGCCCCTTCTTTCCTCCCCCCTTTTTTCCTCCCCCTTCCGGCGGTGGAACCAATCGGGCGGGTCCGTGGTCGAACTGCCGCTGGGCCAATCGCGAGTGCCGCCTTCGAAAATCAATTAGAGTAGCGAAGCGCGTCGGCCGGCGTTCCGGCGTGACGCCATCGGCGCCGTTAGCGCGCGCCGGCGGCGGCCGCGCATCGACGCCCGTTCGGCGCCCACCAATCAGCTCGCCGATCGATGGACGCTGTTTGCCGTCGTCGGCGAGGCCGGGCATGCGCAATGCCGACGCCGCTGCGACAAACAAAAAGGTCCGCCGAAGAAGACGGAGAGGAGAGCGGCCATCCATCTGCCGTCGCGCTCGCCCTCGGCCGCCGCCACGTCGCCTCTCCTCGGGCTTCGGCGTCCGATCGGCCTTCGACGTCGTCGGCGGAGCAAAACTCCGCCCCCGGATCGGACGGGAACCCACCTTCGGCGACCGCCTCCCGCCGCGCCGAACGCGTCTTCGTTTCCAAGAGCGCCGTCCCCCCCACCGTTTGATTCGGGACACGCCGATAGCGCCGATCGGAGACGCCTCTGCCGAGAACGCCCCGCAGGAGCCGCCATACGCTCGATGCACCCCCGCTCTTTTTTTTCTTTGCACCTCGGCGGGACCGAAGACGTTCGCCCGCACTACCTACAGGGACATACTTCCAAACAGCGGCGTCAGAACATAGGGGGAGGGAGGGGGGACACCTCCCTTCAGTCTCTCCCCCCCCCCCCCCTGTCGCCCCCTCTCTCTTTCTAGACTGTACCAGTACACCGTTTTGGAATACACACACACACGCTACCGCTTGTCGACAACGTTGCAAAGATGCTTCATCCAGCACTCTGACGAAGCTGAATTATTATCTTTCTTCACTAAAAAAAAAAAAAAAACTGCCGCGGGAGTGTTGTTTTTATTATAGCAGAGTCTCGCTTTGCGACGCACGCGTCACATTTGTGCGCGCGGGCAATCTTGCGAATGTTCGGAGCAGCTGGTCCCTTCGCTCGATCAATGTTGCCTTGGCGGAAACCCCAGAACATGCCCTCTGCGGCAACGGCGGGCTTCACCGCTACTTCGTTTCTAATGCCACCGTGGCCCGGAAAAGGGCTTTCCCACCGCGCACCGAGATGCGCGTGTATAATAAAAAACAAAACAAAAAAAAAGTCCTTTTTTTTTTTCCCCCGCAAGCTCTGATCTTGTCTTTCGCGCGGAACTAACTCGCATTCAGCTAAGGGTGCACTGTGGGTTTATCGACGTTCGAAGTACCGTTCGAATAGTTAAAAACAGAAAACCCTTTACTCCGCACGGACTATTCCAATAATCGCCTTCTGAACGCCGCCATCCTTTTTTGCCGGGTAGCTCTCTTGTGCAGAATATGGGACGCTGTGGCGCGCGTTCACCGTCCAGTGACTCGGCATTTTTCACCCCCGCGATGACCGCTAGAAGGGTGTTGGACGGGCAAGGACAAACACAGTGGACAGCGCGTGCCTAGCCCCCCTCAAAAGCGCCTGCGAAAGCGCAAAGCGACGGCGGCCTTTTCCGGTTCCCCATCCCTCTCCCGGGCGTCCCATCGCGGCCCCGTCCTCCTCCTCCTCCCGAGGGGCGCGGGAGAAGGGAGCCTCCGCTGCCTCCGCGTCCTCCCCCGCGCGCGTGCGGCGAGGCCGTCACGTGGTCGAGTCTCCGCCCGCGTCCGCCTGGCGGCGCGCCTTCTCCGCCCGTCCCGGGGCAACAGGTTGACTCCGGCGCGCCGCTCGCTGTCCGCCGACCTGGGAGCTCGTCGCGGACGCAGCCTCCGGCCATCAGCCCTCCACGTCGCCGACGACGTTCACGCAGCCGCTCCTGAACCGCGGTCCCGCTGTTCTACGTCGCCCGGAGTCCGCCGTCTGGCGCTCTAGATCCCGGCCGGCGTCCTTGAAGCGACGCTAACCCCCCCGGAAGTTGATCTCGGCTGCCGGCAACCCTTCCAGAGAGCCCCCTCCGCGCGTGTCGTGAACCGCGTGTTGTCGGCACTCCATCGCCCGACCGCGGGATTGTCTTTGCCGACTGTTCAGCTTGCTCAAGGACGAGCCCCGAGTTCGGCCCGGGTCGTTGGAAGTCGTCCGTGGTCGTCTTCGTCCGGACGTGTGTGTTCGCTGCCGCGTGTGCGTGTGTCAACTGGTCCCTCCCCCTCTCCGTCTCGCACCTTTGGTCGTTGTGGTACTTCCTTCGTCGTCGTCGTTGTTGTTGTGTTTGTGGTGCTCAAGGCCCTCGTCGTCGTCCTCGTCGTCATCATTCGAGTTCATCATTCTCGATGTGAGTATATCAGTTCCCGTTTCGTAAACTATCGGGCCTTTCCTGACGTAACGTCGGCGAGGTGTGCCTGTGGGCGTGTCCGCGTTTGTTTCTTTCTTATTTTTTTTCGACGTTTGTTTTTAGCAATTCAAGTTACTACAGTCTGTAGCGCGGCCATCGTAATTGAGATACGTATTGAGTTCCAAGAAATGCTCCTTTATTGTTTGTATCCGGTAGCACGGACGAGTATACGTCCTTGTTACAATCTACACCTAGCATTACCAAGCCGTCGCAGTCTTCATATATCGTGAACGTTGAATTCGTGTAACAATGTAATCTGCCGAAGCACGAATGTTAACGAAGCTCCTCTCGGGCCTCACCCATCCCGTCCCTTGCTCGTCTTCTTCACAATGGAGAGAACCACTCGTTGTCCTCCTCTAGGTCGGGCGCCTACTCCTCGACTCTCCTACCACAGAACCGCAATCTTCGGTCAGAGCTGTGCATCGCCTCAATATTCAACGCGCTACGTTCGCTTCCCACTTCCTCTAGGTTAGCCCGCTTGTGGAACCCATTCATTCGTATACACTCGATGATTACAGGTTTTGAGGTCACATTGTGGCCGCGACGACCTGCGAACCTGATAACGTAGCTCGGCAGGAAGAACACAGTCAGCTGAACCAACACAGACATGTCCTCTTGTGCCCGAGTCCCACTAGACGGACAAACTGAAACAACCGACACCGAGAGGCATCAACGCGTACAGCGTGCACGTGAAGGTACTTTTGGCAGGCTTGGGTTTGTCGCTGTAGTTGGGCTCGGCCATTAGCTCTATAGCGATGTGCCCTGCCGATGGCGAGCATCAAAATCAAGGCTTGTCCGGGTTCCACGCGACCGTTTTTTTTTTTTAACCACACTTTTTAAAACATTAACTGTTGTTCGCCTTGGTGGCTGAGAGAGGAGGCCCGGGATATTCCATGTTAGCTTTCCTGTGCCCACTTGATTTCCGGCTTGTCTCGACTCTAGTAGGCGTTTGTCGTACCTCGACTGGATACACGTTTTACGGTCAACAACTTATAGATGGGGGTACCCTTTTCCGGTACCTGACGGATAGCAAGCAGGACAATTGCATTCCATGAATGACTCGGCAATCCCTCATCATGCGTGTCTTGAAACATCTTTCGGTCATAAAATAACCGATATACTAGAAGATGAAAAAAAAAATCGAAGAAAATATAATATTCGGCAGGCAGACAGCGACGAAGAGAAATTGCTTTTGACAGTCTGGCTTACGGGGGATGGAACCTTATTTCTTCCTTTTGTTCCAAGCCGCGACCCAGATTCGAAACCCGCATTCGTATACGGCTCTGCGAACACTGCTTGGAATTGAATAACTCAGCTTCATAGCTTTCGCTTCAACACTGCGATAGTCGCCGGTATGTCTCTAGCCATGAATACTGTCGCCCTTATCACCAGTATTCGCACACCCCTACACAGGAGTCGATATATGTTTGATCAATTTTTATCATTTCTGTCCACTCATCCACCAACAAATCCCAATTTCCTAGCTTTATCGAGTGAGGTAGCGACCTCCTCGATAACGTCCCAAATCCGTAAGTTGTCTGCAACCATCTCAAGAATTACCTTTCGTTGTTTTCTTGGTGTATCGGTTCCGGCGAGTTTTCCCGCGGCACGTTTTCGAATTATCGCCCTATTTCGTGTGATTTAAACGGGGAAAACCTCATTACAATTCAACTTCGGCGCATGTCGACACTTTACGCTGTGTGTATACGTGCGCATGAAATTATGTATACACATACGGGTAATACTTCCCGGTTTACTGCGGCACTCTGCATGATATTACAGCATGTAAAATACTAATTAGATGCAGCTGTTTTACGTATGACTTTCGACACCTAAAGCGCTTTCTTTTTTTATTGAGGTTTAAAAGTTTTCGATTGAAGTTCGTTCGATTTCCGTGGAAATTCAACGCGACGTGAAAGCGACAAAACAACGTAAATACTGAGAAAATGGGTTTTTGAGAATCGTCGATTCGCTCGTTGATTCATCTCGAATTCGTTCATGGTGGGCAACAATATACGTATATCCCAACGATAATGGATGGTTTTTATGCCTTTTCTAATCCGTTGTTCTGCTGGTCTCTTTGCTCTGCGCGTTAGCGTCCCACTAGTCAGAATCGTTCTTGCCCAGATCAGGTGGAAGCGTCAAAGAAACTTTATATTGGTATCAGGGTCGTGCGCGTGCTCCAGGAAACCGCTGTATCTCCATATGAATATGATGCGGAGTTTTAAAAGATTTGGTTTCTTATATCTTAACTTTCCGTTTAATTGGTATTCGTTGTTTGATAAGAAATCTACATTTATTTTGGTCGAATGACGGAGTGTTTTAATTTGTCATCCACTTGTACACTTGTATCGAAATATCGCGTTTGCAAAATGCTTCTCTTGCCTTCTGAGACATGTTTGTTCTAGCAGATAAATATTCTTTATATCTACAGTCCTAAAACGTGTGACATCGGTACTTATAAGAATCAGGATGCACGCTAATTGATTTTAGACTGCCATCACAATCCTCCCGAGTGTCGTCATTTTTGTTTGCGCACTTTCAGGCTTCGATGTTCAGTCGTCCAGCGACGCAATCCTATTTTCTTGCTCGTGTATCTCACTAACGGTGATCTTCACCTTGACAAAATAATACGTAAACGAGTGAGCTCATCAGAGTTACACATTCATTTTAAAATCCTAGATTAACTAAAACACGAATAGAGAGACAATCACAACAGTTTGAGCCTTGAGGACGTATCTCCACCACAAGGCGGAGCAAAAAAAAAAAAAAAGTAATTTTCAAATGTTTACGTTTTTTGTAAAATGCTATTTCGATGCAGATATGGGCTCGTTTGGGAGCCCCTCAGTTAAGTAAAAACTCGGTCTTTTGTTTCTGCTTCGTCTGAGTATAAGGTAGAAGCAAAAACATGAAGCTGCTCGTGGTCCGAGCAATTTCTGGGGCTATTATAATACTCAGAGGTCGGTATCCCACGAAGGAGTCCTTTTTTTTTATGCAACGTCATTTTTTTATTATTGCAAATGTTACGGTTCTATTGTCAGCGAATGGCACACGCACCGGTTAGCGTCACGTACAATTGGGTAGGAGTACGAGGCCTTCAGGGGCGGCACGGAGTTACTTTACAACTGGGAATCAGTCGTGTATCCCTGCCTTTGGATACACCCGGAAACGCCGGCGTATAACATCTGCGTACCCCGTTGCCGTGGTTCGGCACTCTACATCAGATGAGAGTCGAAACCCCGAATGTGTATAGTGCCGTGTTATTTCTTTATAGAACACGCAGGACAGTAACGAATCCACTTTCCCGATTCGTGGCCCTCACGATCGCGTCCCGTCGTTTGTCTTGCACGTCCAGAACGTTCTTCGCATGCGTACATATAGGAGCGAGTTGTAGCTGGCTTCGCCAAGACCGATCGGCATGTCCGATTACGCTCGTTTATTCCGTATCACTCTTGTCCAAGTAGCCATGCGTTCGAAGTCCATTCCACCGGATGATCGCTCAGCAAGCAAACATCTTGACGAAGAGAAACCGACAAGAGTGCCTCAGCGTACGGCACGTGTACTCGCTCGTCTCACGTGCCTCCGGTTTGTTTCTAACCATGGAAGAGTTTGAAATAACCTCTGGAGTCGGAGGTGGAAAGTCGCCATAGTCACGCGCAGGGTGGCAGGGAGGTATTTCCGTTGTAGCGCCTCCAGAACGAGGTTCCCGCCTTCGATTACGCTTCCACGTTTCCTGAGCCTCGAGTGTGCAGGCGCTGTCGAAGCACGGTGGAAGGCAACGGGAGTGTGCTGGGCTAGGGCACCCTATGCTGGGCCGGCTCGCTGGACCAGCGTCTCAGCTGAGACTGAATGAAAGAAAACACTGCAAAGGCTGGGGCGCGCGAGCGTCTCGAGACGCGGTTCGAGTCCCGCTCAGCTCGTGCGGTGGCTTTGGCAGTGCTTTCTTTCGACCAGTCACAGCTAAGACGCTGTTTCCAGCAAGCCGGCCTTGGAGTCTGGGCAGTTGAAAGAGACACCCTGCACTTCTTGTCCCGTTAATGCTCCCCGACACAGACGGGGCCCATCCGCGTTCGCAAATATTCAAACCAATATGGCCGTCGGAACCTAGAATTGCATTTTAAGCGGAGAAAAAAAGAAAAAGAATGGATCATGAAAGTAACTCGCTCGAGTATTAAATGTAGATGCTTAACTACTCACACTATTACTCTTCTACTGCTTCAGAGCCTAATGGCGTGTGCACCTACATCACTTGCAGCTTGAACAACCCAATACCTGGTCAGTCATGCTCGTTGCATCAATGAGACAAACATCCCTCGATGAGAAATGTCAGAAAGCTATTCTGAAGCGATGAATGTAGGCATGGTTGCCCAGACCCTGCGTTCCTTATCAAATGGTTGGTGTCCATAGAATCCAGCGAAACGTAGAGCGCCTCGCTGGATTCTTATGCTTAAAAGAGCACAATATAGTTATATTATACGTCATTGATTAAGTCGAGGGCGGAGTAGATCTCAACGAATCAGACTTTACGTGTGTCGTGGATAATCCCGCAACCGCACTCTTTTTTATTTCCATTCTCTTCAATACAGAAATACGCACTGTAGCCAATACAAAACTATGAAAGTATGTTCTTTTATTTTCATTCTTTTTTTAAATAACGGTGTTGATAATGGACAGACTGTCAGTACGCGGGCGAGCTGGTTGACAATGATGGTATTCTGGGTTTGACCGTTTGTTCTCTCGTGAATGTGTATGTGTTTTGTATTTGAAGCTGCTTTAAACAAAGGAGCTGTCTACGTAGTAGGTGGTTGAGAGTGGCTGTGTGGGTATATATAGGAGGCTGGAGAAATAAACCAGTTAGTTGAGTTTGAGACGTTCCCTTCTGCGTCTGTTCCTTCGACTAAACGACATGATTGATAATCTACCTTGCGCAAGACGATATATTGTTCTTAGATACTACCAGTACCATAGAAGAAATCTCGGAGGCAGCGTTTCTTGGCAGGTCGTACTGCAGACGGAGTAGTTTAATTGTACATATAAAGATAACGAGCCGAGGGGGGGCGGGGGGGGGGGGGGGGGTCTGCTAGATGCACGTGACTGATTCAGATCCGATTCAATGCCCACGCTGCTACATTTACACAGATGCGAAGTAAAAGCTACGTCAAACGCCCGCGTACTTCGCAGGCTACCTCCTTGCTGCGTGAGTGTGCCTGCTGTAGAGAAGCATATCACTATTAGGCACTCACCGACTACAGAGAAACAAACAAAAAGTTTAGCTTGAAAGGAGGCGTATGCTAGCAAGATCATTAGTGCAAGTGCATTAGTAGCCGCATTTAGTAGCAGCATTAGTAGCATTAGTGCAAGTGGGCAAGTGCATTAGTAGCAACCGACTTTTTTTCTTCTTTTTTTTTTTGTTTCGTGGCATGAGGGTTCAACGTACCACGAGTCGCTACTCTTCTACGCCTTTGTTAGATTGATTTCAAACGTACGCTTCGTCGAAGCAAACAGTTCTGCCTTCTAGATCGAGGGATGTGTGTCCGATAAAGCAGGGCTGGGGCTAGACCGACACTATATCTTTAGTATCTATACTCATTGTCGCATCAAGAAAAAAAAAAAAAAACGTTTTGCGCATTATTCATGCGTTGCACCAAGTAGTTCTTAAAACATATGTTACTCGGAAGAAGAAACGCTGTCCTTGGCGTTTGAAACGTGCACGCCTTAATAAATGAACGGTAAGCTAATCTAGAGTTCTCTCGCATATATCTTAATTGACCGCACGGAGGATTACATCGGTAACGCTCAGCGAGAAGCCAGACATTTTTGACTGCAGTTCTGGAGGTGCATACGAGCATAGACCGAAATCCGCAGTGCTGAATTTTCTGCGTGAACCACCGAAGACGAGCGATTGTCTCAGATTTGGAGGCGAGTGCTGTCTCACTGTTCGGATAGGACTCGTGTAGAACTTATTGAACGCGACTTCCAGCAGATCGCTTACGTTGCGCTCGTGCCCACCATGTGTCCCACATTGGCCCTCAGTAAGGAACATAAAGAATTCAGAACTTGTGTCTCGTCGGTGGCAGGTTAAGAGTTCGGGGGAAGCTCCTCCCTCCTCTTTCCACTATAGTAGAGCGAACGCTGAAGAGGAAGTCGCACTCTCTCCAGCATTCGCTCTTCTAAAGTGGAAAGAGGTGGGAGGAGCTTCCCCCGAACTCTTAACTTGTCACCGACTATTGGCGGCGCGCGCGACCTACAGGGGGCGTTTCTCTCACTATCATCATCATTGTCTGTGACGTCAAGGGTAGGACGGACTGGGACAGACCACGCAGATCTTGGATCCCGCGTCTCGCGAGCTCGCTTTATGCGCTGTTTGGTTAACGCGCGGCAAGGTCTGTTTCGCGCTTTCTGTTTATTTGGTCAAGTGATATCACCGAAGCTTGAAAACCGTGGCACGCGTAGTCGTGCCAAAAAGCACTTTTGGCGCAGAGTTGCCGAAGCGCCCGGATGGCGGTGTACCGTTCTCTACACCAGTACAAAAAGCTGGATGATAAAAATAGAATATCCGGCGCTTTATCCCGCTACAACATCTACCGCGGCGAATAGGGTGTATTATTTTTAAAATTATGATTCGTACAAAATGAAACTGAGAAAGGAATGCCTCATCAAATTGAAAATAGGAAAGCGAAATTCGTGAATCTCTCGTGTGTGTGGTAAACACTTTAATGAAAGCGACTCCGTCTATTATGTTGGTTCCAATATGTTTCGTGAGTATTGGTCTCTTATTAGTTCCAAATTGATTCCCTTTTTTTAGTTTTTTTTTTTTTTAAACCGGAAAAGAAACATTTCATCAAAATAACTGGCAGGAACAAGCGGTGTCTGGCTTCCGGAGTCATTTCAATTAAATCACTCCCTATTCACCCGGTCGATTCGAAACGTGCGAGACCCCCGCGATGGAAGACTTAAATCGAGTAAGCCGGTGACACTTCAGCGTCCCCAAAAAATTAGGTATACACCTGCTATGAATTACAACGTTTGTATGCTTAATTTTGCGGACCCAAATGTGCATAACGAGTGGTGCGCTTCTCAGTGAGCGATTTTAAATTTCTAAGCAATTCTTAGCAAACATTAGATACGGTAAAACAAATTAATCAATCACCTAAATTTGGCGGGCAATGTCAGACAAATAAAAAAATTATGAAAAATTCAGCTTTCTTTTTTTTTTTTTTTCAGCACAAGTCGCGATGTGACAAACTTATTTTCCACGTATTCAATACCAGAAGAGCTGAATGTCAGCCCCTATCCAAGCGTGACTCGTCAGCAACTGTCGAGTCATAATTGACTAAAAGCGTCGGTATCGGCAAGCTCTCTGGAGCTAAAACAAGTGTGCGGCGCTTTGCAACACACCTGTGCGTCCGTGCACAGTTAAGAAGACAGCATGTGCATTTACTCTGGTGAACGCAAAATCTTTTTGCACAGCAGCCTCCACACATCCGAAAAACAAAGAACAGAAAAAAAAGCAAGGTTTAAATAGGCAGCTTATAGCCCTGACGCACGTCGCGCAAGCTGTAATGTGAAGCTCCAAGCTTGTTTTTGAAGATTAGAAAAAAAAAATTAATATAAAAAGCAACTTCGAGGCGCTGTTGTTCATTAAAAAGATCACTCAGAAACACTTCATAGACGTTTCTCTAATAAATGAGCCGTTTTTAATCGGAATTGTCGCGAGCTACCATACCCACTCCATGCTCTGACATAGAGCGTCGTCTGCTCGCATCCTACCAGCTCCGTCACAGAGGGACACTCGCGAGGTGGCGCCACCAAAACATATCGTCGCCAATAGGTGATGTTGGCTCGAATCGCTCAAATGATCGCAATGGTCGTTGATCTGCACGGAAAACTTGTCTCCGACGGCATCGCTGCACGCTGCCCTCTTCCCCGCTTCAACGCTACCCTCTCATTACAGCTGCGCTCGGTTTTCCGCATTATTTGGTCTCTGTCTTCGTTTCTTCGAAGCATGTTACTGTTGTCTCCAAGCTTCTCTCTGCGGTCGCATTTGTCTCCGCTCGCTTTTACTTTGTGGCTTCGGTCTTTCAGGCGCTCCCGTTTGAGTGTCTGCACGAAGTCATGAGTCGCCGTCGTGCGGGGGAGGTCGACAGGCCACGGGGGCCTACGAGCGAGCGGCGTGTTCCCGTTTAAAACAAACGACCCCGCGTATTGTGTGTCGTGTGCACCAGTCAGCGCCGCCGTGACACGCGGCGCACGTCGTCGGCATCCCCGGCCAAGAAGAGGCTTTCCCAGTTCGCTGGCCCCACTCCCATAAACGGGGACTGTCTAAAGTGTGCATGATCGATATCTGTGACAAGTCGTTTCTTGGAGCATGTGTACAGCACAACTGATACTGGCCAATGCACTCGGGCAGCGTCAGTCGTGCTGATGCTCGTAAAATTTCTGCAGTTGATTGAAGCAACGGCGATCTTATTGCATACATTAAGATTTCCACACGTGACGCACTCTGAATACTGACACTGCTTATGCCGTTGTGCAATGGGCTTTCATGTATTTGCTGCTATCGATGAGTGACTTCAAGCACTGTCGTTCGACTCTTCTGATTAGAGGCAATGGAGATAACGGTGGACCGCACTTAGTCACCTTCACTTCCGTCGTCATTGCATTTCCGTGAAAACACCGCTTTTTGCTGCGGTCAAGCAGCTATGGTCAACTGGCACAACGCGAAACTATTTTGGTGCTAGTCTCGGAGCACTCCGACGTCACCAGTAGAGAATATGCTAACGGGGTTTACAACAATCAGTGCGCGAAAGTGAGGGTGTCTGACACTTCAACCAGCAGTTTTTGCAGTATCTCGAAGTCTACAGGTCACTGTACTGCATTTCTAAAGTTTTGTGCGGCATTTGAGGAACACCGAGCGCGAGTAGGTGGCTTTAGAAACCTCCTTTTTCGTGTGGGTGCTAACAAAGCAATGTGCAAAGCTTTGCTTTTCATGGTGCTTTGTTAGCAAAGGAACTGCTTTGTTAGAAACTGTGCTGTTTTCTGAGAAACCACAGTTATAAAGATTATGTATATCAAGTCAGAGGAAGACTTTAACCCTCCAGAGGTTCTTGACTGGCTTCCTCGAACTTGAGAAAAGGAAGTGGATAACTAAATAACATGAAACCACAAAAAAAAAAAAAAAAATATCGATAACAAATTTTTCTTATAAGTCAGTACCACTGTATATTTTCCAGTTTGGTTTCCACTAGAAAACGAATCCTCGACCTGTTTCCAAAACTTTCGGGAGGGTGTATTGGACGAGAGATCGAACAGTCACACCACCAGCGGTTCACTTCAGCTGTGGGGATAACATTCATAACTTGCATGCTTATTTCTAACGCAGTTTTTGGCTAAACCTTGGGAGGAAAAGGGGGGGGGGGGGGTGCACCTAAATGGTCCATGAAATTAATGTTGGGATCAGGTAAAAATTTCAGACTGGGAGTTTACTAATCGCATATCGTTCAGTGAGCCAAAAGTAAACTAGTACATTAGGGTATAAATCCAAAAGCCTGGTTTCCGAAAATTGAAAAATATGGACAAATATTTGGTACCTCTTTCTCTTCGAAAGTCCTCTGCCTTTTCACTGTGATACATTCGCGGCGCCCAGCCCGTCAGTCGAACCGAGCTCACGCAGTGGACACGAGAACTGTGTCACTCGGACGTATGCGCTCGTCAACAATCCAGCCGTCGACAAATATTTGGATTCCCGTTCGTGGCCAATGAGAGCCCTGACGGCACCTATCATAATCTGCGTATGACAAGTTGCATGGTCTGCTTAGAAAGCACGGTGGAACCTTTTGGAAGCACGTCACGACCACATGATTTCTCATTTCGCTTTTGAGTTGAGGGTTAGAGCTAAGAAAGAAGTTAAAAAATTATTTCATGGTCCTTTTAAAAATTTGGACCGCGTCAACTGCGTTAAATGTCTGACGATTAGGCGGAAACGTTACCAGTGTATACTATATTTATATTTTATGCTCATTAAAATATTTTTATCGTTCTTTTGCCTAGTTTACCGGAAATTGAGAAAAAAATTGTACAAAAGTGCAGAAAAAAAGAAACACAAGAATATGCGTTTCCAGGCGAAACCTCGTTTAAATTATGTTTTATATTTTCGGTTACACACTACTTTGCCTAAGTTTTGCTTAAGATACCTCGTTGTCTTTTATCACTGTCAATATTGAATTATTTCGTACGGATGCGGCTGGGGATGCAAAAACAATAACTAATTTATCGTTCGCTTTTTTGCCTTGACAGCCTGGCCTAGGAGTTTTCGATGACGCTCAGCAAGTTTCTTACTGGAAACAAACGTTTTAATGTTTTCTAGTTAATACATAATTAGTAAATGTTTGGTCATTATTTTGCTAATTAGTGTATTTTATTTTCGCGATCCCTGACGTACGTTTGAAAGTATTCGCGGAAACAGTCAGTATATGTTCCTTGGCGACCAGTGAATTGAGGCACGAAGAGTGCTACCGAGATGTGCTCGGCACGTCTGCGACTAATGTTGATTGCCTGGTGGGTGGTGCAAAGAGGAGACCCCTACAACGTACGGGACTCGACAGCATAGACATTGTAAATGGCTGTAGGGCAGTCATCCAACAGGTTGCTTGCTTTCCAAGCTGCCGTATTTCGGGCTTTGTTGCTATTTGCACCATCAAAATTCACAACGTGTCAACAACACAAATTGAGTGTTTCTTTAAATTATTATAATGGGAAATAAAGTTTACGCATTGCCGAATGCTTGGCCGCCCAAATGCAGTGCCAGCGGTCCGAACCGAATACGAAAGTTTCAATACGAAACGTTAACTTATTAAAACAAATATGTGTAGTTATTTTTGCAGTAAACAAAAAGAAAAAATAACTATATAGTGTTGTTTTGTGTGCGTCCGTGCGTGTG
Organism: Ixodes scapularis; assembly: GCF_016920785.2. Taxonomy (NCBI): domain Eukaryota; kingdom Metazoa; phylum Arthropoda; class Arachnida; order Ixodida; family Ixodidae; genus Ixodes; species Ixodes scapularis. The sequence goes on along the minus strand of NW_024609846.1, from coordinate 208,914,561 downwards.
TGTTTTTTGGGAAAGGGGGGGTGGCATTTTGTTATGGCCAACAACGTGCGTTCGAAAGGCGTTTCACTTTCAAAAACTTCGAAAATCAATTTGTTTTTATGAATTTATAAGCTAAGGCGCTGTTTAGAAACGAACCCAGGTTTGCTCACGTCCGTGCGCAGTGACCGTATTGGCGTGACGTGAAGTGGTTGGGCGTGTGCCGTGGCAACAGCAGCGCCACCGCAGCAACGTTACGTAAGAGCTACGTGTTGATCACGTATCTTGGACGCCTTTCGTGCGAAACATTTAGATACAATGACAAAAAGTCTACAACTTCATACTGGGATCTGAATTCATCGGAGTGCGACTATTCGCTCGTTTCAAAAAACACGCGCGCTTCAATTAGGCGAGCCGTAAACCCACCGTCTAAGCATACCGACAACGCCATCTTGCCAAACATCGGTATTACTCCGTTCGCTCGAAATGAGCTTTCATTTCTTCCTCGCGTTCCAGGAAAATATAGACCACCTATTGCCTCAATTTCTCGCTCACAACACGGAAAGCGATTCCGAGCTACGCCGCCGAACGTAGAGTTTTGGGCTTGTCTACCGCTTAGCTCCGGTGCGTTTCATTGTGGATTGGTCGGGGCACCTGGAGAAATGGCCATTCGATGGCAGCCACTGGCGTACACGGAGCGACGGCGGAAAAAGCGTGGGCGGTTCTTGGCCTTTCCGATTTCGAGAACGGGAAAAGAAAGAACGGGCTCCGATCAAGAAAGAGTTGTCAGCGTTTTCGTGACGCGCCGAAACAGGAACAAAAAACAACCTGAAACGGGGGAGGATACGTATTTCGAGCTTGTAATTGGGGAAAGTGGACACCCTGTTGGGCTGTCCCACTTTGAAAGTGGAAAATGATTGTCGGTGGACTTGGCTGTTCGCCCCAGGGGAACTTGCGTGGCGGCTTCGTTCCGGGTGTGGGTTGCAGGTCCTACTTGGCGCACTCGCGGTACTTGCGGGTTGGCGTACTACGCAAGGATTGATCGCGGTACCAATGGGACTCGAATAAGCGCAATTTCATAATAATAATAATCGTTTATTTTCCATCAACAGTACAGTACATTATCGACGGAGGAGGAGGCCGAGGAGGAAAGCTGTTCATAGGGAGCTTGACAAGCACTCGGCCCCTTTATCAAAGACACAAAGAAGCAAGGGTTTAAAAAGTGAGAAAAAAAAATGAATAAGCTGCAAGCAGCATAAGCACACTCTCTCGCCATGTTATGAACACTCAGCCAAAAGCACAAACATCCTAAACACACCCTATCGTTTAAAAGCTTATGACGGAGTTCAGAAAAATTAATTATTTCTATATTTATTTTCTTCCCATCTTTACACTCCAAAGGTTACGAAGCGTAAACTCTCGCATTTGATATCTGTATTTATTTTTCATCTAGAAATTTCCCAGTCGTATGCTTACGTGTGGAATAGACAGACATAGAACTCCGTAGAAAGATTATTTCGTCAAAAAAAAATGTTTATTTTCTTTTTTGTTTAGATTTTGAACATTTACTAAGCTTGTAGTTGTATATACTTATTTTTTAAATCAAGCACTTGAGGGTGGTCAGCTAGCTGTTCGGTATGAGAATATTATAAAGCAGCCTAAATTATTCTCAGTATTTGTTTGTCTGTAATGGATAAAGCTTTTCTAAGTTTGCGAAAATGGTAATGCCCCAAACCAGGTGGCACTCGGTTAAGAAATAATTAAACAACGATTATTAAATTATTGTTTTGACAGTGGCTTGGAGCACAGTCTAATGACGATATGTTAACCCAGTAACGCGTCAGCTTAGAGCTAACATGATGTTTATGGTTATCCCATAAAATGTTTTTCGAAAGAAATAATGCCTGAAGTCTTAAAAGTACTGTCAATATCCATTGGACACGAGTTTAATAACAACGTCTTTGATCAAACCCGTTTTATGAATCGACTATGCCTGTGGAATGCATAGAAAAGCTCTACAAAGTGAGTTTCACGACTCTTTCTCATTGCTGCACGCCTCATTCCTATCCCAGATTACTGTTTAACCGACTTGCGGAACCCCTCAAATTTTCCAGCTGGAATCGAATATTATTGCGTGTCGATTCCTGACGGGCTACCATAATATCTGTTTGAATATCTTATTCTGTATTCAGAAATATTCGGAATGTGGAAAGATATGTCCAAAAGAATATACCGATAGTAGTAGTAGTATAGTTTTTGTAGCTTATTATTGAGAAGGCTTTGCACACGAGCATTGTCGGTCTTTCCGGGAGATTAATTTTCGCCATCCTGTTAGAAAGGTGGGGAAGAGTTCGCGTTACAGAGGGAGAGAGAGAAGGAATACTTAATCGATCAAATTGAAAGGTTATCCTCAACTTAATAGTTATTAGCTTGGTAGTATTATAAAGTCGCCAATTGGCCGTGGCTCGGACTTATTGGAGCGAATATGCGTGAAAATAAGCGACGTATTTCACCCGGCGGCGTTCGCTGTGCTCGCGGCCTCATTGACTTGTCGCTGCGCGCAGAGCGACAGCGCCGCCTGGCGAAGTTCGTCGATTAATTGTTCTCTGCACATTCGCTGCAAGGAGTCCAGTCTTTAGAAGTACGATTTATTGGTGTTCTCTCGCGTTCTTGGCTATATTTCATGTACGTTAGATTTCTGGATATCTATTGGCATTCGTGTCGTCGCGCGCGTGTATCTGCGTAATCTTATACCTACTATGTCTATGTGTGCGTGCGTCGGTTAGCGTGCGTTTAGATGTATGTGCGTGCGTGCATGTGTGTCTTCGTGTGCCTGCCTGTTCCCGCGTGTGTGTCTGTGCGCGCGCACGCGCGTTTGTGTGCCTGCATGTGTTTATGGGCGTATATGTGCATTTTTAGCTGAATGCGCCGGTGTGGCTGACGATATTATTAGTTGCCTTTCGAGCCTGTCTGCGTAAGAGACACACGAGGCATGCGGGCCGGGGGCGCATGTGGACTCGAGTCTAAAATGCCCTGTTCGAAAGCGTCGTCGTCATTATGTTAGGGGAAACATCAGCGCTGGCGTCCGATCTATCGGAGCCGGCACCCAGGCGCGCTTGCCTTCGCCACTTGCGCGACCTCCGCAGTGTTGCCCGAACAAGGCGCAGCTGTCGCTCACGTTAAATGAAAGGGTGTATGTATTTGCCTCGCGCGGACTGGAATAAATTCGCTTCATTTAATTTTTCTTTTTTACGGAATTTCCCGGCGACTTTGCTTATTTTACGTCGTTTTTCGCATTTATCCCATATTTGATTGTCGGTCTGTTTTGGAAACGCCTGTTCCGCCGCACGAAAAATACGTTCGGAACGCTTGATACGTGCTTTGTCTACGTTTGGGTTTCGAGTAATTACTCTTTTGGACATCGAGACCTTTCTGGGGTGCGTGACGGGCAAGCGTGATCTCGGTAGCTCGGTCCGGCTACGAAACGCCTAAATGAAGTTCCCAGAACGTGCAGTAGGCTTTGAGTCTCAACTAGGCTTTTAAGCCGCAGTCGCGCAGCTAATACACCGTACAAAAGACAGTGTGCAGACACTGTCTGGAGCGTCCCTTGTACTACATTGGTCATACAGTAACCGCCTGCAGACATGTTCTAATCACACTAATGTGTGAAGTAAACCTGTTTCGAGCATGACTCAGGCATCTTGTCTGCAGCGTGTCGTTTGTAGGATATATGAGCGATGTGACTGCGGCGACACCAAGCGGCGAAAGCTAGCACTGCGATTGGTGTCGAAGAGGGGAGTTGCACTACCTCTGCCACCCTCTGCGACTCGGAGGAGTCGCGGAGCAGGCAGGAGAGGTAGTGCGACTCCCCCATTCCGGGCGTCAATTTTAGTTCGACGTTTTTGCCGCTGCGTGAGGTGGGCTTGCGCGTGCGCGGAACCTTCCTCGAGGGAGGTCCACTGTAATGTCCCTGGCTTATTCTATTTTTGAAGATGAGATCATTGTTGTTTACCTAGGCACTAATTATTGGAGCGGAGGAATCGCAATTCGGAGCGGAAGTTTTATGTCGCCAGACCGGAGATACAGCTTCCCCTTTCCAGTCGCTGGTCCGAGGCCATGGACCGAGAGAAAAAGAAAGCCGTACGAATTTAAATACCAGATAAGAGAGTTTCTGATCTCACTCACTGGAGTCGTTACCTTAAGGAGGGAAAACGTAGTCAAAATCGTGTCGGAGAGGGTAAAAAATAGGAGAAAAAGGGGGTTCAGACTTAAAGGCCTATAGTCCTTGAATTAACGTGTTAATGTCAATCCACGTTGTAGCACCCTAAGTACGGTATGCGAAGGTACTGTCACAGTTCTGCGAGAGATGCAGATGTGTTCTTCCCTAATTTAGAATGAGCTCGGTGGAGAACAGCACTATTATTGACATGGATCGTACGTTTCTACTTCACATATAGAGCAATCGCAAACTTGGAAAAATATATATTTTGCAATCCATCAGCAAAGGAACAGTAACATTTCGGGCGAATATTTCGCGACCAACGTGCGATAAGAAGCATAGTGTATAGACTTACTGGCAAGGAAACTTAAATTAACGCCATAAAATGATGTAGTTCCCGTTGCCCCCTAAGCAGACACTTTTAGATCCCTCGGGGGGGGGGGGGGGGGGGGGGGGGGGGGGGGGGGGGGGAGGGGGAGGGGAGGGGAGGGGAGGGGAAGGGGGAAGGGAAGGGAAATGGGTAGGGGGGAAGGAAAGATCAGCCGGCACGAAAGTGAAATTTTTATTGATGTAAAGTAATATTTGAAAACTAAATGAAACAGAGAGAAAAAAGAGAAGAGATAATGATTAGACGAAAAACAGGAAGTGAGAAAGGGAGAAAGAAAGAAACGACGACCTATGCAACTGAGCTCGAGCTTGTTCTGATAAATACATTGTCTGCTCCTCTTTCCTAAATCATAAATCTTGTGTCCTTTATTATTTTTGCCTTTATTTCTAACCTCGCGTTAATGTGTATCGGGGTTAACGTACACACACCAGTTTGTCTGCGCCATCTGGTTATCTGAGCGCTAGATGGAGTTCTATCGTTAAACTGAGATTGTTATGTTCTTAGTCGTTGCACCATTGCTTCAGTTCCTCGCCGGGGGGGGGGGGGGGGGGGGCACAGTTATTGGTTTTCTGAGAGCATAGTACGAATGGATGTAATCGTCTACACTGCTCAGAATTCATCCATCCCTGATATATTTTGGGGCATTCGCATTTTGCTCCCTCTCTATGCAGCTCTGAGCAAAACTGCTTAAAAGTAATTATTTCAGCCGAACAACCGCACGAATTGTAACACCCTCCGGAAAAATTACGAGCCGCAATGACGATCCAATAATAATATTTATTAGAAATTCGGGAGTGCTTGACTTTTATTCCTAGGTCGGACATACACACATGTGCGTCTTGGATGCTTCGTCCACTTTTTAAAAATCTTGAATTTCTGCCCTCCCTACAGGAGATACCTAATATTTCCATGAAGGGTGAAAATCTGGGATTTACAGCATATACTGAAATTAAAGGCCACTATAATCATAAACACTTTTTATTCCTCGGGAACTTTAAGTTTTGACTACTGTTTTTGCCCCTGTAAGCTGACCACTCCCGTGTACATGGGTGCAGTCAGGCAAAACAACCTTTACAAGCGCTCGTGATCATGAAATTTGTTTATTTAATTAATTATTTATTTATTTCGATACCTACAGAAAATAAAATTCGGCGAATCTCAGCGAGGACAAAATGACATATTATTATACTGGAAAAATCATCCGCTTTCTGGCCGACAACTTACGTTTGATATTTCTTTGTATCCCTTCAAAAAAGTGTTTATTTTTACCTTACACTTAGCGCTTGAATGAGCTAATAGAAGCCTTCCAGAATATGCATTTTAAAAATCATCAGAATGGCATAAAACTCTCTTTTGAATGTTGAGACGTCGTACAACCTCCACTACTGCCGTAATGGCTGTAAATTGCAACCTTGAACACAATTTATAGCGCCTTCCTTAGATTGCGATTGCACCCTCTCCACAAATACAATCGCGCTCAGTGTACGGCATCCTGGGGTTTATGGCTTTAGAAGTATCGCAATCAGAGCGAACGCTGTCAGACATAGTACTTTTTAAACCTTCCGAGCGGACTGTTTTCTCTCCAATGAAAGCGAATGAACAGCACGCACTAATGGGAATGGCGACGCTGAATCAGCCTCTTTCGCTGGAATAATTTCGCAAAAATAAATCCAACATTTCGCAATCTTTCATGCGCAGATATAAAAAAAAAAGGAAACGGCGCCAGTGTCAGCGACTGTGTTGTGTCGACACTTCCAGTGGACCCAGATCCGCTGGAAGTGTCGAGACCCCTATTTCGGGCGGTCTTGAACAATTGTCGGCTGTTTACACTCCGATCTTATTCGGCGACTTGGTCCGCTTTCAAATATTTGGGAAGCCCGGTCGTTCGGCCGGCGATGGGGCGGCTGCCGGGAACCCTTCCAAGAATCCCTTGTCCGTCAGCGGCCGCCCGCGCATTTGTCGACCTTTGCTCGGCGACGACGACGACGACGCCGAGCCGACCTGGCCGCCAGGAAGAGAAACGATCGCGCCGCCTCCTCCAGCTTGTTTTCGGGGGGATCGGGTTTCCGAGGCGGAGTCGTGTACGTCGAGGGAGCAACACAACGAAACACCGTTAGTCGGCGCACGTTGCGCACGCAATTCGGATGCACTAAACACAGTTGTTAGCCACAAACATGATGTTGCACTTTTTTTTTTAAGCCAAGTGTTTCCGCACGTTTTTTATCATCGCCAAACCAATCCTAAACTAAAAAAAGAAACTAAAAAACCAAGTGACTCGCGCTTTTGATGCTGCTTGATTGGCCCGATTACCTCGTAGCCTCGGTTGCGTCTAGACTTATAGGTGCCCCGAAAAAGGTCTCTGAAATCGCCTAACTATGGCGATAGCTCACTCTGCTGGCTCGAAGCATGCTTGAAATCCCTAAATCGTGACGATACGCGGTCGATTTCCGTGCTAAAAAAAAAAAAAAGCCATCGAAGATCGCAACACACCAAGGTCGTCTCCGGCGATGGGAGTAGGAGCATGTTCCGAAACTGGGACCACCGTCAGCCAATAGCGAGCGAAGGATCCTCGCGCATTCGACCGGTGAAACCGCGGAGTGATATCTCGAATGCTCGAGGCTCGTTGCCTATACAGCCCGGACCACGATGCAACTTGGCGAGCTCGCGCTCGAGAGCTGACGACCAAACACATCACTCCCGTAAAAAAAAAAAAAAAAAAAAAAAAAAAAAGAAGAAAAAACAGTGGGCTGTTTTTGAGACGATTGTTGCAGTATTATGCTCCCTCTCCGCGAAAAATTAACATTTTGTAACATTTTTCGACTACTCTTATTGGCTTTTAGCATCTACAAAAGCACACACATTTTGTAATAACAGCGCTAGCAAACTCAACTAAATATCGTTATGATTTATCGATTCCCAGGATGCTTAGAGCCCGGAGAGTGAGCCATCGCCATATTTAGGCGACCTCAGAAACCTCCTCAGGGCACCTTTAAGGTAAAACGAAGTATAGTTTGGTCGTTATCATGACATCCTGTTAACTTACTAATAATGTTCAGTATAATTGTAATTTTTTTTTTATATATATGTTCCTCATTGCTGTATGTAAATCTGGTGTTTTGTTTGTTCTTTCTTTTTATCAATATTGGTACTAGTGCACAATGACAGCTCCGTACCTATTCACTTCTTAGTTCTCTGCCCCCCCCCCCCCCCCTCTTTTCCTTCCTCCTTTTATATAATCCACTGCTGGGCCTTTAAGGGTGCGATGAATAAATAAATAAATGGCCCGTACACCGTTATTCAAACCAGCAACATATTACATTATTGTGGATATTTTGAAATACAGACGCTTTAGTTAACCTGGACTTTAAGAAAGTTGGTTCGTTTGTTTTTTAAGTTCCTCCTAGCAGTTCTTACGACGTCCGTCCATTGTTGGGTCTTTCAGATACTTAGTAGAATTGAGTTGCATACTATACTCGTTTACACCTCAAGAACCGTAGGAAAAAAAGTCCGCCTCCTCGCGGAGCTGACTAATTTACCCTTTTATGTGGATGATTAAGATAGATGTAGGTGAATTTTAGATTAGATATATGTTACCTTATGAAGACGTACACGTTTCGAACCCCGAAAAACATCGCTTTGTTGAACCCCGACCTCCAAATCGTCTAAAAACTGCTTCGCGCGACGCACAAAAAAAAAAAGCGCAAAAATTCGTTCTTTTTTTTTTTTTTTTAGTTGAAAATTAATGTAGTCACAGTTTAACGTCGGGCTTGAGGCACGCGCTTTAGCCTGGTATTTTCTTTCGTCATACACGACGTACGACCCTCCAGGTACTCTAAAGATAATTACGTATCGGTGTCTTTTTCATGTTTTGCTTTTGCATGATGAAGCTCTTCGTTGTTTACAACATATACTTTTTAGCTTCTTGCTAGGGAACATTTCTACAATGGGCGTTTGGTTTCGTTATCTAGGCTTAAGGGGCAGAAGGAATCAGCAAGGCACCGCTCCTTTTTACGTTCTAAGAGTCCACTCAAATAGATATTGTTAAGAAACAACAAAAACCTCGCACTTGACTTCGGTTGAAAGGTGCATACTTCTGTTTTTGTGCTTCGCCTACGCCTACCATCCCTCTTTCACATCTGAATGTATGCCAAGCAAACCCAACGTATGAAATGAAATAACTTAATAAAGCACACTGTTCCTCTACCGCTAAGGCTATACGAATCCCAGCAATTGTATTTCTCTGATGTCTAATGCTCTATTTTTAACTTCCAATACTTTAACGAGTGTATCAACCTTCACATCTGACAAATAAACCGAGTATTCAATGAAATAGACGCCACCGATTAATTTTATAAAAATTATTACTCGATGCATGGCCGTATATGTGACGCGCTATTATTTAGAGTTAATTTAGCCACCAATTTGTCATCGAATAAAAATAAGAGCCAGGTGATTCGGAAGTCTGCCCCCTTTGCGTCTTGCCTTTGAGACCCCGATCTATAGGGCCCTACAACTTGTTGCTCGCTCGATTCGCGCAAAAATGAGGCGCATCTCGGTCGAGTCGATGCATATAAAACGGCAGAGCCTGAAGACATGGCGAAAGTATTCGTCCGCCGTTAAATGGCGAGGAGGCTCTGAGTTTTTATTTCCCGCCCCTCTCAAATATAGTCTTTCTAATGAGGAAACTCTTCATCGAATTAGTTAGTAGCTGACATTCTCCGTTCGCTTCTCCCGCAGAATACGCAAGAACGTGAACCCTGTGACACTGTTAAAGCAAAGAAGCCATCGCCGATTTTTTTTTCTTTTTGTGCGTGTGTTTTAGTATTGAAAGACTGCCATTAAAACTGCTATCCTATTGGGCAGTGCTCAGTGAGGCGCTAATCTAAAGGGTAAAACTCGATGGCTACAGCTTTTAAAGTAAAATGCGAGGAAGCAGGCGCTAGCAGTGTCGCACAGTGTCGCGACGGAACATGGCGGTGCGTGTGCCACCCGGGAGCCACCTGTGCGGGGGCAGACCGCTGTCCCGCAGACGGTCGAGCGGCTTCCGCGTGAGCAACGATCCACGATGACTCTTCTACCGGCACCCGGCAATATGTCCCTTTGGGTGACAGCGCGGGGCGGTTCGCTCTCTCGCGCGGGGGGGACCGGCGCGTATTTCGGGAGCCCATTTCTCCAGTGGCTGTCGTTTGCTGCCGTCCCAACAAAACACAACCGTCCGCAGACACACGCGGATGTATGAGGCTTCAAACTTGAAAACAGCCTCTTCCTTCGACCGAGTTTGCCTCCTCCGCCGACCCCTCTTTTTGCTTTCACCAGCATCGGAAGCTCATTTTTCATCCTGCTGGTGCCTCCGTGGCAGAAAAGCGCCGAGAAACGGTTTCGCGTGTTTATACAGCGCATCGCGCTCGCAGTTGGCCCATTCGTCTGTTCCTGCTACGATCATCGCCAAGAAGGAGAAACGGAATGGCGGGAAGATGAAAATCCTTTGGCGCCGCCGCCGACCCGTGATCTTGACGCGGAAACGTCACCGACTGCGGCCGGCTATGTTTAGCGCCCTTGTCTCGTGACTGTCCCTGTAGTATCGTCAAATCCGAGGTAAGCACGGACAGTTACAGGCCGACTTGTTTCTGCGTATACATAAGGTAGTGGAACACTTTGGAGGCGAATGGAGTAGCGGAGTCCACGAAGCTCAGGAATTAACCTGTTAAACATATGTTGCTCGCATGAAAGTTATTTATTATCCGTCTTTGTTCTAGGTAAATTACGCAACTCGCTTTAAAATTGAAGAAAAAACAAGTAGTTCAAATAAATGTCTGATCGCCACTATGAGCGTGTGATGATTCAGTTAACATACTATCAATAATATTAATATTTGATACAATTGATATTAATATCCTAAAATGTCTGCCGTGCGGCAGATTTCAGTTTTAGGACGAGGTATAGGGAACTGATTTGGGGATCACGGACATGGCGTAACTAAAACAAATATTTCTACACGCGAAAAATACGGGATAACATGTTTATGAGAAGAAGAAGCGTAAAGTATTGTCAGCAGCTATGTTGTTTTCGAACATTCTGGCCCGACTCACATTTCCACGGTTGCTCCGAAATCCGTATCATAATGTTTTCTGATAATATATATATATATATATAATATGTTTGTCACAAGCATTTGGTGCCCTGCTTTCGCATGTAGTCTCTCTGCATTGCTATGCATACAGCCTGGGAATATTTAATAAATGTGTGTACTCTTGACCTACCGCCATTTCAAGTTCATGTCGTATTTGAACAGGCAGATGAGACATAAATTAAGTGTTTTATTTTGTAGGTGTATACATTGGCTTGTGAATTAAAAGAAGAATGTTCATATTCTTGCAAACAAAAGAAAAGAAGTAATAAAAAAAATTATAACTTTATTTGCGGTAGCATGACCTGCCTCGCGGGGCAGTCGAAACGCTGTTTCGATAATAACCTAGTCTTTAACAGTCATTAAATTATGACATTATTTTACTCGAAAGCACATGCATACACGTGCTACTGCTGACTTACGAAACTAAGATTTCTTGCGTGTGAAAGAGGAACGAAATTTCCACACCCAACCGCTTGAGACATTGGAAGGGTCGTGATTTCTTCTTCTTCCTATCAGCATCAGACCATCAGTGATTTCGCAAAATGAAATGCCGCTAGTTCCGAGAAAATTCCAGTTGCTCATCTTTAGGAAAGAGCGGTAGGAGGAGACCGCTCCACGTGTAGCGGCCGTCCGAACGCGGATCTTCTCCCTTCCTCCTTGAGTCTCCCACCCCCGCCTCTCTCTCTCTCTCGCCAATCCCAATTCATCCTGCTCCCGTTGAAGCGGCCGGAGAACTCGCGCTAAGAAGCGACGCCGTTTATCGCGTAATTCTAGAAGAACGAAAGACTTTTGCGACCGAGATACCAGCGTTCGATGTTTCCGTTCGAGGACGAGAACGCGACGTTTCGTCCTTCGGGCGCCTGGGGACGATAAGGCCGCGAGACCGGCTGCGGCGGCGGGATCGCGCATGCGCCTTTGGTAAGTCTCTAATCTGGCCGCCGAGAGTTCATTTGAACTGATTTTTCGAACGTGGCAATTATCTTGAGAGGCCACAGGCTTCTTCGCCATTCTTGATTGGAACAGCAGCGTCTGGTTTCTCGCTCAGAGAAAGGCGACGGCCGCCGTGTGCTCGTCCGTTGTGGGCGTCCGACTCCGCGTCGCGAACTCGCTCTCCACCCGACTCTCGGGCGTAGATCGAGGTGTCGCAAGCTCTTAGACGCAACGCATAGCAGGGAGTGACCAGCCGCCAGCCAGCAACCGACCCCAAGTACAGTCAGACGTGGCCGGCATTTCGCATTTCGAGAACGCTGCATCCTCGCTCCGTCGGTTCAGTTTGACAGTGTGCCGGCGTATGCGACCTATTTCGAGATTATTATTTTCTCCAAACTATGGGACGGTGACGTTAAACGCTACGGGAGACGTGAGCTGTAGTCATGCTGGTCGTATACCTAATCCAAAAACCACGGTGTTCGCGGCAGATTAACGACAGAATTTTCAGCTATGTTCGAAGTATCTTTGCTTCATACATATACGGGCGTGCGTGCTTCGAACGTCTCTGCAGGCACTTCTTGTATGCCCAATGTGAACAGGATTCAGGCTTTGTTTGCGAGCTGTCTTTTGTGTGATGTATTAGCATTGTGTCCGCGGCTGTACAGGTAACAAAAACTTCGATAATCGTCCTTTTTGCTTTTTCGCTTATTATGACGAAAGCGGAACAAAGTTTTGCGTTAAATAAATGATAATCAGATTGTTCCGAGAACGCTCTTTTTTGGTCACTTTTACTGGTTGTGTTTTGGGTTAGTGAAAAAAGGGTCGACAAAGAGACAGAGGGGGGGAAAGATATATCAGGAGGGCGAGAACAACGAGGTTAATCGTGCTGAATTGTTTTTTTCTGGGCTACACTGTACGACGGAGTGAGTATGATAAATTATCGGAGGAAATGAGTATCATCGGGTGGAGTCGACAGGTCTTTCCTGAAACTTGCAGCTCGACTGGCGGTGCACGTTGCTCACGAATTTTCTGTTAGGTTTCTGAGCTCCAGCGTAAATACGACAATGACTGGGATTTCATTGTTGCACATCACATGTTGCACATGTGTACAACCTCAGGATGGCCGCCGACATTTCGCGAGGAGACTTAGCTTTTTTAGGATATCAGAGAAACGTCGGTTGCCACAATGTGGGAATTATGAGGTTTCTTTTTTAAGACTAAGATAGGTATGTATATATAGAGAAACTCTTTATTTCCGCACAAAAGATACCTGTTTGACGACGGGGCTGGAAAGTGTGCTGCAAAGTTGGGAGCTTGACGCTTTGCAATTCTCCTGCCACTTGGTGTAAGCGGTACAGCAATAGCATATATGTAGATAAACTTATTATACGCATACACACACACACACGCACACACACACACACACACATGAACGCGCACACACACACACACACACACACACACACATATATATATATATATATATATATATATATATATATATATCATTCAGCTATGCAGGTTAAATACGGCAGCATGAATTAAAATATGGCATAGACGCGATGTAAAAGAAAACATTTATGATAAACGAATCTGCGAAGTGCTTTTAAAAACCACAATAAAGAAGGAACTACGATGCCAAAAAAGATTGAAAATAAAGGAGTATAAAATGAATTTTCGCAAAATGCAATTAATACCACAATAAAAAAAAACTATAGAAGGATTACTTTATAAAAGAGGAGTGCGCATAAAACGAATCTGCAAAGAATGCACCTAAAAACCATAATAAAAGGATACCATAAATATGATAGCCTAAACGTCGAGCGAGGTGAGGCATGATAAAATACTCGCAGGTGCGATAGGCGCCCAAACAAACCACGATTATAAAACTGACTTGCATAGGCAAGAAAAAAAGTTAAAAAATTACGGAACACCAAGTGATAGAAGTACCAAACTGATGTGAAAAGAAGCCCAACATGCATACGTAATAGGATAAAAAAATGTGTTGATAGTCTATGTGAATGTGATGTCCCAGTTTAAAAGATATTCCCGAACAAAATTCGAACTTTTGAAGAACGAGCACGCAGAGTTGATAGGGCCTTCAGCGCAGTTAAGAAGCGTCACCACGTGATATTTTGTTCAAGTTTTTACCTTAGTTCGTTTTAATTCTGGTGCCCTCCTAAGCGTCCGTCGAAATGTGTAATACGGCGCCACACTAACTTAACGGATAGACTACTTCCAAGAGTCCCCGCGTGCAACACTGCCCGCGTTGCATTGTGGGACCTGTTTTGTCCATGGAGAGATGTGGCAGGGATTCAGTTTCGAACGCCCCATTTTTGAAGTAGTACATCTCGGCACTGCGTGAAAATAAAGTCAGCGCCCGCTTGGATTTCACCCATTCATCTTCGTAAGAGCCACCATTGAAACACGGACCTCCAGTGACCGTAGGGACCTGCCTATACTCCGTCTCACTAAAACCGTGCAGTGCAGCCAAAGCTACAAGAGAGAGTGTATCCCGACCTGTTCAAGATGAGGAAAAAAGGGGGGAATCCCAGCCCTTCTCCCCGCTCCTCCTTTCCTTAACGTAGAAGTTTGGGCTAGTTGGTATTTCATGATTAAAAATTAAAACAGCGCAAGGTCACGGACAAGAGCAAGAAGGTAGAGGAACAAGGCGCTTTCCTCCTCTTGAAGAGGTTGGCTTGCACTCTCTCCCCTGTAGCTTTGGCTACACAGCACGGTTTTAGTAAGACGGAGTATAGGCTATGCGAAAAGTAGGGGCACGGCCGGCCTGGCCACCTGTCCATAAGGAAGCATGATCCTCCCGGCAAACGGATACTTTAAGAAGTCCATCGAGGAGATGGAGCGGGATGACCGGACAGTATACTTCTTTCATATGTGCCCCCCTAGTCCTGTTTTCATGCGCATAAACTCTGGCACGTCGGAAGCCCCCCCCCCCCCCCCCCCTTAAAACGTGCCCCAGCATTTTATCCGTATTGGTAGGCAACACCTACATTTTATATAAATATAAGGAAAATCACGCGTTCCCAAATGCAAGCAATGTATTTGATCTTAACGGAATGTCGCGAAGTGAAGTTGGCAAATTGAAACCGACACTGTGGGCAAGGGGTTTCCAAGGCGCTTTGCACGACACTAAACCGCTATGATCGCTCGAGTTTGCAATAGGTCTATTGTGCTAAGATTTGGTGTGTATATTAGCTGAAACAACTTAAAATAATACATTCGTCTGACTTTTATATGTTATGTTTAGCAACGAGTGGTTCACTAGGTAGTTCTTTCACTTTACCCGTGTAATTTTTGAGTGGTCGAAGTACTCTCATTTGTAAGACGAGTAATCCATTATAGTTAGATGTCTTTGTAGTCACCCATGTTAATATACCGCAGGAAAGATTTGAGTACACTGGGAAATAATATGTCGATCCTTTTAACCCGGTTGGTATCAGGTTTTCTATTTTATATCTGCAACCAACTGCTTGGGATAACACTGACGCTAACGTGTTTTGATCCAATTGAACTCGTGGGAAAACCAAACACCAAAAAACTTGAGCTTCTTGTCTTGTTGAATCACATTATTTTCAAACTTTACATATAGTCGTTTCGTGGACTGCTTTGTTTATAAGCTGAAATGTTAAGTACTTTTTTTGTTCTTTGCGTTTACGTGTAATTGTTTTATTAACCAAGCCGGCACTTTACGGAGTAATCGTTTGCCTTCAATTGTAGTGACGCCAAATATGTTGCGTTGAAAAACGCATTCATGTCGTCCGCGTACGTGACTAGTTCCGATGAGTCTGAGATAGTAATGTCATTTACATTTACTCGATAAAGCAGCAGTATGAAAATCAACCCTTGTGGTGCAACGTAAGTATTGGATTTGAAGCCCGTAAGACCAAACCTTAAAAAAAATCGGCATACCGCGTACGATTCATTAAATAATGTATAATTAATTTCATGGAAACACCACAAATTCAACATTAATAAAGTTTTTTTTTTATTAGTACGTCATGCTGCACCGTATCAAATTCTTTTTTGAAGTCAAGAATGCGTCGCTTAGCATACGATTTGCTTTTGACGTTACGTGCATTATCTTAGCTTTTGCGTCTAGGAGAGCTTGCTCGGCGGTCACGGTTTTCCGAAATCCGTACTTGGGTTTATTTATTATATGGTACTTCTGAAAAGGGTTATCAAGGAGGTCATAAATGGTTCCTTAAAATACTTTGGAAACTATGGGAAGTACTGAAATCGGTTTATAGTTTTGACGGATATTGTCACCCCCCTCCTTCGTATACCAGTGTGATTCTTTCCACCTTCAATTCATCCAGAAAGATACACGTTTCTATCATGCGGTTTAATATGTGGCAAAAAATAGTGCTAATTATTGCAGGCACAAACTTGATCGAGACTGGTTTTAATTTGTCAAACACGGCAGCTACATTGTTTCTCTTTTTTTGTTTGGTTTTTATGGCCCGGTACATATTACACGTGACTGAGCATAACATAATTCAGATAGATAGTTCAGTTAGACTCAGACTGCCTGGAGAGTACTGTTTACTCGCGTTGGGCGATTCCTCGCACCCCCCAATTTCCCTGTAGTGCTTATTCATCACGTCAACAAGATATTTGCCGGGCGCAGTGTTGCCGTCAGTGACTATTTTACGTATCCGTTATCATTATTTCACGGTCTATAACCTTTTTTCTATGTATCCTACAGTCATATAATTAATGTCAAATTAAATAACTGTCTCTCAACTATAATCAATGTCTCGGCATTACAATTATATTAAGTTGTTAGCTTATTATTCAGATTTTAATAGACCACACAACTGGTCAGTTGAATATAGTGAATTAAAAAATTAAGCAACGAACTCTACAGCTAATGTATATTTTAAAATAATAAAAATAAAGTTTAAACTGGTGTTATTTAGGGCCGGTTGCACCAACGTCGCTTATCTTAACCCAAAGCGGCGCTTTCCTAAGCCGGCTTAGCGCCCTAAACCGAGCTTAGGTAAGCACGGGTTTAAATTCCGGTTGCACCAAGGTTAAGCCGGCTTTACAGACGCGCCCCTAGCTAAACGCTGGATTTGCGTAGGGAATCTAGGGACAAACCAAGCAAACTAGGGAACGCTCAGAGCGACGAATACGATTGGCGAAGAGGAATCACGTGATGTAAAAAAAAAAAAAAAAAAAAAAAAAAAAAACAACTGCCGTAGTAGTCGTCGTCGGCGTTTGCTTTTCGCTGTATTTCTTCGGTGAGTAACAAACTTTCAATAACAGAAGTCAAAGCTTCAAATAAACACGAATGCTCTTTACATCTGTGATTGTGTGTTTAATATCGGTTGATAACAGGATATTTTGACAGTGGTAGTAGTGTTCGTGCTCACATTTTGATGCGAAGGAGCCATCGGGGGCCCCAAAACTCACCGAACGCGATTACACTCTACTCACTACATCGCTGAAGACAGAACATCATGGATATAAGTAGGCAGGTAAGATGACTACTAAAACCAAGTCAAGCCTGAGACCGATGAAGTTCAAAACAGTGACGAACTCGCCACGGCAGCTGCAAAAAATGCCCGGAAATCGTCGAATAGAAGTCGTCGAGAGGTCAGGTCACGAGACCTTGCATCGACGGTACTCGTTGCTATCAGCAAGGTGACAGAACTGCACTGTACCGTCGTTGAACATCCGCTGCAGCCTCAAACGGACTTCAGTTTCACACTGTCGAGTTCAGAAAAAAAAAAAAAAAAAAACTCCCACTAGTGCATCACATCGCGCCGATAAGAACGGTCGTCTCTTCGCATCACCTGCCCCAGCCTGCCCCGATACAGCAATGAACGAATCTAACAGAGTAGTCGTTACGATTTGTCGTCGCCACGAATGAAAGATATAAAGCAAAATATTCCTAAAAAATCGCGATCACCAAAAAAGTTACGGAGGACACAACAAGGCGCAACTTTCAACTGAATTTTATTGAAAACGTGTTCCGGTATATAGTCTCAACCATCGTCACAATGACAACAAACGACAAAAGTAAAGGGAAAACACCACCACAGAGCACAACTCGGAAACAACAGTCTCTCGTTCTCGGGAAACGAATGAAAGATATAAAGCAAAGTATATAAAAAAAATGCGATCACCAAAAAAGTTACAGTTATGGAGCGATACAGTTTTCTGAAGCCAAGATTCTACTCGCGAGATAAGGAAAATTCACTGAAGATTGTCTCAAAACTCAGAAAACGAAAGAAATTGAATTTTCGCTGTTTTATTACTTAAAAGCGCCGCAATCTAATGCAAACGGCAGAGGTGTCGACAATCAGCTGATCGCCGAGATCATGTACTGCCACTATTCAACGCGCTAATCAGATTGAAGGATACGCGCTGCAAGTGTAAATAAACAAGGTGGTAAATAACAATACGTTACAGCTATGCGAAAATTAGTAAGTACATACGAATAAGCTCGTTGACAGAAGAACCAACGGGAATACAGACGTGAGCCCCACAGCTCCGTACGTTTCTCGGTTAGGGCTAACACGCCCTGAAACTGGAGAGCCAACTTGAAAAAAGGGGTCGATAAACACTTCACGCGACAATATTTTGCATCCTTGTCACAATCGAAAGTCATTTTGTCGAGACTTTCACGCTGATGTAGCCTAAAACACTTTGCACAACCAATTTCGTCCACCGCGTCGACCATGACAAACCAGCCGCCATGTTTTTAATCCAGGATTAAGAAACAACCAGAAGCAAAGCGCCCAATGTTGGGCGCTTAAGTTAAGCGTAGTTTAGTGCTAGGTTTAGCGATAAGCGAGTTTGGTGCAACCGAACGAAACCGAAACTAAGCTTAAGTTCCCGGCTAAGCTCCGCTTTGCGCTAAGCGACGTTGGTGCAACCGGCCCTTAATCGTGTAATAAAAACGGAATCGCGTAAACTAATCAAAATTACGAGGCATTGAATTACGAAGCATCCTTCGATATTATATTTTCCAAATCTTTCATATCGATATATTGCACGTGAAAAATGTTATTAGAACTCAAACTTTTCACATTTAGTTACGGCAAGTTGCAGTTTCTGAATATAAAATACAAATGGCGACACGTGTTCAAGAATAGCTTGATGTGCATTTGCCGTCGTGTGCCGCTTGGAACGCCACGTGAAAGACAGAAAGAGTGTCAGATGTTACAGTGTCAGATGCCTGGATGCCCGCAGTCAGAGAGCCAGAGATCTCAGAACGACAAGCGCGAAGCTGCGTGCGCACCACAGCTGCTTTTGCGCGCGGACTATACTGTGCGTCCGTACACATGCCTGACGCGATCCAAATGAAATGGGCGCCATGGCGCCATGAAAGCGATTTCACCCGTTTGGATTCAGCCACGTATACAAAAATATTGAATGTTTTTATCAATTGCAGAAATCATTTTCGCAATCGAACTATGCTTGTCGAAATGGGTCGGCCATATTTTGTTTCACAACCACCTCGGTGGCTTTTAAATGGCAGCGATATTAAAACAAAACACAACACATTCAAACGTACCAGTGGCTTTTAGCCAACGCACTGTCCGATGAATTCCTGTGTCAGGTTTGAATGTTGACCAAGGTTCTCACAATCTGGCGGAGGACAATATGAGATTTCAGTTGTGCGTCAAAAGATCTCCAGTGAAGCAAAATTAACTCGGGATTTTTTTTTGTTTATTTATTTTTTTATTTTTTATTTATTTATTTTTTTTTTTTGGGGGGGGGGGGGCGTGTTAGATGATCTTTGTTGGTTTAGCTTGTAAAAATGTAAGATCTGAATATCTGATTCGCTTTACCTTAGTTCATAGCGCAGCCAACGCTACGGGCTGATGAAGCCACTGAAGCGATGCTAAGAGCGCGAGGTCATGCAGTTCGTTCTGTTTTTGTGCCTGTGCGGACGGGTTAAACTATAAGCCACTAAATAAGCTACGCTTCAGAGTAATGACACTTACCTATATTATTGCCTAAAATCATGGTTGCCAGTTCTCTGAAGCTGTATCTGAAATCCGATAAAACGCTTTTCCGTCCTTCACAAATGTTTAAACAGTTCGCGACAAAGCAAAGCAATATATTACATGAGCTTTCCAACACCGAAGCGAATGCAGAGGAAGTTGCACTTTTTAATCATGACGATCGGCACTCGCGTCTGCTTTGTACTCAGCACAAGGATGGCGGCGACCTCGACAATATCGGGGAACAGGGTGCCGATACGCTAAGCGTAGCTCACTTGGTGTTTCCAGGCTAATCCAAGTTATAGGCAGACGATGCGTGCGTCCTGCGTTCGTCAGCAGTTACTTGGCCAGAAGTAGAGTAAAATTAATACGCCAGTAGCATTATGTAACGTACGGATGCATATAAGTCAGGATGAGATCCACTTCAACTGAATAAAACGTGTTTTCAAGAGAGCGTTGGAGACTGCGGCGGCATCTCACACTGTTGACGCCTTGCTGCCTAACGCCGGCGTGCGTCGCCTATGGCTATACGAGGCGGGCGCCGGCATGGTCGGTGAGGCTCCTCTTTCAAAAAATAATTTCTCAGCAACAACAACAAGTACCTTTCTAATTTTTGATATATAAAACAGATGATATGAATTGAACTTTTGGCTATTTCGGAAGTTCCGGGCACCACCTTCCCACATTGCGTTTTATGGCGTTCAATATGGCCGTTTCCGCCTAAACTGGAGATTTCGGCATTTAATTAAGACGAAACGGAACAAGGCTTTGAAAGGTTAATAAAATCAATTCAATTATTAGTTTTAAGAGAACTAAGGACAGACATATTGTAGCTAACACCCGAATCTAAGTTGACTAAAAAGTATCAAGAAATATCATAAAGTCTCTTCCTTTTGAAGTTCCTATTTGGCCGCAAAATTAAGTTTTTAAATACTTATATTTTAATGGAAGATAGGGCATATTATTAGGTAACTAGGCGCCCACTTAAAATTGTGTGATATTCAACAGTCTTTTTGCCATGTTTTTTCTTAACTGCACAGGTTTTATGCAAATTCAAGAAATTTAAAGCATGATATTACCAAAAATATTTTTTTTTTCACAAAAAGAATACTTTTTTTTTTTGGAGGGGGGGGGGGGATTTGACAGGCATCATTAGTCAGACGAAATTTCAGTACGTATCCCAGACATGAAAAAAATGCCGCGTCTCCTTTGGGATGGAATGACCCTGCAGTGAGTGAGTTTCTAACCTTGGCATTACCCTATTAAGCGTAAGGCTCCATCACCAGTCCTTGTTTGGGTTTACCAAATCAATATCTACACCTGAGTGACATTTCTGTGTTTTCCAATCTCATCTCAGTAGTTTTGGTCAAAATAAATGTCCAGTTTGTTCAATGAGACACATGCCCCCCCCCCCCCCCCCCCCCCGCAAAAAAAAAAAAAGGTACTTGTTTGATTATATGAGGTATTTATCATCAAGCTAGAATTTTGGAGACCCACATCTATCTCGTCATCACGTTTTCCTGGAAATTCATAAAGAGCCAAACACATGCTCGACAAAAGGGCCGGCCCTTATATAAATCTGATCACTCTGAAATGTATGGAATTGAACTCCGAAATCCCCGGTGTACTTACTAACTGCGCACAGGTGATTTTATAGTTTTCAACGCGTTGGTTGCTTTGTTGCGCCTGTGTCTCGCCATTAGCTCAGGACAATTTGCGCGTTTTGTTGTGACCACATTCACTGAAGACGTGAGCTCGGAGCGAAGGCAACTGGCCCCCTTGCACGAGAGCTGGCGCAGCCGTGCGCCTTCCACAGAAAGTTCGCGCAGAGAAAAACAAGCGACGGACCAGGGATGTGAATTTCAGTACATAGAAACATACCGCACTGTATCGAAGCGCCACTAAACACGATTTCTCGCATCGATGTACAGGTCTGGAAGGCGATCCCACCGCCATCTGTTGGTTCAGAATCGAACTAACCACGGGTGGGGCTGCACTTTAATAGCAATTATAATGGCAATTACGGACAAACTCCCGCGGCTCCCGTATCGCCACGCTTGATTCATTCCACGGCCGAAAGCCAGAAGACGTGCACACACGCAGTCAAAGCTCGGTGACAGACAAACAAAGGGATCGGCGCCCACCGCGACGGGACCCGTCCATGGCGTCCGCGTGCGTGACGTGCTGCTCTCGGGTCCAGGTCAGCCGTCAGCCTCTCTCTTTCTCTCTCCGCTTTGTATGCAAAGGTTGCGAGTCCGCTCCGACGACACTTGGCCCTTGATAGCTGACCACAGCGACGCTCCTTGTCTGAACGACCCTGCATGCGCCGGTCTCCGCGCGTCTCCCCGCTGTCGCCTCATTAGATATGCCGCGCTCTATTAATCCCCGCTCGGTCGCGCTGACCCACTGGCCGCGCACGCTGATTAGCTCAGACGTATTGCGTTGTGCGCAACTCGTGCTCGTCGCCGGTTTACCCCTAGACGTTTGCGGTCGGGGGGCGATCGGTAACGCAGCCGCCTAAGCGGAATCGTTACCGTTGCCTCCATCTTGGAATTGTGCGACAATTCCAGTTTCACTGACTGTATTGCGGCCTCAAGCACATCCGAAGGTTCATACACGCGTACGCTTCGAACATCTCGGCAGGCAGTTTTCGTGTCCAAGAAACAAAAAGGAAAGACGCTTCAGGCAGTGTCTAGAGACTGTCTTTTGTATGATGTATCAGCAGCGTGCCTGCGGCTTAAGAGAAGGTACACGAGCCAGCTCCGGGCTTTCAAAGTTGCTACCAAGCAAGCAGGCGCTCCCCCGCAGTGCGAGCGTCGTTCGGGGCAACATGCTCATGCTTTTTTTTTTTTTTTTCTACTTTCAATAAATACAGTCTAGAATTATTCATCGACAATTATGACCTACAAAAAAAAAAAAAAACGCGTTGCTTTTTGTTTGTTATTTTATCTCTACGCAATGGCAGTTGTAGAAAGAATCCGAGAAAACCGAACACCGTTTACCCCCTCAACTTGCAGCCAGAACAAGCGGCCACGTGATCTGGAGCCGATTATATGCCGTTAATGTTCAACATAGCCATCGACTAATACCCTTGTTACACGGGCACACTTAACTGCGGTTACGCTAAGCCACAGTTAGCGCACAATACTTGCCGACAACATTCTGCGGCGATGCAGTCAGAGCTATGGGCGAACGTGCGCGGCAGCATCTTGAGCACCCATCAAAGCAGTGCACGCGCTCTCTTCACTTCTTTTGAAATAGCTCTCCGAGGGTATAGTGCGGCATCTGTGCTGCCACGTAACCGCAGTTAAAGCTGAGTTAACCGCGGTTAAGTGTGCCCGTGTAACAGCGGTATTAGAGGGGCTTAGAGCGGTAAACTGGTATCCCGTTCACCGGGCAAAAGTGATTCCCACTTGGCTGCGGCCGTGTTGTACAATTTTGGCCACCAGACACGTGACCGTACCAAATCCTGAGTCGCTTACGCAAAACTGAGCCGAGATTGGTATTGTGATCGCAGTAAAATCATGATCAACTAACCAACTATTTTTTCAATACTGTTAGCCCCAGAGGTGTCTAGCTCCGACAAAAACCCGAAATACAGCACCGCGGCTGACGGCATCTAGAGGAGGCATTGCGAAGCTGCCCGAGTTTTTGTCGTAAAGGCGTATTTTGGACTTACAACAAACGAAAGATGACTTATCTCGTCGGTAGTGTTATAAAAGATCAATAAGCAATAATTTGTACGCGGTACTTCGGTAAAATCTAGGCGTAAAACTATAAGGTCACGTGTCTCCTAGTGTTCAAATTGTGCAACATGGTGGCGGCACTTTCAGCTGCCAGTTTATCGCTCCTCTACCTCGTTGAACATAGCCACGCGCTGGGGTTGGAGCACTTGGCACGAGCCGAGTTTCAAGCATTGGTAAGGTTCGGCTATTACTGTCATCCCAGCGATTGGGCACGAACTACCACCCGAATGCATGTCGAGACATCGATTGTCACGAGCCAAAATCGAATGCCTAAACGCACTCTGCGTGTCCACCGCATGAACAGCATTTAAGGTATCGTCACAACGGGGATCGCATAACTCGATGACGCACTCCTGGGGACCGCATGGTTAGCATTGTCCCCACAGCTCCTTCATGAAGTTTTGCGAAGGAGAGACTAAAAGAAAAGGTCCGCTTTTAATTCCGCCGCGTCGAAGACGCTTCTTGGTCAGTGGCGTTCGACTCGAGTATTCTCGAGCCAGTTACCTGGTGTTAAGTGAGAAAAGTTTCAACCCAATATCGTTGTTCGACGTACAAAAAAGACGCCGCAGGAGACAGCGGCACGTTTGTGTAGAGGTAGAAAAAGCGAGACACATTTCATGCTGCGGGGTTCGTCGCAATTTCATCGGCGGAATCTGACCTTCACAGATCACACCCTGCAGCCAAGCACCGGAGAAACACAATCGCGTTTACTTTAGTAAATAATTGCCTCCGGCAGGACGTGTGTTACGTGTTGGGACGGTTTTCTTTTTTCTGAATGAAAACTAAAATGAAATTTGCACGAAGGACTTCCTAACTTTATTGCTGCGGAATAGATTAAGGGTAGAGCCAGTTGATAAATAAATGACGCTTTGTGCATTATACTTTATATTTTTGCAGAGAGGGCGCTGTGCATCCGAGGGAAGCGTTTTTTTAGAATCATCTTCTAAACTGACTCGAAACAATATTGCGTACAGAGTGCGCGGTGATGGGTCCCGGAGTGTGCCAGGTCCTAGAACAAGCTGCAGATGGCTGGTGCCTCAACATATGACGTAAAGTTTTCTTTTTTTGTGAATGTTATAATGATAATATTATTGTGCTTTTGGTTTCTACTAATTTTGTTTTTCTTGTCGTGTTTTGTTTTTCACTGCTAGCTGGCGCAGTGTGTTAGGGTGACTGGGCCTTGTCAGACAGAGTGTATCTGCCTTTTGCCTTGTTCTTCTGAGACCTTGTGTCCAAACAAAGAAAAAAAAAAACAGTCAAACATGCACTACCCATACTATAGAACTTTGTAAACGAGCAAACCGTTCACGATGAGCTCGGGAGCAAAAAAATGTGCCGATTGTTCTCTTTTTTTTTCTTCTTCCTTCTCTATTCTACGTAATTATTCTCGTTCCTTAGTTCTTACATGTTTGTTGTTGAAATATCTGTATTACTTTCCATTCCTCCAAGTTGTCAGATGTATAAGGCCAGGAACCTCGCAAAAATGCGCTATTTCAGTTTTTTCTTTTCTTCTTTTTTTTTTCACACCTTTTTAGCGTTTTTTGAGGATGAAATAGAGTGAATTGAATACACTCACACTAGGTTTTTGTTCGGGCCATGATTGTCGGGAATGTTATCGCGATGCGATTTGTTTCTCGTGACATGTTTTGTATCTCGGCGGCGTTTTCTGTTGACTAAATTTTTTTCTGCAGATTAACTCGAGAATTTCGACACTGCCATTTTACCCTGGTGACGCATGAGTCACGTGACATTTCGTGGTAGCGGTAACGAAGTAGAGTACGGCAAACCGTTTCGTCACTGGCGAGATAGGACGCACGCTCGAGGCTTGTCGGACAAGAGGCAGTCAGCGAGCGGTGAAACAATGGCGAGGAATTAGGCAGGCCATTTCTTTTTACACTCCGGAAACTCGTTTCTTGCGTGTTGTCAATCTGGCGAAACAGCGTGCGGTATGTTCAAGTAAATTTTAGAATAAAAAAAAAGAACAGAAAACTAGTTACAGGCGAGAGCCTAAACGAATAAAAAAAGTAACGTAACAACAATAACTAACATATATAGCATCTAAAGGCTCGTTCACATTCTTGCGACCTTTTGAAACTGGGTTCCTTAAAACCCTTTACAACGCGAGAACGCACTGGCGCCATATATTGGGTAGCAGTGTAAACTTGGCGGTCCGGTATATTTTCTATTTCTCTCGCCCATCATCCTTTCTTTCTTGGCTCGAAAAACTTTTGTCATCGTTATAAACGAGCCTTTCTTATAGGTATTACGCACATTTGACCTGGGAAATACGGCAAAACCTTCGCTCTTGTGAAATGCAGTTCCAGGGTCACTGCATAGATGGCGCCAGCGTGCCAGTGTGTTCTCTCGTCCTAAGAAATTTTAAGAGGTTTTAACGAGTCTCGGTCTCTCTCGGTCGTACTTGGTTGCAAGAGCGTGAACGGGCCTTTAGAGACGGTAGTCGATGAAATAAAAAAAAAGTTACAAAAGCAGTTTCTCATCTGCTTTGTTCTAAACGGATAGAAAAACTATTACGTCGCTCCTAAACGCTCCAATTTCTACGATAAAATACTCAAACAACAGGCGAGCTGGTGACACTTCATCTCTGAAAAACCTCAAGACTCGGGACCCAACATCACCTTCGCATCAGACAACGAATTGAGCTTGTATAAACCAACTTGACTCTTTGACTCCACACCCCACATGGGTGGCGCTGCTGTCGGCACCGCGCATGCGCAGAAGCTTCGCCTCGGCCGAATCTGGTTTGTGCGTAGGCGCAATGCCCACAGCCGGTGTGGGTGCAAACGCGGTCTTGTTTGTAAACTACATGTCAGTCGATAGTTAAACGGGACTGGACCACGTGTAAAATTTACTGATTGCCTCTAAGAGTAACTTCGTAATTAAAAAAATATCGAACGCGTCTCACGCTCGCACTTTTGGTGCGGTCATTGCACTCGCAATAAAGCGTAAACAATAAAAAAAAAAAAACGATCTTAAATTGCGTAAAGCATATCCTCGTCAATGCCCGAACGCAGAACCCTATGTTACTAGAGATTAGCTCAGTTACGGAACTGCCCCTAGACGCTGCCTCCACGAGCAATAACCCCCCCCCCCCCCCTTCCTCTCCTTTCCCTCCCCGGGCCTCCCTCCCGTCGTTCGACGCGCCACCGTTTTGGGGTCTGCTGCTATGGTAACTGCAGTGTATTGTATGGAATACATGTGCCTCGAAGCACAGCGTCTAGATGGCGTGTCATCATACACTATGGAACGCACCGTTTTTGAAACGAAAATCTAGATGGCGCTTCAAACGACGGGAGGTGGACTGAAGGGGGTCAGGAAAGGTGTCTCCCTCCGCAGGAGTTTCACAACTTACCTTATCTATAGTCCCTTGCAACTCAAGAAGGGAGGGCGAGGGAAAGGGAGGCCGGGAAGGAGGAAGCAGACGGAACGCTGGAAAGAGGAGGAGGTTTCCCCCCTCTCCTCTCCAGCGGTCCGTCTGCTTCTTCCTGTCCAGCCTTCCTTTCCCTCGCCCTACCCTTTTGAGCTGTCCCTTACTAACGATGGCAGAGCCCTATACATGAGTTGCACTGATGCCACACCAGCAGCCATCGTGGTGGCCTTGCTGCTGAGCGCCTCCCTTCTGCAGCCTACGGTACACCTATTGCTAAATTACCCAAGCATCAAGGAGTATGCTGGGAATGTAGTTCTACGCACCGTAGGCGCTCGCCTTTTCCACATAAAGGTTCGAAGTAAGTAACCCATGCTGAGGCGTTGACGAAAGCGCGTGCAAGATGAAATCGCTTTTAGGTGTTTGCTTTAGAACAGTTACTCATAAGCCTGGCAGTACGACGACGGAGCCATAGAGTGCCAGGTCGCAGATCTGGAGCGCGAGGATCTGGTAGCACCGAGCATCAAAGAGCCATTTCTCGGGGAACCTGGACCTCAGCGCACAGCTTTCGCAGCGGCGAGGACCCGAAACACACTTGTTCGCTCGGGAGAAGTGTGTTTCGTCGTCTTGCCGGAGCGGGGCGCCAGTCACGTGGCTCCCTTCTCATCCGTTGTCGGCTGCTCCATCTTTTCCACTTCGGCGGCCGCTTCTCGTGGCGATCTGCCAGCATTTGACACTATATAGACCTTTCCAATGTTTACAAATCCACAGCTCAGCGTGCGATCTCCACAGCTCAGCACGCGCGTGTGCGTCGCTTCGGAAAGCGAGCAAATCTCGCGCGATACGCACGAACACTGAAAATGAAACCGGCCAGCAGCCCTTTTCTGAAAAGGTCTATAGGCGGCTATGCTAATGCAGACGCCAGCACGTGCAGCGTGTGTGCAACTATGCTCACAGCATGCTCCTCGGTGCTTGGTTAATTTAGCAAAAGATCTATTTGCAGCACCATCGAATTCGTTTTGCTCAGCAAGAACAAGTATAGTAACGACCACCAGCATGCTACTATGACGTCGCGTGCAAGCCATGTATATACAGCCATGCGCAGCATCAGGACAAAACATGGAATGTCCGAGACTAGCTTTGAAAAGGCGCCGTAAAACGTCCGAAGGTCTTTCGCACGTACCGTATACGCCTAGTCCGGGGGAGAGCGTTGCGATGTATGTGCCGCTGAGGTTGCCGCGGCACGCCGGCATGCCGCCATCGAGAAGGGCGCTTCGCCCGCGTATCCCCTTTCGCGTCACGTCGTCTCCTACATCTCGCGCCGTCACTGCTCGTGGTGGCCAGCCCGCTTCCATGCTAATTTCACCGCCGGCTCTTCTACCTGGCGCGGCGAGCAATAAACGACCCGGCGTCTCTGCTGATGGCAGCCACGCAAAACAACTTCTCTCGGGTTGTGGCTGTTGTGTAGTTGCTCGATTTTTTTTTTTTTTTTTTTCTCGGATATCTTGTCGCGCCCTCCCGGGCTTCGAGATGTGGACACGTCGAGTCAGGGACGAAAACTCTCGGCGGCGTTGCTTTTCTCTTTTTTTCGCCATGGGCGGGCTGCTTTTCTGAAACGGAGCTTTCGAGTGTGTTGATTCATTGCCTTCCGATGCGACGAGCGCGTGCTCCCGAGGGCTGTTGGGGGAACATGGCGGGCGTGGTCGGCAGGCGGCGACGGCCGTCACCTGGACTCCAGGGAGGCCAAGGATCCGAGCGGCGACGCACCTGCCGCCGATGCCGCCTCGTGATGAGGGAAGCCACCGGAGATGGGCTTACGCGATGGCGGGCCGGTTACTCTCGTCGTGCCGCCGTTCGTCCGGTTGTCTCGGGGTGGTTTGAGTTGCATAAAGTTCGAGCGGGTGAAGTTCGTGTTCGGGAGCTATGATACTGGGATGAGCTCGGTCGGGGGAATATAGTTAAAATAAATATATGCCGGTAAATGAATTGAATCGAAGCGAACTTGCAAAGCTTGAGGATAAAAAGAAAATAGATTACCAGAATTTCGTGACTGTACACCTAGTTATGACAGACGCGTTGCCAGGATGGCATGATGGTTTACGCAACGTAATAATTTCTATACGTAAATTATGGGATTACTAAAAAAAATACTCGTCGTCAACCTGTTATTTTAAAAAAGTGAGAATTTCGAGACCGTCATATAATTGTACCTCATTGGGGAGTCATTCAACAAATTTCGTGGACTTGATGTATAAGTAAATGTAAAATAAGAAGCAGAAGAACATTGGTGGTGAGAAAAGTCACAAGCTGACAGATATTCGCTCACCCTCGTCTTGAGAGCGAGATCCAATGTCTGAAACCTTCGACAATCTAGGAACGAAGCAAGCATAAGGCAGCTATGAAAATGCGCACCATATGAATCTAATGCCTCGTTTGGGTGAGTGCCAAAGTTAACGAGGAAAGAAAAACATATTATTGGGAAATCTTCACCTTTCCTTTCATACATACTTCGACTATGTAACCAGCCGAGGGCACGCCCATCTGGCCTCTCCGTTTTTTCTTCGCTCTTCCTCCCTTTGTTTTTTTTTTTTTTTTTTTTTTTTTTTTTTTTTTTTGTAGTCAAATAGACGATGTAGGCGCAAATAAAATAATAATATTTGATTTTTCTACAACTATTGACGGCGCAATTAGTACTCCTGCTTCACGGACACTTCGAATTCCCTCAGAACGAACTTCCTTCTCGAAACGCGGTGTACCACCTTGGTGCGGTACGCCGAGTTGCAAATTCACTCTGCTGGGTTGGAAGCACGCGCTGATTGGCCGATTCTTTAAGCGAATTTGTTCTTGGAGGCCTTTGATTTGACCGTAAAATGTGCTACTAAAGTTCAGCCGTTTCTAAAACCTCACAGCATGCATATGCGAAGCAACGTGTAAAAGGCGTAGCTGTTAGGTTCGGTTATATGGTATCCTTCTCGTAGAATAGCGGAGCAAACAAATATTGCGCGAACCGTACATAGCCCAACAACAATAAGAACGACGCGTCGTAACTATTTGTGATGGATGCAGTTCGGAGATTAATGACGTGATGCGAGTATAAAGTCCCAAGCGCCTCGATTTCGGCTACGTGATCTCTTCGGCACCAGTGATCATCCATCGTTCAGTTTCGTAGTTAAATTCTCCCGGCGGACGGCATAAAACGTTTCGCCTAAAAAAAGAAAAGAAAATGAAAGGTTTTTAGTTTTTCTTTTTTTCTTTTTGAACATAGATACAGCCAATCACGGAGAGGAATAGAGGGGTGTTAGCGAATGATGAAGCTCGTAATACGATGGCACCGAGAAAAGGGGCGTGTCCGGAGGTCATGATCATGGCGTTTCACTCGGTAATTGCCCCTGGGGCCACATCGCAAGTCAACAGTATTCTGAGCCTCTCCATTCGCTAAGATGTTTCTGTTGTTTGCCGTAATAAAAAAAAAAAAGAATAACCAAACGAACCCCGTCGAAATGCAACAGGTAATTCGCACCTTTGAACAAAATGGGGGGATCGGTGGCCGAGTGGGCTAAAGCGCACACCCAATAACTCGACGCGCGGGGAGCAAAAGCTCGCGCTGCAGAACCCAGGGATGCTGGGTTCGAGCCCCACCCCTGCCCGCTTCGATCTGGATGAGCATCGTACCGGCGTGCGGTCGTGTATCACTACTGCGTGGTGCACGTTAAAGACCCCAGGCTAGCAATTGGTCTGCACTGGCTAAATTGCTCATCAACAGCGTGTGATTCGTCGCAACTTTAATGGCTGACCAACTACACGCTGTATAGATATCCCCATAACCCAATTTGCTTTTTTGTTAACAAAATTATTAACCCCCGCACAGTCAACAACGTACGCAGATGGAAGAAACATCAGGTGCCACTCCCGCTGCTCACACTTGCAGGTTTGCAGAAACGTCTCGCTTAATTCATAACCTGTGTGGTAGAATCTGTTTTCTGGTACATGTATGAGGCGTATCTGCGAACAATTCTGGGATAAAAGTCTGTAGCGAGTGACTTCTGTGTGATGTGACTTCGCCGCACAAAGATACCACTCGTACAGAGGTGCCGTGTTGCTACGGCGCGGAATACTAGTTCTCGTGTCCACTAAACACGTGAGATGGCAAATGTATATACGACCTATAGGATTCGTATACGTGGTGATATGCCTATCGGAAAAACCACCTAACCATTTCTTTTTTCTCTTTTTAATGGGGAAAGACTCGTTCACTACGTCGAAAGTCGCGGTCACTACGACCACAATAACTCGCATCGTACGGCGAAGGAACCACTCGGGTGTCGTGCGCTCGCCCAAGCAGGTCCGATGGCCGTTAGAATAATCCCAGCAAGGCGCGGCCGGTGCGCCGCGGCGTCGTCTGCGACCGAGCGCACTGACCGACGGCGCTCGATAGCGCTCAAGAGCGCGGCGGTATAGCGGGGGCCTCCTTTTCGATCGGACAAGCGAAGCGCAATTCCTGTCGCCTCCGCGGTCCGAGACTCTTGCCTCCTCAATGGCGGGCAGCGGTGCAGAACGGGCCCACTGCTTGCCCCCCGCGCGCGCATCCAGACGTAGTGCAGTAGTACGTCGCCCCGAACGCTGCCTGAGCTGCGCGCGGTACCGCGGTTTCCCGCAGGTTCGGCACACGGGAGACCGCGCCGCTGTCCGGGCCGCGATAAAGCCGCGGCATCTCCCATTGTGCGGCACCTTGCGGCAATGTGGTGCCGGCGGCCTCCTCGTCCTCTTCCGATCGGACTCGCATCGCGCGCCGTGCGGTCCGCGCTCAGCTGACGCCGGGCCCCCCTTTTGTGAAGCGGTCATTCGTTCGGTCGGGTCGGGGGAGGCCGAGGCGCGGCGGGTGCGTCTTCCTCGAAGAGCGCGGTGGCCCCTACTCGCTCGTGCAGAGCGCGTCCTCGCCGCCGATCGGCGCCTGCCTTCGCCGGGGGAGAAGGGACATTGGCCGCGGCTATCGGTGCGAAGACGAGTGGGCATATCTGCCCGCGCGGCCCGTCTTTGTCTTTGACGTGTTTTGCGTCTATGTAGTCGATGTTTAGTGCTCCCTTTCTCCGCGTAAACATCTCCTATTAGCGCGGCATGTTTCGGTTGTGGCTTCTTTCCGTCACGTCATAACCAGGATTTGACTCGGCGTGACGTCGCGAAACGCGATCCCGACCACTTATCATCTGTCGCAAAGGACAAATGGGATGGTAAGGGTAAAAATCGCGGTAGAATCTTAGGGTTATCGACTTCTTGAACCAATGTCATGGAAATCGACAGCCTGACATTGCTCTTATTTCCGTAGACGAAAGCAAAATGAATCCCACGAAAGAAGGAATCGAACCCAAACCGGATTATTAAGCGAATGTGTGTATAGCGTGTCACCACAGGTTTTTGTTTTGTTTTATAAACATGTCAGAACACATCGCCGTGAGTTGAGGTACTATTTGGGGGGAGAGCCCTGCGGTGTATCCCCTCTGCGTCCGGCTGATAGCAACTTCTGTCGCACGTATCTCCATTCCAGGAATTGCCATCGAGTGTAGTACATGCGACGCCTTAATTGCTAAGCTAACCGATGATGACCAACGACGGCGTACACGCCGCAGGTTTCACGTGCAACGGAATTGCCCAGCAATTTGCTATGCATCTTTTGTTTCCCCCATTTTTGATAAAGCCAGCTGGGAGATTAATTTTCGGGGTTTATCGGTGTTTACCGAAAACACAATACCCTACCTATAACTTTGACTGCACTTTGACTTGAGGTGGGACGAAGCCGTAGATGGAGTACCTTCCCCTTCAACATAATAATCGAAAGGACAAACGAGCGTAATGTGTAGTTGGAATCCTTCTAACATAGCAATCGCACTTGGATCACCATAGTGTGAGGAGAAAAAGAAGAGCGGGACCAGTCGGAGGAGGGTTTCCCTTCTCCTTCGTGCGCAGCTGCACGGCGATCAAGTATGGAGGAAGCGTCAAGGAGCGCGAAGAGGAGTGCGCCGCGGAGAAGCTCCCCTACGCGAGCGCCGCGTCGAGCCGCCTTGTCGGAGGAGCCGTCGTCGTCGAACGACCCGGCCGCCGAAACTAATTTTGACTGCTTTCGTTCGGAGTTCCCCGGTGAAGCCGAGAAAGTGCGAGCGGCACGGGAAGCTTAGCCTCCGCCGTAAATCACTCCCCGAAAGGCGCTCGCGATTTCGTTCTCGCAGCTACGGACGTCAACCCGGCGAGGATTAAGCCGGTCGGGCAGGCGGCAGCAGCAGAAGGCACGCGCCATGCATGCATATTCATGCATTGTTATAACGGCCACGTCGAGCTCCTCGCTTCGACTCCGGGCCCGCGGGCGCTCGACCCATCCCCGAAGGAAAATCGAAATAATATTTAAAATCTTCTCGCTTCGGACCGCCCGTTCGTGCTCGGTTTTTGTGTCGTGGCGGAGCGGAGGGGGGTTGGCCCGGGGGATAGGCGGGATAAATCTGCGGGTGCATGCCGAAGCGGGCCGCGAGTATAGCGGACGGTAAGAAACCAAATGCGACTGCGTCTATGACATCATCAATATTCATGCGTTGCGCGACGGCGCGAGTGCGCGTGCGCGGAAGATGGCTCTCCTCCGGGTCGCGAGATGTGCCGGTCGTCATGGCGCTGTGTCTTTCTCGACGTGGGACACCTTGCGGAGAGGATCCCGCTAAAGCGTGCCTCGCTGAGAGAGAGAGAGAGTGCCCGGCCAATGGGAGAGCGAGCCGGGCATGGACGTCATCAGGTGCGCGCGCAGCCCGGCTCGGGAACCCGGGGCGGGGCCCGGGCTCGGGCCCGGGGCCCGAGCGGGGGGGAAGCTGGCATGGCGGATCAATCGCTTCGCAGGTTCGGCTCCGAGGGGCGTTCGGGATGCGCGAAGGCGGCTGCTGCGCACCGATAACACGCACGTCGATTTGTTGGTTGTGGATGGTATTGCCTCTTTCTCTCTCCCTCTCTTCCTCTTTTTTATTTTGGGAGGATCGAGTGCCCTGAAATTAGCAGTCCCGAGCGTTTTGCTTCGGGGAAAAAAATCACTGCGGGAGAACGAAACAGGGTGATACCCGGCAATGAAGGCGTGAGAGTCCAACACAAATTGCTCCTGGCTCCATTTTTTTTTTCTTTTAATGGAACCAGCAATGCACAGGTTATTTTTGACATTCCTTGCTATTGACTATCCCTAACTATAGTCGTATTTTTGTGTTTCAGTTTTCTTCTCTTTTTATCGCTTCCCCTTTTCTCTGTCTTTCTTTCTCTCCCTCTCGCTCTTTTCTATGCCAATTGCTTTCTCACTTTGCGCTCCCACGGGCTGATACAAAATCTGACACACTGGCTAGTTTCTTCTTTTTTTTTCATGAATTACGAAGTAGAGTGCTTTTCTTTGCCGCCTTTGGTGTTATTTCCCGTTCGTTCGGTAAAGATAATCGAAAGAGGCCGCATCCTCCGACGCCCACGGCCATATCAATAAAAGCAGCTGGCGAAATCCAATCATCAGTGCTCAAAAACAGATGTAAACAACAGCCAAGGGACATAGAAAACTAGAGCAACACAATATTATGTCTTTCCCACGCGCATATTTCTTCGTTCAAAAGGGGAAGCAAGTCCTATGTACATCTAGGCTCTGCGAACAAAAAGACAAACAAAAAAACGCACAACGCATAGGAATGTGTCTTACATGGGAGGGAAGTACGCCTAAAGAGCATGAATCCTACCCGAGACTCGCAAAGGAGAAAAAAAAAATAGCTACGCCTTCACAGCGACGCCTGGATGCGCAGTCTTCGCTCCCTCTTCCAGGCGACGCGTTTTCGGGCAGTCAATCCCCCGTGCCACATGCCAAGAAGTCCGCTCTTGGATCCGCCGGAGAGCCAAAGATCCCGCTCAATGCCCGTCTCTTGTCTCGCCATCGCAGACGCGAGCCCGCAGCCCCGCAGTACGTGCGGCGCAGTCAGTCATACATGTACCCTCCCCTCATCGAGCGGCCGCCGCTATCGGCATGCTCGCTCGGAGAGATCTTAGACGAGGGGGCGATCAATCCGTCCAAAACAATCGACGCCTTTGTGCAACTGGAATGTGTCCCCTATCCCGTGACCTCATCGATGCCGCAAGAAGGCTCAAGATCCGACCCTCCTTTTTTATTTATTTTTTCGTTATCTTATTTCGGTTGTTGACATATTATACGTTTTGGAAATTTTTTCTTCTAATTTCTTCTGACGGGCAGAGTATAGTGTCGACGCTGCGGAGAAGCGCGCCTGTGGGGTTCTGGGCTGCGTTTCGCCGTCGTGGTCGTTCGTCGGTGTCGGGAAACGAAGCAACGGCCATATTGAACGAAGGACGGCGCGACAGAGACGTTGTCCAGATCTCGGTCGCGGGATGGAGAGCACCCGAGCCGATATCGGGACTCTATCGGAGTCTGGTTGCAGGATGTCGTCGTTTTATTCTTGCTCTGGTGAACGATTAGTTGGTGCCCCTCCCCCCCCCCGACCTCGTTTGTATGACTTTCCGTCTGGAATTGTGTCTTTTCTTTCTGTTTCATTTTTGATGAACGTAGGTTGAGTAACGCGAGTCTCATTGCCCACTCGATCCTCCTTCTTGAGCTGCGTCGAATTTCCTTCAGATGCGCTCGCTCTCTTTTCGCTTTCTCGCTTTGATGTACAGTGGGACGCGCCATTCGAGGGCTCTCCCTACCCAAGGCGGCGCAGAATCAGTTTTCTAAGCATTTCCAGCGCTTACGCTTACAGCTTAGAAGAGAAGTTTTTGGTCCAGACTCTCTTGTATAGGAGAAAAAAAAAGGTAGGGGAGGTTCGATTTACGGGAGCTGTATTTTTGGTCTTTTATCGCGGCGCATTCTCAGAACTATGTGCAGATTGAGCGTACATAATCAGGCATTTCTCCCGGTCAATATATCTTGTATTTTTATTTTTTTTGCAAAAGATAAGTGGGAGCTTGTTCGGAGAATGCGCTGGGACAGCGTTCAGCAATATGGCGTACCGTTGAATATCCCATTTTTGGTGTCCCTCAGAGAGATAGGGTGCTATAGATTCGCGAAAGGAAGATAGAGGTTAGATGGTAACCTAAGAATTAGTCTCTGACGGATTATACTTAGCGATCCGTTTAAGAGGTTAAGGGGACATGCGAACAGGGACAGCTATATGTTCGGAAGCGCTAAAGTTGCATGTGCAAAGCGAACTTTCCTGTTGTCCGTTGAAAGTGCGAGTCAGGACTCGCTTTTGCGCTGGATAACAATTGCTCGGATGTCGCGGTTATTTTATGGTGTGTTTTGCTTTGCTGTAGGGGAAGGCGAAGGATTGTCAAACAACACCTTATATGCTTTTTTTGTTGTTGTTGTTTTTTTGTGTTTTTTTTTTTTTTTTTGGGGGGGGGGGGGGGGCGGTGGGGTTGGCCTTTTCTCTTTAAACTGGAAAAAGTAAAGAGTTCGAGGTTTCAATTTGAAGGAGGTTCGAGTATTAACAGTCTGTCTCTCTCTTTCTCTCACTTTCCTTTTTTCTTACCCCGAAACGTAAAAAAAGGAGCCACGTTGCTATCAACTTAAATGGTTCCACGCAACATTTTTTTCTTGTAGGATTGCAGAGTGTGTTCTCCCCCGATTGACATCGTGACATTGTTTACAAAGGCTGCACTAAAAAAAAAAAAAAAAAACAAAAAAAAAACAGCGACTATAAAGAAAAGGCTATTTCCTTCCCGTTACCTGATTGTTCAGAACCAGCATTCATCGCTTTGTCACCTCTGCGGAACGTGCGAGCACTCTAGCGCCCACCCAAGCCTCGGAGGCGTCGAACTCGCACGTGCATCGTTCGCGCCCCGAATTTCGACATGCATTTACGATCTCTGCATGCCGCGAACGATGATTACGCGACGACGATAGTAGGCGGCAGCAGGCCTCAAGGAACCAAGGTGCAGTGTATCAGCAACGTCCGACTGGCCATCGTCCGACGGCCGTTCGCGACGCAGGTGTCGACTCTGGTTTTACAACGCGCGAACCGCGCGTATTGACACACGGATAGCGTGGACCGGCGAGGCCGAGCCGGGCGGATTCCCGATTTTACGGCGATTGATAAGCGCAGGAACCTCTCTCTCGATGGGGACCGACCCGTCGTCGTTTCACCGGCACTAAACTATATTGACAGGCGATAAGTGAAGGCGCTCTCTCGACCCTGCCGCGTCGGCGCCCCGTGCGTTCTACACTCAACCCCGAGCAATGGAAGGAGGCCCCGCGGCTAGCTGCCGTCACTTGTCGCAAAGGCGGCTGTGAAAAAAAAAAAAAAAAAAAGGTTTCATCGGATGGACCCGAATAGCGGTGTATGTCTTCCTCATGGGCTGTGGTGACGGACACGGTAATACTTACGATAATGCTCGTGCACGCGTTCTGCACTTTTCTCAGAGTCCTCGGGGACACAATTACTGCGACCTATAAACACGTTAGGCGAATTACTAGACGAAAAAATATGTTCGGAATTAAATATGGAGTCTGGGGAACTGACGTTGAGTGTGCCTTTTCAGGTGATTAGGTCACGAGCAGCGTCGCATCGCTTACTTCGTTCCTAGGTCTAAACATATTTCCGTATTCTTCTTCATTCGCCGAGCAGTCTCCTAGATTGCGTTTGTCTGCCCAGTTGCCTGTGTGGGGAAGTATAGACGATCGGTAATCTTTAAAGAATGTACCTACCGGCCCTTGGCTCTGCCCTCGAACTCCTTGGATCTTCTCTTTTTTTTTAATGTAGGCATTTTTAGGAATGGTTATAGGACGTACTATGTCATCGACGATCTAACAATGACGGGACAAGGCTGTCTAATCATGGGGAGTTCATCAACGCTTAACAATTTGTTTCTGATGTTTTCTTTTTTGCTGGACAGTGCCGGTTGCCTACGAGGCTTTCACGTGGCGTCGTCGCATCATGCTTGTTGTCATTCTTGTTTTTGTCAAGAAAAATCAATTCCTTCAGGGGTGCCCAGTGTACCGTATGTTGCGTTGAGCAACCACCACAGTTGCAGCTGGTGTGGCGTCAGTCATGTATACACCCTTTCATTTCTATTTGTTGGCAGGGATTATTGGTTTATTTTGGTTTTCCAGGCGTTGCGATGAAACTTTTTTTCACGTACGTGGCCTATTGCTTTCAGTATGTCCTTCAAAATATTACAATCTCATTCCTGTTTATTGTCCTTTTATTTTTTTTTTTCTGGCCTGCCGTATAGTGAAAATGTGTCCCGTTGTGTGCGCAGAAAGAATCACACGATACGTAAACATATTTGAATAAATTGGACTTTGGACTTCGCAATGTAGTATGCGACAGATATTTTAGGTTCTGAGGTTTTCGAGTTCTTGTTGCTTTTATGCTATAGTTTGTAAGGTTTCATAAGGGCTCGTGGGACGTTAAAGTGCAAAGGAAAAGTGCGACGCCTATACAAATTTGAGCGAAAAAGGATATTTGGTCTTATATTGAGGTTTAAACTCTGAACTCACATGTTCACGCCCTCCAGGACAGATGGAAGCCTGCGGAATGAAAGGTGAACACGAGTGTTATTCATACAGCGGTAAATTTTGTTTACACACTCGACACGCTTTGCGAGAAAATCTCATCGGTTCAATGACACTGTAATGTGGTTGATGCGATATACCCTTTAAGGAAGTCCATCAAGGTACGTCGAAGCTGAGGTCACGTTGGCAGGCGCCATTTCTTGGGCACGAAGCATATGATTGAACCCGAGTCCTGGCCGAACGCTGACGCGGCACTCGCGTCCAATACGCCTCGCAAGTAGGCTCATTTCCGTCTTCTGCGCATGAGAAAGGAAGTAGCGGTGACATCAGAACGCCGAGCCCTGATTGGCTGATCGCGACCCCCTATCTCAGCGTCGTCTGCTCCTTTGCAGCGTCGTCTGCTCGCAACTGCGTCTGCGTCTGTCTTATATTTCCTGCGACTTTCGGAAGCCGAGCGAGCTCGACTTCGCATTTCAGAGAGGGCAGACGAAATAACTCGAGCGGTACGTTGTTTTTGTCTAACAACTAGCAGACGCACATCAAGGAGGGAAGTCAAAGGACTCACTGGCGAGGTGTCCCGAGGCGCCGAGGTTTGTTTGCTTAGAACCGAGAGTGAGCGTGTTAGTGTCCGCAAGTTCCCTCCAAAATACTTTTTCCCTCCTTTCGTGTGCGGCGAGACTCCTCATTCTTTAACGGCGTCGGCGGGTTGACGCAATTAACGTCGTCTGCTTTACGTCTGCTAGTCAAAGCGACGGCTGCTTTACCTTTCCTACGTCCGTCGGAGATTCACCGCTTTTTGACCGGCGAGAGTCACCGTTGCCTCGGGAAACAAGGAGATAACAAGAGGAAGAAATTGACCTCTTAATCTGAAACTGAGGTCAGCGATCAAAGTATAACACGGAAAGGGTTCACAAGGGTCGCGCGGGCATTTTCCGTTCAGCACGCCAGCCGGTCGTGCACGCAGACGGTCGCCGAGTCGCGGAGTGCCTGCTAGGCCTAACTGCCGTGCTCGCTTGGTCGCGTTCGGTGGAATCGTGGCCGTTGAAGCTTTTCCCGGGTGTTTGTGGATCCAGCGTTCTTGTTCGTCGTGGTCCGTTTCAAGAAATTTTTACTTTTTCCTTGCTGCTTGAAGTCGGGACGCGTGAGAAGCGCACGTAGAAAAATAAACGTCCGTGGGTCGTCGCGACCGCGACGCTGTCGGCCATGCTGAGTTGATCGTAAGAAGTGCGTAAGACAGCTTCGGAGCTGTCGTAGGATTTCGCCGTAACCTGCGCAAAACTTACAAAAATTTCGTTTCGTGAATACGAATTTGTTCTTAAGTTATGTCTTACGCACATTTTTGGCGTAAGATCGTTTCGTGACTGGCCTCTGCACTTCCGAAAGTCGCAGGAAAGGTAAGACAGACGCAGACGACGTTGCAAGCAGACGACGTTGCAAAGGAGCAGACGACGCTCAGATAGGGGGGCGCGATCAGCCAATCAGGACTCGGCGTTCTGACGTCACCGCTACCCCCTGCGCAAGAAGCAGACGAACTCGCCCTCCGCATACGAGCCGAGCCGAATTCACGCCGAGCACTGACGCAGTCCTCGTGCCCAATAGATGCTCAGAGTATATACGTTCCCAGACAATGGCGGACGGGCAATGGCGCGCACTCTGGAAAACCTTGGTCTATATATCACGTATCGTTGTTATCTGTCGGGGAGAAGTCGAGTGTCTTCAAACTCGTCAGCGGTTTATATACCCTCGAAGCATCGTTTCAGGCGCCCTTCGCAAGGCCCTTGAGTTGGCACGATGATTTGCCGCTCCGTCGATCCTCGCCGCGGTGTCTGACAGTTCCGGCGAGGTCTGTTGAAGCATTCGGAAAAGCTTTTTGTTTCTTTCGTCCCAGTCGCAGAAAGCGCGTACGTCCTCCCACGCCAGGACTGGTTTCGTCTCCCGCTCGGTCCAGAGAGTACGTACGGACGTGCACCTCGTCGTGTGCGCTACGTTCGCCCGTCTCGACCCGCCGAAGGTCCCCGCCCTTGCACTCCTCCGATTCGCCCGCTTTCTTCCCTCCGGCTTTGCCTGTAGGAGTGACGACGTACTCGCAACCAGGACGAAGCAGTTCCGCAGGCTGCCACAGCCCACATCAACATCGTCCCGAAACCGAGTTAAGCCTCGCATTGGAACGAAGCAACAGGAATCATTCGGGGGGGCGAGCGAGCAAGCACGGAGGATGGACGTCTTAAAGAAAAGGAAGAAGGCCGTCGAGCGATTCTTTGGGGCTGATTCGTTCGCTCATTCCGGATTTTATACCCCTTCGGGTGGATACTCAGGGTCACGGGACATTAAGAGGGTATTAGGTAAACAGGTGCCTGCCTAATTGCCCCTCCATATCCCCATCAACTACGAGGATGCTTAATGGTGGTTGTCGAATGTTCGTTCCAATCGACGGTGTTTTCGTGAGCGTGTCGCCTTCTTCCGCATATTCGCGACGACAACGAGGGAGATCGGTTTCCGCGTACCGGCGAAGGCGCCTTTCATTCGCCGGGGGTTTCTCTAGGGGGAAAGGGCGAGATTAATCTTTCTTCGGGAATGAAGGCAACTACAAGAAGAAGCTTTCGTCGGACTCTCGTGAAGCTTGTTGGAAAGCGTTCGAGGTGTAGTAGTTTAGAACCAGTTGCGCTCCTCCGAAGTGCCCAAGAAGAAGATCATTAGAGGAACCGTTCTTTTTTGCTCCGTTCGTCGGAACGACGGCGTTGTTTCCCTACGGCGACGCGGGTGCGCACTCGAGCTCCCAACCCTTCTCCGGTGTGCACTTTTCAGGAGGGGAGAGCATCTCGGGCGGCCCGACTGCTACAAAACTGGAAATTGAGGCTGTTCCTCTTGCCGTCGCTGCTTCTGCTCCCGGAGACAAAAGGCGCGTCCCGGGGAAACGGGCGCCAGCTTCCTCCTTTGTGGCTCTGTGCTGCGGCTAATGATGATTGGCTGCGTGCGCCCGCCACCGCATAAAGGCGAGCGGCGACGATTATTGCCCTCATCTTTTACCCGCGGCTCCGGCGAAGTGCCTCCCCGCTCCTGCCGGCGCCGCGGCTGTGCTTGCCCGCTGGGGCACCAGTCCGGAGACGATTCTCTTGGTCGTCGAGGAATGCACCTCGGGCGGGGGCGGGAGTGCGTGCGCGTGCACGAGAACGCACTCCGCCCGTGCACCGACGAGCGAGCTGCCGCTGCGGGAGCTCGACTCGAGCAGCGTCGGTAGCGACTTGTTTGGACAGGCACTTTCGTAAAGACAAAAGGCGGACTGGAAAGCGGAGATGGGGCGCTCTTGTTTCTTGAAACTGTAGGGAATGGAGGCCTGTATAGGGCCCGTAATGGGCAGACCCAAAAAACCTAACCTTTTCCGCGAACTCGCGCGACTCGCCTGCCGTGTGATGTATCGTAATTAATGTCGCGCTTAATTGTCGTGACCCCGTTTTATGCAGTTTTTTTTTCTTCTCGCTTTTAATTGGTACGAAAGAAAAAGGAGGGGCAAAGGAGAAAGGGAGAGGAGGTCGTTTCCGTGTAGTTTGTTTTGCCACAGGATGGAACTTGTTTCTCCGATGGTACTCTTTGTTTTGTTTCGTTCGTGATCTGCATTCTGTCTCAAAATAGACTCCTCGTCAAAAAATAAACTCAACTGCGGGTTTTTTTGTTTTTTTTTTACATTTGGCGTTGAGTAGGCTGAGAATAAATATTACGCGCACGCGTTTGTTTTGGGGGAGAACTCGGGGGTTTTCTCAGACGTCGCGTGCTTAATTGTTCCTTGCGCGACCAGCGCCCGCCCCGTTTTGTGTGGGCACGTGTGCCTGCCAACACGACGTCGATTATCTGTATCATGTTTCCGCTTCTGGCGATAATGACGGCTGCTCTGGCGGGTCCATATTTTGTCTCCGTGAGCGGGAAGGAAACTATGACTGGCTGTTTACCAGAACCTCTTTCCTCGAATACCTTGCTTTCGTCGTGGTGATTGTTCGTGCACGACAAATCGATAGTCGAGGTAGGCGTACATTGGCGATGTAGTCGATTCGCGTTTTGACAGGCAGAACGCTGAGAACGCTCTCGCGCATAATGATTGCCTTTTGTGTTTCTTTAGGCTGTGGGGTGCGATCCTACGGAGCCAATCAGGCAGCATGAAAAGTGCATCGTCAGGGCGCTCGTCATCCTTTGTGTGTTTGCAGAACGGTCGAAGAGGCACTTTTAGGTGATGACTCTCTGTCCGACGCGGCACCAACATTATGTTCGGCGCACCGAGCGCGCTTCACTGGCACGGGGATAGATGGCGCCCAAGTATGGGGTCCCTCCCAAAACCGACCGCTCCGGTTGTATCTCCCAGCGGTGGTCACGCATTCTCTCGCTCACCGCTCCTTGTTGTACCTCACCGCCGCCATGCCGCCACCAAGTCGCCAGAATCAGTAGATCTGTGTTCTCTTCCTTCTTCTGGTTAAGGCTTACCTTCGTACACGACCGTGGCACCTGTGATCGACACAGTACCAAAGGAAAACAAGAGGCCAGCCACTGGCCGCACACCACACCGCGAAAACGGCGAGCACGCTACGCCGCCGACAACGTGGCTGCCGAGGAGGGACCGCATACTGCAGCGCCCTCCGCGGCGGCGCGGAACCGAATACTCTTGGTTCAAGGATAGCTCCGATATCTGTTCGCTCGCTCCCCGCGCGAAGAGGTCGAGTGGCATAGTTCAATGTGTTACTGCCACCGTGCTTTTCAATCACCGAATAAACCAATGACGCCCTGTAAATGCGCTTCGGTTATGTGCATGGTCGGACTTAAAATGAAACGGAGTATAGTGAGAGCCCTAATAGACGTCTTGACGTCTCAAATAAAACTATTATTATTATTATTATTAATATTATTATTATTATTAATAGGCGTCTTAACGTCTCCGTAGTTGATGAGCAATTCAGCCGTGTCAGTACGGCCGCTATAGCGGATCTTTATGTGCGTCACTGGGCAAGTATGCACACCAACACGTGCCGGTACAATCTATGCTCATCCCGATCGAGACGGGGGAGGGGTGAAGATTGAACCAAGGAACAGCCCTGGGTTCTCGCGAATAGCGGCGAGCGAGTTTGCCTCGACAAATCTGCAGACATATGTGTATGCGCGTTGACCAACGCAGTCCATTTCGCGGAAGACTCCGAGACACGCGGTGCAACCAAACTGCTTCCCGCAGCTTGCCGTTCCGGCCACTGATGGCGTTTGACCGCTACCGCTTCCTTCACTCGACCAGGTGGCAGGCCGGTAACGCCGAACTGCTTTCGACGCGCGCTGAACGGCCAGTTTAGGTAAACGGAGAGATCTGCAGTACGGGCGTCGCATGTTGTATAGGCCCGAAGGTTCCTACAAAAGAAGATAACACACTCCTGAAAAGGACCTCTGTTACGGTAATTTTATATCATTTTTTTTTTTTTTTCAGTTTTTCTAAAGTCTGAGTCCCACTGCTCATTCATGGCACAAAAGACCTTGCTGCAGGGTTCAGAAGTATCTGCGGCCCTTCCTCAGTTATTTACAACCATCTTTGCTTCATACATAGATGCATGCTTCGTAAAGACATTCTTTTTTTATGACAAATCTGATTGGACTATAATACAAGGAGGAAGCATGCATCAAACAATGTCTCCAGACTTGTTTTTTATGATATATTAGCAGTGCGAAGGTGGCTTTAGGCGTAACCACAAATAGCATTATTCACCAATAGCTTTACGGCGCACGCCGAAATCGCTGTTTCAAATCTCCTCGGTTGCCTTTCTTTTTATTTTTTTATTTTTTTTCTTCCGAGAAACGTTGCTTCCTGTCTCGAAGGCTTCCACGCCCCGAAAACTATTCCTTAACACATTATATTGATAACGTCTTTAAAGTGTGTGTGCGTGTGTGTGTGTGTGCGCGCGTGTGCGTGTGTGTGTGTGCGTGTACGTGTGCGTGTGCGTGTGCGTGTGTGTGTGTGTGTGTGTGTGTGTGTGTGTGTGTGTGTGTGTGTGTGTGTGTGTGTGTGTGTGTGTGTGTGTGTGTTTTTCAGGAAGCAGCATTTTTTTGTTGTTCTCTAGCACATGGAAGAACGCTTCCGAGAGGGAAGTACGGAATGTATGCAGCTGCTTCCACTATTTCCTTGTTCAAGCGGGCGTCATCTCACGCCCTCAGTTGACAGTAATTTCCGACGACTGATGCATTTCGCTTGCTCTAGGCGAACACTCTGGCGGCAACTCGCACTTGATCTGACGACGAATAATTCTTTCCGTATTGATTATTTGAGAGCACGATGTGACCGACATTCGGAATTCAATCAAAAGCGCGCTCGAGGCACTCGCGCTTTCACATCAGGTTACAATAGTCTTGTCCTCAAATTGCGAGTTTAAAAAAGAAAATGACCCTTCGTATTTTTAATTACTGCTCGTGGTGTTCCCTCAACCTAACCTTTGACCTACTGAATTCGAGGTGCCCTTCCGTTAATTCTATAGCCTCGGTGTAGTTGTACTTTGCGCATAGCAACTTTACAGTGTATGCCCCATAAACAACAACAAAAACAAGTTGCTTAATGGATGTCAAACGATAGGGAATTAACAGCTTCAAAACTGCAGGTCTGCCACAGAACATCAACGTGGAGCCTTTTGTATAGACCGACAAGCGGGCTTGACGTCACTGAGCT
Organism: Ixodes scapularis; assembly: GCF_016920785.2. NCBI lineage: Eukaryota > Metazoa > Arthropoda > Arachnida > Ixodida > Ixodidae > Ixodes > Ixodes scapularis. The sequence goes on along the minus strand of NW_024609846.1, from coordinate 208,869,611 downwards.
GCGGCGGCGCTGCGATCGCGCCGGAGCCGGCTGGTGTGGGCAAAAGGGCGCACGTTTCGCATGGGCGTCATAGCATTTCAGCATGCCGCGGAGCTGTGTTCCCGCTAATTCCACCGAAATGTACAAGAAAAGTAGCGGGGTGAGTTTTCACAACTTTCCAGCAGACGCTGAAAGGCATATCTAGAAGGTGGATAATATCCGTAGGTCGAAAAGAATGGTCGCCTCGGGCGAACGACCGTTTGTGCAGCAAGCACTTTCCTGAAGGCAAGTGCGGCTTCCATTTCAATCTCAGTCCCGAGGATTACTTATGTGCAGGAAAACCGTCGTCCGATCAAGACCACCCGAATTTTGTTCCCATGGTGTTCGTGCACTAAGCACCGGCCAACCGCGCGTTGGAGGCTCGCTACACCCGTGCTACCCAGTAGAAGGGGATCGACGACAGAAAGGCAGTGTTGTAGGCGTTATCAAAAAAATGTAACGAGATATGTTACTCGTTAGTTGCAAATAAAAGGTACGCGTTACCGAGCTACGTTACCTAAAAGTAAAAGGAACGCGTTACCGCCACCGATAAAACGTTACGCTCGTTACTTCTCCGTTACTTTTTCAATTAGGATTTAATACGTTGTACGTTTTGACGATACAGGTATGCATAAGCTCATATATAAAAAAAAAAAACATTATGTTCATGCAGAAACGTAACATAGTACTCACGACAAAAAACGCAAAGAAAGACATGGCTTCCCGCCGAAAAACATGGAAAAAAATAGAGTGTGCTTTCCTTAAGACTTGAGAAGTAGTAACCAATAACGTAAGTACATCACCCGTTACTGTTTTGAAAAAGTAACGAGTAGGTTACTACGTTATTAAAAAAATTAACGCGTTCCTGGTAACGCCGTTTCTTGTAAGGTGTTACCGCCAAGACTGCAGAACGGACAAAACGTTACCGCTTGTCATGCCTTGTGGCCATGAGGGTAGGAAAAATTGTATACCTGTACTTCAAGACGCTGTGTGTATTTAATCAATTATTAAATACACTTCCGTTGACCCACAGTCTGCTGATCCCGCCGGCAGTGCGGAAACCGACTCGAAGCAATCGTAGGCCTCGAGAGACTTGTACGCCTGCACCGTGCCGGCCGTGAACTGGCTGGGCGAAAAAACTAAATAAACGACGACGTGAGCCGTCGACTTCGGTGACAGCAACTTCACGTCGGAAGTCCAGCAGGCCCTGTTTACGGCGTACGGATCCTCGTAGGCAACGCCGTCCACGCACAGTTTGTTTCGGTACCGCTGCCGTTCGGGCTCGGGCAGCGAGCTCAAATAGTCGGGCATAGCATACGACGAACGTTGTCAGGAAATACGACGCACAAATAAAGCTAGAAGCGTCCCTACAGCGTCAACAACGAGCGCACGCCACACAACGCAATGGCGAAAACACGGAGAGCCGTGCCGCTTTTGCCCACACAGCAACCGCGCATGCGTGGCCTTCCGGCTGTGCTGGAAAACAGAGCCGCTCCGCGTGTCGGGCTACTCGGTGCAGTGACAACGTCAACTATTCAACGAGCCGACTCGTTTTCTGGTTAATAGGCTTTTGGCAAAACCCAACACAAACGTCGCTAGGCATAGCCTCCTATACACTGACAAAGCCTGGCAGGTCGCCCCGAGAAGCGGTTGCCGAAATGGAATAGGTGGAGCGGCGGACAAGGGATAAGAGGAGAGCCACGTGACTGGCGCCCTGCTGCGGTGAGACGCCGAAATACACTCCTCCCGAGCGAACATGTGTGTTTCGGGTCCTCGTCGCTGCAAAAGCTGTGCGCTGACGTCCAGGTTCCCCGAGAAATGGCTCTTTGATGCTCTGTGCTACCAGATCCTCGCGCTCCAAATCTGCGAGCAGGCACTCTATGGCTCCGACGTCGAACTGCCAGGCTTTGTGAGCATAGAGGAGGCTATGTCTGAGGTCATTCGGACTCCCTCGGTCCTCCGTGCATTTCAGGGCCGCTTGAGGGTTGCAGCGTTCGAGACCAGCGAGTCATGAGTTCACCGCAGGGCCGCTGGGGTACGGGAAAGCGTTCCAAGGTCGGCGGGAATCGCCCACCGGCGCGCATTGGGACGGCACTAATTCGCGATCATTATTGAACCGGTAATCATTTTTCATTTCCCGCGTCACGGGCCATTAAACGCGGCGAGAGCCCTCCTTCGTCGCCGAGTACCCGAGCGTGGCCGAGTGGGCTGAGGCGCCCACCGGAACAACTCGGGTCCTCCGAGGGAACTCCCTTCGGCCTCCCGCGTCCATACGACACTCGCGTCGTGCATGACGCCGTGCAACATGTACCGGAAGAGGAGAGTGGCTACTTGAATTGTCTAACATTTTGGAGGAAATGTTGCCGTCATGATAGATCGATTCTGGAGATTATCGAAACAAGAGCGGAATTGATTAAATGGTGCCTCAGTGTTCACAATTTTTTTTTTTTTTTAGAAGTTGTTTTGTTTGTTTTTTTGGGCAATGATGACAGAAAAAAAAAGAAGAAAATGACGGTAGCTGAATATTTGTCGCAGCTGGCTGCTGCTCATTGGAATTGCAGAAAAAAGTTAGCACAATGGAGGCCTATGATCCCATCTTGCTGCATGCTGCGATCTTACAGCGAACACTATCTGTTATATGTATCGCATTAGCGAAACCTAAGTCGAAGAGTCTCGAAAGTTTCGAACCGACCAATGCCTAGATCCAAATTCGATCTCGATTCGGAGATGCCCAAGTTTGGATTCTGCGACAACGCTCTTGACCACCTGTGCGCAGAATTAAGAACTCTGGTCACCCGATTTCTTAAGGAACTTAACTAAATATTACTGTGACGATTAGCCCTCTAACCGCGACGTGCGCGACCAAAAGTTACCTCCGTGACCGGCTTTCCGCAATTGACCAAGCCCAAACTCTGATGTTTTGAAGGGATTATTAGTCCTGAGCTTGTGAGGATATGTTTTATTGATTAGAATAAAAAAAAAAAAAAGAGGGGGAGGGGGCGTGCGAGCAGCCCTCGGCCAAACTGTTTGTCTTTCCTTTTAGTAATCGCTAATGGGACGAGGTAGGTGTTGGGGGAGAGAGTTACATGGAGTGGACAAGGGGAAGGGGTTGGAGGAGGGAGTTACATAAAGTGGACAAGCCCCGGCCGCTTTGACGTAGTCGACCTGCGAGTCTAAGATGACCTTCCTGTGTTCGGACAAACCCTCTGGAAGAATCCAATCCCTCAGACTGCTCGGCCTGTCTCGTGCCGGAAGCGATTCGATTGAAGACTGACGTTTGCCTTGGCTTTTTGGGCAGTCACGAAAGAGGTGGGAGTGTTTGGGAGGACGTGGGATAAATTCTGCTTTCATCGATAAAGATGTCGGGCTGTCAACGACGGCCCGCTACGCCATTCGGAAACCGCTACGAAAGTAGCGGCGTCCTCGTTGGGAGATCGTGTCCGAGGGGGGGAAAGGGGGGGGGGGGGGGGGGCTACGAAATATTGTTAATTAGCGCGAGCACGTAGCATTATTAAGCGTCTCATTTGCACCACATGTAACAAACAGTAGCAAAGCAGGTATTGTGACAGAGAGATTCCATACAAGATACACAGTCGAGACTAGTTGATACTTTGTCCTGTGCTGTCTTCCCGTGCCTTTCCCGCGGTTTCTTGGTATTTATAACCATTTAAGTCTCGTCAGCTCGGTGTTTCCATTTCTGAGCTAGGTCTTACGGACGCGTATACACAAACTGTTCGACAATAAAACTAAAATTCTTATTTCACTCAGTGGGAGTGCGAAACAAACACGAAGTCCTTCGCATTTTTTTTTTCCCCCCCAGCATCTCGCTTGTCGCGTGTGCAACGTTCGGTGCTTTTCACCAAATTGCCGAAACTGTAAAGAAGCGCTTTCTCTCGAGAGAAAGCTTCGCCAAAATCGTAAAGTAAGGAAGCCCTTCTTCCGCCGCCGCTCATGAGGCACGGCTCGGCAATCGAGCCACCAAATTTCACACGCCCGTCGTCTTCGGTCGACCCCCTTTTGTTTTTTTTTCGCACCGCGTCGTCGGGCGTTTCTTTTATTATCCGCACTCCCTGTCCAAACGAAATTCAGCCACATGCTCCGATGGTTTGGGACAATAAATCGAATTTTATGGGCGCCGCAAGGACCCCGGCCTGTCATAAACTGCCTCCACTGCCCTCCCCTCCACCGCACACTCCGTAAGGCACGCAGCGCCATCTGTGAACGAGACTGAACCCCTCCCACCCCCTCCCAGTGTTTCTTTCTTTCTGTTTTTTTTTTCGTCAGGCGAGTTCATACAAGCAGCGCAACCAGACGAAGCTTCTTTATTTTATTTTTGGGCTATTCAAGTTTGAAGCTCGTGTTTTACGATTCCTTGGCGGTGGTGCCTTGGTCTGCGTTCCTTTCGGTTGTTTTCTTTTTCTTCATTTTTTTTTTTTTTAATTCTTACACGCGCATTTTAGCGCCTTGGCACGGGGGGTATCGAGAAGTGTCGCGCAGCAAATTGCACGGCCATAACTCTCCGTGATTTGAGTTCCCGAGACGCCCAGAGGGTTTTCCGCTGCTCTTTGCCTTATTAACGGCCTTCTTTGTGAGGCGCCGTCGAGGGTCGCGAGCCGTTAAAAGATCGTCGCCTTTATTTCTTCTTTTTTTTCACCCGAGCCGAAGCGAAGCGTCCGAGTATGCACTCGCCGGCGCTGCGTTGGAGCTCCGCGCGGATCGTTTTCGTCGTCTCAATCGAAGAGAGCGGAGGCCCTCGGAGAGTAATTGCCAACAGAATGCCCCCAAAACGTCTTCATGGTGGAAGGTTGTCCCGTGTGTAGGTCTGAAATGAGCTGTTTGCTGTCTCTGGTTCTCTCTTCTCCCGGTTGCCAGGAATTATACAAATCCAGAGAAATGGAGGAAGGTTATGCTTTGGCGACAGCTTTTATCGGCTTTTTCCGGCTTTTTTCAGTAACGCTCCCGCAATTTTCCTTGCATTTTTTTTTGTTTGTTTGTATGCGGCTCAATTTGTAACGAGCTGTAAATCAGAGAGTGATTAAGAATGCAGTAAAAACTCCTTCTCTAGCACGCAATCCTTCCGTCAGGGCTTGGCTGCGCCTATTCACAAGACACCCAAGTGTTTTCGATGCTTAACTCCGCTTCTTATTTAGTAGCAGTGTCTGGCAAAGCTGCCGCTACGAGCACGTGGCGTGATGCCTACAGCCGTATCAACACTAATCACCTGGTATTTCTTTGAACAAACGTATCGCGTGGTGTGATAATTCAGTATATCATGAATGCGTTAAAAAGTGAGGAGTTATTAAAGCCGCGAGACAGTGGAAGTTTTAGCTGAAGCTTACAAAAAAGACCCATTTGGAGTAACGAGAAAGTAAGTCGTTGCTTGAAGCTCTAGTAATTATTGCGTACCTTTTGAACCTCAGCAACGAGTGGGGTTTACTTTTTGACCGAGTAACGAGTAACGATATTTATAGCTTTTAGTGACGTGTACAGGTATGCCAAACGAGACGCCAAAGAGCTACAGAAAGTAAGAGGGTTGCGCTTGACGTGGGACAACTAAAAAGACCTTCGTGGAGATCTCATCCTATCTGTGACTAAAGTCCATTCCACGAACGGTTTTCTGGTGGTAAGTGCCGTCTTCAGAGTCTGTGCGTACGGCGCGTGCTTTGCTGTAGCCACGAGAACATGCGCGGGCTGGGCTGTCGAGATCGCACCCTGGACTGGGGAATTTGTATAGACTTCATTGCGCTACATTGAGGAGGCGAGCACACTGGTGGAATGACACACTGCTGAAAGAACAAACACGGGGACGGACACGACGACACACCTCTCGTGTTGTGTGGTGTGTCCCCGTGTTTATTCTTTCCGTAACGTGTAACCGCATCGAAAAGGTTTCATGGGCGCTGTGGTCAGACCCCACCGGTGAGACGAAGACGCACCCAACGACCCCAAAAGAGAGAGGTGGGCACGCTAGCGGCCCCTGTCGGCGGCGCCTTGCGGCTCCCCTCAAAACAAACCGGCGGCGCGGTGAGCCTCACCGACCATCGTGGCGGCGCGCGCGCCGCTTTTCCGGCGGGTAATTGCACGCGCCGCTAAGCTTGTGCCCTCGGTGGCCGACCGGAGACCGGTTCCCGGTTCGTTCCGGTGCGTGACGTCACGAGCGCGTGACCTTGGGCGCCGCCGGTGGGACTCTTTTCGCGGGCGACGTTGCGGCCGGCGCTTGGGCAGCAGCGGCCAGACGCTCTCTTCTCGCTCCCGTCTCCGCTGGACTACGCTGCTGGACGGCGGCCGTTTTCTCCCCGACCGAGGCGTTTGTACAGATGGCCGTGCACGTCCCAGAAACAGGTCCCATTCATGCGGCCGCTTCATTCAAGCGATCGCGCCCTGGCACAGCGCTGCTCCGCTCCCCTGGCCGGCCGGCCGCTTCTCTTGAACCTGCGAAGGCGGCTTTGCCCCCGTGCGTGCATGCAGGGAAAGACGACTTTCGTTGTTCCTTGCGTTCCACGCCTACCAGTCTGTGATTCGTTCTTCCGGGTTCTTACCGGCCAATGCAGATATCTCATTGGCTAAGGAGTGATGATAGGATGTTCTGTATTCGCCAAGACCTGCGTTTTTTAGAATAATAATTACGATATCTTTTTTTTTTTTTGCTTGAGAGTTTTTTTTAGATTGTGGCTAATCGCATTCTTAATCAGACCCAGATTTACAGCTCGTTACAAATTAAACCACTTATAAAAAAAAAGAAAAAAAAAAACCGCGAGAAAGGTTACGGGAGCGTTACTAAAAAAGGCCAAGGAAGAAGCCTGCTGTCCGCATGAGCTTTCTGGAAATAAATGAACATTCCAAGAAGGACAGATGCGGCTGTACAGAATAGGAGATTAGTACTGTAGTTAATTACCCATTACTGAGTACTTTGTTTTTAACGCGATAGCATTCTTTAGCTGCTTCACCCGGTTTTCGCGATACGATATCTGGCCTCAAATGCGCCGTCCGTATGCGCAGCGCATATGCGGGAGCGCGTCCCCTTACGCATGCGCCGCGCGTATGCGGACGTCGTCCTAGACGTCGTCCTCTAGGATGTCGTTTTTGACGTCCTCCTAGACGTTGTACTTGATGTCGTCCTAGGAACCGTCGTTGATATCGCCCTAGAGGTCGTTCTAGACGTCGTCTTGGACGTCTTCTTCTAGGACGTCGTCCTAGAGGTCGTCCTTGGGGTTGTCCTAAAAACTGTCCTTGAGATCGCCCTACAGGGCGTCCCAGAGGTCATTCTAGACGTTGTCTTTGACGTCGTCCTCAAGACGTCTTCCTAGACGTCGTTCTTGAGGTCATCCTAGCGGTCGTCTTTGACGTCGACCCCTAGGACGTCATCCTTGACGTCGTCCTAGCGGGCAGGTAAGGCTACGCCGCGCATACACAAAGTGGCAGTAGGCACACACAGTGGCGTCACAAAAGGAGGAGGGGGGGGGGGGCGGACCGCCCCGTGTGCAGCGCTTAGGCGGATGCAGCGGGGCAGTGAAAGGGGAGGGGGGGGGGGGGGGGGGGGCCGCACCGGGCCACCGCCCCGGGTATTGCTGACCCTAGTCCCTAATGACGCCACTGCGCACACATTCACATTTGCGCCCAAGCTACGAAGCGATTATCTGTTTGAGTCGGATTAGTTGGTACAGTACATGGGCAATGATGGTGGTGAAACAGCTTGATCATTAAACGATTGCATAGAGACAGAACAAGACACAGACGCGAAACTGCAATGATGGTTGGGAAACAGCTTGAACGTTAAACGATAACAAAAAGACAGAAGATTAAACAGAGACGAAGCAATCACTCGATTTCGAAGTGGCGCGCTGCAGTCGCCCTTACGTTAATGATTGTGTCGTAAACATTAATAAAATAAAGTGTTTTCTCAAAATTAGCGTTGTTGTACTCACAGTGAGCTGCGTCGTGAGTCCCATGACGAATGCTATCGCAATTCATAGACAGTCAACAATAGTAATTGCTGCAGCCATTTTTGTTTCGTACTGGGAGCAGCAGTGGGTCAAACAAGGAGCGATCATCACGGATTTGGTTCTGGTAACGCGATGCTACTCACCGTCTTTTTTTTTTTTAACTTCGTACAAACAACTTGTTAAGCTTTTGTATTGATATGAGAGTACCTCGAAACTAAATTAGAACAGGACGCTAGAAGGAAATACAAAGTCACAGTTCAGACGGTGACTAAATAAACGGGTTCGTAGATGGGAGCTGCAGGGGCAATATTTAGTCAGTGTTTTGCTTGATAAATGAGTTGCAGAGGGTTCTGCTTGAGAAGTGAGTCACTAACTTGATACAAGATAACACGTGTAACGTGTTATCCGGTGTGAACTACGATTTGAAAAGGGCAAAATGTATGTAGTTCCATTGCCCATCAGACACCTGTATTTCTTCAACATTCTAAGCTTAAAAATGCAATATATTTTTCGTAGTTCGAGCTTCGCCTGCGCGTTATCGCACATCTATTTTGTCTGTCCATGGACGTTTCTGTTCCATACACCCTTTAGATAAGAGAGCGCCATCTGTCGCACGGAACGGCAACTTGCCCCCGACTACATCTTGAAAGATACCGCGCGCGCGTCGCTCGAGCCAGTCCGCGCACCCTTTTCGATGTAGCAATACTAATTACTATACGTTCGCGTTTTGTTTTGTAAAGTCAAATGTAGAGAGGTTTGGTTGTCCGAATTACTGGAGATACTGTATTTGTCTTGTTCTGCCGCAATGTACAATCTAAAAGGCATGCAGCCACAATCGGTGTGGTGACTGCCCGTTCAACGGGGTGAAGACTGCCTGATCTCCGCGTTTGACGTGGGTATTTGCAAGTCAGCCGGGCACACTACAGATAGAGTTACTGTTGTTAGTCATGGGAAGTGTGATGCCTTTCCTTGAAACACATTTTGAACATGGCTTTATTCGTGTGGAGTCTTTACTCATAGACGCGGACGGTATGTAAAACTACGGACTCGCGTACTTGTCTGGCGGACCGTGGCAGACTTAAACAGCTGATTAATCATACAGCGTTCAAACTTTTAAGTTCACTTCAAAGTGATGTTATTATAATTTTTTTTAGTTAATACGTATGACAATCGTTTTCCAAGGATTGATCGTTTTGGCTACTACTTTCGTCAAGGCGTGGCAAAATAATTTGGCCTTATTGAACAAGACATTAAAATTAATTTCGTAGAACAAATTTCGAGCTGTATAATTTATTTATGTGTGTGTGATATTGTTTGAATCCGTAGCAGAGCTAAAAAACAGCCCAGTGAGAATTGCAAAATGATCAAATTTTGCATTTAGATAAGCAGTCTGCACAGATGCCGTGCCAGCGCTATTCAAGCAAACGGAAAGGGACACTGCTTTCGCAAAACTGCTTCTAGACACGAAGCCTAGTTGTTTCGAGTGCTGTCTGCAACCTGCTAGCGAGTGTGTCAGTCAGCGGACTTGCGAACGCAGCGACAAGCAAACGGTGGCCCACCGGGCCTACAACTGTGCACTGCGTGTTAGATAAGCTCGCGACTGATCGGGAATGATCTCTAGAATAACAGGATCATGCAACCACAAGCCTTTGAGCTCGCGAAGCCACGAACACTCACTTATTTTACACAACAAGGTGCCGCCGAACACATCACCAAGACAAAAAAAAAATCTTTCTAGGAATTAGTGTACTTTCACTTACAATAATTAATGGTACCACTCAGTTTTTCCTCGCACAAAAAGAAAGAATTTCTTAGCGCGTGATAAAGAAATTGCAGTTGCGTTTCACCCAACCACCTCACCACAACACGAAACTCGTGCTGGGGCCACGTAAACGGGAGGGCGCCACGAGAGCGCACTACACGAGAGCGCACGACACGAGAGCGCGTGTCATTAGAGCGTGCGTCGTGGAAGCGCTGAACAACAGCTGCAGTCACTAAGGTGTCATTCCCCGTGGCAGTCGAGTATTGGCGACGTGCGCGGCCGAAAGCGTCGCTGTGGTCGGCCTTTCACGATTGGCCCAAAAGCTGACTATGACGTCGGAAAGGGTATACCATCGACGGAAATAAGAAGAATGAAGGAACTTTAATTTCGACGGTGTTGGCAGTGTTCCTTTGAGAGCGCAATGATTTCAGGCTTCCACCATGCTATTTACAAACACCATCGAACTTGTTGTTCGCAAGGTAATGACGTCACAAGGGGGAACGATAGGAGGGCGCCACCAAAACATCTCGCCGCTAATAGACCGATCTTACCAGCTATACTCCATTTCACCTTATGTCGTACCGCAGGAAAGGTTACAAGCGCGAGCTCCTTGCTCTGAGACAGATATTGGCGGCACAAGCTCTCGTGCATTAAGGGCAGGTGCCAACGATATGAGCTCGCGCTTCTAGCCTTCGCTGCGATACAACATAAGGTGAAACGGAGTATAGGCCCGTAGCTCTCAAGCTTTGAACAGCGCTCCAGGCGAGCACAATAGAATATTTGGCTCGCGTTTCGAACGTGCGTCATCAGGCTTCCCCACTACAGTTTTTTTACACTCCGTTCCATTCTAAGTGCCAGCGTATAGTATAGGCAACGAGAGCGAGCTCCGAGCTTGCAGTGTCCCTTCCAAGCACGCGCGCTCGTGCAGTTCCAGCATCACTCGGGGGAACATGCCTTTGCAAGTAGCTTCGGCTTCGCTATCATGTAAACAGAAACATACGGGCTCACGGAAGCTATGAAAGAACGCAATAAAATAATAAAGCTGACTGGGCCGCCGAGGCCGCGAGCTGCATAATTCGTTTTTATTTAATTTTTTTTACACTTTTTGTTATCGCGCGTCTACATATGCTGACATATGCTTGCATTCGAACGTGGCACGTGCAAAATTGAGCGTTACAGCGCCACCTGGATAGTGCTGCCAGCATAACATGGTCGCGTCTTGGTGACGCGCTCGCGCCCCCTGCCCGAGAGCAACGGCTCTATAGTCTGGGTACGCCACCGCTGCCGACATGCATCGTGGGAGCTGTAGTCTTTCTGCACGCGCGAAAATCCTGCTGGAGGCCTGCGCGAGCAGAGCACGAGGCGGCATGAGCTCTCTCGGGGACTGCCGTCTGCCTCCTACAAACTACAGTTATGGCGGCGTCACGCATGCGTGGAACGCTTGGTGAGATCGGTCTATTGAACCCCCTTTTGTAGTGCCTGGGTTGTTATACATAAAATTAGCTGTTACGCGACAGCCAGCACGGCAGAATGTGTGAGTGCGGCTTCATATTTCGTCATTAATCATATATAAACGAACGGCCTGATTTCTAGCACGTTTTAAACTCGACGTTTTCCCCACGTTTGCCAGAATTAAGCATGATAATGATGTAACACCTGCGCGCAAGGTAGGCTCCTGTAGCGTTACTATGAGTAAACAACTAAAATGTTTAATTCCGAGAAAAAAAAGGAAAAGCTCATCGCCAACACGATTTGTATTACACCCATATTGATATGCAAACCGAATTTTGTTTCTGTGAGACAAAAATGAGCAGTGTAATTTTCTGGAGAGCGAAAGGGTGATCAATTTCAAAAAGGAGTACCCTATAGGCGGCAGCAAAGACAACTGCGCGGTAATGTACTGAGTTAGGATAGATAACCTGGACAAAATTCATTATCTTAAATTGTGCGACTGCAACAGGCTTGTGCCACTTCGCCCAGCTTCGTTCGCGTACTCAGCCAATCAAATGACATCAAGCGTTTGCCATGCGACTTCATTTGGTGTCGAAGTTTCAGCTCCTTGCAAAACATGCGTTTGAAGACCCCAATGTCGATAATTCCCGAGGCGCTCTCATACGCTCTCGTGACTCACACTCTAATGATACGCGCTCTCTGATGTCGCTGCGCTCTCCTGTCTCTCGTGTAGCCGACGTAAACGCACCGGGAGCTTCCTTCAAGATGGCGTCCGCTGCCCAGTGTACCGAGCCAGATCTAGGCTTTTTTCACTGTCGTCAGACTTTTTGAAAGGGGCCTATAGTCTGTTGCAAGGCTGAGAGTGCAGGACAAGCTCGTCCAAGAGCTTTTCGAGATAAGAAAGACTAGCTGCAGAATTTTACCCGCATCACTAAAGAAGGCCACCCTATGACAAAGATTGGACGCGACTTTGGCCTCACCGTTCGGCTAGGAGTCTCGCTCTCGGTGATTGGACACGCGCTCCAGGCGAACGATGTCGAAGCACTCGGGTTCAGTCTCTGACCATCGGTGACCTTCTTTGGTGGCGCAGGAAAGCACTTGGGCTCTCTTATCTAGGAGGCGTTGGTTCCTCCCACAAACCCTTCCACCCTTTCCACTTTAGCAGAGCGAACGCTGGAGAGGAGGCGAGTTCCTCCTCGCCTCCTCTCTAGCCTTTGCTCTGCTAAAGTGGAAAGGGTGGCGGGTTTCGTAAAAGGAGCTTGTTCTGTACTCTTAACCTGTAACAGACTATGCTGGGTGGCCAAACTGCGGGTCGCGAGCCGCATGCGGCTCTTCGCGTGTTAAAGTGCGGCTCGTGACTCCTTACCCTGCCCCCCTCTCCCCCCCCATCCCTCCCCCAATTCCCCCCCCCCCCCCTCGTTCATACGACCACTCCCACAAAAAGAGAAAGGGAGCGCGTTTTAAATCAAAAGTCAGGTTGTGGTTTGTTTGGCAGTGTACTGCTACCTGACGTACAGTTAGACTGATTTTGACTTGGAGTTAGAGTTTCATTGATTGGTCCGGACAAAAATTTGCCCCCCCCCCCCCCCCTTCCCCCGTGGCTCTCGAAAGTTTTGTGCTTTTGTTTGCGGCGCTTAGGCCGGGTCAGCCTGGGCACTCCTGCATTATAGTGTCTCTTGTTTTTCTGTGTACTGCCAGAACGTGAGTGTATCCTCTCCTATCATACTCCCACGAGGTCTTTTGAGATGAATAAATAATAAAATAAATAATACAAAACCCGTCGTCTAGAGCACATCGAAAGCTAAGGGATATATAAATAAAAGCGGCGATGTGTTTACTCCCATCCGAAACTGCGTGTTCGGGCACAACTTGCGAGCCGCGCTCAGACTCGCGTGAACCCCGGTGCCAACTCCCCCGCAGGGCTCCCTCCGCCGCCGGAGTCCACCTTTCCGATCCGCGGGAACGGTTCTTCGACGTCGTCGGCCGAATCGAGTCCGTCCATTAGCCGCAGCGACTCTCCCGCGGCGGTCCGGCGCTGGGCCGACCAAGTCCAGTGCGCTGCCTCCGCCGCGCGGCGCCTAATGCATTTCTGATTGGTGGGCCCCGTCCGGGTAATGGCTGTCGGCGATGGTCAGCGGTGCCCGCCCACGATTTCTCAGGCACCCGTTAACGATGTGTTCCGATCGTTCGTGCGGTCGCCTCGTTACTCGAAGCGGCGCCCAAAGTGTTTGGAAAAGGGGATGGCCGACGCCGCGGCCCAACTGCCGAGCGCCGTGAAGGATCGACTGTCACCAGTGGCCGCACTCCGGCGTTGTTGACGGCGGCAAACGGTGACCGCGAGTATCGACCTCGCTGCCTCGAGTGGCTCTCACGGAGCGAATATGTGCGGGCATTACTGGACGGAAGCTCGTTTGCGTCCTTACGGCGGGCCATTCCGGGTCCCGGACCACGACGGGGACGAATATATACGGAAGCAGAACGGCGGCTCTCCGCGTGACTCGCGGTGTTTTTTTTTTACTGACCGATGATGGGAGCCGAGACGACTTACTCGCGAACGCGTGAGGCTATACGAGACAATTCTCGTTTGAGACGGTCTCCATTGAAGAGCGCGCGGGTTGAGCTCGATATTGCTGATGGCGTATATTAGTGCTCCATAATAATAGTTTTTAGCCCAGAAAGCCGTCCAAGATAATCGTAGCCTGTCCACTGATTTTTTTTTTTTTTTTTTGCTTTAGATTGTGGTTAAAACTAATGGCTCTGCTATTAAGCCTTCGGGTTATAGGTTGTTTGCACATGACGTCAATTCGCCATTTTGTTGTTAGTTTGTTTTTTCAAACAAATTTACTACATTGAAGGATTACATCGTAACCGGTTGAGATGATGTCAGCGGTGCTGTACGCATTTGAGGGGGCATGTAAATCCTTGGAATGCTCGAGTTTGGCACACGCCAGACAGCTCGCAACAACAAAATGGTGGACGAAATTACGTCAGCGAAAACACCCTATTATTAAAATCTATGTCTGCATAAGGTATGCTTTGGCGTAATTATGCACTTCGTCCATCTTGGGGCCTAAAACAATCGCTGATAGATAGATAGATAGATAGATATTTATTTGTACATTTAAGCACAGGTCGCATAGAAGGCGTTTCCGCCCGTACACATATGTGCCTATGTGGCCAGCTAGACGATGATGACGATGCGAGGCTTCTTGGCTTGAGAAGTGTGGGACGATGACGATGGGATGGTGAAGAGGGTGAAAAGTGAGGTGGGTGACGTATATAGTTAACTGAAGCTATAAGTTCGGAGTATTTGGAAATGGTTCTTCGTCCTTCCAATATCAATATCATTGGAGTTTCAATATCATTGGAGGCCAATATCATTGGAGTTTCTCGACGCCGTACGGAAAGTTCGGGAACTCGCATCTTAGAACTGTAAGGACCGCCGATTGCGCCCACTCTGCGCTGAGCAGGACCATTGCTGTGCGCCAGCATGAAAATCGACGAGCGTACAGTGCCGATGCCCTAAATGTAGCGTATCCCGCGATAGTTCTGTCGATTGACTCCTCGGCTTGGGGGAACTGAATGTCAGCGACTCCGAGTCCAAGAACGAGCAGACACGTGTTTCTCGCCGCGTTCTGTGCCATCAAGAACAGGCGCCTAATTTGTATACCGCCGTGGAAAATTCGCGAGCGCGCTCACGAAGTCTATATGCACGGACTGCAATCTTCATCATCTACAATGGGAACGGACGTTGATTTCCCTCGAGACGCAGACGTGAACGCACACACACGTGTGCGCGTTGGCCATGATTCGAGCAGAGAACGCGCGTCACCTTTTCTCGGGCTGGTGGGCCCTCTCTCTCCATTGTTTTCCGGTCCGGTTCAGCAACCTCGCGAGTTGGTTGTCGGGGGCGCGGACCGAATGGTCCGTGCGCCTATTTTGCCGCATTACCCCGTGTGCCCGCGTCGTTGTTATGTGCGGTGTAATTGCTCC
Organism: Ixodes scapularis; assembly: GCF_016920785.2. Taxonomy (NCBI): domain Eukaryota; kingdom Metazoa; phylum Arthropoda; class Arachnida; order Ixodida; family Ixodidae; genus Ixodes; species Ixodes scapularis. The sequence goes on along the minus strand of NW_024609846.1, from coordinate 208,854,443 downwards.
GTGCCGCGAGCAATTTGGAGCAAGAGAGCGGCGGCGGGCGGCCCGCTCACGAAGGAAAACAGAAACAACGCGGCGCGCGAAACGCGGGTGCGGTGGGCGCGCTGGCCCCAGCCACCGTGCCTCTATACGGAGCCAGAATCGAGTCGTAATTTAGTGGCGGCCCTGTCGGAAGGTTACGTCCGATGGTGGCCTGCAGAACACGGGTCTCTGTGTCGGTTGCGATCAATTATATATGCGCGTGTTGTGCAGCTCCGCAAGTAACGCATTTTTCTTTTCTATTGCCACTACCGTTTGTACCTGAGAAACTCTAGAACGTCTAGTTTCTCTCAAAGCACTCAAAGCACAGCCAATCAGGGCAATCAGCGCAAAGGGCTAGGTGAATGATTGGGCGGGAAATACATGTAAACTAAGTAATGTATAATAATATTATTGAGGGAGAGAAAATGGTTTCCAGTCAACTGGGAATGAACGTCAGGTGCTTAGAACCCCAGCGCCGGTAAGTGTGAACGTTATCGATGCCTCTTTATTCGAACTAATTTTTTAAACTTGTTTCCGAAGCTTCATGGTCGCAGAGCGCTCCCGTCGTCTCTTGACAGTTAAAAGTCACGTAACCTTTGTCCTCCTGCACCACGCGCAGAGTCATCGTTCACAACAGGGGTCTCGAAGTGCACGAGATACTTTTAAAACAACATACTATTAGCGATGTGCGCGGCCAAAAGCGTCGCTGTGGTCAGCTTTCCACGATTGGCCAAACCATGGGCATATGAGCTCTGTCAGATTGTCAACTTTGACGGTGTTAGTTTCGGATTGCGATGACTCCTAGCTTCTACTGTGCTTTTTAAACACACCATCGAACTCGTCGTCGCCCCCGATTGTAAGTAGCCAGAATAACAACTGGTGACGTCACGGCAAGGCAAATCCAAGTCGTGACGTCACGGAGGGAAACCATAAGAGGGCGCCACCGAAACATCTCGGCGCTAATAGTGAGCTTATAGACGATTTCAAGTAGCAGCCCATGCGTGAGCAACACGCAGCCCACGAGGCCCCAACTCTATAGGCTTTGGCAAGTGAGCACAGAACACGTCAAATGCACTAGCACATTGAACGGCAGAGACCACGAAGCCCTTCTTTTTTTCTTTTTCTTTTTCTTTGGAGACATTCCCCGAACAAAGGAGCGTTCGTCATCTAAAGGCCCGTTCACACTCTTGCAACCAAGTATACGACTCAGAGAGACGAGACCAGTTTTCAAGCCTCTTGCGATCTCTTAGGACCAGCCCCGCTGCAGCGCATTCGGTCCTAAGAAGTCGCAAAAGGCTTAAAAACCGGTCTCGTCTCTCTCGGTCTTACTCGGTCGCAAGAGTGTGAACGGCGCTTAAGAGAGAACCTTGTTGCGTTGGCTGCGGTAGACCGTAGATAATGTGTCTGAAAGCAAAAACAAAATTAAAAAAAAGGAGAAGGATACTGAGGTCGAAACGTAGCATTTTCATCAGTGTATAAACAATCCATACACTTTCAAGCCCCCTGTGAGCCCACCCTTTCCGGTATATTCGCTGCGTATTATGTACCCGAAAGCGCGGTATTGGCGGTACGTGCTGCTGCTCGAGATTCCTTCGTTCGCGGCGTTCGGGCAGCTGGGAAGCCTGTCGCGTGTTCAGACCGCGCGCAGTTTCCTGACGGAACTAAGAGCTGCTCGGACTTCATCGGCGTTGCCCCAAATGGTCTCCGCGTAAGTTCGACCGGCCTTGGTCGATTAGCGGGAAAAAGCAAGCGCCGACATTGCGCCACTCCTTCTTTTTATTTTTTTATTATTGTTGCTGTTGCGAGTGCCGCTGTTGTTCTTGTGCGCTGCGGGGGTCGGATAAATGGACGCGCTTCACGGCGTGTGAACGTCGGCGCTCGAATCGCTCTTGTTTTGCTCGTTCGGCCGTGTACGGACGTTACCATCGGTCTCATAACTGGCAGGAAATGTGGCGTGCGTACCAGGCGACGCCGGCGGGCTTTTCCGCATTTCTGTCGCCGCTCTTTCAAAACAAAGCGGGCCGATGCAAGTTTCAAAAGGAGTGCCGACGGTGTCTTGCTGGAGAAATGACCTCTTTCGAGGACCAGCGAGAAAATTCAGTTTTCTAATGAGGTGTCTCGGAATGTTTCGTAACCTCCTTCTTTCATCCGCATATTCTTATATATATATATATATAACTTTGATATCCAACACATTTTACGTATAGACCGTAATAATTACGAGCTTTTCTACGGTTCCATTTTATGAGCATTCTGGAGTATGATGGGAGATTTTTTCGTTTCACAGAGAATCGACGAACACGCGCGTGTTGGGCTGAAGAGACCGCACGCAGGGCTGAGGATTTGAACACATTACATTGGTGTCTCTTCTGCAAGTATGGAATAAAAAAAACAAAACAAAAAAAAAAACAACGACCATGAAAATAAAATAAAGTTTCTGAAGTCTCGGTACACGTATACAGCCACTAAGTAAACTACGCTTCACAGTAACGGCAGTTACCCATCTTGGTGCTTAACATCATGGTTGTCAGTTATCTAAAGCTCTGTCTGAAATCACAGGAAACGCTTTTCCGTCCTTCACAAATGTTCAAACGGTTCGTGACAAAGCAAAGCAATGATTACACGAGCTTTCTAACAGCGAATCTAATGCTGATAAAGTCGAACATTTTAATCATGACAATCGGCAGTTCCGCCTGCTCTGTGCTAAGCTCCAAGATGGCGGCGCCCACAAAAATATCGGGGAAAAGAGTTGTCGATACTCAAAGCGAAGCTCATTTAACGGCTCTTGGTGCGCCTATATAAAACACCATACCGAACACATAAAGCGATCCGAACACAGGAGTGTTCACGGTTTTGAACATATTGGCTGTTCACAGTTCCTTCCCTCACCCTTTGCGAAGCCGCCCGACACGTTCGCGGCGAGAAGTTGCCGATCGGCCCACATCACGTCTGATATTACGTCTCTCAATTGATCGTCCTCCACGTCGAACCGTATCTCACTTAGACCGAATGCGGATCGAAAAGTAAGATGCCGATTTCGGCCCCTTTTTTGACCGGCACTCACCAGTTTGCCAGTACGTTTCCAGCCACGTTCCACTTATAATCACACCGCCAGTTTGAAGCACTCCTGCGGCTTTAACCGGGTATAAATGGGGGCACAATAGCCGGGGTCGCGTGGCGCCGCCGACGGAGGACCCCGGCGGCAGGCTGCTCGTCAACGCGGATCGGTGCTCCTTTTTTACACGTGCCGTTACACGTGCTCGGGGTTTCGACCCGCTGTCGGAGCCTTCCTGGGGCGCTGCTTCCCGGCCGCTTATTTACAGCGGAGACAGGCGGGCCTCGCTTCTTCTTCGGTCGACGGGTGACCCCCCCTTCAGCGCGTTTACAGGGTCCCCGGTACGTGACGAGGGGCTCCGCTTGTGTTGTTTGCTCGGTTCGTCGTATCGCTGTCCCGCGCCGAAGACGTGACCTCTTGCTCTCCCAACACACGCCTTCTGGTCGACTCGTTTTTTATTCATCGCGAGCTGTTTACGCTGGGGTTTGTCTTTTTTGTTTTAAGTGTTCATTACGCGGCGGGTATGATGTAATGAAACGTAAGCTGCGTTCGCAACCCTGGTGCATACAATCAGGTTCTAGGCAATGCTTACGAGCATCGACTCGGAAGTCGAATCCTGTGTTCAATTTACGGGAATCCCGAGAGTGAAGCGACAGGGACTTTTAGCGAACCGTTGCCGCGCTCCGCGTACCGCACTACCGGAGCCTTCGAAGCATGCTTTTAAGCACGCGCCCCGCGGTTACGGTATCATTCGGGCGCGCGCTTAAAAGCATGCTTCGAAGGATCCGGTGGTGCAGTACGCGGAACATGGTAGCGGTTTGCTGAAGTACCTAATATAAAGAGATCGTCTACTCGGAAGAAAATATTCGCGTTTTTACCGTCCACCAAAGAGTATACTCTAAAAAAACAAGAGTTTGTGCGCTCACTTTCCTGCAAGACACGCGATCATCCAATCACGGCCATCAATCGAAGGTCCCCAGCGAAGAACGGTGCTCGGAATATTATTACACTCGAAACATTCGGCGCTCGTATAGGTCAGTGAGCGAGCGGAACGTCAATCTAAAAAGCCCCGCACACTTCGCTTCTTTTTTCTCTCTAGTTGTATTAGAAGCTCCGTCCTTGGCTGGGATTCTGGTATTTTTCGCTTTAATATGCTGCCTTTCTGTTCTGCAAAGACTTAAACACCTTTTTTTTTTTATGCTACCTTGTGAAGTTTGTCTATCTATACAGATTCGACAGCTCCGGGGAATACACGCGTCTGACACTGTTTCTGTTTTTTTTTTCTTTTGCAGGTATGTACCGTGTGTCTCAATGGTAGCACTAGCAACATCGTACCTTCCCATCGTAGCCCCCACAAGTAGCAGGTAAGTGTTTTTTTGTTGTTTTGAACACGTGATTAGTTAGTGATAGAAAACCGCCTAAAGACAAGAGGCACCGTGACGATTCATAGACGTTTGGCGCTGCTTCGCGGGTCCCATCGAATCGTTGGCCGCGGTCGGACTGGGAAGTAAAACGGACACAACGGAACTTCGGTTCACACGAACTCGCCTTCCAAAAAACTTGCTGGCTAGAGTTTGAACCCTACTCCGAGTGCGGGAATAGAAATTCATTGTTTACTTTTCTTTTCAGGGGCCCTTTAAGCAGCAGACTGCTCTTGTTTGTATGGGCCTTTAGCAAAGACGCGAATTCACCTTTTTGGTACGTTTCTCTCATAAAGGGTCAAACAATACATTTTGCTGGATAATTTGAGTTTATAAAAGTCGCACACCGCAAGGTTCAAGTCCGCCGCGACCCCCGGGAAATTGACACGACGTTGCCACAACGTGCTGGCCAGTGCTGGCGAAGAGCCGTGGCACTTGCCCAAATGACCGGGCACACTGCGGGTCGCCGCTACACCTTTACGAACTCGCCGGTTACCGTGCACCTGAATGTCCCAGCGCCGTAGCTGCAGCTAAATCAACAGCGGGAGCGTCGGTTCAAGTCGAGTTCGAACTATGAAGCGCAAAACCGTCCTCAAGGGGAGTTCGAGCGGAGTTTCGATTCGAGCAGCGTTTATGAATTCGGCCGTCAGTCAGGCAGAAATATCTTTTGGCTCTACCTCTCTACCGGGCTCGGCCCGGGATAATCTAAATAAATTTCAATTCAATTCAATTCAAATGATATCACGGTTTGCTGACCCTGGGATCGATATCGCATAAAAATCATATAAAGGCGTTCTCTCGTTTGCTTGCAGTACCTAAAGTAAGTTTCGTTACACCGCGAATCGAAGCAGTTTCGTCACATGTACTACCACTCATTCGCGATGCCTCCAGCCGACGCGCCACGCACGGACGTCCAAAACAGCTAATACCCGCGTTCATTTTGCATTCCCAGCGCATGTTGTCGGCTCCTGCTCGGAGAAGGTTCTTGTCGCGACCGAATATTACCATATCCCGAAGTCGTCTATTCCTCTCGGAGACGGCATTTCGGCGAGCATCATTTATCAAATTCTTTCTCTCTTTATATATTTCTCTGTCCGAGCTTGGCCGTCGGCTGTCGCGCGCTTCGAGCCCCTGACGCGGTGCCTCGTCGCGCGTTGCGGTCTTCTGCGGGACGCTCTCTATACGGTGTCTAACGCCAAGAAATGCAGCCGTAGGAATTATAATGACACCGAAGCATGCGCGATCCAACCCAAAAAGCGCCGACACTCTTGGAGTGGGGAACCGACAAGCGCGCCGTTGTATAAAACTCGTCATACACACACAACTCCTCGCCGAGCCCGACAGAGCCGCGCCGCCGCCGCTGCCACCCTTCGCCGCCGCAGCACAGCGCGCACGCTTTCCTGGTAGGCATTTGTGTGCCGAACTCGCGTTCTTTTTTTTTTTTATTTGCTAGTTTTTTTTTTTTAATACAGTGCTTAGCGCGCGCTGCCGGAATCCATTGATATCGTGGTGTCGGCGTTTTGGGGTGGGGAAACTGCCATCGCCCTGAATTTATGATCGACCAAGGAAATTTGACGCTCGTGTGGCTATGAAAGACAAACTTAATAAGAGACTTAATAAAAAGTGTGCGAAGGAGGAGAAGGGAGACAGAGAGGAGAGAGAAGGCAAATGTAAATTGGGACCGGGAGAGAGAGAGAGAGAAGGCAAATGGGAAAGGAGAACAAGCGTCAATTGCCGGCGGTGTCGTCGACGCGCGCTCGCGGCGCGACATTAGCATAGTTTCGGAGGAGTAGGCGCCGAATTCCTGCTCCTAGAACGGCGCGACGATGCCTATCAACCTGCCCGAACGTTCCCGACGGCGTCTTCATTGTTTCCCGCGCGCTTTCATTTTTTTTTTTTTTTCTTCTAATGCGTTTGGTGGGGATGGCAAACCAGAATAAGTGCGACAACGTTCCGTTGCCGGCCGATTTCGTCCTCGCTGTAATTCGTGGCGGTATGTGTGCGCGCATGTAATCCCGCACTTTTTTTTTGCCCCTCTTGCACATTGTCGACTTTGTTCTATCGCTTCGGCTACGTTTCCTTTGATGCGCGGTGCAAGCCAACCCGCGCGCAGACGCTGCTCAGGCGTCATTTCAGGATTGCGCTGTGGCGTCATCTACCGCCAGTCGTTGCTGTCATTATCCGGTTTCGCTACTCGAGAGGTTTCCTCCAAGAAGTGCTGATAGACATTGATATACCGTTTCTGCTTTTACCTTAATATATTCGTTGTTTTGTTATATGAGATTAGATGTCTGATCCACAAAAAACATGGAGGATATTTGTGAAGATAGTTAAATATCTAATTCGGACTAGTCAGATGACTAATTTGGCCGCAGTTGCCAGTTCTTACTCTTCTAGTACGCTTCGTACAAGGTCTGAGTGTGTCCGTCGCAGTCGTCGGATTTATCTTACTTCTCCTTTTTATCCTAATCAAGCTCGAGTAGGGATAGGAACCTCCACGGGCTGATAGAGTAACATTCTGCATAAAACGTCCAGATATATGTTGTTGTTGTTTTTCTCACTTATTATCGTGAATAATCTTGCTGCAGCAAACACAGCAGGGCATAACAGCCTAAAAATATTCGTGCAATAGGTACCTCTAATGAGACAGAGAGTCGGACATAAAAAAGGCTGTTCTCAGAATGAGCGAGCAAGGCCCATTTAAAGGCTGAAATATATTTACGTAGCATGTCCGCGAATAAAGGTCACAAACCAAATCCACCAATCGAGCTGGGTCTCCTGTATAGCGGACCTGGAAGAATGTTCAAGCCTGTATCAGGTTGATGTCCCGAATGCCGTTCCAGGCTGCAGCAGCTTTTTCAGTTCACTGACAGCTTAAGAGACACTGACAGGGTATTCATGCTCGCCGAGGTTTCTATTTGCACATGACCTATAAGAGCCCAACTACACAGAGCATACTTTGAGGCTCCAAATTCGTTTTTTTTTTTCCCCTCCCGAGAACAGCCGGTCGAGAATTGGCCGACTTCAGTCGCGCTCACTTTCTTTTCCGTGGTCACGTGACATTCAAACTATGTGTACCAAATATATTCAGAGTCGCGCGTCATTTAAGGCACCCATTCAATATTCAAAATAGGAAATAATTCGAACCCCATTTTTGCGGCCTCCAAGAAGATGCGAACACGTTGATCGAAAAAAGAAACAAATGTTGCACAGATCACGGGAACTAGATGTACACGTCGTTCTCAATACTGCGACGTACCGCGGGCTGGACGACGCTATGTCGACGAACGACGATCCAACGTTGCGACAGACGTTTGGGGCCGGTACCTCGCAACTGTCGTTCGTGGTACCGGCCAATCGATATTCAAGCGCAGAACATCGAGTGGGAGGGATACCGACGAAAATAATCTCTAGAGAAGCCAAGAGGGACAAAGGACAAACACAAATCTCCAAGCACAGCTAGGGGACTGGTGCGCGACTGAAAAAACTCCGCCTGGTCCGGCGAAACAATCGCACGACAAACGGTGCACGCAAATTTGTCGTCGTCGTCGTCGTCTGCTTCAGACAGCTAAAATGCGGAGAAAAAAAAAAAGCGGTCGGGTGTATATACGTGACTTCCGGCCATGAGCTTCCGTGCCCGTGTTTCGGTTTCAAGCAGGCGGGCTTTTTTTTTTTACTTTATTAAAAATATAAATGTCTCTGCAACAATATATTGATTGGGTAGTCTCCTGACAGCATATGAAGTCGTCTGGCAAAAAAGAAATATATGTTGCAGGGCGTATACTGCCGGCCAGGCCTTCACGGCAGTCAACATCTCCAATTCCTTTAAATTTTTTTTGTCATTTAATAAAGAAAGAAAGATATTTGTTTCTGATCCGCGTCCGGCGTTCTTACCAAACCGCAAGCTCTTTGGCTGCAGAACGTTAAGAACATGCCCGGCACACGCGTGCCCTTCGTCTCTTGCCGTTGCAGTGATCAGCCGGAAACTTTATTTTCTAACTCGCCCGATCTTTCCGGTTCAAAATTCAAATACTGCCAGCGACCTCCAAAAGAGGTGGGCTCTCCGCTATTCGATGGGCCACCGCGGCGGACCACCTGGGGCCCCTGGTGCTGTGTACGGGGTCCGGCACTCTGGGTTCGGGACGCACTTGCGTCGTCGCGCAACATTACCTGCGATACCCGATGCAGTGCAGCCCCCGGCAACAACAACAGCTGCTGCTATTGCACCGCCGTCACCATTGAATGCGCTCGATACAGGAATATACAAGTGCGGCGCACTGCAGAACACCGCTCTGCGGTAACGCGGGAGACCCTCGACAGCAGCATTCTCCATACAAAACAAAATGCAAAACAACCCGTTTACTTTTTTTTTTTATCGCTACACTTACTGTATCCCTTTACACGTAACCGTTTGCTTTGGAAGTTATTCGCAGCCGGTCGATTCAAGCTCATTTGGCGGTATTATTTTAGCTTGCATCGCGGTATCGCTGCTGACTGTGCAGGTTTGTTAAATTTTTTTTCCGGGCGGTTGGATGCATATGTTTTTAATTATCTGCGCAGAATCGAGCACATGTGTCGCCTGAAACGTTCTGCGAATAAAGTACCGATTTGTGACGGAAGGCTAAACATAAACGAGCTGTTTTTTTGGACGCCGTTCCGCGCTGGGGGATTCGCAACTGCAGTGTACAGCTACCCCGTTCTTCTGCACTCAGCCCAACGTAACCCATTGCTACTGCAGTTTCCGTTCCGCGATATTGGCTAATATTTTAAGGACAGATAGACGCATTTTTCGTGCAGTCGTCAACGTCTTGAATCTTGGAACTTCCGATATGGGGAAAACAATGTTTCGCCCGCGCCAGGCAACTGGAAGGTGTTGTCTCTATAACGACTATCAATCACTCCTGTTTTGCATCTTCTATACTTTTTCTACTTGTCCCAACTTGCAATGACCCGATTTTGTTTTCTCGTCCCCTTAATACCCGACATGTGAACTACGTAACTAAAAACAAGAACAAGCGTAAAACAAACAAAGTCCATACTGTTTAAGCCACCCACCACTGGGAGCTGGCGATTCGAGAGCGCTATACTTACGCCCTCAGACAGATTTGCATCTACGTCACTGGCTAGTCGGCGCTCGAGATAATCGCGTTATAATCACGTCTCAAAAAGTCGGTGATAAGATGACCTTCAAATGCTCTCATTGCACCCTGCTCTTCTCCGCTCCTTGATTGAGGTACGAATGATACAGATGTCTGAATATTGAGGCGTCAGGTAGTGTGAGCGCAACCGACCATACGACCCGATGGAGCCAATCAAAGAAGCGCCAAAAGTGCGTGGTCACGGTGGTGATCACATTTCTGCGTTTGTCGTCACCGACTAAACTAATCACGCAGAGTGAATGCACTGCGACCCTACCTACGCCTTTGGTTTCTTGTGTGATTGGTTGGAATCATAGCGCCGACGGCGGTCGGACTTGGAGTGAAACGGAATACGGGTCCAGCTGCTTCACCGTCATTTAAAAAAGCTCTTCCTCATGACGAAGACCCGGGTATGTAGAGCGTTTTCAGTGAAGGCCTCTTCTAAATTTTTCGACGGAAGAATCGTAAGTTTGTTGCGTCTCTGGGTGGCTCAACGAAAGAAAAGAGCCAAAGGTTCCTGTGTTTGTGCTTCTCTGTGCGTGTGCGTCTGTGTGTGTTATGGTAGCTTATGAGCCACGCCTTGAACCAGGGAACGCGAGCGCGTTTCCGGTAAGTGTGCGTGGATGTTCACAAGCGCCACCTGCGATCAAAGCACCTAAATTCCATACACGCGCTGTCGAACCTCCATTTTGGAATGCCGCTCGTCATTACTGCTATCGTCGAGCAGCGACAAAAAACGTGTCGGTTCATTCGTTGCCGTTGTTAATGTCTGTGCCGCTTTTCGACGTTCGGACCGATGAAGTGTGAACGCAATCCGAGAGAGGCGCGCCATGTCCGCACATCGGAGCCACCCGTATTCTCAGTTTTGCACCTCGCGATGGACCGCGCGTGACGCTGCGAGCCATCAAAGCCAATCCCAACGCCGTGTCAGTGCCACGTGACCTCGGGAAGTGGCGCAGCGACGCGTGGAGCTTCTAGTCACGTGCCACGTTCGCGGCAGTCTATTGGTCAGAACGGTTCGCAACGTTCAGCGCGGTCCATCGGAAGGTGAAAACGGAGTCGCACGTCAACAGTCGTGGCCGTGCATCGGCGCGGCACGGGCGTTTGGGCCAATTAAGTCGACCTCGGCGATGCGGCCAACGTTCATTTTCTCATCAGTCCCGTTTCCGGTCGCCGCTCCGTGGAAGGCGCAGCAACAGACTGCAACCGGCACCACTTGCGAGAGCGCAATTGGAGACGCGGCGATGAGGACGGCGTCTTGGTCGTCAGTCTCCGCGCACCCCGCGAGATGGGCTCCCGTGCCCGTCTCCCTCCGCGTCATCAGCCTCGCAGAAGAAGACGCCCGGCCGCCCTGTCAAAGGAAATACCGCTCGACAATGGCGGCCAAGTCGAACCGAGAGCGAGTGATAAATTAGAACCAGGCGCGCCATTTGGGCGTTTTGGGACACGCTGCCGCGGCGACTGAAGAAGACGATGAAGCCGCCCGACGGTGCTGAATCGTTCTCCTTCCATTAGGTCCTTCTTTTGTTTGCTTTTATTTTGGTTACTTCGTAGTGCTCTACCCTCCCTCGCGGCCCGCCTCCCTCCTCGATATCGGAAGACAGGCATACATTTAGCTCCAGGTATAGCCGTCACGATGCCTGACTCGAAGCACGACTGAACGTAGAAAACAAAAAGGTACGGGTGAGTGCTGTCCAAATGTAATAACCACTTAAAAGGTAACAATACAATGTGCGTGAGCCGTAACAATAAAGGTAACAATAAAATGTGTGTGAGTCTCGCAATGCTCAAAGTGTGAGTGTGACCAGGAGTCGGAGTGTCATCGAACGTGCCAGACAAACTACCATAAAAACAAAGAAAACGAAAAAAAAAAAAAAAACTGGGCATAAAGGAGACCCGGGACGTCGACAGTAAGCGGGCGTGTTACTACGTAAAAGAAAATTAAAAATAAATTGTGTAAGTTAGAACTGCTAATGGTTTCCGAAGAGCGAAAGGAAAAGGGAGAGGGGGCGCTGCCCAAAGGAGGGAGATGGGTGTTTGGGAGGAGGGCTGGAGAGCGTCGGTCGGCAATTGATCACGTGATCGCCTGCCTCGATTGAGTACATGGCGCGCATCGATAAGTGCGGGGAGCTCTCCCTTTTTACCCCCCCGCCGTGAGCGACGGGGTGTTGCTGGGCCCGCTGATGTGGCGCTTATTTTCTCCTTCTCTCCGGCGCCGGTCACCGTTAGGGCCTTTCGGTGCGGCAGAATAGGCGATGATTGGCTCATCGGTGGATCACAGTCTCCGCAGCACTCGGTGACCGCTACTGTGTCCTTCGGAGGGATCAGTTCTGCCTTCTGGGTTATCGTTATTTTCTTATTTTGCGTAGCCCCTTGGCAGCGTCATTTATTCCCCCTCAAACTGTTGCGACGAGTTCGATATGCGGTCTAAATCAGATATAAACTTTCACCACCAGGTTTTATGTGCGTTACTCTAGTACCACATATGGAAGCCGACAAGGCCTACTCGCTCGCAATCTTTTTTTTTTTTTTTTTTTATCAATGTGGATTATTTAGGCCGACGAAGCACGTGGAGCGGTAATGCGCACCCAGCATATAAAATATACCCGATAGGCGAATACGGATCGAAGTTTGTAGTTCCATTTCATCCGCGTGAGGTCGTTTGACCTGACCCATCTTACCGATGTCAACGGGTAATATAGATACAGTTGAGGGATTCGATGCGTCTACTTTCCCGCAAAGCACTTCAAAGAATCAATCACTGCAATCTACGAAGGGAGGAAGCTCACCGAATGACAAGGCTATCCGTTAATGCAGACATCTCTCTCTCTCTATCTCTCTCTCTGTCTCCCATTGTTTTGACATTAAGCCATGCAAAACGTCACGCTTGCACTGCCTAATGTCACAACTCAGACTACGCTTTTTGGTCGAAACATATGTGTCGGCATCGTCATTCGCTGAACTGTCTCCGTATGTTGCGACGATTGGCTCTCCCAGTGCTGTGCGGCAAAGTAGACGCACGGGCTTTTTTTTTTTTTTTTTGAAGTGCGGAGATTGACTTTCTCAAGCGTTTTACGGGATAGTAGATGCACTGGGTATTTGACGGCGTAGACGCGGGACACGCGACACTATTAGCCAGGACTGGCGACGATGGCGGTGGCGGTATGCCGCTATGGCGGAAAAAAAAACAAAAAAACCTCGATCGAATTTTAAATCCCGATTCCTGCGACCGCGCCGGACCGCGAAAGCACACTTTTCGCGTCCGCGGTTTTCTCCCGCCGCCACGGGCCAGTTGCACGGGCCGGCCGTCGCGGGTCAACAGTTACGGGTCAATCGGGAAACTTCTCCGCATCGGCTCCTACCCCCCTGCCCGTGCGTGCCACGCTGCTACTCACTCCCGAGTGCGCCTCGCTTTCGACCGTGCGAAAAAGGAAGCACCCTCCCGCCGCGAACGCTCCAATCCAACGCTGGGTGCGTGCCACGTGACCTTCGGGACGAGCGACGCGCGGGGCTCTTGGCTCGATCACGTGATACGTTTGCAGGGCTGGATTGGCTGGGATTGGCTAGTGGCGTTCTTCGCTTTGGCCCATCGGAACGTGAAGCGAAGAACACGCATCGGCGCGGTCGGAGGCCCGCGCGAAGTAGTTGGAAACGTGCGCAGTACGGAACGCTCTCTCGTTCGCCTTCCGGGAACCGTACGTGATCGGGGATGCTCGACCGGGATCGAGCCGATGGTTTCTTCGCATTCCGCTTGGGCGGAGGAGGCGGTGTCTGATGGACGGCCTGAAACTCCCATACGTTGTCGGCGGCGCGGCCCGTTACGGGGTGCGAGACGTCGCTCTTGGGGAGGCGCCCTCCTCGACGCGGCGGCGGCACCTTCAGGGCAGACTTGTAAACAAAGGGGATACGCCCGAAGGAGGCACCTTTGACCTCAGCTGGGGTCTGGTTTCCCCTCCTCCCGAGTCTTCCTCCTCCTCACCCCTATTATTTTTTATTTTTGCCTCGGTAGATAAGATTTGTAGTCGGCGAAAATATCATACTCTCCTCGGCTGTGTGGTTTCTAAGTATTGCCGTTATTATAGAGTTTGCAGGGCCTCTTGTTTTCCCTTCTTTTTTATGTTTTCTGAGAGGCTGCTAGTTTGTGTATATTACGTACGAAACTTGGAACTATTGCCTCGGTTTGGTTTGAGAAACAACGTTTATGATGCTACATTTTATGACAACGTGTGTGTGTGTTTGGACGTCTTCCCATTGCTCGAGGGTTGTTGCGTGAGGCTTAGACTAGCTCGCCCGCACTCTTGCTTTAGCTACATTTCGTGGTCGATGCCGCGAGATGTGACGCTTAGGAGTGACGGTCCGAGCGTTATACTGGTGCACGGGAGAATAGATAACTTGAAAGTCTTTTTAAAATATTTTGATGTTTTGTATACGTCCGATCGGCCACTATCCCTCAGATGGGATCGGGATCGTATCGCTAAATAAATTAAATAAATAAAATAAAAATACGACAGGACGTTCTTTTTCCGTCATAGTTTTTACTTAATATCGCTGGCTATAAGAGGAGCTTTTGTGAAACGCGTTTTCATCGCAATTGTATTTTCACTCCGCTTTAATTGCCCGCTCTTACCCTAACCAGATGATGAGAGAGCGGCGGGGCTTTGCCACGACGATATACACGTCTCTCCCCCCTTTCCTTTCTAATGAATCTCTCGACTCAGGTTGTCACAACACATTCGGCTTTGTTACCTGCTGGCTGCGCGATCCTCGGCTGTTTCCCGTTTCGTCAGGTTGGTCAATCTTCAATCCCTCCTGTTATTTGTTTTTTGTTTCTGCACATTCTTTTTTACGCGTTGAAACAACCTTGCCGAGTGCTGAAAGAAGTTTGAGGGTCGTCGAAGTGTCTCCCGTTTTCGTGCATTTTTCGCGCACTTTTCTTTTACCTATTATTGGATAGAGAGAGAAATAACTTTATTGACGAGTTGGTGACCTTAGGCGTCGGCCAACAGCCCTTGAACTCTAGCAACATCTTCGGTGCCCAATTTTTTTTTTTTTTATCTTTTAAGTAAAATAATATACTTCTTGCCCATTAAATCCTATATAGACGTTATCGTTCTAATACCCGTGAGTCTTTTTCACTCTCACTGTTACGCAGGATTTGAAGAGGAAGTGCTTCGCGTTCGTGCCGACACGTTGCAGTTGCTTTAGTCACTGTTAGGAACAACGCGGCGCGACGTGTCCCAAACAGCTTGTTACCGCTTATTGCCTATGTCAGCGCCCATTTTAACGCTGACTAGGCTGGCATGCACGCACGCCGATGGACTAAGAAGTTCTGAGAAGTCGGGCGTCTTATTCGCACCCCTGCCCTCTTTTTGCGAGCCATGTATACGTAAGTCGAGTATATAAAAAGAAAATGAAAAGAGGGGCTACGCGGGAGGAGGCGTTCGGCATCAAGAGGGAAGACGAATCGGGATACGATAGCAAAAAGGGAAAAGACAAAAAAGCGAAAGAAAAATAAGCCCACCCGAAATCGATTGCCGATTCGACCCCCGTGTTTCAGTTTGCGCTGGCAAGTCGATTTGGACACTCTCTCGGTGTTCCTACGAGAGAAAGAAAGCAATAGCGAAAGAAAAAGTAAGAAAGAGAAACTCCGTGCTCTTTTTCTTAAGTATATATATATATCTTTTATTTTTCCTTCGAGCGCGGGAGTGTACCGGCTCTTCCCGCTTTTCCGATCAAGTGATCTGTGAACAAGATTGCGGACGAAAAAGAAACGAAAGGAAAAAAGGCTCACGCCTCTGTATAGGTTTAGATGTAAAAAGAAAGAACCCAAGCAGAAAAATAAATAATATATATATATATACACGCATATAAAGGGAAGAATCGCGCGGTTACCAGGCTTGGGCGGATCAATTTTTCTATATGCTCGGCCGCACAGCAGACATGTGTAGGGATTTAAAGGTTCTCTCGCAAGGAGAGGGGGCTGAAAAAGATCGAAAAGAATTGAAAACAGAGAAGAAAAAGGAAAGACAAGAAAGAAAGAGAGGAGAGTGCGAAAAATGGTCTTCACGGATTGAGACAGATGCCTTACACCTGTTGATTCCCGATCGTGCTGGATTAATGGCTTTTCTTATTTCTTCTATATTTTTTTGTGCTTTTGTTTTTAGATTTTATAGTCGGCTGCGGCTGTTGCCGTCATTCGATAGGTGTTTCGTTTGTTTTCGTTGACTTCGTCGTTCATTCTTTCTTTGTTGCTCTGTGAACAAATATATATGTATATATATATATATTTTTTTTAATGGGTGTCGTCTGTTTTTTTTAGATATGTCTTGTTTTGTGTGCATTCCGCTCACTGTTTCTTTTTTTTTCTTTTCAATATATTATTTTTAAGGTTGTGTTTTCCATAGGTCGGTTGGGTTTTGCCGGTGGCTTAGCGCTTATTTGTAAATTTCTTAACCCCGATTTTTTTTTATCGCGCAATCGATTGCCGCTATAAAATAGTTCCAGAGCCTTCCCATTCGGTGCTTTATTCAAACGTAAAACACGCCTAACGTAACCACTCCCTCCCGTGTGTACAAAAAGATGCCGATATCCAAAAATAGGCTCATTAAGAGCGTAGATCTAGGATGACGATTTCCTAAAGAACGGAACGCTTTTTCTGGTGCCTCGTCGCTTTTCGCATCGCAACCTCCACTGGGAAGTGAAACCGATGAATAGGAATCGGTTATCTTTGTATTCCGAATCATACGATATTGGGAATCACGCGAGCTCTCGCGTCTGAGAGTGGTCTTCTTCACTCTCTGATTCTCGTGATTAGCTCAGCGAGAGGCATCTTAAGAAACGTAGCCCGGAGAATCATAATTATCGCGGTCAATGAGACTACGGGTTTGGCCGATAAGAAAGCCGAACAGCCACTCACGAAGAACAGAGCGCGAACTTTATAAGCCCTGCGTTTACCGACGACCAGTTCGCACTCTCCACTTTCCCCCCTCTTCGTCATTCTCCCTTGTCCACCGTTGAGGGTTTCCTCCTCTCCCAGGGTAAAGAGGATCTCCTGCCTTGCAGAATCTCGTGGCTGGTCGTCGGCCTTCAAGTTCTCGGAGACTATAGACGCTCTAAAAAAAGTGGGTGAGCTGTACGTTCGTGCACAGCACTGAGACAACACGCGAACAGAAAGATCCCAGCGATGGACAAAGCTTAGAATACTCATACTATTCGATCTGAAAGGAACGGTGTGCGCGCAGGACAGTGAACGAGTGAAACGTCATGTTCAATGGACCCATTGTTAATTTCCTTGCATGCATCAAGGAGAATGCAGGGATTGGTGTTCCATCCCGTATAAACGATTCGAAGTGAATAACCAAAATAAAGCGTTGACGAACGCGCGTGAAAGATGCTATTTGTTTTAGGCTAAGGCCAGCACATGTGGCGCGTGGAACACCGATCCCTGCATTTTCCTTGATGCTTGGGTAATAAAGCAGTAGGTCTATTGTGCCTACGCCGTAAATGAATTAATGAAGAAATGCTTAATAAGGAAATTTTACTCCGAGCCCCCTTGACTTGAGTCACGTCTTGGTTGGGGGATGGTCTAATGCTATCCCTCTCTCTTCTCCAATTGAACTTAAAAGTGGTTGAGTGTTGATTTAAGGTCGAACGCACCTTGCCTCAGCGAAATCGATCACTTTGTCTACGAGGCAAAATGCACCGTGAAACAAGTTTTTTTTTTTTTTTTTCTTTTCGAGTATTTACGCGAAAATTAGGAATCAGCCAGGAAAGGACCGGTGGCTTCATATTTACGCGTCTCCCCAAGAGACATTAAAGTGTCCCGCTCCTACCCTAAAAACAAACAAAAACATATATGCGATAGAGATCGAGTCATTTAGGGTGATGAGCGAAGCGCCCTCTCGATGCAAGTTTCGTTAAACGGGGCGTGGCTTCGTTTTGTCTATGCCGTTTGCAGCGGAGACCCTAGCGGCGGCTTCGTGGTCGCTAACTTATTCATCGCACTCGGCCAGTAATCATCCTAATAGTATTGTCGATGAAAATCGGATGTGTACGAGCGACGCGCTGCATTCCATGCGAGTGCGCGGTCGTGTATCAGCCCCCCCCCCCCCCCCCCACACACACACACACACTTTCAATTTTTTTTTTCTCGAGCAAACGCACGATGGTCGTTTTAGTCTACGTTCACTGTTTAGCCACTGTTGTGCGTTTGTTTCCCGTAGCCGTCGCTGTCGCTTGTTTTCTTTTGTGCCGTATTTTGGTGCCGTCCCCGCCATCTAAATGAAAAAAGGGCGCGTCAATTTTTGAGCACAAACTAGGTTTCCTCATCGGCGTGCTGCGATAATCGCTCGAGCCCTTCTCTGGCGCGTCCGTGGCCTGCGCTCGCTTGAGCCACGCCCGCGTTTGCGCGAGAGTCTCCCGAATGCAGTTAATCAGTTTGAATAAATTAGCGGCTTCGCTGAAGGGGGTCCTCGGCTATTAGCGGAATGCGGTTGATTGCATTTCGCTCCGGTGGTGTGCCCGTCGTGCATGCGTCGGACGTCCCTACACTCTCTCTTACTCGGGTCTATTTCCCTCCGAAAGTTTGAGTTCCGAAAGTTGAGTCTCGAGCAGCCGAGGAGTAGCAGGCCAAAAATATACCTCGAAAGGAAGGGACAGAAACACTCGATTACACTCGATCCACCCGGCGCACGGGAAGATACTTTTTTGTTTGTTTGCTTGGCGAGTGTTTAATTAGCTTGTGTTCATACACCCCGCCTTATGGTGTCTTTCATATTATACTCCGTTTCATACCTAAAGGAATTGTCCGGTGATATCCGGAAGTTACCGAGTTTTTGCGATAGTCATGTAGACTGGGCTGAAATATAGTCAAATATAATATTTATATAATTAAAAGGCGCCCCAATATTCGTTAAATCAATTATGAACATCAACACGAAACTTCACGCCCAAATTTCGCAAGTATGCAGGGCTGGTCGTGTCGTGACGTCACATCAGGCATGGTAATGTCAAAGTCGCTGGAGTTGACTTATTCCAGGTTTTTATCGACATGTTTGATGGTGCGTACAAAGATCATCGTCGAAGAACTGAGCTTCCCTCAATACCGTCAATATTTGTGTTTCTCGTAACTAGGTTGTTTTACTGAGAGCGCAGTCAAGAGCTGTCGTGGCTCTCTTTGCATGATGTTACATCAAAGCTTCCGCTCTTGCCAACGAAAACGCCGTGGGTTTTGCGGATGATATTCTGATCACTAGGGGCTGCGTTTAAAATTGAACCAATTGTGTGGAGGGTAATTAAAAATTCGGATATTGATCGGAAGGTATCCCTAAAAGCAGTGACAATATAATTTCGTTGTTTTCTGAAACACGGAAGATTTACCGGACAATTCCTTTAATATATAACTTTGTCAAAGCCACTGGCGCGAGCGCGTGGCTTCATATCTCTGGTTTCGCTTGTGCGAGAACTCGCGCAAATGATCAACGAGATCAAGCCCCACGCTCGCGTCGGCAGCTCTGACAGTAGACAGTTTTAGTGGATCGTATGCTAAAGCCTTGCGTACGCAATAAAATTGCGGGTCATGAGTGCGCTTGCGCAGAACGCAATAGAAGGGCTAGCGTATTGCGTACGCACGCAACGCTGGGGATTTTGCGAGGCGGGCTAGCGGGCTTTGCGGGACGCTCTCGAGAGATCTCGGACCCAACGAGAGCGCCAGTTTCAAGATGGCGGTTACCTCGACTGGCGCAGCAAGGGCGACGTGGTGTTTTCGAAGTTCTGTGTTACGTGAAATTGCGTGGTGTTCAGCTCGGCAATTCTTTCTGGGACCTACCGCGGTCAAATCAGATCGTCGTGCAGCTGAAGGAGTGCACAGTGAAAATGTTCGCCGCTCGGAATATGCTACAACGCTGCGATCTGCTCAACGCTAAGCCTATTCGCACGGTTCATCGCCAACGGACGAGCGACTCTAAAAGAAATCGCCGAAGATTTCGCTATGCACTGGACATCACGGTCATGAATTTCATTCCGCGATAGCATTGATAGGAGGTGCCGTTTCAACGGGACGATTATCGGAGGCTCCGTGTTCGAATTTGGCTACGCACTCTGAAGCCTGGTTCAGACAGTTGCGTTTGACTGCGTTGCGGCAGCGAGAAACCAGGACATCCCTGCTACTTATATCGTCTGCTAAGATGATTCTTTGAATTGGATTGCACGCTTCATACGAAGCACAGATGTGCCGGTGACTCGCTTTCGGTTCTCAATGCAACGCAGTCAAACGCACTCAAACGCAAGTGTCTGAACCGGCCTTTACTCGTAGCCTCTGTACCCCGCAGAAAAGTACGCTTGACGAGGCAGCTGTGGCTTGGTTTAATTTGAAATAAAATGATTGGACACGTTTTCATTTTCAATATTTCTTTCCAGGAGCATGGTTGGGCTATAAGCACGCGGAATTCTGCAGCTCTAGCAAATCTAAAAAAAATAAAATTGGGTTGTGTGTATGTTTATACAGCCTAGAACTTGGTCTGCCTCACAGGGGCGACGAGTCTCCCAGCTGTAGATGAGCAATTTAGCCAGTGCAGTACAACCGCTAGTCTGGGGTCTTTAACGTGCACCACGCCGTAGTGATACACGACCGCACGCCGGTACGATGCTCATCCAGATCGAAACGGGCAGGGATGGGGATTGAACCCAGGATCCTTGGATACAACAGACCGAAGCTCTCGCTCCACGTGCTCCGAGCTGGTGTGCGCTAACCAAGATCATGCGTGGTGTTCGCTCGAAAACGTAACGCACAACTAAATTCGGTCCGAGCAGGTCATTTTTAGCGTACGCTATACTATTGCGTATTGCGTACGCAAGAGCCAGCCACGCTATACTAAAACTGTCTAGTGTCGTATGTTATGCCATAGCCTCCTCTATACTCAAAAAGCCCGGCAGTTCGACGACGGAGCCATAGAGTGCCCGGTCGCAGATTTGGAGCCCGAGGATCTGTTAGCACAGAGCATCAAAGAGCCCTTTCTTGGGGAGCTTGAATGTCAGCGCACATCTTTTGCAGCGGCGAGGACCCGAAACACGCTTGTTCGCTCGGGAGAAGTGTGTTTCGGCGCCTCGCCGCAGCGGGGCGCCAGTCACGCGGCTCTCCTCTCATCAGTTGTCTGCCGCTCCCCATTTTCCATTTCGGCGGCCGCTTCTTGTGGCGATCTGCCAGGCTTTGTCGGTATATATGAGGCTATGATGCTATGCATGAAACGGAGTATACGTGCGAGCGAAGGCAAAGCTACGAGCATCATGAGACTGTTGCATTGAACAACGCTTACACTATACTCCAACGCGCGTGTCTGACGGGACTCTGAAAGCCTGGAGCTTGCTCTTGGAGCTTCGGATACGCTCAGACTGAAACTGAAATGTATAGTGGTTTGCAAACATGGCATTCCCGACTGGTGCCCCATACGTGCAAGCGCGTGCAGCATGCGCGTGAACGTAGCTTTGGCGGGCTTGAAGTCGCACGTGCTTGCTCGCAAGAGCGGGAACATGGCTTGTTTGCAATCTGAGAGAAACGGAAAGCTTCGTAAGTGGTGCAGATCAGTATGATATCGGTTTGCATGGAATATAACAATTTCTGTCTATCACTTGACTTTTGTTTTGATTTCGCTCTTCTTTATATTTGGTTGATCTGCCATATACCATTAAAGTGTAGGGTGATTGCACACTCTGAAAGAAGTCTGTTTGTTCATTTCTGTGCAGAACAGAGACAGCCAACCACGTCAAAAAGTAGGGGGGTCCCAAAGAATGACGAAGCTCGAAACACAAATAGACAAAAATAATTGGCACTGACCATTATCTAGTCCTTAAAATGCATGGAATGCAATATCCCCCCTCCAAATTTAGCGTGAAACTGAATGGGTTTATAGGTCACATAACATCAGGTCACGTGACATGAATCTTTCGCTAAATTTAGCGAGGAAACTGAATTGGTGTATAGGCCAGGTAAGCTCAGGTCACGTGACGTCAAGTCACGTGTCATTAATTGACGTCACGCGATTTAAACACCAATCTAGTTTTTCCCACTAAATTTTGCGGGAAATGCACTGACGGTCGGACGGACAAAACTTTAAGACTGGGGAGTTCCAATAAAAACATTTCATGCTTAAAAAAAAAAAAAAAAAAAGACGTTTTGTTGCGGCACTATTTAGTAACTATGTTAATGCCGCTCTGGAGTGCAAGATGGTCATCCGAGGTTTTTATTAGTCTATAAACAGCACAGGTCTTCAGCGAAAAGACAGAGGACGATTGTTTATTGTTTTTGCGCATAGCCTCTTTTTCAGATCGAATCGTATCCCAAAGTTCGTCTTTCGTAGGGACCCTTCTGTTGTTCGCTGTGGTTGACTGTCTCCGTGCCTTGCGGGAAAGGGAACTCCCAGACATGCTTGGAAGCGCACTATCTTGTCCTTCTCGTAACCTCCCCCATTTTCATTCGTGCGTATACAACCTTACCAGAGAGAAACAAAGGCTCCAGGTTAATTGCGTTTCAGCTTAGGGAAGAGATTAAAACCGAGGATTCCGAGTCAATATTGGACCTCTTGACTCGCTGGTTCTCTTTATCATATTGGATCTCCTGATGCACCGGATCTCTTCTCTCGTTGGATCATTTGACCCATATTGGATTTCTTGACTGGATAAATATCTTTCCTCGGCTATGACATAACTGTTGTGTTGGACGTTTTCACTCGTTGGATTTCTTGAGTAGTTGAATCTCGTGGTGCGATGAATCTCTTGACTCGTTGGACTCTTGATGCGATGAATCTCTCGACCCGACGCCGACGCAGAAGACAAGTGTATCAAACAGAGATACGGTGAAAAATTTCAAGCGTAGTCCAGATGAGTGAAATGATGGGGCGTTGACCCTCATCACAATTCCTCCGCTTTCTCTTGATGTTTGTTGTTCTCAGTTCTCGATTCAGCACGATTGTATTTTTTTCTTCTTTCTGCATGCTATGCATGATATTACCTTAGCGATAGAGGTCGCTTTCTATTATTTATTTTAGTTTATAGAATATTAATCGGTCTAACTAAAGCACATAAGATGCGTGGTTTATCCAAACGAACTAGCAAAGTTAGGTATATAGTATGCCCGCACCGTTTCCAGTATAACAATAAGAAGAATAAATAAAAAAAAGCGGAGCTATTTTCGCCTTTGCGGCGACCCGTCATTTGCAAGTCACCGAGCGGCGGTCATTACTCGCGCGTCCGTCTCCCGGGGGTGGACTCGCACTCCGGGTGAACTGACCGCGCCCCTGCACCCCACGGACTCGCGGTCCGCCTCACATCTGGGCTCGCTGTGCCCCCCGCGCAGTCGTCGTCGCCGGCGCTTCATTTGACTAATGCGCCTCGCCGGGCCTCACCCCCCGTCCGAATGCACTCTCGGTGCCCGTCTTCCAATCGCGGGAAACAATGCCTGCAAAGGCAAAACCCAGATCAAATATAAATAAAGAAGAAATGGAGGAGTTGCATTGTTTGATAGCGTGTATTCACTGGACGCCATATTTGAAGTCGATCGCAGCGCATGCTCGGAACCCATCGTCTCCTAGGGGCAAACACCTCGGTTGGGTGGAATGCACGATCGTGCATCTTCAACCTGTGTGCCACTCCATTCAAGGTGTTTTTTCTTGGGAGACGCTAAGTGGGAGTCAGTCCTGGACATGCACTGCGTAGAACGACATTAAATGTGGCATCCAGTGAATTCTTGCTGCGTGTCCTTGCTCCTGTATAGTCGCTTCGTTTTTGCGAAAGAAAAAAAAAAAGAATTGAGAACAACAAAATTATGAGGAGATGTTAAGAAAGCACCGATTGGTCGAGTCCGTCGCTCCCTCATCGCGATCGAGGGCAATACGGATTTCGGGCGGAGTGAGTCGTCAACCGAAACCGCGGCAATAACTCACGTCGCTGCGCCTGTCATTGGCCGTGAGGGTTTCGGTCTATCCTCGGTTCACCGCTAAGCTGACAGTGCAGTGGAAGCTACATGCCCGTTGGTCCAATCGTATGCCTCTCTTTCTCCACGTGATCACGCTCTCGCCCATGCTTACACGTGGAGAGTATGGGCAGGTGACGAAACGGAGGCTTCTCATTGGCCCGATGAGCGCGCACTCTCACCGAACTATCAGCCTAGTGATGAGCGAAGTTCAGCCACTTGTTCGTCCGGCCGTGACGATCTCGGGAATCGATAATTCGGACCAGTGGACAGACAAAACATCCACGAGGTTGTTCGGAACCCTAACTAGTCTACCTCGTAGGAAGGAAGCGAAGACAAAGGAGCTCCGGAGATGGTGTTTGTGTAAAATGATTTGCTGGGAAGCCCCGTGCAGAAATTTAACTGGTACGTATTATTATTTAATTACGTGCCTATAGGTATTTATTTATGCATTTATTTATTTATACATACCCTTAATACCTAGAGGGCGTTATAGGGGGATGGGGGGGGGGGGGGGGGGGGTTTGAAGGGCAAGTCGGAATTGCTTGGAGTCAGGTATGGTAACTATACTAAAATATACTAATTACAGTCAAGCCTCAGGATTGCGGTAAGTCGAATCGAGGGCCTTTCCTTGAATTGATGAACCAATGCATGGGGAGGGGGCGCCCGGATGGCAAGTTGATTCGCCGATTCTGTTAAGTCATTTGTTTTTAAGCTAATAGCCTTTGAGATACCGGTGAAACAGGGAAACACACTGCGAATCATTAGAAAAGAAAATTTAATATTAAAAAAAATGGCAGCGACCTTTATTTTTAAAGTCCTATAATGCATGAAATGCATTATAAGGACTTTGTGTGTCTTTTGGCGTATTTTTTCCGGCTAACTTTAGCGAGGAAACTGAATGTTTGTATTATAGGTCACGCCACGTCGATTTTCTCCGCTAGATTTAGCGGGGAAACTGGATTGGTGTCTGGATCACAAGAGGTGAATCTTTCCGCTAAATATAGCAGGTAACTGAATTGGTCTATAGGTCGCGCGACGTCGATTTTCCGCTAAATTATCGGAGAAACCGAATCGATGTTTTTGGCCACAACACGTGAATATTCCCGCTATATTTAGTGGGGAAACTAAGTTGACGCGTAGGTCACGGGCCGTGAATTATCCCAAGGTCTATAGGTCACGTGACGTCTCTAAGGTAACGCCACGGTCGGACTTACGGGCGGCGGACGGACGGACAAAATTTGCGATTTGGAAAAGGGAAGGGGGGGGGGGGGTAGCGTTAAAAAGCATTTTGTGCTTTAATATCAGCGCTCCTATAAACCTTTTTCGCAAGGGCGCCGCCATCTTCAATTGTCGTCACTTCCAGTAAGGGCGAAAACATTGTTTTGCCGTCGCCACGCCAACAAAAAGCATTTAGGACATAAACGTAACCGTCACACATTCTCGTTTTGCCTCCCCTCTATTTTTTTACTATTTGCAGGTTGAAACGTTTTCATTTTTTTTTTTTTTTTTTTTTTGTCACCGATATTGCATATGTCTACTTGGCGGTCGGGGGCGAGAGTAAGCGGAAAAAGGTCTATATAGATGAACTTCGCTCGTTGCCCCTATTATTCCTGCGCAGGTATATGTTAAACCAGATTTCAGCTGCTGTCACACTGTTAATGCACGCTACAAAAGGCAGTCTGCGGGCGCTAGCTGAGGCATGTTTCTTCCGCGAAAGACCTGAGTCGCGTCTGCAGGTAATTCTGACGTCATGTCTGCAGCGACACCGTGTCTTTTTCTATGATCTACGAGAAGTGAGACTCTGGCCTTAGAGCTCGGTCCAACTGTTTTGCGGATTTTAGCGTTCGAGTTTGTTATATGCCACGCATCTTGGAAAAATTCCGTCTCGCACTCGCAAGTCCATAAAAACACGACGCAGAAAACACATGGGGCATGATTGGGAGGCACCTAGCACGAACTCCCGTTTTGACAAAACCGAAGACAACGAATAAATAGACAATAGAAGAAAGCAAAGATAAAACGCGCGAGACTCAGTGGGTCGGTGAACAGCTGTCGGCTGTAGCGGGGCGCCACACGTGACACCACCGAGCGTAGAAGATTATCTGGCCGGGCGGTCCTCCCTAATAGGCGAGGCGAGGACCAACGTCGGACCAGTTCTCTGCCAAGACGGCAATAATAGATCGATATAATCTACAAAAAAAAAAAACAAAAAAAAAAGAACAAAAAAACGTAGATTTAAAAATAATAAAGAAAGCTATCCCTCCAGGGGAAAGGATCGATCTCTGCCCATCGACATCAACATTATCAGTCTCGGCCTCGCCGTCCCTCTAGCCACTAGCCCCAAGGCAACTTTCGCTAAAAAAGAAAAGAAAAAAAAAGGAAATTAAACAAAAAAAGCTGAGTAAAAAGAAAAAGTGGAAACGAAATAAATATGTAATTGTCGGCAGGCACCTTCTCCCATGCAGTTGTCCGCTACTTGGTCTCGCTCCTCCACCTCTAACGATAATCCTCTCGAAACCTCCCGCCTCTTGTCTTGCTTTCCTTTTCCAGCCTCCTTCGCGCTTTTGTTTCAGACACCGCCAGTGCCTCCCTCCAGAAACAAAAGAAGACATACATCGGACAATAACAGACAAAGAAAACGAGAACGATAGAAACAAAATAGAAAAAAAAAAATCAAATACGTAAGAGGGGTTTCGGGCTGGGCGGGAGGACCGTAGGACAAACGGGAAGGAAAGAGGGAAAAAACGAGAAGGGAACTCGACAATTTTTGCGTTTCATGCTGGTTTAGAAGCTGCCGCGGTGGGCGCTCCTCCTCGGTGACGGAGGACCGCGCTTTTTCTTAATTTCTCCTCCTCTCCGAAGGGCAGCAGGGACAAGAAAGGAAGAAGCCCGTAACAGGTGGCGCTTGTCGGTCGAAGAGAGAAGGCACCGCGATGTCGGCGTAACAGGTGTTCGGCATTCGTCGATATCCGGCCCCCGCGGTGGCGCTTTTTGGGCCCCTGCTCGACTTGGCTCACCCGCTCCGAGTCCGTGGCGGCGGCGGCAGCAGCACAGCGACGTGCACGGTCGTTAGCGGAAAGCGACGTGGGTCCTTCCCTCGTCGCCGTCAGCGAGAGCGCTCCTTCGTCTAATACGTATCTGCAAGGAGGAGGGAAGACTGCGAGCGGCTGTCATTTCCGGAACGCCGTGTTTATTATTTCTGGCGCCGCGCTCTTTCTACTTTATTACAATCGACTCGGCTAGCTTCTCTCCTCGATTTTTTTTTTTCTTCTCTTCCCATATTTCGAACTGAGATTTGCTTACTTAAAAAGACTTTATCGCCTTCCGTTGGGAAGCAATAAAAAAGAGGAGACGGCGGGTGAGAACGCTGGGCGCATGCTTGATTTGGGTCGACACATGGAAAGCGTCTTTGACAACGGCGGCCGACTCATTTCTTGGTGGTTGCCTCATTTATGTTCACTTTTCTTTCTTTTCTTTGTTTCGTTTGGCTGGGTCTGTTTCCGGGACTGGGTTTTCGACGACTTAACGATCGCAATCGCAGAAAACCGAAGGTTTTCGCCGGTGTGGAAATCTGGAGAGCGAAGCCGCCTTGACGGCTACTTACGAGCGGCTTTCGGGGAGTTTTCGCACGTGTTCTCGCGTGAGCTCTTCCCAGCTGTTCGTGTTGAGGTGACTCGGCCCCCTCCCTTTCGCAAATTAGTGGTTTGGGTCTCGAAGGTGAAAGACGTGATCGATTGAGCCTGTTTCTGTAGTTGCCTGCGAATGTAAGCTGTCACTTTGAATATCACGGAGGGTTCCACTCGGGAGACCACTTCGTGCGCGTTAAGGGGCTTTTACAAATTGGTACCTTTCTTCGCAGGTTACTGCAATTAGAGCGAGCGAAGTAAAGCAAAAACGAAGAAAATGGTTCAGACTAGCTCTCCACGAAAAGTGCGGAGCCGGTTAAAAGTAAATAAATAAATAAATAAATAAATATTGCCCGCAAATTTGTTTTTTGATGTTTAAATGTCTGTGCTTTTTATTACACGCTCGGTTGACTTTTATATCTGCCTAATTGACTAACCAATACATGTTTAGCGTGTTCTCCTTAAACATATTAGAGGATTAAGTTCCAGGTGAGAAGTCTAGGGCCACCTTTCGTTCGTTTGGCGTAAACAAGGTCTGCCAACGTATCGTCACCACATTTAAGGTCAGACAAGTTACGTAAGCTTTACCGTGTTATTTTTTTGGCTGTTTTCGTCGTTAGGCATCAGTCACAGGCACGTAGCCAGGGAGGGGGCCTGGGGCCCGCGCCCCCCCTGATGTCTCCCACTTTGCTGGGGCCTCCTCCTCTCCCCCTTATACAGCATTTGCTCATCGGTGCCCCCCCCCCCTCCCCCCCCCCCCCCCGAAACAAAATCCTGGCTACGTGCCTGGTCAGTCAACTAGACATTGGGAAAGAGAAGGAAGGTAAACTGGAAAAACACTGGCACTCGCATACACTTAGATACACACAAGCGCGGACACGCACGCGCATTTGCACACATACGCGCACACACACACGCACACACATCTATATCCACAGTAAAAACGAGCGGCGTCAATTATGGGCTCCGTTCATCCCGAAGCTGACAGTGTCTCTTTTATCACCTGACCCCGCACTCTGCCGTAAGTGTGGGTGGGAGCTTGATCACGTGGCGAAAGGTAGACCCACGTCGGGTCCAGCGAGCACTTAGCTTCTAGCGCACCGTCAGCTGGATTTTTTTCCTTTTCTATTTTTTAGCGTACATCGATGAGTGGCTTTCCCCTAAACGCAAAAGTTTCGCACTTCCCGAAGCCACGACTGAACCATTATCCCCCCCGCTGTTCCTCGTCTCCCCAATGCGCTCGCTGCTTTTGCCCCCGTCGGCGGCGGCACCCTTGAAGCGTGGCTTGGCACTCTCGTCGACAGGGGCCACGGGGACGTCTAATTTGAATATTATTAACCTAAGCCGCCCGAAAGCAGGCGTCCCACGCGCTTCTCCACACGTGCGATCAGCGCCGCCACGTCTTCGCCTCCCACCGATCGCCAGGCATGCGCACGGGGGCCTCGCACGGCTCTCCGAACTTTCCGACGCCTCTGATTTCATTAAATATCGCGGTTTGGGAATACGGGCTGCGCTGGCAGGTATCGCTACGGGGGAGGGGGGAGGTTTCGACACCAACGTGTGGGATTAGAGCTCCGAGACCCCCACCTCCTCCGCTCGCTCTCAGCGGACCGTGGGGGTCCGACCTCGGCGTTAATTAAAGACGGGCTAATCGCGTTAGTGACCAGCGAGATGCCGCCGCCGCCATGGGGAGAGCTCGATAACCGGGGCTCGAGTGCCTTGCCTCTCGGCCCCGTCTGTCTCGAGAACGGAGTCGCGACGGAGTCTCGGGCGATGGCATAACAACAACACCGACAAGAAAACAACAATGATGTCGGCTCGCGACCGCGACACGCGTCAAATCAGAACACTGCGACCATCCTTTTTTTTATTTTTCTTTAATTTATTGGTTTGTTTAAACGAAGTAAGTTCGAGATAGCGGTCTAGCAGCGCACTCTTCCTTCTCCCTCGCAAAAAGTAAATTTCGGGCTAATTGTTTGCCTTCGAGAGCGTCGCTTAGCGCTGTCCTCGTGAAATGTTGTGTTCATTCGAGATGCATCGTCGATGCCTTTCTTAGAGTCTTAGGCAAATCTTAAACCAAACATTAACAAAATGCAAAGTTTACAGCAAGGCCCCCACCCGTTTCTTCAAACCCGTGGCTCTTCGCAAACTAAAAATTAAAAAAGCAGCAGTAATAAATTTATGTTAAAACAATATGTGTCACATTCGGTTGGGACTTACGTGGCGACCAGAAGGTGCCGAAATAATCTCAGCCATTATTATGCTTGTATCGTACTTTACTAGGCTTTTGTGGTACGATAATATATAGGGTATCAATAGGCACGTGTTTCCAACACTATGAACTTACGCCCCTCCTTGCACCCCACTGTTGGCGACGAGGTGTTTTGGTGGCGCCACCTGGCGGGTGCCCCCCCGTGACGGAGCTGGGAGGATGCGCGCAGACGACGCGCCATGTAAAAGTACGGAGTGGCTACGCTAGTTCGCACCTATGCCAATTAAAAGCAGCTTATTTATTCCAGAAATGTCTATGGCGTTTTTTCTGAGTGATCTTTCTAGTGAATAACAACGCCTTAAAGTTGCATTTTATATATAAACAAAAGAGAAAAACAAGCATAGAACTTGACATTACAGCTTGCGCTGCGTGCGTCAGGGCTATTCACAGCCTCTGTGGTTCTTGTTTTTTTTTTTCGGATCTGCGGAGGCTACTGTGCCAAAACTTTTGCATTCACCAGAGTAAATGACGCGCTGTCTTCTTAAGGTGCGCACGCGTTCACAGTTGTGTTGCAAAGCGCCGCACACCTGTTTTAGCTACATTGAGCTTGCCGATACCGACGCTTCTATACAAGTATGACTCGACAGTGGTTGACGCTTAACTCCTCGCGCATCGAATACGGGGCAAAGAAGTTGGTCGCATCGCGACTTGTGCTCGAAAGAAAAGAAGACATTTTCATAAATTCTTAAATTTTCGGACATCGCCGGGCTAATTCAGGGGACTGATTAATTTGTTCTATACAATTTTTTACTCGGAATTGTTTACAAATTTAAAATCGCTCGCTGAGGTGTGCATCACGCATTATCCGCATTTGGGTCCGGAAGATTAAACATACAAACGGCAGCAATTCATAGCAGGTGTACACCTAATGTTTTGGGACTCGGAAGTGTCACTATATTTAAGACTTCGATCGCGATGTGTCTCGCATGTTTCGAGTCGACCGGGTGAATTCGCAGGGATTTAATAAAAACGACTCCGAAATCCAGCCACCGCTTCTTCTTGCCAGTTATTTTGAGGCAGTGTTTGTTTGCTGGTTTACAAAATTCAAAAAGAAATCAACTTCGAACTTATCACAGACCAGTATTTACAGAACACATTGGAATTAACAGGAGAGACGGGGTTGCTTTCACTGAAGTGTTTACTACACAGGTGAGAGGTTCTCGAATTTCGCTTTCCTATTTTCAATCTGATGAGACGTTCATTTCTCAGTTTCATTTTGTCCAAATCATAATAAAAAATAACGCTTTTTGCCTTGCTAGATGTTGTAGTGGGGTAAAGCGCCGGATATTGTATTTTCATTATCGAGCATTCTGCACCAGGTTAGAGAACAGCACACCACCACCTGAGCGCTCCGACAGCTCAGCGCCAAAAGTGTTTGTCAGCACGACTACGCGCACCACGGTTTCGAGCTTCGGTAAAATGCCCTACTGCAAATATCGCTTCACAAAACAAACACAATGCATGAAACAGCCTTTGCCGTGCGTTAACCGAACAGCGTATCAAGTGAGCGAACGAGCCGAGGGATCCAAGATGTGCGTGACGTCACAAACGTCCCGTGACGTCACAAACGACGACGAGGATGATAGCCAGAGAAGTACCCCCTGTAGTTCGTGCACGCCGCCAATAGTTCTCGCGAGCGACACCGAGCGATTACAGCCCCGACGAACGCACGTGACTGCGAGGCTAAGTAAGTATCGAGGAAGCTTTTCCTATATTCTCCGTTGACCCCTAAGCTGACAGTTGGGTGAAAGCTGCGTACTCTTTAAAACAGTCATTCGCTCGATCTTTGACCGCGTAATCACGCTCTTACCCATACCGAGGCGTGGAAAGCGTGGTTAGGTCATGAAAGGGAGGCGGTTAAATGGTCCGTCGAGCATCTAGACGTGGACGGCACTCATGACAACTACTTGTAATGGACTACCTTTTGGAATAAATTTGTAACCATACAAATACATTTGTTAGGAAGTAAGAAAAGGGGCAGTTTCTTTTCCAAGTAACGCCCAATTACTTTTCTTCTCGAGTAATCTAATTGAATACTTTTTAAGCGAGAGTAATTATAATTGTAGTCGATAAAAAATTTTGAGTAACTTGTACAAGACGGCTGCCACCACATTGTCTGCTAAGGGCTGAACGGAGTATAGTCCCTGACCAAAGCCCGGCTTTTCTGGGTCGCTTCGATCCAAACACGCTTCATTGGAGCGTGGATTCAGGGCCGCGCTGGGCCGTGTCTTTTCATTTTTTTTTCTCTCTGCGCTTTTGTATAGGCTCTAATCTTCCCTCGGTTCCAGTTCCCTGCTTGTCCGTTCGAACGGACTAATCAGCGGTCTATTGTGATCGCCGCTGTTCCGAGTCGATCAGATTGGCTCCCTCTTTTTGTAGTCGAACCTCGCCCCGATTCAAAGCTGCGCGCTTGCGTGACATCGGACGTTTATCGGCTGCGTCTCGTATAAAGCGGCCACTACAAAAAAGGCCACAGATAACAGAAAAAAAAAAAAGAAAGATGCGACTGTGAGTTGTAGGTTGTTTTCTCCTCTTCGTGCTCGCGTGTTTCGAGGGCAGCGTTATGCTCGCGGACAACGTTCTGCGGTATTTCGGAAAAAGCGAAGAGTGCGCGTACTGAGCCTTCGTTGGCTCTCAAGGTGCTCAAGCGCCTGTGCGGCCATACCTTGGACTGCATAGCCACAGAAAGTTGTCCGCGAGTACAGCACCGTAGATATCCCCGTTTCGATCTGGATGAGCATCGTGCCCTAAGGCGAAGCTTTTTTAATTTGCCGGGGGGAAATTTCCCTTCCCGGGAAATTCATGATGGTGCTAGTTTAATTACTGTAGTCACTGACAGGGTCAGAGCGCAGGGCGACTCCTTCGTACGACCGGCCTCCGGCATGCGCTGGTTGCCTTCCAAAAAAAGCAGGTCGTGAGTTATGAGCCTAAATTCGTCAGAGACCGGCAACACTCGCAGTTTGTGAAGCGCGTCGGCCTTATACGCGATTCTTTTCTCGCTCGCCTTTAAGTGGCAGTAATCGGGATAACGAGCCATTCGCGGGTCTACGTGACAATAGTGTACCCGTGGCGCATTGCCGCATGATCCGGCGCCGTGGGGCATCGCCCCCAACTCGCTCCGAGAACTTGGGCGGCCAGAAATAATGAGGCAGGCTCCGAAAGCCCGATCCGTCCCAATTTAAAGTCGTAATCTTCGTCCGTGAGCGGCGCTCTGTGAGGAGCCGTTGCTTATAGTTATGTGCGTGTCGTTTCCTTTCTGGCACTCCTGCGATTCCCCATCCACCTTTTTCCGCGCTTATCTCCACCTCGAAAAATGCCGAGTCACTGGGCTTTGGACGCGTGCGTGCGTGGCGGGTCTAATATTCCGCCGAAGAGAAGCAACGCGCGTGCTCAGAATCCCTCCCAAAGCCCAATGGCGGCGTTCGGAAAGCCACCATTGGATTGGTCGGTATAGTCACTGTTCATTTTGTTTACGGTTCGGCAGTTTCTCACATCTTCGGTAGTCATCCCGTCTCCATTCGTACGTTGAGAAAGCAGCGGGGGGACGGTGACTTTCTAGTGAGAGGGGGAGGAAGTGCTGAAACCCAGTCCCCGCGGTCCGCTGATTTGTTTACAGCAATATGAAGTTGCGTTGTCCGGCCCGTTTTTTTCCCTCGGATTCCAAGTCCGCGGTCACCGAGAGCGCAAGAAGCCCAGGGTGTAGCTTAATATCTTCACACTGTTCGCTTCTCCATTCATTCTTTGGTGTTCTTCTCGCCTTATGCCGCAATTTCATCTCCTTCGGAGCGATCAAGAGATGCTCGAGCCTGGATTGTTACTTAGCACTCCCTGCTTCTCATTAAGGGGCACTGACACCCCAAAGGTCATGGTTGTTTTTGTTGTCAAGAGCGATGCAGGTTGTAGTCATAGACACGCAAACAAATACCAGAACGCGAAAAACATTTTTTTCCCGCGGGCGCCTTTTTGTGTGTGTGTGTGTGTGTGTTTTTTGGCGATTTTTTTTTTTTTTTTTTTTACCTTCTCGCTTTGTTTTATTTGTGACGTAATCGATTATGAAATGTTGACGCTTTGAAAGCGAAATTTTTATCATATTGAATTACGGCATTTGTAAAACATGTTTTTTTGTTTGTTTTTTTAACGCAATCGGAACGCCACTACGGCCCTTATAATACCGAAAATCGGAGTCCGGAATGATGTTGCCACTTGGCTCTTTATCCCCCCTCGGAAAACATGGCGGCGCTCGGCGCATACAGCACAGGGGATGATCGGTGGGTCGGGGAATCGGACGAAATTCTCTTTTTTTAGGTGCCCGGCAACCTCTCAGACTTCGAAACGGAAATCGTCAAACGGTACAAACAACTGGGTTTGGTGTCTGTGTACCGTAGTTTCTGTTGTGTCTCCGCCGGGGCATCCTTTCACGGGCACGACGTGACCCCCTCACATCGCTCCCAAAAAGTTCACTGCGCGTTCTCTTCGACTTCGCACCGTTTCAAAGAATTTGAGATCGCTGCAAGAGCCCGAAAAGAGCTTCAAACTCGGAAGTGAAGCGTCGTCTGCACACAGCGATATGCGGCACGCACGGAGTGTTTGGTCGCGGCACACGGGCGAACACGACACGAAGGCGTAGGAGAAACTCGAGTTGCAGGACGACTCAATATTTGACGTCATTGCACTAGCGCGGATAGCTAGGGCGGAAACTTCAAATTCGGCTTTTGGAAATTGCCTTTTTTACTTCACAACTACTGAATTACCGAGTTTCAAATTTTGAGGGTAATGCCCAGGCATCGTTTTCAGTCGTTTCGGATAATACAAAATATATGATTTTGACCTGTCCTTCAACCTGTCAGCTAGTGAGCGCAGGATTTAGTTTTCAAGATTGGCTATCACCCTTGATGAGGAAAGTTACCACCGCACACTGGCACTGCAACACCAAAACGGCTCGTTCAAAAAGCAATCGGGCACGGCAGGAGCGGTCTTCGTGTCTTCCCTGTTGGCGTGTTTTTGTTTTGTTTCGTCGTCGCTTTCTTCCTTCCCGCGGGTAAGGGTATGGGTGCGCGTTCGACGCGTGGCAGGCATGTATGTACGCCGCTCGTAGTCGGACGTGCCTTCGTGTATACACTCGCCGATGTACGGCGTTCGTACACGAGCTGAGTTGCGTGCAATTACGCGGGTGTGTATTACGACGCCCCAAGGCAAGCGTGATTTACGGCGCGTGTGTTGCGTGGGCGGCACGACCCACCGCGCTGCGGGGGGGCACCGGCGACCCGCTTACAGTGGACACTCGGCGGCCGCGTAATGTGGCACCTACGCCGTTTTTGGGAGGGGGGACCACGGCGCCCCAATATGTGGCGTACGAGTATTCGAACGTTCTTTTCGTTCGTATGTTCGATATCGTAGCGCCCTGATGGTACGAGCGAGGTGTTACGTACTTGCAGGTTTCGACGAAGGACTCGTACTGTGTGACCCGGCGGTCAGATTCGCGCTTAAAGTAACACCTGGTTTCTACTAAAGCAGCGTTTCCAGTGGGTGGCCTCCGAAGCGAACGAGCAAACCGGATGAGCCTCGTTGGCTGTGTCCTTCTTGCTTCGGTCGGAATCAATGATGAAATGGAAATTGAAACGCGCGTCTTCATGCCACATCTTATGTTTTGATACGTACATCTCTCTGTTTGTTTTCGCCTGTCTCGAAATGCTGCCCGTGCGCCAACAGCCATTTCTTGCCTCTCTCGAATTTTTCTGTGGGCGCGCTTTTTGTTTCGCTGATCGACTAGAGACGTAGCACTCACGCGTGGGCCCATTCTTCGCGTCATTGCGCGCTGAAGAGAAGATCCCCCGGTAACTTAGTCTTTATTAGGGCTAAGTCTGCGGAACGTCGACCGCACCTTCGAAGCTTTCTATACCTGACCTCTAGCTTCCTACAACTCTCTACAGCCGCGCCCTGCATTCTATGTGGTTCGTATCATGTTTTCGTTTTTTTTCCCTTTTGGTTTTGAGATTAACATCAATTGGCATGGCGACGGTGCGCGGTATAGTGTGATCAATCATCATAGCGTGATGTCCGTTAAAGACTTCAGATCATAGACCCCGACACCTTTAGAAGTGCTGGGCGTGGTTTTTTATGCTCTGCTGTGAATGGCTAGAGCAGTCGCACTGCACTGGCCGAATTTTCTCTTTACTGCGCACGAGTAATTTCCCCTCATTAATGACATAGATTAAATTCACGCTGTCTAACCATTCGCATGACCTACCGTAATATCCCGAGAGATAGCCCACCTAACATCAAGAGCAAATCGGCTGAAAATATGGAGTTGGCTAACTTTCGGTGTACAATCCAGAAAGATTAAAAAAATGGCTGTTATTAGGTTGTGTCTTTTCCAAGCTTGTTATGCTGGCGAGGGGCAACGAGTCAAAGATGAGTGTACTTCCCAAGCAGTAACGTTTGCTTATATCCCGTCATAGCGAACTAGCCGAGTTTTCGCCGAGACCACCATTAATCCTAACACTACTATTACTATGAGTGGGCTATCTTTCGGTGTTTAACAAATATAGCAAATCAAGTCAGAAGTAGGGGTGGGCTATCTTTCGGGGCGGTAGGACATCTCTCGGGATTTTATGGCAGTTCAGTTCTGACTTGACTAGACAACGAATACGCAGTGACTTGTGGCTGATGTGAAGGTGCGTGTTAATACCATAGGCACAGTATTGAAGGGTAACTCCGGTCAAAAGTCGGAACCAAAATAAATGGCTGATAGGGATTTACGGAGACCGAATACGAGCCCCGCGACAATGTTACATCAATGAGGAACCGCGATCCACACCAAAACCGATATTAAAAATGATACCGCCAGCTTCTCAGCGGGCATTCTGCG
The DNA here is from genome assembly GCF_016920785.2 of Ixodes scapularis. Lineage (NCBI taxonomy): Eukaryota > Metazoa > Arthropoda > Arachnida > Ixodida > Ixodidae > Ixodes > Ixodes scapularis. The sequence continues at coordinate 208,818,079 of NW_024609846.1, read as the reverse complement.
GGTTTGCCTTTATCAAGCAACCTAGTACCGCGATGTCATGCCACTTGTTCGGACTGATACTTCTTTCGCCGTGATATTCTGCTGGGTTTTCAGCCGTCCCAGCAAACGATTTCTACGTGTTTTTTTTTTTGTTTTTGTTTTCTGTTCTTTTTTTTTAGCCGCCGTCGTTTGTAAGTGCTTTTAACGATCGCGCACGAAGTTTATTGACTCCCTGCTGGTTCTAGCGCGTCGTAGTGCTGAAGTGCAAGGAGCCCTAGGGACTGCCATTGTTGTGCACTGCCGAGCACGCCTTCCTCTGCTGTGGGTTGCGCAAACAGATCGCTGCGGAACCCGGGCGTGCGCCTTCATCAGTCCCCCGAAACTCGAATTTGAAGAAGGTTCGGGGCGATGCTTTTTGTGGAAGGACTATTGGAAGTCCGTAGATTCCGAAACCCAGATCTGCTCGGAATACTTCACTTCGGGTACACGGAATGTTCGACTGTTGGCTACTGAGGGTTTCCCTATGATAAAATTGCGATGCTATCATGCGGGACGCTTTAGGCAAGTACTGAACGCATTCTGATTTCTTTTTTTTTATGTAGGTTGCTTGCATTGCCGGACCTAGTTAGAGGGATCATGAAATAAATTTTCGGCTGAGATAAATTGGGATTTTACTAATAGCATATCGTCTAGTACGCCGAGATGAAACTGGTACACGAGCGTAGAAAGCCTAAAGCCTGCGTTTCGGTACGAAACTTTGAAAATATAGCGGACTCTTTCGTACCTCCTTTTCTTCGTAAGTCCTCTGCCTTTTCACTGTGATGCATCCGCGGTGCCCAAGCCCGTCAGCCGAACCCAGCTCACACATTGGACACGACAACTGCCTCACTCGGACGTATGCGCTCGTCAACAATCCATCCGTCGACGAATATTTGGATTCCCGTTCGTGGCCAATGAGTGCTGGGACGGCAGTTACCATCGCTCGAGAATGACCAGTTCCATGGCGTGCTTAAAATGCACGGTGGAAGCTTGGAGTCAACGCCTCAGGTGCCAAAGCATGCCACGCCCACGTACAAGGTGATATCTCATTTCGCTTTTGAGTTGAGGATTAAATCCAAGGAAGAAGGAGGTGAAAAATAATTTCATTGTCCCTCTAAAGTCCCTTGACCAAAATCCTCGCTTACAGGTACCTCCAATCAATGTTGTGGAGACGCGCGAGACACGTGCCAGGAGCGGTCCGCCGCCGTTCGTTTCCGAGGCTGCTCCTTTCAGTGCTGCGCCGCCATTTGCTTCCAAGGGCCTCTCGACACACGGACCGTGTGCACTGGCGCATTCGACGCTACTTGCAAGACAAACGCAGTGACATCGAGGGGCTTTAGCCCTAGTTGAGTGCGTTCCTGCTGAGCGCAGGCTTAAAATAAGCTTCTACAATGATTTTGCGACCTTCATTGCACACACCTCTAAGATTGTAGTTCTTCTCAGAAGATCGTCGGGTGCTCGCTCTGGGCCAGCACTGTGAACACCGCGCTCAATTATGGCCCCCATTGAAAACTACCTCTCCATTTTGGCAAACCTGCTTTTCGGCTGGCAATTATGAATGCATATTAATATTTTCTACAGATCTTTGATCTCTACGAATCAAAGGGGTAAGACAGCCGTAGCATCTGACTGATCGGAACTGCTCTTGCGACTGGGCGAGTTGTACGTTTTGCGGCACCGCGGTACGAACTTTGCATCACACGATGGTCATGGAGCTGATCACCAGGGTTGCCATCATTTTCGTGCCGACTGTTTCGGTTTCGGCGCAGACCCGATACAAAAGTTTGAGGGCCCCCTCCTGCGCTGAAAGAGGTGTAACCCGCGCTTTCAACCATGGGGTCTAAAAAACATTCCAAGTGGACATCATTTTTTTTAAGTAAATATTTTGTTTTTATGTCGGTTATAACGGGTGAAAATTAATACCACAAATTTCCTGGTGATGCATGGGATTCAAATTACAAAAAAATTGCTTCGTTTGTAAGGCAATCGTGGTGGTGTCAATCAAAAGCAATGTGACGTTAGATGTTTCATCAGCTTGAGGTCAGCCTTCCATAGTACCATAGTACGGCAACACTGGTTCACGGTGAAGACCAGACATTCATCTAGTGCAATACGACTACTAATCTGGAGTCTTTACCTCGTGCATCGCGCAGAGATGCACAAGTGCCCACGACGTGGCACTATGCTTAGCCAGAGTAATATAAAAGAACGTTATTCAAGGTCAGAAGCTCGCTAGGGGCCCTTCTGTATTCCTCACTTTAGGTAGTGCACGTGCTAGCCACGCCGTTATATTTTCATTTTCATAGTGCATAAAAGCTTGGCATTGCACGTGCTTGCACCAGCAGGGGAGGCTGAAGTATCCTCACACTGGGTTGTGAAAACATTCCACCAGGCGGCATACCCAAACTTCTTGTCGCAAAAAAAAAAAAAAAAAAAAAAATTCAATAACGATTTTTTTTTTTTTTTTTTTGCAGTGGTGCATGCACGGTTTTATATAATGCACTTGCGCATATTTTCGGGCGGTGTAACCTGTCTATATATTTTGGTATTTGTTTGTGCTCGACAGTTCTGATGGAGATATACTTTAGCCAACGAGAATCGAGGGAGCACTATCGAGGGGTTATGTTGAGAATCAGAACCCTCAGGACGCGGACCGTGTCTCCCCATTTTCATCGTTTCCTCGGGAAGCAGCCCGCCGTCGGAACCACGATTTGATCGAGTCTCTTCTTACATCTCCACCTGCGCTGTCTTGTCTTGTTGGCAACAGTGGGAAATAGACGGGGAACGCCTAGTTTTATCTCGTTCCATCCACGAGAATCAAACTCCCGAGTCTCTGCGTAGGATATTCGTCCACGGTTCCGATAAGGGAATAACGCGGCCGGCTCCGCGTGGAACACGCCAAACAGGAAGGACAGAATCCCGACTCCCGACTCGGGAAGCATTCAGGTTGCTGCACGAAGAAGAATGGAGGGGAAGCGTAATCTGCGCGCAAAACATCCTATACTGCCGGCTGCTCCTCCGGATTGGAGACGGCACTCAAGCCTGCATGCAGTGTTCTCCTCCGAACTGCTCCGAACCGTCGATAAGGGATGCGGCGCTTGTCTCGACTTGTGTTGCACGCCAGTAGTGACGCGTTCGGGAGTCTGCGCTTGGATAGCGCCCCTGCGTATTCCTCCTGGCTCGCGTGTTCCACGGCTTCGTATAGACGTAACGCGAGATTAAACTACACCAGCGCAGTTTCTTCGCGAGGGGATCTAAGGATGCGAGCGCGTGATCGATGGTGGGTTGAGGCATTCAACGCGTGGATGGGCAGGGAATTGAGTGAATACGTATGGCGGGGACGAAGAATTGAGGTGGAAAGGGCTGGAGCAGGTGTGATGTACGATTAAATATATATATATATATATATATATATATATAAACGAAAATGTGCAGATGAATGAACCGTACTTAATCCAATGAATTAAAGAATCCAAGTTTTCAGGAACCCGCCGAAAGCCAAAAATTGGCGGAGCCAGGATTTTTGGCTTTCGGCGGGTTCCTGAAAACTTGGATTCTTTAATTCATTGGATTAAGTACGGTTCATTCATCTGCACATATTCGTTTATATCCCCCTCGGAGACCACGTACGATGACGTGAAGTGCCCGTGTTGTATATATATCTATATATATATATATATATATATATATTTATATATATATATATATATATATATATATATATATATATATATATATATATATATATATGTATGTATATATATATATATATATATATATATATATATATATATATATATACTACACAAATATTGCAAACTTCCCAAGCATTGTTCATCAAAATGTGAAAACAAAAAATAAAAGGAGAGCTCAAATCAAGACCTTTTAGTTAATTTGTTTATAACCGGAAGGTATCGTTTATTTTGATTGATGGAAAAATAATTTAGAAACAGAGGACAAAATAAAATGGAGAGACTAAAGCGTATACACACCTTCGCAAATGACTGTTAACATTGTCAGATATATGCCTGGCTTCTATACTCCTTTTGACCTCAAGAACCGTAGTATAAAAAGTCAAACATTTCGTGGAGCATTATTAATTCCCTTCTTATGTAGAGAATTAACTTATATGTAAGGGCATTGTAGATTTAATAGTTGATATATTATCAAGCCGTATACGTTTCAAATACCAAAAGCATCGCTTCTTCCTTCGACAACCAAATCTTATAAGAACTACTGCGCGCGGCGTATGAACATTGCGCAGAACTTCTTTTTTCTTGAGTTGAAAACGACTATGTACGAAGACGGAACCCCAATCGACTACCCAGCGTTTTTCTTAATGCGTTGGCATTAGAACACTCGTTCTGACGAAAACCCAACGGTGCCTGTCGTTTTGTCCGTACCGGAAAGAGAGGGAGAAGGAGGGGGAGAGGGTGACGCATGCACGCTCCCATTGGTTCGAAGCGCTGACGTCAGCACGCGTTAACCTCTCCCTCTCTGTCTCTCCTTCTCTCCCCGGCGCTGACAAACTGACAGACACCGCCGTTTTTTCGTCCAAACGAGCGTTTTCGTTTTTGTCAAAGGAGCGTCGCACAGCTGGCGGGGAGCCAGAGAGGAGGCGGCGCCGCGGCGCGGTGGAATCCGGGCGTGTTCAGTTGCCGCTGTGCCGTCGCCGGTTGTTCTTCGCTCTGGGTTTCCGTAGCAGCGGTGCGTGGGCTGTGATGTGTGTGTGTGTATAGTTAAAATGATGAATCCGGTTACTTCCACAAGTGATATGGATGCTGTTCCTTTCACGAGTGGCATGGGTGTGGTCCTTTCCACGAGTGATATAGATGACCGTATCCAAGGGCGTCGACGCACTCTGATAGGCAGAGCACAAAAAAGGGGCGAAAAAGAATACAGGAATATCTATTCGCGACTCCAGCGACCTATAGGGGTCGCCACCACCAAACAAACATGGCGGCTGGGTCCAGGTCGCGTCGGTTCGGCCGGGCCGCCTGAACGGGTGGCGCATTTAATTTAACAGATGTTCTTTTGTTTAGTGGCCAATTTTATAGGTATTTGAACTGAGACGGTTAAATGTAGCCGGTGCGCATAAACTTGCAGAGCATAGTTTTGTTTTCCTGGTGTTTTTCGTTCTTTCCATGTCAAACTTTCGTTTCGGAGATTTCGGTCAAAACCGAAACTATGGACTCCGGAGAGACGGTAGTAGACTCTAATCAGTTTTGATCATCTAAGCCTCTAAGGAAAGCGGCGATGACTACAGAATTGTTCCACCAAGAGTAATTTCGAGCTAACTCGCACGCCTCGACCATCCGACTTATCTGTCCGCGAAATCGAGCTTTTGTGTGTATCTGCGTTTAAGAAACCGCTCCAGTCTTCTGCTCGGTCAACATACAGGCCGCAGGAAAATTACGAAAATTAAGCAAGCGTTTCCTGAACCAAGGACCATGTTAACCCGCTGTGCCCCCACTAAGCAGGTGATACTCGTATTTTAGTTCAGGTTTTAGTAGCAATCGAGAAGTCGTTTTGACGTAATATGTCCCACTAAACCGATATTAGTATATTCTTCGGGTTGAAATATGAGCTTAGTTGGCTAGCTATTAGGTGAACTGCTGAATAAAAGTATATTTGACAGACAGAGAGTTACTTCTTAAACTTAGCCAAATGGTTCTAGCCGGTAGCACGAACCCGAATGCGGACTAACTGAAGAGAGTCTTCATCGGAGATTCACGCAGAACCTCTGTGGCATTGAACTTGACTTCGAAACCTGAACGGAGAAAATGAGTATTTTTTTGTGGCCGGTCAACCTGAGCAATGTATACGTATATTGCTGCTGGCTTCGACGGGGGTATAATATAAATATTGGAGGCGCGATAGGTCAAAATCGCGTGACAGATTCTAACTTTGCGAGACGCGCGTCCCTTATTAATCGTGTGCAGCGAGCAGGTTTTCCTGAATCAAGTAATTGCGAAATCAGCTTAACTCCTTCAGTATGGTCCAGAGGCTTTTTCGGCGAAAAGCAGCCAAGATAAAAAGCCAACGCACCGACCGGCGTGCGTGGCTCAAACTTGAAGCTAAGCAAGCACAACCAAACTCAAGAAAAGCAACTATCGAACTTTCTCGTTCACTTGACTGCAACATTGGTGTTCCCTCCAGTGAAACACCTCGTCTGTCATCTTCAGCCCACTGTTCTACATCCTTATAAAGAAACCACTTATAAGTTACCAAATAGTCGTCACTTTGAATGTGATTCAAGACAGACAAGAAATCAAAGCGGTTTTTTTTTTCGTGATTCCTCCCCATCCAAGAAATCGAAAGCACGCGACTGTGTGTTGTGGAGTAAACGGGCTTCCAAACACGTGATGGAAGGAAACAATCTACTGAGGCTTCACCACACTAATGAACACTCGGGCAAACTTAAGAAATTTTTGGACCTTGGTCAAATTACATTGTTCGCCACCGCGCCGACAGCACGTGTTTGCGAAAGCCACCAGAGACGCGGAGGGACGCGGAGCGACCTGGTCCGGCTGGTTCCCGGTTTTCCCACTTGGTAGCGGCCGTCTTGCTGGAGTCGCGAATAGGCGAATTCTCGGGGAATACGGAGCATAGCCCTTGGGAAGCGCCAGACTCGTCCGCCTTCGAGAAACGCTAACTCTGACGCCGTAACAAGACCAAAAAGAAGCAGCCAAAATAGAAGACGCAAAAAAGTGAGCAAAAGAAAAAGCCGAAACAAAAAAGTGAAGGGGTCGGCTTAGCGTTTCCCAAAGAAGGAACGTGTGTGACGTTTCTCAAGGGTCATGCTAACGCATTTCCTATGGGTCAACTAATTGATCTTCCAGTATTTATTTTCACATTTTACGTGTAAAAAACGTAATTGTTTTATTTTAGTTTCTTTTAATGTCTGAGGTGTCAAGGATTGGTGTCTAACCTTTACATCGAACAGTGCTACGTGCCTTCAGCGGCTTTTGAGCGGCGGCTTCCAACGACTGTGGCTGGGAACATATTGTGCCATCTGTTGAGACCATGCGGAACAAAAGTCCACCCAACTCAATACACAGACGGCTCAATGCTTAAAAAAAAAAAGTTTACTAAGTCTAAAAAAAAATGCAATTACTGTTTCTTTTAGGCTCTTAGCTTTTAACCTCCTTTTGCATTTTGTTGCAACACTATTCAGTTAAAATGTTTTTTTTTTTTTTTAATTTACTTTAGCTTACTCACACTAGTTTGACCCAAGTATACTCACACGCAACGCCATTGATCAAGAAACCTTTTTGTTGCGGAGAAAGACTAACGCGTTTTTCATGGGTTATAAACGTTAGAAATGAATTCTAACAGGTATTTACGCAAATTACAAAAATTATTGCACTGCCCCTTTAACAACTCCTCTCTATACCTTTTTTTTTTTTTTTTTTTTTTTTTTTTTTAAGCTGGTTTCTAAAGTTACGTTGCAGTGATTCGAGGGATCTAGCGAGTTCCCTCAAATTCCTGCAGCATCCTCTTCTGCTTGGAACTCAAGTTTGACCATTTAAAATTTAGCCGCTATCAGCTAAGGACGATCGATTCGATTCCCTCAACTGAAGTTTATTAAAGTCTTTGCCTATGTGGAGACATTTGTGCGACATATTTTACTACTTATAATTTTGTTTAGGTGTATATATATATTACGACTTCTCCAACTTCCTTCCTTTCGCCCTTATGGAATGCAGCGCTTGATGCCTTTGGTGTAAAATATATTAATTGAAATGAAAATGCATATTATCCGGCAACTATAGCAGTTGGAGAAATTCAAGCTTGCAAGAGTCGAACAGCCAGGCTTAGGGATAACAATTAGTCTTTCAGGATTTTGCTATGTCCTGAATGTGATCACTTGATTTTCTCGTGGAGAGCTTGATTTTCCTAGAAATATGAAGGAGATATAAAGGGTCGACCGCACGAAAATGCTGTGCCTTGACGTTTCGCCCTTTTCGACGTGCTCATCTGCCGGGTCCTCCTGCTTCAGTTCCCTATACTTGGCATCAGCCATTTCGGGCCACGCATGCAGTGCTCCAACGCCGTCAAAGCCGTCGAAACATCACTTCCACGCTCACCTGGCTTCCTTTTACTTCGCACGAGAGCGCGCGTGAATGAACGAGGCTCAAGACATAGGAGGCTACGCTCAAGACCAAGCCACACGCACTCCTCACAGAAGAGAGGCGTTTTCTGTTTCCTGTCGTGCTCAGTCACGTGGGTTCCGTATTTGGTATGTGGGACGAAAAAATAGTAAAGCATTCAACCTGGAGTATGCGATAGAATATAAGTGAGGCAAAACAAGAGCGTGTGACAATCACGCAACTTTCGGAAACATCTTCCAGCGGCGTGGAGAGATAAAAACGATGTTTTATTGCACACCAAAAGTGACGGCATTTCAGATATCTGCGCCTTTTTGGAAAAGCTGTAAGGGCGCGTTCAATGCTGTGTTTGTGCGTTATGCACGCGCACTTTCTGGCGAGCGAGCGCTGGCTGGACCGTTATTGAGCAGGCGGGGATTGTGCTTTTTGTAAACAGTGGAAACGTCTATAGGAGGTATTCACTGGATGCCATATTTGAGGGTGATGTTTAGAGCGCATGCTCAGAACAAGCTCACATTAATAGCCTGCTAAGACCGGCAACCTTAATGGTGCTAAATGCACGCTCCAAAAGGACTGCAGAAGCTCGCCGTCAGCACGCGCTCAGCAGCGGCGCACACGGCTATGGCCGCCAGTGAATACTCCCTATAGTAGTGGACGCGGTTTCTAGAAGACAAAGGCGTCTTCCATGCCCGGGGCGACACGCCTTCAATGTATGCGTTCGTTTTTTTTTTTTTTTTTTTTCTTCGACGTCGCGCTATTCCTTAGGATTTCTTTTTTTAATGGCGTCGATTTAGAGCACGTAATTGCCGTTCTAGGCCCCGGAAATCCTTAATTGCCGCCGCCGAGCAACGATATCGCTCCTGGTTTCCCGTGCTCCTTGATGTTATTGTTGTTGTTGTTGTTGTTTGTGTGGTTTTATAGCGAGCAGAATGCCTCCCTTTCTCTCAACATCGGTCGCGCTGAACGCTTCCCTCTTTCTGTTTTCCGCTTACGCAACACCATCTCTCTTTTTGTCTTTGTCTTAACCTTTATTTCTAAGCGCTATTTCTTCGTGATTGTAGCTCTCTTATCCTCGCTCGGTCGTTTGGATCTCGAAGTTTGCGAGCGAAGGAAAGAGGGAAGCATCGCGCTTTCTTTCGTTTTATAATGGCTAATATTGTTCGTACTGTCCTTGATTGGACGACGGGCACCGGAGCGTGAGAGCGGGCGACATTGCCTCGCTTTCCGATTGGTTAATTAGAAGGCACGCCGCTATTGTCTTGACCAATCGTGGCTCGATCCTCCCGTCCTCTTCTTCTCCCCCCCTTCTCTTAATTCTCCCTGACCTCGTCTCCGAGGGCGAATGCTCGCTTGCTTGTTGCCTCGTCCCCGAACAACGCCTGACCGTTCGAATCGATTACAGGACGGACGCTTCCTTGCGCAGTTAATTTAAGACGAACCGATGGCATGCCCGTACCCCCCCCCCCCCCCCTCCCTTTTGTTTTATCTTCCTCTTCCGCTGGCCACCGGGATCCCTTTAATCGCGAAAGAAAAACCATCGCTGGAAACTCGAGAGGAGAAAGTTTTTTTCGGGAACGTGTCAGCGAAGGAAACAAAAGTTGGAGCCAAATTGCTCTGAAGACGGACTCTTCCCTTATTAAAAAGACGGTCATCCTTTAATTAGCGCTTGTTGCCTCGTACGTGTGTACGTATAAGTACGAAGGAGGAACGGAGGTAAAAAAAATAAAAAGAGGAAAGAGAGCTCGGTGCTGAAGCTTCTTCTCGCTGAGGCTCGTAGGAGAGACGAGAGCCTAAATAATTAAAGCCGGACGTCTAAGACGCCCAGCAATCGGCCCGCTCGCGGTCTTATCCCTCGGGGCGTTTGGCGGATAATGAAAAATTGCGCCGGACATGGCTTGAACGACTGGTTTAATCAAAAACGATTAAGCCCTTGCTGCGGTGAGCTATATCGCTGGCCCGCGCAAAGGCCTCTCTAACGTTGCCATCGTTTCTTTTTATTCTCTTGCTCTTTTTTTCTCTGTCTTTTTCTTTTGCCGTTTGACGAAGATGTGGCTCTTTGAAAGGGAAAAAAAATCGCAGTATGCGTGAAGGATGTTCGTGGCCACGTCTTAAAATTGATTTCCGTGATGTTGGAAGAACGGATGACGGATTACTATCTGCCTATATATTATATATGAATATGTATACCGGGTTGGGGGGGGGGGGGGGCGTCATAATTTATCGATAGTTTTTTTTGTGTGAATATTAATTGGCTTTTCGAAGGTTTGATGAAGACAGATCGTAACATTTCCAAGCTTCAGCTTACCTCGTCATTTAAATGTCTAGCACCTTTTCGTGGCCCTCGGATAGGGGGAACTAAAATGAACCACCACTGTATGTCTAGGTCTTTGGCCTCCTTCCTTATTCTATAGAGTCAGATAGGCTTATAATCGAGGCGGCATTCCATGTATTGTCAAAACTCGCGCTGACCAAGGTGTACATAATGTCGCAACGGGTACGTACTTGGGCTAGCTAAATGGTCATTGGATGTGAGAAAAGCGCTAAAAAAACAGCGGACAAGTGAAGGACGGTGGCCTCATTCGTTCCTTTGTTAACGATAACCTGTACAGGCCAAAGTGCGTTGCAGCGTTCCACTTAGTTCTGTCCGTGATTGTACTTTTATTGTACTTTTATTGTACTTTGCACTCTTCGTTACATAACTCCGAGGACAACTCATCGTCGATGCGATTCTACTGGTAGAAGAAGCCCGTGCTCGAGATGTGCATAACACTGGGAGATCTAACATGTCGGTCTCCTAGCTAGGCGCACTTGTGATCGGCCGCACTAGAAAGCTCTCGTGAGATTTGACCTTATACCTATACTACGCCGGTGATACCATGCAAACACACACAGACACACACACGCACACGCACGCACACGCACACACACACGCACACACACACAGCCGTTTCACGACTTCTGTTATTCGAATTACAATTCATTTTGCTAGGACATATTGAGGCAATACTTGGATAGTACCGAACGGAATTGTCATTCGTAGAATACGTTTTTACGTTGGCAGGTATCGGTGCATTGGTTTATGTACCGCGGCTTCCGGCGAGAATGCTGTCGGTGGTCGCTATGGTCATGTGATCCCTGACGCCGGCCAATTGGAGTGATGCGCCACCCGCCAACAAGCCCTACTGCGGCGGTGACATACACTATCGCGGTGGTCACCAAAATTATCGGTGAAGTGAATTTGTTTAGATTGAAGGCCGCACTGTTTCCGTTCTATAGCTCCAGCGACTTCAATAAAGGGAACCCCACTAATTCGTCGCACCGATTATAAAAAAGTAGCTAAGTGTACGCACCGCACATTGTCGCGGCGCAGCCCCTTTACGATGCTTGGGCGTCATTTGGCCCCCGTTAGCCGATGGACGGGGCCCAGGGGCGGCCTAATTACGCTCCGAACAAAGACAGCAGAAAGACCCGCACCAGCGGCAGAGAGAAGTCCACAGCCAACGAGCAATCGAGCGCGCCGTGGCGCACGCGAGCAGCGCACTCCTCGCGGTCCTCCCCGCGGGGCGACTGACCGTCGCTTTAGTGGACCGGCCATCCGTCATAGGTGGCCGTCGTAATTACGACGTCGAACTGCGCTCTCCCCGTCATTGGGCCGCGCCATTAACGAGCAAGAAGGCGTCTCGACAGCGCGCTATACCCGCCGCGCGCCGCCGCGCTGCCCGCCGGCGATCTGCGTGCAGCGCTCGCGCGCGAACGCGTTGCGACTGCATATCGGCAATTAATTTGGAAATTTACGATCTCCACCAGGCGGCCCGTCCCTTCTTCATTAACCGATGCGAACTGCTGCGGCGCGACGTTCTTTTGAAGCCTCGCGCGCGCGGCGTAAAAGACCCGGCCCGCTGCAGGCGCGCGCGTGCCAAAGGCGTCGAGCCGCGAGCGTGCGCGATGACGAGCGTTTAACGGCCCCTTGACTCAACGCAGCTTGCCTTTTATCGCCGCTGACAGGCCTTCTTTTGTTTTGCTCGTGAAAAGGGGAGCCAGGCATGAATCGATGCGGCGTATTGAGACGTGCAGGCGCGCCTCCTGCGACACTTGGACCGCGCTGCGTGCTCGCTTTTTTTCTTCTTCTTCCGGCGAACGAACACAGGGTCCGTCCATCAAAGGGGGAGCCCACAGTCCCCCGCGTTCAAGGAAGGCGACACCCGCTGGCAGTCAGGGAGAAGTTTGAGGCGTCCTGCTTTCACGTCTTGCACTCTGGACGGGCGTAATAGTGATTTACGTTTATTCCTTCGCGGACAGCTATTCGAAACTCGCTGTGGAGCCTTGCTTCTTTTTGTTTGTCTGTTCGTGGAAAGAAGGAAGATTCACAGCTACTCCGAAGGACGCTTCTGTCTGGACGGCAGGAGACGATCCACGCATCCGTTCCGTCGCTTCGGAAACCACACCGCTGCCTATTCGTCGAGTTTCGCGAACGTCTGGGCCTTTCTCTCGACCCGCTTCGACGGCGCCTCGTCACCTCTAGTTACCGCACATTTTTTTTTACGATCGTCACGTAGATCTCTTCGGGTTCGTGATTGACGACCATCGCACGTTCCCGAGAAACGTGGTCTCTATAGTCTCAAATCTCTGGAAAGTTTGAAACTTGTGATGGCCGAGAATTATATGCGCCCGCTTTGAAATACCGCGTCCTCCTCCTGACGAGTTGCGTTGAAAGCCCGGTTTCGAGATAAGCTCTTTTATTTCGTGGTTTCCGGAATTTTTTTTCCTTAGTTCATAAGTCTTGACATTTGAACGATCACCCGTACTTTATTGCCACGTTCTTCGAATTAAGACGCGAGATACTACTGATGCCCTTATTGCGACGACGATAAGCACATCGTAAAAACATTGTTAAAGGCAATCAACAGAAATAAAGTACGTGTGAATTCAAAGGCCCGAATTTCTCCCGTGGAACGGAACAGAAGAAGTTCATGCTTTCGCTCATATTTTGTAGAGAAACGATCCACAGGGACTATTCACTGGCGGACATAGCTGAGTGCACGGCGGCTGAGCTCGTGCTCATGTCGAGCTTCCACCGTTATTTTGCAACTTTCATTCCACACCGTCAACATTGTCAGTCTTAGCAGCCTATAAATGTGAGCGCGTCCTAGATTACAAAGAGCGTAGGTAGCTTACCCGTGGACTTACTCATATACTCTTCACCGTCCATTTTCCTCCAAACATATAAAAGAAAAAGATAAAAGAGAGCACCCGTCTTTTTCGTCTTTTCCGGTTGAATGTCGTCTTTGATACACGAGCACCCAATCTTACAGCGTCAAATAGCAACCTCGTGGGTTTGTTGGAAGGCACATGCTCTCGTTTGAAGAGACGCCATGTTCGTGGAACCGTCTCGCTGTCTACTCAGGGGGCTGTCTCGCTGCACAGCCATTTCAGAGCGTCCCATTCGCGATTGCCGAGACCCTCGATTTCGGGCCGTTTGGCGTCGTAGTGCTCGATTTGCCCACACGTCGCCTCCCATCAGAACGGGCCCCCAGAGACGACGCAACATCCCGCGAGCAAATCGCAGCGGTGAATCAGTTCAACTGCTCCTTTTTTTTCCGTGCGGTCATCGTCCGGCCACTGGCAGCCTTTCTCAGCTGTCGCACGATAGACACCTCCTCCCCGGCTGACAAACGTTTCATTTCGCGGGCGTGTCTGTCGGTTTGGGCGCAGAACAGGAATTCCGCGCTGTAAACAAGGCCGGTGCAAGGAAAACGATTTCACCGAGAGATGAAAGCATGCGAGAAAGAGAGGGAGAGTCCTGACGACGCCATCTTCCGGCGCCTTCAAAGTATTTTTTTTTTCCGGCTTAAGGAAGAGAACGGTCCCATTCCGGCTTTGAAAAACCAGGGCGACATCTCAACGACGATCCGAGGAGAGGCGACGACCAAGCCCGCTAGGGGTGTGTTCTTGCCATTGCTTGTTGTTATTCGGGCTGCGGCGGTTGTTTGATGGCCGGTCGCGAGAACAGCTCGGCATGTAAGCAAACGACCCCCGCGGCGTACATCCTAACCAGCCGGAAACGGTTAGGGCCAGGGTTTAGCTTCGCCCACGATCCGCACGAGATAGGCGCGAGCCCCCCCCCTTCAGCGCCATTTTTGCTGTCGCGCGAGCGCACCGCGCGCGCTCACGCTCACGATGGCGGCGGCGGTAGTTTTTACGGCTTCGCGCGTTCGTCGGTTCCCCGTTCGCTGGCGTTTCCATAAATCAGCGCCCCCGGAATGGCCACTACTGAAGAAGGCTTTTATAGAAATGCCCTCATCGCGGCGGCGGCCGTCATTGATTGTCGTCTGCCTGGCACGCCATTTTCCCGCGCGGGATATGGGCTCCTTCGTCTCCTCGCTCGCCCCCTTTTCTTCCCCGCGCCTCCCTCGCGTCGCTATCGTGGCAATAATGGCGGGGCAATTATTACCGCCGCTGCCCACGATAAGGAAGGCTCGAGTCGGCCGCGGCTCGCTTCCTTTCTCTCCGCTCTCGTTGGGCGGCCATTAATAGGATTAAAAGTTTACAGGGACGGATGTAGGAACGGTTATTGTTGTCCCCTTCCTTGGAATCGTCGTCGTCTTGGTGGGCCCACTATGGCCATCGGGAGAAAGGCGCTGGTTTTCTTCGCTCTTGGCGGGAGAGAGGACGGCGGCGGCTCGAGACAGCGCTTCGTCGTCGTCGTCGTCATCGTTGTCTTGTCGCTGCAGTGTTCTCCGTCGACGAACCGCGGCGTCCTCATGCACGGTCCAACTTTCGCGCGGTGACCGCGGGTTGGGTGTCGTGTCGTCTGGAGGCCGAACCCGGAGCCAGAATAGCATGTCGCCGCGCTCTTAAATGCCGCCGGGACGCCGGGAGATGAGTAAAAAGGGGAGCGCGTTGTGTCGCTTGATTTAGGCTGTAAACATTAGGAGGGCCTGCGGGGCTGCTACCTTCGCGAAACGTTTAGGTCAGGTGGCTTTGTTGGGACAGTTTTTACGGAACATCAGCTTCGAATGCCACGTTTGAAGACCGGCGTCCGACTCTACGAGCCACTGATATTACTAAAAACGTAAGGTAGAAACAGAAAGAGAGGGGGGAGAGACAGAAATAGAGATAGAGAGAAAGAGAGCAAATTTTAAAAAGAAAACACCAGAAATCTAGAGCAGCATCACCCAGCTGAACGCAGGTCAGGGCTGCGCCCACGGGGAAAGATTTCACAATTGAAAAATACTCAGTAGGGTACCTTCTTCGTGTGTAAATAAAGAAATCTCCTCTTTTCCTGACGCTATCTAAATAAGGACACTTTAGTAGATCACAATAACGTGAACAGAAGTGCATTGAGACACTAAACCTTGGAAGATCTTAAACGTGCCAAGGAACGAAGTACTGCCTCTGTTTGTCGGTTGCAGTATGGGCGGACTTTGTAACGGCCTGCGTTCTTATCTTCTCTGTATCTTCTCAGCTAGGCCGACCGCACCGTTCCAAATGACGCTTTTTAGCTGAGACAGAGGAAGCTCTTGAAGGCTTGCTGACAATTTTCCTCTAGTAAATGTGACTTTGAGATTGGTCAGTTGATCCACTCAAAAGGGGACGTGCTGGGTGGTTGGATGGACTTTAGCGAATGTCATCATAGAACGCATAGAGTATATCACATAGAGTATATGACTGCTAAAGCTAATCGGATCCTAAGCTTCATCAAACGTAATTAAAAAAAAAACATCCTCAAGAAGTAAAAAATGCTCTGCATATCACAAATATTCGGCCTATTCTAGGGTATGCTTCACAAGCTCAGCAGTATTTGATAAAAAAAAATATATATATAAAACTTATATAAAACAGAGCCGCCAGCTGTGTCCTTAATGTATACTCACCTGGTCAGAGTGTAACTGCCTTGAGACGCGAGCTCAAGTGGCAGCCTCTACAGAATTGTCGTCAGTGCTTCCGCCTCAAACTCCTCCACAGCACATATTACAATCAGTGTGGAATTGACAATACAAAATATTTGCTCCCACCTCACTTTATCTCTCGGCGACTGGATCATAGCAGAAAAAGTAGGCCTTTCACAATCAAAAGAAACATTTACAAATACTCATTTTTCCTTTGGAAACAGCTGTTTGAAGAGATAGTCTCAACACATGTAAACTCTCCATTTTTTTATGCATTGCCAAATTCTTAGTAATTAACTTCCTACGAACTTCCACTTTTTCTTGATATGTCCACGAGTGTGTATAGCTTTACGCTGGTTTGGGTTTTTGTTTATGTCTCTTTTCGCATCTGTTTGCTCCGGGTAAGGCACCTTTTTGAGTCATGGTTGTCCAAACCATTACGTGTTTTTTGGCGTAATGTTCATTTTGTATTCGCCCCTCCCCTACTATAATTCCCTCACGGGCGCTGTGGAGTTACTCAAATACATTTAAAAGAAAAGAATAGATTGATTGTTCGATTGTGTGCTCTGCTACGAAAAGGCGTGCGTGCATGTGCGTGTGATAGAGAAATATAGAAAGAAACAAACGCAAAATGAATGCTCAGGATCTGGTTAATGAGTCTTTAAAGTCACCCAGACACACGTCGGTCAGGTGCGATAGTGTGTATCAATGGATGCTTTCTCCTGCCTGTGTTTCTACTGGACTTTCACGTCTCGACTGTAAGGACGAGATATTCGTTTATTTTTTTGCTTTTTCCTCGTTCCGACTACAGCCACTAAATGAGCTGCGCTTAGAGTATCGGCACTCAGTTCTCCAACATTGTTGTGGGAGCCACCATTTTGATGCTTGTGCAGAGCAGACGGAACTGCCGATCGTTATGATTTAAAAGTGAGACTTTCTCAGCATTCGATTCGGTGTTAGGAAGCTCATGTAATATTGCTTTGCTATGTTGCGAACTGTTTCAACATTCGTGAAGGACGGAAAAGCGTTTCCTGTGATTTCAGATAAAGCTTCAGATAACTGGCAACCATGATTTAAGCCACAATATGGGCAAGTGTCGTTACTCTGAAGCGAAGCTTATTTAGTGACACTAGTTCCGACGATCCTTCGTTCGACACTGGTAGGCTTCATTTTCTTCGCTGCTTTAAGACGACACAGAGCGCACCTCTGGGCACGCTGAGTCAGTGGGCCCGCATGTGGTGGTGCTTGCGATGATAAATGCGACGTGTCTTTGGCGAACCTTTTCGTCAGCGTCGCTTCCATTGTGATTTCGCAGCGTGGGAAGTTCAGATTAATAGCCGTATTGTCTGCTTACAAACCGCTAGTAACCACAATAAACGAAGTTCGTATAATAAAAAATAAAATAGGAATATAAAGCACCAAGGAAAACCTACGTTAAGAGGCTTTTGGCTTCTCGGGACGAGATATAGGAGTTTTAACGTTCGACAAAGGAGGGGGGGGGGGGGGGGGGGGGGGGGGACAAGTCCGCTCTTTTCTTTGTGTGTGTACGTATACGTTAAACAACGTGGACGCTGTATACGTTTGTGTTTTATTCATCTTACATGATCAGCACGGTTTGTGAAAGGGTGGCTTACTTAAATGTCCCTCACTAAAAAAGCGTTCTGTGCATCAAGCACGCGTGAAATTACTCTGCAGACCCAGACGGGTAAGCATAGCGTAATTTGACCGGTAATTTCTCTGTTCCAGTGCACGTTGGAACAACCGAATCCTCGTTTGGCGAGATTTTGTTCGATATTCATAGCTGCGCCTTTCCGACAAATGTGGCTAAGGACTCCATGGAAAAAAAATTAGTCGTTAGTTGTTTATACATCAGGAGTTCAGTCTCCCAGAACATGGCGACTTTGTTACCCACTGCAGACAAGCAATTCGGCCGGTGCAGTAAAACCGCCAGCCTGGGGTCTTTAACGTGCACCACGCAGTAGGGATCCAGGACCGCACACCGCTGCGATGCTCATCCAGATCAAGTACTGAATAATGTTTTCAAAGGGGGTGTAGCGACCGCAGCGACCAGAGGAAAAGGAAGCAGAAGCTGCGCGCGCTTCAATCTTCTCGTGACGCTTCCAAGACCAGCCTTCATTCAGAGCCAGCGTAAATGATCTAAACAAACATATTTTATATCGCTATACTCTGTTTCACCTTATGATGTACCGCAAAGAAGGCTACAAGCGCGAGCTCCTTGCTCTAGAGCACATCAAGGCGACACAAGCTCTCGTGCGTTAAGAGTAGCTCCCAACGCAATGAGCTCGCGCTTCTAGCCTTGTCTGCGGTACAACATAAGGTGAAACGGAGTATAGCTCCGTACCTACAGCTCCCTACATCATTAAAATGCACAAAAAAAAAAAAATAAAGAACACAGAGACAACACGGACAAGTGCTTTTTAATACCTTTGTGTTCATGAACCATAAAGCGCAAAAAGGCGGGACGGGTCTCTATTTCTTCTGCGCTTTTTAATACGTTTAATATCACGAGCTCAGTCTAAAGTTCTAAGTCATCAATGAACGAGAGTAACGTTTGACCGATTTCAGTTAAGTTCAATGGCGAGCGTTTGACAACGTGATGCATGACGTATAATCTCAATTCTGTTTAATAAGACCTCATAGAAACGAGACGATAATCTACGGTAGATCTATGCGAATTATATTTTGAATCAAGTATATGTGCTGCGTAATTCGTATTCAAGCCTGTTTCGGGGATGCACCGCGCAATTTGGACATTTTCATTTCGAGAAGTAGGAGCGACACAGGGCAGTTTATTTCAGACCATTATTCGCCATACAGTTTATGGCAATCAATCGTGAGACTAGAACCGGGGTGGGTGTCAAACTGTCTGATAAAGATGATGGAACCGGTAAACACCTCGGAAAAAATTAGGTGATTTATCACACCAGTAATATGTGTTTGCGTCCCAAATGGAGGGATGCAATTGTTTGCTAGGGGCACTCTTTGGCAACTTAAATTGTCAAATAATGATATGTGAGCTGAATGTGGAAGAGCGCAATTATTTTACTTATAAACAGATGGTGCGCGCCGTCGGGTTCTCATAGTACTAAATAAAGCCAGGCCTGCGACAAGCTGCACACTGTCGCGCGAAGAATGCTTTTCCAAAAACACAAAAACTGCACACCCGTGTAGTATAAACGTTGGAGAAAGCATTGTTTTTGAAGCTCGAAAATGGAGTCATCATTTATAAACCCGTACGCTCCAAAACATTCGAACAGCTGTCTTCTTTTTTCTTTTTCCCATATAGAAATGCGTGGGCCCCTCGACACACGCCCATAGCCACAGGGCAGCGAACAGGAGACGCCTTGATCGGCTACTAGTCAGCGCGGCTGGTGGCCAAAAGCGGCAACTTTGGGAAGGCCACGTCACCGAGCGAATGGACACGAGCGCTGCGTCACGGTTCGGAAAGGCGCTCGGAGATTCGAGCTCAAAATCGGATCCAATGATCGCGACCGGGGCCGGTCTCAGAGTTTCGAAATGTCCCCATAAGATGGCGCCACTTGTCAAGCAAAACTTCGTTCTCCGGTGGGTATTGTTCGTACCATAAGTTTGCTTCATCACAGCCCACAACTCTATTATTATCTATGGCTGCGCCTCGGAAGTTGGCAGCCAATCAGAATGCGGTATTAACCTGTAGCGTGTGGACTACATAAATATTTAATATATACATATATACATCTAAAAAGAGGAAGAGGACAAGCAGCACGAGACAACTTTGGAAACGACGTTCGTCCCAGCTTCGCCACTCGGCCGCTTAACGCTTTTTAGATGTATATATGTATATATTAAATATTTATGTAGTCCACACGCTACATATTGGTGACCCGGACGTGATGCTTTTCCACTTTGAGTCGGTCTCCGCACGTGGAAGAAAAGGACTCAGAGGTGGTGTCTTGGATACCAACACTTGGACGCGAAGTTGCGTCTCGGTATCGATGAGTTGATAGTGCCGTAAATCGACGGTGAGACCGAATCGTCTTAAGAAGTCCGCCCCGATGATGGCCTGCCTCACGTCAGCGATCATGAAGATCCAACGAAATGTCCGCTGGAGACCGATGTTCAAAGTCAGTGACTTTTCTCCATAGGCTTTTATTGTGGATCCATTCACCGCTTGAAGCGGGGGAGTTTCTTGTCGATATCGGCGATCCTCTGACGTAGGAGGGACTACACTGACTTCGGCGCCAGTGTCTACTACATCATCAAACCGCCTGTTTTACGTGACCGATCGTTCAACCAAAGTTCGCTATTTAGTAGACACTGGCGCCGAAGTCAGTGTAGTCCCTCCTACGTCAGAGGATCGCCGATATCGACAAGAAACTCCCCCGCTTCAAGCGGTGAATGGATCCACAATAAAAGCCTATGGAGAAAAGTCACTGACTTTGAACATCGGTCTCCAGCGGACATTTCGTTGGATCTTCATGATCGCTGACGTGAGGCAGGCCATCATCGGGGCGGACTTCTTAAGACGATTCGGTCTCACCGTCGATTTACGGCACTATCAACTCATCGATACCGAGACGCAACTTCGCGTCCAAGTGTTGGTATCCAAGACACCACCTCTGAGTCCTTTTCTTCCACGTGCGGAGACCGACTCAAAGTGGAAAAGCATCACGTCCGGGTCACCAATATGTAGCGTGTGGACTACATAAATATTTAATATATACATATATACATCTAAAAAGCGTTAAGCGGCCGAGTGGCGAAGCTGGGACGAACGTCGTTTCCAAAGTTGTCTCGTGCTGCTTGTCCTCTTCCTCTTCTTCTCGCGCCGGCTGATCACTACAAACCGATAAGAATACCGAAGACCCAATTACCAAGCGTGATCATAATAAGGCGCGCCCTGAGTTTCTTAAGATGTCTATTCCAATAACCACCTCCTGTGCGCTGCCATCTTGGCCTATTGGACTGTGGGACGCATTCTTTGTGCGCGCGCAATAGCTTTCGTCTACAGAATATCAGACGACGCGCCTGTGCCCACGCCCAATTACACGGCATTTTGTTTTCTCCCAGTGGAGGCTGGAAAGGCGTATCGATTCAACCGAAGGCACAGCACCGCACAGCTGAGACTTGCAGATACACATCGTGCAGCCTTTCCAAAATAAAAACAGGGGTTCTAATCTGGACACTTGGCGAAAAAGTCTGCGAGGAAATTGACCGCCGTGACTGTCCGACGCCAAGGCAGTGCTGCTAACACGGAAAGTCAGAATTTCCCACGAGAACGCCTCAGATTTTCCCATTTCAGCCGAAATTTCTTTCGCTTGCCCAAATAATTATATATAATTAAAGATTCGTTGTGTTTTTTTTTTGTTTTTTTTTTTTGCATCACTTCTATTTTTGCGATGAAAAATATATTATGTAGGCCTTACGCCTGGCATACGTTTCGCAAAAATGAGTTCATCGGGCCAAAACCGTGGCCGGAGCAAATTTGGCGAGGGGAAATGTTATTGGGAGATTCAAACTGACGAATGAGAACCTACCTTCACCTTAGATGTTATGCACACCATCAGAACTTGATACTTGCTAATAACTTGATTACCGCATTTTATAATAGTCAGTCCAAAACAAAGGGTGTAACACAAGCTAGAGTTCTCGAACTCGAACACAGGGAACACGACACACAGTACCTATCATTTTGTGCACGGCACTTCACGAAATATTGTTAGTCATGGTAAATCTGTGTCTTCAGACATCGTAGTATTTATTCATGTACCCGGGCTTTCTATTTCGTGAAGGAACAATGTCTCTTTCAGAAGCTTCCACGTGGCTAATCCCTTCCTCATATCTTTGACGGGGGCGATGAAGACGAATGAAAATTGACTCTGCCGAAAAAAAGTTGGATGGATGGTGGATGGATGCAACGGGCGGTAGCTTGCGCCAGTTAGCCTAAGTCTAAAAAGACAAAAACGTGATTCCTCCTGCCCTTTTAAAACCAATTTTCTCCCCCTAACTATCATCTGGCAGTGTGGGATATCACCAGGATAAGCTTTGGGGAATAGGGAAAAAAAAAACTAAAAACATTACTTCTTTGGCTCTTCCCCCCAGCGAGGGAGTCGCCAATTTTCCTCTTGTCAAACCTTGTCGGCGTTACCCCAACTCCGGACCCACTGGGAGACAGAGTTGAGACTTTGGGCCGGAGCCACGCCGAAAGGGAGTCCCAATTTTCCTCTGTCCCGCCCGCCCCCATCTCTGCTGTTGTTCGAGTGCTCCTCAGTGTTTCCAGATGGTCGCACAAGAAACCGCCAGACGGCTGGAAGGAATAGCCTAAATGTAGCTAAAGTCGCTAAAATCGATGTTATCTCGAAATAAAATCATAATTGACCTATAAAATTCCAGATATATACGGTACCCAAAATTCCCCTCAAACTAGCAAGATTTCCCTTATTACCACATAGACCTGACTATTACCTTAATCTGGGAAATTTCCCTCGGGTTGGCAGCCCTGCGCCAAGGTCAAGTGCTAGGTGGTGCACGCTGCCGCCCGTTACAAAGGGTATATATAGCCATTACCATCCATCCATCCATCCAGCGGCGCCTGCCAATCACGGCCGCCGTATTCCTCGGCGGCGACGTTTTCACTAAGTGACCAGATTAGAGCCCCAGAGCAAGGTGTACAGGTTTGCCAAGCGTCACGCCAATTCACCATTTCGAACTTCCAGGCGGACACCAAACGATCGCTAAACAGCGGCGAAACGGGAGGCAATGCTATGCCTAATGCTTGTTTACTCGGAAGTAAAGCATTCAGCGACGGCATAGAAGCGTCTTTAGTCGATCATTTGTCCGGTCCATTAGTCACGACATTGAGCAAGTTGTTTTTGATTATCTGCAACGCGTTCCAGATAGTCAAAAGCAAGAGTTATAATCTCGCGAAATTGCCAAAGTGTTGTTGCTCCCTGTTTTGAGAGAAGACATGCCCCTTAACAAGCTCCGGTGCCACCCTAAATATGACAGCGCATACTGACCGCCTCAGTAAGGTCCTTATAACTGGGTAATATAAGTCGCAGCGCTATAGTCGATTTAGAAGTAATCAGGAACAAACCGCGAAGTTACAAATACTGTCTCAAATAATCCCACTCTTTCGCTTTGAAGGATGATTACGTTGTCAAAGTGAACTTCTTCACATTTCTATTGTAACTTTATCTGACTTTGATGTCGCTGAAAGAGGACGTAGAATATTTGGAAGTTTCTATGATAAACGCAGGACGGCCTGGCCTCTTTTTGATCGCAAATAACGAAACATTTATGCTTATGCGGAAGAAGATATAAGTTACGGCACACTATCCAAGTTGAGATGCAGTCCCTTGCCACTCTTGGTCACCAGCTGCCATAGTCGATAAGTAAATATGATTCGGACCGCAAGAAAAGGGATATGTTGTATTAACTTTGGGGAAGAGAAATTAGTGGATGCAGCATAACACTTTTCCTTGGTGGAGGCTGGAAAGTGCCTAATTTATTCTCATACCCTTCTTTCTTTTTTTAATATTAGCAAAACATATTGCGATCAAACAAAATAAAACGATACCAAAATATTTTCATCGTTAAGTTTACAGAGTGTTGGAAGCTACGTGCTTTTTGGACCAATCAATTATATGCCTTTGATCGCCTGACCCCATCTCTGTTCCTGTGCATGCTCTGAAAATGTGGTGCAAAGCAGACAGTTGAATGACACGACCGGGGCGTGGCTTCCACTGCCCTGCCACGTGAAAGGAGCATACAAATCTTCAAGCGTTGAAGACTGACTTACATCACGTAAAGGAAGCAAAACCTGCACATTTACTTTTAACCTCGAGAATATTATATTAGTTTGTTGTGGAATTCAAAAACAAAACAACGAAACACTTTTTTTTTTTTTTTTTTTTGAGCCCGGAGTTAGCAATTGCATAAGCCGGGTCCACACCCATTTCGGGTAAACATTTTGAATACTTGAGTCGACAAGTTCACACGGTCTATAAAAAGTTAGTGTTAAAATTTTATAATACCGCTTTGTGACGTCACTTCCTCTATACTTTTTTATTATTATTTTTTTTTTTTTTTGCTGCCCTTTTTTTCTCTGAGTCATGACTCGCGTGCTAATTGTCCCGCATGTTCATTTTACCGGTTGACAGCATTAGGGTCTTTTCAATTTATACGGAATAGAGGGGCAATGCCGATTTGGCGTGCGGTCCATCGCTTTACTCAAATTTCCGATTAACAGATATTGGGATATTTTGTTGAAAACATCCACACGTGCTCACCGAACAGCCTGGAAGTTTGATGTGTGTGAACATCAAAAATCCCCCGATGGCCTAGATTATTTCTCAATCCTTCGATGAGAGGCATCATAATCTCTCATCCACTTAAAAGTCAGAACAAACAAAATCCTTATTTAGCTATTAATCCTATTGACTGAAAACATTGCTCGATTTTGATGCCTTTCCCAAAAGAGGTCTCATAAAATAAAGAAGGAAGGGACTCTGGAACACCGACGAATTTACGTTTTCGGGGTTTCAGAGAGGCTCTCTCTTTTTCTTTCCCTCCATCTTTCTCTCTCTCTCTCTCTTTCTCTCTTTACTGAGCTTTGAAAAGTCAATGCTCGAGCCGGGCCGGCAACGGGAGAAAAATAATCCCCAAACAAAGCTATGAAAGCCGAGCGTCCCATGAAACGTGCTTCCATTCCGCAAACGCAGGCTGCTTCCAGCTCCCGAAACTCGGTAACAAGGTACACGATGCTTGCCCAACAAACTGCGCCCATCGTCCACTGCCTCCATGGCGCGCGCGGAGCAGCGGTGCGGTGGCGGCGGCGGCTTCGCTAGTAGCGCCGCACCGTCCTGCCGTGGCGTTAAAGATTGACCGTAAAGATTCCATTTCGTCGATGACGGGCCACGCCGGTTTTTACGATTCACCTTCGGTGGCCCCGGAGGTCAGCAGAGGAGGAAGCGGGGGCCGGCGCGCAACAGGCGTAATTTGGAAGAAAGTCGGGCCCTCGCTTTACGATGTCCTCGCCGCGTTGCCCCCGAGGCTCAAGTGCCAGCGGCGGCAGCAACAAGTGTTTTCTTATTCCCCCTGTTTGTTCTTGTCTTTGGCGGAAGGCGGCACCACTGCGCACGCCAGCCTCGTTTCTCCGGCCACGATGGTTTCTGTAGAGACCGCGCGGGAACACGCTTGTGCGCCGTGCAAGCACCTGCTCACGCCCGCCTGTTTTTTTTTTTCTCTTTATTGTTTCTTAGAGTTTACGAGTGGTAGTTTGCTGCTAGGGTCGGTAACTTCGCTTTCTTGAGCTTGTTCACCCTGCTCACCAAGGCCGTGGTCTTCTTGTCTACTCCTCGCGAAGCGCTAAACTCGGTTTGGACAGGAGTTGAGTTCGGGCCTTTTCGCAATCCTTATTGTAATGTGTCGCACTTTTGTGACGAGCCAGAGAAAGAGTAGGAGGCGGGAGGCGGGTGCAATTAGCCTGTTCTGGGATAACTGAGACCTGACAATGTATGGACAGAGTGTATTAAAACAAAACACACAAGAAAAACGATTTTGCGTGTCGACGATGTTGATAAAATTGTCTTGAATATGAAAACTTGGTTTCTTCGAGTAGGGCCTAGTTTAGTAGACATTATTATGCCCCTTTCCCAACAACAATAATTGTTAGAAGCGGAACAACGAGTCTGTTTAAGTTGAGTCGATATTGCGTTGACCATACTTGGACGGCTGAACCCGGACGTTGTCATGTGTGACAGCGAGCCATAAGTGAAATTGGTCATTTCATTTTATGTCCCTGCAAACCTCAAAGGAAGCTCGAGACGTGAAATGGGTCTATCGTACACGGAAGTGACGCCTCGGGAGACCCAATCATCGTCATAAAACTATAACGAAAAGCAAACCCTGCCTTGTTCGAGACCGTTACTCTGGGGTCCTAGACTAAACTCACTTGCGTTCAGGCTTTTTGTCGCTCAACGAGTCGGGGCATTTTTATCCTTTATAGACCGCTATGGAGTCCCACAGCGTTTCGCGAGAAGGCGAAACAAAGGCTTTATGGCGCATGCAGCCTCCGGAGCATGAACCGTGACCCGGGTAAAACTGTGTGTGTGTTGCGTCGCTTGGACGCCTTCTGTGTGTGCCATTGCACCAAGGATCTTGCTAGACGGGCTTCCAGTTGTGAACGCTCAATTTCGGTTTGAAAGGCCTTTCATGGAACCGTCCACCTACTGCTAAAATATGGGGAAGGCTAGTGGGAGAAGAATTTTATTTCATGAGGGGGCCCCTGATGGGGGCTCTGAACCAAGTTCGACAAGGACGGCGCTCCAAACCTTCGCAGTCAATTCAGACTTAATCTATTTGAGAGACCTGAAAAGCAGCGTCTTGAATAACTGCATGCGTCTCGGAGAAAAAGTAAGAGTATAGACGGAGAGACGTTACCTGCGAAATACTCCAATCGGAATCACTCATTTTCGACGCGATGACTTCTAGGCACCTTATAGTGTGAAGGCTATGGTAACGACCGCAACGAACTACGCTTCCAAAGCTTGAAATGTCGCAAGGTGCTCTCGCTTTGTCGTCCTCGCTCTCCATTTCGCAAGCGAGAGGCCCGGGTTAGGGCAGCGTCGAGCCAGACGAGCGACCGCCCCAGCGGCGCTCCATAACGCCGCTCTGCAATCAACGCGGGATAAAGGAGACAAAATGCAGACGGCGGCGCGTGCCGTCTGCGAGTGGGAAGAGAAGGGCTGCAAATGTTTTGGAATGGCTTCGGGGGACCGAGCGCGAGCGTGTAATGTGGATATATGCCCGCGTTGTTGACAACAGCGCACGTGCTGCTCTTGTATACTCCCGCACTGACGAAGCCCGGGCCCGAAGAGCGTTCTTTCGCCGATGGCTCCCGTGGGTCCGACCCGTGAAACAACAGTCGCCGGCGAGGACCACCAAAAAGAGAAACATTTTATGCGTTCGAAGAACAACTGTCGTTCATTTCGGCCCCTCTCTTTTACGCTATATTTTTTTTGTGCGTGTGTGCGATTCTGTGTGTGTGCGTTCGTGTGTGTGTGTCCCGTAACAGTGGTTGCCGTCTTTGCGTATGTCGCGTTCGTGGCGCGGCCCATTTGGCTCGCGCTCCGTGTGCAGCGCCGGTGTTTGGCGCGAGCAGCGTCTCTCGTCTTCTCCGGGCGACGCTCAATTATTCCCAGAGACGCAGCCGATGTTGCGAGTCAGCCTTCCCCAAAGTTTGAGTGAGCTACGAAAGTCGAAACTCTTCGCGCGTGTTATTGTTTTCCCCTTGTATGTTCCTCTGTTAGGTGCTCGAACTTTCAACTTGCTAACCGGATTTGCTCTTCATCGTTGTTCCTGCCCCTAAGTGCCGCTGGGAACAGCGGCCTGAGTTGGTTAACCCGAGAGTTCCGACAGTCGCTGTTGTTTTATGTTATTAGAAGTCGTATAGAATCTCCGCATGTAAAATTAACGAGATTTTGGAAACAAAAAACGCGATTTGATTTGCAGGCGTTTGCTATCATACTAACACTGATCTATAACTCGACACTTGAGACAGGTAATATTGGAAAGCATCTTGGTCTGGTCGGTCGCTTAACGCTTTAAGGGGATAAATTGGTCGCAAAGGACCTGTGTGCAGGACTATCGGACACGGTTAAGCCAGCAACTCGTTTTCCACGCCTGAATAGCGGGTACGCAGGCTCGCGTTTGAGAGGACGCAGCCACCGCATGCATTCCATAGCCCTCGTCCGCGTCGCAGACAGAGCGGGAATATTCCTTCCCTCGCGGTTTCGCGCATTTGCTTACAGCGTGCCCATTCGTCCTAATCCGCTCTAACTCTCACCGGCGCCTCAGATTCTTTCTTTCGGACGCGTTTCTTTCACGGCCAGCCAGCGAAACCAAGAGCGGCCCGGGGAGGTGTACACAACAGAGTCTGTGGCAAAACAACAAGTGGATTAAAAAGCCATAGCGGCCCCTAAATGGCCCACTGTCAAAATAGACGGACGGTAATGGGCGCCCGCGCCATGAACGCAACGCGCGCCCCTGGTGGCGGTTTCCGCGACTAACGGTAGGAGGGAACGGCGGCTGCGCTGCCATCGCCAGGCATAAATCCGGAACTCTCGCCGTTCGCCCTCTGCTTCCGCGCGGCGGAGCAGGCCACCGCCAGAGAGCCGTTTCTGTCTCGAGCCCTGCTCCGCGTAGCCTATGAAATATTTTTATAAGGAGGTGCCTGGCGGGTAGCCTACTGTGCCGGCGCTGGATTACTCCTCGTTTCCTTTCATTCGGGGTCCCCCATCGTCCGCTGTGCGCAGCAACAAGAAAAGCGCCACTGTCGATATTACCTGCCGCCGGCCAAAAAGTCCCGGCAGCAGCAGCAGCAGTTAAAATGGCGACGGGGGAAATGGGCCTGAGGGCGGCGCGGTGGAGTATTAAAATGAAGCATGGCCCCACGTCGTTTCGGAGCACCGGCGGACGATTATTGTTCGCCGTGTGTCGTTCCACCGTTGGCCTTTTGTTTCGGCTTGGATTCGCGATGCCCGTCATAAAGCGAGCCAAATGAAGCCGGTGTCGCGGCGTAAATCACCCAAGAGGTCCCGGGAAAATCGGTCGGGGATTTAGGAGCGTTCCTTGGCCGTACGACCGTATCTGAACGGCGGCGGCGGCGACGCGCGCTTTGCTCTGCTGCGGGAAGCAGCAGCTTGCGCCAGACAAACCGGCGCTGCAGTCGAGATCGCTCACTGCCCATCATCTTTTCCAGGGGGCCGCGGTTTTTCGGGGAACGACGGTTTGTCTGCACGCGCGTTTTGGCAAGGAGATGCCATTCCGGATCCCGGGGTTCTGCTATTATGAGAACAGACCGACGAGATGGCCTATTTTTATCGTGCTCAATGTTGGTTGTACGTAGAACTGCTCTCGCATATGCTTCGAAACGTTTGGGGATTCAATTTAATGAATCGACTGGGGCCACATGTTAGAACACATTCCAGCTTCTTTTTTTTATTATTATACGCGATATTTATAAAATCAAAACCAGTGTGGTCGTTTTCAAATTTTTATGAGATTTGAAAGGAAAATCTTGAGGTTCCCGTGACATAGAGAGAAACGTCATCTGGCAGGCATCTCCGTAAGACGGGTATTTATTTCATATTACCCGACAGTCTTTAAATGCAACCGAAGTCCACTTTGGTTTGATGCGGGGTGACTTTCAAAAGGAACGCAGCTTTATTCCGGTCATAATTTAGGATTGAGTATATAAGCAACTGCGACGAACTAATTAGCACGGAGCACGAAACTAAGTTTTCTTTGAGTACGCCCTCGTAAAAGCTGAACCACTTGTAGGGGCATCAAAACAAATTGTTCGGCGAATTTTTTTAACGTTTCGCAAACCTTGGCGAGTTCTCATGCCGTAGCTCTACGAGTGCTGGGTACAGGCGGTTCATTTCCAGAAAGTTCTCAGCGACTGCCCTCTAGAACCTTTTTTTTTTTTTTTTTTTTCTTGTGGATTTTAGTCTAATAGACCTTTTTTAGTCAAAGGGCTTCTCTTGGGCTTTGACCACCTAATGAGAAGACGCTTGGTCTTCCCTCTTCAGAAGTCATGACTCATGAAGTCAGCCTCCAAGCCGCAGCCTGATCGCTCGTACATCATACAAGGGTATTAACCGCAAACATGATGGAAACAGAATTGTCTGCGGGCAGTGCCTCAAGTATAGTTCGAAGCATTATTGCCTCGTACGCATGTTTGTGTCGAACATGTCTGCATGCAGTTTTTGTATGACCAATATGACAGTGCCAGCATACGAGGAAGAAACATGCCCCAACAATGTCTGGCAGACTTTTTTTTGTTTGTTTGTATAATCTATTAGCAGTGTCCGTGGCTTTAGGGAACCCTAGAAGTCTAAGGCATGTGTTCATAGCAGGTCTCTCGCAATCCAATATATCAAGGTGGTAGTGCCGAACTTGTTACCTGAATCTACCGGAGGCTGGGCAAAGATTAGCACACGAGTGCTACGTCCGCGTTCGGTTGGGACGCAATGCGGAACGCAAGTTCGTCTGCTTCTTCCACAGGGGTTGCGATGATGTCAGAACGCCGAGCTCTCATTGGCTGATCGAGGAAAAACAGTGGGTAGACCTCGATGCATCTAGCATAGAGGTCTACCCACTATCCTTTCAATCAAAGCCAATCAGAGCTTGGCTTCGTTGTGACGTGACCGCAACTCTTGCGAAGAAGCAGACGACTTGCTCTCCGCATTGTCCTCACTTACCTAACACCGGCGGAACGCTGATGCCGTGACCAATCCCTGCCCTGCGTTGCTCTCGGAAAGTTCTGCACTGCGGCCTCGTCCCTTAGGCGGTGTTGCATCGCGGGACGCAGTGTCTGAACGTAGGTCCTGCACCCTCGACGCTCGCCTCTGCCAGTTGGATGAAAGGACCGGCGATTCGTCATGGTATGAAGGATCTTCGTGTACATATCGTTTTCGCTATTTTGTTCTAGCCCTCAGCATAGTTTCAGAAGCTAGGCCCGTAATCTCAGAGCCGCGGCAGACATCTGCCACCCACACTGGAACTCTTCCCGATGAGGGAAGGAACTTTTTATTTCTTCCGAACCAGCCTCGATACTCGCACGAGTGACCACGGCGACGTCCCAGTCATTTGCATCTGTCTCCGTCCGTCGTCGTCGTCGTTGTTTCGAGGGCCACGAAACAGCACCGGTAGAAGGACGATACCCGGCGGGGGAGAGGACGAGCCGAGCGTATCAATGAACAGCGTCCCTTCATCAGGAATTCAGCGAGCGCCGAGCCAGGGAGCGCTCCGTTCGTCTTGCTCTTGGGGCCCGCCAAGAAAGCCGCGGGGGGGCCCACCGCGTTCGATATCCCGAGGGACCTTTTAATTAGGGGCAAGCCGAGTGCGGCTAATGCAATCACCGCTGCCCCAGTCGTCGAACACAAGCTGCTCGCGGGGCCACGATGCGGACGACTGCGCAAACCGCGAACCGACCGACGTCGTAGCGCGGAACTTCGACCTCTCTGCCGTCGCGCGGAGAGCGCTCGCTCTCTTCTTCTTCGACTGGCCTCTCCCGAGCACATTCATTCTCTCGGCCCACCCCGTATCATTGGAGGAAACGAATTAATTACGAATTCGCTGGGATTTCCGCGAGTATTATTGCGGCCGGAATTCGAGCGGCAGGTTTTATCCGTTTTATTTGTTTTGTTTTTCTCTCGAGGGAACAATGGAAACGGCGTGTTTCCTGATAAGGAACGCGCGGTGCTCGAAGGCTAGGAATGAAAAGAAGGGGGAAAAAAAAGAAAGAGGCACATGCAGCAGCAGCAGTGCGGAGAGAGGGAGAGAGACCACCCGGCCCGGGGAACGGCGTGCTCGGGCGCGCGGCGAGGGCTGGCTCGCTTGTTCTCGTGCTTCGATAATTTGTGTCCGCCGCAGGCGCCTCGGAAAATGGGCGCGTAATTGTTTTATTGAATCGCGCCTCTCGTTTCCGAAGAAGGAGCAGGCAGAGCGCCTAAGAGGAGCGCTCTTGGCCGCTCTTTACAACCTGCCAAGGCGCGTGCGCACGCGTGTGTGGCGCGAGCGATATCTTGTTCCTGATTCGGGCCGCCACTTTGCTCCTCTCTCCCTCCTCGATGCACAATGACGAGTTGGGAAGGGGGAGGTTTCTTTTTTCCCAAAGTGCACTCTGGAATGGTTGTGTCGAGGAACGTTAAGTTGTGCTCTGGTAAGAAATCACGTGTCCTCTTGACTCTCTGTTGGTCTTGCTTTGTTTTTTTTTTTTTGTGATTGCATTTTTTGTTTAGCTGACCCCTTCCCCACCCTTAAGACATTCCGGTCTTGACATCGAAACACACGCGCATTCGAGTGAAAGTGAGGTACACGTGCCGCGCTTTACGACGCCTCGCAAGAGGAAGAAACGGACCGAAGGGGAGATAGCTGATCAGAATCGGCGGATTGCTGAGTATGACCTCGTGATTGATGTGCCAAAGAATCGCCGGTGGAGAGAGAGAGAGCGCCGTTTATGTATGGATAGAGAAAAATACATTCGATAAGTAGTTACCCACCATAGGGTTCGTTGGTCGCCGGAATATAGCTGTTATAAAAGACAGGCGATTCAATCTCACCTTGACGGCGTAGTCTTTAGCGAAACACCTGAGACACACAGCCCCGTTTTTTGTTTGGTTAGTTTCTTTATTACGCCAAAGGCCTTCCCAAGAGTAACTTTATCTGTCGTGTGCAACCATTCGGCGAGCCAGAAATCAGTCTATCTATGCTGGAACGCAAACTAAAGGATGTAGAAAACTGCATCGGGCACTGATTGGCTATCCTCTCGGGTCACGTGACATGACGTTGAAATATAGCTTTTACCTATGCAGTTCGAGCTATGCTCGTAAAATGATGCAGTTGGCGGTGACGTCAAAATGTCGTCACAACGCACCTTGACGATGCAGTTAACTGAGTGGTTGAGACGAAGCCGGAGATCGTTCTGCGTCGTAAAAGATGGCAACCCTAACATATGCATCTCTACTGTTGGGTTTGCCAGCGGATCGAGTTTTTAGAGATCACCGGGATGCTTTCGAGACGAGCGATGCGAGGTTTGTGGGTGAATACCGGCTTACCAAAGGGCTGACTCGCTGGCTGTGCGACCAGCTTTGCGGAAAGCTCCAGCGGCGTCGCGAAGGGCCCTGTGTGCTGACGGTCGAACAACAAGTCCTCGCAGCTCTACGCTTCTACGCCGCTGGCGGCTTCCAGGGAACCGTCGGGAGCGACGAAAACATTGGTATTCACCAGTGCTCTGTGAGTCGCGTACTTGTTGATGTCAGCAACGCTATCATCGATTGCCTCGGATCGAAGTGGCTGTGTTTCCAGCAAGCTCAAGCAGAGAAGGTGCTCACAAAAAGGAAGTTCCTCGAGCGATGCAAGTTCAGCGGCATGATCGATAAATATTCTAAATACTCTTACACGATTCAAGACGATTGTGTTTTCATATGAGTGCACCCTTTATAATCGATTTGGCTGAGTGAAAAGCCAAGCAAGTAACGGTAACATGCTCAGGTCAAGCTAGTTCGTTCATACTTCAGGTAGAGAGAGAGAGAGATACTTTATTTTAAAGCAACTACTTCAGGTAAGGTCAGCTGAATTAGAATAAACATACACATAAAGAAAAGACGATACACACCGTGGGACTAACAGCTGGTTTTCTTTTTCCTCCTCTTATACTACCAACCCAACTTGAGGGAAATATTCTCTTTTCTTCTTTTTTGCTTCCTACTTTAACGAACATCCCCGAAGGAACATTTTCCTTTCTCGTATAACACGAGAGAAGTTGCACAAACAAAGTAAAAAAGTAAAATTTGTTGTTAGTTGTTTATACAGCAGGAGGTTAGTCTGCCTGAACATGGTGACGTTGTTACCCCTGTAGATGAGAAATTGAGCTAGTGCAGACCAACTGCTAGCCTGGGGTTTTTAACGTGCGTCACGCAGTAGTGATAAACGACCACACGTCGGTACGATGCTCAATCCAGATCGAAACGGGCAGTGGTGGGGATTGAACCCAGGATCCCTGGGTTCTGCAGCGCGAGCTTTCGCTCCACGTGCTCCGAGCTGGTATGCGCTAGCCCACACGGCGATTCTCCGAAATTCCTTGTAGGGAAAAAAAAAAAACGATGTAGTTTCAACTCAATCGCCACTGTTCGGCGACGTCACCGGACACGTCACAGTGCAGTTCTCTTCCGATGTAGTTTGTTGGCGATGGAGATTAGGCTCCTCCCACCGGCGACGTCACGATGCAGTTCCTCCACCGCTTTTCTCAGCATAAACAGACAGGCCACTGCTGATTGAGGCAACAAAAGTGACGTCACAAATATTATGGCATAATCGCGCACATCGTTCGCTTGATGATCGGCGAATTAAAGCGGCCTGATTGGCCTCGAGGCTGTTCGCTTCGGCAGCTTCGATTCACTTATCGAGCTTGTCGAACGTGAAGCAGCTTTTTTTTACGTTCAACGGTGTATTAATTACCTCCAAAAGCCCTACCCTGGAAACGTGAAAAAAGAAAAAAAAAGCAGGCGAGAAATACGGCAGGTATGATTGTCTGGAGCCAAGATCAGGTGCGGCGTTTTTCAATCAGGGCCGCCAGATTTCTCGCTACACTTTTTCGCCAAGTGTGTAGATTAGGATTCCAGATCGATCACGCTCGAAACGTTTTCGTTATTTGTTTTTTATATTTAAGGCCCAGATTGAATTTGGGGAAACGAGCTCTTGTTGATCCATGGCTCCCTATGAGGCACCTAAAAATTGCGGTGGAGACAAAACATCCACACCACAATGCGGGTGGAGACAAAACATCCACACTATACACGTTTCTACTGTTTACAAAAAAAATCACATTACACACGTGCTAAATCAAAGTCCAACCAGCACTCGCTGGCAATTGCGGCCAGCTTGAAAGTGCGCGTGCTTAGCACACAAACACAACAATGAACGCGCGCTTACTAGACCTTTCCAAAAAAAGAAAAGGCTCCATGGTTGGTTCCCTTTTTCAGTGTTGGTACGTATGGCGCGTGATTTGCTCGCTTTCCGGAGCGACGAGCATGCGCGTGCTGGGTTGGGGTCTTCTAAACATTGGAATGGTGCATGCTCTGTTCACGCTTAAGCTGAGACTGCAGCCAATGCCACAAGCTATCGCCTCCTCTATACTCAGAAAGCCTGGCAGTTCGACGACGGGACCATACACTCTAAGAAAAAATGGAGGAAAAAAGTAGCAACGGCGCGCCTTCCTCCCTTCTACCGACGCGCCCCCAAGCGGACACGAGAAAAGGGGAGGAACGAAATGTTTTTCTCCTTCTCCAGGCAGACGGGAGAAAGCTTTCGCCCTCCCGACTCATCTTCTTTCGGTTTCGTTTTTCGAGCACATCGCACACGTTGTTTAATAAATTGATGTTGAGTTGATTGAGCTTCAGCAGCAGCGAAGGCCGCCTGTAATTTCGTCTTCCAGTTTAAACGTCCAGAACATTTCGGTTGCATTGACATTTTTATCACTAATTTTATCAAACGAGCAAACGAAGCCGCTAGAAACAGCGAAGTTCCGGAGCAGTGCCAGCAGCGCCACGTACACTGGGGTATGGCCGTCTCCGGATTGCGTGACTCGCGCGGCACGGAACTACAGTCACTGCAGGCTGCAGCACTACAGACTACAGTAGCGAAAGCACGCGGAACTGTGTCGACGTTTTCGACGTTATGGAAACCGCAGGAACTGCGTCCAAGACAGGCAGGTTTTGCTGCCGGCTGCCTGGGTGCCTTCCCCCCTGAGTTCGGTTCTGTTTTCCGATGCCGAGTGCAACCGGCGTTCAACGTGGTTTTGTGTTTGTGCGTGTCAGCAACATAGCTGCAACATCGTGATGACAGTGTTGGGTTGTGAACAGAAGACTGGAATTATCGCCGATGTGACCCTGTGTTCGCGTATCAGTGGTGTAACAAGAAGATGAGATCGTAAACTGTTGGGCATTGATGCCGCTGGTCGGGCTGTGATCGGAGGGTGCGGGGTGTCGCAGGCTGACATTCCGCTTTACATTAAAAAGTTTAATACCACTTGAGGGATTACGTGCAATCGATCAACGTGCGGATAGTCATGTTGGAACGCTGGTCTGAACAGTAGAAGCTCCTATCGTACAGTGGCCAATGTGACTGTCGGAATGGTCTCGTCCCCGACAGCGATTGCGCTCTGGGGCAAGGACTGAACAGTACGAAATCGTGACGTAAAGTACGTATATTTACAGTATGGAATTTCGGCATTAAAAACAATAGTAGGTAAAATCGAAAAAAAAAAAAAGCTGCCCTTTATTTTGCTGTTTAATTATACTACGGTTGCTGGAGAAACTGCCCTCCGTGGCGCGCTGGGATGAGCGCTAGAAGTTTTCGGGCTCGCCACGGCGTAGTTCCGTACACTTAAACCTGCCGCAAGTCGCGGCTTTGACTACATTCAAGTTGATCGAAAAGCAATTTCTCAGTCCGTGAAGCATCACTTCCAGCTGACTGAATATCCGCTCTACAGAGATTAATTCAAACGGCAATTGCAGCTTTGCGCGAACAGCACAAATAGAAAAACAAATAGAAATACAAGCTACGACGTGCCGTGTGGGGAAACAAACTCATGGCTTCGAACCGCATTGGAGCGGCTTGATTTATTGGCTTTCAAATAATTACGGCATGATTGAGCGTTTACTTTTTAATGAGAGATTTAACCCCTGAGCCATTCAAAATACTTTCAGAGGTATGACATTGCAGGGAAAAAATCAACATGCTGGGAATATTTTTTATTGCTTAGGGAGTCACCGAAAAGTTCCGCACGTTCAAAACGACCAGTATAAAAGACGGAAACGCAGAGCACGGATGTAGTGTTCGGGTTAGTGTGGTGTTCCGTTGTATTGATATTTGTGTGTGCAGTGCATGTGCTTAATGTATGTTCACCTGATGCTTGTAATAAGTGTATGGGTGTCATATGTGTATAGTAGAGGGTCCTCAAGCGCAGTAGTGGCCTAAAAAAAGCAAATAATTTTTTGTAGAACATGAATTGGGCGGTACCTAGCGCCACCTAGCCTAGCTACTTGCAATTACTCTGCTTGACCCCGCCATCTGGTGGCTAGCGATTTAACCT
Source organism: Ixodes scapularis (assembly GCF_016920785.2). Lineage (NCBI taxonomy): Eukaryota > Metazoa > Arthropoda > Arachnida > Ixodida > Ixodidae > Ixodes > Ixodes scapularis. Next base: position 208,781,399 of record NW_024609846.1, on the reverse strand, counting down.
TCTTTCACGCTACGCGATAAACAGCGGCTTCGAGTTCGTTCTTCCGAGAGCGGCTTTTGGTTTCGCGGATTGAGTTTGCCCTTCCTTGTGATGTGTGGTTGACGAAGGAATTGTGACTCGAGGAACACCAAAGGTAAGACGCGAAGTGCGCGAAGTAACTGGGTATCGGTTGTCTCCGTTTAACATCGCAGTGCTGTCGACGAGCAGACTGAGTAACTGCTTTCGAAACGCAAGTTTCTGTACCTGTGGTGGGAATCTGGCGTCGGAAATAAACACAGTTTGCGGAAAGCTCGTGTTACGCTTTTATTTGCTGCTGCTCTCGTCCCGTACAAGAGACGTAGCGTCCTCGCTAAGCCTTAGTGGGCTCGATTTGCTCGATTCGGGGCCGCCATATTGAGATGCAAGCGACGGAGGAGCTTTGCTCCCCCGCTTCAGGGACGAAGGTTTCTCCCTTTCTAAAGGAACATAGGTTACAAGACCGTTCCTCCCGTAAGGGAGGACTATACGTACCCTTTTTTCTAAGAGTGTAGAATGCCCGGTCGCAGATTTGGAGCGAAAGGATCTGGTAGCACAGAGCATCGAAGAGCAATTTCTCAGGGAACGAGGACGTCAGCGCACAGTTTTTGCAGCGGCGAGGATCGGAAACACACTTGTTCGCTCGGAGAAGTGTGTTTCGGCGTCTCGCAGCAGCGGGGCGCCAGTCACGTGGCTCTCCTCTCCTCCGTTGTCTGCCGCTCCACGTTTTTCACTTCGGCGGCCGTTTTTAGTAGCGGTCTGCCAGGCTTTGCCAGTATATAAGCTGTGCCATTGCACTCGTCGAGCGCGTTCGAATGCGAGAGCCAAACTCCTGACGCCGGCGTTCCGCTTTCCAACGCGTTCGACGGTTGCAGCGGAGACAAAGGCAGCTATAGCTTTAGGTCTACCCACTAATCGTTCCAACCAGAGCTCGGAATTCTGACGTCCCCTCTCGTTTCCTCCTCTCCCTCAGCTGCTCGGCGTATTATCTGCGGAGGCGCCTCGAGCACATGTTCGAAGCAAGTTTCCTTCACACATGTATGTGTGCTTCGGACGTGTCTAAAGACAGTTTTTGTTATACAGGGAAGAAACACCCCTCGCACAGTCTGTACAGACTGTCTTTTGTATGAGCAGTGCGAACGCGGCATTGAGGTGGCGCTGCGCACTGGTAGGTTTCTACATGAACGGGTGTGTGTCGGTGAGATCATTGCTCCATCGCCTGGACTTGCATTAACTGCCCGAGTTGCCTCTTCATACGGCTGCCCTTATATAAGTCCCCAGATTTTAAGGGCAGACTACAGACGAAGTCTGACCGACGCGCAGCTCCAACGCATGGCTCCGCCGTGGTGGCGCTGCCGTCGCCAGTGCGCATGCGCAGAAACTTCACACAAACCTGGTTTGAGCGCGTGCAGCTGGCGCGGGCAAACGCGGATTCGTTCGCAAATAGCGCGTTTTGGCACGTAGCTCTCCTCCATGTAAACGTCCCTACTTTGTCACTGTCGAGCCATTTCGTTCGTAATTGGGCTTCATTAATGGCGTCACATTAACCGCTCTCTAGCAAATGGAATAAGACCAACTTAGGCACCGATTCGCGATATTTTTATTTACTTTTTACAACGCTATGGTTAAAACGGAAACGGCGCTGATCACCATGACCTGTCGTCGTAATCGAGCCATCCGCTCAGCCATTCACGGCCTATCGCGACACTACTATGGCGGCTGTGTCTCCTTCGATCGCTGCACTCCGTGAATTGTGGGGTGACTCAATATACGTGTCGCTGGCCCGCGCTGCCGTCTGGCGAGAGCGCTGTTGGGCCGACGGTCGCGGCAAGAGTCGCGCAACACGGGGAACGCGGACGCTGTGCGTGGCGGCTAGCTGAAGCGCATTCGTTAGCAGCTGTCGCTTTGAAATTTAAGTGTCTGGCTTCTGCCGCACGCCGAGTAGCGAGAAGGCCTTGTCGAGACAATAGACAATGGGCAGCCCCCAACGGGCCGCGTAAATATCCGCGCCATCATCGACGCAATCTCGTCGCCTGGATTTCCTTTTGCGCCTGCTTCGTTTCTTTTTTATCATTGTTATTCCCCGGACGCTAAATGAGCTCTCGAAGCTGCAGTGAACTAGCACCGGGGACAGCGGACTCCCTATGCATTTGACAGCCGTGGCAAACCTTTTTTCTTTATATAAAATATAAAAATAAAAGGATAGGGGCGAAAGATAGCCGTAATTGCCGTTTACTAGGCTACGTGGAGTCGGCGGCCTATCGCAACCACGTGCATATAAATATACGAAAGCAATTTGGGTAATCTTCGCACCCTGGCGCGCAATCACTGGTTGAACGGCAACAGGTCGGGGAAAAAGACCGGCATTATTTTTTTCCCGTACGAGTGCTCTGTACAAATGCAGTCGAGATAATTTGACTCCTGGCCGACAGGGTCCCCTTGACCCGTTGACCCGTGTTTCTTGGCTCAATTTGTCCATGCGGCTGAGTAAGTGTGCCGAACTTTCCGTCAGGTCTCCCATGCGGGATCGGCATCTTGCGCATTCAGTTCAGTTTATTTAGTCCCATAGTGAGCAATGGAGGAAAGCAGAGAAGATGACAAGCTGCGATAGTGCTGCTAGACAAGACCCCTTCCCATATAGTTGGGCAGACAGGAATGTTATACTTTAAACCGAAAATAATAAGAAACACACTAAAATGACGGACTTAGAAAGTAAAAAAAAAGTTGCTCAACGCCTTTCTGGCTGTTAGTTCAGTATACCCGTGAACGTTTTGCTCGTTGTTGAAGAAAAATGGTAACGTTGACTGAAACATCTAATTTGTACACCAATTTAGTCTGTAAGCATCGAACTTCGATATTGTTCGCAAATAGTCCTGAATCATGCTATACCGTTTCATTATCTCGACAATTGAGAGAGAAAAAAGTTCTCCCTTGGATGTAATTATCTACAGCGCCAGTCGTATACCTCATGCTTTGGCCGAACGTGCATGAAAGAAGTTTGTGAAACATTACAAGCTGTCACTTGTGGTGGCAGAAAGTAGCGTCTTTTGTACTTTATGGTGTAATTAAAGCGACTTTCGCACCACTTTCAGTAGCGTCTGATGGCGTCAGAACGCAAAGATAGTAAAAATACTTAGGAGTAACATGGGCCTAAGATGGCGCCGTCACACCGGACGAAGTTAGAAATTCGAGCCGGGAGACTGTTTCACATCCCCAAGAACGAAGGAAGGAACTCTGTGTCCTGTTCACAACTGCTTCTTTTTTCTTGTATCTTCTTCGTGTTTTATGTGTTTTGCATCGAATTAACAACCAACCAGCCTAGCCTGTCACCTTGATAGCGAAAATAATTAAGCATCGTTCCCTAACTTCCTCGGCCTATTTTGCTTTCCAAAGAAATCTTATTTTTTTGGAGGGGGGAAGGGGGTTCCGGAATAATTTTGGAAGACCTAAAGCCGGGGTCATGCTGGTCATACATCATGCAAAAGACAGTCTGCAAACATCAGTCACCGCAATATGCGTGGTTCGAATGCCGCGTGCCAAGTCTCTCCTTGAACTCATTGCCATGCGGCATTCGAAGCACGGACCTCGCGGTGACTCGCTTTCGAATCTCTATGCAGACTGCCTTTTGTATGATGTATAAGCAGTGTGACCCCGTCTTAACCGATATCCCCCCCATTTCGATTGGGAATAGTGTTGTTCCGGTCCCTACATAAAGTTGAGGCTATCACGTCGGAAACGAAATAGACACTCACCCGCGACGGGTTCAAACGCACACTTTTAATGTATGCCCGCTAATGCCCTTCCAAGTTCAAGTACAAACCCATCTTGTGAATGGACGTAGCGCAGAGAATGAACTCGATTAACCCGACTCTTTTTCTAAATAAATGACTCGGCCATTACGGGTGCTACCGTTGTATGTGCTTCATGCGCAGGACTATTACGGTAACTCACTTTGCGTTCGCACCAACAACTCACGCAGCGACACCGAGAAATTGAGCGTTTCACGCTATGCCCAGCTGGTTCGACTCTTCACCCGACAAGTTATTTCTTCTCCAGGAAGTAGTAGTCGGTCGTGTGAGCGTTGGGCCACCGCTTTTCTCGTTTTTGATAGAACCCTGGGATCCTGGATCGAGATGCCCAACCCCATGCTCGTTCTGTTCAGGTTCAGGAGTGCGTTCGTTTATCGCTGCTGGGTTATGCACGTTGAAGATTCCATGATTTTTTTTCTTTATTGGTTAAAGAGTCTATGGTAGCAGCCGTACTACACGAGCTAAATATTTCATCTATAACGGAGACATCAGACGCCCACTGGGGTCGACTTGCTTCACGCTGTCTAAACATACACCCAACACCGTTATATTTCCGAAGTCCTCTTTAGAAGGAAGATCCAGACTGAACCCGGAATAGGCTAGCCTATGTGAAATTGAAACGTCGTTACATCATTCAACAAAGTCCTGGAACGAAAATTTGATTCTTTGAAATGGCGTTACATCTCTGATACTTTAGAAAGGTTCTTACGACTGGCACTGATTTAAACAGCTCTTTATTATCCTCATTGATTGTAGCCTGGAGAAGCTAACTCATCAAAAGACCCTTTTTAAAAGTTCATCGAGCAACATTTGTGGTCGCCATTGATTTTGTTGTTTGCCATTGTTTGTCTTTTTAGGCTTCGCCTAGGTGGCGCAAGCTACCGCCCGTTACAAACTGTATAGCCATTAACATCCATCTAGTATTGGTCACGAGGCGTTTGAATGTACTCCTAGTCCTCACTGAGCGCTGACGCACCACTCGTTTTCAGTACGTGCCGAGCCGAGTTCACGCCGGACGCTGACCCAGGCTTCGTTCAAATACATGCTCAGGGTATATGATTGCGCAATGGCGGAAAGGCAGTGGCGCTCAGTCTTGAAAAGGCTCTTGTGAGTAGTTTATGAGTATTTCGGGTCAAGAATATTCAAACTTGTCTCATTTTCGTATAATGACCGCTTTAATGTGGACACGTGCTTTCGTCCATCAGATGATTGGCTCGTGCTTCCGACCAGGGTGATATTGATGCATCCACACTCGAATTCAACGGCTTGCGGGCGACGTCATCGCACCGTGCTGCTGGTCACTTCTACTTGTTCTTGTCGAAAAAAGGCAAATTCGGCGGTGCGAAATATGGGCGACAGAAGGTTCCCTCCCCGGACACTAGGAGCTGAAACACTCGATTTGGTCTCTCGCTAACTTTACACTTCTGTAAAAAATGTCAGAGTTCAAAGACTGAGACCAAACCTTTGGCTTCCAACCGATATCTTGGCCAGAAATTGTTTTAGAACTAACAGATAAGCCAAACATGCATAGAGAGTTGTTTTAGCTCCTATTGTCCGCGGTAGTACGCGTTCGGCAGTAAGGCCGCCACACTGGCTGCTGCTGATGCGACGAGGGTCCAAGCCATGTATAGGACAATTCAGAATTGCAAAATCATAGACCTGAACCACCAAGGTTCCCTATTCCAGAAATCACGTGCCTTCAAGACTAAATTCCAACTCTAAAAGAAAAAAAAAAGAATATATATATATATATACACACGCACGGATTTACGTCAAAACATTGTTCCACGCTATTCATTACGAAAGGTGAACAATCTGAGCTCCGCATTTGCTCTCTTCTTGGGTGCTTCTGCAGTCATCTTCCGTTCACTCAGCCGAAATCTCCTCATCGCAAACTCGGCATGCAGCTGGCACTTCGAGGCGTCTCATCCGAATCAACAGCGAGTCCTTTACTTCCGCGCATGCAGCGTCGAACCTCCCTCGCGATCGGACGGCCGAAGTCGTCCAGGGAGAACGGGGGAAGGAAGGATCAAAGGAAGGCCCACCTAACGATGCAGCGCGATCAAAAGAGTGCACGGAGGCTGCGGTTGGTCGGCGAATCCTCCTCGACTCGCGCGCTACCAGTCGCGTCTCGCTCAGGCGAACCGTATAGCTCGTGCAGAAGGGCGCCGCTGAACGCGCCGACGGCTTCGATATTGTCCACGACTCGTCAGCTGGAAAGGTCGTTTTGATACGCGGCGCTGCATGCATGCCGTTCTCCGCCGTCGTGGTCGTGAAGTCGCTTTCCTCGCCCGCTTCCGTTCTCGTCTCGTGTTCTTTTCAAAATGCGCTGTGTTCGTTTGTTTGCTTCCCCTTGGGCCGTTGGCGTGTTCCAATCGGCGAGGTGAACAGCCTCGCTGACCGGCGACACCCTGGCAGCGATTGGCCAGTTGCCTTTTGTCCGCCGTCCCTTTGTTGCTTGTGGACGTCTTTACGTCGAGGGCGGAGTCGTTTTTCTTCGCTCTTAACCAGCGGCCGTGTCGACGGACGCTTCTGGTGCGTTCTAGCGCGCCTGGCGGCAGAAGCTGGCGATGCTTCGTCGCTTGGCGTTCAGAGGTGTACAGCGACTCTTATGAAAGGTGGACGTTTCTGGTCCAACACCTTTTCACGGCTTTTCCTTTCCTGCGGTTCTAAGTACATATATAGTCTCTATAACATTTTGGTCTTGTGACAATCACAGTAAACTATGTGGACATGGGCATTTTATTTCAAATTTTTAAAGAACATGGAGGTATATGCTCAAGTACATTGATTGGGCAATACCGGCCAATAAGCTCTACAGACATAGCTGATAAGTATACAGCAGGAGGCGGCCTTGGAGCGCGCATACTTCGTCTTGGGAGCTAAGGAGAACTGAAACGAAAGCGGGGAGCACAGCTCAGCTGTGTATTGCCTCCCATTTTATTTTCAATACTCTTACTTTATAATACGCGCGTCATTTATAACATTGAGAAGGGTGCCGAAGAGACGCCCCGAGCAAGTTCTAGTAGTACCGGCATTCCGTCATTATCGGCACCTGTGGACAAGGCAGGATGATAACGTGCTTCATTAGTGGTTGTTGCGGCTCCTGAACACGCGCTGTTTGAAAATCATGGGAAGAGTTCCGCTCGAGCAGCCGGTATTTAGACAGGCATACGTCTATTGTTCCAGGATAATTTTTAGAGTCAGCGAGTTGCACAACCTGGCAACAACATTTCTTCGAGGCTGTCGCTTTGTTCTGTCGTTGGTCAGAGGTGGTATTTATTACGCGCTGGGGCCAGAGCAATTCTTAATGTCAGCGTTGTTTCACCCGTCTTGTAGGCTCTCAAATTTATCATCAGAGCGCTTTTTTTTTTCTGCGCGCACATTGAACATTAGTGCATGCTGCGCGTCAGTCCCTTGTGTAATTTTGTTGCTTTTGCTTAACGCAAGATGTTCTTACCACGCTGCGGACAGGCCTTGGAACAAAACAAACGGGTGAGTGATGAGGATATGCCTTGGTTCAGCAACTCGTGAACTTCATAAGACGTAAGGTGAGGACCCGAACGAGACGAAATTCAAACATTGTTAAATGCTGATGTAAAAGACGCTCGGTGGTTGAAGGTCGCGAGTTCACGCCACAAGACTCGTAGAAAAGGGCGATTTTAAGCGAAATTTCCGCGTTGCGAATTGACGACTCGCGACCGCTGCTGCAGATGATAGCCATCCCGGACTGGATTCGGTGAGTCCATTTGTTCAGCCCTGTTTTAACCTCGGCGACTGCGGGATTCTGGCGATTATAGGGCGATTGTAGGCGATTATATAACATAAAAGTTTAGCATAGAAGTTCTACGTACAAGTAGGGTAAGCTGAGGAAAAATTAGACAAAAATGTCTAATTTCACTTGTAACTTTCTTATTTTTGCTTCCAATATTGAAAAAAGAAAAAAAAAAAAAAGAAACTCAGCATGGGGATATTCGTAGATGTCTTGACTCGGTAAATATTACTTAACTGGAGCAAGCGAAACATTAATCAAAACTACAATATCTAAAATCTGCACACTCTCATTTTGCCCCGCCCAGTGGGGTAAAATGAAACGACGCAGTGCGGTACAAGGAGACACTTTTCAAAAACATTATATGCGTTCGGTTTTTGCAATGAGACACTTGAAACCCACCGTGGGAGCTCTAACGTACTCTTCGTGAGTCCCCTCCTTGCATTCCATGCGCTCGATCTATGCTGAATGCGGGGCACACCGTGATGCGGGGTCTGCTTGGCTCCAAAGTTCTTCGCATACCAGGTACTGCGAGCCTTTTGTGGTGTGCATCGCACGATCTGCAGAACGCTCGGACACTGCGCGCTTCTTTTTTTTTTTTTTTTTTTTGGGAGGGGGGGGGGGGGAGGGGGGAGTTGAGGGGGGGAGGGAAGACGGCAACAGAACGCCGCTCCTTGGTTGCCTTCGCAAACATCTACTTTGACTTAGTGTGTGGAGGGGGGGTTGGGTATGACGTTAGAACAGTGCTGCTCTCCGACCTGCTTGTTCTCATTTTCTGTCCTACGTTAGGTACAGAAGAAAAGTTCTTGCAACTTGAAACGTCGGAAAAACCGCGCCTCCTATAACCCTGCCTTTGTTTTCTTTTTTTTTCTTTTTTGTGGGGTAATTCCGTTTGACTCGTTCGGTACGCCAAAAATTGTGGCAGCAGTGCGAAGGAAGTGACGCTGTTGCTTGACATTTTTAAGAGCTTTGTTCGTGTCACTTTCGTAGTGTGAAGCCCTTGTTGTTTTTGTTTTTATACTTTTAGACCATCCTAGACACCCGGAGAAAAAGAATGTGGCTCAGGAGCAATCAAGAGACTTGCGCGTTATTGACATGTGCGTCATAGAATGCCAGATTGTCGCATTTTGCCGTACGCGTATCCGGTAACGTAAACAATCTTTTCGTCAAAAAAGCAACCACGGATCGCTCACCTGTGGTCCGCATGGAGCTAATAAAGCAAAACCAATAAAATTAAAGCTTTCCCTGGTAGAATAGTTGGTGCCAACTGGAATGCTGCGAAACCTCGCGCTGAATTTCGCGTAAACCTCAAATCCGCCTTTTTTTTTTTTTTGCTGCGGAGCGATTATTGCTGACAGCATTCCTTTTTCCTTTTTTTTTTTTTTTTTTTGCACACGCAAAGTGTATAGGCTATGACACCTCTCGGTGAAGTTTAAACGTACCACGATTGCTTGTCTGGGAGATGCATGGTGCTAAACACAAACTATCGCATTTTGCCCCGCGTCTAATTTTGCCCCACCTTACCCTACGTGATGTCGTAAGGTTTTTCTGATAACGTCGAACTCTTACAGAGTTAGCTGCAGTAACTATTCTTATTGAGAATGCCGCTTTTTTTTTTTTTACCTAAAACTTGCAAATCCTTTACCAATGTGTCGCACAGTCTCAAAAGACAAAAAGAAAACAGAACAGCTGGATGGTGTCAATATAATTATTTTTACCACTGCTACTGTTTTGTTGTTGCTTTCCGTTGAGAAGGGTGCCTATTGTGACGGAGCTAGTGGCCAATGCCTAGGTTCTCTTTGGAATACAACGATGGCTAAAAGAAAATTGCCCAAATTAGGCCCCGGTGGTTTCTTGCAAATGCCACAAAAGCCTTGCAGAAAAAAAAAAAAAAAAAGAAGAAGGAGTTGGGGTGGATGTCAAATCGGTAACATGATTGACACCGAAATTCGACTTTATGATATTATCAATAAACCTGCTACTGGGCTGAGCGCACGAATGTCGAAGAATTTTTCCGTCTATCGAGCCGAGCCTATCTGTCCTGCAAGTAACTTGCTTAGAGCAACGATATCTAGCGAGAAAATTATTATCACGATCAAAATGTTTCCCCGCGCTGGCGGCGATTATTTTCAATGCAATTTTCGATGCCCATTTTAATTCCCGAATGTAACGACTCGCCGTCACGCGTGGCGCGACGGACAAGCGCGGCGCCGAAAAGTTTGCTCGTCTATCGTATCCGGCGCGACACGGCGCGCCACCAGCATCTTTCGTCGGTCCCCAATCAAACTCCAAACTCCCGAAACTGGGAAAAGCGAGGGAACGAAACAAAGCGAAACCGACAAACTAAAATCCCGGGAGGATGCGCGACGTCGGCGGGTCAACTTCCGGAAGCGATTCATTTCGCCCGTTTCCGATCGCGCTGCGCGGGAAATTTCCGATAAACTGCAGCGTTCGCGCGCGTCTGTCGCTTTCTCCCGACGCGGGGAAAAACTTCTTCCTCCCCACGTTTTGAACGCTCGTCGTCCCCGAAAATAATTGAGGCCCGACGGCCTCACTGCGTTGCGCCGTACGCGACTGCCTCGACGGCCGACGCAACCCGTTTCCACCCATTCTGAAGCGGAAGAATGAAGCCAGTTTCGCCGCGTCCGAGCGGATGTCTACCATTAACGACTGCGAACGCCGGCGGGGGCGTCCGCGGAGTGCACGTAACGATATTTTTGCAATCAAACGCATCGCTCCTTCGCAGACAAAACATTATCGGCCGGATCTCCACGGTCTCTAATTTCCAAAAGACGAGCTGCCGCGCACCGCTCTGACCGGAACCCGGGGGAGGGAAAGAGCTCGGACGCTGGGTTCGCCGCTCGCGCCTCAAGCCACGCTCGGTGAGCCATGGGGCCTCCCTCCCCCACTGGCCGCATCGCGCGAACCGCCGCAAACCGATTCCCACCGCCGGCGGCGTCCGCGGCGCCCGATTCCGGCCGCCAATCGCAATCGCATTAGGGGAACGGTGCTGGCCACAAGGGGAGGTGGGAAGGGGTTCCGCTTGGTTCTGAACAGACGTTGGGAAAAACGGGGGAAACTTTCCTATTCGGGAATCGCGGATGGACGCTGCTGTTCCATCAGCGCTGTGGCGAAGAGAGCGAGAATCGGTCTTGGAGCCAGAGACGCCAGCAGCGATACACGCGCTCAGGTCCAGAGCGCGCGTCTATCTTTTATGCGACGGCGCTCGGGTCCGTCTGAATGCAAATTAGGCCTAACTGGCTTTCCGGAACCAGACACCGCGGCTGGCCATTTGCGGCCCATCCGCCAGCGTGGACTGACGGGGAGAGCGGACAGCCGCGATACGTTATGCGCGATGCATGCTTAATGCGCTTATTGCTTCTCGCCAGTTGCTCTCGTGTTCTCCGGTCGGCAACTTTTTAGAAACGCGCAAGCTCTGCCCCCTTTCCCTTACCCCCCTTCTTCGTGGCCGGTGGCGTTGATTAGGATCGTGGATTACTCTCTCGGTGTGTTCACTGCCTGTTGCCGCCGCTCATTACGGCGCGGCGATGCAACTCGAACAATGCCATTTGCGCCGGTCGGATGTGTATACTGTACTCGCCTTGGCTGTGGGCAGGCCCTAATCGCCCGTTGCTGGAGCCGGAGCCGAGCCTTTTGACGTCGGCGCGCAAGACCGACCTCTGGTGCCGTCTGCGTGTTGGGCGATTCGCATCCGCGCGATGGCTGGTTCTCAAAGTATGTTTGTGGCGTTGTCAACTTGGACGGAAGTGGTCAGTCTCTCGTTTCTGCAGGCGATAACGAGCTTTTTTCCATGACGACGTCTTCTTTTCATAAAGGGTCCATAGGCGTTGGCGATTTGGCTGGAGGGTCCCTTACGTTATCCCTGCTCAGTTTTCTTTCACTGATTACACTTTTTTCATCCACTGTGCAGCGGGTGTATGGAACGAATATATAACTGTATGCTTATCGTTATATCACTAACAGTCCTTATATTAGCTAAACAGGAAGCCCTAAGGACACGGTCAAACTGGTATATGCCACAAAAGACGGTGTGTAGACACTGCCTGAGGTGTTAGCTGTATGACATAAGAGAAGGACGGTCTCCAGACAGGTTGGAAGCGTACAAACGTATGGAGCAAACATGCTTTGATGCCACATGTAATATTGTCATTTTGTCTGAATCGAATTAATCGTGTCTTGTCTATGACGTATGAGCAATGTGACGGCGGCCTTAGGGACCTCACATGTTCTCAGGTGACTCCGAAGTGCATGGTCTCTGCAGAAACTGTCTCTTAGCGAAATCCCGTAGTTCACTCTGTGGGCTCCCGAGTGCGTCGCTTGTATACGCTAACGTTTTCCCTTCCAAACGATGGCGTTTGAACGGGAAAATCGGAGGCCTCGTCTTCTAGGTGGTATTGGCAAGAGACCCACCGACGTTGAGGTACCTCCGCGTTGGCCGGTCATCGGTCACCGCGCTGCGCCGTCCCTCCGGACATGGGAGATGAACTTGGGACACGCCATGGGACGCCATCAAAGCGGACCCTCGCATCGCGCCCGCGAGACCTGCTCGAGCATTAACACGCATGCGTAGAGGCGCTCTCCCGTGGCTCCCTCTACACATACGTCTCCACGAAATGAGCGTGCAGGCGAGGGGTGCGCAACTGACGGCCGCCGTCGGTTTTGTAGCGCTCCCGTATTCTCGCGGTGCTTCTGTCGGCGATCAGGCGTGGCCTCACGCTACGCTGGAGTGATGTTAAACGGACGTTCGCGTGCGCATGTCCTCGTCCTGGACTCTGTGTACATAAGACGAACTCCTCGGTGTCCCCGTTCTGTGGTCTTGAGCTGTGCCAAGTGCTTCGGGGTCCACACCGACGCATTAGACGGAGGCAATTGCGCTTGAATCGTCGTCGGTTCTTTACCTGCTGTGTATAAGCGGCGTATAGTCCCTCTTTGTCGGTGCGCATGTGACCGTGACATTTTTTGAGCTAATTTATACGCGTATTTCTCGTCGTGAACTGGGCGGCTTTGACCCGATTGGGCCGCCTGTCGGGAAGACATATATCGCGCCCTATTTTTCGGAGTTCGCGTTGTTTCCGGAGAACTTTAAAAATTTTAATGTATGTGCCGAAAAATTGAGGGAGAGGAGGAGACGAAAGGTCTTCTTCTCTCCCTCAGTTTCTCGGCGCACAGGCATTAAAGAGTAGTTGAAAGATAGTTGTCTTATCGGGGACATAAAGTACGGGTTGGAATCAAATATCGCTATGTCGTTCATAAGCGTCATTGCACTAGGGAAACCTAAGAATACCTTCTTTCTTGGCGGCGTTAAATCTGTTGGGATCTTAGTCATTCTATTCGAAGTGTATTTGCACACCCTTACCTTGAAGATGGATTTATAGGAGTGTCGAATCACATAGCACAGTGTCATTCCTACCTTAATCGTCGCAAAAAGAGTTGGCATGTCGTGCCCTGTTAAGGGTATAAGGAAAATGCAGCGCTGTTTGATTCTAAGCAGTATTCGCTCTACCCCTAACTTATTGTGTGGATTCGACGCCGCACTTGCTATCGGCTTGTCCCAGGCGCGGCGTCCAATGCTGGGCAAGCTTCACTGCACGTGGTATCGCATCGGGCACAATTCGGAGATAGGATAATGGTGCCCCAGTGCTATCTCGATAGCCCAAGGCCCGTACAATCTTTTCCACCTGCCATAGAAGATATGACGCTGGCTGTTATCCGCACGCATTGATGAGATAACGAGACTGCGTTGAGGGCTGGAGTGACGCTCGCGCCGAATCAGTCTGCTACGTTTAGGTGCAGGCCAAAGCCAATAAGCTGCGTTTCAGATTAACGACAGATCAGCCGCCCCTCTTTTTGTAAATCATCGTTGCCGGTCAGCTGAAGCTTCATTTTAAAATGCAGCAAATGCTTTTTTCGTCCTTCAAGAATGGTGCAAGAGTAGGCGAGGGGGCAAAACAATGTCGGCTGAGCTTCCTCGTCGCAGTGTATCAAAAAGCCTAAAACTGAAAAAGTCGCATTAGAGAATTGTAAATATCGCCAGTCACGCCCGCTTTGCACCAGGCAACAAAACGTCTGCGCTTATAGTCAAAGAAAAGGCTGACGATACTCCAGTCAGACGTCTAACGTTTTCGGCGGAGTGCGCAGGCGTTGAGGTCGTGCAAGATAGGTAGATAGCCGACATCGACGCTTATGGAAGATGCAGTGACTACTACGACAATCATCGACAATCTTCCCCAGCCGGTGGCGACAGTGACGCTCTAATTATATTGCGACACCTTGCTGGGTATATACTTTCAGAGGCAGCGCACCTTTCGTTCGGTGGTTTCTAAATGTGCAACGCAGTTGGCGTCCCCCCCCCCCTTTTTTTTTTTAATGCGTCAGCGTTAGCGTTTGTGTTTTGGTACATGCGCTGACCTTGGACGTGATTGGAGCGTTTATAGAGTTCGTAAAGTGTCCACAGGATGGCGCTATAACCCTAAGAACCGAAGATCGCCGGCGGAGTAGTGGACGACTGGTGAATCACTGGGGCGCATGTCGACCCAACTCGGACCCCCCGTTCACGCCGCTTTGCGGCGACAGTCTGCGGATGGCTCATTACAAAATATTAACCCACCCTGTGCCACGCGCACTCGCCGCTTCGCGGCGCCTCGCCGGCGGCCCAAGTATGCTCTAGCCTCGCTGTCAGTCACTGCACCTCGGGTGCTAGGTGTTGCTTTACGCGGCCGGCGTGCTGGTGCGCGGTTTGAACGCCGTCCCGGAAGCTCCTGCCATCGGCTTCGGAGACCTGTGGACGCAAACGGGCTGCGGTTCCGTTCTTCGGCCGGCCACGCCGTTCTTGACGCGCAGTCGTCTTACCATGCCACCGGGCCGTAAGCTCCCGGCGTCGTCGCCCCCGTATGCACAACCGCATGCACAACAACGAAAGGGCGCTGTCGTTTTCCGCACATCGCGCACGTCCTTCATGCACGCGTTAAGTTAACTGATCTGCCTGCGCCGGGGACACGAGCGGTTCCGGGAATTTTCACCCCGCGGAGAAGTGCTGAGAGGCTGCATTCACTGTGCTTTGTTACACTGTATATAACCGCCGCGGGAAATGCTCACGCATTTCTTCGAGGATCAGAGCGGCGGCAGCTGCGATTTTGGCCCATTTTTTTACATGAATATTACTCTTCTTTTCATATTTTTCACCACCTATAAGGTCTCGCCTCAAGAACTGACGGGTACGGTGATCACTAATAATCACGTTTCGCTATCCAGCACTTAACGTAAACGCTGGAAAACAAAAAGCGAAATAAATGCGTCTAATTTAAACTGTCTCCAAAGGCAGTGAAGAACACCCTTTCTCTTGCCTCTCGACGTCTGGAATGACACGCCTTTATTATCGGTAGCACCGCTGCACTCCCGCTGCCCCTCCATTAATGGCCGGCCACTTGATTCCAAGGTCTCGGCTGCTGACAGGGACGCGCGCATTTTCTCGCCCATGGGTCTTTGGCGAGCGTGATTACCCGCTCACTTATCACGCGTCCGAGGCGTTAATATTCCGAGAACTGCGCGCGAGATAAAAAATATACAACAACGAAAGACTCCGATTGTTTTCGAAAATTTCTTCTCAGCCGACCATTTCAGGTTAAAGAAAGGGAGAGAGAGAGAAACAAAAAGTAAATAAACTGACGACGAGTGACATGCCAAATAACACATTGTCTCCCTTTCTTGCGCACTTTGGCCAGATCGAGATAAAACAAATGTATCCTCGAGTCGAGCTGCACGTCGGTGCGAAAACACCTCCGAGTCGACTTGGATGACTTCTCTTCGCGCAAAATCCTTTGTTTCGCGTTCGGCCCAACAGCGACTGGTGATAATCGCCTCTTTTTTTATTTTTTTCCCTCTTCTTTTTTTTTTATTTTTCGAACAGTCTCGTAATAAAAAAAAGAAAAGTGGCGGTTCAGGGCGACACTTGGCTAACTACCGCGGTCGCTAGGCAGCGAGCAAAACCGGTGACGCCTTGACACCGGCGACCTTTGGAATCCAACGCGCGCTCTCGCGCGCGTGATCACCCTCCGCCGCGAAGGGACGGCGATAGCCTCGAACCGAGTCGACGGACGCGATAGGCCATCCAATCGTAGACAATGACTCGAGTCGCGAAGAGGGCCTCGTTGATATGCAGCGCACGCTGTGATTAGTTCTTTTATCTTCGTTTTGTGTCTCCTCCTTCGCTCCGCCCCGGGAACGTGCCAAATTGTGCAGCGCCCAAGGTGCATCCTCCGCGCGCTGGTCGTCCCCCCAAAAATCCGAAACAATGATAGCCTATGGAGACAATGGCGGCCGAGTGTTCGTCCTAATGGCGAACCACGGCGCGTCGTCTTATGCCGTGCCCGGACCTCTTAAAGCGGAGCGATAATGGATGCCGGTCCGCCGAGCAGCCACAATTAAACGGGCATCGCGTCGTAATGATCCGCCCGTCCGGGCCTTTTTCCTGCTTCTGCGGCGAGAGTTGCCGAAGGCGGCGAGGAAAATCTCGCGCGAGAAGCAATTATTATTCCCGGAGACAATGCGATCCGCGACCGACGGGAGGGGGGAGACAATTTTAAGCCGGGCTGATTGCATTGTTTCCTCCCGGTTAATCGCGTCTTTCCGCGCTTTCCTCCGCGTATCTGAGCACCGGCCGTCCTCGAACATTTGTCCGAGGTAAGAAGCGACTGAGGCGCTGGGAAACGTTCGGGCGCGTCTTTACGGCGAGAGCCTGGGCAGTAGTCGTCAGTCTGATCCGCAGCGAACCGCGAGCTTTCACCTTGCGATGAACCGCAGCGGAGGCCACGAGCCATTCCAGCCAGTCCTACGCTGGGGACTTATTACGTCGTCAGTACTAAGCGCCCAGCGCGTCGCTGCGCCAATCCTGATGATCACGTGATGGTCACACGGCGCTTGATGGGCTTATATATATCGTCGCGTCCACTGCGGTCCATCGTACGGTGAAACTGACTACGGACGAGTCGTCTTGCCTCGAACGCTGATGATAGGCTTGCGCCAAGGTTGAAACTCGGATCTGCTATTTTCTGGGGTCAAGTGACACTTCGATTGTGTTTCGTGACGATGCGCGCGTTTTTCCAGCGCGGTTAGCACTAACGCGTCTTTAACTGCGGCCCGGCTTGCTCGCACGATGACAAACTCCGTCGAGCGAAGGCGTGCATGCGTAACTAGGCTCAAGCTCTGTTCGCGCCGCCGTTTAGTTTCTATAGCTCGTTTCGAGGTGCTTTCGAAAGCCATTATCCATTGTGTGTTTTCTGAGACCTCTCCTTCCTGATATGTTTTTGGGCGATAAGCCAAGTTCCAGATGGTTGTTACGAGGCAAAAAAAAAAAAAAAAAAGAAAAGGGCTCTGCCTATACATTATACGAAAGGTAGTCTGCATACAGATTCGAACTCGAGTCACCGCGAGATCCATGCTTCGAATGCCGCATGGCAATGAGTTCAGGGAGAAAACTGGGCACGCGGCATTCGAACCACGCATATTGCGGTGACTCGTGTTTTTGCAGACTGTCTCTTGCATGATGTGAACAGTGGCTGTAGGGCATGCTGCCTCTTTCTTTCTTTCTTTCTTTATTTAATGACAAAAAAAAAAAGGAATTGGAGATGTTGGCTGCCGTGGAGGCATGGCCGGCTACTCCACATTCAGTTACTTGGTAAGAAAAAAAAAATTAGAACTTCCCACATGACCCCGTATACATTCTCCCCCCTCCCCCCTCTTCCCCCCCCCCTCCCCCACACACACACACAAGTGTTTTTCCGCGAACAAAAAACAGTCAATTATTTGGTTAAATTGAGTCCACTTGAAATGTCACACGATCAGTCAAACAAGTTCGGTCTTTCACATGTCACATTCCTTATCACACCACAAATTTCAGCGAGCATGGAAAGTTGTTCAATATCTATCACTTGAACAGATATACATATGTATTGCATTATATAATGCATCCAACATTAGTAACTATTTACAATATCAGTCTCTTCCAGGAATTGTCTGATTGCCGAAAATACTTGTTTCTCTGATCTATGGTTAGGCCACGGTCCTAGTACTTTGTTGAGAGAAAATGGTCGGTTGTCAATGATGTCCAGTCGTACTTTCAGCCGTGATCGATTCTGGTCGAACCGAGGGCAATCCATGAAAATATGTTCTATTGTTTCTGTCGTGTGCCCACAATCACAGCTAGGGTCTTTTATTCGATTAATTTTATACAAAAATTCATTCGTGTATGCTACTCCCAAACGTAAGCGGTGTATTAACGTTTCGATCTTTCTTGGAAAGCCATTTTGAACTGGAAAAAGAATATTTGGGTCTACTAGATATAATATAGAGTTTCTACCTCCATCATTAAACCATATATCCCATGATATCTCTTTGGAGTGATTCTCTATCATAGATTTTATGTCGGTACTTGCATAAGGTATCATTTGGACCCTGTCACAAGTGTGTGCGTTTGTAGCAAGCTTGTCCGCCTCCATATTTCCTTGGATGCCGCTATTGCCTGGAATCCATTGTAACTTTATTGTTTGTCCAGAATTTAGGCAGTCATTGATAGCTTCTATAATTCTATAAACGAGTGATGAGTTTGGGCTTTGAGGGTTCATTGCAATGATAGTTTTAAGTGCTGCCTGTGAATCTTTACATATGAGCCATTTGTTTGAACCGCTTGTCTCTCTTATATGCTCTACTGAAGAGAGGATAGCGTGTAGCTCTGCCGTGGCTGATGATGCTCTGTGGGAGAGTCGGTATGAGTTTTGAACTTGAAGTGTTGGTATGATATATGCCGCTGTTGATCCGTTTTCCTTTGTGGATCCATACATGTATATGATCAGGATATGCTTCCTCTATATATGTAAGGGCGCTTTGAGCAATGACCATGATGCGGTCATTGTTGCTTTTGATTTGAAGTCTGGTAGATCTATTTTGATTTCTGGAGTCTGGTATATCCAGGGTGGTTTGTTAGGTTGTTGCACCCACACCGTGTAGTCGGGTAGATGAAAAGTTTATGTTGCAAGCGCATAGCTAGTGCAGGATTCGCTTCCAGTCAATAATGCGTCAGCAAGTGGGTGGTTACAGTGCTGCGTCAATACTCGTAGGAAATTACGCAGCAGTTCCCGTTCACGTAATGATGATACTGGTAATTGCTTGGCCTCTGCTAATACAAGGGTTCCCGACGTCGGACGCGGTACGCCGAGACAAACTCGCAAACTTCGAGCCAGCATGAAATGTAGTCTATTCTCTTGTGTAGCTGATAAACCAGATAGTGCTGGGATTGAGTAAGCAATTGTTTGTCTTACCAGAGCTGAGTGTAAAATTAACTGGGACTCTGTTGAGCCTCCCCAGTTTTGCCCAGCAAAATGTCGAATGATGTTTATTGTTCTTTTTATTTTGTCGACCAACATGTCCACATGTTTGACCCATGTAAGACATTGATCCATGATTACACCAAGGAATCGGTGGCATTTTACACGCTCAAGTGTCTGCCCCTTCATTGAGACTTGAAGTCCTTTAAGGTGTTTCTTGGTGAAAGGGAGCACCACTGATTTGGTAGGGGCTATGTCCATTCCTCGTTCATTTAAGTATTGCTCAATGATGTTGAGTCCAGTTTGAAGTTGTCTTCGCAACGTTTCGACACAAGTATCTGAAATCCATATACAAATATCATCTGCATATATTGTGACGTTAATCGGTGATGGAAGACGACTTGGTAGTTCAGCCATGACTGTATTAAACAATGTTGGACTGAGAACACTTCCCTGCGGAACACCGTGTTTGAGAACGTGTCGTCTGGTCTCTCCATTTGTTGTCTGCATAAATATAGTCCTATTTGTAATGAAGTTTTGAATCCATCGTAAAATACGGCCTCTAACTCCGAGCTTCAGAAGACTGTGTAAAACGTGTACATGACTAACAGTGTCGTATGCTCGCTTAATATCTAAAAATACGGCAACTAATTTTTCCAAGCTTACGTTCGTGTTCCACCGAAGTGACTAAGTCTAGAATGCAGTCCATTGTGCAGCGTTTTGAACGAAACTCGGCTAATGAATCGGGAAGGCTTTTGGTAGTTTCAAGCCACCATTGTAAGCGTTGATTAATTATTTTTTCAAACAGTTTACCAACGCAGCTAGTGAGGCTGACTGGCCGGAACGAAGTTAGTTCCATTGGGGTCTTTCCTGGTTTCAGAAGAGCCGTGACTTTGGCTGTCTTCCACTGTTCAGGCACAGCTTCGCCAATCCAGATAGAGTTAAACATTTTGAGAAGGTTGCTAGTTGCAGTCGGACCGAGATTCGCCAGTATTTCCCATGTTATCAAGTCGGGACCGGGTGACTTCCGTTTGCGAGTTGATTGTAGGGCGCATTGCATTTCTCGAAGCAGTAAAGGGCGATCCATTTGTGTATCGGAGCCATTTAAATCGCAGTCAATGGCGTTTTGGGCTATTACACACGATGCACGGTACCTTAAAGTTTGAGCTGCTTTGCTAGGGTTTACCAGTAATTCACAAAATTTCTCTGCGAGTACCAATTCTGATACTCCTCTTGATAACGCCATTGCGCGAAGAGGATACCTCTGTATTACTGGTGAACGGAGTGTTTTGACTATGTTCCATTGCCTTGTGAGATCTCTCACAGCTGCCATCTTGGCACAGAGTTGTCGCCATCGATGCCTGGATAGCTGTTTCAGCTTGCGGCGGATAAGGTCGTGGACGTGCTGAGCTTTTCTATATTCCTCTATCATCCCCGACCTTCGATATTTTCTTTCTGCTCTACGACGTATCGCCCTAAGTTTTTCATATGATGCATCTTGTCCCGCATACCCTTCGGGGGCAGATATTGATCGAGTTACACGATCAAAATTTTCCTTCACAATCGAGGTAAACTCTTCTAACGTATCCATATTTTTGCAGTGCATTGTATTCAGTCGCCTGAAGCTACGCCAATTTGTCATATTGATCTTCCTTTGTTTCCGGTTTAAAGACTTTGCTTTTGAATACTGTATAAGAATGGGAAGGTGGTCACTCCCGTGCGTTTCAACGTCTATGTGCCAAACCATATCAGAAAAAGTATTTTGTGAGCAAATTGTTAGGTCCAGAACGCTTGAATAACTGCATCCTCGAATGAAGGTTTGTGAGTCATCGTTTAACACACATAAATTTTTTTTTCTCAATTATGTCTTCTATTATTTTACCGCGCTTGTCACATTGCATACCTCCCCACAGTGTATTATGTGCGTTAAAATCGCCACACATAACGAACGGATTGTTAACGGCATCTGAGATGGACGTGATATCTTTTTCGGTAATAGCTATGGCTGGTTCAATATAAATGCTAATTACGCTCAATACATTTTCGCCAAACCTGACTTTGCATGCAACATATTCTGGTCCATCAGATGAAGATGTGCATAAAAAAGTCGAATCGTATTGTTTGTTCACACAAATCAGGGCTCGACTTGGACCACGTGGACGTTTTGAAAAGTATGAAACATATCCAGCGAGTCTGAATTAATCATCCGTATGTCCTTCAGATATTGTAATAACAGGAAAATTAAATTCGGCGACGAGCTTACGGAAGTCACCCATTTTTGTGCGAAGAGAATTGGCGTTCCACTGAAATATTGTTGTTCGGCGATATTCTTCATGCATCTATATCGACCTATTCGAAGCCAGTAAGAGAGGCTCCATAGCTAGAAGTGTTTTTACCTCGGAGATGTTCAGTGCATCGGGAAGTGATTTGATGATTGCCTTCACTGCCAGAAAGACCAGTTGGAGAAGCAATTGCTGATCGATCCCTTGATATGGTGGGGTGGCCGATGTGCCTGCACCGCTGATGTCTGTGTCACAAGTGGTCGACGTTTTTGCATGGGAAGTTGAGGGTCTTGAATCTCTGCCGGCGACAGATGCAGTAGGCACCGGTGACCCTGACGGTTGAGATGTTCTCTGTGAAAGTGGTGCATAGGTCTTTGGATCACACTGAGCTGAATCACTTGTGGTATTTGCCTGTTTCTTCGACGGTCGTTGCAAAACGCGTGAGTACGTCCGGTCTTTCTTAGGCGTTGATGTTTCTTTTTGACTTGGTGTTTCAGGCTGGTGTACAGTCTCTGGATTCGAAGGCGGCGATCTACGATTGGGGGCGCGACCGTTCAGTATTTCCTGTTTCCTCAGCGCGGTGGCAGCTTTCTTGCTGGAGCATCCGGCATATGTTGCTGCATGAGAGCATCGGCAGTTTGCGCAGTTAGGTTCAGAGCGATAGTTGTAGTCCTTGTGGTGGTGTGGACCGGCACAGATCTTGCAACGTCTTGCACTCCGGCAGTTTTGTGCGATGTGTCCAAACCGTTGGCATTGGTAGCATTGAATTGGGGCGCCAAAGTATTCCTCCACAGGGTGGCTCGTGAAACCTAAGTACACACGATTTGGCATCGGACGGTCTTGTATAAAACGAAGAATCACGCTGTCCTTAGGGTGAGGCGTTGAGTTACCGTCCACTTGTCTTCTGTATGCGACCTGCCTTTGGACGTACGTAACACCTGCATCATGTAAATACTCCAGAAGATCGTTGTCTGTGTACTGTAGTGGAACTCCTTTAATTTTCCCCATGTTCTCTGAGTATGACTTCGGCGTGGATGGTTTTACTTCGAATCCCATGAGAGAAGTTGTCGCTAGCAATTTATTAGCTGCAGGTAGTGAAGCGACACTCACTGCGAGACTACCATCCTTAGTAATTTTGTGGGACAGAATTTTTTCTTGTGCGATTCCAAGCACCTCATTAGCCAGTGAGTTCGGATTTACTTTCCAGAACGAGAACTCCTTGGAGGTCGTATGAAATATAATTGGTATTCCTGTCGACCTGTTTTTCTTGTAAGTCACCTGGATGAATCCGGTGTCGTCATCTTCGATCATGTCTTCATTCAGCTCGTACGTGGAAGTAGCACCTTCAGATGAAGGGTCGCTCGTTGATGTCTTCATGTGTTTGTCTGATATATTTACCCGTGGTCTTTTGGTTGGATTGTCTTGAGCCTCGGCGTTGTCTGCAGTGACTGTTGTTTGTCTGCTTTCAATTAAGGTCCCAGGTCCTTGTAAAGAGGTAGATTCGCCTTGTTCTTCCGGGAGGAGTTGAAAACGGTTGGCAGTTGGTACCTCGTTGGTCGGTGGGCCGACATCTTGCGCTGTCAGCCCGCCGCCCGCCGAGGTGCGCTTCTTGCAGCTCAGATTTGCGGGTGGGGGTACGGCGAAGTACACCAGAAGGTATCGTTTGCAACGATGCGATGCTGTGTTTTGTTAATGTTGTCTATTTCACGAAAATCGATAAGTAACAAAACCACGAACGTACCGTTCAGCAGCTTCGTCGTCTTCTCTCGCATGCTGCCTCAGTTTGCTCTTCCTTCATTCGGTGCCATAATCAGATGCCGCCTCTACAGACACACAAAATGCACGAAAAAGTGCAGTTTGTTGTATGGATGTTTAAAAGCGGGAAGTTCGTCGTCTCCAGGCGTGTTTGATGTATTCGCCCTATTTTACCAGTGCAGTACGACTCCTTACATGGGTCTTTAGCGTGCATCACGTGGTAGAGATTGCACAAATACACGCAGGTAACGTGCTTATCCGGGTCAAAACGGGTAGGGCTCAACCCCAAGATCGTGCTCACTTCAGGCCAAAATGTACCTTCAGTTATAATGCAGAGTACGAATACGACAGTACACATATTAGACAGTATCAAATGAGTTCACTTTTTTTTTGTTTTTTTGTGGCATATTAGGTAGTACCAGAAGGTTGTTTCCATGGCCAGTGTCACTTCGAGTGAATGCCTCAAAGCAAGCATTATTGTTCCAGCGCTTTCGACCTACACTTAATCTCCGGTGTTTTTATATGTATATGTATTCCATTTGATTATTTTTCCTTTTCTTTTTCGCCTAGCTCTAGTAACTTTCGAAATGTACGCTAAGAAGTCAGTAAAATGGGAAGATTTGGATATCTTGGGGCCCCCGAGCGATCTCTCGGTCCGAGGTTGCGCGAACCGCTTAGCGGCACTGACGCACGGCCTCAAAGACTGCCACGCACCTCTCGGAGTCCGTCAATGGGACCGACAATGGACCTTTTCCGAGAAGCGTTCTGCGCACGCGCGAGCGCCCGATGCCAAGCAGTGGAAGTCGGCACGAAAAAATCGAGGAAATTCGGAATGAGGCTGTAAATCGACGAGTAGAACACGTAATTGCAGCATATATATAATTGTGTTACACAAAAAAAGAAAGTGGACGGAAAGAAAAACACGACGTTTGGGTGGACGCTACGGATTTCCTTCTTTAAAGTCGCGCTAGGCCTACCTCGTTGCATTGGGCACTCGACGCTGCTCAGAGAGCGAAGCAACTGGTAACGTAGCTCCCATTATTGATTGGTAGCGCAGGTCACTTCCTCGATTTTTTAGTTCGCGCAGCCACCGCCTGGTGCCGTCGGTATATGGAAAAGGTCCATTGTGGGCGTAGACGGCACCTGGTAGCGTTTGGTTAAAACTACAGGGCTAGGACACACCGACGGTTTCCGCCTTTGTGAGTGACTGCGTGCGAAGTCAACCGTGTACAGCACGTAAAAGACACGTGTAGAGAATGTGTATTCACCGAAGTGCGGATTGGTGGAGAGGACCGTATTTTCCGGGCCGTAAACAGCTAAAACAAATTTTTGTTCAAACGAAAAAAAAAAATTTAGATAGTGCGGATTTGGTGCATAGTCCGCTCATGGTCGAAAAAAAAAATCGTACGCAGCACACTTTTAAGGTTGTATATTTTATTAGCTCACAAAGAAACTGATGTCATGCACAAATCATCATTAACCTTTACTCAGCCATTCACAAAATCTGCCGCGATCTAGAAACAAAAAAAAAATACTTGCATATTTTGCACCGGTAGTCTTCACCTTCTAAAGTTCAAACTTTTTAGACATGTAGTCCGCGGACTATATTCTGTAAACTACGGTATACTTGCAAAGTGGCGTATACATATCTCAAGCTCGGACAGATGGAAACAGCTTCCATAATAGGCAGTAGGGGTTGTGTGCTTCCCAAATTTTCGGGGCCCATCGCTCTAAAACCCCTTTTCGTTTTTTTTTTTTTTTATTTTTATATTAGTGACACTACTATCAGAGAGGTTGCGAGCAGAGCGCGTCTTGTGCGTGATTGCACCTGCTATAGTTTAAGAGCCCATCTGGGCGGAAGACGGCAACGACGACGACGGCGCAGCAGGTGAAACAAAGTCTCACGCTGCTCGGCGAACGCGCTCGCTAACGTCGGACACTCATCAAACGGCGACGCTCCGGCGAGCACGGTCGGGCTAATTTTCCCGCTTTTATCGCCCGTTCTGCCCGGGCCGGACGAGAAAAAGCAACCCGAGAAGACAAGCGACCGACGCAACAAACGCTAAAAAGAAGCAGATTGCCCGGCCTTCTGATTGCCGCGGGCCCTTCCCTAAGAAGGATGCCGATTAAACGGGCTCGCAGCGAGATCATCTCCTCGGTGTTGGATCCAGAAAAACCGAAAGGCAATTGGCTCTCTCTCGGGGCTGCGCAGGAAATGCGGCTGACCCCGCGGCTTCCGGTGGCAAACGCCGTACGAGTCGTTGACTGGGCGCCTCCATTGAGCAGCCCTCGTGAGAAAAAGAGATATCGAAGAAAAACGAAGACGACGTCGGAGGACCGGTCCGGCTTCACTACGAGGTCCATTGCTCTTGTCACCTGTGCGCGCCGCACTCTGCGAGACAGGTGCCTCGGGACAGCCCGGGGCGTTCTTCGTGGCACGGTAAACGGGTGCAGCCGCAATTAGGCAAGATACGTCGGGAGTCCGTGAAGGGAGAGGGCGTGCACCGAACGACAGGCACCGGGATTTTGTTTTGTTTTTGCGCCGTGGTTTGTTCTGGTGGCGTGGGGTGTGTGTGCGTATGCATACGCTGGCGTACGTTCATTCAGACGGTTATCCATTCAAGGACGGCGCCGTACACCTGGAGAATATCTGGTCGCTCTTTTGCCGTGTAGCTCGCCCTGCCTCTGGCTGCAGGCCGCGTGGTTTCTTGATATGATTCTAGGATTGTTGGTGGACCGGCGCTGCCGAACGCGCTTGTCGTCCTTGGTTGAGCTTGGTGGCTGAAGCAAATTCCGTTCGTCCTTTTTTTTTTTTTTTATGCGTGCGGTTACGTTAAGGCGACTGGTATACTTCGTTTCGCTTTAGGTGTGAGCGCAGCAGAAGCTACAAGAGTGAGCTCCGGGCTTCCTGCGTCCCTGCCAAGCACGCGCGCTCGTGCAGTGCAAGGACTGTTCAAGGCCACATGCTCACGCTTGTAGCATCGGCTGCGTCTGGACTTGGGCTGAAACGAAGTAGCTGGGGAGGGGCAAGGGACGGCTTTACGAAGAACGCTCTGCTTCTACACAATCATTGGCGTACTTAGCGCTTTGCGAGACCTGTGTCGGAGATAAAGCCACTTGTAATGTTGAGGTCGGGTTCATTTCATGGACATCCGAGTTCAAAGAAGTCACTCTGATGCAAACTTAAATAGACCATACCAAAAATGAGAACACATTCACCTTTGGTACAGGAATTTCTTTGCTAGAATGAAAAAACGGTATTAGCTTCAGGAAAACAGTTTTAAAGCTAATGGCACTGCATATCTTGCAGTAAAGGCATGACTTAAAGCTGCGTAGAACGGTCGGTTTTTCTCTCTCGAAAAACAAACAAACAAACACAATTGTAAGACAGATACAAACGATGTTCATAATGTATGCTCTGAAATCCACTCGCATGTTATGTGTGACGCACAACGAAAACTCGTCTACGTTTGGCATTTCTATAACTTTTTTTTTTATTCCTGTCACGAAAGGGGATATGAAAATAATAGATCCTGGCGGATCTTTCGTGTTCGCTGTAGCTTACGAACACGAAATATTCTTAGAGCTTTCCTGTTCATGAAGCTTACGAACGTGAAAGGTTCTTGCCATGCGCGTCGATACAGCCTGTTCAACAGGCCTCCTTTATGATAAGAGGACTCGCGATCTTTGCCCATATTTCTTCGCAATATGTCCACTGCTGCACTAGCACATGTCAAAGTCGAGGGATCTCTACTGGAAGATGATGTTCACGTCCTCTCCGTCTTAACTGCGCCTCCATAGAAGAACAACACATAAACTAAGGCTTCTATAGTAACAGAACCCGAAAGGAATATAATTTCTGCGTCACTTTTTTGCGCGGCGGCGTCATTAGCTTCGCGATTGCCGCAGCCTGGCATCGGTAAGGACCTGCTCGCTCTTCGCAACGGGAGCTGTTCGCTTTGCTCGGTCCGACGCCGGAGTAGTACACGAGGAACCGAGGTCTCGCACAGAACCGGCAAGGTATAGTGCGTAGGACTCAGTTTCCGAGCTCGCAGCGTTCCCGGGAGGCGGGTCGCCCGCCATCTTCTAATTAATGTGCATGGCTCAGCGCGATAACGAGCCGTACTCGAGCAAACGCACATTGCACGGAGGCGCGTGCGCCCGAGCGCGCTTCGTCTAGCAGCACAAGCGAGCGAACTAATAACAATCATCCAGCCTATAAATACAACGACCGGAGAGTGGCTGCTGATGGATTTTTGTCGCTTTCGCTCTCTTGTTTTCTGCGCGCTTTTTAGCCTTCTATGAGGAGCCAGCTTCGACGCCGCCGGCCGTGTGCGCTGCTGTTGCACCCGGGGTATAGCGCTGCAGGCGCTCGCGAGGTGCTCTCCGAGGAGAGCTCCCATACATAACCAACTTAGTACGTGCATCTTGGTTGTTGTAGCACGTATCCCCCCTCCCGTGTAGGCTTTCGGTCTTTCTTTCTTCTCTTCCGGCGTTTCAAAAGGGGGTGGTTGTTGGCTGTGCTGTCATCGCGGGGGGTGCTCGGGCGTTCCCCGCGGCCCATTTTGCGCTCACTGCCGCCCGCGTGGATGTTCCCGAAGCCGAGTACGTGCGTCGTTCAGCCGTGCGCGCCTCGTGGCTCGCTTCTTTCTTTTTGGTGTTGTTGATTGTCGTTGTTTTGCATTTTGCGTTCATCGACGAGGCCTTTAAGTTAGTTTTGGAAATGGGGAGAGGAGAGGGAGCGAGTGATGCAGAGCCGAAACCAGGGAGTTGTGAGGATAAAAAAAAAAAGGAGCAGTCGAGGCCCGGGCCGCGGTGTTATTGCACGCCAGTGTCATTAACTGGTTGGCCGACCTCCGCAGCCCCTTCGTTGGCTTCGCGAGCCGCCGCGAGTCTGTTAACGCAACTCGTTAATTCTCTCGCTGGTCTTAACGCCGCCCGCACGGTGTGCTGGCTGCTGCTGTCTGGAACGTCCGGCACTTTGGAAAAATTTGCTCTTCGAAAGTCGGGCGCGCCTGGTCAAGAGTTTAGAGGAACTTTTAAAGATACGGGTTTTTGCTTGCTAGGGTCGCTTGCGCCCGATTTTATCGTGCCGTGCACATGACTTTCGTTGGAGCCAGTACTTGTAAGCGATGTTTTAAATGTGCTTCAAACTCATCGTTCACTACTTTCTTACTTATATGTACAATAGCTTTCCGCACTTCCGTTTTTTTTTGTCTTTTTTTTTGTGTGTATGTTTGTTATTTCATCATGGTTTAAGGGCCGACGAACAACCAGAAAGGAGGAAACTTTCCCTGAATTCTTTTTTTCCGTTCGAAAAAGAGGGAAACCCTCCTCCTTTTTGCGGGAAGTTCCGTAATTTCCCGAGAGCTAGCCCACCTGAAATCGAGAAAAAATTGAATGAAAATACCGAGTGGGCTAACTTTTGGTGTGCAATCAAGAAAAGTCTTAGAAGATGATATTTTTAGATCATCTGTCCCTGCCAAGCTTGGTATCGCGGCGGGGCAATAAAGCAAAGATGACGGTACTTATCAGTAAGCAATGTTTGCTTATATCGCGCCATAGCTAACTAGACGCATTTACACCGAGGTCATCATCGATCCCAACACTGCAATTACAAGGAGCTGGACTACCTTTCGGTTTTTAAAAGAAAATTGCAAATCGAACCAACAATAGGGTTGGGTTACCTTTTGGTGGGTGGGGCATCTCTCCGGATTCTACGGTAGCTCGGAGACTCGTTCTTGTGTGGGGAGAGGGAAAGAGAATAGGACGAGAGGGAATGGAGAGAAGGAAACTGGGAACCGGTTTTCTGCCCGGCCGGAGACGATTTTGTAGGTCGGTCTTTAAGCTATCGTTACTGATAGAACAAGAAGCGAGGGGCGTTTTCTAAAGGTACCCAGCCTCCTCCATTCGCTTGTCAACTTCCGCCGTGCTTTTGTCGGGCGTGCACGCCCGAAGCCTACGAGACGCCCCAGTGTTATCCAAGGTCCAAAGCTCGCTCTGGATGCAGGTCAGCCGAAAGACTTCTCGGCTGTTGTCATATATTCAGAGGCTACAGAATAAATCTACGGCCGCTGGTATTGTACCTAAAATAATAACTAGTTTTAGGCGAGACATAAGCACGCTTTACTAATGAAGGTGCGTGAGTAGATAGCACGAACCTACGTTCCTTTTTTTTACATCAGACTTCCCGGCTGAGGTGTTCGCCGTACCCTATTCTTCTCGGTGTTTGAATGTATTTAACATTTTCCGATTTTTCAATGTTTCCTCGTATCAAACTCTGTACCTTGCTTTCCCTCGGAGGCTAATCCATTCAATGATTTGCATGAGTCATAAAAGCAAACAAACAGAAAACAACCGGAAGCGAGCTCCGCCAGTAGTCAAGTATCGCTGCTGTAATAATAATAATAAGAAGAAGAAGTAGTAGAAGAGGAAGAAGAAGAAGTAGAAGAAGAAGAAGAAGAAGAAGAAGAAGAAGAAGAAGAAGAAGAAGAAGAAGAAGAAGAAGAAGAAGAAGAAGAAGAAGAAGAAGAAGAAGAAGAAGAAGAAGAAGAAGAAGAAGAAGAAGAAGAAGAAGAAGGAGGAGGAGGAGGAGGAGGAGGAGAAGAAGAAGGAGGAGAAGGTGAAGGCGAAGGAAGAAAAGAAGGAAAAGAAAAGAAGGCGAAGAAGAAGAGTACTCCCGAGATTATAAAAAAAATATCCAATTTCTTCTAGCTTCGAATGCCGCATGGCAAGGAGTTCAAGGAGGAAACCTGGCACACGGCATTCGAACCACGGATATTGCGGTGACTCTTGTTTGCAGACTGTCGTTTGTATGATGCATGAGCAGTATGACCGGGACTTGAAGTACAAA
Source organism: Ixodes scapularis (assembly GCF_016920785.2). Classification (NCBI taxonomy): domain Eukaryota; kingdom Metazoa; phylum Arthropoda; class Arachnida; order Ixodida; family Ixodidae; genus Ixodes; species Ixodes scapularis. Next base: position 208,751,574 of record NW_024609846.1, on the reverse strand, counting down.
CACACGCCGAAAAATATAACAAAAAATGCCAGGTAAATTAAAAAAAAAAAAAGATTTTCGGATGCGCTTTTTCCTACTTTTCTCGAAATTAATTCCTTCGTTTTAGAAAACGTAGATGGACAAAAAAAAAAAATGTAGAAGAGAAAAGTACAAGCAGCGAATAAGTAACACGGGACGAAAAGAAATGCGCTCTGGGATAAACCCCGAATGCAAACTGCAGGCGGCGGCCCACCGAACGGCGGGAGTAGTGGAGCGGATCGCGCATACATCCCGGTCCTAATCTTTCTCCGTGCGTGTGTATGGAGAATACATTACGGGAAGCGGCTCCGAAGGAAAAATTTACTCGTATACGCTTCTTCTTACACGCCTCCAGTGCGCAGCCGAAACGGGCGCTCTCGAATTAAACTCGACCCCGAGGAAGAGGGAGAGGGAAGAAATTGATGGATTTGCTTCCAATGCCCGCCGAGACGTCTACCGCGCACGCGCGGATGGATGTATACGAAAACTCGGATGCGATGCAGCCTCTTTCATCCCACGCGGCGTCGTCGGTCACATATCTGCGCGCTTTTATCTCGCATCGGAGAGCGTGTGGGGGAGAGTCGCGCTCCATTGCCTTTCGGTTTCTTCTTTTCTTTGCTTTTTTTGTGTGTAAAGTATTTGAATTTTTACTGTATAACTCCCCTTTGGTTGCTGCACGTGCTGCAACTTCTTGTTTCTGTATATTCGTCTGCTTCTGTTTATAGTTTCGGGATGACAGAATCTTTCGGAATACCGATGAAATCTCCTGGGATACCTGTGGTTTACAAATACAAGTGCACATACTGGGTACAGCTGGTGTGCGGAAAAACGGTCAGACGAGAAGCCCGAATACCAACTTTTTGAACTAACGATGGAACGCAAAGGACTCTCTACGTGCCACCGAAGCCAACCCATAGCTCGCACTCTAAAAAGGCCCGTGCGTGCACTTCCACGCACAACACTCGGAGAGCCAATCCCCACGACTTACGGAGGCGGCTCAGCGAATGACGATGCCGAAACATATGTTTAGACCAAAGTAAGCAGTCCGAGTTGTGACATTAAGCAATGCAAAACGTCACGCTTGCATTGCTTAATGTCACAACTCAGAGTGCGTCTTTTGGTCTAAATATATGTTTCGGCATCGCCATTCGCTGAGCTGCCTCCGTAAGTGGCGGGGATTGGCTCTCCGAGTGTCATGTGGCAAAGTAGGCGCACGGGCTTTTTTTTTTTTTTTTTTTTTATAGTAGGGTGGGTGTCGCGTGCCCTTCCTGTCAGAATGCACAACGGAGTGTAGTTTCTTCATTTTTGAACTCGTTTACGGACGGGAACCCGGGAGTGTTGGTCGCGCGCTGGTACTGGTGTGGCACGACAACCACGGCGATGACGAGGTGGGGCCGAGGCAGAATGATTGGCCAATTCGTGTTTAGGATCGGGGCACGGTATATATTCCGAGGCTCTCTCGGTATGGTTTCGCAGTTTGACTCGTGACTGGGAATGGCGGCGCGTCAAAACTATACTTCGTCTCACCCTACGATGGACTAAAGGCAGAAGCTACGAACCGCCAGATCCAATCACGAGTAGCTTAGCCATTCCGTGGTATTTCGCTTCGATGCGCGAATCGGTGCCCGCGTCTTGGATCACTGATGGGAATGGGCGGAGAGTGGTTCGGATCGAGCAATGAGTGACTCCACAATTTTACATTGCAAAAAAACAAAAAAGAAAAAAAAAACAAAAAAAACAACAAAACGCGACGTACTTTTTTTTTCAGTGTCGAATCTATAGAAATGACGCGGCGTATTTGGATTCGGAGCATTATTCGTCCAAACCTAATCAATGCTAAGCGTGTCATAGTTTAGCGTGGAATCTGATTGGACCTGGCGGCTCGTGGCTTTGGCCTTTAGTCCATCGTAGGATGAGACGAAGTATAGGTATAAGTATGGTCCCTTGAAAGTTGAAGGTCAGCTGATCAAAGGTTTGCAATAAAATTTGTAATGATTTTTTTTTTAGATCAATGGAAACTTCATTTACACAATCGCATTCATAGGGCGTTTCTGTTTCAATTTCAGTTCAGTTCGATTTTACGTGCATTTGAAGAAAACGAGCGGGTCCGTTTGTCGGCGGCGATTCGAAGGCTATATTGTGAGCGCAGCATTAGAGTTGCTGAGGTGATCAAAACTCCAACGACAAAAAAAAAAAAAATAAATAAAAAAAAATAAACACGTACGTTTATTTTTTTTTAAGAACAAAAGTTTTATTTTTTATTAATTGAGCGTCTGCATTTGTTTTTGTCCATATGCGTGCGCACTCGTGTGTGTTTTTGTGTGTGCATGAAGCCTTGGTTCGAATGTATTTTCTCATGTCTGAGGCGTTTGCACAAACGCAAGTCTGTACAAGGGAATACAATGCCAAGATATATGCTGACATCTTTTTTTTTTTTTGAGTAGGCAGGCATCTTAGAGCAGCACGGATCTTCCTAGACATTTGCTCTGCAACACAGTTAAGATGTAATCTCAACGAGTTCATCTTCCAGCCAACACGAGCTTTTCGCGACCGCAGCCATCCATATATAACGAAAAGCAACCGATATGAACGCGCCCACAATACACCGCACCGGAAACGCAAAAAGACCACGTCAGTCGTAAGAGAGCGTCCCTTTAGAGAGCGCGACCTCAGCTCACTCGATACGCCGTAATGTTTTGAGCCGTTGAGCTGCGATGCTGCGATAGCACGTGGAAGATTTTAATGAGTGCCCCCGCGCCGCAATTAGACTTTTCACAAGATCTACGCCGCGGTTACCCTCTCGACTTTTGAGAAGAACCCTTCGCGGTTCGTCGGTTCGGCTTTGCTTCTCTGCGTGTATAGAGTCAGCGCTCTTGGATAGGCTTTCCGCTGAATATGCCTTAAATCTAGACCGCGCTCTTCCTGTCCTCAGCGCGCGTTTCTGAAGCGTGAAAGCCGCTCCAGTCGTTTCTTTAAGTCCTCGCTACAAGAAATAATTGAGGGTCTCCCGCCGAACGCCGTTGAATGTCAAGCCTCGGTTCGACACACCGAGCTTTCGTTTCGCCAGAGACGACGATGACGTGGTTTTAGTCGAAGGGGAAGGAGACCATCTGAATAAAATTCGCGCGGTGTGCCCACTTCAAGTTCCGGTTATTTTCGTACAGCTCTTACCGTTCGCGTCGTCGAGGTAAAGGAAGCGTGTGAGGATTCTAAACTTAGGCTCAGGGAAGAAAGTATAAGGCGCGCTGCCAGTTCTTTGGGCACATCTTGAACGAAAGTTAAGATGAATGCTTAGCTGATTAATTAAATGGTTCACGAATACATTCGCGCGGTCGTGCCAGAGTGGCCACTTTGAGTTCTGGTTTATTTTCGTCCAACTTTAACTATTTACGTCGTCGAGGTAAAGAAGGTAGCTGTATATTGTGAGGATTCTAAAGTTAGCCTCTGGGGAGAACGTAGATGCCTACTGCACGTTCTTTACGTACGAATTGAATAACTGAGGAGTTGAATGGCTTAAGTTGCTAAATTATTGAAAACCTTGTGTATTTTTCGTTTGGCGAAGATGAAAAGGAAATGTCAAGGGCTCCTACAAAAACCGGTGTTATATATTCTTATTCATTTTTAGATCTATTTTTTACATAAATCTTTTTTTTTTTAAACAAAATTACGCATTAACTTGTGGCCTAAGCAGTTCACATCGAGCCGTCCCATTCCTCTTTCGCGCTGTTCTGAAATCAAAAAGGTAAGATTATGCGTATGCAGTCCGACTGTGGGCGAGTGCATACGTTCTCATTTCTGAAGAGAAGGAGCTGAAGATGGACTATATTGTGTTTACTGAGGAGACGTCGACGAATAAAACTTTCGTTATGAGCTCTGTATTTAGCTTCCGACAACTTTTGGAAACCTTAGATTGTATTGCACGCAGCCGTCGCAAACTTGACGGCAACCTGCTGACATAATAGAAGGCCAAGTTCTTTCACTTTTTCACGATCGCAGATATTATTAACAGTCTTCGCTTGCCATCACACTAAAATGTGAAACCTGTTTAAATACAGGTGCTGCAAATTTCAAACCGCCGTCGACAGCTGACTTGACCTATTTTTACCTAAATGACGGGGTAAGAGTTTGGCCTATGTTTCCGGCAATGACTCCGGAATTGTGGCTCTAGTGTATATATTTCCCGATGTAACTTCGGGTAAATTGGCAAAAAAAAAAAAAAAAAAAAAAGCCCCCCCCCCCCCCCCCCAAAACAAAAAAATACAATACGAAGTTGTGTGATTTCTTTTTTTTTTTTTTTAAGTTTTAGACTCATATGAGGCGAAAAAGTAATCACTCATCGCTTTTCACATATCTTATCCCCCTTCGTACCCTTAGGCCACCCCACCAGAAGGAAGGTGCCCAATCAACGTATGATGATGATGACGATGGTGTTGATGATGATGGTTTACGTCGCCGTTAGAGTTCTTCCGTCATATCATCGGCAAGTAAATTCAATGCTAATTGGCCAATCAAATCGGGTGTACGCTTATCCAGCTCAGTCAAATCCCACTCAATGCTTACGGAGGTAACCCGAGTATGCAGAAGAACACTAAAAACGCGCACACGCGGAATACCACTTAACGAAACGGAAGAAAAAGAAGAAAAAGCGCTTTCCCGAAACGGGCTGCCGATCGCTCGTACAAGAGGCGGACTCGGTTCAAGGGCGGCTTCCGAGGAGCTCCCCCCGTATTCATTGCGGTCGTGGCGAATCCACCATTTAGCCCGAAACAAAGGACGCTTCCTTCGACCAGCGAAGCGTGAACAGGCGGTCGTCCTCCTCCGCCCAGCCGTAACACAGCGAGGACCAACGCCGGGATCTGCTGGCCAGGACGCCGAGGAGCCAGTGGTGGGGGGCGGGAAATGATGATTGCCTAATGGGAAGCAACAGCTCGAACGGCAACTGCGAGGCGCCCCACACGAACGAGCCTCGGCGAGAAGCGGCTATCGCGCTCCGCAGACAATGTATTCCGATCAGCGGCGCGCATGCAGTCGTTCGGCGCCACTGCCGCGGGGCGACCGGCCACCTGTCGCGAAGGGGCGACGAGCCGAGCCCGGCCCGTGCTCGAGGGTGCGGAACCGCCGGACCGATGTTGCCCTCGGGGCAGCCGCGTGGTCGGAGGGGGACAGCCGCTTCGGTAGCAGCTTCGGGAGACCATTACTTCTCTTTCGGCGCCTTCCGCTCGCCTTGGATCTCGCCGGAGGGCACACCTGTCTGCCCCCGATTCCGAGGAACTGTTCGTCTTGGCGCGCCGGGATTGCCCCGAACTTGTTCTTTCTGGGCTTCGGCTGCCGGGATGGCGGCATGTCCTCGTCTTGTCGACTCAATCGAGCGACCACGCAGCGCTTGGGAGAACTGGAAAGGGGCAGGTACGATGGGCAATTCAATTCGGGATATTATTTTTTTTTTTTTCTCGCTGACAGTTAGGTGAGAGGGCCGTTCTGGGGCCGGCGCAAGCCTGATTAACTTTCGGTGCTTGGGGGTTATCGATGCCCCTTGCTTTAGCTTGGAAACATGCCGGACTCGTATCCCAGCTGTCGTTTTCTCTTGGAAGGGGTAAAGGCTGTTGGAACACATGGCCGACGTGCAGAAAACCTTTATTTCACTTTTGTTTCTACCTCGAAATAGGCAGCGATAGCGTAAGAAAGTCACGATGTCTCTTTCGGTTGTTCTTGATTGGGCTGCAATGAGCGTGACTTCACCTCATGCGCGGTTGGCGCACTATCAAGCGGCGCGTTTAGTCATGGAAGCGGGGCTACGCGACCACACATCCAGTGCGCTTTTGGGCTAAGGGCTTCAGGACGCTGCTGTTTTCAACATTGGTGCGTATGGCGCGTGCTTTCCTCGCTTTCCGAAGCAAGGGACATGTACGTGCTGGTCTGTGGAGATCGCACGCTGGGTTGTGGATTTGTAAGGAGTGGTGTGTGTGTGTACGTGTGCGTCGTGAGTGAAAAATCGGCGGGAAAATGAGAGTCAATTGTGTATGCGCACGGGGTGCTTTTGTCACTGACTCTCGAGGGGTTAGGGTGGGGGGAGGATAGGGGGGTACTTAGGGGAGATAGAGATAGGAAGGGAGAGAGTTGGTTCGTCCGGAGCGGTGTCTCACCATCCTGTATGCCAACGTTGGTATGTCTAGACATGAGTGCAAGCGACGCCAATGCTACAAACAGGGACATGTGTTGTCGTGAAAGACGCTCTCACAGCACGCGAGCGTAGCAGGTCCGCTCGAAGCGTTGCGCTCGCTTTGTTAGCTTCGCTCTCGCTCGCACTTAAACCGGGATCAAACCGCTTATACATCATACAGAAGGCACTTTGCATACAGATTCGAACGCGAGTCACCGCGAGATACGTGCTTCGAATGCCGCGTGGCGGGGGGGATCGGTGGCCGAGTGGTCTAGCGCACACCAGCTCGGAGGACGTGGAGCGAAAGCTCGCGCTGCAGGAGCCAGGAATCCTGGGTTCGAGCCCCACCCCTGCCCGTTTCGATCTGGATGAGCATCGTACCGGCGTGCGGTCGTGTATCACTACTGCGTGATGCACGTTAAAGACCCTAGGCTAGCGGTTGTACCGCACTGGCTAAATTTCTCATCTACAGCTGGGAGACTCGTCGCCCTTGTGAGGCAGACCAAGTTCTAGGCTGTATAAACACACACACAACCCAATGCCGCGTGGCAATGAGCTCGAGGAGTAACATGGCAGGCGGCATTCGAACCAGGGATATTGCGGTGACTCGTGTTTGCAGACTGTCTTTTGTATGACGTTTGTATGACGCTCATACATCCTAGAAACACAAAAAATGTAAGTGTACTTCTTTAAGGTTTTGGAAAGAATATCTAACGAGTGACGTAACTACGCTACCCGCATGGGCGTACCAACCGGGGAGAGGGGGGGGGGCTGGCAAGGGGGGCGCTTGCCCCCCTCCCCCCCAGTTCTCAAAGTGTGGGGGGTCAAGGCATGTGTTTTGCCTCCGCCCCCCCCCCCCCCCCCCCCCCCTTGAAATAGCCGCCACTGGGCAGGCCAAACACTAACCGGCGGCGCCGCAGGGATACCTAGGGCACCGCCCCCGCCCCGGGGGGGGGGGGGGGGGGGGGGGCGGGTCTGGTTTGCCCCTCCACTCAAAAACAAGTTCGTACGTCACTGGCTACCATTACTTGAAATAAGTAACGTAAGTACGTTACCCTGGTACTCTTTTGAAAGTATAACGATCGAGAACGTTACGCGTTACCGAGAAAAAAGTAACGCGTTACCGGTAACGCCGTTACTTGTAACGCGTTAGCGCCAACGCTAGGGAGTTTTCGTAGATGGTTTCCGCTGTCCCGCAACGTTCTCCACAAGCCGCTACGAGATCCGAGACTCTGCAGGCAAGGCTAGCGCCGCGCATGCGCAGCGGTGGCGTCTTTGTTGCGGAGAGCGTAGCGGAGGTGACAGAACGATCTACGGAAACTCCCTACTATAGCTTCGGGGTAGTGATCGGAATCTAGCGTCCCGTGCGACACACCGCGTACCGTTGTCGCTATGCCGCGTGATGGACCCTTGGACGGGCATCGCTGCGTCCGCAGACCCGTAGTTAGGGTTGCGTCAAGAGAAAGTCTCGTTGCGAAGAGGGGGAAGGACGGAAGGGGGGAGGGCCGACGCGTCCCTCGCCGACTCGGAGCACGAAACACAGAGACCCGGATATTGTTTTTCCGCGGTCCAATCGCTCCGCACCGGAAATGCGCGGATGCGCTCAGGCGTGCTCGCGGTGAATTACGGAAAACGGATTTGGCGGTCGCCAGCTCCCCTTCGACGGAGGTCCCCGGCCGCTCGCGGACGGTACCTGCCGCGCTGCCGCCGGCAGGCAGTCCTCGTGCTCGGAAACTTCTGCACGTGTGCTGCCCCGACAAGCACCCGGGGCATCGAGAATCGTCGAGTCAGTCACCGCACTGTTTCTTCCCTAACAGATGTGTTATCTACGCCCTAAAATTTTGCTTCAGAAGTTGGCGTATGAATGTGAACAACGGCGTCACGAAGCCTTGCGTTCCCTAATGGCGCGTTGAGCGACCTCAGTTGCCACCGTCCATCTTGTCGTAAACAGTCACAGCTTACAAGCAGTCGTAAGGCAGTTGGTCGCACTGAAACGCACTTGAAGCAGCCTCTACACCGAACAAATTTAGAAAATTATTAGGGCCGTGGAATCAGTCGGTTGACCTAGCGAGTTATGAACTGCCGAATAAATCACCGCCTAATTTAGTAACCGATTAGGCTGTCAAAAGTATATTTCTACGGGTTTGTCGCGGTTGTTAGCTCTGCCCGGCCTGTGTGTACTCCTATTTAATACACAACCGTTAGGGTCCATTCTTAAACTTTAATTGATTTTGATTTGACATCAGTCGTGCCCTTCGAAGGAGCGCGGTTAAGCTTATTTTCTTAATAAATGCGTGCCTCGCGGACTACCTGTACTCAAGGAATATATTTGTCTCAAAGCGAGAGTAAATTCGCCGTTGAGCCTCAATGTTTTTTTTATTGTCATTGCGTTTTTTTTTCTGTGTTTCTGCCAACAGTAATAGGAAACATTAATAAGTAAATCACCATCCTTATGTCATATAGGTTTTCATATCAAACGGATTAAACTATTAATTAATTAATTTCTCGCCAATCAATCGGTGAGAATTTATAACTCCTGCGTACCCGTATAAAATATTAATCTAAAAGAAAACACTTGGAGGAAGCTTTTTTTATTCTATTCTCGTCAACGAAGGAGCCTAAAAACGAGAACATAGTGTTGACGGTGGAAGGCCTTTTTGCACACGGCTGAATTGCCAGCTGTTTCGTACGATCGGCACAAAGTGCATTACCTGTCACGGGCATTTTACTGACATTGCGCCCGTATATATGCCCGGGTATACCCTTTGTTTATTGCCTACTGATCGGACCGAGCACCCGTGCCCGCCACAATGCGATCCGACATGTCGAATGATGGATCTTGTGGACGCGACCGACTCTTTTTTTCTTCTCTGTGTCGCCAACGGAACAACTGTTCGATTTGACTTTGAGGAATCGGCGATTATTCTAAAAAAGGGGGCTTCGTCGGCGCGCAGTTGCTGTCTCACAGACGGAAAAACGCAGCAATGTCGAAAGGATTACGTGTCGGAAAATGAAAGGGAGCCAACCCGATGAGTTTGATTTCGAGGCAGCGATAAGGCGCCATTACATAGTCACCTGTGTGCACACACGTGCTCAGCCTGGTTTCTCTGAGTCCAATTTAGGGTAAGTATGTTCATATCATTACTGCTTGATTCACGCTAACGACCCCAGGCAAGCAGTCGTACTGCACTGGCTGTATTTCTCATCCGTAGCGTGCAACATAGTCGCCAGGGGCCCTGGCAGATTGCCCTCACGCTATCTGACCATCTCACGACAAATTTTGTTTTTCACTTTGAACTGGTCACTATTTCGAGATCGCGTTTAGCTGGTACTCAGTTTAGTTTAAAATTACACTACTCAAAGTTATATCCGGTGATGAAGCATACGAAAAACTTGCTTAAAATAACGCTTCTTTTGCGAGGAGATGAGGCTAGAGTTCCCGTATAGGCTCCCTACGGGAGCCAGAGTTGCGCGATCACGTGAGGAGCCGGATCAAGTGCCGTGCAGGAAAGTAGACGTTGCACGCGCCCCGGCGTACGTTCCCCTGCTTTTGAGCGCGCCGCGCGCCTCGAACGTGCGGTGCCAACTATTCGCCGAATTCAGTCACGTGACGAGCGGCATCAACATGCCGTGCAGGAAAGACGGCGCTACGAGGATGAACGCGCAACTCTGGCTCCCTTTTTAAGCCTATAGACGCTTTGCAGAAGCTGTGAATGGGCGCCGCCATAACTGACCTTCAGTTTTTGTTCCCTCTTATTCCGTTCGCTTCACTTCACCATTAATACAGCACGACAGGTTATTGCCATTTTAGATGCTACTGTGTTCTTGTGCCCAGCATAGGCCCTTGTGAAGACCCGTCAATGCCCGCTTCAGTGGCTCGGCATCTCGGTAAGACAAGAGAAGGGCGGCTATGGCGGCTCAATCTGGCACGTGTGTAAAGCGTCTATTAGCGATGTGCGTGGCCAAAAGCGTCGCTGCGGTCAGCTTTCCACGATTGGCCATACCATGGGCATATGAGCACTGTCAGATTGTCAACTTTGACGGTGTAAGTTCCGGGTTATGATGGCTCCTAGCTTCTACTCTGCGTTTTAAACACACCATCGAACTCGTCGTCACACCCGATGGTAAGTAGCCAGAATAACAACTGGTGACGTAACGGCGAGGCAAATCCCAGTCGTGACGTCACGGAGGGAAGCTATAAGAGGGTGCCACTGAAACATCTCGGCACTAACCGCCGAATTCAGAAACCTCACTCAAACTACACTCAAACTGAAGGGCCCCTCCACTTCCTCGAGGAAGGCTCGAGGGCCGGCGCTGGCCAATCGCAAAGACGGATCCACCGTCGCGATTGGTCAGCGCCGGCCCTCGCGCCTTCTTCAAGGAAGTGGAGGGGCCGTTCAGTTTGAGTGTAGTTTGAGTGAGGTTTCTGAATTCGGCGGTAATAGACCATTCGCTAAATTACCCAAGCATCAAGGAGAATGCAGGGATTTGTGTTCTACGCGCCACACGCGCACACCTTCCCCGTATAAAAGATTCGAAGTAAATAACCAAAATAAAGCGCTGACCAACGCGCGTGAAAGATGCCATTTGTTTTAGGCATTTGCTTTAGAAAAGTTACTACTGCTGAGAGCGCGTGCGGCGCGTGGAACACCAATCCCTGCAGTCTCCTTGATGCTTGGGTAATATAGCAATAGGCGCGATTGGAAGCGTCGCTGTGGTCGGCCCACCAGAATTGGCCGAATGCTGACTATGACGTCAGCAAAGGACGTCTCAGCGACGGAAATAAGAGGAATGTAAGAACTTCAATTTTGACGGTGTTGACAGTGTTGCTTTGAGAACGCTATAATCTCAGGCTTCCACCATACCCATTACCAACACCATCGAACTTGCTGTTCACCGGGTAATGACGTCACGAAAGGTAACCGAACGAGGGCGCCACCGAAATATCTCGCCACTAACACAGGAACTCTAGATGAGGCGTACGTGCTTCGCCATCTATCGGTAGGATGCTGCACGCTAAACTCGGTTTCATCTTTAGCACGAGCGAAGCCACGGCTACACGCGCGACCACCGTGGTTTTAATATATTTGTCGTCTTCGCGTTTTCGTGCAGTTCAATCTCTTTTCAAAACACCATCCTCACACTTGTAGGTTCCGCTTCGCTCCGACTTCAAACGAAGCGGAGTACTCCAGCGACCTATAGGGGTCGCCACTATCGGGCGGACATGGCGGTCTTAGGTCGTGCCGTGCCGTGTGCCAGCTCAACGCAAAACGCTCGGGTTTCATCGTGGCAAGCATTGAAATGATGGCGTAAGCGAGTTTCCAGCGGCTTAACCTTCTTTCGGTATATATATATATATATATATATTGCGCACATTGCACGGCGCTTTTAGCAGGACATGGGAGTTTTTTGTTATTATTATCAGAGATAGTATTCACAGGCACCACACTTTTCTCCCTAAGTGCCCCGAATAAGGACCGTTCCACCTCGCTTGTAGGTTTTCTAGACGCCAATGAATTCTAAAAGAAACGCGCGCACACACACACATACACACAAATTTCCATCGCTTGCTCGTGCTAATAGTGCCTAGCTATGAAGCATGCCATAGCCTCCTCTATGCTCACAAAGTCTGGCAGTTCGACAACGGAACATAGAGTGCCCGGTCGCAGATTTGGAGCGTGAGGATCGGGTAGCACAGCGCATCAAAGAGCCATTTCTTCGGAGAACCTAAACGTCAGCGCACAGCTTTTGCAGCGGCGAGGACCCGAAACACACTTGTTTACTCGGGAGAAGTGTGTTTCAACGTCTCGCCGCAGCGGGGCGCCAGTCACGTGGCTCTCCTCTCATCCGTTGTCTGGCGCTCCACTTTTTTTCATTTCGGCGGCCGCTTCCCGTAGCGATCTGCCAGTCTGTGTCAGTATATAGGAGGCTATGCCATAGCGCGAGCGAGCACGTCCGACAGCGAACCTGCCTAAGCTACCTGCACGCGCACGCCGCGTGCGCTGGCGTGCACGTCCCTTTTCATTGGCTCTCAAAATCAACACACCACGGGGCGGCGCGGATTTCGAAGCATTCGCGTGAGATCAAATACTTCTACGATGAACTGCAAAAAACACTCGTCGGACTCCGTAGGTTTCAAACCTCGCCAGACCCGACCTCGCAAACTTGAAGCTGGAGCATCGCGCAAGGCCGGATGGAAGCTCGCGCCAATTAATGACGCTACAGGCAAGCCGGTCGCAGTCCGACGTCTCGCCAATTAGCCGTTCGCCCTGACTGCGCGCAGCGAGTGCCAGGCACGAGCCACACTGTCCAGCCCAGCGCTCGGCTGTGCACCACCGATTTCGTGGCCCGTCGCTACGCTCCTCCGTTCATCCCGAAGCTCGCAACCCGGTTGAACTTGAAGCTGCGTACTCGTTGGCCAGTGCTACGTCTGCCCTTCGCCACGTGATCACGCTCCTGCCCACACACATCCGCAGAAAGCGAAGTCAGGCGAGGAAAGGGAGGCGGCTGATTGGCCCGGCTGGCGCCTAGCTTCCACCTCACTGTCAGCTCCGTGGGGGTAAAACGAAAGCCGGCCTCATCGCTGCGGTGAGCCTCGTCCAGCCTGCGGCCGACGGCCCATCGGGGAGCGTTTATCGCCGATCTGGCCCGGCGCCATCCGGCCGCGGAGGACGGAAGCACACTCGTCTGCACCCTCGATGGCCGATCGCGCGCGCGAAACAAGCGAGAGTGGAAATCGTCGGGGGAGAGAAGGCGTATTTCGGCGAGGGACGAGGCGATTGAAAAGAACTGCCGTGGACAAAACAGACGGTGCCGCTTGGCCGTGGCGTAGGGAAGAGGAGGGGCGGAAGAAGTGGACCAGCGCAGGAGCGATAACGTGGGCGGGGAGAGAGCGGGGCCGTATCCGCTAGCGATATCCGGTATAGCCGCAACGGCGACCGCGGTCACTTTGTGCCCGCTCGAACGTTCTCGGAAAAGGAAGTCTTTGGACTTTTTATGGAGTTTCGGGGGGTATTTTGCTCACTTTTTTCTCCCTCTTTCCCCCCCCCCCCCCCCCCAAGGGGAGGTTGTAACTGGCAGTTTGCCGCTCCTGCGGTGCTCTGATCAATCTCTGTCCTGCACTTGGTAGTGGCGTGTCCGCTTTACAACCGTCGCGTATGTTGCTTCGTGAGGAGCGAGTGATTTGTTTGGACACACTTATGGTGACGACGAGAAACCGCCCACGACAACTTGCCCTTTCCTGTGCAAAGTTGGGTCACGAGGGCGGTGCTGTAAAAATGCTTCCGGTACTCACCCAGTTTTTATTTTTTAATTTTTTTTTTAATTTTTTGTGCGTCGAAGTATTGCGGTGTATCATTGAGAAACGGAAAATCGCAGTTGTAGTCGTCGAATTCCTCGCGAACCGAACTTCTGCATTCCGAAAGCATGACTACCCCATGTAGCAACTGGAAATAGTCCGGTGGTGTTAGCCTAGCATACGGCCTAGGCGAAAGGCCGTATGCTGTACTTTCTGCGTCGAGTGGTGCATATAAATTGGACACGAATGTTCTGGGGTTTGTGTGTAGTCAGGGAGACCAAAATTTCCTGCCAACCGCTTCCCACTCTACGTTCTGCGCTGACTTAGTGGCGTAAAAGGCAACATTGCCTTTACTCTCTATGAGGGTGCTCCAGATCCAGGCCCGTGGACTATATCCGGCCCGTGAAAGCGTTCCAGGCGGCCCGCGCATGGCCCCGGTTATTCCAGTGGCGACTAGCGCGCTACTACAAACGCAAAAATAAGCGCACGTAAAAAAAAAAAAAAAAAAAAAAACAGTCGCAGAGACGCGCATTGAAGGTGGGAAATAACATATAAAAAAGAACGAGATAAAACTGCATTAAAACGCGGGTTCTCTTGCCATATAATTTATTGTGTATTGTCATTACCCTCGTTACTATCCGTAGTTTCCTATTTTGCGCCACCGTGTTTATACAGTGATGGAAGCGGCATTTGACTTTTGCAGCAGGCAAATTGTTGGTTCCGGGCAGCCATTGACATTTTTAAAACCGATTCAAACATGTTATTACTGGAACATTGAACGACCATTGCATCACATCTTGAGTCAGTCGTTGAGAATAATTCAGGGTTAATTTTTCTATTAAATATATTACTCATTACCTTTTGTAGTTATAATGCAGATAAATATCAATAAGAAGTACAACATGACACTCAACTGACTTTTTAGAAATGAGGCCCAGGTCAAAGAAGGTTCCGTCTGCAATGAGGGGATTAAACAAAATGGTTGAAAAGATTAATCATAGCAATATATTTCAGTTGAGATAAGCTTCCCCTCTTACTCCCTCTTTTCGCGCTTATAGTTAATTTAGCCTGTCAGTATAGCTTATGTAAAATTCCGGGAAAAAAACTGATATCCCCTAAAATGTCGACCAGTGAAAAGATGTCCCACTAAGATTTATAATCCTACAAGACTAAAGTATCCAACATCACAAACTGCGAGCCTCTCCTCTCCTCATATATTAGCAAAAACTAGAGTTGAGTTTAAAAGGGACATTCTTTATTCCGCAAGAGTTTGCGGCATTGGAACCAGAGTTGAGTCGGAGTTTGGTGCCCTTTCGATCGACGGGTGCGCGGGTACATACCTTGACTACTTACTCAAATATACATTACAATGCTCAAAAATACAAAAATACACATACACATGTACACATGCATATATAGGGTAAAGGGTAAATACATATAAATGTATGTATATATCTGTGCGTGTGTGTATATGTGTGTAAATGTGTGTGTGTGTGTATATAAGTATGTATATATGTATATACTTTTTTTCTCCTTCTAATCTTTATTTCTCCTCTTTCCCTTGCCCAAGTGTGAAGCAGTCATCCTGCCAATCTCTTCGGGATAATCTCTTCACCTTTCTAATAAACCAATTTGTTTCTTTCTCTCAGCAAAAAACAAAAAATAAAGAAAAAAAAATTTTTTTTTTTGCATTGTTTTTTAACATTAGTGGTCGACCTAGACCAAAATAATCGACCTGTAATAGTACTGACCTTAATTTCCGAGGCCATCGCGCTAACCAGGCTGAAAAGTTTAGGGGGTTTCGGACCCTCCCGACCATCCCCCCCCCCCCCCCCTTGTCTACGCCGCATGCTTCCTCCTCTTTGCAAATATCAGCTGATCTTCCAAGATCTTATAAATTTTTTTTTGTACAGGAACGTTTGTTGATAAGCAAACCTGCCACTAAAATCGGAAAGCAATTTGTAATATGAGTAGAAGTTACTCGGAAAAAGTAATTAAAGTAAGCTACTGATTACTGAAATAGACATGTAATTGAAAGTTACTAAACTACTCAGAAAAGCAGTTAAACAACAGTAACTTGAGTAGAGTAGTTGAACTACGTACAAGCCTGGTGCTAACCCATGGCTGTTCCCCCGCGTAAGTTGCTTCTCCTAGCACACCAGTGCCAAGCGGGGAAGCTCGACGCACGCGCGCCTCTCCGAGGTGGCGAAGGTCAATGCGAGCGGCGATAGTGCCACCTGGTGGAGGCATGTGATTGGGATAAACATCCTGTGATGTCATCAGCATTATGAGACCCTTATTCTGTGTTACAACAGGAGCCCCATACCACCATTTTATGAATTTTTCTCGCGACTTTTAGCTTCGTGACATCGCCGACATCATCGTCTGTAAGGTCAGACAATGAAGTGGCCAGCAGGGTCGTCGAGCGCATTTCAGCTACAGTGAGTAGAGACACCGGGAAATGCATGTTTGTACAATTTCCCTTCTCTTATACTTCTTTTAAATTGTTAGTGCCGCCCATTTTCCCCCCCTGTTTAAGTTTATTCCTGCGCAGGTATGGCGCAATTTTTAGCACAACTTGTTTTTTGGCGCGACACGTAGAAGACTTGCGTTCATGGCACAATTTTGTTATCATAGGATCTACCATTCTCAGTACTCTTGTGCCTCGTATGAATATGTCGAATTTCCCGTGTCTTGATTTATGACTAGTGAGTTTTCCTGGGCCACAAATATTTTGTATTATCATCATTAACAACATATTAAATAAATAGAACAAACATATGTATTCATCCACCTTATAGTGCTAAAAGTTCTGCTCTAGTTTACACTTCTGTATTGAAATGCTTATTTAGATTTATTTAGTTAGGTATTTATTCATTTATATTTATTTATTTATTTTCCGGTATTCGAGACTCCGGCAAATCCTTAATCCGGCTTTTTATCCAAAACGTTTGAAGGTCCTGCTCTGGATGATATTGAGTCAACGCGTGCGCTGGTGTGCTGCGAAAGTTGTCCCTGTCGAAACGAGTGTTTTATTGTTGTATTTGCTTTCCTCGCTGAGCATGATATGGTTTGGTTAGTTAGGAATTAGGATAACTAAGATAAAGATATCAGCAAATAGAAAATAATGTTTATAAGGCTGTATAAAAGAAGATTCTGTAGAAATGAGCTGTGCACTTTATGGTTGCTACTTTCTAACAGAATAACGCCCCAACGATGCGCGAGGGGCGTTATTCTGTTAGGTTTTTCGCCGGACGGCGCTGCCACAAACCACTGAAGCCGTCTGTGTCGCTTATGCCGCTGTCAATTCATTCCGGTTACCCTCGTTGCATTTGTTCAACGACCTCGCACTCGAGGAGCGTGTCTGAGGGCGAGCACGTCCCTCGCTGTCATCTTGACATGTGGGCGGGAGCCCCGCGCTGGCAGTTAAAACTCAAAGGCCGTTTGCGTTGCCTCCTCTGGTTTATGATCCGGGCCCGGTCCTGACCTGGGTTTCGAGAGCTGCTGGCTGCTGCTCGTACGTGTCGGCGAGAGAATTGGCGGCTTGGAAACCGGACGCCCTAACAAACTCTAAGTGCGCCAATGATCGCGACACAACTGGTGGCGCGTGCGCGCCTCTGCTCGCAAATTGCTACCCTCCATTGGCTCATCGCAAACTTCCTCCTCCGGGTTTCTCTTGGCTCGTTTTGAATTTTTGTTTTTCAGTTCTTACTGCGCGCTGTGTGAAGACGTTCTTGACTGTCTTCTGTCTCCACGAGCCGAACGCTTCCTGCGGGTGATGTGGCTTACGTAGATCTCTACAAATCGGAGGCCGGTTAGAAAGAGGCGGGTGGTCAGTACAATCCTGGGCATTGTTTTGCATGCCTATGTGTATGTTTTAGATCTTCACAAGACTCTTGATAGGGAACCCACCGGCGTTACAGCTTCTTGATACTGGAAACGACTTTAGTATGGCGGGCTCGATATTTCGCGAATTCAGCGAAGTGTGTTTTTCGGCAATATTTCGTGGGAACGAAAGTTCGAGAATCAGGGTGGTGCGCTATGCATTTGTTGCCATAAAAATAAAAAAAAAAACATGTTTGCCGTTTCTTGTATTAAAATTGTTTTGTTAAGTAGCGAATATCGCAAAAATGTGGTACCTGCAAAAATTCAGTCATTTGCAGTATATCCTGCGAGCGGTAATTTACACTTGCTAGTCACTTTTTCGTTTGTTTTCTTTTGTACTTTCGCCCAAATGAAAACATTCCAGTTGACTATTCTGTTATTGTAATCTCTAGAACTCACCAACGGGAAAACTCCTCCTTCATGCAGCGAGGGCAAATATGTTCATTTGGGTCAAACTATACTTTTAGACGCCAGTCACTCTGACTCGATGCTGCCTCATCACGTTCGAGAGAACGAGGGTAGCGTCCGCTGAGCCTTTTTTTTTTTCCTTCTCGACTCAGCGTCTATATGGTGCCCGCATGGATCAATGCTCACACTGACACTTCCAACTAGAACAGCGAGCTTTTTTTACGGGCACGCAAAATGCCCATTAGTTTTGTGTGTAGCTCTACTTTGTACCCACTTTTACCAGCATCGATCGAATAAACTACAGCCGTTTCTGTCTTATATATTGCGGCTTTTCGCATCTGTGGCGTTTCATGTCAACCGGAAGGCCTCCATATTTTGGATCAGCAACTCTTCGCGTCTATGGCGTTTCATGTCAGCCGGAAAGCCTCCATATTTTGGATCATCAACTCTTCGTCATTTTCATTCCGAACAACCATTTACAACGTCCTCACAATATGTGAAACACGCTTTGTCGCATCAGTGCAGCAGCAGCCTTCGATTTACTGGCTCGTTCTCCCGCCGCAGACGTATGCCTCGCTTGATGAGTAGGGATGAGAAGCGATGATCTGGGAGGACCCAGAATAGTCTCACTCTCCCCTTTTAATATTTGAGGGGCACATTAGGCCCCGACGTCTTTGCGAGCGGTCGCCATCGAAGATCCAATTACTCGGAATGGGCACTGCCCGAAACAGCGCTCGCTGCCAACTGCAGCCGCGTCGGGAACGGGCGCGCGAGGCACGGTCGCCCCGCCGGTGCCATCCCGCAATCCTGCCATGACCGATGGCCGCCGGGCTCCCCCGCACCAGATCTGGTCTTCTCTTTGCTGGGGCCACGCTCGGCGCTGCCGATGTTTTCTGCCGGATAGTGGCACTCCTCACCGCTGCCGCCTGCTGCCTGCCTGCCTCGATCCACATGGGTCTGACGGTATAGACGCTGCGCTGAGCCTGGCTTCTAGCGGCGATCCGGGGTGGGGGAGGGCTTATCTCGCCTTCCATCAAAGGCCCTTCCGAAGAAGGGGAGAAATAGGGATCTCCAGAGCGGAATTTCCATCTGCCCGCGATCCTCTCGATTCTCCGTTTCTTAGTGAGTCCCTGCGTCGGGTTCCGCCGCAAGCTCTTTCTGGTCACTGTTACTTATTCTTTGCTGCTTGACGTGTGAGACTTCTTACGACACGAGGGGGCGCGAGCGAGTGGGAGGGGGCATTTTTTTCGGGTTAATCATGGTAATGAGGCGGAGGGCGAGAAGCTTCGAAATTTCGCGTATGTCATAGAAGGCTGACCGGCGTCGTTATTCATCGGGGCTGCACGCCAGCAGGAATGGGTAATGCGTGCGAGGATTGTTTCGCAAGGGTTCGTGCGGAGCCTTTTTCCTTGGTGGAAAATTCGCGTAAGAGATTGCGAGGCATCGCGCCGTGCCCGGTTGATTTAGAACATTGAACCTGATTCCGGCTCGGCAGTCCGTTTCCCCGTTTTCAGGGGTATCTCTGCGACGGGGTGTTACGGCTGCAGCCTCGGTGTATCTGAGGTTCTGCTTGGCTACTCGGCCAGCAGGAAGTCCGCGCTGCCCGCTCGCCTCGCAAATGGTCGGCGCAATTTTCAGCCACCGCCTCCACGCGAAGTTCGCCCGGTCGGAAGTTTGTGTTTCCTAATTGCTACGCTCGTTACACTTTACCAGGAGTTGCGAGGCCGGGTTCCACGTAAAACGAATAGCCTTACCTGCGATAGAGAACAGACACACAGCTACTACTACATGCGAGGCAAGTTCGCGTATCCCAAGTCTGGTAGTCATCTGAAGTTTCGGGGGAGCTAGGGTCGGCTTCGATTTTCTTCTCATAATCATTTCCGAGTTAAGTCCGGTTATATTATCCTTATGTCATTCCTTCAGGACCGTAACACAAATAGTGGGACGAATCTATGCAACTCAGACGCTGCGCTTAGATATTATTATTTGTAGGCATGATCCCATTTAGACACAGCTCGAGCTGTTTGGATCCTAATCCCAGTACCGAAATTGTGCTCAAGGGGTGCTGACGAGGATTCGAGACTTTCACTGAACAATCATAATTTAACTGAAGCCCCCAAAGTCTACCGTTTTATCGATAAGATTAATGTTTGGCCGTATCGTATGTTACATTGGAAGATAGGTTAAGCAAAAATTATTATAAAATATTAGTGTTTATTATTTCTGCGGATGGATAGCTACGAAATGCATTATTCAATAGATTGTGCATCCATAAATAAAAATTAAGGCTTCTTGACAAAATGTATAGTCTAGGATAGTTTAAATTCCAACCGCACGGACAAGCAAGCTGTCCGCAATAATCACACTCACTGATCTGCGTAGCATCTTTTTTTCTCTTATTTATGTTTTCTGTCACAAGGAAATATATGTGCTTTTTAGACGTTTAGCCGTCTGAAGTTTCATTGGTCGGAATTATTACCAAAAACTATCCATGTCTTCAAAAAAAAAAAAAGTGTACATTTTCAGTTTTACAACTGAATTTGCTTGTTTTATTTACAACTTGGGAGGGAAGGTAAGAAACATAGCTTGGGAATGCGCAGGCACGCACAACCAAAGCACCGCTGAAACCAGCGAGCTCGCGCCGAAGGCGGGGCTTCTAGTCTCAGCTTAAAGGGGCGATGCAAGCTCCATGCGACACTTTCAGTATAGTATACGGGCGAGGACATATGACATTCTGAAGATGTGCAACGTCCTGGTGGCTCGTGTCTTGAGATGAGCACAAGAAGCGACGGATTTCCCGTCACACGGATGTCTCGCGTGTTATAGAGCACCAATAGATAAACTTTAAAAAAATTGCGACGTACGGCTGCACGAGGTAAAAGACGTGAAGGTGTATCAGGCACATGGATCTCGCACCTCCGCGGCACCCGCTCTCGCTGCCGTGAAAGTAGACGCTCGGCGAGAGCGCCTTTCGTGGCCGGGACCCTTCGATCGTCCTGGTCGGCGTGGACTCCTCTCCAGGGGGCTACGAGGTGGAGGAGAAAGGGGCCTGGCGTAACAATTGTTCGAATGCGGATAAGCAGCGATCCGCACGAATACCATCGACGCGTGCGCTATCGGCCGAGTGCGAGCGCGGGCGTCGGTCTGCGGCTGCCTTCTGGCCAACAACCACGTCTGCTGGCCGCCGCTGACTCGTCTTCTGCGGCCGAGGAATAGAAGCCATTGTTCCTTTGTTCGACGCCGCGGCGGCAGCCCTTTTCAAAGACCGGATCTGGGGTGCGCACGCGATGGCCAGCTCATCGATGACCGGTCGAAGCTGTCGGGCTGCCACACACACAAACACGGGCAGACGCACGAAATGATCGCCCGCAATTAATGACTTCGGTGTAACGATCGCTGATCACGGACGTGGCTGACGGTAATGGCGGCGCTGCTTCGAGGGCCTTCTCCGATACGGTTGTTGAAGGGGTTGCGTGCGACGGTGCGCGTTCGAAGCGGGGAGGGCATCGAGTTTTTTCCGGTGACCGCTGCTATTTTTCTTCTCTAGATTGAGGCCTCGCTTCGTTGCGGGCGTGTGTCATACATCCTTGGACCGATCGCGCGTGAGCTGCGGTTCATTGTGGTTGTCCTGTCGCATCGGGGTGTGAGTTGGCCGTTTCGTGCCATGTCCGCAGCGTTGGGAAAGCTCGTTGATCTAAGCACTCTATCGAGAGTAATAATTGCGGGCTAATCAAATTTAACAACAAAAGTTTGGATAATCATCGCATGATAAGGTACGTACGCATCCTTGATATTTAACAGCTGTATACATATTTGAATTACGTATGTACTTCCTACTAAATTATGAATAACTTCGACAGGGAGAGGGGTTGATTACAGGAAAGCAGGTGGGTTCTCTTGAGCGTCAGTTCCAGTTGTCAACTCTGAGCTAGGACGTTCGCGGTTTTTTCCTGAATGTTGCGGTATACTTCATTGCTAATTTTTTTAATACTTTCTTCATCTGTCGCATGCCGCGGCAACAAAACATCAGTAAACTGTACCGCGAGTGGTTCGGGGTTTCTTCTCTCCAAAGAAAGCAATTCGAGGTTCCCCGGGGATCCCGACTTTTAATCGACTGTATCCGCAGAATCGAGAAAGCAAAAAGCGAAAACAATCATCCGCAAATGGATAGAGACCCGCGGTTTTTCAAGTTTATGCAGCTCCGTCGAGGAGGGGTAGAAGCTCGAGTTGGGATGATCGCGATCCGTGCAGTGCGCACTGGGAGATGCGACGACGAAGACCGTACAGTATACCGCTCCGGCGCTTTCACCGAAGGGAGGACACACACACACCCGTGCTCCCCGTTTGTTGTTCTCGGGGCCCAGAGGTCTTTTATCATCGAAACGACCGCAGGCCGCGACGCTCCCGCGGGTTCACCAGTCGCTTTTCCTCTTGGTCGTCGTTTCGGTCCAGCGTTGAACTTTGCCGCCTTCGAGCGAGTGCAGCGTGTTTTCGGGCTGGTCCCACGCAAGATGCCCCCGTCGCAGGGCAGCCCAAGGTGCGGGAGGAGGAGGCATCCGAATTTGCAAGTCAATTCGGGCGCCGCTTCACTCCGAGCGCATCTGCACATGCGCAACTCGAGCACGCGACGAGTGATGACGGGAAAACTAAATTTCATCTTCCAATACAGCGGCGCTGGTCGTCGCTTTTATATTCTAATGATCTCTCCTCTGTTCTCTCCCGCATAGTGTACCCAGCAAAGAAAAACGAACCTGCTCTCTTCGCACTCTCTCTGTATGCGTACATTTTTTTTTTTCTCTCTTAGTTCTCAAACGGACCTTTTCGCGCTGTTGACGCGGTACAAAGCTTGTCAGTTTTTGATGTTTATATCTCTCCGATCTATACTAATATTCTTTTCCCCTCAAACCTTTTTTTTTTTTTCTTTTTAGTTCGAACCCGCAGCCTTTGAGTCGGAAATGAAGTACGATTATTGTTATTCTTTTTCTTGAGGGGGATGGGGAGAGGAGGTTCAGGCACCTGTTCAGGTGATCTTGATTGCGCGAAGCGGACCGCTCGATCATTACTGCGGTCCGCGCTTCGGGCTCGAGTTTTCGCGCGTCGGAGTCTCGTGTTCTTTGTATTGCATTATTATTACCCAGGCGTACTCTCGCCCGCGTGCATATGCGCGTGTGATTGAAATCCGGCACGGCTCGTATGAAGGATCGGCGTGGATACCCGGTGATCGCGCAACAAAAGAGAATCCGCCGCTCGAATTACCCTCTCCGTGTAGTAATTTTTTTGTTCTCTCCTCGCTTCTTTGTTTCTTTGTTGGGCGCTCGCATCGCCCGGCGGTCTGTCTCAAATCGAATTCAGCCATCGCGTTGCGTGGACGTGAGGGGGGAGGCCGTGCCGGCGAAGGAAGACAACTGCTGCCCGCCTCGTGCACGCGAGTTTATCATTTTGAGCGAGCATCCGTGAGAGATCGTTAGCGAATCTGGAGCGTTTCACGGGAAGAAAGAGAAGAAAGCCCGGTGCCGGTTGTTTTCCGCGAGTGTGATGGACGGCGGGGAGATTCCGCGCGCGGTCGTGGTTCGCATAATCCGATACGATACTTGGGAGATCGCCGACGATGCGTAACGGGGGACGGGCGAGAGAGGGGTTCTCATATAGGCGCAGAGATGGTCGCCAGGGAGGGAGCTCCCTCTTTGTAGCTGAGACAAAATGAATCTGGAAACTCGTATCGACTCGCCGATTTCGTCTTGTAAACGCCAACATGACCAAATCAAGCGAACGGATGTTGGAAAGACAGCTATGTCTGTTTTTCTTTGCTCGAAGAGGAGCAAAATGTGGATTAAGAAGAGATACGCTAATTTGGAAGAGACTGTGTTCTTTAAGCGGGCGTACGTTTTGACTTCTTTATATGCCCATGCATGGTGACTGTGAAAGCGCTGGACTTCTGTGCCGCCACGCCCTTTATATATTTTTTCCCTAGAACTTCTCAAATTACTTTTGCAAACCTCTTTCGCTCTACCCCTCTCTCTCGCTTTTTCTTTCTTTCATTTCCTTTCTTTCTTTAAGCTGTATTTCACCTAGGACATACAAATTAAACATACGTGAGCACGACTCAGGCGGGCTCCACACCTTGTGCTGCTGGCGATTAACAAAAAAGAAAGAAAGAAAAAAAAATATCGCACTTTTCAAGCGATGGCTTGGTATCTTTAGGTTAGCCTTGTACGCAGATGGAGAAATTTAGCGCGAGATTGACAAAAGTTTCGCCAAATACATTCGCTAACATTCACTTTCCTGAAAACGAAGATACTCCACCCCAAAACGTATAAACGTGAGCGAGGCTTCAGCATCACCGGTTCGGCGTTGTGTTTGTGTGGTCGACCTCCGCTCTTTGTTTTCGACCGGGCATTTGGCTTTCCTAATTAAACTCGTATATTCGGCTTTACTTTGCGGTGGTCGTGCTTTTCCGATGTTTTCCACTCAAATTCTGGGCACTCGGTAGGCGCTTCCGCGTAGCGGAAGCTACGAGAGCGAACTCTGCGCGTTTTGAACGGGCCCTGCTTAGTACTCGCGCTCGTGCAGTACAATAGTATGCTCAGTTCACCCTTAAAGGGACCATGAAGGCAGTTTCGAAGTTTTATTTGACGATTGAAATGGATGTCAGGCACTTCTCAAATACTGTTGACCAAGTTCTAGCCCGAACAGAAGTTTGGGTGCCGCACCAATCGAGCAAACAGGCGCGGTAATAATAGCGCCGGGAACGATGCCTGAGACCCCACCGAGGCGGCGGCAGAAAGGTGAACTAAAGTGCCCCGTCGAAGCGTGACGACAACGGGCTCTTTGTCTGACGATTGGTTCAAACGATAGACGCGCTCTTGGTTGCAATTTCGGTGGTGAGATGGGAAAAAAAAATTATTTGAACGTTGGATAATTTTTTGAAGTTGTAGTTGGGAATTAATAGGTTTCATACTGTGTATAAAAGCATAATCTGAAGCGATCCCTCCGTTTGTCACTGGTTGAACGCATCCCGCACTGCTACCTCGGGCGCGTAACCAGCATCGAGCAACCATGGACAAAAAAAAAAGAAAGAGGTACGAGCGCCGGGGGCGGCGGACTTTTGGTGTTGGTTTCGTGCGTCGTCTCGTGTTCGCTTTGCGAACTGGTGCCTCACCAATCATGCCGCGTTTATGTGCAGTAGTAGGTTGCGCGAAAGGTCGGCTAAAGACGTGCGGTCGATCGGGCGACGTTAGTTTGCATAAACTGCCGACCGATGCAGCAATGCGCAGCATTCCGTTGCGCGCCGTCGTCTTGCTTAGAGCTGTGGACAGCGGTGTCAGGATTTGTTCGTTGCATTTCCGACCAGAAGACTTTGAGCAGCACCTTCACGTCAGCCGGAGTCTGGGTAAAAGTGGGGCGGGGAGTCGCTCTGGAGGTGGCGACCGAGGAGTTAGTGGTAGGTCTGGGGCGCCCTCGTAAAGCGCCAATCCAGAGTTCTGCGTCCTTAGCAGCATCTCCCGTTCAGTCGGCGTGAGGTCGCTGAAGGGGAGCTTAAACTCGTTTGCGAGCGGGGTGTTGTCGTCCATTTCTTCCAGGTTTTCTTCACAGACGGCCGTGCACTAGAGCGAACCACAGGAACCACCCTGAGTGTGCACTAAATCCTACCGATGCCGACAGTGCTCCCTGACGTCACTTCTCTTTCCAGAGGCGAAAAAGGGAAGAAATCTGAATGTTTGTTTCGGTTTCGCAAATTTATTTGCCGGTACAGAAATAAGAGTCACAGCGTTCTAGAAAAAATTGTGTGGTATGCCAGGACCCCAATACTTCCAAAAACACCTTCTTTAAAAAAAAAAATTGCCTTCATGGTCCCTTTAAGCTGAGACTGCAGCCAATGCCACAAGCAGGGGAGTTCCGAGAGTCGCTGCATCGAAGCGTTCTTCTGGAGAACGAGCACTCGCACTAGAAAT
This sequence comes from Ixodes scapularis, assembly GCF_016920785.2. Taxonomy (NCBI): domain Eukaryota; kingdom Metazoa; phylum Arthropoda; class Arachnida; order Ixodida; family Ixodidae; genus Ixodes; species Ixodes scapularis. Next base: position 208,725,854 of record NW_024609846.1, on the reverse strand, counting down.
GCACGTCTCAAAGCCAGATGCGCTTGTAGCTTTGGCTCTAGTCTCAGCTTAAGGGTGAACGGAGTATAATAGTTCAGGGCAGCACGCTCGCGCTTGTGAGTGCACCTTCGCTCGAAGTTATGCGGGAAAAGAAGTAGTCTTCTGTATGTGTGCAGTGCTTACAACTATAAGAAATTGCACTTACAACGACGAAGCTGGAAATATTATTTAGACCCATATTTTCCTTCCAGTACTTTTGAAAAAATAAAGCTTATTGTATTGTATTGTATATACAAAGTCGGCTCCATGGCACAATGAGCACGGTCAGAGGGCATGCTCAGTACCACAGCGCAGATTGTATTCTTGGGTCTAAACACATCTCGAGCCTTGTCATTGAGCAATCACCCTTCTTGGATTGCGGCCTTAAGTTCTCCTAGCGGCTTTGGATTTACCAGAGTGTACCATTGGCACGGGTCTGTACTCGCGTTTATCAACAACTAGTTGGGGCATGCTAGCTTCGCGAGGAGATTTTTTATTCTCGCATTATATTGGACCGGGTGGCAATATAACTTCGGTCGCCGGTCCCTCGCCGTGTTCTTTTCTCAAAACCCCGAGCAATAAAAACAAAAAAAGAAAAAGAAAGACAGAAAACAACCTTGTAAAGAGATGTATAATAGACCGAACCATATTTGTGTGGTTTCCAATTGAAATTCTCGTCCACCGACCGTGCCGCAGGCATACATACATTCGCGAATGTATGTATGCCGCACCCGCCGAAGCTCGTGCAACCGTCAACCCCAGGCTCTCCCCGCGCAGCGACCGCGAAGGGACGCTGAGAACCGAGCACTCGTCACTCAAGGCGACAACGAGTGACCGCGGTTCCCGGACGACCCCGGCCGGGACGCAAGCACGCGCGCCCCCCCGCGCAGAGGACACCGTCGACGGGACGAAATGGACCGACGACGTATAGCCCCAGATCGCGCCACGGCGGCGACGACGCTATGCGCATATCTAGCGAAAGGAATTCGAAGGGACGGGAGGACCCCTTCTTCCGTTCTCGGCTCCTTCCTTTCCACACCCCCGCTACTGCTGGGTGGGGAAGGGGGTGGGTTATTGTATTGTGGCTAATCAAATAGATGGTCTCGCTGTCTCTTCTTCTTGCTGGGGCACCACGCATGCAGGGTGCGCCCTCGACTGTCCCGCGCCGAACCTCTCTCTCTTTATTTTTCTCGCTGTATTGCTGCCACGCTGCCATCCTCGTTTAATATTTCATACGTGAACGAATGCATATTCGGCGCTGGCGACGACGCGAGCGAGCCGTCGCTCGACTCGCCCGCTTTCCGAACGACGCGCGAAATAAACAAGCTTTTTTTTTCTTCCTTTTTCTTTTTTTTTTTTGGGGGGGGGGGGGGGGGGGGGGGGGTTGCTGATAAAACCGCCGTCGGGTGGCGGTAGTGACGGAGGGGGAGGCGTCGTCCAAATAAACTGTCGGTCGCGCCTCTCTTTCGAAACCGCGCGCGGGCACGCGCGTTTTCGGAGGTTCGCCGTGGGAGTCCTGCAGGGAGAGCAACTCTTTCTGGCGTCCACAAAGCAAGCTGCTGGTGCGGTCCGTCGAGTACGTCGTCGTCGTGCTCGGCTCGCGTTAAAATGTTTTCTTTGTTCTTTTTACGGTGTTTGCGAATATATAGCTATCTCGAAAAATGCGTATTGCGCGATACGTATTTGCGGCGACGGGAACTCTCCCCGTTTTCTTCTGTCTCCTGTCAGTTTGTTGGTGCGGTGGACAAAAACAAATGGGCTCTTCCTTCTTTTCTTCGGATTGTTTGTTTGATTCCCATTATTTACGAGGCCCATTTGTTTATCGAGTTGTCGCGTAACGCGCGTCGTTCGCTATATTAAATGGAATAAAACATAAACGACGGCTGCGTTTCCCGCATCCCTCCAAATGCTCCAACTAGCGTTCCGTGTGTTTGTATGCTTTTTTTTTTTTACCAGGCCAGCGAGCGGTTGAAACTCTGTGAAAATGCTCGACTTAACAAGTATTTGATAGAGAGCTCACTCATTATCTCATAGCTGGTCCGTGATCGACAATGAAAACTTGCAGAAATACTTTTTTTTACAGTTACAGATTTGTTTAACAGTAAACAACAACAACAAAAAAAAATCGTTCAAGCGTTTAGTTTTGCCGCAGCATGAATCAAGCGACAACCACATTGTCGTCGGTCTCGGCAACGGGGGATCGGCAGAAACAAAACGCTCGGGAGACGCCAGTCGCGCGGGAACAGTCGGCGGACTATCAAAGATAAAGCGTGGGTCCTCGCACGCCCGTCTGACTGCTGCGCGGGGGGGACCAAGCGCCGGCAGCGGTTGCAACAAAAAAAGAAGGCGACGTAAGCAACGAGAAGAACGTTGGGAGGCTCATTGAAGCGAGATACAAACAGTACAGACGTTTCGGATCTGACTTTGTGTCCAAGGATTCCGGATGCGTTGATGGGGAGGGACGCAGCATCCCCCAGTTACTTCCTGGTCGCTTTTGCTCCTCATCTTTTTTTTTTTTTTTATTGCTCTATATTTGTTACAACGTACGTCTTTTTTTTATAAACTTCCTCGGTCCCCACCCTGCACTTTCTGTACTTCGTCGCTCTCTACTGGATGGCTCTTTGTTTTTGTCTTTGCGGTTTCGATCATCCGCGGTCGCGTTCAATTGAGTCCCGACACCCAGTTCGGGGAAGACCGAATTGCTCTTGTTGGGCGCTGTGTCGTGTTTGCTGCTTTGTTTTGAGGCTCGTAGAATGAGGCGCCGCCGGAAAAAAAAGTTGTTCGCGTCTCGCCGAGACACTTCCTCGTCTTTTTGTTGCTCTCTGACGGGCATCAGCGTCTCGAAGTGCGCTCGCAACCAAACCTTGAGGCGAACTGTATTGGGATGGGTTGTTCATTGCCATTGTTATCACTTTCAGTTCTTCACTGTCAGCGTCAAGAAACGTAAAAAATCAACGGCATTGTCAGAAGCTAGAAGCACTTTTATACTTAGGTTTATCGGACATGAACCTTCGATTTTAGGTGACCTACAGATACATCTTAGAAAGAAGGGAAAAAAAAAGAAGTATTTTATGAAGACATGAGAGACAGTCATACACAGTAGGCCCAGTATGTTTGGAGGTCTTCCAGCCATTGATGCACCAAAGTTTTTTCAGCAACAAGAATACATATATGATATACCAACTGTAATCATACTAGCCAGGGACGCTCCGCTAGCACGGGGGATAAAGTTTCGGTTCACTGCAGTCAGTGGTTTGATTCCCGCAGGGGCGCACGCAGTCTTCTGTATAGACAACTGGCCGTATTACCAATTTTTGTCTTTTCTTAAAACATTTCTCGAGGCTCTATGCCTGGTACGCCGCCCCTAAACGGACCTTGTATTAAAAGGCGATCTCTCAATCATTTTTTTTTCGATCCAAATCTTTTGTACGCCACGAGACAACGTTAAACCACAACCTCTACTAGCCCCACTTGCGCTCAAATGCTCGACTTGGGCGCGCTCCATTCATCCACTCCGGCCAACGATTTAACGAATGACGAGCCTAACGGCCTCCGAGGTGTGGGTAATTTCGCCAGCCTCTCCGTGCATAGAGGGAGACGCAGTAAGGTGAGAAATTGAATTACGGCCTCGATGCCGGGCCGGATTCCGTCGGCCCGTTTGATGGGCCCGAGCTCGCTTGTTGTTTCCCGACGGCGGTAACTCAGTGCTCCGAGCACGCGTCGGCGGCGGCCATCTCTTTCCACGCCGAGCAGCGATCGGCTCGCGCGAGCCACTTCGCGCATAAATCAGAAAAGGAGACGACGCCGTAATTCTGCCGTCAGAGGGCCTGCGCGAACAGACGACTCTCCGCTTCACCTTATACGATGAACCGCGACGGACTCTACGAGCGTTCTCAACCAACCCAGACGCTGGGAACTTGTCATGTGACTAGGCGTGATACACGTCATCGCGCCTCATCCAAAGGTCACGTGATATGCACGCGGTAGTGGAGTGGATTCGATGGCTCGTAGCGTCTTCCGTGGTTCATTGCGAGGTGTGAAATGGGGTATAGACTCTGATACGCGTACACGCTCTCTCTCTCTTTCTTTCTTTCACGGAGGGCGAAATTAAACTTGCCCGTATTCCCCGGCGTTCTCTTGCGCGGGAGGAAATTTATAACGCACCGCATCAACCTCCCCCGTGAAAAACAATTAAAAATTTCTCTCCCCTTGGGCGGTGCAGTAGAAGCCACTTCTCCGCGGCGGCGGCGTGGTCGTCGTCGTCGGTGGCGCCGAGTATTGCTTAAAGCGCCCGCTACGCGGAAACCAGAGAGTTTTCTGTGCCTGGTTCCTTCGTCTTTAAGGGCGAAGCAATGAATTATCGTCTCTTCTTTCATTTGGTCCGCGTGGCTCTTGTTGTTTCCCCCTCCCGCAATTTTTTTCTTTATCCCCCTTTCATTTTCATCCTTCTTCGGCTGATGCGAGCGGCGCGGCGTATCACAGTGTGCGCGATTAATTTTAACTCCTCGGAGCGGACGCATCGGCTCATTACTTTCGGCCAAGTCTGGGAGTAACTTTAGCTGGCTTCGTCGAAGCCCCTTTGAGGCCTCCCCCTTCATCTTCTCTCTCTCTCTCTCATCTTGTGACGCCATCTTTTATTGCGAGAAGAGCGGCCGGCTACTCTCCTCATCTGTATATTGGTGATCGAGCGGTTACGTAGTCCTTCGATTTACTGTAGAGACGTTTCGGCATCCGTAGAATGAGGCGTCGTTAACCGAGAGAAGCACGGTTGGCGTTTTCTCATGACTTCAGATGTACGTGAAGCGAGCATAGGTATACAGCTATATACTATATAACGTTTCCAGAAAGTTCATTCAAATCACGGTGCTTCGTCGACATACTTGCAATGCACGTATTAGAATGGACGCTTGGGCAAGTTGGGGATTCATTGCAGGCGGAAACAGCGCTAGAAAAGACCAGGACAAGAAAAGTAGACACACAGGAGACCAAGGGAAAACAAAACAAAGCAGCTTCATTAGTCATCTTCTTTCTTTTTTTGTGTCCCTCGTTGTCCTTGTCATTATTTTTTTTTTGCGCCGTTTTTGTTTGCATGAAACCTTGCTGCATGTTTTTTTTTTTCTCTTTTACATGTTTACCGTATTTTTTAAAGAATATTTGCAAACGCGTTGCGTTTTTTGGAAAGCGAGTGTACTAAATTTAAGTTTTTTTAGGGGGGGGGGGAGGGGGGATATTTTGTAAAGGAGCCTTTCATTGACCTTGAACGCCTTAAAAACGTAACTGGGGGACAGCTAGAACCTGATGAATTAAGTACAGTGCCTTCATACAGACACGCGCTTTTTTTCTTTTAGTGGTCCATCTCAACCATTTTTCACCCATTTGTTCTTTTTTTGTTTTTGTTTTTTAGTACGCGCAATTTGGTGTGCGTGCTCGAGCGCGTAGCCTCGACTAATGCTTAGACGTCATTTTACCGCACAAATCACGCACTCACTGCGCCAGCTCGTTCCGCGCTGGTCCACTCAATGCAACAAAAGATGCCTTCACCCTGAGACAGAAGTGTGGGCACCCCAGGCACGTAGCCAGGGGGAGAGGGGGGGGGGGGGGGGCATGAGGTTCGGGGCCCCCCCAAAAATTTTTCATTTTGCTGGGACTTCCTCTCCTCCCTCCCACTCATACAAAATTTGTCATGGGCGCCCCCCCCCCCCCCCCCCCCCCCCCCTCCCCCGAAACAAAATCCTGGCTACGTGCCTGAGGCACCCTATGATGAAACGTCTTCCTCTTTTATTTTTTTTTTTTAATGCTCAATGTGAGGTTACCCAACACGCGTCGATATGTGCACGAGAGGTTTCATCGGGCATGCACTGCATGGTGATTAAGTATTCTGCTCTAAAGCAGGGGTCCCACTGCTCATACATCCTACAAAAGACGGTCTGTAAACACGAATCACCCCAATATCCGTAGTTCGAATCCACGTGGCATTCGAAGCACGGATCTCGCGGTGACTGGCGTTCGAATCTGTGTGCAGACTGTGTTCTGTACTTGCTTCTGTACGACGTAGTAGCAGTGTGACCACCGGCTTACACTACCTTTGTGCCGTAACGTGGTGGGGAAGTGAAGGTTATTCTACTCCTAAAATGCTTATTATTGCAGAAAAAGAAAAGAAAAAATATTACAGTTTAAGCAACATTAAAAACATATTGTTTGTAGATACCGTAGATTCGTAAGAGTTTCTAGCAACAGGTTTGTGTTGAATGGGCTGCAACGCTAACAAATGCATCACTCAGATCGCCGAAATAGGAAGTTGGGCGACTTGTATGTTTGCCCTAACATCCTTCTCTGCACCACCGCGCGCATATTAAAAAAAGAAAGAAAGAGCGAAAAAGAAAGTGACATTTGACATCAAGATGAACTTAAAGAAATACCCGTAGGATTAGTGATGCTAACCCGCTCTAGGCGATCTTAACCAGCTCACGGGAGACTATTAATAACCTGGCAACCGCCCGCACAAACCCAGCTCGGGTGGTGGCGTGCGGTGAAGGTGACATTGCTGAGCTGCTCCGACTCATTCATCAAAGCAGGCTTCTCCCAACGTTTCGCACAAAAGCCGCCAGGGTCGTCAGAATCAGGCGTCGACGCTTCCTAACCATGCTACCAGACCACCACAACGCCGTGCCTCTCGCATGTGCGCCCTTCAGCGCGGGCGTAGCTCGCCGTCGCTTTTAAAAGTGAGGCCTGCTTCCGAGACGTCATTAGCAAACAACTCTATCGCATGCGTATGCGCCGTAAACAGAACAACAACGGTCGGTGCAGAACAATACCAACAACAACAACGGCGGAGGGGGGCATTGTTTATGGGGGGCAGAAATGCGTGAGCGGTATTTGGTGCGGGGGCCTCCCACAGGGCGCCCCGTGTTTGCAGCAGCCCCCGGTTAGGAACGAGGTCCCTGCTGAAGGGGCTCACGGTTCAGGAGTTCGTAAACCGCGGACTCGTCTTTTGTCTTCTCCGCTCTCGTGTGTCGCACATCCGGGACTGCTGTTCCTCGCCGGACAGGGCGCTGGAAGCCAGCGGAATCCGGAGGGACTCTTCCTTCCGGTTCAGAGAGTTATTTCACCAGGGGACGAAAGTTTTGAAGAAGCTTTTTTGTCTGTCCAAAACAATTTACTCCTTTTTTTTTCTGTTAAAGCTTTCGGTTCCATCTGTTTAGTTGATACGGTTTTACTCAGGGAAGCAGATAGGAGGTTTATGACCGGAAGGAGGGCACAGCATTGCGGACACAAAGCACAGACGTAACGGCTCTAATTGATGAATTCACAGCGTTATAACCTTTTTTGGGGGTTAAAAAACTGATGACATTAAACCGGAACTCCAAGCACGAAGATGTCAAACATCTGAGCATTTATCGTAGCTCCATGTACGCTGTCTGCGATGTGCACCTGCGCCTAAGCCTCGCTTTAGTTGGCTCCTCAGAAGTAGCTTTTGGGGGAGCCTACATATAAGGACAGCCATTACGTCCAAGGGTTTCTTATTCATTCCGCTGACACGGTTTCTAATCCAGTTGCGGAACTGTAACGACCACGTACCAAAAAAAAAAAAAAAAAAACACGTTGGCAGAATGTGCGCGATTTCCTTCGAACACGATTTTCGTGAAGCGTGCGTTGGCCTATGAAGTAAAAAAAAAAAAAAATTGGAGTTCTCGCCGAAAAAAAAAAGTTTCGAAGACAAGTTCGTTAGGGCAGATTTGATCTCGTATGCGAGCGACGGCGTCGACGGAGCTGCTCGCCGCAGATCAGAAATCAGAGAGCGTCAAATTTTCTACTCTCAAAGCTCCCACATACCACATTCTTTTCTCCCCACTCTTCACACACGCACAAATAAAAAAGATAAGTTGGCGAAGGAAGACCAAAAGCGAGCAAGGAAGAAGGCCTAGAGGAACGGCGCTCATTACGTATGCAAACTCGATTTGTAATTCCCACCGAAAACATTAATGGATTGAATTCTTCTCTGCACATTATCGGAGCTGCGGCAAGCAGCAGGGCGTATCCTTTATGCCCGTGGCCGCGTCGCCTTTGTCCTTTGGGTGCTTTTTGGCTCCTCGGCGGGTGGATGGGAGGGCCTCTTCTGCTCCGTCCGGGCGCTCCTAGTCGTCGTCGTCTCACGCGTCGCCGAGTTCCGAGTACCGTACGAAATCGGCAATGGGCCGCGACGTCCCGTGCCTTCGGGGCGCGCACGTTTGGGGAAACCGTTTTTCTCTTTTTTTTTTTTTTCCCCTTACACGTTTGGAAACAATCCTGAGTACGCCGCTCGCTTTCTCTCTTAGAGCGCGCTCCGAAAAGAAATTAGCGGCGCGTTTATTTTTGTTCCACTCGAACTTTCTTTCCGTTCTGTTGCCGGGTAATATCGGGAGCTCTTTGTTCCTATTGCCTCCCCACTCCCGCGCGATTATTCCGGCACTTCGGTCGTCGCTGGCTCTTGTTCTCGGGTTCACGCCGCGCAAATGCGTAGTTAAAACTTTTACGAGCGCGGCTGGGCGCCCTCGTCGTCCTCGCCGCGTTCGGATGGGCAAAAGCGTGCGGAAGGAATGACCCTAGCCCTTGAAATGACTCACCAGAGAGGTCAGCCACGTTATTGTAACGGTTATGCGTCTTTCTTTCTTTCCTTTCTGAAGAGCATAATGTAATGACAAGCTGTTTCCACCATACCGACTTTCTCTAACGCCTGTTTGGCGCTTGTTTCAAACATGTGTTTCGTACCGGTTGCTTTCCGCCTAAAGGCTGGTTTAGACATCGGCGCTTGAGAGTGATCGAGTGCGGCTGCCTAAAGGCTGAGCATATGCTTCGGTTCTTAACCTGTTATCAACAGTAGGTTCTTCACGAAATGAATACCTAACTCGTGCGGCGGTTTTACTTTTCCGAAACTTCCTCACCAGTGTGTGGGAATCTCTGAACGCGCACTGAAGAAGGGTCGTAATGCGCAGCATACTGTATATCTTGCGAGGCCGTGGGTTTTGAAGGTGGCTGTGTTCAGTTTGTCACGGTTCCGGTGGCGTACGACATTGATACTGTGGAACGTGTCTATGGCTGATGTTGGTACGATCGCCCTTCTCTCGGCTCTTGCATTGTGCTTCATCGATGCCTTCTGCTTCGCAATACGGAACAAACGCGTGAAATCACTGCCATCTTTGAGCCTTGCGTGGTTCTCCGAGTGTTGGAAACATTTCTGCCGATGGCGAAACAAATTGGCCACGTTTATACGATTGCCGCCTGAAACACCCTTGTCTCGTTGATGACATAAATGGGAAATTACGCATCGCCATAGTGTCTTCCTCATTTCGAGCGAAAAACTAGATTCCATTCAAAAAACAAACAATTCAACAAAAAAAAAACCGAGTGATTTGTTTGAACTTTTGTTTGCGTTCTGAGGATACGGTGATGGTCCCGCGTGTCTGACCTCGGGCGCCTTGTTCTGCTCTGCAGCACCCTGCCCGTCCGGCCTGGAGCCTCGGGCTATGCGACCTCTTCCCAGTGAAGATCACAGCGTCCGAGAAGACTCCGTACCGGACATTCGACGACAAGGTACGTGCCTCTGCCCAGCCTCTCTTCCTCCTGGCTCCATCTATGCGATTCCGCGGTGGCGTGCCCATTGCGTAGAAACCATGGGGATTGAGACGCGACTCCGACCGGTGGTGCGGTTGCCGCGTCCCTATTTAGGGCCCTTTCATTTACGCCTGATGACGTCAAAGAAGCGTCGTGTCGTTGACTGCCGCGCTCCTGGCGGTGTCACAGCGCCGCGGGTAGACGCGGCGGACGCCTAACCCTGCTGCAGGTCGTTCTACAGCTTGGCAGCACACGGTGGCCTCAGCAGTCACGGGTTGGGACGCCGCGGCGACAGCGACTCTCGCGTTCGCTCCTACTTCGGAAACTTCTACGATCAACCGCCAGGGTCGCGACATCCGACAGCACGACACGCCGACTTCTGTGTGACGTAATTTGTCGCGACTTCAGGACCACTTTCGATTCGTTTACGATAGAGGACAGCAAAGTCGCCAACCGAAGACGCTTTCCAGGCACCGAATAGAAGAGAAAATGTTAAGTTTAAGGTGTGATTCCCGTCCGCATAACTGTGCTTCCTACCGTGCAAGAATGTATACCGCGAAAAAAAATGTATATATAAAACGGTAAAAAACGATCTTGTAATCGGGTAAAACCGTTTACAGAACAACGTGGCGAAAGAAAAAAGTGAATTCGAAGCGCAAGTCTTTTTGTGTCCGTATTAAGAAGGGAGCAAAAACAAAAAAGAAAAAAAGAAAAGCAAATGAAACGTTCGAGGAGTATAGCGTTTAGCGAATCCCCCCCAACGACTAGAGCACGCCCGCATTTATGCTCGTCGTCAGAAATATGCGCAAAAATAGAAAGACAGAACACGACCGAAATCGGCAGGAAGTTTTCGGCACTTCAAAAAAGACGTGAGCTGCAGTCGAAAAGAGATCTTAAAAGCGCGCTCGTACGCGCCCCATTGCGTCTCGAACGGGAAACTTTTTTCGCGCTAATCTCCGTCCCCGCATGGGCGCAGATCACCTGCGAAGGCTCGCGATGATGTGGCGAGTACGCTTAATGCACAACCATTCCGATGCGCGCTCGTCGCCACCCGCCGTATCTCGGAGTGTGCTCGACGCTGTTATTACGTTTTCCTTCTCCAACTCGAGGGCGAAGCTGCCCCCTGTCTCCCACTCGAACGTTGCTGCCGAATAGCGACAAAGGAGAAAGAAGAAAGAAGAGAAGCGCGTTGTCAACATTTTCCCCAAACGAGACTCCATACCTCCAGAGGCGGCCGACACGTCCGACCCGGCACCGCTAAGAGCAAGAATTAACGGGCGCTAAGGACGTTAAAGAAGAACCCGCTGCGCCTTGCCCCCGAGACAGATCGTCGTCATCCCCGCGTTCTGCTGCTCTTATTCGACCTCTCCGTTCATCGTATACTTTTTTTGTCTTTTTTGATTCGGTTTTCTAGCGCCGTTTCTTGTCCGTGCCGTACTCGGGCTGCGTGCGCTGTGTGCGTGCGCGTGTGTGTGTACACTAAGCGGCGGTACGGTGCGAGAGTCCGCGTGGTGGGGGCGGAGACGAGATTTTTCTCGAACGATCGTCACCCCTTATTTATAAACATAATTTGGCGGCGGCGCCTCCGCCGAATGCAAACAGCGTGCCCAGATAAACGCTCGCGCGGCTGCTCGGGGTGGGAGTGAACGCGGGCGTCGGTCGGTCGGTCGTTCGTCGCTCGCGCAACCGCTGGGCTCAAATGAGCCGGCAAATTATTCGGCACCGGCAGAGAGCCCCACCGGCAACAACGAGAACAACAACAACAGCGACCGTAAGGGGGCGATTCCGAACTCTGTCTGGTGGTGCTCTCCTTGTTTCCGTCTCCCTCGGTTCGTTTGTTCGCGTTTTGCTCGAAGGCGGATCAAGCGGATGGCACGGCCCGGCGTCTCTTCTCTCGAATGCATACGGCGTGGATGGTGCGCATCTAATAAAATGGACACACGCTAAACGTCATCGCGAGTATCGCTGTCTTAGTAGTTACCTTGAGTGGCCGGTTAGCACGACGTGTCATCGCTAGCTGCAGCTGATCGCGCTGATGGCAACCTGCCCATTTACGGAGCTGCCCACGGACCATATCGTGCATGCCAAATGTCGAGAGCGGTTCTTCTCGATCTTCCTTCGCAATTCTGTCTGCTCGCTTCATTGCGGCGCACGTTTCCACCCGCTCTTCGTACGCGCGTTCCCGATCTTGTTTTCCTTTTTTTCTTCTTTTTCGAGCGCTCGAGACAGCCAGGTTTACGAGGCCGATACCCACGTTTGTTGTTAGTCATTACGTCGAAGGAAGGCTTTCTCTGCGCGTCCGCGAAGTTCTGTATACCGGGTGTTGAAAGGATGAATGAACGGTGAATGGAAGTTCCATATGTGCGGGGGCACGTATCTCTCCCTCCGAGGACCGAGCGTTGAAGGACGGATAGCGAACGTTGTGTCGCAACTGTTCGGACTCAAGCCGTAGCTGAAGTCCCGCTGCGACCTCGGAGATCACCGGGGCCTCTCCCCTCGTCCCTCTTCAGTTCATCGCAGCAGCGCGAGACGGCAGGAAATTAAAAGCGGCGATATTTCAAGCCCATACCGAGATCGGCGCTCCACAGTCTCTTCGTGGAAAGGGGGGCCCATAGAACCGTCGGCCGCCCCTTTAACCTCGCGGCCTGCGTCCGCAGTTGGTGCGTCGCGGCGCAGAAAGCGGCCGTGAATGGCGGCGCCCCGGCGGACAAGACGCGCTCAGAATGCGCCCCTAACGACCTTCGACCAACAATATGTCCGGATGTCGCCAGAAGACGACCCCCCCCCCTCGAGCCGCCATCTGAATCGGGCGCAGGGTCCCCCCAAGACAAAACCAAATGAGCTCCATTGACGACGGCATAAGTGCGGTTCGCTCGCGCTGGCTTCAGCACCCCCGTCCAGCTGATTGGGTCGGCGGATGCTTTTGCTGTCGCTGGCCTTGCCGCTCTCCTGATGACCGCGGACGAAGCCGGGAATCGAGCAGCCTTTAGCTTTTCACGGCAGACGCCGCTCAATGACAAACGTCCCGGAGCGCCGCCCCCACGCTCCTTGTTGGGGTCTTTCTTTCAAGCGCCACCAATATCCCCGGACGGCCTCGTCCGCCATTGTCCACCTCCGTGCAGGCTCCTCGGGCTTCCTACGCCATTACCTAGCGCCATTGAACGCAGGAAGAGTCGGCTATTAAGCTCCCTGCGGACTGACACGCTTTGATGGAGTTTGTTGCGGAGGAGGTTCGGTCCGGGCCATTTTAACTTCGCAGATCAAATCTGAAGCAATGTTTGAGACTGGTTCGTTCTACCTTTCCTATTTCTATTTAAAACCCGGCAGTATATAAGTACTCTCGCGTTGGTTTTTTCTCTGTGCGGGGACGAATGGCAGGCATTGCGCGGTACGCGTGTCAGTTTCTTTTTTTTATCTCAGTCTGTGTTATGCCGGTAGTGAGCGGGTTGTCCCCGGATAACTTATCTAGGGGCTCGTATGGAGTAAGTTCTCATCTGGCGCTGAAACAACAGCCGATCCATCAGAGATTTCTCGACTCTTTTTTTTTTAAGTGAGTTTTACTTGTTTTTTAGACGGAAATCCTTCGATGAGATAACCTTACCGCTGACGTTTTCATAGACCGTACACCAGTTTTACATTTCAGAAACCTTGGCAGAAGAGTGATCTCGTTTCCAGATAAACCGAGAAGCATAAGTCCGAATGTGGAAAGAGACTATGAGGTCGTAGTTAGATATGGCGATGACGCCTGAAAGAGGTCTATAAAGAGAACTGGTTTAGCATTCCCCCATATATGTGAGAGAGGGTGGAGAGACAGAGAGGGTGTGTGTAAGACTGTGGGAAGTTTTCTGCCCTTGTGCATATCTGCTTTTGAAAATTGTTTTGCAGCCCCCATAATTGCTATGCCTACAGTTTCCGACTGTCAGACAAAAATTGTCTAGAAGTGTAGTTCTTCTCTCATTGCGACGTCTGATGCAGATGAAAGGCATAGTAGCGATCAAACTTAGGGCATCCTTTGCAGGGATGGAACACACCCTCTGGAGAGAGGGGCTCGCAGCACCATTTTCCATAACACCATTTTCTAGTACATTACAATATAACGAGCCGTTGAGATTAACAAACCATCGGTGCAGGGAAAGACGATCTCGGTTGACTGGTGAGAGTGGGCGACGTAAATAGATGCCTAAATGAAAAAAACTTCGTCCTATTTATACCCAGTTTAAACGTTAACCAGGGGAGGAAACGTTGTGTCCGCCGGATCAACCGGCGCAGAACTTCAAGAAGCGCGTCGAGAGTTGGCCCCAACCGGCATCCAGTAGCAGACGGTCGGAAGAGTTGGGGCGAAGCCGCCATCGCAACAGGAAAACCAGGAGGAGCGGTGCTCGGGCGGCCGATCGCCGTCTCGGTCGACCAACTTCTCCGCAGGAGCGAGCGATGATGTGCTCCAGGGAGCAGCGCTGGATGCGACGACCGGCCGCTGCTACCGATCCCGGCCAAGCAGGAAGGGGGGCCCCGCGGTTCATGCAAATGAGCATTCGGGGTGGCGGCGGGGCTTCCTGGTGGTTCGGCCGACCTTGACACGGCCTGCTCCGGAATGTCGCGCACCTTGTTCGACACCTCCTGGCAGGGGGCAAGGAGCCGTCGCGGCTTCCGAGTGGTGGACGTCTTTCCCGCCGTCTCCCCGTGTGTACCCGGTCTCTTCGAACATGCGGCGGATGACTCGGGTATGCGAATGCGCTTGGGAACTATGCGACGAAAAAAGAAACTCGGGGTCGAGATTTATTCCAGCTATGTTCATGAAAATTCAGTCTGTGGAAAGTCTTACCGAATCGTCCTTGCCCTTCGTTCTGGTCATGACCTTCTCCAAGCGTAGAAAGTGTGATCTTATCTTTATTGTTTCTTTCTTTAAAAAGGTTTCGTAGATTCAGCATAAATGAGCAACTGGCCGTGACTTCTTCGTGTTATTCGATTAATTTTTATCATTACGGTTATTGGATTTAATTTCGCATACCACTAACTTTTTGTAACGTACACTTAGCCTACTTTTCTAACCTACACCTAACCTACACCTACGCCAGAGACGCACGGTGACATCAGTCCCTGGCGCATGTCAAAATTAAACGCTAGTTTGTTAATTTAATTGCTTTTACAAAACGTAGACATTTTACGGACTCTCAAAATTAGTAAATCTGATATTAAATTTTTTTCGACATTTTTGGCAGCTCCGACAGAGTCAGAAAGACAGCTAGGCAATAGCCCGACTCCATTCCTCATTGAAAACTTGCCGTTTAAGGATTCCCGACCGATGGGTCTGACCGACCTGAACTGCAGAGAGGTCATGCGACCGTAGTCGCCTTTTCTCCCCATCCCCGTTCGTGTAAATAAAGAAGAGCTTGTTTCGCCATCCATCATGGACTTCAGCTCACTCTCGAAGGTCACATCCTGGGCAAGGCTGCTGACGTGCGGTGCGATCCACGAATCAAAACCGCAATCGAGATCTGTTCTTCGTGCTCTGGTTAACCGACAAAGTCCACCGAAGAAATTGACGGCTCCGGCACATTAGCAACCTAAGGACGTTCCTAGAGCATCGTGTTTCCCCCGATTTTCGCTGGCGTCAGTCTGCACTAGTTCTCGAGCGCGTAAGAGATGCACCCAATACACATACACGCCGTGCCACTCCCCCGGATGAGTTGTTCTGCTCGGCGATGCGACAGTCGTGGCGGGTAAAGACCTCGCGCGACTGGAGCGCTTCACCGGCTCCTCTGCACAGAGCTCGGCCTGTTGCAGCGAACGCGGTCCATCTCCGTTCTTGATTAATTCAGGCCGAGGACGGAACTCGCTCGCTCTGCCTGGCAGCTAGTTGCGAGGCGGCTAGCGCTCGCGCCGATTCCGGATATGCTTCTTGCTTACTGGCTCGCCGTCGTTTTTCTTGTTTACCCGTGATTACGCGCGCAGAAGAGCCTGTCCTCGCCCGCCGTGTGCCTGAGCAAACGCGTGTGCGAGCGCGCTTTGAGATCCTGTCCCCCTTCCCCCGAGTCGGTATTACGGAAAGCTTGGATGCACCTTACTTTTTTCTTCTTTTTCTCTTTCTCTTCCCTGGTCGTAAAAACGAAGCCTGCCAAGAAACATCTACGCGCGCGCGCAATGCACGCGCCGAAGCGGTTACTCGTTGCTTGGGCCGTTATTAATGCCCCGCACATCTCGTGTGTCATGTAGTGTACGTCTGTGTGCACGCGCTTTGAAAAGAGTGGAAGGGGGGGGGGGGGGGGGGGCAGAGAATATGAGCAACACAAACGAACAAGCAAAAAATATTAAAACGAGAAGGGAACTAATACCGCCGGCGAGTGTCAGCGCGCGCGATGGTGTCGTTACCTGACGGTGACTCGAGGAAAGTTTGGGCGGCTAGTTTCGATGTCTAATTAGAAGAGCCTTCTTCCCCGACGCTGCTTCTGCGTGCAGCAGCAACCAAAAGTCTCTTCGAGTTTCTTTGGACGATGACGGTAATGGTCTGGTTCGTGGCGTAGGCGTGTGTCTGCTCGCGCTCTGTATCTTCGGAGTTGGTTATAGACCGCGGATGGGAGTTTCCATACTTGGGCTGTGGCCTGCTCAGAAATGGCGCAGTTTGTCCTAATCACTTTTTTTTTTCTTACCTGCTTACGGTTTTGTTTGTTTCTTTTCGCTTCGGCGGATACCTCGCTTTAATGATGGGGCGTGTTGGCGGCTGTGGTAATGATCCGCTCTGGGGGATAATTATTTAGATGGAATGAAGATGTCTACGGTCGTTACTGCTTTTACTTGGGTTCTTGCAATTTGTTTTTTCGTTACTTTTGTATTTGCCGGTGATTGAGAATTATTTTTTATGATGGTCGTTGGGACTCATCTTTCAGCCTCCAACGCTTGTATTTCGTCAACATAATCTTTATCTAAGCAACCGCATCATTGTCAAAATATAGAATTCTAACAATGTTATCTCTAGTATCCTCGCAGATATGCAGAAACGTCTTTAACAATGGAGGCGTACGTTTCACAGTATATCCATCGCGTCCAACATTTTACCGTGGTTCCCTCAAACTTTTAGAACTTATTATATAAGCTCATATATCAGCTATCCCTGGCATAATTAGCAATAAAGAGAACGGGCTGATCAGGCACTAGAGAATATCTATGCTCAACCGTGTTTGGGTCAAAGTAACGTTAGAAACATTAACTTTTTTTTTTCCTGCTTTACTACTTTTCGTAACACATAGTTAAAATGTTGTATGTAGACGTTACTGTTAGAAATTAATCGACTACATTCGCAGCTACTCACGTTAAGAATGACTAATATTATAATTATGGCTGGGAATCAATTAAAATGTTTTAGCAGATTAATCGCCACCTTTTTGGTCGATTTATTATTCGACTAATCGGTTTTCTTCAGTCCCATGCATAATAGTTTTTAAAAAAGTCAAAATATTAATTTTTGCCTTTGCTGACTTTATAATAAACGGCGCAATGCATGATTTCGGATTTTAAATCAACCTTGATGTGCGCTTGAGAACAATTAAAAGAAACCACTCACAAAATATTACTTCAGCCGCAAGGACAAAAAGGTTCCTTCATATTTTCCGGCAATAGCGAACTATTTTGATTGTTCTCAAACGTCTCTGCTGCACTAAACGGAGACTCGAACGGCGTTGATGTGACTGAGACACGTATAACCTTCTCCACTTGTATGGTATTACAAATTCTGACCTTACAGCTTACTTTAGGTCGAAATTTCTCATAAAGTTTGCCTTCGTACAGGTGAAATTGTTCACGTTTGCGTAGTGAGTCTTCTATTTTTACTCCTTTTTGTTTGGTAAAATTTAACCAATTAACCGGTTTAAATATTAATCGCGATTAAAGAATTCATGGACTAATCGGTAGGTTAATCGATCGAGTAAGCAGCCCTAATTTAATATTACTATATTAGTTATATTTTATATACTATATACTATATTACTAAAAGTACAATAAATAAATAAATATTACTTGACGCCGTCAGTGATTGAACGTTACTTCAAAGGTCACTCTTATCTTCTGATCAGAATGTTCTGATTCTTTGATTTAGTAGTTCTAATGTATTATTTAAGAAATGAAACACGCATATCTTAGCGATTTTCTGGCTGTTTTTGTTACTTTCCGAATACAATGCTTTTCAATATGACTGGAGGAGTGGGTGTCCCTCTGGATTAACGATTATACATGAAAGCATTCCAATTGTCCGCCTGAAGTGGTTACTCCAACGAGAAATCCGTAAGCATAATTTTTAACCTATGTAGCTCCAAGCGTACGTTCGTCTAATCCGTATTATACGAGTCGCTCAAATGGCTAGTTTCAAACAAGCTCTATCATTTCAGGTGGCATCACATTGAAACCAACCTAGTCAAATTAGGTAGATTCCTCTCATCTTGAGGCGTAGAGTTATAAACAGTTCTTTGTATGATTTACATAACTCGACCTCCGGGTACCATGCAGGCTACCCGGATACTGAGAAAACGTCCCGGTATACCAATCAAAGAAGGAAGCGAGCTCAGGGTTCCGCGAAGAACGACGCAGCCTGGCAGTCAATTTACTGCGGGCTGTGTTCCGGCTCAGCTCGAAATCAAACTCTACTTAAAAATTTCTGCATCGTGGAACTCGACGTTTTCCTATTAAAAGACACCTCTAATCGGGTGTTTTTCGGTTTCCCCGCTTTTGATGAATCCGGCACGGGGGTTCATTTTTTGGGGCTTATCGGTACCGAAACCCCGGTACGCCAAGTCGGACAAACAGCGCCAATGACGAGTTCGGTGCTCGACTTCAAGTCGGAGGATCTGGCGGCATAGTCGGACCCTCGGTCGTGCCAGCAGCAGCCCCCGTCGTCGCAGCATCGCTCCAGGCGATAACGCGGTCGTGCCCGGCCGCATTTGTCACCTCGTAGTGCGCCGATTAACGCGACCAGGCGGGAAGAGAGCGTCTTAGACGGCCATTTCCGTAGCAGCCACCGGCAGCACGTCCGCCGTCCATATTTTACCGGCTATCGGAGGAGGGAGCCTCGGACTCCGCATCGAGCGAGTCGGAGAAATGGTGATGATCACGGGGGGGTCGAAAGCGAATGGGCCGAGGGGCTGCAAAACAAACGCCGGCCATTAGGAAAAGCCGCAGGGCAGATGGCTCCCCCGCCTGACCGCGGGTCATCGCGGAGAAGCCGATCCGGCAGGGGCGCATGCCGCTCGAATCTCGAGCTACGATGGGTATATACGCCGGGAAAGAGAGACTGATGTGTACGGGTCGGCCACCCTCTTCCCTTTTTTTTTTTTTTTTTTTTTTGTTTTCTTTCTTTTGGACTTCTCTTGCGCTGTTTGGGCTCAGAACGAGGAAGGGAGGGGGAAAGGGGGGGGGGGGGGGGGGGGCATGGGCCGCCATTTTCTCCCATCTTCGCCAAAGCGAGAATGGAGGAAACAATCTCGCTCTAGGGGAGGGGAAGAAACAAGAACGCCGCCGTATTATCCCAGGGATGGGTATTCAGCGACAGGGAGAAACAAATACGCTCTTGTCATCTTTCATGCTTCGTGCGTCGTCTCTGATTCAATTTTTCACTGCCCAGAACCACGGTAGGCTTTGGGTTCCGGCGAGAGGTGCTTCCTAGGCATGCGCCGGACGGCGAATTGCCATTTCGCAATAGGGCTTCATCTTACTTAAGTGGAAAGCAAGCGTGTTAGTTACAGACGGATCTATTCTGTCCAGTGCTTCTGGACGGCTGCTTTAACGTGCGCGTTGTGGGCACGACCATTGACGCGTCTAAGCACGATAATGAGGAGTCATGAACAGGGTAGCTGAAATGGGTCCTGGTATGGCTGCCTACAAACATTAAAAACACATTTGTTTTTGCTTATTTTAATAAAACAAAAATCACCCCGGAGGTTCCTTACATCATATATGCGAAGGTACTGTGAAAACTAAGCCACGCACTCTGAAATATAGCGTATATACTGTACTATGCGATAAAAACTGGGGAATTTGAGTTGTCTCGCCTCAGCGCGAGGTTTCGTAATTCAACAGCGCTCCGCCTATAGCACGTTTAGCGATGTGATGCAGCGCTATAGCGCAGCTGAGATAAGGGCTATGGTGTGCAATAGGGAAATTACTAAAAAAACAGCCTGTGATGAGTAACTATGGCGCGGCCATAAACCTTCCTCGTATCACTTTCACACTATGTATGCAAAGTCCTGTGATTCCTGAGTAGAACAAGAAGTCCGTGGAGCAATGTGCAACTACACACAAGGTGCATGTTTTCCCCCTTTCCTGTGTGCTCCTCAGTCTCAGGTTTTTGTAATTACGAGTGGTCTATAGTTGCTAAGTATAACTGTAGTAGAACGAGCAGTAGTTTCTGCTTGGCTTCGAGGAAGATTTAGCGTAGACGGTAGTCAAACCGGAGCACATTTGGAAGCCATATATACGTATATGCAAGCTGCATCTGATTTAGTGACGGCACATGTCTTCTCGCACAGCATGTAGCAAGTGATCGGTGTGTAGCACGATGACAGATTCAATGGTCTTAGTAGGAAGGCAAATCAAACAAAATCGATAGCCGGAGGAAGCCTTCGAGTTTCTCTGCTTGTCGTTGTAGTTTCTGCCTCTTTCCTGTGGGCGAGTTAAATCTTTTTTTCTCCATCAATCACTTTCCAGTTGATACTGTCGACAGCGTAGCAAACCTAATAAGGGCCGAGGTTACGCTATTGCTTTCAGAGTGTACTGTGGCACTTTTTTAAACATTGCAAGTGAAACATCTTCGGCCGAATGAGACACGCTGCAGAGTGAATCTTGGCTGCAGCACTTAAGATGACCGGCATCCCAAGTTCGCTGTATACTGTATACTTTGGGAAACGTTGTTGCGCAAAAAACAGCGCGTCACCGTGATGATGTTCCGCGGCAAGGAAGTCAGCGATGTACCCAAAAGTCCTGAGAAACAACAGCAACTGCAACACCCTCCGATAATAATAAAAAAAAAATAACATAAGAAACTTTAGCCAAACGAAAATCTTCGCCTTTCCGTTTCCTCTTCTTCTGCACCAATCACTCGTCCCGTAGTGCGCCTGCGCACTTAATGCGCACGCTGCCGAGAACGATAAGAGGAATTAAACTGGCTCGGGGACGGCAGCAGCGGCGATCTCTTGCCCCGGGAGACACGCGAGCAGCCGAACGGACAGAGCTGCTCTTCCTAATTTGGGTAATTAAGTTTTTTTCCCGTTAATTGTAATAATTAGCGGGATAAATCTGCTCTTTTGCGAAGCGAATGAAACGTTAAAAGCAAAAAGCTAAGAGAGAGGGGGGCCTCGTCAAGTTTATTTGCCGCCCCGCGAGTGCCCTAGCTGGCAGAGACGTTCGGCTGTGATTGCGTATTACGGGCTAGTTGATGGGGAAAAGCAGCAGCCTAATGCGGGGGTGAGGTGGACCTCTCCTAATGGGCCAATATGGGCTCGCCCCGTGAGAAATGCTTCATTTAAGCGGGAACTCCCATCATGGCGCATAAGCGAGCGCCAGCTTCCACTGTTTGCGTGTTTTGCCCGCCTCCCGAGCCGGCGGCAAACAATAACTGACGAGGCCGCATTACCTTAACAACATCTCCGATTAATAAGAGCATTAAGCCGCGCGAAAGCAGCTCCGCCCTTCTCTCATTTATACTCGGGAAAAGAGAACGCAGCGGAACAAGGAGCCGGTATGGTCATTTTGGAACTAGGCGTGACAAGTCGGGCAATCGCGTACGTTTTAAACAATAATATACACATGTATATACATGAAAAAACAGTAAGCTCGAATATCGGTTTTTGTATATCCGACGCCGTAATTATCAGTTAAAATGTTGATTAATGGGTTTGCTCCCCTCGAGTTCCAAGAGGAGAGAAGAAACATCGTGCAGAGAGGACTCTTGGCGTCTCGTGTGGTTTCTAAAGTGAACGCAATCTTCCCTCTACACGCTGTTACGAAAAAGGGACAAAGTTCATAAACCCCCACACAAAAAGCAAAATTCACAAAAAATAAACAAACTGTAGGCATAAGATTAGCTTTGGAATCGGGCAGTATTTTTCGCTCTTGTCCATATCGCATCAATGATCTACCAAGCTTCGAACTATGATAGAGGTAAGGCTCCCTCAAAGATTGCAGCAACGTAATTTTTTTTTTCATAAATTAATTTTGTTTTAGTGTGTGCACGAGCGTAACAGACGTTTGTTGGTCTCTCTTCCTTTATCTTTGATATTGTTTCATAAATAGAGCTTTATGCATGCTCTCTATAGTAGTTTAAGTGTTTGGTTGTCGGGGCATGGGTGCACAAACTCACACAAATCATCCGACATCCCTTCAACGTGGATATTTATTTCTTTTAAACGTTTTTATTAGGAAGTTTGGAAACTATTATTACTCTTCCAACGGAACGGGGACACCCGCTGAAAGTTTCGCACTCACTTCTTTTGCAGAGTCTCGCCATCTAGACTTAGCGTCATTTTTTTTTCTTGGATTACGTTGAATCCCACATTTTCCCAAAATGGAAATAAACGCTCGTGACATGTGCGTTCCAGCGTTATCCGTACAACAGGCCCGAATCGCACTACGGGGGTATATAATTCTTAATGACAAGAGACGACACAAAAAAATATCAAAACAGTTCCTCCTTGTGGCTTTTATCCTATCCGCTGCGGATCTTCCAGGTCTCTCTTATGCACGACAGTACACATTTCCGCCTCGTGTAGGCTCGAAATTCGTGACAAGCAAAGGACGGTCCACGACAAATAACGCGCGTTGCGCGTTATTTGTCGTGGACCGCTGTTAAATGGAATACCACGACGCGGGCCCCTTGCAGACGCCACTACTGAGCTAATTTTTTTCTACACTTGTTCATACAGCGGGAGCTCAGTTCGGTTTGTCGCAGATATTTTTGAGGGTCGGCTTTAAAGCTCTTGCCAAGTTTCACTACTTTTTTTTTTAATCTACTGACAAGTTTCATGCACGGTGTTTTTATTTTTCGTGCTTCAGACGACCTGAATTCTAGTGTTTCCGTTCATTTTCTCAGCAAGTAATCGCACAGCCACTACAACTACTACTTTCTACAAAAAGTATGGTGGTTACTTCAGCCCTTCAACGTTTCTTTGTAGTCGTTTTAACGATTCCGAGATGTTCTACGTGTACTAGGCAATCGTGGTTGCTCTGGTCTAGAGCAGATTATAGTCTGCTCTGAAGAACTGTCTTAACCGAGGTGGAAGCTGCGATCAGTTCCTGCCTGGTGACGTTCGTCTATTCCAACACGATCAGCCCAGAGGCCCTATCAGCAGTGCACTTATTGTGGGACGAAAACTGGCCAACCTTCGTCCACATTGCTTACCGATGGAATATCCAAGGAGTGCTGGACACTTAAGGCGGCTTTGGAAGTACCGTTTCACTATCCTAGAACGGATTAAGACAGAGGAAGGGAGAGGAAATAAATGACGATATGGAACAATTCTGGAGGAGATGGCGATCACAATATTGGCTGGTCAGCACACATCACCAAACCCAGCCTTCGAAGTGTTATTACACCTGTTGACCTCGTCCTACTCAAAGACTTTCGACCGCTACTATGAATGCGGGAAATTTGCAGAGACAAAGGAAGGGACGTTAGCAGGAGGAAATGGCAAGGTACAAGCGTACACGGTTCCGCTACCCGACGACAAGCGCTGCCTACCAGTGTGTAGGTTTCTCCGCTAAATTTACCGGTTTTCTGATTTCTCTAGCCGCAGTGGTTCTTAACCAATATTGCTTCGCGGACTTCTTGTGGATCGGCATAGATGATGGAGGATCCCGTTCGTGGTGAGGTGAACGGAAATGTATAGGATAACTATGATAATGATTTAATAAGTGGAAATAACTAAGGGCTACTGGGAAGTAGACCTCTCTCATTAACAAACGCACCACAAAAGTCAATTAGCCGGAAATCGAAACGTTTCTGCTTAATCTAAAAAAAGAAAAAATACATCTTTTATTGCCGGTCTTGACTGATGAGGCAGGGCTTCGCGGACTCCTAGATTTTCGCGGACCATAAAGTGTCCGCGGACCACCATTTGATAACGACTGCTGTAGCGGAACAAATTTTATTTTTGCGGTTGGCGGGATTTTTAGCGGCTTCCAAGTCATGTCAGCGTGTTTTCCAGTGGTCTAAAATGTCATCCAGTTTACATTTATGAATCGTAACTAGCTTAATCACGGACCCTTATTTCTGCTTACTCTCACCAAAATTGTTTTCTATGGAAATAGCGCTTGCAATACCATTGAGATATTATGAGGGCAAACGTTGAAACACGTTGAAACGATCGTTCTTGACCTGTGCAATAAACTGAGCGGTTCTTAACATTTTTCCGAAATTCCTTTAGCGATTTTTGTTTTGTTTAGTTGGCAACGTTGCCGTTTACTTATACAGTTAGTTTATATTCGCGGATCTGAAAGGGAGCATCTGGTCATTCCGAAAACTTTATTTGGACCTTACAGAGCCTCGTAGAGAGAAAAAAGAGTTCGAGACAAGGCCTAAAAAAACATACGAAAGACCGCAAAACACATTGAAGAAGACAAAAGCGGACCAGAGATACCATTCGAGCGTGGCAAACCTACCTATCTGATTGCTCCAAATAAAAAGTGAGTCATATGAAACGTTATATAACGTCGTGCCACTCAGCATCAACCCGATATATGCCTAATTCAAGCTACTCAGCTTGGTGAGAAACAAACATAAGTAACAACGTCGTCATACTGTACCGCAGACTAACTGAAGCGAAGCTTCGTGTTGAAGGAGTCGGCCACATTTAGTTATGTACCAGAGATCTGACCTTCCTTAGCGTACACAGGAGGCATCTTCACTCGGGGCTACGCGGGCCTTTTCTTGTCTCTATCCACACAATTACCGCCAAATGGCTCTGACTCAAACCATGCTCCGTACAGTTTGCCGATGCCTCGTCTTCTGGGCTAGCTCCCGCCATCTGTATCTACACGGTAGACACAGCAAAGGGTATATATCCCGTGCACGGGGCTCCCCGGACGAGATGCGGAAGGTCCAGAACGGAACCGAGGCCCATCTCGCGAACGACGACGTCGGTATACACACACCGTGAAGACGTGCCCAGGAGGACCCGGGGCTCTCCCTCCCTAGCCTCGCAGAGCAGCGCGGCGTCGTCCACAGTCGCGCGATGATAACCTCGTGGCGAACGGCAAGGCGGGAGTCTGCCTGCCTGCCTATTATTTACAAGTACGGACCCGAGTAGTGTCTGGGCCGTTAGCTATCCTGTCCATCTATACGTAATAGGCGAGGCACTCAACGGGGGGCGCTGCACGATCGGCGCTGCCGGGTGGGCACAGTCTCCGCTTATGCGGTGGACGTCGGCGGGAAGCAGCGCCCGTTCCTCCCGGAGAGATAGAAAGGGGGGTCGCCCTGTTGATGGTGTCCGCGTCGCCTGAGCGAGTTCTTCTGCGCCTGCGCCGATCGTGGCGTCCGATTAATGGCGGCGGCGTCCGACGAAGTGGCCTAATGGACGTCGGGCCGGCCGGAAACTGCAGGGTCTCCGGGGTCGGGGAATCTGCTCTTGGCTCTTGCGCTCGACGGCCCCGTGGACGGACGCTTTCGTGTCTGGATGGTTCCTGACTCCTCGCACGCGGAGGAACAGGGCCTCGGCGCCGTGGTCGTGTGCTTTAGATCGGCGCGTCCGGTGCGTGCACATCGGCTAGGCGACGGAAGTCTGCCTCAAACGAGACCGGTTTCGGAACCTTTTCAGGGGATCCCTGGCACGCTAGTAATGATGTCTAATCTGTGATTCAATGATGTATAGAAATATCTGCAGGTATTCCGTGCTGAGTTCTGACTGGTTACAGTCTGTTGCGGGCTTAGCAGAGCAGAGAAAGTCCTTCCCAGAAAGCTCTCTGCTCGTTATGGTTGATAGTTTACTCCTCTCCAGCGCTCGCTCCGGTTAAGGGGGAGAGTGAAAGCTTTTCGGGATAAGCTCGTCCTGCCTTTCTTAGCCTGCAACAGACTATGCATGTTCGGTATGCTACTAAAGTAAAGGTCCTTTCATTTCTCCTTCTGAATTCGTGAAAAGTGATTAATTTTGCGTGGGTCGTGGACCCCTCGAAGATCGTTTCAAGTTCATTCCCCTCCCCCGTTGTCATCAGATCTAAAACGCAAGATCACCTAGAAGCGAAAGTATGAATGTAGGCGAGCTGGTTAGGAAACACATAATCTAAGCTCTGACACACTGATAAATACATGAACGAACGAGACGCCTTGTCCATTATTTGATTTGTCCGTGCCCCTGGGTTTAGACAATGAAGACTAACTACGCTCCAAATGTTGTTCACATAGTGTGAGGTGATACGTTACGTTACTCGTTGTTTATAAATGAATAAAGTCATGGGAAAACAGTGTCAGATAACTGGCTGCTTGCCAGTAGCTCTTCTTTTCCTTAAGAACGAAAAATAATTTTAAAAAATCCTGAAAGCTTAAAAAGAAATGCCAAGACAAGTAAATTTGTGCTGTCACCGAACCGTTCACTGCACCTTCAGCGACCAATCAACTGACGGTTCGTGGGAAACTGCATTGGACGAAATATAGACCAACAAACACTGCGTACGCACACACATGCACGGTCGGACGAGACAGCTCGAAAGCCAATCCCCGAAAACTGTGGGAGAAGCCATTATCTTCAAGCAAAGATCCAGGTTGAACTTGAGGAAAAGAAGACAAACGTGAGCGCAGCTACATCATCGACACGCACTCACGCTCGCACAAATAACGCACACGCACATGCAAACAGAAACACAATAGCAACTCACACGCCCACTCGCAAAAAAAGAAAAAAAAAAAGGAAAGAAAATTAAGAAAAAAAAAAATACACGAGAACCACTCACGCAATAAAATCAGTCCTGACGCGTCCAAGTCTGGAGACTGAAACGGCGTCCCTGCCTAACTCTGGTTTTGTTTAGTTTTGCTTCTTCACTGAGTTTCTTTTTTTTAGCGGCCATTTCTCTTTTGTCGACTGACTACCCAGCGCAAAAAAAACGTGGTGGCATTGTTTTCCGCGGCCGAGCGCTGACCCGTGACGCTCTCCTGGGAGTAGTCCGTGGTCGGTCGGACTACCGTTCCGTGCGCCTTTTTTCGGCGGTGCTCGGGAGAAGACGCACAGTGGCCCCAGCTTGAGGGCTCCCCGATAGGTATTTTCCATACGAAATAAGCAGCCTAATTACCGTAGTTTCTGTCCCCTCCCTCCGTCCAATCATCATCATCCCACACGAGAGGCAGCGTGCAGATAAATGCGACTGATTTATCATTCGTGACCGCGCGCAGCCAAGTTTGGGGAGAAGCTTTAACTTGATTTCGCTTTTGTCATTGGCCCGCATTTTTTTTTTGTTCCTTTGTTTCTTGATTTATTTTTTAGATGTTGAGGGAAAGAGAGAGAAAGCGCGTTGAAGAGGCTACTTCCTGTTTTGTGTTGCTTGTTCGATTGTTTTTCACCCCGAGGCTTCTTTTCTTCCGTTTTTAATGGGGAGGGTGAAATCCTAGTCTGATGTATGCCATAATTTCCGCTCCCTGGTGATAATCGCCTGTGTGTGCTTACCCCTGCAGTGTGCGGAGGTAGAAACGACAACCATCTGAGTGTGTTTGGATAATTAGACAAATCTTTAAGGTTATGTCGAGAAAAGGGCAAGAATTGAACACCATACGTTCTGACTTATCCTAAATTTGATTCGTCTCCGAAGGAGTATCTTCTTTGATTGGGCGTCCTTGCGTGCCTCTCGAAAGGCCAGAACACATTTGACGGAAACGATTCTAGTTTGAGGCGCTCGAATTTCTGAAATAGTCGTTCATAAAAGGGGCTGGGCTATATAGCTTGCAACCTAAAGGCGTAATGAACGCACACACTACGAAAATAGGGTTTATTACTGCTAGAACCTGATACACTTATACTCCGTTTCACCTTATGATGTACCGCAGGGAAGGCTACAAGCGCGAGCTCCCTGCTCTAGGGCACGTCTTGGCGGCACAAGCTCTCGTGCACTAAGGGCTGCTGCCAACGCTGTGAGCTCGCGCTTCTAGCCTTCGCTGCGGTACAACATATGGTGAAACGGAGTATAGTAGTCTGATTATGCGTGGTTGAGACTTTTAAAATAACTACGTCAACATTATACATCTTCGTGACGATGATTGCTATACATAGACGGGATCAGTTATTTTAGAGTGTGAGTTTGATTAACTGCCTAATCGTGTCGAAGTAATCATGATAGTTGCTGCATGGGGTTTGCGCTCAAATGGGAATGACTCGCACTTTTTAAATACTTTTTAGGATGTTGGTAATATAACGTAGTTTAATTGAACTGAGCTACCTACCGCCAACCTCTTCTGCTGTCTGTATATCCTTACCAGGATTAGTAAGTTGTAAAAATGCCATTACAGCGCATCTAACTTTTTCGATTTATAGTTTCTTTAATACAGGACGTTTTATTGCAGGATGTTTTCTTGTTCTGCATCTCTCTTTTACACCACCGGATCGGACAACCGCAGCCTATCTTCGAAATCACGTATACATTTCGCTGATTTCTCTCTGGATTCGAAACCCTCGAACGCGGGCGGTGAGGATCCGTCGCGCTCTTTCTTCCTGCTCACCATTTCCGCGAGTTACTCATTGAAATGCAACTCGAATCCCTCGATTCCTTTTTTTACGCGTTATTCCTTTATTCCTAATTTCGCCACCTCGCGTTGGAGGTACGCATAAACAAGACATAACGGTAGCGTCGAAACAAGTGAAGAAGCGCCATATTTTCTTTCCCCCTGAGCAGTGATGATAGGCTTGCCCTGATTACGCGAACCTGCGCAATCTGCCTCGTAAGACCATTACGTTAAAACAAATAATAATAATAAAAAAACTCCTTTTTCGGTATTATATCTTTTTCTTTTTATGTTCTCCACGTTTATGCAACTGTCATTTTTAATAGTCTGTTCTGTTCTTTCTTTTGACCCAAGGCCCGGGAACTTTTAAACAGCTACCTCGCCCGCTGAGGGGATGCTGAGTACCCACGGGAACCGCGAAAAATAAATAAATAAACGCGGCAAAAAAGCGGTATAAATAAGGACGCCGGCGCGCACATTTGAGGAAAAAAGAAAGAAAGACTAAAACTCCTTTTGTTACGAGACCTCGGCTCGTGAAAATTTCTCTCACTCTTTCCCTCTTCCAGAAAAATATAGCGGGGAAGAATGGGGAAAAGAAGAATCCCTCCCTTTTCCTTTCCTTTTCCCTCTCTTTTTTGCGTTCCCCGGAATTAGACGCCGCTACCGCCGCTCCACGGTTAGGACACTGACTTCATATTGGCGAATTCCCACCACGCTTCCTACTTTTTCCTCTTTCCCCCCACTTTTTTTTTTTTATTTCGACACTTTATTTTTGAGTTTGATCTTTGTCATTTTGCCCCTTCGTTTTCGTTCGGGTTTCGTTTCTTGCTCTTCACTTCCTCGAGAAGGCGCGGAAAGAGTACGGTAAGAATGCGCAGCGTACAGTATACAGACGCTTGTTCTCGTAGTTCCGCCGCACACAACCTCTCGGTTTCCGATCATGGATATTCTATGCAAATTTACCTAGTCATTCGAATGAGCGAAACTGGCATAAAAAAAAAAAGAAAATGAATCGTAGCCCCTTCCCTTCCCTCCTTTTTTTCCCGTTTTTCCGTGGTGTCGATTTTCTCGTCGGTACCGCTTTGGTGCGATACACAAAACTCCAACAACGAAGCGAATATATATACATATATATATATATATATTTTTTTTTTTTTTGGTGGGGGGGGGGGGGGGGGGTGGAGGATTATTTAAAGCCAATGGACGGCACTTGTTCGTGTACTTCGCTCCACTTTGTTCTATGGCACCGGCGGGAGGGTTGGTTTTGAATGCGCTTATAATCGCGCCTAAGTGCGGGGGGTCATCGGAAAGAGCGATTCACGGAGCGGATTTTCGGTGCTCGTTGCCATTTCTGCGATCGTTTTTTTTTTTTTTTTTTTTTTTTTTTTTTGAGGTATTGCTTGCAAATGTTTTGGTTCGAATAAATTCCCTGAAAAGAATGGACTATTCGTTGAACGGTTCGTTTGCATACACAATTTAGTTTTACTGTTTTCATGCTATGTGTGTTTGTGTGTGTCCATATGAGAACGGGCAATGGAAGAGAACCCGGGGTATGGCAAGGGGGGATTTCACGCCACTGTGCCACTTTTAAATTCAAGATACGTTTGTTTCTGAACAGATTTACGTATTTGAAATCTCCGCAGCTCATCAAAGTATATGGATGCATGTAGACTCAAGTTTACCAGGGTTATATTCATCCTGATCATTCGAGCTCGTGCTTGTGAAGGAAAAAAGGCGCCAAGATCCAGTAAGACTTGACGTATTACATTATAAAAGTATTATGAAGATGTATGTACCGTTATTTCACTGCCGAATATTCTTCGTACCATTTGCCAAACCGAAAACCATTCTGCAAATAATATTTTAAAAAGGTGAAGCAGTTGGTTGTGTGCTAACCGTGCATATGTGTTTCTTTCTCATTATTTCAACAAAACACCGGATAGTGTTTTTGTCCACGCTACTCAGGTATGAAATAGTGAAGCTATGAATATTTTATTGTGTACAATAAAATATCTGAAGCGCATTTTGAGTTTCCGGTTCAAAACAGATATCAGGAAAGCTGTTACGGTTTTAATATTTATTGACTAGTCTTTTATCCGCTATTGAAATGAGCGGCAAAAAGTTTCATGTTTTTTTGTTTCCCGTGCATATTTAGACCCAGAAAGGGGAAAAAAGTAACATAGTCGAGGTTGGTGAACCGTGATACGTAGTTCGGCGTATTTTAACCAGTAAAGCGATATCGTACTGTTTTGAAAAAGCTATCGAAAAGCTTTGCCTCCCCAGCTACCAACACCTAAAATATCCGGTCCCGTTGAAGCAAAACATTTGCGCACTTATTTTGATTTATCTCACATAAATTCTTAACGAAATTTATTACAATTTCCTTCCGCCGGAACCACGTTCTGAAATTCAGAATTCCGCTCATCACAGTTCTGTTTTGTCTTCGAAGAATACTGGAAGCTTGGGGATTCCGAATCACGGAACTGATTTTGTGTGTTCTTTTATACTATTATTTTCAGTAAGAAAGCTTACAGTTCCCAGTCACGTCTCGGAGCGTTCTCGTCGGGTTGCTAGAATATTTTCTTCTTTCCCCGCAAAATATTCTGATGGTTCAAATAACCATAGGAATACCTTGCTATTGTGTCGTCTTAAGAGTAAGTTTAGGCAGCACTTGGGAACCAAAGTGCTCGGTATTGTCTGGAATGGCTGGCAATATAGTGCATATCTCCTTAAAACTTAACAATTCAACTTTTTGACCCCTCCCAGTGGACTTCGCGACCGAACCAGACTGTTGAATGCCTCAGAGACTTCCGAGGTTACTGCATTCCAGATTGGGCGACGTACCATCGCGTGATTTCAGAGACGCGGCCTGGAAACGTGCGCTTAAACTAACAACAACAAAATGAAGGATTCTGGCGTCTACCAGATCCATCAAACCGTTGTACCGCACCTCCTGAAACCACATACGAAAAGAACAAAAACTATCCAAAACTGTGAAACAAAAAAAAATGATCGGACAGCAAGACGCCGAAAGGCATTAGGACGCATGCCATTCGCACCCGCAGCCAATCGCCCATCCGGTGAGCAGAAGAGAGCCAGAACTGCCCGGGGGAGGGCGTTCCTCCTCCTCCTCCGCGACCGTAGCTCGGAAGACCATTGTCGGCGTGCCGTACCCTGAAATTTCGGAAACCCAGCCATCGATTCCACGACCTTTTCTCGAACTGATGTGCGCGCTCCGTTTCCCCTTACAATGGAACACGGCGGACGCCACCGTCCATCCCAGCCAATCCGGCGCTGCGAGTTCCCTATCACGTGACCGAGGCCCGTGAGCCGCAGCGCCCCTCCCTGAGGTCACGTGACACCCTTACGGCATTGGTTTGGCTTCGACGACTCGTGGCCTCTTGTGCGCTCCCCCGTCAGCTTGAAACCGCCTCTCTGGCAGCGATGCGGGGAGGGAACCCGCTGACCGAACCGAACCCTGTAATGAATATCAGTTCCTGTTTGAGGGCTAGCCGTCGTATAGCTTACGGGATTTCGATCTTGTGCGGGAAGAGGAGGGTGGGGGAGCAGGTTGTGGCTCACGACAGATCGCGCCGACGCCGCGAGTATGTTGGGAATCGTGACTTATGCTCGCCCCCGGGAGAGAGTGGACGGCATCGTCTGCGCCGTCAACCGATAGCCATCGACGCCTCGCGTATGCGGCCACAATGGTACGCTCTGTCTCGGACGCGGGCAGGGCGGGCCCCGACGACGACGTTTCCCTGATGCCCGATGCCGTCGGCTGGAGACGGTCGGCACTGACGTCCCCCGGCGAGGTGTGGTGGACGCGGTCGACGCCCGCCGCGCGAGGATTTGGAACAGGGATGGTGGTCGCGGGCGCCTAGTCGCGAGGAAATTGCATCCTTCGCAAATTGTTAGATTTCATAGTCGGTGTCGGCTTAAGAAATTAAGAACGCGAAAATTATGCTCCAGCGCATCTTGGTATCGCCACGTATCGACGAGATTGCGGCAGTAGTTACTTACAATGCAAGAGGACGGACCACTAGGCAAGTGACGCGAAGAATATTAAGCCCGGCGCTGTCAGTAAGTTGGGGTAGAAACAATGTGCACGCTAAAGTGGTAAACTTCTATAGTTAGTTACAGGTTAAGAAGGTAGCGGCAAATGCCCCTCAAAGGGAATCGGATATCCCTCCGCCACCTCCGCATCCAATAGCGTCCCATCGTTTCCGTGACGTCGCGGCCAACGCGCGAGGAGGGTCTTGCCTTTCTGTACATATTTGCTTTATCTTTCGACTTTGACTTAGCATTGTGGAAGCCACGAGAGGGAGATTAGAGTTCTCCCTCACCGACGGAAACAAATACGACTTTCGGGGATTAGCTTCCCCCTCCGATGGATACAAAGGCTGCTTTCAGGGTCTTGGTTCCCTCTCCGATGAATACAAAGGTCGCTTTCTTAAAAAGTGGGGTCGGAGACAAGTGGGAATCCATTGAAGCGGAACAAGGAGCGTTTCCAGTGAACTCTTCTTTCGGCTGCGGAGAGATTTGAAACGGGCGCATCACACTTGTGGGAGGAGCTTCTCCTACCTTCTTGACTTGTAACCGACTATAGCTCTATGTTTATACTCCGGGCCTTAACTATCAGCTCTAAGGTTGCTACATTCCTGTGCAGTATGTTAATTCTGTAAAGTAGCTTGTTTTTTTTATTGTTTTTTTATTTCGATTTATTACTGAATACGCACATGTCTGTTATTGCGAAGCGTCTCCGTGGTGTGCCTTGCCAGCTTTAAAATTTTAAAATATTTCTTTCGTTTGCATCCAGGAAGTTGTTAATGAATTATATAGCCTTGCTCAAATACGGCATTACATTATTTTATTTTTTTCATTGTTTCTTGCAATGGCGCGCAAGAATCGATAGTGTTTTGAGGGGGATGTTGAAAAGTGTGTCCTACAATTATCGATGTGTTCTAGGGACAACCTGTTCGCCTCGCTTCAGATGCCTCGTTTTTATTCACTCGTTCTACTAACTCTAGTTCAGCACCACTTTTGGTACAGTGATTTCCGAATTCCGAGAATGGCACCACGTACATCGCAGTGTAAAACTCTCTATCACGTTCCACGAATACGGTATATAGTCGCTATGGAGAAAGCATTGGGAAATTTTATGTACCGAGAATGTTAAACGCGTTACCGGATTCTTAATTTGTTTCTAAATCAAGTCGTCGCCTAAAAAAAAAAGAAGTGAAAAGATTGTTTAACGACAGAAATAAGCATCCAAAAATTTAAGTTCCAGTAATTGATCTTTGTTTTTATTTGTTATTGCGAAGAATGTACTTTTATTGCCAGGTCGCGCCGCACAAGCCTTACTCTGGCTACGGCAGACCTGCCATTTTGTGTTGTTGATCTTGATTACTAAAGATTATTTTTATTATTATTACTTTTTAAAAAATCATGATGTTCGCGCTTCTCGCTTCTAGATTTGTTCTTCGAGGCTCTCATCGGCCAGTACCGGAATTCTATCGGCTGTAGAGCAATA
Organism: Ixodes scapularis; assembly: GCF_016920785.2. NCBI lineage: Eukaryota > Metazoa > Arthropoda > Arachnida > Ixodida > Ixodidae > Ixodes > Ixodes scapularis. The sequence goes on along the minus strand of NW_024609846.1, from coordinate 208,692,036 downwards.
ATGAAATGCCGCATTTCTGAAGTTACCACTGACCATACAAAACTAGGCAGAGTCCGTTGGTGTAGGTAGTTTAAACTTCGTTGGTTACGAAACGTAATGCTAATCACACTCGGAGCGAAACTCCTGCACTTATTTAAAAAGTCAAATGCTTATTATTATTAAAACAATTTTGGATCTATTAATTATTAAGCCCATATTTCGCCTCGGTTGCTCGCTGATCTCGCTATAAATGGTAAAGCAGAGGGTTTTTCCTTGGACAGCTCAGATCATAACACTTTCTCGGAGTAGCTTGTAGGAGCTACACCACCGAGCAATAAAAACATTAACAAAAAATACCAGACGCTAGCCCCTCAACATATTCGTGCACGCCTTTTGTCTCCGCGACTCGGCTGAGCTAAATACTCATTTAATAACCTTCGACCTTTCGGTTCAAAGCCAAACGCTAAGCGAGTACGCATTTTCTTGCTCGTTCCGTGTTGTTCCTGCGAGATATTCATTATGAAGCCAGCCTTGGCAACAGCCCCGCTAACCGATTCGGGAACGTTGAACCGGCGATCCATTCACGCGAACCCGGAACCCGCCTCTCGGGAACCCTGAACGCGACGAGACATCGCGCGGCCTCATCCCAGGGAGACGGCCTCTCTACCGACGAGGCGCCTCGTGTTGGGGCGGATCCGTCATCGGCACATCGAGAGCAGCAGGCTGACCCAACACCTCCTTAGACAACAAGGCCGTGCTGCTGGATTGTGAACGTCACCTGCCGATGGCCAGCGCAGATCGGACGCACGAGTGCCGGAACCTTGTCCCAGCCCAGCCAATATCACCGAGGATAAACAAAGCCGGCGAACTTCCACGTAACATCATCAAATTATACAGTGGCTCAGCAATTGGGCCGAAGCTTGACGTCCAGCGTTCTTCGACGCGGTCACTGGACATAAGGCCCGGCCGAACAATGACGTGGCAGCCCTGGCCAAGCGGTGTCCCGGTCTACCTTAGGTGACGTACACAACTCCAAACAGTCCGGCCTTGTTGCCTAGGGGGTGTTGGCTGACCCCGGCCGCCCCGTGCTCAACACCTCGCCGCGTCGCGCTGCCAACGCGCACGTTACCTGACCGCCCAGATGCTCCCTGTCGATAGCCGCCGAACCGTCGAAGCGCCCTCCGAACACAAAGGGGGACGCAGCTCACGACGGCTGACCGCTAACAGGGCCCCGCTAACGCGCCCGACGTGAAGACCTCCGCCGCTGCATGCGGCGGTGGTGGACAACACTGGAAAATGGGTCGAACGGGTCGTTGGGGCCAGCGCTGGGCGAAAAAGACGGATCTCGAGATCCATCGAGATCGAGGCTTTGAATCGAGCCGCGCGCTTCGGCGGTCTCCTTGGGGCGGACAGCCGCGCTGCCTTGTTTCTTGACCCGACGGGTGGAGCCGTTGGGGGTTCCCAGCTATCCCCCTAATCGAGTTTCGGGTTTCGCGAGAGATGTAAGACCATGAGTCACTAAACTAGACGCGCTTTAAGGTAACGACCCTTCAGCCGTAGCGGTGCTTGAAGTCAGTGTTGAGTTTTCTGGAGCTTCGTCTGAAATGACAGGAAACCCTTGTTCTTCCTCCATAAATGTCAAAACACTCCGCAACAGAGCAAATCAGTATCGCCGAAGCCCCCTGACACGGCGTACCTATTGAAACTCGGGATGTCGCATTCTTGAATCGTTACCATAGGCATTTGCACGCGCGTTGTACTATCAGAATGGCGACACCCCCAGGATATTTGGGGATTTGAGTGCCGACACTCAAGGCGCGTTATTTTGTGGCTCTAGGCGAGACGGAAGCTGCTTGTTCTACTTCTTGTAGCTAAAGGGTGTATCGCCAATGTTTCTTTCAAGTCCGAGTGGTGCCATTCGGATGAGGAGAGGACGGAGTGCTCCGCCAGCTTGGCACGGGGACGCCCTCGGGAATTCCTCGAGCACGGAGGATGCTGAGGAGGCTGCGCGAGCTGAAGGAACCCAAGATGAAAGAGAGAGGCGGGTGAAAGTCTTCCCTGCTTCTGGACGTGGCGCTTTCGTGCAATTTTGGAAAGGGACACGGCGCCGCATTCTCGGGACAGTCACCGTGCAGTCGCACCTACCTTCCCGGGCGAAAAACGCCCTCCCCGCATCGTCCATCCGCCTGGAATCCGCGCGTCCATTGCGTCCCGCCGTGGCACGCGGATAATCTCCAATTATGGAAATTACTAATATGCCCCGTGCAGTTTCCGAAGCGTCCGAACTGGCCGCCTCCCCCTTTCACGCGCTGCTCGAACCTCTAGAACGGCCCGCGTTGTGCCGACGTCGGTCTTCTAATTACTCGGCACGAACCACAAGCCTCCCCCCCCCCCCCCCCCCGGAACCAAAAAGCAAGCCAGGCACACACCACTCGATTCCGCGCTTCGCTGGATTTCGACTCTGGCTCTTTTCTGCCGCGAAAAGGCGGTAAAGGGGGTCGCGGTTTAATTAAAGGGGACCCCCCCCCCCCCCCCCCCCCCGCCCCCCCGACGGACAACCCGCTGTGTGGCGTGAGAGTAGCCGCCACGAATCAGCCGTGCCTTCACCGTCCACGCAGTATAGTCGCGCGCCGAAGATTCGCCCACTTCTGTGACTTGTTTTTGCGTCCTTTCTCGCGGTCTTCGAAAGAGTCGCAGCCTGGGGAATACGCGTGCACCCGATCTGACTTTCTGATTTGAAACGGCGCGCATTTTGCGGAGTGGGCTGTGTGACGAACGTTTGTGCGTCGAGTTGGGGGGGAGAAGAAGGCAGGGTCGTCCTCGCGTTTTTCCACGTCTGCGGACATGGGAGGCTAATGCGAGGCAGGGCGCGGGTTTTTCCTCTCCGGCGCACTCGGTTTCCAATTTTACGCGAACGGAGTCGGCCGTCAACGTCAAACTGGAGTGGTGACTTCTCTTTTTTGCTTCTCCTTCGCCGTCTCTTAGTTGGCAAAAAAGGGCGCTCCGAAATCCGCTTTTCGTCTCGGGGCATGCAAACGGCGAGTCTGGCATCCGATGCGCGCGTGCGATGCCATATTCTTGGCGTCATGTGTCGAAATGAGGAAGCTTCGCCAATATCGAGGAATTCCCGACCGTTCGTCCTCGACTGCCATGCATCGCGTGGATCGTGGGGGAACGAGCGACGCTATCATGTGTCTCTTCAGGCTTCAGCCACACGCCGCGTACATCGGGCAAAATGCACTCTGTTCGTTGCGGATGCGATGACACAATTATTGCGGACAAGCATCAGTCATGTTGAAAGCATGTTTGCCGCATGTATGCTTTGAACATGGCTTCTGTCTTATGACGGACGTGACGGAACTATCATACAAGGAAGGAGCACGCCGCAGAGAGTGTCTGCATGCTTCTTTTCTGCGATATTATGGCAGCGTGACTGTGGCTTTAATGGAGTGGTCGACGAGGCTTTCGCATTGCGTCACTAAAGAACGCAGGATTATGTGTGCACTGTTGATTCTCGCATCGTCACAGTCTGGAGGGACGCGACCGCGACAACGAAAGGAGCGAGTATGTCAGAGGTTGTTGGAGGGAGCCGGGTGTTCCTCGGTGTAGAGGCTTTGCCGTGGAAAGGTTGAACTAGACTTAATTGACAGCGTGATTCGCACATAAAGGGGAATTTGTTTTTTTTTTTTTATTTTCGCTCGTTTTCTGCTTTTAAGTATTGATAAAGCTCATCTTTATATCTGGGGAATGTAATGAGGCGCACGAACAATATTCGAATGCAAGAGCAGGATAATTGAGGAAACACGGGGACACCAGACGCTCGGTTCCTCGACGCCTATACCGGAAGGACTTTTCGTCGGTGTGCGGATGATTCGGTCGGAATTTGATTTCATCAACGTCGTCCCGTTCAGCCGGCAAGTTCCTTCGAGACCTCTGAGGCAGCTGATGCCGAGACTGCGTAATCGTCAACGTAGAACCTCAGGTGGCTAAATAAAATTCAGCCAGTAGACAAAGAAAAAAAAATCATTGCAGTTACAATTTTTGATTACAATTTTTTCGTGTCTTCTTTTAACCGTCAACCAGCGCTCTCCTCATTCGATACCTGCATCAACCGTCGAGTGACGACTCGGACTGGATGACTCCGTGCCATTCAGCGACGAACTTCGACTCAACAATTCCACTCCGCGCACGCACTCCAGATCGCGCTCTCAACGCGATCAGCTCGACAAATGCTCGAGTGCGGCGACGACACCGTCGGCTCAATAAAGCTCGGATCTCGACCCTCGCTCGCCCATTGAAGCCGACGAGCGATCACGTCCGACCGGGCTGGCCTTCACCGGAAGCGGCGCCGGATATGCCGGCGCGACTGACGAACGCCATCGGCCGTCATTTAATGGCCGGCCCTTAATTGGTCCCGCGCCCATCCGCGCCGATGCTCCCGAGGCGTCCGCGCACACACAGCGAGCACCTCGCCGACGTGACGGGCTCGCTGTCGGACGGCCGCGACAGGTGGACGCCGTAATTGCAGGGTCACGCGAGATCGGCGTCGCTTTCGTGTGGCGCTGCGACCCGCCGTGCCAGCGCTACCGAGTCCGACGTTTTCGTCGACGCCCGATTCTTTTTGCGTCCATGGGAAAAGCGGTCGAAGCTCGCGCTTGCTTGCCGAAGAAAACGCTCTCTCCTGGTTTCCTTTGTCTCTGGGCGCGCTCTTGCTTTCAATTTGGACCGTCTCTCCATCATGCGCTTCCTGTGCGCGGGCAGAGGAGCCAGTAAAGCGTAACCGGACCAATGGGATAATTTGGTTCCCCGCCGACGGGGTGTCCCGCGTCCGTCTCCCTTTTGGGCTCGCTCGAGCGGGACGCTCAACTGGCCGCCGCCGACAGGCCGGAAAATTTCGGCGGTTGCCCGGTCTTCGTTCGCTCGCTTTCAGCCTGCCGAAGGACTCCGTTCGTTGCCGCTTGGTCGACCTCGCGCCGTGACCGCTTCGGACGTCTTCACTTTCTCCGCTTACCCTTCCGGAGCTGGGCTGCTCGAGAGGGACGGTACCCGATGAGCGGAGCGAACGGCCGAGCTTTTAGAGCCACGGTTGCTCGTACGGTATACAAAAGACACGGAGTTGGCTGCAGAAAAGTTGACAGAATTATCTGCGGCATCAAAGCGCGTTTGCTTCGTAGGTTTCTACGCTTCTCACCTGTCTGGAGACAGTTTTCTATGACGTCATACAACCAACACCTCAGACGGGGTCTACACACTGTCTTTTGCATCATATACCAGTGTGGCCTCGACTTAATGGAACATATCGTTCATTTAGGGTGCTTCTTTTTTTTTATTATTGTTAAATTGGAAGAGCATGGAAGTGTTATTTCAAGGGTTGCATGTTTAATGAGTCGCAACTCTACCGTGCTTCTCCTCAAGAGCCCTTTGCAGTGTAGCGGGATGCACGGGGGAGGTGGTTTCTGAGAGTTTGTGAAGAAGTTTGTGCTTCATGCGCCAATGACACTGCCTACGCGAACGTCGTTCTATGCTGCAGTAACGGCAGCTTTTGTCTCTCACCAGCTACTGTCGTGCGCATGGAGTGAAAAAGGAAGAACACAGTATTCATCGTATGAACTGTAATGGCATAAGATAGAAGCTTACGAAACATTGAACCTATATGCGGCAGCTTGATGCCTTCGAAAAGCTAGAACGACCCCAATAAACTAATAAAAAAAAGTGCAAAAGAGACGTGACAAAGTCGTACACACACACACACACACACACACGCATGCACACGCGCGCATGCACACAGACACACACAGAAACGCATGTGTGCGCGTTATCACGCATACACACATAATATACACACACACGCCCTCACACACTCACAGGCGCGCTCACACACACACACACACACACACGCGCGCGCGCGCGCTCACATACACGTTCTTACTCACACACACACACACGCACACAGATATATATATAGAGAGAAAGGGAGGACAGAGGACAGGGGCACTTTGGCAGGGTGAAAGCGCCAGTCCTGTGTGTGTTTTTCCAACTTTTGCCGTCCGTTTTGCGTTATTTTATCATTATTATTATTATTGTGTTGATTACCAACTAGCTTAGCCACTTACTAAATTACAGGTACAAGTAACTCTGTACATCAGATTGACCAAGCCTCCCGACCATGCCGGCTCGATCCTGAGTCCCAATAGTTCGAATAGAGTCACTCAATGTCCTTTCATTTTATGTGACTCAGAAAGAGATGGTTTAATATTTTTATTTTTCCCGTTTATCAGCATGTTTACTATTTCCCTGACGATGACCGCGACCTGGTAGGCGTGTCCTCGAACCGACAGGCTTCCGTTTATTCATTCCTTCCACGAAAAGGGCAATGAGGTCCACCGCCGCCGTCTGCACTCTGCGGACTAATATCGTCACGATCATCTAGAGAACGGCGCCGGCCACCGAAAGAAATTAAATCTGCCCGACAAGGATCTCGTACGGGATTTGCCTAACGAGCGCCGCAACTCCAGGGACGTAAACGAGCTAAAGGCATTTTTCTCACACTTTCGCGATATCTAACAGCTAATCAAGGCGTCAACGCCGCAGCCGAAGCTATTGGGAGAAAAGAGAAAACGAAATGCGATCGAACAAACGTGGAAAACGTTCCAGGCTATTAGGCAATGAGTCCTTTGGCAAACGACAATATAATTGTTCCCGTTACAATATAATGTATTTCGTTCGGAAGGTAGTAGGGGAGGCGAGCGGGGAACGGCAAAATAAATATTGCGCTAATCTCGGGTGGCCGAATAAAACTCTCCGAACTAAAGAAAAGAAAGGATATTCGGTGGGAAGTATTGACGTCCTTCGAACGCGGTGTCCAGTTGAACAGTTCGTTCACGCGTTCGTATATCTACACCCCGCCGTCAGAAAGGGAAAGCAACGGCGTCTACAACACACATACAAACACACGCACACGCGCCTCGTTCTTGTTTCTCACGCGTATTGTTGCTTCACCCAAGCTCGGGCCGATAAGTTGCCTCGCCGCTAATGCCACATCGAGGCTGGCTGCCGGCTCGGTGGGCCGTTCTCACCGCGATCCAGAAAAAAAGAAAGCAACAACAACAACCACGATGCCCTTCAAAGCGCGTAGCTCGCGACGCTGTACACAGTCCCGACGTCGTGGATCGCCTCATCTTCGAGCCCACGAAGCGATTCAAGCTTCGAAGTTTTCTTACAGAATTACGCGTACCGAAACGTAAACAAGGTCTTTCAGTGTGTGTATAGCGTACTCGTTTGTCTTGCTATAATCCTACGATTGAGATTAGATTTTTCTTTTTTTTCGTTTTTTCTCCGCGAGATTAGGTCGCGTGTGCGTTCGTGTCGGGAGCCTCGTAGAGTGCTCGCAAAGCGTGTACTGCCGCCGGCGTTTGCCTAAATGCGGGCCAGCTACAAGCCGCCGGAAGGTCGCGACTTCCTGGTCCGATTGCGACATTCGAGACGCGTCTTACCCTCAACGGGGCCACGGCTGGCGAATGAAACGACGTAGTCGGGCTTCTCTGAATGAGCGCGGCCTTCCCATTGAGCCATTCTCACGTTTCGCTTTTGTTCTGTGGTTGCGTCGGGTTTGTGCGGGACGGCTGGCGCTTAGTCGGGTTGGCGAGTACTGGAGCGACCTTGGCTGGATGCGAAATGAAGACAAGACGCTGGTCTGCCATTGAGGTACGGCCGGACTGGTTCGCTCCGTAGATGAAAAATCTTGCCGGTGATATATGCGGCTGCTGACACGGAGTCTTTAGAATATGTCATGCAGTATTGATTGCATATTATGGCACGTGGGCACGATGCTTATTCAGATAGAAAGGGGCAAGGGAAGAGATATCACGCAGCAAGGATCGTCGGGTTCGGCAGCGAGAGCTTTCCCTCAGTCTGTTCAAGTCTGAACGTGATGGTAAACCTGAGACTGGGGTAGGCGTAACATGTAAGCAATACTGCATGGTTCATTCTAAAGACTCCGTGTCAGCAGCCGCATATTCCACTAGCGAGAGTTTTCATCTACGGCGAGAACCAGTGTCACCGTACCAGTGTCACCGACAAGACGCTGGCAGACCAGCGTCTCGTCGTCCTTTCGCAATCCCTAAACAAAACAAAACAAACACGACAACAACAACAAGGAAGGCACTGTATTGGTGCCTTCCTCATTTCTTGCGTCAGTTCTTTTTCTTTGTTGTTTTACTTCGCAACGGTACGGGAGCGCGCTCTTGAGCGCCGGTTAAAGCAGTGCACGCACAATACTCCTCCTGTTGGAAGTGCCTCCTCCTGCCGGAAGTGCCCCGCGATTATACCACACTCGGCCACCGAACACTCACCCCTTCACTTCAACTTTTTCATTTTCTTTGAAAAGCTTAATAAATGGGCACATACTTTTACTACCCTTGAGGCTCGGCTAAATAGCGTTGTCAAAATACTCAAAGCTGGAATCTGTGAACGAGTTCATGGGTGTTTGTAAGAATTTATATTTAACAAAAAAAAAATTAAGGCACGTATTTTCAACGGCGACGACGTATAACTCACGTATACAGTTTGTTTGAAAGAGTGCATAATTTGCGATAACCTCTGACGTCGCCTTCTCCGAAAAAAATGCTATGACGGCAAAATTAGCTGGGCGATCAAAAACAAAGCACAGAAGGATGCTTTTAATGCGATAGCGTTCTTTAGCTACTTCACTCGGTCTTCGCGATCCGGGATCTGGCCTCGAATGCCCCGTACGTATACACCTTTTCCGTCTAACCTCGACCCAGCGCGTAACGTGCGTAGCCTCGACTCGGCGACTCGGCGCACAGAGGGAATAGTTCTTCCGGTTCTAACACTTCCGGTATGCGGGAGCAGGCCTAGCCGGCTGGCAAGATGCTGAAGTGGTGCGCGTTAAATTGGGTTTGAAGCCCTTGAGAGCGAAGTGAGTTGTAATAAGGTGGGTTAATACGTCGATGTATCATGTCCGCGCATATTTGGTCATCGGGCTGCCACTGCGCAGTCGTTGGCTGCAGCAGCAATTTCCGAAAACGGTAGCGCGCGACAAATAGTGCACCGAACACAAGAAGTCGCAAAGCGAATGCGGCTGTAACGTATAACTTTGCATCGCTTCCCCGCTGATATCAGCGGGGAAGCGATGCAATATCAGCACATAAAAAAAGCAAATAGCAGTATAGAAACGGACATCTACAAGTGCAGTAATAGGCCTCGACAAGTCAAATGTAGAACGAATTTTGCAGCTTGTGGTGCAAATGTAAGACCCTGGGTGTAATGATTGTTATTAGCTACTTAAGTTTTGTTTTTCATTCCGTTCATTTCTACGAGGATGTGCACTATAATTTTGTTTGTTGCTCGGTGGCGACGCCCGTTAAAATACGTTAATTTTCCATTAACGTATTTTAACGGGCGTCGCCACCGAGCAACAAACAAAATTATAGTGCACATCCTCGTGCACTATAATTCAATACGAAAAGAGGGCGCAAAATCGTCGCCGTCCTCCCCCCCCCCCCCCCCCCCCCCTTTCACCCCATCATCTAAATAGTTCCGACGCATCTGGGCGTCATACGAAGTAGAAATGTCCCGGTAACTAGCGATCGTACCTCGTCGGTGCACCATAACAATAAACCGTTCGGCCCGCGTCGCCAACTCCCATTGTGAGTATTTCTACGATTAAACGATGATACTTCTATGCCCAGGATCGCCCTCGCTCGCGCATAGAAACCCTCCGTTAGTCATTCGCAGAAGGCTGTCATTCTTCACAAACAACAACACGCGAAGAGTAAACACTGGTAAACGTCCTCAGAAAAAGTGAACATGCCTCCGATTTCGATTACCGGCGACGCTGGTGACGAACCTCTCGGCGCTGTTGGCGCAACAACGGGCGCCATGAAGGCGAATAAACACGCCAGAACACAAGAATAATTTACACTTTCAATAACAAAGAATTAAGAACTCACTAAAGGGAAAACAATGAAGATACGATTCACGGGGTCAATAGGGACAACGCGGGAGCTAAGAACAACGCTGCTCTCCGCATACCAAAATGGGCGCGCAAAAACCGTACGCCAGACGGCGCGGCTGTCGCTGCAACACGCAAGATGGCGACGACTACGCGGAAAAGGTGTATACGGAGCGGCAGTACGCACTCCTTCACATTCGTACCTTCTCGAAGTACGTGACGTCCTTGACGTCGCCCTCGACGTCGTTTTACAGGTCGTCCTTAAGGTCTACTTAAGCGTCGTCTTTGACGTCGTCCTCTGGAACGTCGTCCTGGACGTCCGAGGATAAGACGACGTTCTCAAGGTCGTCCTAGAGGCCGTCCTTAAGATCGCCCTAGAGGTCGTCCTAGAGGTCGTCCTAGACGTCGTCTTTATCGTCGTCCTAGACGCCGTTCCTCAGGAAGTCCTACGGGTCATCTTTGAGACCGCTCTAGAGCCCCCTTTTAGAGGTCGTTCTAAACGTCTTCTTTGACGTCGTCCTGTATCACGTACCGTTCTGGACTTCGTCCTAGCAAGCAGATCAACACGCGCCGGGCATACACCGAGCGGCAGTACGCACACATTCACACTTGCACCCGAGCTACGAAGCAATTATCGGTTTGAGTGGAGCTAGTTGGTACATGTTCAATGTTGGTCGTGAAGCAATTTGAACGGTAAACGATTGCACTGAGACGGATGATTCAACGATCACGCAGAGATGAAGCAATCATTCAATTTCGAAGAGGCGCGTTGCAGTCGCCCTGACGTCAACGATCGGGTCGTAAACCGTCCATAAAATAAGGTGTTCACTCAAACTTTGCGTCGTCGAATTCGCGGGAGTTGCGTCGTGAGCCTCATGACGAATGCTATCACAATTGATCGAAACCAACAATAATGGTTTTGGCAGTCATCTTTTTTTTTTTTGGGGGGGGGGGGGGGGGGCATTTTTGTTTTTGTTTTGTTTTGTTTGTCAGCTCCTTATATCGAGGGAGGGAGGAGAAGGATCCAGTTCACTTCCCCATCCCCTATCTCAGATGTTCACGCCTCCCATTTCACACTGCACAATGTAAGTGGCAGGTTGCAAGTTCAGCGCCATGAAGTCGCTCTGGAAACGCTTACTCGGACAGTCCCGAGGAATATTTAAAGCCGCAGTTGCTCCAACATCGTACAAAAGATACGACATGGTGACATAATAATGTAAGGACGTGCCTCAGGCGCTTTATACACATCTATGCTCCAAAGACTTCTCTGCAGACAGTTTTAGTGTGACCAACATAACATGGCCGTCGTACGAAGAAGAAACAGGCTTCAAACAATGTCTGCAGACTCTCTTTTGCATGATGTGTAATGCCCTGAGTCCCACTAGACTCGAGGGGCAAACAAAAACATTTCGAGGGCACCTAAGCACTTTTTTTGAGTGGTGAATGCGAAATCATGAATGTCGTTCTTCCGTTCCCCTAGTTCGTCTGCGCTGTACCGGCGTGGATGGCCACGTTTCGCTACTGCCGAGGGAGCGGCCGACGGCCGAGCGCGCGCTCTCGGGAAGTGGCCGCGCCGCGCTGAGCTCGGCCGTGCAGCCTCTGCGGAGTCTGCCCGGGTAGGCTGTGCGGCCAGCTGCTCCCTCCTACCGTCGGCCGGGTCGCTTAAAGTTCCTCGATACTTCTTTTACAAGTAACGACAACCAATACAAACGACAAAGCACATTCCGCTGGAACAAAATGGCGGCATTCAGCTCAAACCTCTGCTGTGCGCCGCCATTAGCTTCCTTAAACCTGCACCGTCACGCAGTCGGCGCTTCAAAGAATGTCGCTACTTGTAGGAAGCTCTCATCTAGGGACTCTGGGATCGCTGCGTGCACTGCGCCTTCATGAAGAGGGCTTCTCTGGTGGCGTTTTTTGAAACTACGCCACGCGAGAGCCAATGGGAGTGTTGTTCCTAGAAACTATAACGCGCGCCAGCCATTGGGAGCTTATTCATCACATTTCTCCTACGGACGACAGGCTTCGCACCATTGGGACAGGAGAAGGTGCCGCTCGGCGCAGCTTCAAAAGCTGATGACGTCGGTTCTCTCCGTGGGACAGTGAATGCTTTCGCATTAAAAGCAACCGACTCAAGCACGTGCAGCATGTACGCGATGGAAGCTTTGACAGCCTCCAAGTGTCTCGGAGCTCGTGAAGTAAGTGCGTAGGATTGCGAGCCTTCCAAAGAGATACCCTCGCGTGCTTGCTGCACGCGTGTCTGGGGCTCGTCGGTGTCGGTTGTTCCGGTTTTCGCTCTATAGCGGGACTCGGGCACTAGTGGTGTCACCGCGGCTTTACGTATGCTTCTAGTTCGCATCGCGCATTATTGTGTTTGCGGCGTCATTGCCTTCTGCAGGAGCAATGGACCCTTTTCGAAAGTCCTTCGAGCAGCGTTGCCGGTGGACTTGCCAATAAGAAGCGCAATAGCGCTTCTTATACAGCGTTTCTTATAGGCAAGAAGCGCTGATTGGATACGAGTTCACGCCGAGTGCCAACACAGCCCTCGCGACAAGTAGACGCTCAGAGCACGTGCACCCAAGCATTTCCCAGGCATTGGCGGACAGACAAGGCGCGCACTTTTCGAAATGGTCTATTCATCGATTGACATCGCGCACTTATTTAATGACAAAGTTGGCCCGCCTACGGCGGACCTGTCTCCAGGCAATTGATGATAAACGTGGGCATTGAAACCTCAGCTTCAACTTGTTGTAGCGGAATCGGCAGTTCGTAACCTTTCGCGCAGTACAGCCATTCGAGCTGCGGTGTCGTCCACCGAAGATATCAGCCTCTCTCGCCGAAAACTCAAAACACCACTTATCCCATGCATGCAGCTTTTTCCCAGAGATGTCCGCATGGAACACGACTCGCTCCGACTTTTAGCGGACACGATTCTTGCGTCCCATCGGCGCGAACTCCAAACGGATTGGTGGCTAAGCGGATCCGGGAGGAAAGGACAGAAAAGGAAGAAAGAGAGGCTAACCTGAATGATTGTTCCGGTGCACGGGGAGAGGGATATTAAAGAAGACGCCTAAAACAAAAAGGCGGGACAAAATAAAGAGCGTAAAAGTTACAAGTTACTTTCTACGCGCTCATGTGGGGCTCCAAATCGTGTCCCCGAACGTCGCCGCGTTCTGTGTGGACTGCCCTTGAGTGGACGGTGAGCGCCGGCGCCTTTCCATCGTTTGCCGTCGATCACGCCCCTCCCTCGTCGGCCATCCAGTTGGACCCGCATCTGTCGCAGCCTTTCGCGACTGGTTCAAAGACAAAAAAATAATAAAAATAAAAAATGCCGACATCTCGCAAGGTCCCGAGAGAAATACGACGCATCGCGCCGGCCTTTTAGAGAAGCGAGGCGACGGAGCCGCGAGAAATATATGGTTCGGACGGGTCTCGCTACTTCCTCCTCGTCGAGCGCGACACTTGTCGGCGTGAGTGCGCGCGGGAGCGCCGAAAACACCGGTCGGAAAGGCATAAATAAGAGGCGTCCATAAAGCACGCGAGTCGCGGCGTGTCGCCCGACGAGCAGTTCGAAGAACCGAAGGCTTCTTCTTCGCCTCCCCGAGACGAGCTGTATTATGCAGGCATCAGGGGCTGGGCCGCCCGAACGAGGCTTCGCACGCGGAACCAGCGCGCCTGCGGGAATCAGCGAGAAGGTGCTGACGTTGTGCGTCGCACGGCGACAAGTCTTCTCCAGGTTGCTTCCCCCCCCCCCCCCCCCCTTTTTTTTTTGGCGTTGCTTTTGCTTTATTGCCACCGCGAAATCGGGAGGTAAACGTAAAGGAGCCGTACTTAGCACTTTTTACTATTACTTTGCCGCAGGCAACCGGAGACGCTTCATCTCGTGACGTATGGGCACGAAGTCTCCCAAGTTCGGGCGAGGCATCCGTGATCAAGTTTAGAGGAGTTAGCGTCAACGCGATGTTTACCAGTTGAAATGAGTACACATTCACTGAGAGGAAAGAGCGGCAGTGAGGGCTTTTGGTTGTTCCGCTTCCAGGGCGTCTCGTGAGATTCAATTCAATTCAATTCAATTCAATTTATTTTACACCCAGAGAACAACAGAAAAAGGGGAGGGGGGCTTGCAATAATGGAGCTCATCAGGGCCACTGCCCCCTACATTTGTCAGCTTGGCGGGTGAAAAGTAACAAAATATTGCAACAGGAATACTCGAAACATAATATGTATAAAAATTAGTATTTCGTTTTGTTTGTAAGCTCAATGTTAACGTCTTGCTCGTCTGAAGAGTTTAATAGTATGGGAAGTTAGCACCGAAGCATCTTCTAGTTTGTTCTAGGACGGGGCACTCTCTAGGACCCGGCGCTGCGCACTCCGTATGCAAAATTTTGTCCCGGTTAGGTTAGGAGTTTGTTGCAACGGATGATTTGCAAATTTAAGAGATTCCGCATTCATTGTAACAAGTTTATAATCGTAATGTTCTTTTATTGGCATGCATTTATACTTATGGCTGAATGGTTCAGTGTCTACTCGTTCCACTCATCTTATTTGAAACGAGTGGACACTCGAGCGTGCATGCGCAGCTAGAGCACGACGGAAGGCCACGAGCGCGTCCTGGCGGCTGGGCACCCGAAAAAACAAAAAAAGGCGCCCTGCCGTTCTTATTCTGTCAGTGACCTAATACAAGAGGGCTGCGCCTTCGATTAAATTTATATCGCCCCAGGGCAGTGAACTGGAGGCGCCACGGTCGGTTGCTAAAGAGCGCGACTGGTGGCCGAAAAGGTCGTAATTGGGCAGTTTATGCTACTAATCAAGTGTACACGAGTGCTCGCTCGAGCTCGACTCCGACGATTCTGGCCGTGGCACGTCTCTGAGTTGCGAGGACTTCGCGGAAAGATGGCGCTAGTTGTCAAACCAAACTTCGTTGTCCAGTCCGTACTGCCCTCCTGCAGCCAGCGATCGACCGTACCAGGCGTAGTAGGAGGGTTCGGGGCTGCTAGCCTTTTCTCTCATCCTTTTTAGGTAAATGACACTGAAGTTCCGGGTACGAGAGGGCGTAAAAGTGATCAAGGAACAATGACTGCCAGTGTTGACAAAACTAACATCACACGGCAGATCAAACACTGCGTTCTTTTAATTTTTTTTTTTTTTTTTAATTTTGACAGGGTAGTTGGGGTTAATGCGTGCTGCATTTTACATGAACCACGAAACAACTTTTTGTCCCGGAGATCATACGAAGACTTTTTTTTTTCTTTTTTTTTAACGTTGATTCACGAGAGGCACGAATCGCGATATTCGAAGACATCTTCGTACTAAATACAAAAACGTTAGCTACGCTGGCACACCTACAATAACCTCTCTATTGCTTGGCATCGGCGCTCGTCCTGTGCACTTCTTATCTCCGGTCTTCGTTATTTTGCGCGTTGCTGGGATGCTGAACCGAATTTCGGACCTCAAGAAACAAAGCTGAAAAGATAGGCGGGATGCTGAAAAAAAAACAAAACAGCCAAAAGCATTATTTATACAGCGATATCTCTAACGGTTCACCGTATTTTTGGAAAAGAAGTGCCCGATTGAACAAGTCCGACGAGGCCGACGAGGCGACAAGGCCGACAAGGACGATGAGACATGTCACGTCACGATCCTCACTCCCTCTGCTCTTCGCTTTGTCCCCTCAAGTGGTTGAAGGGAAGCGAGGATGAGAGAATCAAGAACACTTCCCTCATTCTCAGCTGTGCCACGAGGATCGTGACGTCAGAGTCCTCGCTTTTTCGCGCCCTTCTTTTTCAAAAGTACGGCTATCCGTTCGAGATATCGATGTATAAGTAATGTTTTCGAGTTCGAAGCGTTCCGATCAACACTTCTGGAACCTTATTTTGCGAAATCCAAATTTCGGTTCAGCATCCCTTTAAACACGAACCAACTCGCCCACATCGCCGCTCTAATTCTGGTCTTCGAGATAGCACGCACGGGGCATTCTATTCCTATTCTACCCTCAGATATTTTTCCCCTTTACACAATGGGGTCTTCCTCGGCATTTTCTCTTCTCGAGTTGTTCCTCGAGCAATCCCATTCTCGAGGCGACCGCTGGAGGGGCTCCGAGATGGCGGTGAGTCGGCTGCGACGGCAGCGTCGATCGCACCCCATCTGGCGCGCACATGGGGGAGGCCTCTGCTTGGCAAGCCGAGAGCAATCGAGTAACACGAAGCGGCAGAGCCTCTGTGCCCGCAGAACGACATCGACGACATCGCCGCGGCTCGAAGGAAGCTCCGGGGCCACGACGGAGTTGTTGCTCGTTACGAATCTATCTTATTTTTAAACGGGGACAGGGCCGCCGATTGTGCGACGCGTTGGCCCCCGAAGGAACAGGCCACCACGGCGGCGCTGGTGCATGCGCGATGCGCTCTAAAAAAAAGTCTGCGAGTTCAGTTTCCTGCGGAAAGCGGAGACAGCCAATCGCGGGGAACAATAGAAGCGTCCCACTGAACGACGAAGGTCAGAGTACACGACTATAGGAAGAAAATGCGACGTGCGCAGGGGCAGTGGGCGTGGCGTTTCACTGGCACATTGTCGCTGAGGCCAAAACGTATTTCTGAGATCTGTCGTATTCTGAGCTTCGTCCTTTGCTGGGATCCTTCTATTGTTCCCCGTGATTGGCTCTCCGTGTTTTGCGGGGAAGTGAACTCGCGGACGTTCTTTCTAGAGTATAGGCGAGGACGCGTCGTTGCGTATCATGGTGGGCTGAAGCGCTATATGGCAAAGCTAAAACAAAACGAAAAGAAAGAAGTATGTCTGGTGATGACTAAACAAAGCGCGGTGGATGGGAGCAAAACGCACGGAGAAAACCATATGCCGATGCTTTTGTTTGGCTACGAGATGAGGAAAGAAAGGCGGAGACCTGCGGGACATCGGAACCAGATGGCCACTGCGTGTTTGGGTCAAGGAAAGTCCAAAGTAAAGACAGGGCAGAAAGAAGGAATAATTGCGGCTTTTATTCGCCAGTGACACAAGTTCTGGTAGCGCACAGCTCGGCTCATTGTGTCCCCAAGGCTGGTTTTCGCAAAGTGATTGCTGGAGGCTTATTGTTCGTACACCGGGTCGTGCTGTAAAATCATTGGCCGTCAAGGTGACAATTAGACCCTACTGACTTAGCACATCCCGCTCTTTTTTGGCTGCCGCTGACTACTCCGGTCGACCTTGTAAAATGACCAAAACCTAATAATTTTTTTCTTAAAGTTGGAAAAATATAAAATTATTGCTCTTTCAAAAAAAAGAAAAAAAAAACGCAATTTGCTCGTTTGTACTGAGCTACGGAGTACGTCGATGGTCACGATCATCCGTAATGCGCTATCGTTGGCGGCACATATTTCACTGCAATGCGGTGCACGAAACTGTATCCCTCCGTATTTGTCAAACCGGCCATGAGCGGTTTTAGTGTTTGAACCATATGTATGCCATTTCAAGGTTTATAAATCCGCAGCACGGCCGGCCCGGCCGTATCACTCTGAGAAATCTGAAGCGTCTGCTTTCGCACAAAGCAGGTAGGCGTGCAAATCGCCAATATCTACGGAATAGTTCACACGTGGGAAAAAAAAAAAAACAGTCTGAGCACATGCGTGAGCATGACGTATACTCGGTACCACAGCTTCGTCATTAGGCGAGTTGACTCCTTACATTTCGGCGATTGGCTCTCCCGCGTGCTTTGCGGGAGAGGAGCAGTCGCTCCAGATTTCTTAAAGTGCATAATCGTCGCTTTAGGAAGCCATTATAAGCAGGCACATGTACACAGCTCTGAATATGGCGCCGACGAGACGTCTTTGTTGAAGCGGTTTGTACGCTAAACGAATTCCGTGGTATCCCTGTCCCGTCTCACCTTGACAAGGCGGTAAGGAACGCACAACGGTGATGACCGCCACGATTCACTTTGGGTGCTACTTGATTGACATTACCCGATCGTAGCATTGGCTAGCTCAGATAAGTAACGATCGCATACCATACGAACATTCGCTTTACACGTTCCGACGCTGGCAAAGCGGTATACTTATACTCTCCTAGAGAAAATCGAACTTTTTAGTACAGAAGAGTTGTTTTTGCTTCGCCGTTCGTTAAAATGTTACTTACTAACTAAAAAAAAAAAAAAAAAACTATTTTTTTACATTTTTTTTTTTTTTTTTTTGCAAAGGATGTGTATGTGCGTCGTTTTTTGGAGCGTACGCATCAACAAGTTTGTTTTGAACGTTGTCTTTTCTTTTCCTTCATTTTCAGTTTGTGCGATGATCGTTTAGACAATGCTGAAGATAATCGAGCCAAGGATGCGCCGCGAGGTGGTCGTAATAGCCTCGTGCTTGTGTGGTTGGCGAAATGGTCCTCCGTCGACGACGTTTTGCGTCGATCAGCCAGCCGACCGCGCCCCGGAGGAGGCTGAGCGAGCCGTAACACGTGTTCTCGCAACTCGCGGCCTTGAGCTAACGAGGCCACGATCAAAGTGATTTAGCGAACACCCCGAAGAATATTACGGGGACACTTTATTTGCTCGCTCCTTAGAGGATGCTACTTCTGCCAACTCTATGGGCGCGGGTCGTTGGGATTCACGGAAATCGTAGGGTTTTCCGCGATAACCAAACATTCCTGGTCGCGTACGATTGAAGGCAAGAAAGCTCGGTGTACGATAAATCAAGTTTTAAATATGTATTTTTTTTTTCGTTTTTTCTTACGCTACAATGTGAAAGAAAGAGCGATGTTTTGCAGACGACGGCGGATAATGTGCCTATGGAGTTTGCGTACGACGAAGCAGCAGCTCGAAGAATCGAGCTGGCGATTACAGACATTCGAGTTTACTTGCACGCAGACGATGACCTGCATCGTGTTCAGAGTTAGAATTGTACATTTACTGTATATACAGCGAATATGTATCTCTAAATAAGAGTGATATGTTGTTTTTCTACGGTACAAAACATAGTTCATGTAGTGAGAATTAACCCCCTTATTTTTTTAATTAACGTCTAAAGTAACAATTTAGTACGCGTTTTCCAGTTCGGTTTCCAGAAAATAGGAGCTATTAGAGCAGTCGCGGGAAAAAACTACCCCCTAGTTATTAAGAGTCATGAAGGCGACATAGGGTGTGACTTTTTATAGTACGAAATTACTGCTATCTACGAGGTGAATACGACCTTTGGACATATTGAGTCCATTAAGTGTCACGTAATTATGGTCACTGACAGCCAACGGTACTATATCGACTCAGTTGGGAAACTGCCATAGGAGCCTGCTTTGAGAAAGTGGCTCCGATGTGTACTCGGGAAACGAACTAGACGCAATCGCAACACCGCAAATTCTCCCACAGCGGCCGCTCCGGGAACTGCACGGCTGCACGTACCGGTCCAGTCGAGTCGCGCCGGGGCCGTTGGCGCTATCTCGCAGCGCCATCTCGCAGTATCTATATAAAGCAACTTTCATGTTTTGAGTCGCCGCTAAAGGGGGCGCTGCAATCGTACCTAGTTCGGTATTGGTTGATGCGAGCGGTCCACGTTTCAAGAGTGAGTTCCCCAACTTAGTGTTCTAGTAACGTTGCTGACAACTTAAGAGACGCGGGGCGTGGCCCCTGCATCTCATTATCGATCCGCAGCCAATGAGGTCGCGCCATTATCCACTAAGAAAAGAACACCAAAGGACAAGTCAGGCAGCAGGAAGCGTGATCTTGATAGGTTTAAGTGATTTCACTTTATAAAGTGAAATCATTTGAGACATGCGGTGACCTTTAATTCGCATTACCATGTCATGTTTTAATCACTTTCATGCTACGTGAGACGTCACGTTTCACGTGAATGTTGTGGGTTAGTTGAAATTTCCGCGCGAGGTCATGTGGCTGTGACGTCATGAACCTATCGACCAATCAGGATTTCCTCGTCACGCCACCGACGCGGACGCCGGCTTTTCTGCGACACGAGCTCCTTAAAGGCCCGTTCACACACTTGCGACTTCTTGAGACCGAGAGCCTTCAAACCTCTCAAACATTTTACGACGACAGAAAAGACTGGCCCCACCCCGGCACGTAGCCAGGGGGGTGGCCCAGGTCACCCCACCGAAATCTTCAATTTTGCTGGGGCCTCCTCTCCCCCTTCCCCTCATAAAACATTTTGTCATAAGCGCCCCCCCCCCCCCCCCCCCCCCCCCCCCCGAAACAAAACCCTGGCTACGTGCCTGGCTCGACCTATCGGATAGCAGTGGAACGCTTGGCGGTCCCACATATTTTCTATTTCCTTCACGCATCATTCTTTCTTTCTTGACTTGGAAAACTCACGCCAATGTTTAAACGACAATTTCTCATAGGTAGTAAGTAATACATCTGACGTCTCAAATACCGCGAAACCTTCGCTCTAATGAAATTAAGTTCCAGGGTCACTGCATAGATGGCGTCAGTGTACCACTGTGTCCTCTCGTCGCAAGAGATTTTAAGAGGTTTTAAGGCACTCGGTTCTAACGAGTCGCAAGTGTAGGAACGGGCCTTAAAGCTCTCGCTTTAAGATCATGTCTGCGCTGTGGCGGTGAGCCTGAACTTTCGGCTTGCTCAGTGCCATGTGCCAAAGCCCAGACTTTTTGTTTAGGTCTAACTGTATTTCCAGCCTTCCCCGCGAGCTCTCTCCCTCCGCAAATTGCAGTGATTGGCTCTCCGAAATGCTTTACGGGGAAGTAGACGCTCCAGACTAGCAGCTTGACGCTGTTCACTGCGCATCATTCCCTTTCTGTTAGCACCTGCCTCAAATTACACTGCATGATCGTGGCGGCATCAGGCTCCTATGAATTCAAGAAGAGTGGTTGTTTGGGCGAGTTGGTCTGACATCTTATACAATCTTGTGCGCAACAAAGACGAGGGCAAAAGCAGAGAAGAGGACACAACAAGGCGCAACTTTAAAATAAAATTCAGTTGAAAGTTGCGCCTTGTTGTGTCTTCTTCTCTGCTTTTATCCTCGTCTTTGTTGCGCACAAGATTGTATAAGAGGCTCCTATGGCATATTTGGGAGGACATGAAAATACTGCTGTCAGCACCATTGAGGCGCTACGCTGCGTATGAAGTGCTACAGGCTGACATCAAAACCGCCAATTCGTTTCACTTGGATCGGTCTGCTTCTTGTAAATTAATGAAGGTTGCTTACCGGGATGACACGTTCAAAGCAGCATTTATTCATCTGCGCAACGCGGTGCCCTGGATATGTGTGGTCGTCGCGATCGGTCTCATGATAAGCCAGGTAAGCAGTGGTAGCCTCGTGCTGCCACGCGCGAAGGCGTTATGGAACGAAGTCGTTACCTGCCGTCAGGCACCTCTAATCGATCGCGCATGCTGAAAATATCACCGCAATTTTATCTTACAGCCCCAATAACGCCCTATTTTCCAGGTTTGCTGACAAATGAAAGCCACAAGCCGTTTGACAACAATGAAATGTCGCGTTGTTTGGAGATTCCACAGGTGTTTCCAGGACGCACAAATGGTCTATCTTTTTGTCATTTTTATAATACACACGTGCTGGCATTTAAATTGTATTTTTTCTGCTTTCAAGGCCTTAAATCAGCATTTGAACGCCACTTTCTCCTCTCTTTTAGTATTTGTCAAATAACAAAGTATTGCTCGGCTTCTTTCACCCAGCATCCGGCAGGTAAGCGCTATTCGCACTAATCTCGCCAATCTTCATTTCATTTTCCGCCCTAATGTCAGCATCCTGAAGTAATAATGAATACAAGAATAAAAAAAAAATTTCAATTTGAGTTATTTCCGTTGCAGATCCCTAGAGGAAGCCAGTATGCCCTACTAAAAAACGCCGCTACTTTTTTTTTTTCGATTTCAATATTATTGTAATTATTTCCAAATCTTTTCATAGTTCCGATTTTTGTCACCGCGAGAGGGAGAGCGTGATCTAATTCGCCTCACCCGGAGCGAGGGATAGCGTTCGTAGACGTTTCGTCTGCTAACGCGAGTTAAGAACGCTGTTCGTCTGCTACATAGCGTCTTTCGCAGACGAAAGTGAACCAATCAAACATCTTACGTCGTTTGCTAACAGACCCCCCCAAAAAAAGAAGTTTATTGTCTGCTACGAAACAAGCGCCGCGGCAAAGTCAGATCAGTCACAGGCTGAAATTGTGGTCGTCTGCTGTTCCGCGCTGAAAGCCATTGAGAACCCGCGCTCTGTTTGCGAATCTCACATTGTTCCGCTGTCGTACACAAGTTGACATCGAGCGCTGGATGACGGAATACTAGGACGAGAATATCGGAGGCCGCGAGACCTTTCGCGTCATTTGCGAGCTGGTACACGTTTTCACCGAAATATCGCCCGATTTTGAATTCGCGAACGGGTCAAAAGTCTGTCATTGATTGGTTTCGCGCAAGCTGTGGTGCAACGTCCAATCAGAGGCTTAGAAGGCTCTCGCTCTTGCCTCGTCTAAAATCAAACTCTAGGCGCGATATCTACACTGATTGGGCTAAACGTGCGATATTTTTTTGTGTTGTTTTGTTCTTTACAGGCATACTATTGCAAATCATTTTGCGTATGCATTTATCGAGAAATATCTCATTTTGCAAGCTCCTATCATATATGCGTGTACGTGCAGTCGCTGAAAGCTTAAAAAACGCAAGGTGTGCAGACTATATCTTACGCGTAGAGCAAGTCGTCTGCTTTTTGCGCAGGAGTTGCGGTTGCGTCAGAACGACGCCGATCTCTGATTGGCTTTCATTGAAAGGATAGTGCTAGATGCCTCGAGGTTCAAACGCTATTTTTTTTAGATCAGCCAATAAGAGCTCGATGTTCTGACATCATCGGAACCCCCGTGCAAGAAGCAGACGAACTTGCGCTCCCCGTTGCCACTTCGCCGCCCATGACGGCAATGGCCCGATAAGAACTCTGATCAACGAATCGCGTAGCAAGAAGCTCCAAAATAATAAGGAAGGCGTTTTTGTTGTCCATGTATCAAACATCCTATGCATTCCTTGTGCTTCATGTAGGCGGTCCCTCAATGTGGGGGCAAATGTTTTTCTTCGTCAAATGAACGATTCATTGAGTGCAAATTTTACTCCGACGACTCCGCTTCACCTGCTCGCGCCTACTCGATTTGCTGAAATATGCGTTCTACATCAACAACTACTAGACAAAAAAGAAAAGAAAAAGCCTAAGCGCTGTATTCTTTTTTGCGTCACTAAAGAAGGCCTCCGTAGGCCAATGATGGGACGCGACTTCGGGCTCAGCGTTCGGCCAGGCGTCGTTCTCATCACTGATTGGACACGAGCTCCAGCCGACCGCTAACGCTGCACTCGTGTCGAAGCTGTGATCTATGGTGGCCTTGTTCAGTGACGCAGAATAATTCAGCACTTAGACTTTTTCATCTAGGAGGTGTTAGCATACGTGATACATAATAATGCCCCGAGAAAGTGAGGGAGAGGAGTAGACCATTGCGCGGGAGGACGTCAGAACGCCGAGCTCTGATTGGAATGATTAGGGGGCAGAGCTAAAGCTAGCAGCCACTGTCTCTACTGTATCGTCGAACGCG
Organism: Ixodes scapularis; assembly: GCF_016920785.2. Classification (NCBI taxonomy): domain Eukaryota; kingdom Metazoa; phylum Arthropoda; class Arachnida; order Ixodida; family Ixodidae; genus Ixodes; species Ixodes scapularis. The sequence goes on along the minus strand of NW_024609846.1, from coordinate 208,668,557 downwards.
TTCGAATGCAAGAACCAAACTCCGGACGCCGTCGTTCCGCGTTCGACGAGTGACGTGGAGACAATGGCTGCTAGCTTTAGTTCTACCCCCTAATCATTCCAATCAGACCTCGACGTTCTGAAGAAGTCCCCGCGCGCTCTTGTCTCCTGCCCTTCGTCACTTTCTCTGCGAAGAGACCCATCTCATTAGGCGTTCCACGCATGCGTGACGCTGCCATAACTGTAGCTCCTAAGAGGCAGGCTTGCGTGCACGAGACAGCACGTGCCGTCTCCTGCCATTCTCACACAGACCTCCAGCGAGGTCGTCGCGCGCGCAGAGAGACCACAGGTCTCACAATGCATGGCGAAAGAGGTAGCGTACTCAATCTATACTCGTGAGATCGGTCTGTTAACTTCTATTTAATAATTCTTTTTTTTTCCCTCTATGTGCGTTTTGAAGGCTAGAAACTAAATGGGGCAAGGCAGCGGACAGTCTCCTCATAAAGCCGGGGTCACACTGCTTCTAAGTACATCATATAAAAGACAGTTTGCATACAGACTCGAACTCGAGTCACCGCGAGATCCGTGCATCGAATGCCGCCTGGCAACGAGTTAAAGAAGAAAACGTGGCACGCGGCATTCGAACCACGTATATTGCGGTGACTCGTGTTCGCAGACTGTCTTTTGCATGATGTATGAGCAGTGTGACCCCGGCTTAAGATATTTCTTCGTTCGTGATCAAAACATGTTTCCCCCTTACACGTGCACGTCGAAACACTCGCACTCTGGGCAGCATCATTTCTGGAAGAAAACGCGAATCGGGACGGAGTGCGAAGGGAGGGAAGGGGGGAGGCAAACTCGATTTCCGCCTGCGACATCCGAGCCCCTCGCATCAGCATCATCTCGGGTCGAAATGAAAATTTGCCAGATCAAAATCGCGAGCCTCCGCAAATAGGTTTGGTCGCTCCCCTTCCCTTCCCCACCCTAGAGTCGCACCCCTTTTCTCCCCAACCCCAAAGAGTTTCCCGCAGCCCCGGATCCGGCTTCTGCGTGTGTTATTATGTTTTGCGCTCGTCCGTGCGTTCGTCCCTGCCCAACAGACGATACACCGCGCATTTCGGAGCAATGCGGTCCATAAATTCTGCTTCCTTTCACCTGTTCCATCCCTTTTTCTTTTTTCCCTTTTGTTGCTTGTCTGTAAATTTATATCGTCGGAGGAATTTGGTAGGCAAACTTGGGGAAGAGGCGATAGGAAATGATCTGTTGTTGGCTTCGGCTGCCAGGAAGGGGGCGAGACAACCAAAAGCTTAAACAACGCAAAAACATCAACTGAAAAAGAAAGGGAAAAAAGCGGGAAGTTAGCAGGAATTGGGGATAAGGGGGCAAGGTATACAACTAAAAAGAAGTGACGCACGTAACCCGCTCCCCTCCATTTTAAGCGCTTCTTTTCCAGCGTAAATTCGGCAAGAAAATAGCCGTTTTCCTTCGGAATCTGCGGCGTATAGGATTCGAAGAGCGTTGATGTACGTAGCACTCGAATGGAATTTGCGAGGCCCAGTAAAAACGCGCTCGTACGCACGCACGCACGCACATCAACAACCTCTATCCCGTTTACGACAACAAATATTTTTCCTTCTAGCCTTCCGTCGACTCCCCCTCCCGCCTTTTCCCGGCGACTTTTCCGCATGGAATCATTCCTCCAAGTTGGCGGTATATAGAGGAGTCGAAAAGGCGCTTTTTGGCAGACGCCATATCCTCCGGGATTGTCCCGTATATATACGACGGCGCGGGAGCGGTGCGGGGATTGAAGCGCGCATTTGTCTCTCCCCTAACCTTCTTCTGTTCCCGTCTTTCTTTTTCGCGTTGTTTCCCCGTTCGGGAGATCGGCGTGCCCTCGCTCATTACGATGATCACCGCCATGATCCTCGTCATCCTGATTACGACTGCCGATTTTTCTTGGGCCCGGTCCGATACGCCTTATTTCTGCGCTCGGTTATTGGAAGGACCGGGCCGAACGGCAATGTCTCCCCCGCTGATGGCCTTCGGACGTGTTCCGAATCGGGAACTGCGCGCTGTCTCCGCCGATGACGCAACGGCGGGAGCGTCGTCGTCTTCCCGGTTTGACGGAAACCCACTGAACTGTTTGCGATTTGTCTTACTTATTGGGAAGTGACTTCCCATTTTTCCTTCTTTTTTTCTTTTTTGTAATCCTGTACCCACCCGTTGGATGCTGGGTTAAGCTCCGAGGTCCGGACAAACGCGCTTTTCGAGAATGGCCTGTTGCGCCACGTTCTCGGAAGGAAACGGTGGACGACATCTATCAGGAGAGTATCGGGTCCAATTGACAATGCTGCCCCCGTTCCCCATTCGTGCTTCCAGCGGTACGAGAAAAAATACTTTTTTCTACTTAAAACAGATAAAGCAAAAGGCCTCAGTCACAATATTTCACGAAGCAATACTATACTTCGTTTGAGCTGAAGCCCAGAACGCAGCCGATGCTACAAGCGCGAGCATTTGGATCTGAACGGTGGTTGCAATGCACGAGCGCGCGTGTACTCGGCTGACGCGCTGAACGCCCGGAGCTCTTGCTTGTAGCACCGGCTGCGTCCTGGGCTCACCTAAAACAAAGTTTGTTTGTTTTCTTTCTTTATAGACTGCTATTATTGCTACTACCAAAGTTAATTTTATTTTTCTACGGTACCTGACCTCGAAAAAGAGGTCGCTTACGAAGAACTTACTAAATCTTCAACAACAAAACAAAAAGGAGGGGAAAAAAGCGAAAAAGACTTTTAGGAATCTGTTATTGTAAGAGATGTAAAGAAGACAGGTACAAACAACCGGGCAGCGCGTTTTATTTTTCATTTTAATCACTCCTCATAAAACCGCGTCATCACTAAGAGTCGGTCTTTGTGTCTCCACCTGGTTACGGCGAAGACCCTAGTAATTATTTAGCGGAACATTCGCTTAGAACGTTATCACCAATCTTCGCACGCGTCGACGTTTGCGTGTCTGCAGCACTTGAAATGTTGGCAAAAGCTTGCCTTGTTGCTTTTATTCTCATTTCCCCCGATTGTTTTATCTCAACGTTTTTCTAGCTTTTTTTTTTTTTTTTCTTTTCTTTTGTTAGTGAATGTACTGGAGTATAGCGCCGGCCTTTATTTTGAAGCCAGACCCAGCCCGGGCCAGGGGACAATGCGCTACCCGGCCCGTCCCGCGTGCCGAATCAAGCCCGGGCTTTCGGATTGACTCGGGCCCGTGCAGAGCTCTAGCATCTGCTATTCGTGTGTTTTTCGAAGTACAGTATATAGACGCACATATTCGTGCATAATGTTCGTATTTTTCCAGCACACATACACGCACACGCACAAGCGCACGCACACGCACACATCCGTTTGTTTCTTCCCGCTACTCGCTTCCTTACCAGAGAACAGACGGCCCGTATCTAAGGGACGCCAACAACTCCCTGGGTTCAAAGTTTCTTTTTTTCCAACGCATATTGCTAAATGGAGTCTGGACACGCTTTACGTACAAGACCAGGCATAAAGTTGTCTAGATGATGCACTTTCAGTAATGTCTCCGCTTATACTGATCCGCGCTGCACTCTCAACGACCAATCAACCATCTTGCGCCGCAGGGCAGTATCATTTGCAGACGTTTCTGTAAGTGTATATATTTTCCCGGTACCGGATACGCTTGCCTTGTACGTTTCGTGAGGGCGAGTATTTACACTCAATTTCTTCGTACCAATAAAAACTCGGTGAACGGAAAAGGCTTGAGATCGACGGAGGGAGAGAGAAGAGTTGTTTATCCACGGAGAGGTCAACCTGCACAAGTGTTGACGTGCTACTGAGCGATGCGAACGTTTGCACGGCGTCTGCTGCCGCCCAGTCTGACGTTGTCCCGTTGCTTACGCGCAAGTCTGCGCTCCGCCTCTCCACCCGGGAGGAGTAGCGTCCTCCTCCCCGTTCAGTGCCCCTAAGGATCGCCAGCAGCGGTTTTCCCCCTTTCCCTTCGAGCGTCGGACAACTCAAAACGCGTCATCTCTCCTGCCTGCTCTCGCGCCTCCCTGGCTGCAAACGTAGAAACGCGAATGCACGATGGCTCTTCTATTCAGCCCTTGAAATTGGACGCCGATGCATTATTCAAGGGGGGGGAGCGCATTTTTCAAACTCGAACTTCCTCGCTTGACGCGCGCTCGCCGCTGCCGGCGTCGCTGCGTGGAACACGAGGGGACAAGATCGCTACAGGGGTCCACTCGAGGGGCGGGCCTTCCGCCCCCCCTCCCTTCCGAAAATAGAAGACCGGGTAGAGGCGGGGCCAGCGTCGTAATTAAGTATCGATTTGACGTCCACACTACGATGGCAAGTCGACCTTGTCTAGGCGCACAGTCCGGGCGCAGACAGGGCGCAAGTACGGAAGCAATTTGTTACTCGGCCAAGAGGGCGATCTTTCTTGTTTTCCTTTCAGCGTCCCTTTGTCCTCTTTCGACGGCGGCAGCAGAACCCAGTCTCTGGAGGAGGGGAGAATACGCTTTGGATGTTTGAAATTCGACAAATTTCTCGGACGCTTCGGCGGTGCCCTGAGCGGCGGCGGCGGTGGTCGAGGGGCTCGTGGTCCTCGACGACGCGCGGTGAACCCTCGCTCGCAGCATAAAAAGCGTCCGATGATCGCGGTGACCTCAGCCCATGTGCGCACTACTCTTGCGTCGCTGCTCTGCTGCCGCCTTTCTTTATGTCAAGGATCGCTTTGCTGCGTGAGAGAGAGAGAGAGGACGCGTTCGAGTAGGGCTCGCTCATTTTTCAGTTACGGTTCGGGAGGGGTCCACCCAGTGCTGACAACTTATGCAAAACAGAGTAGTGAGAGGTCCCTCTCTGCGCTCTCCAAAAACAGACCCGCGAGGCTTCGCATTCACGTGAAATAAAAATGTCGAGTGATAAGAAAAGAGAGAGAGAAGAAAGGGAGTGTTGAAAGATTGACAAAGACCCCGTGGCATTCTTTTGAGTGGCCTCCCGTCTGCAAATGATCCGTTCCTTCCTCTTGGCTCAACCTCGAAGGACCCAGCGCGGCCCTCTTCCAAGTTGATCTGGCTCGCTCACGCGGAGAGCCTTTTTCTTTTTCATAATAATAATAACGACAGCAGCAGAAGCGAAAGAGAAGTTTTAAAACTCCCCCTCCCTCCGGTTTGAATTTAGCCTATTGAGTTACGGAGGCCCCTTAAGAGCAAGAAGTCATATATCTGGGGATCAGTCAGCCGGCGGTAATTGATTGATCTTTTCCTTTTACATTTATGACCCCCAGGGAAGAGGAGAGCGGCAGCTCGACGCATTTCAGAGTCGCGTCACTTATTCGCGCTCTTTTAATTGTATCTACTTTTCTCTCTATTCTTTTTTTTCAACATGGGAGGGGTGTTTGAGCTCGCGCGCGCAGATGTACAAGAGGCGCTTCCCAGCATCTCTGCGTCGCTTTGCTTCTATTTTTATTTGTTTCATTTACACTTCTGTTATGACTGTTCTTTTTTTAGGCTTCTTTTTTCATTTTTAGATTTCTTCATTTGAGCGATAGTCGCGTGAGGTCTGCGCCGTATATTTTCCTTCCGCTGTGACGCCAATAACTGATGAATAGCTCGAGTTCTTTCGCGACGGTTATTAATGGAGGCGAATCGAGATGTTGGCACGTCACTTGCACAAAGAAAAATACGCACACAAAAAGTGTATGTACCTTCGCTGAAACGTTTCGAGGCCACGTCAGGAAGGAATGGCATGAAGTCTTACTCGTTCGTTGCGGACTAAGGCTCTTTGGAGGCGAGACGTCGGTTGCAACACGCGTATTCTGTCTTCGATGTTTTTTTATATGTATTATTTATACCGCAGAAAATGTGCAACCGCTCGGGGTTCACCAGGTTTATATTCAAAGTTTTGATAGAGTATGGACCTTTTCATTTCAATAGTTTCTTCACGGGTAGGTAGAGGGCGCTGGCGCACTCTCCGCCATTAGGTTGCTTCAATTTGGTTGGATTCGGTTTTAGTGTGCGCGGGATTGTGTCGCCGTTTCATGCCGTCTTCGCTTAAATTTGTGACTACATTTTCTTTTTTTTTTCTTTTTTTTTTGTTTTACATCACATATTGAATGAAACAATGGTACTGAGTCATTTGAAGAACTACGGAGCGTTTCGAGCCTAAAATTCGAGCATTTTTACGAACACCGCATGTGTCTGATTACGCCTATCGTGTTAATTTTGGCCAAGTACGGCGGGGAACAACTGCGCCGATGCACAGAGAGTATTAGCTTCGTCCATGGCCCTACCCGGGGACGCAAGTTTCCAGAAAAATGAATAAATAAAGAGCGGGACAACCTCCGCCTCCAGCACGCGCTCATTGCCTGCGACGTGCTTTGGCTTCGCGTGCACTGAGTGGTACGAAAGGGCTCGCGCTCAAGTCAGCAGATCGCCACGAGAAGCGGCCGCCGAAATTGAAAAGGTGGAGCAGCAGACAACGGATGAGAGAAGTCCCTCTATCCTGGGAAAAGTGGCGCCATTCATTTTTGTGCAAATGCTTGAGACATGTGCCGCGCGCCACTTCTGTGAAGAACGTGGCGTCTGAATTCTAGCTCAGTGCTGCGCTCTGCCGCCATGATCTTCCCAAGGGCTGCGCGTGTCGCGTGCCTCGTGCATCGACGCACATTGCGCTCCTTTTGAAACATCGAGGGGCTTTACGGAGGAGAGGAGATCCACGTGACTGGCGCCCCGCTGCGGCGAGACGACGAAACACACTTTTCCCTGAGCGAACAAGTGTGTTTCGGGTCGTCGCCGCTGCAAAAGCTGTGCGCTGACGTTCAGGTTCCCCGAGAAACGGCTTTTTGATGCTCTGTTCTACCAGATTCCCGCGCTCCAAATCTGCGTCCGGGCACTCTATATCTCCGTCGTCGAACTGCCAGGCTTTGTGAGTAAAGAGGAGGCTATGGCTCATCTTATATTGCAACATACTATAATGTACGAGTGCTCAGTGAAGAAGGAGGCTCACAACATGAGTAACAATGTGCTGAATCACGAAGAATGGACTAACTGACAAGTTTACTGCTCGATATTTGATTTTAGTCCAACAACTTTTTGTGAACTTCGCAGACTGGAAACGTCTTCTATATCAACGTAGATAGTGTTCAAAATGAAGTGATATTATCATCGGCCTGTATTATCTAAAGAATAATATCAAAAGGCTGTATGAGGGGGACGGGGGAGAGGAGGTCCCATCAAAATTGAAGATTTCGGGGGTGGGGGGGGGGGGGGGGGGGGCAGGCCCCATGCCCCCCCCCCCCCCCCCCCCCCCCTTGCTACGTGCCTGGTTATATATACAAAACGCGATTCTTTCAGGAAACACGTTGCGATTTTCGCAGAGTATTTTTGTCATCTTCCTCGATATTCTAAATGCGCGATTATATATATATATTCACTTTCTGTTTCCTATTGCGAATGTTCCACCACTCTAAGTAAGCAAACCTGAGTTCTCACGAGCTACTGGCCTGTGAACCCTCGTGCTGTCTTAAAGGGGCCCTGCAATCATATTTAAACGCCTGCCTTTTTTGCGGTTTCCACGTCTCTTGGGGTTCGGGCAAGCCAGCTGGCACGGAGAGAGTAATTAAATGTCAGTGCGTCATATTTTAACCGGACGACGCGGAAACCTCCTCCACCTACGGGAGCGACCCTCGGTTCCGAAAGCGCGCGATATGTGACGTCTTTGGTCCTGGGCTTCTACTGTCAGAGCCACCGAAATCTTCCTTTTAGTCGAAATACAAAATATAAGTGGCGCGAGCCGTTTGAGTTATTTATAAAAGTAGTTTTTGTTCAGTATTTGAGATCAGAAAAGAAACAAATGCAGTTTCTAAAGAACGGAAACAAGAAATGACCCGTCGACATAGCCGCCACCAAGCGGCGAAGAAGGCGGCGCATACTTGAAAGGTTTAGCGGGATCAGGCAGCGACGAGTGGCGAGCGTAAAAAGGTCCCGTATGTACGCGGCGGCGCTGCAGTCGAGGTTCCGACCGGTTCCGAGCGTTCCGAAGGCCTTCGGCGAGCAGCTTTGGCTTGTTGTTTGGCCCTTCGGCGGCATGGCAGCGCGAAGTGGCTCCCGTTCAGAACTGATCTTTACCTCATGTTTTCTGTCGTTTGTGGCCAATGAAGTGTTGTGCCGAATTAGTGTTTAATCGCGCAGCAAATGCAATGAGAGCCGCTCTGGTTACCCGCTGCATACAGCCTATCCAGAACATGCTTCAGTGGCGCACTCTCGAGCCGTCGACACGGAGTGCGGCAGCCGTGACCGCTCGCTGAGCTCACTACCCCTCCTCTAGTTCACGGCCACTCAAGCAACCAAGAACGTCATAAAGGCGGTTATTTTTTGCTTGTTTTTGTAATTTTAATTTGCCTGTAACTTTTAAAATCAAGCGAAATTCGAGAAAAGAAAAGTTTCAATACGTTACTACGTTCAGTGCGCTCAGGTTCGGTGCAAATTAAAAACCAGTAAAAAAGCCCTTGCAGGGACACTTTAAAGTCATATATGCACTCAATGTGCGTGAGCGCTAACGCTGATTCCTGTGCTTACGTAGCCTCTTCACAAGTAGCCGGCAGGCCGACGGTAAAATATAACCAAAGCGTGTTACAAAATTAACTGCACAACTTGTGCACATAATTATGTAATGTAATTACGGGGTAAATACAAGTATATAGCGACATTTTAAGGAGTAAGGCCAGAAACGCGTCGAAACGCGACGGAAAACACGAATGCAACGCATCCGCCAAGGCGGGGATGGGGAGAGCGTAGCGACGAGTTGAAGCAAGCCAGTGCTGGAGGCATCGCGTTACAAGTAACGGCGTTACCGGTAACAAGGTACTTTTTTTCCGCTATGCGTAACGTTCTCGCTACATTTTCAAAACACTCGCGGGTAACGTACTTAGGTTACTTATTTGGAAGAACCGGTAACGTAGTTACGTTACTCGTTAGATATTCTTCCCAAGACTTAAAAAACATTACACTTCAATTTTTTTCGTGTTTCGAGGCGCGAAGTCATGCAAATGTTTTGTTGTTTTTTTTTTTTTTTTTTGTTTTTTTTGCGTTTTTTTGTTGCGAGTGTTTAGGTGAAACCGTAAAAAAATATGAAGGTAATTACTTTTAGTTTCTGCTTGTACATAATGGTTTTTGAAATATGGCGCTAATGCACACCTGTATTGCCAAAACGGTAAGACGTGTTTATTCATAATAAAAAAAGTAACGCGAAAGTAATACTTCTTATCGGTAACGGTAACTGAAACACGTTCTTTTTATTTCGATGTAATGTAGGACGGTGACGCGTTTCTTTTGTTTGCAAGCAACAAATAACGTATTATTGCGTTGTTGTTTTTTTGTTTGTTTGTTTTTTTTGGGGGGGGGGGGAGGCTTATGACAACAGTGAAGAAACTTAATGGCGGCCGCATCACGTGATTCCACGAAAAGGTCTATATACCGAGCTCCCATGTTTTACAACGGACTCAGTGCCATCTCACGGGCTCGGAACTACGGACTTACTCAAACTTAGCCACAGTGAAGTGATAAACAAAACAGGAACGTTCGAACACCTTTACCTCAGACAGCAAGTTACTCTGTACGCCCATATTTTCAAGCACCGAATTAACTGTTATACTTCTAGGAAAATGGCTGTTCAGGTATGTAAAACTGCGGCCTAATAAGAGTTCCAAAATTGTTCTAAATTGTTATATTTGTGGTCAGCATGTTCAGACGTCATGCAACCGCCGATAACATGTAAGTAATCGCGAGCGTGCGCCGACCGGCTGAAATAGTTAGAATAGAGAGTTTTAGCGAATCGTTTTCAAAGGCACACGGCAGCGCAAGCTTCCTATACAAATATCTTCCCACGAAAACGCGATAGGCTAAAGCTCTTCAACACCTCGTTGTCGCTCCTGAAAGTATTGCCAAAAACAAAACAACAACAACAACGCATCATTTAGATCACCTGTTTTTTTATCATTTATGACAGCCAATGTTTCGGCTTTATAAAAGTTACGTCCAGGTTTGACTTCCCAATTTGTGTATTTTGCCTCTTCTAGAGACATACGTGCCTTCGCGTTTGTCTCCCTTAAAGCCCCGTTTTTAAGAGGTTCAGCTTACCACGAAACAAGGTAGAAATTCATGTGGGAATCGTCGCTAAACCGGGAACACAAAGTAAAACAAAATGAAAATGCGCCTATACTAACTCATTTATGTCGTTGAGAAATCGCTAGCCGTTATAGCGCATGCAAGCAAAAAAACGAAGCACAAAAAAAGGTGGTCGACCGTGGTCATCGGCTACAAACAGCCCGAGGTGAGAAAGGAGAAACCTTTCCCAGAATTGCGCGAAAATCCCTCCGGGAAACTCTAGAGAATGGGAGTTTCACACGACTTTCTTACAATAAGCCCCAATTTTGAAGTAACGCGGGAGGGCGTAGACAAAAAAACAACAACAAAAAAATGCGCGCGGTTTCGTCAGAGCGGTACCTTCTCAAAAGAAAAGAGTTCGACAAAAAAGAAGCAGAAAAAAGTGCGTCTAAACAAGCTGGAAACTCCAACGATGTATGTTCAAGCGGATGCACAATCCAAGATGCCCGTACACAATTTCGTGTGAACAAAAAAGGAACAACAAAAAAAATATCCGAAAAACGTCAGAGGGGTCCTGAGGGGACCGCTGCTATTTCCAACACTTAGCACTGCCACTCTGTCCGCAGCCCTTGTTCCTTCCTTTTTATATTACCTTCTTCCTCTTATTTATACTCTGTAAAAAAGGCAGGAGGGGAGTTGCCTAAAGCAGCCACGCCAATGAATGGGATATAGCAATAACAAAATAAAGAGAAAGTGGGGTCTCCCCGAAGTAGTTGTTTGGGGAAGAACGATAGGAAAATTCGGTTTTTGGCGCGTAGGGGAATCGGGGAAACATAAGCTTGCGGACACCCCTATACATATATTCACTCTTCTTTACATCCTTTGCAATGAAAAAAAAAAAAGGACCACGAGTAAAAAAGTAGGGAGAACTCCATCACCGGCGAAGAAAAACGGATGACTTGGAAAGAAGAAAAACGGGAAAAACGGGAGATTTTCTCCATCGATGGACGAGGAGTGAAGGGGTGGTCGAGTAGGAAAACGAGAGGAGGAAAAAAATAAGAAAACTGGAGAACAGACGCTTTTAGGGAGAAAAGAGTCCTGGGATTCCGGAATTCCAACTACTATATTGATTTTGAGGAATCACAATTTAGGCGGGATGTTTTTTTTTTGGTGTGTGTGGTTTTTTCCCCGTATCCCCTTTTTTGGGGAGGCGATAGGCAACTCTTTGGCGACTCACGGCGATGTTTGGCGCGCTATCGGAGGGAGTGTTGCGCGGATGACGCAGGGCTCTGCGGGGAGCGAAAGGGGTCTGGATTTTGATCAATGGTCGTCGGGGATCGAATGCGGGAGGCGAACCTCGTGGTGTACGTGTGCGGTGGGGAAAGTGGGGGGACGGGGGATCCCCAGGGATGGGACTACGCGCACGGTACATTCGTTCTTTTCCCCTTCCCAGAGCACACATCAACAGTGGGAAAGAGGGAAAGTAGGGAACGTGCCCGCCAGTTCGTTGCTCCCGGATTTTGCGCGTGCTCTGGTGGATGAAGCGCGTACATAGTTTTGAATTTGAAGGGGTGGGCCGGCTGGCTCTGACGAATCGTGCGTTCGGTACGATCATTTCGATTTGGAGCTTCGAGTTGAAGGACTCGCCGTTGTACCGGAAGTCTACCACAAGCATGCGCTTGCGTGTCGGCCATAGAGTCGAGTGAAAGTCATGCAGGAAGCCAACGCCAGGTCGGTCAAAATGTACAGCTCGGCTAAGGCGTTCTGGTTCGCAGGTGAGTGCCTCGCAACAAGTTATCCGTCTGCGTTTCGTCTACCACGTGTCTAAAGATCATCCCGCTTTCGTTTTAACTTTGGCTGCTATTTTTTAGGCTGCATTAAAAGAACCATGAAACTATTTATGATTTTCGCGAGGTGCTGCTTAAACTTAGTGGCTGGTGTTCATAATTTACCGAACGTTCATTAGATTTTTTTTAAAAAACCTACCCAAAAATTCTCCTATGTTTTGCTAATGCCCAGAAAACGCGGCTTCGTGCATTTGTACTCGTAACTTTATTACTTCTACAATATCAATCCGCAGGGCACAGGTATCCGTTCGCCGACGCATTCTATAGAAACCACAGCTGTCATCACACACAAAAAAATAGATACTCGATAGAGTCTAACGGATCCCTGACGCGCGGCGGTTCTTCTGCAGTAAAGCGTACATGAATTCGATGCGCATATATATAGCAACCACAGATGTGCTAGAATATGTATCAGTGACTCCATTGCATTAAATTTGCGAAAGTCGCCTCTGCATTGCCATCTGAATCGGAACTGTATCCGCTTGCACCGGTGATTAACTCGCTCGGCAAACGCAGCTACATCAGCCCTGCCGAAATAGTGCTGTCGCGCTACAGTCTTTGGCATAGACAGATAAAGTTGGGATTCAATTAAACCTTTCGAAGTTCCGTTGAGCACAAAACAACTCGAAACCGTGCCAAGGCGTGGTGCGGGCCAACACCAGCTGCTGCGAATGTTTCATTAATTTAAACCGGGTCAGTTTGTTCCTCCGTGCAAACCGTTGCGCTTTAAAGTATCCGCGTGAACCAAATCGAGGCGTTTTAAAATTAAGGACTAGTCAAGCTGCGTGCAGCTTTTTTCCTCGGTCTCCGTTCGTCATACATTTGACGGAAAATGAACCTTATTATTTTTATTATTACTGCAATTCCCTCGCTCAGAAGAAAACCATTTTGAAGGAACGAGCATGTGCAATCACGAGGATTCTTTAGCTGCAAAATGAGAGTGGATTTTAACGCAGGAGAAACCTAAAGCACGATAGCACTAGTGCATATATTTCCTGGAATCGACGCTCATGCATAGATGTAATTCGGGAACAAATAAGTAAAATCACTGGCCACTAGCGCGAATGCACCTACGAGCACATAGTTGCGAGGAGACGAAAAGATATCGCTAGTTTAGACTCAGAGTCGGCTCCCCAATTAAGGATAGAGTGCACGCGACAGAACTCTACATGTGCATCCGTACTGCTACGTTCATAATCCGCGCTGGCTGCAACCTGTCGTGGCGCCGAGCACACACAGAAGTTTCTTGGTCTCCAAACCCAAGTCTGAGCGCACCTGGACTGAGAGACGAAGCCAGGTTGCGTTGAGAGCCACTGACCAAGTGTCTTCAGTGTAAAGACTCTCCAATCATCATGTTGCTTAGAATCGTTGTTGCCGTTTATCTAAAACCTCGGGAAACGTTGTTTTTGTTTTTTCGTCTTTTTTTTTTTTTTTTTTTTGTCGTTTAGAAACGTAAGAACAGTTCACGATAACGCAAAACGAGATTGCTCGAGCTCCCTGACACCGTATCTGAGGCTCAGGAAGTCGGATTTTCGAATCGTAGCTTTCGCCAATGAACTATTATGGAAATACGAAGCGCCTCTCATCGTCTTTCTGACGAACGATACGGCAATCCGATGTACGGCGCACGAGAAGTATACCCATGAATAGAGAAGTCGGTTCATGTTTCTTGAGCATTTTGCGATTTCACAGTGATAAGAAAGCGGGACGATAACAAAAGTAAGGTGATCTTTTCGCTCTCTCTTCTTTGTGTCCTCAACTCGCGGTGGCAAGTGAGAAGAAATTTTGACGCTTTCCCGACGTACGAAGCGTACGAGCCGGCCCGAGCGCACATTGGAGCGGCCCCACAATTCCCCGCGTCGCGCGGTGCAGTGTGGGGTTGACGAGATGCCTTGTGGGATTTCCCGGAAGGGTCTCTCGCGCCCGCTCTGCGACAAAATGGCGGCGCCGACAAGGCAGAGGGGACTGGAGTGTCGCTACTTTAAAGGGATACTGAAGCGAAACTTGAAATACACCTATTATGGTCAGAAATAGGTTCAATATGATCAATGATATTCATAAATCATAATCGCGCGTTTGTATTTTGAACGGATGGCTATATTTTTCACCCTGATGGGCCCGATTGGGCGCGCGCTCAAAAATCGGCCATCGGAGAGCGCGATGCGTCTTGGGATATTGGGCGCATTCGTGACGTCACTTGTGCCGGTCGGGAAAGGCTACGGCGTGAATGTTGTGGTTACGAGCGTTGCCACTTGGTGGCGCGTCGACGATATACGACCTGTGACAACGTGGCCGTTTGAGATGTGCAAGGGCTGCACGCACGCTGCACTACGGGACCATGGCAAGTCGGCAACCACGGCGGCACTGACAAAACCAGCTCTGAGGCCGGATTGACGAAAAAAGTGCGTACGACAATTTTGAGAGAAAACCCGTGCTCTCGAAACGAAATTGTCGTAACCTTTGCGCAGGTTACGACAGAATTCTACGACAGCTCCGAAGCTGTCTTACGCACTTTTTACGATCAAATCAACAAGGCCGACAGCGTCGCTCAGTTACTTGGTATCGGCCACCAACGGACATTTACTTTTCTTCGTGCTCTTCTCGTTCGTCCCGACTTCAACCAGCGAGAAAAAAGGAAGGAGTACTTAAAACAGACCACGACGATCAAGAACGCAGGATCCACAAACACACGAGAAGAGCTACAACAGCCACGATTCTGCCGACCGAGCGAGCTCGGCAGAATATAGTAGGCCTAGCAGCAACATCGACTCGGCGCACCGTTGCTCCGGCGGCCCTTGGCCAAGACCGTCTGTCCATGACCGGCTGGCCTGCTGAATGGAATATGCCCGCGCGACCCTTGTGGACCCTTACCGGATGAGTAGTTTGATCCCTGAACTAAATTTCAGAGGTCAATATTTTCCCCTTGTCATCTCGATCTCCTTGTTTTCCGAGACAGCGGTGACGAACGCTGTCGTCGAAAAGGGACTCTCATTGATTCTATCTCCTTGTTTTGTGTGATATAGAGCTCAAATAAACGCCATACGGATTACCTTGGCAACTCGGTATGTACACTCTGTTATTAGTATGCCATTTTTATTCTGACTCGACGCTACGTCAGTGTCGAGCTATAGCAGTTCGTGGGAGCTACGCGATGTCGGTCTAACCTTTCTTTGCCGGGTGTCATGTCAGTATCGAGTTGCAATCGTAAAAGATCGGTCCAGAAGCGCTTACCGAAACGCGGTCTAACAGAGCGAATCCAGCACTTCGATCAAACGCGCGTGTCCGCTCCGAGTGTGAACAGGTATTTGGCATTTGCGTGGCTCTTGCTGACACCCTCGTAGTTCAAACATATCCTTTTTAACGTCGGCTTGCAGCTCGCGACTCGCAGCAACTAATACCGGCCGTGCCAGAAGCATGCTCGGGCCGTGTCGTGCGAAGAGCCGCAACGAGAACGAGCTCACTGTGGCCAACTACGCTTTGGCTTTCTCCGCCAAGGCTTTGCAAACGCGTTCAGGCCTAGGCGAATTCTGCCGGCACGCCGTATTGCCGCAGAACGGCGCTGCTATTTTGGCACAAGTGATGTCACGAGAACTTCCCCCCATCCACCAGATGAGAATTTGAAATCGTTTAATTATGTTTAAAATTAGTTCTCCTGTGTTTTACAGCGCAATATTTATATTTCCGAGGTGGTGCCTGTCCCTAGCCCATATTTATGCAACAAGATCGGCGCTAAAATTTCGTTTCACTACCCCTTTAAGCTCGGTACTCTTTATAGTGGCTCGGCGTTATGTGCGCCCTCACTTCTTTCCTTTTGTGCTGGTGTGTCGCCGGACCTGCATACTGTAGCCACGGCAACAGGGCGACTTTCGTAAAACGCAAACCGATCATTTCGGCTTTTTTTTTTTTTTTGCTATTTGTTATTTGCTTGAATTGTGTCCTTCGCCTAGATGTTTGTGGATGACGGCGGCATGGAGGTGCGCGCGTTCGGCAACAACGGAGTTGATATGCTTGGGCCGATACTGTCGCGGACAATGGCATCGGACAATGGCCGATTTCTCATAGACATACGTTTTAGACCTGTCTCGGTGGTTTGTGTACAACACCGTTCCTCGATTCCTTCTCGTATTACGGAGTCAGTGCATCGAAGAGCGTGTTATAAGAAAGCTTTCCACTTTTTTTCCCGTGAGTAGCGGACGCTTTCTTTCTCGCAAACTAACGCGATTGTGTTACTGTTTGATTTCATCTAAGCGTCGCAGCTCCAATTTCGCAATCAGTACTTGTCTTTGCGATAGCTTTTTTTTTTTTTTTTTTTGTTATTTGCATTGATTTTTAAATTTTCATTCGCTTTCCGATGTAGGGTTCGGGTACCATTTCAGTACAATAGGAAATGTCGAACGCTGTTCAAAAACCGATTCTGGACGTGAAACGATATTTATGAGATGTGGGTACTGACCAACGCCACCTAAAATATTCAAAGCCCGTGCACTGGAATTTTGACGTCATCACGGTGAGATCGAGCGAAGACGCTGATTGGTCACGAGTGCTACGTCAGCGTTCGGCTGGACCTCGTGTCCAATCACCGCGTCGGAGGACGCTCGCCATCGGGCTTGGGTCCAGTTGCTGAGTTGGCGACATCCGACTGTGATGATGTTCTACAAAAGGGGAGGAGGATGTTCACTGGCCTTGATAAAGGTAATTGATCGATTAACCTTCCGATTAATCAATTATTGGTTTCATCTTGATAAAAAAAGAAAAAGTTTTAACCCGTCAATGGTTTTAACCGGTCGATTTAGCCGGCGGCGGGATAGTCCGAGAGAATCGGAAGTACAGAATGGGGTTTTTGTTTTCTTTTTCGTTTTATTCTACCCGGGAATTCGTGAAAGACAATTATTCACGCCCTCTACCTTCTTTTAACGAATTTCTTCATCTACACTCGGTTGAATAGGGAACACACGATCAACATCGCATGAACTGACAAGTCCCTCGAGGAGAAGAGAGAAGAATGGGTCGTATCCTGGGCCTACTTGCTTCAGTCGTGGGTTTGCCAGCATGAATGACAAACTTTTAGGCAGAATTTGGATTTAATGTGATGATGATGATTGCAAGTTTAGTGGCACACAGACAACTAAGGCCATAGTGTGCCAAATGATTTAATGTAAGCCGCAGGTGTGAAGTTTGCAACCCGAAGCACGGGGTTTGCAACCCCCTTCCCATTTCCCCCTCCCCCACCTGAAAAGAAAAAAGAAAAAACGTAACAACGTATTAGTCTGAAATTGAGGACGTCCAGCGCAATATTCAAGATTGACATTTTACGGCGGGAAAAATCTGCATCGAAAAGCTTTAATGTCGATGTTCCCAAGCTGGGATTTATTTTCCACGAGCCTATATTACAACCACGTGTCTCTCGAGAACGTTCAATGTACCTGACGCATTGAGAAAACTACAACATAATAGACAATGCACTGCGTCGCACACCGTGTTCCGTTCGCCGCGGGCGTAGACGCGAACGACTCGTTCGGATTTTCCGTATGACATGGCGCACGCCGCGGTGTGAGGAGAAGGGGATCGAGAGATCAGAGAAGCCTGTTTCGAGGTCCGGCGATTGTTCTGCGTCGGGGGGTTTATTCCTGTCGCGTCTTGGAGACCCGCTATCGTAACCGAAGGGGACCGCGAAGGAGTAAACTCGACGGGGCCTCCGCCTGAACCACGTTCGCACACGACACAACGGAGTACACGCCGGTTTGCCTGGCTGCGTCGCCAACGTTCCAGGTCGGGGGTGAGTGGCTCGCAGTCTGCATGCACACCGTCGCTTTCATCAGGGCCAGAAGGCCCCCGTCATTTCGTTTCGAAAGCGATCATTTCGAAAGTTTTAATGATGCCCTTGCTTCACTGCAGGGGATCTGGATTTCGGAAGCTCTCGCAGCGTCATCGCGTCCTCTGCTCAAAAATAAATAAATAAATAAATAAAATAAAGGACGAATTTAGGGACATTGTGGCCGTAAAACACGGAGAACTATTGTAACTGACTAATTCATAAATGCGGGACGCGTGGCTATATTCCGTTTCGCTACAAGTCCTACAGCCGCCGACGCTCGTGCTCTGCTTTGTGCGTCTGCTTTTCACGACTATAGCCAATCACGCACAACGATTGATCCTTTCTATTGTGCGTGATCAGTTTAGATGCTAATAGAAAACGCGCAAACACGTTTTTTTTGTTGTTTTTTTTGCGTTGCTTTATTAGTTTTATTGAAACTGGTGCCACTACTGCTCATGCGCGCCCCTATATAGCCTCGCGTCCGCGGACCTCCTAGCAGGTTTCGGGGAAGCGTTGCTGAACGGCAGGAACAATCGACTAAAACTCCCTATTATCACCCCCACACAGTCAATGAAATTGCGGAATCTATACCGAAAAGGACTTTAAGATACCGATTCCCGAACCGAGAACAGTGAACGCAATAATAAGCCAATCCTTGCGCGATTCGTAAGCTGTCGGATCCCGTAGATGATTTTTGTATTCCCGCAATTGTGCGGAACAGATTTCGGTTAAGGCGACGGATTCGGACTGGAGAGAAAGAAAAGAAACAGCTTGCATCTCGATTATTCGTGCAGCAATCTCTCTGTGCGTCGACGAGCTATGGAGAGCCTCAAGTTCGTCTGCTTCTTTGCATGCGTTGCGATGATCTTAGAAGGCCGAGCTCTTATTGGCCGATTGAAAAAAAACAAATAGTGGGTAGACTTTAAGGCGTTTAGCATTGAGGCCTACTCACTATCTTTTCAATCAAAGCCAATAAGAGCTCGGCGTCGTTCTGACTTCACCGCAACTCCTGAGCTAGAAGCAGACGACTTTCTCCCCGTATAGAATGCTTCCATCTGCTCGTGTAATCCGTCCGCTGAAAACCGCTTCGTTCTCAAGTCGTCGCCGAGCGTGCCCATGTGCAGTCAAGACGCTCGGACATGAAATCGAATTTCATGCCGTTTACCGTCGCGACGTAAACGCCGAACCGCGATCGTGTTAGGCGAATAAACTATGTCGGGAGAGCTTTCGGCGAGATGGGTCGATCGATTGTTTGTATCAATCCATCGTACAAAAGACAGTCTGGGGGCACTGTCTGAAATCTTCCTTGTACACCATCGGTCATACAATAACCGTGTGTACACGCGTTCGAATCACTCAAATGTATGAAGTAATCGTGCTTCGAACATGACTGAGGCGCAAATAATGCTTTCATCGTCCCTCCAGCAAACACCGTGTCTTTTTGTATACGATGCATATGCGCAGTGTGATTCCGAAGAAGCTTGCATTCGATTCCGACCCTACTCGCACCTTTCGGCATGAATAGGTGAGCTGCGTTCGGCCGCTTCCAGTTACTTACGAAATTGTGTTTCACCGTTGTCAAACGACGACATTGAGCTGCGAGCCTGTGGAAGCATAATTCTGAAACCTCCAGATTGTATAGTTTTCAGAACCATGCTTAGACAGGCTTGCAGAGCATCGTCGTTGTTTGTCGACAGCTAAACAAAGTTTCTTAAGGAACCGGTAGTTGCCAAACGCCACTCACCTATTAATCCGCCGATTCTAAAAAGGCCTGCGGTCTAAACACATTAATAATGCCTGAAAACAATACAAAAAAAAAAGTGTCAGACGTTTGCCAAGATTTTATTCGCCCCTTTTTTGTTTGGCCACAAACTCGGTGGCGCCATCTATTGGGTAGCCGCAGCACGTTTCCGGTTCACGTGTATATCCTTATTTGTTACTGATCATTCTTTTATTGTAAGAGTGAATTAAGTCTGAAAGTGCTATCAAGTGGCCATTTCCATAAGATAGCGTGTATATTTGATTTTGCAAATACTGCGATACCCGCCGTCTAGTTCAGAGCTGGAAGTGGTTTGGGGGGGGGGGGGGGGGGGGGCTATTTGCACACTGGTGCCACCAGGACTCTACTCACCCGAGTAAGATCGACGGCTAGAAAGCGAAGGAGATAAAAGAGTGCGGGGTCGTCAGAACGTCCAGCTCTGGTTCGATTGATTAGTAGTGAGACGCAAAGCTATATTGTATATATGTATATAGAGTATGTCTAGTTGGGCCATTATCTCCACTCACTGTTCGAACCCGTTCGCACGATGGACGCCGGTGTCCGGCGTTTGCTTTCGAACGGTGGGTAGAGACACTCCAACCTGAGCTCGGTGTTCCGACGTCCCCCTCTCCCTTAGCGCGAGGCCCGAGCCAATCAGATTGCGGCATTAGCCGATAAGAACGCGGAAGAACCAATCGCAAGCGAGAAGCACGAGCGTCGTAAGTACCCGTCGCGCTGGAACGTGGAGCATGTCTTGCACCTTGACCTGTCACCGTATCTTTGGAACTAAAAGAAAACTTTATCGTTTACCCGGTGAACCTGTCGGGGAGAGTTTATGGCGAGTGCTTGACTTCGTAGTAGGTACTGAAGGTGCGCTGTAGTGGACTAATTCTGACATCACGCAAATAGAAGCGCGGAAACCGACAACATCGAACACTGCCGTTGACATATCTCCCCTAATGCACTTATTGGTGTGAGGTTGGGCCTGAGACAATAGCGAGGGTCCGCCCGGCGCAGGGTCTGACAGATGAGTGCTCGACGGGGAAGTAGACGCTATATTTTTTGTACCAAGAAGATGGTTGACGATCAGCGTTGTTTTTGTTCCCCCGAGACAAATGTATCCGTGGCAAAAACCACGAAAACGATTCCGTTGACGCGCTCGCGGTGTGCGTTATCTTGCTTTCCGAGGAACGGTGGGATAATTCATCGACGTTCATTCGCGTTTGTCCTAACTCCACGTAGGCTTTCTGCCGCTCGCGGTGGTTGACGTCAATGACGCTGAATAGAAGAATAAAGAGAAAAAAAGAATTTCAAGTGCTCGGCACTATTATTTGCAAGGTCAGCCCCTTTCGCGCTGTGAGAACCACTTTCAGAGGGTGTGTGACATGATTGCGAGGTTATCTTCGTCTCTTGATTTTCCCCAACTCTTTCCTCATCCTATTGTTCTCCGGTCTAATCCGAGCGGGAAGGGGTCCTTCGTGGAATAAACTCACGCGCGTGGCTTCGCAAACATCCCCGGTTTGTCTTTTTTCCTTTCTTTTTAATCTGTAGACGAGCCAACGGCGTCTTCGAGGACATAAACAGGCATCGGAAGAAAACGCGGCTCGTCCCCGTGGCAAGAAGAGCGCGGGGGGCATTTCCGACTCGGTTCCCTTCGGCTGGAAAGCCTACTCTTCCAGCTCCGCACTCGGGGAACCCGGAGCGCTAATCTCATCGACGCGCTCGCGGCAAGTGCTGCGTCGGAGTAGCGGGAGAGCACGATCTTCGGGGAGTGGGGGGTGCGGTTCGGCGGTATCGCTTTGATCCCCTTTGTTTTGCTCGCGCGGACCTCTTCTTCGACTTCCTTTGTTTCTCGCGGAGAGGGAAGGCTCCCACGAGAGGAGGAGGCAGGGCGGGAGAGAGGAGGCTGCCCGTCCTTGTCGATCTCGCTCCGTGGACGGAGGATGCACATCGATCTCTCCGAAGGGGCCGGATCCCCGCTTCGATCTCCCCCGACTGAGCGAGGCTGCTTGCCGCAGTCACACACGCACACCATCGGTGGGCGAGTCGCTTCCCTCCTTCGTCGCTCTCGCACTCGCCGAACTTCTCCCGTCGGTCCGGCGGCTTTTTCCGAAGGGCGAAGAGGAGCGGTGGCGAGAAGAGATCCCCTGCCGCTCCGCAAGCGAGACGGGAGCGCCCCGACATCTGGTGGCGGGATCGACAACCGCAAATCGCTACGCGCGGTTCGTCCCCCTCCACTCGCTGTTCAGTCAGTCGTTCGGCTTGTGCGTCGCGCGGCGCGCTTGATCGGGAATCGGCGTCAACGGCGCGCCCCTTCGTGCTCAAGTCCCCGCGTTCGTCGGTCGCCCGGCGTTCGAAAAGCACGAGCTGAAGCACCACACGGCGACGGCGAGCGGTCGCCGGCGTCCGCCGTCCGTCGTCATGCACCTGGAGATGCACTGTCAGCAGAAAGGTACGTGGAGACTCCCGTGTGTGTGTGTGCGTGTGCTCCACCGGTGGCCCTGCGGCCGATCGTCTCGGTGGCCGCGCGCGCGGTGCTCCACGGCGTGCGGGACGCGCACGCGGTCGGTCGCGCCGCGTGCTCGCCGGCGTCGCGCGCTGCCGGTGCTCGCTTTTCGCGCGACGTTGTATGTGTTGGAGCGAAGATCGGTGACACGGTTGGAATCTGCTAGGTGGTTCGCTTCATGACGTCACGTCGTTGCGTTCGTGGACTGAGCTAGAGTGCATCTTCTTCTTGCACGACTGAAACATCGTCGCTGTCGTGGGACAGGCCCTTTCGACAACCAATCGGATCAGTCGTGATCGCGAACGATCTCTGGGACGGCAGAGTGTCGGCAACAGGACCAATCGCCGTTAGAGACACCTAGCTCGATTGGGGAAAAGTCACGTGACAACTCGCACATGTTCTGTCAACTCTAGAGCACTTACAACTGCCTTGATATGAGTCAAAGCCACAAGCTTACGACATTGATAAATATGCGTAGCTTCGCACCTAGGCACGTTGTAATTGGGCTCTGAACCTCTTGGGAATGCGCCCAGTGCTGACGGTTACCGCCCAGCGATGTTATACGTCGAAAGCCCTTCGCGTGCTCATTGTCATCGAGCTGCGACTACACTTGCCCTCCGACATTGGATTCCTGGTGCATCTCTCGCAGCACCTAAAGTCACAGTGACTTTATTCCTAGCAACAGCCGAGATGGCCCGCTTCGCCGTGCCTGACGCTAGTTATGGGGCGTGTGCGGCATTGCCACTAGTGTTCGAAGATCGTTCTCCCAGCGGCGTTTTATCAGCTGGCAGGTTTTGGCTTCTCGCGCACCCCCAAAAATGGAAGCTTTCCGACCAACCCATTCCGACGTCTTTCGTATTAGCAAAACCAGCGCTCACCGGTACTGTATTCGATCGTATGCTCTCAGCGACATTGCTTTCCGATTTCGGAAACCAAAGCACGTCCGTTTGCCGGGATGTCGGAACTCAGAGTTCTGGTTCGAAGGATTAAGGGGTAGATTTAAACCCAGCTGCCTTTGTCTCCACTGCACTCGTCGAACCCGTTAGTACCCGGAACGCCGGCGTGCAGCATTTAGCTTTGGCATTCGAACGCGTTCGACGACGACTGCAGTGGGGAGAAAGATATCTAGCTTTTGGTGTACCTACTAATCCTTCCAATCAGAGATCGGCGTCCTGACATCCTGTCTCGTGTCCTCCTCTCCCTCACTTTCTCGGCGCATAAAGAACACCGAACGACCGTGCAATCGCAGGCAGGAGGATCGAGAACAATGCTCTCTCCTTGCTTCTTTTTATCTCTCCTCAACAAGCGCGCGCCCAGACTGACGTAAGGTCGCTTTCCCCACGTGTGTTCAAGTTCGTTGATTTGTTCTGCTCTTCTTTTTTTTTTTTTGTCAACCACTCGAACTGCGTAGGGCGAAAATTGCGTAGAGCGAATATTCTTCGAACAAGCGACGAAGTTTCATACGGAGGCGTTCGCACTGTTGGTGGAGTAAAAAATATAAAGACTTGAATGGTAGTCACTAGAAGTCATCAAATTACTCGTAATTAATTACTTTTTGGAGTAATTTTGTAATCATTTGAATACATTTATTAGGAACTAATCGCGAGAGTATCCTGATTACTTTTGGAATACTTGTAACAGTTACTATTGACCCTTCCCTTCCTAATGGCGCCTTTAGTGTTTACAAGTTTCCTTCTAAGGGATTCTAGAACTAAGTCTCCGAGAAGAGGAGAGTTTACCAAAATCGGTGATTTAAGAATCTAAGTAAATATAAGTAGTTTAGATTTCGGTTCTTCTAATCTAAGGATGTGCAGAGTGAAAGACCCGTTGTTTTTTTTTTAACCCGGCAGAAATATCTGTCGCTTTGAAAATGTGAAGTAATCGGAAAAGTAACGGTTACCTTTCTTATCAAGTAAACGACTAATCTTATTGGATACTTTTAAACCAAGAGTAATTGTAATCGATTAGTTTTTATTTTGAAGTAACGTGTTCAAGACTGGCCGTAGCGCAGCGCGCAAAGCGAATGTGCCGCCGCCGGGCGAGGGTTGTCTGTTTTTCTTCGCCGCATATTAGCTCCAGAGAGTCGAGCCTCAGTGCATCAAAAACAAGTGTTCATTTTTTTTTTTCAATGCTAAAGGTTCTTACGGAACCACGGGGTTATCGATATTGGCACGTAGACCTTGGCCAAAGGGACGGAAAGGAAAGCACCATTCGGGGTTTCATCGAACTGGTATAACTCCGTTGAGTTGTCTTCTGTCGCTTTCTAGGTTGGTCTATGTTTCGCGTGCCTGGAATGTTTCCTGTTGCAACGCGAGAGATATGTGTTATTCGATGACCATACGCTTACGTCCAGTCACAGTTTAATCAACTACGTGCAAACTGTCAGTAACCGATTTCAAAATGGCACGTCAGCGAGTGAATGCGAGGCAATCGTTTGCGTCATCATTGATTTAAAGCGCCCGTCATCGATTAGAAGGCTGTATTATACGGCCTTTATCGTTTTGACTCACAGCCAGAAAAATCCACTTCTTATTTCTTTTCTTTTCCACATCCATCCACTACTTGGTTAAACTTGCAACTTCCAAGTGCGAAGTCACTGAGAGTCGCTTTGTATATACTTTGGAAACAACCAGAAATAGCCACTTATACATCTGCTCTCGATGAACAGTTTGACCACGCAAAAATCTTAACCGGAATTCTGTCTTTCTTTTTTTTCGGGATAGTGTTTTCTTTCTTAGGCTTGTCATGTTCTCGAGGCTATGCAAGCGAAGAGTGGTTGCGCGTGGATGTGCATAATGCCTTCTTTGAGCGGTTTACTAGGCGCGTCTCATAGCCAAAAACTAAACATGCGACTCCCAGAGAGCAGGTGCTTTGGCCACGCCATTCCAGATAGGACCGAAGGGAATCAGCGACTCTGAAGTTACGAAAATCGTTTTGACTGACCGTTGAAAGCAATTTTACGAGTTACAGTTGCCATGTGAGAGCGTCCGGACAGACGCGCACTTGATTCCTCCTGCATTTTTTTTTTTTTTTTTTGGCGCGTTCTCGATTGACTTGATTTCCAAACTAAAACCAAACCTAAGTCTTTTGCGGCAGCGTAAGGTCTGTCTGCCTTTGAGGGGCGGCGACACTGGATTACGCCGTAGATCAAAACTTTAACCGGTGCAGATACCAGCGTCAGCCTAGGGTTTTCAACGCCCATCATGTTGTTTCGAGGCTGGCGATATTTGCCGTTCCGTGTTGGCGATATTGACCCCTTAAATTAATTTTAGAGCAATTTGCTGGATAATAGCTGCGCTCGCATTCCTTTCTTTGCCGATCATTTTTCGTGCCCACTGTAACTGGAACCGCCGTGCTCAATAATGCGTCTGAAACAAAGTGAGACCCAAATCCAGGCGAACGTAATACCGAGGTTTGTAGTTTGTCGTTGGTTTCCCAGCTGTGTCAGTCGTTCGTGTGGAAACGTGGGCAGTGCGTAAGACGAATCCCCGTATCAGCATACGCGGTACGAAATACCTTATTGTGCCATATTTGGGACGTACCTTTTAAAGGCTGTTCGAGCGAAATTGGTCTGGTTGCGTACAACCGAGAAGCAATTTTCGTGCCTCGATGCTGGCTGGTTTGTGCTGTCGGAAATATTGAAACTTTCTCCGCGCATCAAGGAGCTATAGACTACCAACGGCCTTATAGGCGGTATTCACTGGCGGCCATAGCTGTGTGCGCGACTGCTGAGCGCGTGCTGACGGCGAGCTTCCAAAGTTTTTCTGGAACGTGCATTCCGCACCATGAAAATTGCCGGTCTTAGCAGGCTATTTATGCCAGCTCGTTTTGAGCATGTGGTACAACCATCGCCCTCAAATATGGCGTCCAGTGAAGAGTTGGAAGCCGTGAAGTTTCTTTTTTCTTTCATTTCATCCCCTTTTCTGCGAAAAAAAAAAAAATCAGGTTTTTGTAGCAGTTTTTTCCCCGACAGCATTTCGAGGTCTTCAATTATTATTTCGAGGATTGACCCGGGCCTCAGTGGGGCATTAGAATTACTGTTTGTTGAGAACTGCAGGATTACCGCAACGTGATAGTACGGAAGTAGTTATTTTTTATTTTGTTTTAAGTGCTTCCGAGAATTTATATATGCATCCCTAGAGTTTTCCAAAAACAAGACGGGCCCCTCAGGGAAAAGTATCTGCGGCTATAAATATGTATTTCTTTTTTTTTTTTTTGCTCACAAAAATGGGCGATTTGTTCAAGAGCTGGCAATGGACGCCTGCGTCGCTGACGAAAACACTCTTGTACCGAAGAAGGCGCTAACCCATTGTGTGCGCCTGTGGCGAGGATAAAGAGCATCCAGCATTTATACGAAACCAAAACGTAAAGGCAAGCTATGGTTTATTAGTCTTTGAGCAAACGCGTAAATTCGCGGTCACACTGCTCTAATACCTCTCACAAAAGACAGTATGCAGACGCTTTTGAAAAATACAGTTATACCACCACCACGCTGTATGCTTGAGAGGTGTCCGCAGATATTTCTCTGTCATAATCTCCGCAGAGAAACTCCGTGTCTCTTGCGTGAAGTACGAGCAGTGTGAGTTAGTCCTAACAGCGTCAAATTGCCTCATTATCTTCGCTCTCAAGAGCCGAGCTCTCGGGTTTTTGCGATTCGTCCTGATCGACCTTCACTTTCCATACTACGCGTTAAACTGGATCAAAAACTCTTCCAGCCTCGGAGTCGATACCTTGGGAATAGGAATCCCTCCGTTTTGTGTTTCGTCGCTCTTTATAGAAGAGGGTGAGGGTTGTTATTGCGGGGGAAAGAGGACGGGGGGCGGAGCAGACGCTGCATTGGAAAAGAGGAAGTCGCGTGTATGCGAGGCGTGTCGTGCGAGCGAAAAGAAAATGCTCCCATTCGATCGCTGGCCGGTCGTCGATCGTGAAAGCGAATAGTCCCCGCGGGCGTGCCTTCGTGACGAAGCCAAAGCTCGCCTCGGACTTTGCGCGTGCGCAGTGCCCTTATCATCGTCTCCGGAATTTCTCTTCGGACTCCGGGAGGGAGCCTCGCCAGGTTGTCACCACTTCGTGACAACGTGAGTGCGGATAGCTTGCTCGCTATCCGCCTGCATGGCCGCCTTGTGGATTTAGTTTGACCAACTTCTCGATAAAACGGTCCATCGGTTGTTAACCTGTTGCCAAAGTGCACGCGGCACGTCTGCGATTCGTGTTTCTCGAAGGAATTCGGACTGGTGCCTGCAGGTGTGTACTTTTGGTTCGTTTCGGGCTTCGCTCGATGTGCGAATGAAAATGACGAGCACGAACATCCTGCCCCGAACGATGTGTGCAGTGCACAGCGCGCGCGTGCTCGGCAGGGAAGCTGCAAGCCCGGAACTCGCTCTCGTGGCTTCTGCTACCGTTCTAAATAATAGGCCTCTGGCCGGTGCCGACGCGTCCGTCTCGGCGTCACCGCGCGCTAACGTCGCCCTCGTTCTTAGACGCTGCAAGACGCGGCGCCGAAGACGCTGACGCAAAGTGGGCGGCGCTGCGTAGATCGTAGAGATTACGTCTCGGGAGCAAAGGACCGGGCATTGCCTTCTAGAAGGTGGGCGTGGCTCGCTTTTCGAAGCGCCGAACATGCGCCTGCTGGACTGTGGTCTAGCACGCGTGGGCTGTATTTTTTGTGCGAACTGTAATTGTCTATAGACCCTTTCTGTAAAAGTGCTGCAAGGAGCCGCATTGGCATTTTCCAATGCGAAGACAAATAATCTCCAGCATACCACCGCTCCTTGAAATGGCCATCGGTTAGTTAGTGAGAGATTTGTTTAAACACACTTCTGAATACTCCGATAAGACGACATATCACATTTTATATGTTTACCAGCTCATCGTTTTTGGATCGTACAAGGAATGTAGCAACTCTGACATAAGCAAGCTCCGAAGCCTGCCGAAATGGGGCGACCCAAGTCGCCTGAGAGGCAAGAAACTGCTTTTGAATGTAAACACGTGTTCTGTCCTTGCATCAAGTTTTATGATATAGAGTATTGACTGGTTTATGTGGCTGTACGCGTCGTTTGCAGCTAGAAGGATTCCCAGTAGCAATTAGCTCCCACTTGAAATTCCTCCAGCATTCTCGTTTCTCGGAATTTAAGGTCGAACACCGAAGTCCGCGTGTGGTCGATCTCCTGACAGTTCATTGTCTCCTGTCGAAAGTGGCGATGCCCGGCGTACTACGGCTCCGATCACCGTTTACAGCACACAGCGGAGGTGATGTTACGTCCTTTCTACTTCAATGAACTGTTGTCATTGAACTATGGAGCGAGGTTCCCGCGTAAGCGCACCCACTATAGTAGTACGGAGTCACCTTACACCGCACAGCTGGTCGGGTAGTGCTCAGCTTTCCAGAGCATTGTCAGGCGTAAACACATCAACAAAGAGCGACAAGTATTTTTGTTTTTGTTTTGCGAAAGTTAAGAACAATGGGTCCTGATTGTTTTTGTTTTCGATGAAAAGCTCAAAAAAAAAAAGGGGGATTTTTTTTTTTGATTAACTGGTCATGTTCTAAGCAGTGGATATGTTTTCCCAGTCGGAGTATTAACCTGCCCTGGCTAATCCTACAATCGGGCCTGCGGCGAATTACCAAAAGGAGAGGAGCACGTGGAAGGCAATACAGACGACACAAACTTTCAACTTGCGACAAAAGCGTTTCCTGGCTCGTACTTGCCGCCCGATGCTCGATAGGGGCGCTTTGAGGAGGGAAGGCGCTCCTCCCTTTCCCTAAGGGGGCGGGGGGGGGGGGGGGGGGCGGGGCGGGGGGGGGGGGGGGGGGGGGGGAGAGGATCCAGTCACTGAAACCTTCAACCATCCGAAGAGCTTATTGCGTTTTTCGGAAACTTTTTTCCTTGCCTCGACCGCACTCGTGTCTTTGTTGTTTTTGTTTTAGGCAAAAAAAATTTTTTTTTGGTTATATTTGAAGACGTTCACCGTCTTTCTCTTAGCTTAATTCTTCGTTCGGCGGGATGCCCGGGATGTAACAAAAAAATTATTGTTCGCAATCTGTTACTTTTTTTTTAGACGACAGTGAAACATTTTTTGCGGATTACATCTTCATAAAAAGAACGGATTAAACAATGTATTACAACAAAAAGTAATGTTTTTCGAGCAATTCAGTTAATTGCGTTACATGTGGCACGCACTCCAACTATCGTAATGCGCAGGTCGCTTCATATCAGTGTTGTACGGAACGGCGTTCCTGGAACGCGTTCCTTTTAGGAGGAACGAAGGAACGCCGCCGTTCCATTTTGCATCGGTGGAACTGGAACGGGAACGCGTTACATTTTTACTGGAACGGAAAAAGTAACGGCGTTCCTTTTCTTCGTCCAGTGGGGTAATTTTTATTTTATTTCTCACAGGGAAATTTTGAAATTACAAAAACAGTATCGTTACGAAGTGCAGGATCTGGTTACCTTTTTGGCTACTAATCTTGTGGATTCTTTTGTGGGGTCCTCGCTTGCTAACAGTTTCGGGTGCAGGAGAGCTGGTGGGCATTGATACTTTTTTGAGTGCCGGAAACTGCTGCACAAAAGCAAGGCTTTTAGTCGTAGGAAAGGACAAAGAGGGTTGTTTCAAGCTCAGCTACTTTCTTTGGTTCCACGAATCCTCATACACCCAGAAATCTAAGGCCGACTACAGCCATTTGTGAACTTCCAAAACGAGACCTATAGTTGCAACAAGATCACAGACTGCCAGACATTGAACGCACCCTTGTATCTCGAACATTGGTCATTTAAAAGATACAAAAAAAAAAAAAAAAAACATTATTTCTTCTCTTGTCCCCCACACCTTCAAAATAAACAACAAAGCCAACCTTACAAAGAAGTATTTGTAGTTTCTTAAGACTGACCTTCCAAAAGCTCACCCTCTCCTTGACTTGCTCGTCTTGCGGACAGCAACATCGAGAAGCAACTGTTGTTAAGTTCGAACAAGGAACTTTGCTCAATTGAAACGTGTGAGGTTGCTGTAAAACGCCCGTACAATGTTGGGTAAAAGTATATTCGGCCCGTCTGAATCATCCACTACAAACATGGTTAAAAGCTGAGATTTTAAACTTGAATATATCAGCAAATAAAACCCTGCTTCCGCTTGTTTTCTTCTGCTGTTGCCCTTCCGTAACGGCATACAAACTCGTACGTTGACTACTAATGGAATAGATAAAAAAACTCTGCTTGATTAAACTAAATATAGTAATTACCAAACTACAAATGTAACGTATATGTAACGATACGTTCCATTTTTTAAACTGTAACGGGAACGAGTTCCTTTTTCACAAATGTAACTTGTAACGGGAACGCGTTCCAAAAATCAGAAGGAACGAGGAACGAGCTTTCGTTCCTTTTTTTGAGGAACCTGTACAACACTGCTTCATATGACCAGCACCCTACTTCGGATCCTTGAAAGGTAATCTGAAGGCTTTTCGCTTCGTATTAATACTTCTCACTAAAAAAAAAAAAAAAAAAAAGTGGTAGCTTTTTCCATTGAAGATGTAGTATAATTAATTCGTTGTATTTATAAAAGCTTTTCGGCTATCGCAATGAGCATAAGGTCAGTCAGCCCGTGTGCTCATTTTCGTATCCATAAGCTCATATGAAACGACCAAATTGTTTCTAGAAGAGAAAAATTAAAATGAAATAAACTGAGGTGGTATCCTTTATTCAACCGTTGTACTTACGGGCTATAAGAAGAAAAGCTGGATAATATGAGGCCCGCCTCAAAGGTTGGCTTTTCTAGATACTAGGAACAAGTGGAGATTATTTCGTCACGATGTGCGCATTTTTTGTCGTGGCATGTGAGAAGCCACTCTGTCGATTCATCCAGACCCGTCTTCGCCTGCTCTGAGTCACTCTGTGGGCCTTTCATCACCGCTCCCCCCTCCCTCTTTCTCTTTTCTGTCTCTCTCTTTTCATCGTCTCTTCTGCTTGTCTATCTGTAGTTACGCCTTCCCAAAGTGCCTCTACAAAATAGTAATGCCTGTAATTATAATAATGTCTTCAATGTTCCCGCTTGCGTCGCCTGTGACTTCAGGGCACAGCACAGAGAAGAGACCGATGCTGAAACATGGCTTCGAGAACTCTAGACAACAACAGTGTCTAACAAACCAAGAAAATTCGAAGTACATAAATTAGAAAGATTTTTTTTTTGCATTTTATTCTACTTATTTTCTTTGTATAGCATGCTTTGTTTGTCAGTGTTGGATAAGAGCATTGTTGGAAAACCGAAAACACACAAAGGTATGTGTTGTCGCTGTTGTCAGCTATGGGATTTCTCTCTTTTCTCCTATTCTCAAAAAATTTCTCGTTTCATTAATACCGTATTTATAGATGCTTTCCTGCTCAAAAGTCATATTCATCGTTAGATGTGTCGGACAGCTTGAGATTAATCTGTCGAATGTTTTTGACGACATTGTTCCGCGTTATAGATTTATTTGCGCTCAACAGGGATTGAGCCCAGCCGCCCTAGGTTCCGCAGCGTAAACTTGCACGGGGTTCCAAATTACTACCGCCGTTACGGACCCCTTGTGTTTCACCGTAACGACGAACCCACGCGAAGCTTTTGTCTGTGAAGGGAACGCCGTGCTGTCTTGGAAGGCGCACGATCGTGGTGAACAAGAGAAGCGATCTGGACGAGAAGCAGTAACAAAAACCGAAGGTCAGTTCTGGCTGAGTTCACGCACAGCTGCCTAAACGCGTCTATAATCGCGCCTCATTGTTTATTGTCGACTTAGCACGTGTGCTATGCCCGGGACTGACTGGGCAAGCACGACAAGTGTCGTCGATTTGCTTGTTCCGCACTGACGTCGCCACCTGCTTGTTTCCACGGAGGTTCTCTCTCGAAGATCGCAAAGGAGAATAGGTTCTGATATAAAGCGGCTAGCGCGGTTCGAGCACTGCGGGACACGCGCCGTGGGCGGAGCCCGTTTCGGCGTCGGTCGAGATTTAAAATAACAAACGACGACAGGGTCCATATAACATATGTCGGAACTCGACAGTGATTTTGAATATCGAGGACGGCGATATCGATGAGAGACACGCGAGGCACTAATGTGCGGAATTTCGACGAGTTTGGAGAAATTATACGGTGTACCGTTTGATAATTTATGGAAACCCTAAGCTAAAGAACGCTGCGGTTGACGTGGAAAGGAGGTGCCCGCCTTGTGATGCGGCATAATACACTTGTCGCTATTTGAGGAAGATGATGCTGGCCAAGTAAGAAGTCAGGTCAGTACCCCCACAAAAATTTTGACTTGATTCGCAAAAAAGGAGCAATACATTACTTCACTCGAACACCGCGCCATATTGGTGGATATTCCGGCTTGTTCTTGCCGAGGAAAACAAATTTGATGTCGCCGAACGTATGCCGCAAACGGCTCGCACTCGGCAAGCACGGTCACCGCGATGGCTGCCGATGCGACGTCGATGCATTGGGGATTTTCTTTGCATGTTTTCGAACCCACTTTCACGGCTACGCCCTTTAGACCGCCAGGCGCTGTGAACTTTTAATTCGTCCGAGAAGGCTAGCGAGCGAAGATTTGTGTCCTAGCCGCTAGGTGTCGTCGATTTCGCGGGAGTCGCCAATTCGCGCCGAGATGTTTCTGTGGCGCCCTCTTACGATTGCCCTACATGACGTCACTACGAGGACGTCGCCAGTTTTGAGCCTGGCTACTTATCGCCATTTGCGAACTTTAGATGGTGTGTGCAACGAGCAGTGAAAGCTTGGAGTCATCCCATTCTTATACCAACACTCCAACGTTGGCAGTTTGACATTACTCTTATTTCCGCCGATGGAAGCCGAAGGAATCCCTTTTAAGACGTCATTGAGTGTATATGTCCCATCGTGGAAAGCCGACCAAAGCGACGCTTTTGGTCGCGCACGTCACCACATGCCTTGCACAATGCGGAAATGCTCACCGGCCCCTTCACACATTGGTGTGTGACCACGCCACGTTGTGACACGACTGCGGGTTACCAAAAGATTTTCCTTTGTGCCAGGCAACCGCTTGAATCGGTTGCCACGGTTCATGCGAAGCACAGATGTCCCATTGGCTCGTAGCTGTCCGCAGCAGCTGGGCTTCCAGCGCCAACTTTCTTCCTTCGATAACACTTCGACGTCTTGGGAGCATACCTCGCCTTTAACTCATTCATGAACTCGCTCACTCGCACTCACCGCCTGATTGTAAGTGGCCGGGAGCGACTTCGTGAAGTTCGATGAGGTCCTAATATGAAATGAATTGTGACTTCGCGAACTCTGACCAGTTCACGATGCGATAATGATCGACTTCTATGAGCGTGATGAGCTCACGATCAGATGGTGAGTGACCTCGTGAGCGTGATGTGTTCATGTTGAGATGGTGCGCTACTTCGTGAGCGCGATGAATTCTTGATGAGAGGGTGAGTAACTTAGTGAACCCGTGACAACGAGCACGTGCTGGAGCGCCTCTTGCAGCTGTAAGGGTCCCTTCACACTGGAGCGTTGGTTGACGTTTTATAACGTTATGTCAAGATACGAGCGGGACATCCGGGCTCCGTTCGTCGTATGCAAAACTACTCCTCGTTCATCATTCATCGACTTTATTCCAACCGTTCGTGACTGCTCACGACGAGAGAACAGACTGGCACGCTGGCGCCATCGGCCAGGTAGCCCTGGAACAATTTCGATCTGCGTAAAGTTAAACTGAAGGTTTCCCAGTAGTTGCAAAGTCAGATCTAGGCATCATTTATGAAAGATGGTGCTTATAACTTTGTCAGAATTACTTCGAGCCCACAGTAAAAGAATGAGGCGTAAAAAAAAAAAAAGAACAACAACTAGGAAATAGTATACCGCACGAGTATACGCAAATCGGGAGTGTTCCAGGGTTATCCGATGGGTGTCGCCAGCGTGTTATCTCGTTGCAACCCAGTCGATTACATTCAAACGCAAATGTGTGAACCAGCCTTCACGCTTCGTAAGCAAACGCTACTGTGGGAACGGGCCTTCATAGTCGAACGGTACTGTGGGAACAGGCCTTCATAGTCAAACGCTTCTGTGGGAACCATATTATAGAGTTTGTTATGCGCATGCGCAGTGCGAAGCCCCAAGCTGTTGGGGCCCCCTATTCTAAAACTCCCTCTTGGTGGGATTAAAACTGGGAGCTCGCGAGATAGGGCGCGAACGCTCGTTCAGCCAGATCACTTCTTCAAGCTACCAAGGTGCAGGTGTGCCGTTCCCGGCATATATTCTTTTCCGAGATATTTGAGACGGATTCCGTAAAACCGCGTGATTTCATTACTCTTTTTTTGCCCCGTTAAGACTCGCGCCGCTACTCTGTGTGAGGTAAGAGGCTTTCCTGAGCACCGATCGATACTATAGTGAGACTCGTGGCTGTTGTTGTTCTCTGAGAAGCTACGTAGTGCCTTGATCACAGCGGGACACTTCATGACGTCGTGCTTTCTGTTGCTCCCCAAAGGAAAGAAAGGAAAAAAAGATCGCTAACACGAAGTCGTTCTTTGGTTATAATTTGCTGTTTTTTTTCGTCCGCGCGTCGTATAGAAAGAAAGGTGGCTTCGAGCGCTTCCATACTACGTCCTGGCTCCGATTCGGTATTTCTATCCCCCCTTTGAAAGCAAAGATGCAATTCTTTAATACTTGCGTTTCTTTCAAAAGTCGCCCTCTCCAAAGACAACTCCAGCGTTCCTGTCCATAGCTTAGCCCGCAGATGCCGTGTGCTTCATGCACTCTTTATGTTACAAGCATTCACGTAGTCATCGGCGAGCTATTCTTTCAGTTAACGCGTTGTTTTTTGCAAGTAGGCGTAGTTGCAATCGGTCGTTCGGCATCTCCGCGCGAGAGCGAAAGTGACGGGGAGAGGGAGCGAAAATACCCGACACGTGTAAACTTGCGCAGCTACACGCTTTTGAGTCAGCCTCCGATCGCCATAAATAATCGGGCCCGACGCGAGGGTCAGCTCTCTCTCCAGGCAGACACAGTCAATCATTTTATTTTTCCTATAGCGAATATGCACCCGTAAGCGCTAGACGAATCGTAGCAACAGCAACGAAACCAATTTTTTTTAAAAAGAAGGAATACCGAAGCTTCGGATTCAAACCACTACACCTTCGGCCTGCTGAGCCCCGAAACAGCCAACAAAATAAGTATTGTTCAAGGACGAAAATGGGGAGGAAGGAGGTGAGTCTCGTTGATCGTTCATGTTGCTTTGGTTGTTCAAAACGAAGAAAACTGTAGCTTTGGCGCAGCTTGCTAGATCGTACGCGACGATGAGTCCTTAAATCGCAGGCGTTCTGCGTATCTTTAAAGACAGTTTAAAAAACGTGGGGCGTGGCTATGTATCTTCTTATCACTCCGCAGCCAATGAGAGTGCAGCATTAGGCGATGCCCAACAACGAATCACTGAGCAAGAAGCATGGAGATAACTAGTCCCACTCTGCCTTTTTTCAAGCTGGCAATGAGAAAATACGAAGGTGGTGTTTCGCCCGATATATATGGGCACGAAACTTGCAGGTCATTTTTTTTCTTTGCTTTCGTTTTCTAAACCCATTTTCACCGTAAACAAACACCTATCTTGTCTACACGAACCACGCCAAGATAGTTTGGTTTGTGCACATCACGCGGCGCAACTCTTGCAAGTTTCATGAAAACATGCGGTCGTGTCAAAAATCGCGTGGAAAAAAAGAAAAGAAGAGCGCTTAGTAGGTTTGTTTGACGTTGGCCTCTGCCACAGAACGATTGCTTCGCACCCTTTTGGCGATTGCTATATGGTCCCCGACCAGATGAGAACGACATGGCGTCTCGAGACGCCCAAGTGTTATCGAAGGTAGAGAATCTCGGGCTGCAGGCGGGACAGCTGAAGCTCGTCGCTGACATTTTTATGCTGTCAGTTACTGACTTTACAGTGTTGGTTGTACTACGTTGCAGTTTTATGCTTTAGATGTCTGCTTCGGTTTACGACTTCCGGGCTTGTCTGTCGTCTACGTGTTCCTCTTCTCTGTCCCTGCCCTTTCCGCGCAACTGTAACTATGCTCAACCTGTACCAACTCGCCCAACTGTCTACATTACTACGGGCGATATTGTTGCGGTGTATTTGAGAAAGCAGCATGGTACTGCTTGCTTTAGGTTCTATTTGGAATATCTGCAGTTCATGGATGTCTACCTTTATCATTTCGCGTATAATAAGAGCGCGAGAAAAGGGAGGGGGGGGGGATTTTCTTGCCCTACACCTTATTTCTGTCTTCTACTGTTTCTCTCACACTCGTCAGTGTAGTGAAAAGAATTAACAGTGCACGAGAGAGATTTAAGAACACTAGATATATAGTGTTAGAAGCCGTATAGCGAAAAAGGACAAAACATAGAAGAACGCACCACTCTGGTGTGCTCCTTTCTGGTTGTATGCCGTCCTTATGCGATTTGCGTCGTTTAAGCAGTATGGATTTCCAAGTAGCCCGAGCCTCGATGTGAACTAATAACGAGATCGGTTTTTTCTTTTTTTTTTTAGTTAAAGCAATAAGGAAGTCAGAGTTTGTCCTATGACTGGTTAATTGGCACGGAAGGGTTGAAGGAAATACAAAGCTAAACGACGTGCTTTGCCTCCACATTAATAGGGCAAAGAAAACCACTTCTTTTTTTTTTTTTTTTAATCTTGCGAGATATTAAGAATTATCTCTTTTCTTTTTTAGGTATCGAGTTAACCAAGGTCGTGCTCACCCTTCCGTGTGAATGAAGTCCACTGCACTAGACGACATAGGCTACGTTTACATGGATGCGACTGCAGCGCATCGGATCCAGTTAGCGAATCGGATCCACTTCAACCACTACGTTTACATGGATTCGGATCGACCAGCAGCGGCACCTCGTGTCGAAGGATCACAACGCAAATCTTGTGACCTTCAGATTGTTTCCGAGGTGTCCGGTTTGCCTAGCGGCAGGCGAAGCAAAGCTCCCGTAATCCCTCGCTCGAGCACTCGATTCGATCCGCTAGCGTGTACATGGAAAGTCTCGATTCGGATTGACCATCTCAAACCACCCCGTCCCAGCCGGATGGGATTGGATCCGATCCGATCCGATCCGAGTTGTTTACACGGACCGATTCGATTCGTTAACTGGATCCGATGCGCTGCAGTCGCATCCATGGCTACGTTTACATGGATGCGACAGCAGCGCATCGGATCCAGTTAGCGAATCGGATCCACTTCAACCACTAAGTTTACATGGATTCGGATCGACCAGCCGCGGCACCTCGTGTCGAAGGATCACAACGCAAATCTCGTGACCTTCCGGTTGTTTTCGAGGTGTCCGGTTTGCCTAGCGGCAGGCGAAGCAAAGCTCCCGTAATCCCTCGCTCGAGCACTCGATTCGATCCGCTAGCGTATACATGGAGAGTCTCGATTCGGATTGACCATCTCAAACCACCCCGTCCCAGCGGATCGGATTGGATCCGATCCGATCCGATCCGAGTTGTTTACATGGACCGATTCGATTCGTTAACTGGATCCGATGCGCTGCAGTCGCATCCATGTAAACGTAGCCCATGTAAACGTAGCCATAGACTCCACCAAACAGAAAAAAATAAACAGTGATTGGACGGAGCGAACGGAACAACACGTTTCTGTCATTGTCTCTTGTTCACAGTCGTAAACAGAAAAAGAGTTTCACTCAGAGTTAGGCGTTTGAGAACGAGTGTATTACAATTTTCGAATCGCAGAACCTATCAGTCGATGAACAACCGTCGTTGTGATGATTAGTCGTCGGGACGACTCACGAGCCCCTTGCAGGCACGTAGCCAGGGGGGAGGGGGGGGGGGGGGGGCATGGGGCCCGGCTCCACCCCCCACCGAAATCTTCCATTTTGCTAGGGCCTCCTCTCCCCCTCCCCCTCATACAGCAATTTGTCATGGGCACCCCCCCCCCCCCCCCCCCCCCCTAAACAAAATCCTGGCTACGTGCCTGGCCCCTTGTGTAGCTTTTAGACAGAATGGCTACGGCCGAGTGTAGTCCGTTGATTAATGCCGACCATTTTAACGATGTACTTTTTTTTTCCGTCGTTTTATACGTAGTGTCATCTTCCTGCAAACACGACGAAACCAACTTGTTAGCGCGATCACGTCGTTCTCTGTGTACCAGTGGCCAATAAACACAGATGGCAATACACCTGGCGTGTCATCGGGCCTTCAGTAAGGTGCGTTTTTATGTCTGCGCGGAAATTAAGCTACAAAGCCCAAAGGTACTAGATCGCTGGAGTCCCTCAATTATCCAGCTTCCGTTTCAGAGCGAAACCCTCCTCTCCCCTTTTGTCGCTTTTCGAAAGCCTAGGTTATCCATTCAAACCGTCGTCGTCGAAGACGCGGACGCGGACAAGCGTACTGCGAGTGCCCCGTGGCGCTCGCAGACACATCTGGAGCGCGTTGGAGCCTACCTAACATGTCTGAAACTCGACGAAGGACTCGCCCATCCAAAAGGGATGCAGCAGGAAGTCACCGTCCCAGCACCCAAAGTCAAGCAGCACAGTTTAGAGAACCTCCCCGAGAAGGCGCCGCGGTCTCGACGTGTACTCTTCCGCGAGACATGGACGCAGCGGCCGGAAAGCATCTGCGAGATCGAGAGCCCACGCGCTGGTCCCGTAGTCCTTGGCGGCCTCCCCGGAGACGTGGTGGGAAAGGAGACCATCTGGTGCCACGGCACCGCTCCGTGACCGAGGACGCGGGGGAGGGGCCCTGGAGGCCCCGGGATTTTTTGGACTCTCCGCACGCACGACGCACGCACACACGTGCTCCTGGTTCGGTGCGCCATTCTCTTTCTCGGTCTCCTTGGGCTGCTGCTTCTTTTTCGGCGTGAATCCGCGATCGCGGTGCGTGTGTGTTCCTTTTCTACCCGGTGTTTTGTTTCCCCCGGCGCCCGTTTCGGAAACAGTTGTAACCTTCCTCTCCCGGGTACTTCCTTTTTTTTTTAACGTTGTTTCTGCATTTTTTTTAAAATATATTATTTCCTTGAAACCGGTGGACGGGCCTTCTACTTGCCTACTGTGCAGCCGAAAATCTAAGTTTTGGTTTTTATTTCGAGGAAACATATAGTTAATCCTCCAGCGGTCAAAACATTTAAACTTCTTTTAATAAACCTGCATTTTTTTTCTTTAACTTTAAGTTTGTTTTGTAACGAGGCTGAGGGGTCCCTCTTCCCTAAACAACGTAATCTCTCTGTCACTCTCGTCAGAGGCTGCTCATCAGATGCCGTTGATAGAGTGCCTTCTTGCCCTGCGGTTGAGGACTAAAACGGTTACGGCCGAGTAGTTCTTGGTTTAGGCTTTGGGGTCATTTTAAACCGGCGACTGTTGAATTCGAGGGAAAAAAAGAAAACGCGATTGGTCTTTAACGGTAGTGCTGTTTTCTCCTTCGAGTCTCTCGGAACCATGTGTCACATATTCGCCTTTTCAAAAACAGGGCCGGCGCGGCGTCTCGGCTGCCCGGTTGCCACTTCCCTTTCTTCTTAACCCCCATCCTGGCCGCTCTCTCCAGAACCCGGAATCCACCGTGTCCCCCTCCGAACCCCCCGCGCGACCCCCCCTCCCTCCTTCTGTCTCATGACTTCTGCCGGGGGGCGGCGGCGGCTGAGCTATCGGCGCGGGAGTCGTCGTTCTTTTTCCAGGCGTGGTCGGATGCTCGACCCTCATTTCGCCACTCCGCGACGGACTCCTCTCGCCTCTTTTCGATCCCTGAAAATATCCGGTCGTTCCGGATGACATCATTCCTCGGACTGTCCCCCCCCCCACTCCCCGTCCTCGCCTTTTGCCTGGTCGTTGCTCGGCGCTCAAGTGAGACGGATCGAATGATGACCGACAATCGTGGAAGCGGCGATCGATGAAGAAAGAAGCTTTCGCGCGGCCCTTCTTCTTCTTCGGCGCAATCATCGTTTTCGCTTTCTGGCCTCTGTGGGCTAACGTTGGGGCGAACCGGTCCGCCGTCGGGAGTGAGACGCGAACCAGGCTCCGGTGGTCGCGATTCAGAGAGCCGAATCGAAAGGCCGCCGATAGTTGCAACTATAACCGATGAATGGGCCACGCTTAGAGCATAAGCGCCCAAATCCCGGATTTTCTGTTTTTGTTTTGTGTTTTTTTTGTTTTTTGGTTGGGGGGGGGGGGGGGGGGGGGTTTGGTGCATTCGAAAATGGAACTCTCTGAGCTTGGGAATTTCAGATACAGTGGCGTGGAATGCTCAGGCGACATGTCGTTGAACACAGCTGTCGCGGGCTGTTTGAACTTTTCTGGAGGACGGAAAAGAGTTTCGGGCGATTCCAGATAACGTTTTAGGTAACTGGCGACAATGAGCACAAGCCCCGAGATAGCTGGAGTGGCTCTGAATTTGCGTTGCCTGCCACGGTCCTGGCCGTGTGGCCGGCGACATAGCAACGCAGGGGGTTAGGGCAGTGGTCTCCAGTTTGACGGTTGGTACAAGCTTCGGCAGCCGGGTGCTGGGACGTTGTGGCAACAGCGACACTCGTATTCACTCATACTTTGTGCCGGATTTCTGCAATCAAACCGCCAGGATTGGGACATCCGAGGTCGTGGCATGCAGGCTCCTGTGACGTAATTTGTTGCTCTTTCGGGACCATTCTCGTTATTTGGGTGGTATATAAGACGCTAAACTCACCGACCGAGGACGCGTTTCAAGCAACGCGTATAGGGTGTGTATCTTTTCAAAGTGTACATGGTTCGAGTATCTCTAGAAATATTTTCTGGTGCTTAAGTGAGCGAACAGAATATTCTCGATCGATACCGCCGTGTTTCCGGCGGTCCATTTATTGGCTGTTGGCGGAAACAGGTAGTCGGTAGCACGTGTTTCGGAGGATTTGGATTTCTATTCGCTGTTGGCAGTTAAGAAGCATCCGATAGGGAACCGAAAGCTCGGCGGCGCGCAAAAACTGTATTTTCTATCAAACGCTGCATGGGCCTTCGTAAAGAGTTTTGTTTATGAAGTTTCAATAGAGCTTCTCTAAAGTCAGAGCCATGTAGTGACAGTCTCGAAAGATCCAATATTTTTGCTCTAATGGCAGTCGATAGGAGAACAAAGCTACCTAAATCAAACACCCTCGCCTTTGTGAATTGAAGACGACGTAGTACAAGTACACAAGCACCAACTTCTTAGCATAAATTCCCCGCATTCGGCTTTATACTTTCGAAGATGTTCGCGCCTCCTGGTTTGGAAAATCAGCGCAATGAGAGTTTTAAGATAGTCGAACGAGTTCTGGATAGAGTGAACAAGCTGATTTATGGAAAAGGTTCGTGTTTCATTTACTCAATTTCCAAAGTACTAAGGAGCATGCTGCGAGTGCATACTCGCGGACAACTTTCCGTGGCACTTTAGCCAAAGCGAAGGGTGCGCGTGCATAGTTTGGATGGACGCTGAACATGCGCAAGCGAGCGTCGTTTGACCGCATAGTCACCGAAAGTTGTCCACGGATGTAGTAGTCTGACAGAATGGGAGCGGCAGGGCATGCATGTCTTTCGAACGACCGGCCTCTCCAGCGAGCCTTCCTACCACTTCGAAGGTAGGAAGGCTCGCGGCTGGTGTTGGAGGCAGGTCAACTGAAGCTCCTCCCTCTCACTTCCTCAGTGACTTTACACGACTTGCACTTGGGGGTGTATGCAGTAATAGCTGTTCTAAAGCAACCATATAAACCAAATGGCACTTCGCACGGTCGTTCGGTACCAGTTTCTTTTGGATTTTTACGTGGAATCTTTCGTACAAGGAAGGCGAACGCGTGCGGCGCGTGTTTATTTACGTTCTCGGCAATCTCGATGATGCTTCGGTCATTTTCCAAAATATCCGTTAAGATTATGCGCCGAGAAACTGAAGGGGGAGGGGGATGCGAGAGCGCGGGCTCTTCAGAACGCTGAGCTCCGATTGAGATGATTACTGGGTTGAAGCAAAGATCCTTTGTCTCCTTTACTCACACTTCGAACGCGTTCGACTCCCAAGAATCGGCGTCCAGCGTTCCGCGTTCGCATTCGAACGCCTTCGAAGAGTGAGCATAGAGACAGAGACCGGTAGCTTAGCGTCTACCAATTAATCATTCCAACCAAACCTCGGCGTCCTGACGCCCCCTCGCTCTCGCCTCCCCCTCTCCCTCAGTTTCTCGGGTAATTTTATTTTGAAAAGTCATTATCCACTTGGTCATTTCCGTGCGTCACAAACATGCGTTTTAGCGAAAGCGCCTCAACCATCTGTAACCTTTTCACGAGCTTTTTTCTTCGTGCGCGATGAGCATTTTTTTTGCTGGAAGCTTTTAGTCCCCGTTCCTGAAACTCCATGTATATGCCACGTAGTTGTGCAACGCTGTAGGTTGGGTACCCGGGGCTTCTGAGTGAATGTGAAACGGGGCTGCGGAATTCTCAGTGTCAACCTTTTTCTCGCTTTTTTTTTGCGTGTGTGTGTGTGTGGCCCCGAGTACATTGCACCCATCTGCATTCGCGCTTTTAATCCATCACCCGAAGATCCAACAGTTACAAGTAAGCCGAATGCGTTAGCACATCGCAGTTCGGAGTCGGAGCACCTGCAGCGTAGGCTGGCGCTGTAGAATCTGCAGGGATCCTGGGCTCAATCCCCGTCCCTGCCCGTTTCAATCTGGATGAGCGTCATATACCTGCCCGTGGTCGTGCACTACTACCGCGTGCACGACCGTACTCACAAAGCCTGGCAGTTCGATAACAGAGCCATGGAGTGCCCGGTCGCAGATTCGCAGCGCGAGGATCTGGTAGCACAGAGCCTTTATCGGGGAGCCTGGACGTCAGCACACAGCTTTTGCAGTGGCGAGGACTCGAAATGTGGTTTTCAAACACGACGAGAAAAGGGGTATATAGCCCGAGGAACGCGAGGAGCACGAGCGGACATCCCGTGGCTCGGGACAAGCGTGTTTCGGCGTCTCGCCGCAGCGGGGCGCCCGCCACCTGGCTCTCTTCTCGTCCGTTGTCTGCAGCGAACTTCCAGGCTTTGTCAGATATAGAGGAGGCTGTGGCCAGACTTCGGCTGCTCGTGCGACAGAGTGTTATCAAATGCAGGAGGCTCGCGCTCGAGGCGGGACATCTACTGGGTTCTTCACCGACCATACATCGATACATATGTTAGGGTAACGGAGTTAAAGAAACAGGTTGAAAACAAAAAATCCTCAATCGGTACAGCCTGGGAAGGCACAACCGATTTGTAGAAATCCACAGTCCAGCGTGAGGCCTCCAAAGCCACCCACGCATATGCGTATCAGTTCTGAAAGGGAACAAATCACGCACCAAATACTCGAACGTTGAAAAGGGCACCTGTCAGGAGACCTATTTGGAAAAGATCTAGGCGCCGTCAACTTCGCGGAAGTCGTCGATACTCCGCGGTTGTTCGGAAAAAAAACAACAACAAAGTATTAAAACTGCCGAAAAAAAACGTTACCAAGGAAGGTGTTTTGTTTTCAAGATTCCGGAATTCACCGAACCTTGCGATGGGCCGATGGCAGTATTTTACAGCTGACTTGCATCTCTAAGGCCGGGGTCACAGTACTTATACATCATACAAACGACAGTCTGCAAACATCAGTCGCCGCGATATCCGTGGTTCGAATGCCGCGTGCCAAGTTTCTCCTTGAACTCGTTGC
Source organism: Ixodes scapularis (assembly GCF_016920785.2). NCBI lineage: Eukaryota > Metazoa > Arthropoda > Arachnida > Ixodida > Ixodidae > Ixodes > Ixodes scapularis. The sequence goes on along the minus strand of NW_024609846.1, from coordinate 208,624,882 downwards.
TATGCGGCATTCGCAGCACGGATTTCGAGGTGGCTCGCGTTGGTATCTGTTTGCAGACTGTCTTTTGTATGATATATCAGCAGCGTTTTCGATCTGAATGAGCATCGTAGTGGTGTGCGGTCGTGTATCACTACTGTGTGGTGCACGTTAAAGACCCCAGGCTAGCGGTTGTACTGCACAGGGTAAATTGCTCATCTACAGCGAGTGACTCGTCGCAACTTTGAAATGGCTGACCAACTATACACGCTGTATAAATATCCACGCAACCGCAATTATTTTTATAAGCAGCGTCATTCCGCCTTACGGATGCTCGGAGATTCCCGGTCATTGAATGAGCAATGAATGACCCACTGCCAAATAATCCTACATTCGTCCTAAGACCAGGAGACAGCGGTGGGCAATTCGCCCGAATCTCGAGCGCAGCTGTCTCTGCATGCCACGCAGCGCATTCCCGGGCTATCCGAAGCGTCCCCGGCCGACGGGACCTCGCGGAGCAGTGCACTGAGCCGATCGGGCTCCAAATGGCTATCGCTTTCTCTGACTCTCCCGCGATGTCCCGGGACACCGATGCCAACTGTTGGTGCGCTCCGTATCGGCAGTTGGCCGCCGCGCATGCCACATGCGTCATCGTTACACGACCAAACCAGCCGAAACGTTGCGGGAGACACCTGTGACAACACGCGTCTCGCCGTCCGTCATTATCGAGAGCTGACGCGCGGAAGCCGTCCGACCAGCCGTGTCGTGATCGGGACGGCCTCGTCCAATTCTGCCCATGGTGGCAATCTCACGAGGAGAGCCTCCGAAGATGGTCCAGCCGTTGCGTTTCCAGCGGCTATGTTGAGAACCAAGACCATAGCGAATTATGAGTTTCTTTCTGACGCAGAGCTCGGCTGACGTATCGAACTTGCTCCTAGTGTAAGTCCAATTAATCAGAACCCGGCTATTTCATTTTTTTTTTCTAATCAACAACAAGCAAACAAACATGCTTACCGACGACAAGCATCATGCAGAGAGTTTGCTACACATATTCATTTGCCTTATCTCATTCTGTCTCACTGAAATATCACTTCTTAGCATAGAGATGGGATTTTTCGAGGTTGTTCGGACGTTGGCAGTCGGAGAGTAATGCTCTGGTGCGTCAAAGAAAACATCGCCTTTTTTTCTGCAATCTCTGGACAAATATTATTTTTGCTATGTCCAGCACTGGAAAATAAACCGAGCAAATAGCGGATGATCTAATACACGCTTTCTGTAATCCGATCAAGCAACACTGGCGGTCGCCATTTCTTGGGCAGGAACCGCGTGATTGGACCCGATTCCTCGCCGAACGCTGACGTGGCACTCGTGTCCAATACGAGCCGAGCCGAGCGCACGCCGAACACTGGCGCAGTCCTCGTGTCCAACTGATGCTCAGAGTATACGTTCCCAGACAATGGCGGGCTCGAATAATTTAGGGGACGGATTATACAGATCCGTAATGGGGAGGTTTAAATTGCGAAGGCCCGTACGTAACACGGTGCCAGCCACCAGGAAACTCGAGTGCAAAGAGCCTCGTCCCAACCGTACCCGATATCGGTGACACAACGCCCGGAAGCTTCCCCGCGCTGCGAAAACGACCATGGTGGCGGCCGAGCGGACGTGTATTGGCTCGCGACCTTCGACCGATTCCGAAACCGAGTGGAACAAGTTTGCCCTCGTTTCTTTGTGCGTTCGAGAGGGCAGACGGCCGAAGGGCCCGTCGTCGCGCGGCAGGGCAGGGAGCGGGCCGTGTTGTGGATGGATTCATTGCGTGCGTCACTGGCAGCGCCCATTAAATGAGTAACGACTTCCGCTGGGGGCTTCGAGATCGCCTCTTCTCCGCCGCATCTCTTGCCCCTCGCACTCCCTCGGCTATTTTACTTCTTTTTTTTTTTTTTTCTTACTCGCTGATTGGCTTTCTTAGCCGATTCGAGTCGAGCACCCGATAGGGACCGCGGCCCGGAGGGAAACTGTCGACGCCGCTGTTTGGTCACGTCGGGGCGAATGTCAGTTATTGTTTAGCGGTCCGTTCCGCTTGCCATTCGCTGCATGCTCCGTCCACCCGTGAGCTGACAGAGCGGTGGGCACTACGCGCTGGCCGGACCGGGCAACTGTTTCCCTTTGATTTATCGAAACTAAAGCAATTGTGCGGGCGAGCTGGTTCAACGCTGACAGTGTCATCCTTTGATCGCCGAATTCCGCTCTCGGCGCGTTGGTTGGGGCGGGAGGGATCACGCGGGAGAAAGAGAGACGTGTGATTGGTCCAACGAGCACGTGGCTTCCACCGCATTGTCAGCTAATGGCAAGGGAGAATACGCCTGGCAGCAATGTCGACAGCCGTGGAATTATTCCGTGCAAAAAAAGAAAATCTACGCGTTAAAAAGCAAGGAAAAAAAAAAGTTTGACGTTCAAGGTTTGGTGTTTAGTTGTGCGATGCAGTTGAAATGAAAGTTCTTTAAAAAAAGTCAGCGCGGTCGGTCACGAAAAAAAAAAAAAAAAAAAGTATTTTTTTTTTTTTATTACGGCCGGGTTTGATACAAGGAGAAAAAGCTGAAACGGAGAAAATGCCGTTTTACAGGTTTTTCTTCTTGTTTTTCGACGTTTATGTGTTTCGAATTGAAAATAAAGTTTGTTATTATTATTATTATTATTATTATTATTATTATTATTATTATTATTATTATTATTATTCAAAAGCTTTGCATCGCAAACAGTTCAGTAGCGTTTTAACGTCGGTTATATAATATTTTTTGTCGAAATTTAAGCGCAATCCGAGTGGAAAGCACCACTCTGCGAACACGAGCGCTCGCTGGGTTTGGTCGGCGTCGCGCGTGTACAAGAGCCTTGCTCGCGGAGCTTCCTTCGGGGATGGAGGCAGGGGAGGACAACCGTCTCCGGAGGGGAGGGAAACCGGGCCGAGCTCCCGCAAGGATCAATAATCAGCAAATGGTTTCATTAATAGGATCGTGGCTCATTTTTCAGTGAGTAACGACCGCCATAAAGGGATCTCTCCATCTCGATCGGGGGCGAGCTGTGGAGACGCCGGATGGAGGCAGCAGCAGCGGCCCGCTCTCCCTTCTTTGTCCGTTCGTTGTCTGTGCCCCGGGAACGATAGAAGGGATTACGGCTCCAATGCCCCGGGAACGAGGCCCGATGATAAAGCGAAGACGCTCCGCCGAGGCTATCCGCGGCCGATCGCCGCCGGCAAGCCCCGCAGTCTCGATATATTTCTCGTCTCGATGCTTCGGCCCCGGCTGGCTGCGGCGTATACGCTCGTGCCGTTCAAGGCCTCATGTAAAGCAGCAGCAAGCAGCAGTCGCCGCGGGTCCGGAATCGGCGGGGTCGATACGGACGCCGGTTGCGACGCCGGGTCGGAGTCGCGCGACGTTTGACCTCCTCTGATGGATCGCGCGATCCTACCGCGGACGTTTCATCACCGCGCCGATTCCCCGAAAAAAAAAAGAGTGCATGTGTCCCCGGGTGTGCGTGTGTGAGCGTCGACTGCGGTTGCCGATCGGGCCGCGTGATTACCGCTTGCCGGTTTATTTCGAGTCCCGCTGGTTATAGAAGGCCATCCTCCCTCTCGCGGCTTCCATCTGCTGGCGCAATCGGGCAGATCATGGGCGCTCCTCGCCGGCTCTCTTGGAGGCTCCCGTGCGCCGCCGCCTCTGGGATGGGTATCGACGGGAGATGATGACTCGGGGACCTTTCCTAACGTTCCGGGAGCCAATCGTCGCTGCGATCAACGACGTCAGAATTCGTGGCATCGTTCTGCCCACCCGCCCGCCCGCTCGTCTCGGCTCTCCAGGAAAAGATAGGGAGACCATCCGTTATTGTGGGGGTACCGTTCGAATCAAATCATATCAGAGCTCGGTGGCTCTGGAGAGGTGCTCCCGAGGTCTCCGCGCTGGATCGCTGCCAACGTCTCGTCTTCTCGCGTGTGGCACTTTCGCTCTGCAGCTCGCAGTATGCCGTTGGATGTCGCACGTTAGATCTTGGGACGCGCGCGAGAGCAAATCAGACCGCAGGCTCTACACATCGCCTTATGCGTCCACGTTTTCTGAATCAAACGAACTGTTCGGCGGATCTCTGCACTTACATGGAGAGTCAAGACCGGGCTGGTGTAGGTTGTAGTTGCGCAGGTTAACGTGCAACAATTAGTATTAAAAAAAAAAAAAAAAAAAAAAAAAAAAAAAAAAGAGAAACGACGGATTGAATGCAGGCCGCCAAAGACAGGGAAGCGTTCCTGATATCCTTTCCCTTTGCCTGTTTTTTTTTTTACACGTATTCTGGCGCGCACCTGCGGTATTGACGTCACCAGATGTAGTTATGCGTGCGTTCTTAAAAAAAAAAAAAAAAAACTTGTTGACAAAATTAGTGTTTCCGGACAATTCGTTCGTTCTCTTTCCGCGGATTCTCTTTGAATAGTTCTCTGGGGATTGCGCGGAAAGCTTTAAAACAAGATAAGTTCATTTATCTCCACGCACATAGAATTTAACTGTAATAGGTTTATGAAGGACAAAGAGAGGCTAACTTGAACGTATCTTCTGACCGTCTAGTTTGTACTGGGGATACGGGGTGGGGGAAGGAAAGACGGGGCGAAGCGATGAGGAGAGAAAAGGGGGCGAAATTGTCCTTCGGGTGGTACGTGCTAATGGGAAGGGCGTTCGAACTCTGGCACAAAACTATTCTCAGGCACCCGCAAAGGGTCCGCCAACACCCTTCCACATCCGTCGTATCGTCATCGGGTATCCACATTGGAGGTATCGAAACGATCTACTAAAACTCTATAGTTTGCTGCAGCGGCACTCGTGGTTCCTCGTCGAATTCCTCGCATTGGCACAGGATATGCTGAGCTCTCCCTCCTCCGACTTCACTCTGGCACCGTTCGCGGCAATTTTTGGCAAATGCAGCAAAATGTGCGGGATCAATTTTTTTTTTTTTTTTTTTTTTTTCATTGACGGATGCGATTTTTTTTTTTTTCGTCCTTTTCCTTTCGATGTGTGGCGTGTCCTTGGCGGCTGTCTGATCTGGACGTCGGCAGCTCGACTTCCCGCGCGACGCGTAAAGGGGGCGCGCCGACGGCCAGCCCCCCGAAGGTCGCCCGTACGGGGCGTGACCGTGTTCACGACGCCACGACCGACTCTGGCCGCCACCGTGCACACCTCGCCGGAGGCCCGACCCGACGACAACTTGAGCAGTTAGGTAACCCAAACGACGTCGTTACGTACACGCACCACGCGAATCCCCCCCCCCCCCCCCCCCCCCCCCCGCCCCTCCCTTTTCCCGCTCTTTTTTTTATCTTTCTATCTTGCCCTTCCTTTCGTTGAATACCTCGTGTCTTTTTTTTTAAAGGTTCATCTAATTTATTGCCCGGCATTCGTCGTCGTTCAAGCTTTGTTCGCTGTCCCCTCCAAAAAGAACGACGCCGTGTAGATGCATGTACCGTGTCGTCTAAGGCTTGCACGTAGCTGGGACTGACGGCAGGGGGGCAATTAAACGAGAATACGTTGGAAAAAAAAAATTACTGAATGCACAGTATTACGCAGCGTAGATGTAGCAAACAGGCATCGACACCTTGAAGCCTGCGTGTCCTTTCCCGATTATACCTGACCCGGCAGTTAGTTCCCCGTCTCCTTTCAACGACTGAGGAAGAATGGAAGGGGGGAAAAATAAGAGGAGGCGTTTTCCCGATTTTTATGACCGAGCACTGTTTGGGCAGCACCTGTTAGCGATGGACTGCGAGACGTAAAATACTACCGAAACGCTCTACACTTCTCTTTCTGTCTTGTTACAACTTTTTGTTTGTTAGTATTTTTTTTTTTAGTAAGAATGATTAAAATATCTTTTTTGTGGCGCATTATAACGATACACTTAGGGCTTTGAACGGGCGTTATGTAACAGGCTGGCGAATCACGAACAAAATCTTAAAAAAAGGAAAAAAAAAAAGCTTGTGTGTGTGTGTGTGGGGAGGGGGGGGGGGGGGGTTCGGTGTATTGTGGTGGAGGCGCGCGCGTTTCTAGGGAAGTTACGATGGTGAACGACATAGGTACACGCCGCAACTACTGTTATTATGGCGAATGTAGGGGGGGGGGGGGGCGCATTCAACGACGTTGTGAATGGAATCGGTCGAGAAGGTTCTCTCGGGTTTGGCCAGCTCAGAGCTTGTTGTGCTCCTCGAGATACCAACCTGTGTTGTGGAGGTGGGAAGAGAATTCATGGGACATGTTTTTTACGGGAGGCTTAGGGGCGGCAGACATTGGTTGCTTTCGTGTGTGCGTGTTTCGGTGCGCATTTGTGGCTCGGGAATTCTTTGTGCCGCTAATTTATTATTTGCCCGTGAACGCGCAGTCATAAATGACAGCGACGCTAAATTCACTCGAAGGGCGTGTTCACGGGTGCTAGCAGAAACATTCGCGAGTAATCGGTGTTTTCGATGTTGCCTCTCGCCAATTGCTACTGAGCTTCGTGATAATAGGGAATGAGGGACAACAGATGTACGTCGCCATGTTCATTATTTCTATCCTCTTCCAATTTGTTTGTCTTCTTTAAGGAGTTCTCGATTATTCGGATGAGATATTTTGTTCCCTACCTCAAAGAATGGCAGCACAAAGGAAAAAACATAAAAGATATAAGAAACGTTTTTTTTTAACGTTTCTTTATTTTTTTTTTATTATGGCTGCTTTTTTGCTTTTGCAATTGATATGGGATTTTCTATCTTCAGTTAACGCTTACGAGAAATATACGAGAAAAGTCTTGATGGTAGATCACGATTATCTTCACGCAACGCAAATCGGGTCACGCGAAGCACGTCGGAACTTTCCTTATTCACAAGGCGCCCAAACTCCGCCCACTCGCAGCTCACGTTTCCAGCACGTACAAAGTCGGAAAACGCCGCGGCTTCTGTCTCTTCCACGCCACGCGCCGCAACGGCCATTCGCGGCTCCTCAAAACTTTGCTCGGCACCTGTCGAAATGTTTTCCGGGCCTTGTTTTTTGGCGGGCGCTTTTGCGAGCACAGGCAGGAACAGTAAAGCGCACCGGTTCACAAACCCGGCAGGGCAACTAGGCATCTTACAAAAGAAAAAAATAGAAGAAAAAAAAAGCGACGTAAAGTATATTCTTGAGAGCGCGGAAGAAGGCGGCGAGCGCTTTAGCGCAGAGCATGGCGGTACTCGATTTTCTTCACGTGTCAGAAACCGTTGGCTTCGCGACTCGCAACGGGCGGCAATAATCGACGGTTCTCTCAAAGCGTGGCAATGTCCAAAATTAGCTCAGAGAGGAGCCGCCTTCGTAGAATGGCCCTCCGGGCGGTGTCACGACCTCGCGACGTTTCTTTTTTCTTTTCTTTTCTTTATGTTCTGTTTGTTTGGTTGCAGATATGGCTGCAGCTTAGAAAGGAGCATTCGAGTTTGTGACGTCGTTGGATCGATTGATCGATCTGTATACGTACGCGTACGTTTGTCGCATATTTCTATACATCTAAGGCACTGGCCCATGTCAGCTTGCCGGTCTCGAACACAAGCAGAAGGTATTGCAAGTTCCGCTCTATCGAGAGCTTCGTGACCACGTCACAGCAAAATGTTATTGCATAATTCTTCTTTGGACTGCATGAAGTTTCGCGTACAGCTCGAATGTCGTGTCAATTTTGTGAACGTTCGCGTATTAAATACGCCATATCGAACTGCTCCTGTTCTTAGCGGTTGAGTACGGAAATGGTGTCCTTGGCTGTTGAGAATGTAGGGTTCCGAAATGCTTGTTTGTGTGAGCGACTAGTACGACAGGCAGAGAGGCCAGAGCGCAATTAATGGAGCTGTGTTTCGGGTTCTCACGAGGAGAATAATAGACGTAAAATGTAACAAATGCTTTGATTTGCACCACAGGAACCGAAAGCAAAGTTCCAGAAGCAGTCACGGATCATCATTACTAAATATAATGTAGGTAGGCGTGACAAACACTGAATAAAATTGTACGATTAATGTATATCTGACAATGATTAGATACAAGGTCCATATTGACCAGAGATTCAGGGGAGGGAGGGGGGGGGGGGGGGGCTTCTCTACAGTAAACCGGATCACATTCGATTCCATTACAGTATATAATTCATCGTCATATTGAGCAACATATTCAGCCTGATATTAAGATGAAGAAAAAATAAAACGTCACTGATTCACTGTCGAAGTCCTACTTCAGATATCCGTTCCAGTGATTTGTTTCACCTTAAATGGTTCATCGAGTCTTAGTTTTTTCTGCTTATCCGCGTACTTTATCAGGATCATCCGTTGATATGGAATGTGCCATGGTGACAGTGTAGATCGCTGCATGTCTGGAGCCGTATTGAACTTTCTCTTTTTATCTTTCTTCTCACAGATCTTACAATCCAACAGCTGAGGGACCAAGTGGGCCAGGACAACGTAGCCTTACAGGTGAGTGATGTCCTTCGCATTTGTTTTACCTTCGCAGCGCACGTGGCGTCATCCAGGACACGTAGAATAGGAGAAAGCAAAAGGATAGAACACAGACAGGTAAATCAAGGCGGCCTTCCACTGTTGGCAGCTCCGATTTGGGGAAGAAACGGAAGACGCTGAGTCGTCGCTGTTTCGTGCCTCAGCACGCCCAACGCGGATAAACTATTTGCGATCGGATCCAGCATTTTGAGTTCCGCACATTGTTTAACTACCTTTTTGGGCCAATATATATATATAAAGCTTTAGCATGACCACTTGTCGATTGTTCATCACATAGTAAACGAAGACCTTATATCTTTAACCGAGAACATTTGTTGCAGGAAAATAAGAAATGCTGCATAGCCGATGCGCGGAGCGCTTGAGTGCCGGATGCGTGAGGTTCACAAAACGCGTAAGATGCTCTGCCTTGCTGGAATTGAGATGGACATATAGGGGGGCAGCTAGTCTTGTACGAACATCGGCTATGACTAGGAGATGGCAAGACTATCGCGTACTTTTTACGCACATATACATGAGCGCGTTTCTCCCCTTCCAAGCAGCGATCACACTGCTAATGTATCGTACAAAAGACACCCTGTAAACACTGCCTGAGGTGGGCTTCGTTGCGTCGCGAGCACACCTGTCTCCCTCCGAATATTTTCACCAAATACTTTACTAGGGAGAGCGCGTGCTACCCTGTGTGGGGTACAACGAGACGCCCCCACCTAGTGGTGTGGGCGTCTCGCTGTCCATGGTGTCGCGCTCTCGTGCAGCGCCGAGGGAGGGCGTTGTCGCGGGTGTACCGAGATACCGGGTTTGCCGAGACAACACGAGGCGGCTGTCTCGACTGGCGTTCGAGATGCGCTCGACGACAGATGGCGGCAGTCACCCGTCCCAAATTCTAAAAGGAAAACACCGAGGCTGTGGCGAATTCAGCCGTTCCAACTGCGCAAAACGTGTCCGCGCCAAGGTCATAGGATTTTCGCCGAGTGATATGATATTCCCTTGCACTCGTTGTCACATCCAGAAACAAGGAGATTTGGCGAATTCTTCATGCGCTTCGCGAAGTAGTTTTTACAAGATCAGGGGTTGTCGAAGGGAGAAGCATGATTATAGCGTTTGAAACGTTGAAACGTGTCCGTCTCGATAAAATAACGTAAAACCATTCTAAGGTGCACCTAATATATCTTAATTTAACGCAGGAACGGGGAGAAATAAGTAGCGTTCCATGAGGAGCCGGGCTTTTATTTCTACGGCTCTTCAAGTGAACTCGGGTATATGGTAAAGTATTTGTTTTATAGCCAACTCCTCTACAAGCTCACCTTTCCCTTACCCCCTCCTTTTGCCTATGCAAGTCTCTCCTCTTCCCGTAGTACAATGGCTTCCATAGGCATTGAACTTCCAATTTCATTTTATAAAATACCCCTCACATCTTTGGCCCGTGATGTTGTTCGCTTGACCGAAGGCGCGGATAAACTCTGTGGAACGAGTGATCCCTGCATGTTTGCTGTGTTACCCTTTGGCGTGCCCATCCCTGCACTCGTAAGTGCCGAAGGCGCATTATGACACACTCGCTCGCCGTGTATAGTTTGATGGCACGTCGATTGTATTCATATTCGCGCCGCAACCGAACGCTCCTTAAGGATCATGAAAGTGTGCGCTCTTGAGCAAAGGTTGCCGCATCAAGGCGTTCCCGAGCGTAGGTAACTTGCGTCTCGTATACCGACGCGACCTTTCTGCCTGCTCTCCACGTGTCGGTATTGCGCGTCAGGATGCATGTGTCAAACAGCAGTCAGTCAAAAGTCAAATGAAGGGCTTCGTTTAAGGTTAGCGCTCGTGTAAAAGAAAGAAAAAAACAAAAGAAAGAAAAAAGAACGTTAAGGCCACGTCTTATACAAACTCTGACTGACATTCGTGGCTCTCAGACTCACTATAGAAGGCATGGTTGACTTTAGATGCGAACTACGCAATTTGCTTTGTTCTACCGCGCGTCGCGAGCTCCGTGACATTTTTACGTTCATTTTTGCCGACCGCAGATACCATTTTCCTTCGCGCCATTGTTCCGGCGATATACCTTGAAGCTTGCGCGATTTATTCGTACTCGTCGCGCGAGCGCAGGTGTGAGCTCCTCCAACTCCCGATCGGTATGAACGTAAGTTTGACCCCCGTCTTATAACGGCGCTCTCGACTGATTCTATGCCGCTATACTCGCTACCAGCCTAAGAACCTGATTATCCCTCCGTTGCCGATGAGGTTGCCACAGTTGCCGATAAAAACGCCAAATCGCAAAACAAGAAGAATGAACGCATTAAAGGGATACTGAAGCGAAACTTGAAATACACCTATTATGGTCAGAAATAGGTTCAATATGATCAATGATATTCATAAATCATAATCGCGCGTTTGTATTTTGAACGGATGGCTATATTTTTCACCCTAATGGGCCCGATTGGGCGCGCGCTCAAAAATCGGCCATCGGAGAGCGCGATGCGTCTTGGGATATTGGGCGCATTCGTGATGTCACTTGTGCCAGTCGGGAAGGGCTACGGCGTGAATGTTGTGGTTACGAGCGTTGCCACTTGGTGGCGCGTCGACGATTTATGACCTGTGACAACGTGGCCGTTTGAGATGTGCAAGGGCTGCACGCACGCTGCACCACGGCAAGTCGGCAACCACAGCAGCACTGACAAAACCAGCTCCGAGGCCGGATTCTCAAAGCGAATTCACGACGAAAAAAGTGCGTACGACAAATCTGAGAGAAAACCCGTACTCTCGCAACGAAATTGTCGTAACCTTTGCACAGGTTACGACAGAATCCTACGACAGCTCCGAAGCTGTCTTACGCACTTTTTACGATGAAATCAACAAGGCCGACAGCTTCGCTCAGTTACTTGGTATCGGCCACCAACGGACATTTATTTTTCTTCGTGCTCTTCTCGTGCGTCCCGACTTCAACCAGCAAGAAAAAAGGAAGGAGTACTTAAAACAGACCACGACGATCAAGAACGCAGGATCCACAAACACACGAGAAGAGCTACAACGGCCACGATTCTGCCGACCGAGCGAGCTCGGCAGAATATAGTAGGCCTAGCAGCAACATCGACTCGGCGCACCGTTGCTCCGGCGGTCCTTGGCCAAGACCGTCTGTCCATGACCGGCTGGCCTGCTGAATGGAATATGCCCGCGCGACCCTTGTGGACCCTTACCGGATGAGTAGTTTGATCCCTGAACTAAATTTCAGAGGTCAATATTTTCCCTTGTCATCTCGATCTCCTTGTTTTCCGAGACAGCGGTGACGAACGCTGTCGTCGAAAAGGGACTCTCATTGATTCTATCTCCTTGTTTTGTGTGATATAGAGCTCAAATAAACTCCGTACGGATTACCTTCGCAACTCGGTATGTACACTCTGTTATTAGTATGCCGTTTTTATTCTGACTCGACGCTACGTCACTGTCGAGCTATAGCAGTTCGTGGGAGCTACGCGATGTCGGTCTAACCTTTCTTTGCCGAGTGTCATGTCAATATCGAGTTGCAATCGTAAAAGATCGGTCCAGAAGCGCTTACCGAAACGCGGTCTAACAGAGCGAATCCAGCACTTCGATCAAACGCGCGTGTCCGCTCCGAGTGTGAACAGGTATTTGCGTGGCTCTTGCTGACACCCTCGTAGTTCAAACATATTCTTTTTAACGTCGGCTTGCAGCTCGCGACTCGCAGCAACTAATACCGGCCGTGCCAGAAGCATGCTCGGGCCGTGTCGTGCAAAGAGCCGCAACGAGAACGAGCTCACTGTGGCCAACTACGCTTTAGCTTTCTCCGCCAAGGCTTTGCAAACGCATTCAGGCCTAGGCGAATTCTGCCGGCACGCCGTATTGCCGCAGAACGGCGCTGCTATTTTGCCACAAGTGATGTCACGAGAACTTCCCCCCATCCACCAGATGAGAATTTGAAATCGTTTAATTATGTTTAAAATTAGTTCTCCTGTGTTTTACAGCGCAGTATTTATATTTCCGAGGTGGTGCCTGTCCCTAGCCCATATTTATGCAACAAGATCGGCGCTAAAATTTCGTTTCACTACCCCTTTAAGGTATTTCCCTGCGAATAGAGTTACATTAGTTCCTGGCCAAGCCAAAATAAGCTTCCTTCGTATACCACAAAAAAAAAAAAAAAAGTACGTGAGTTTAGTTTTTTTTGCAGAACACTGAGGTCAGCTAGTTAGGACTAACATTAGAAGGATCTCAGCAAACTCACACATCAACTAAACCTTCAAAAAAAAAAAAAAAAAGCCGTTGCTTGCAGGGACAGTGTCACCGACGTTTCACCCGTTCAGTTGTCCCTGCGCACATAGTATAATTTTTTTTAAACATCAAATTGTAATTTTAGTTTCGTGATTCTCAGTGATTCTTGCGTGGTTCGTCGTGGTTCGTTGTCACAGTGTTCTAGGAAAAAGTAAATTTAACTTCTTTTTTCTTTTTTAGAGTGAATTAGTTATTATTGGGGCTTGGTTTACTACGTTCGCGTTTCTCTTCGTCGTTCTTGTCGGCGTATATCGCCATGTCATTGGCCGCGTAACGGTCATAAGTAGGGCGTTAATTAAGGATTGTAACCCGATTAAGCGCTACCCTTTAGTCGATAATTTAATCGATTAATCAGTCGTGTCCAGGCAGAACATCAAAGAAAGTGCGAGAACTACCTATTTTCTTATGTCGCTTATTGTTTACCATGTTATCGGAGGCGACATGAATAACCTCAATTAAAACCGTGAAAAAAAAAAAAAAAAAAAAAAAAACGCGAGCAGATCGATTTTAGCAAGGAAATATTTTCCATCATTATTTTAACGTGGTGGTCGTCGCGGTTGAGAGTCATTTGGGACTGTGTCGTGCAAGGTAAGCGACAGATTCTGATGCTGCAGCGTAAAAACGACTTCCTCGGAGCCTGTTGGAGGATGAGACGCTGTGAAAGAGAACAGGAACGCGGCAGCGCCGAGCAGCCCTGGCGTTAGCTCGCATCAGAAGAGAACCAAACACTCGAACTATAGACCTCAACCCATTGCGGCAAAGTAAAGCGTCTTTTCTCTTCTTTTGTGCCGATCTTTCTCTGCCTTCTCTCTTCTGAGAAGCCCGGAGCGCGATCGTTTCGCGGAGCAGAGCGCCGCCGTATGTCTGAGCACGTGATCTTTTTTACGCCCGCCGGGAGTAACACGGAGGCAATCGAGGAAGAGGTTCGGCTGCCACTTGTGTCCACCAGTCAGTGAGCAGACGAGCGACGCGTGAACGTATGCAACGGAAGTCGACGGCCTGTCGACTTCCGTTGCATGCCGCCTAGCCGGATATGGTTAGCTGCCAGCTATATAATAGATTCTGTTTTAAAGAAAGAGAGAGAGTGAGAGAGAAAGGAAAAAAAAAAAAGCTATTGGAAGGCCGTTGAGTCCAATTTCACGGCAAGCATTCGAAAAGCAGCGGAAAGTTGCCTCAAGTTATTATGAGCCAGTTGGTGCATCAAAGGCTATCTATCGGTCGTTGCGCAAGTGTTCGACGGAAAGATGATTCTCGCTCACTTGCGTAAGCGACACAATGATGTATTAAGAAAAAGTACTAAGAACGCACTGCGAAACGCACAGAAGAATCGATTGCATTTTTCTTAACAAAAGGCGGAAAAAAAGCGCACAAGTAACTCTTCTCGGGAAAGTGCCATACACTGGAATGCGCTACGGAGCAGTAAATTCTCTTTTTAGGCAACGAGCATTTTGTTAGGAGTGCGCGATTCTTGCTCGGAGTCGCTGTTTGATTCGCACATCGCTAGCGAGCTCGGCCATTGTTTCCGTGGAGAGCATGAATATGTTTTGCATTTACTTTCGTTGAACAATGCGCGTGCAATTGCGACGCAACTTTAAACTTTTAACCATATGGCCGAAACCATAAACTGAGTTTACATGAATGCGATCGTAGGGCATCGAATCGAGCTTCGTCTTCCTTTACTACCCATCTACTGCCAATCCAAACTGTCAAATCTTGGTTCAATGCGCTACGGCCGTATACGTCCATGTAAATGCAGCTCACGTGAACGGAGTCATGGAGGGTCTGCCAAAGCTTGCAGTAGGGTATTCATTCGTGCATCGGTGTCGTTAGCGAGGTCTCAAAAAGGCGGACAGCGGCGTGACAGAGCGCAGTGTCGGAAGAAAACCGACTTCTATATACATGGCGTACACATGCAGGGGCGGATTTATGGGTCAAGCTTGGGGAAGGGAAGTTTTCCCAAACATTACGTCATGAACGATACGTTGGCCCGATCTGTTTTGATGACCTGTTATTTGCTATGTCACCAAAGACGAAACATTTCTTCCTAAAGTAGGCTGCTGTACGTCGATATTTTAATTAAAAATAGTTACCTTGCCTCCTTTCCCCCCCTTTCCCTGATATGCCCGCGCTGGTGGTCTTTTCTACTTGTTTTTGTTGTTGTTGTTTTTTTGCCGAGAAACACGAATTCCGTGGCGCGAAAAATATACTACAGAAGGTAGGCGGTGAGCTGCGTGGCCGCCACGGTGACCGCTTGTGGGATATGTGGGTGTGTTCTCGCTATCATCGCACGGGCTACATCCTTCGAAACTTCGGAGCAGCGACACCGAATGAGCGTCCGACGGTGAACTGGCAGTTGTAAAAATGTACGCTGAGTAAAGATCGGAGAAATTGCCGGAAGGGGGCGTGTGTCGGCCTGCCTCGAAGTGTCGGTTACGGCGCCCGGGTCGACGGAAAGGCCGTCGGGGCCCAGCCGCAGTTCCGGCCGCAGCTTATCCGCCGACCGATTCGATCCGATTTAAGCGACGCCCGTATGTCCTTTGTACCCGGAGAAGCTCGACTCGACTTACTGTAAACAGGGCACCCTGCCTCCTTGTCTAAATAATAATAATAATAATAATAATAATAATAATAATAATAATAATAATAATAATAATAATAATAATAATAATAATAATAATAATAATAATAATAATAATAATAATAATAATAATAAAAAAACAGTCGGCTTTTTAAAGTTTTTTTTCTATCACTGCGCGGACAACGGACCTTTCAGTTATCGGTACTTTAAATTTGTGTCCGATTTATACCAAATTTCTCGCTAGATGGTGCAAAGAAAGCTCTGCTTCGCCAAGTCTCAATTTAACTCTGAAATGCGAAGCCAGAGTAACCGCTCATCGACGAAATTCGTGCGTTCTTGAAATCCACAGAGAAGTAGAAAATAAAAACTAAACCCGTTGTAATCGAAAAACAAAAGTTTCTTGCCACACCTGTTAAATAAGTATTCACTTGCGTAACCAACACCTATCGGTAAGCGGGAATTCTTACAACTAGCATCAAGTACACGTCGCGACTCTCTCTGTCCTCGTAAATCTAACCTCCGCTGGCGAATCGGCGTCGGTCCGTGTCAACAAGCTCCCGAAGGACTTTTTTCTTTAACTATTTTTTTTTTCTTTTTTTTTTTTACGTGAAGACAACACCGAGCGGCGTAAGCTGGAACTACGGTTGGCGTCCGGAGAGGAAGTTGCGCCACCTCTCGTTCCTCCTCCTCGTCTCCGGGGGAGGAGGGAGAGGTCGCGCAATTCCCTTTCCGGACACGAACCCTAGTTCAAGCATTCGCCGCTGCGTGACGGGGGCCTCGCTTGCTCAGAATTAACTCTTCTTGGAAAAGGTTCATCCGTGAGTCAGAGCTAACTGCAGGCACACGACACAGACGACATCAGCGAGTACGCCGAGAGCGTGGCGCTTGGTCCAGTCAAGCGAATCGCCTACTGGCCGGACAGTGGTCAAGCCGCCTGCGTACAGAAAAAACGGCAACCAAAAATTAAAAAAAAAGGCATACGAAGTGCGTATGAATTGACGCTCATTGAACAGATGTTTCCAGTGCCAGGCACACCGAGCCATTTTGACAGTGGTAGCAGGAGTTGAATCTCGTGCAATATAGACACTGCTATTTCTTAGTGAGTTTTATGGGTATTTCATGTGTATCCAAGCATGTGTCACGGATAGTCTCAAGTACAGTTCCCCAACCAGGCGTCGTTTTCGAACGATTTGTTTGAAGTCTGTGTTACCAGACACCATTACTGTATACGGCGCAAGGGCCGCTTCCTTTAAACACGGAGCTTTATTAGCCGAATTCAACGATAAAAGTGTCACAAAGAACCGTCACCAAGGACTGACATCGAAACGTCACGTGACATTGCCCGTACACATAGCATGTACCAAGCCCATTCACGACATATTCTGTCTGTACTCTCCGGTTTTCGTCAGCATAACCAAACTAGTGTACTTTTTTTTTTTTTTTTTTTACTTTCACACGAGTTTTGGCGGCGTCTTGTCCAAACTCCTATTTATAATCTAGAAAAAAAAAAGGCTATCTAAAAGTTTCTATTGTCAGCGTCGCTCGTCCGGCAAACGCAAGCGTGAAAATCTCCGTTGTCGGCTTTTTAAACCTCAACTACAAAAAGTACCGATGGCAACACTCGTCGGTGGCGAGCAGTCGAGCATCGTTGCCTTTTGTTTCTCGACAAAGCGGTAACTGAGCGCGACTTGGCATTTTAAATGCGAGCACCAGAAACCAAAGTTCTTCTTCTCCTCCTCCTCATTTCTTTACATCGTAAGATAAAACTCATTCAAGTTTTCTTTTCGTCATGAAAGCTAACAATCTGTGCTTCCATGCGCGGCGCAAGGTCGTCTGCTTCTTTCTTTTGCAGGGGGGCGGGGGGGGGGGGGTTGCTGTGACGTCAGAACGACGCCGAGCTCTGATTGGCCCTGATCGAAGGATAGTGGGTAGACCTCAAGGCAGCTTGCTTTGAGTTCCGCCCACTACCCTTCGATCAGAGCCAATTGGAGCTCGGCGTCAGTCTGTCGTCACCATAATCCCCGCAAAAGAAGCAGACAAACTTACGCTCCGCATAATCACTGGAAATTAAAGGGACGCAGAAGGTGGCTCGGCACGTTTACACTTCCCGCTTCGTAATTCGTTTCTCGGGAGTCACGTGACGTCGTGGTGTCACGTGATACCATGACGTCAGTCTCCTCACCGCTAATGGCGCATTCTCGTTGGCTGCGGAGGAATAATTAGATGCCCGGGATCGCTACCCCCCGCGTTTCTGCTACATTATGCAAACGACAGTCTCCAGACGCTGCCCGAGGCGCGCTCCTTCCTTGTGTGACGGTCCCTGCGAATCGGCCATACAATGAAACTGTCTGCAGAATTTTTGGAAGCATAAAGCATAGATAAAGTTAAAGTATAGAATGATACTTTAACAGGTTTGCAAAATTGGACATCCGACAACGGGCTTAAAATTAATAGTAGTAAAACCAAAGCAATTTTATTTCGAACCAAAAATAAAAGCGTTTTTATAACGAAAAGTCTCGTAATAAATTCAAAGGTTATAGAGATAGTGGAAAATTTCAAAAGTCTTGGCGTTATTTTTAACCAGTATTTGTCTTGGGACGACCACGTAAGCTATATACTTCCTCGATTGTCCAGGGTCATCGGATTAGTCTCACGAAACCGTTTTATTTTGCCAAACAACGTTAAACTACTTATTTATCAAACTCTATTTGCATCCCACTTAAACTACTGCCACCTCGTATGGGGTACAACCACCAGTTCAAATCTACAAAAAATACATCTATTACAAAAAAAATTTGTTCGCCTCATTGCTAATGTTTCTTATATTTCAAGCTCCAAGGGCTTGTTTGAAAAATATAATTTGTTGCGTGTTTTCGATATGTATACATATAAACTTATGGTCCGTTTTAAGGTAGAAAAAAAAAAGAAACGTGGATATTCTGGCCAAACTTTCTAAACTAAGGGAACATGTTACCTCCTATCCAACTCGTTCGGCGGCACGTTGGGCTGTGCCTCTTTGCCATAACAACTATTCCATGCAGTCTCTAAAGTATATGCTACCTACTTTACTAAATTTCCTCTTAAACAAAAACGTTGATATAATGTCTGTCACAATGCAAGATTTATTTTCTTATTTGAATTGAATATATTACTTTTCTGCGATAGGTTATAATCTATTTTTGTATACAATGTTGATATTTTTGCTGTTGCTTTGTATTTCTAATCTGTCATGTGGAACTGTAAGGGAGCAGGGGGCTTCGTCAAGCTGTTAAACAGCTTTTTCCCTCTGTTTCCTCCATTCCTGTATCGAATGGGAAATAAACTTCATTATTATTATTATTATACCTCGAAGATGCCTCGGGCGTGTTAATATTGTTATACTCGTATGTCACAGGGGAGGTCGCCACGCACTGCGTCGCACCTCTTATTCGTGTACAGGGACGTGAGGGTCTGTCGATGTAGTCATGCAGCTGTGCAAAATATGCAAATAAGGTAGCATGCGAAGTATAGCTGAGGAAAAAAATGAGAACGATGTAATTTTCAGAGCTGGTGCCTTTATTGTCAACCGTCGATGTGGGATATTTTTTACTTTTTTTTTTTTATGAAAGTAAACGAGAAAGCTGGACAACATAGCTGCGAGGAATGGATTTATTTTTTCATTCTTTAAGAGTGATAATGTTCTAATCGTTTCCGTTTAACTTTTTTTTTAAGAAGGGAAGCGTCGATATCAACGCTTGTTAAATTGTTTATTCTGCACACCCCCTTTTCTGTTCGTGCGCTCCGCGGTTTGCGTTTTTCAGGGCAATTACTCCTGTCCTTCCCACTCTATCGGAATTCCTCCTTCTCAGCTGTACTTTCTGTCGTGGTCTCGCAGCCATCTCACTGAGTGCGTCGACCCGTCGTCAGATATTTCTTGTGCATATACACCGTGTCATCACCCCCCCCCCTCAAAAAAAAAAAATATATATATATATATATATACAGTGTTCCTTCAACCGCAAAATTAAAATATGCATCGCCGAATGCCCATTCTCCTCCCGAATGTGGAGCTATACTTCGTTTCACTTTGGGTCCGAGCGCGGCCGATGTTATGAGCCGAAGGGCCAATCAAACAGCGCAAAAAAGCGCAACGTCATGGTGGGCTCTCTGCGCTTGATAGGGCCAGCCGGCGGTGGAGCACGCACAGAGAGCGGCAAATATTGGCTGGTCCTATCAACTGCAGAGAGCAGGCCATGACGTTGTGCCTCTTTCGCTGTTTGATTGGCACTTTGGCTCACAACATCAGGTGCGCTCGGACATAAGGTCAAACGAAGTATAGAGGTCTGAACCAGTTACCAAAGTTTCAGCACTGACCGTTATCTTACTAAAACGTTTTAAGTGATTTTCTTAAATTTTCAATCGGAAAATGGGGCCCATTTTCGGTAACTGGCGCAATGTGCTCCGTCGGCAGCCATTTTCTCATTGAAAAGTTAAAAAAATTCACTTATAACTTTTGAATAAGATAACGGTCAGTGCTGGAACTTTGCCATCTGGTTCAGACGTCTATACTCGTTTTCACCTCAAGAAAAAAGGACGTTTTGCGCATTGTTCATACGCCGGGCGAAGTAGTTCTTACAATATTTGGTTGTCGGAGGAAGAAGCGATCCTTTTGGCGTTTGAAACGTATACGTCTTGATTAGATAGCATATATCTAATCTAAAATTCACCTACATATACCTTAATTCTCCTCGTAAAAGGAAAACTTAGTAATGCTCCGCGAGGAGCCGGACTTTTTT
The DNA here is from genome assembly GCF_016920785.2 of Ixodes scapularis. Taxonomy (NCBI): domain Eukaryota; kingdom Metazoa; phylum Arthropoda; class Arachnida; order Ixodida; family Ixodidae; genus Ixodes; species Ixodes scapularis. Next base: position 208,604,769 of record NW_024609846.1, on the reverse strand, counting down.
TTACTTCGGTTCTTGAGGTGAAAGCGGGTATAGCTCTACATTTGGGAGGGGAATGAGGGTTCGTCAATGCGTAGTTTATTTTTGCGGTGAAAAAGAAAAAAGAAAGTAAATTTTTTTTGGGGACATACTGTACATTGGTGAGAGGGCAAATCAATTCCTGCCTGAGACTGTCTAGCTGTTTGACGCTTTGTCGTGCGAGTCACTGTAACGTGGCTTTCGCGTTTTATATTGGTACCTCAAATAAATGTTCACTCCTACTTTTCCTTTTTCACGCGATTATTAGTTTATTTTGGAGGAGTCGTACAGCCAGCGCGACGCTCACCCATCCACTTCAGAAGAAGTGGCTCCGAAGAAGCGTAAAAGTTTTAGTAGTATCGGGCTGTCGAAATCGATTTTCCCAAATCTCTAACCTTACTCGGTATCAAGAACCACCTGGTGCTTCTCGCGTAGAAAAAAAAAAAAAAAAAAAAAAATGAAAGAAAGAAAAAAAGGAAATTGAATCGAGAAGCTACGTGTTGGAAATCCGAGGCGATAGAGTGTGGAAGCGAGGCGGCTCATCGACTACCTGTTGCACGGGAGCCCTGCAGCGACAGGTGCGCCTCCCCCTCCCCCTCCGCGTGACGATGGATCGATGGCCACCCTGATCGAGCGCTGCCCCTCGCGCAGACGTCGCTTCTCGCGCTCCGGCGATTTTTCAATGGCTCCGTCGTCTTTCAAGGGCGGGCCGCGTTTGTGATCTCCTTCCTGCTTTCTTCTTGGAGTATTTTGATGGCTCTATCTTGCACACATACGCACCGTTTTGGTGTGGCCGTTGCTATTTTAATTCTGCGAAATAAAATGATTTTTTCTTTTGACGTGAAACGCTTTTTGGTTAGGTGTTCTGCATTTCATGAAGCCCAGATTAAAGCGTGGCCGCGAGGCTCGACACTGATCGGTTGACGGGTGAGAGAGGAGGAGTGAGGTGCTCGACGCTGATTGGTTAACGGGTGCTCGACCACCTGTGCGCAATAAGGGAGAGGAACTCTAGAGTACGGAAGGCTGTGGAAGATCGCCAGGCTTATCAGCCCGATTAGCGGTAGTATCGCTTCAGTCTAGGAACTACTGTGTATCAGATGTACACATGGTACGCGATAAACTATCTGATGAAGAGAGCCGTGAACGTAGGCGTCTGACGTCTGGAAACTCTTATTTCTAAACGTCTCTTAAAAAAAAGAAAAGAAAAAAAAAACCTAGTGGTGTTTACTAGTAAAAGCTACTAACTGCTTGTCACATGTTACAAGGTGCCTTCTAGCAACCGTAGGTAGTAACGGTCAAGCTAGTAACGGTTACTAGGTGAAAAAGCTACTAGTGGTTTTCAACCAACCTAGTATCTTTCACTACCTTTAGCTAGTAACTGGCACTAGCTCTCACAAGACCCAGGTAAGGCTAGTCAACGCCAAATTCAAAATAAAAAAAAAATATATTATCACTGGGATAGATTTTTTTCCTCCCTGCTGACATTCACATGAACACGCGTATTATGCATTTAACCATAGCCTCGTCTATACTGACAAAGCCTGTCAGATCGCCACGAGACGCGGCCGCCGATAGGGAAAAGGTGGAGCGGCAGACAACGGATGATAGGCAGGCATGTAACCCAATGTATGAACGTTTGACATATGCAACAAAATTACCTAGCAATTTGCCTTTTTTTTTGTGTGTTGACCTTCTAGCGTTTTGTAACTATTTTCAATATAGCGTCACTTATACAACGGCGAGCGAACCCGCTGTTATGTTTTGTGAACAACGTTGAAGTTCAAAAAGCGTTCGCTAGGATAATACGTGACAGTGTTAAAGTATGGAGTTGTTGCTAGCTCTTGAATATCATAAAGCAAACAGCCTGTTTGTGTGTTGTGAAGCGGTGTCGGTGAAGAGAAGAAAGGAACGATATTAGAACTCACCTCGTAAAAAGGACCTCCTGATGTCACTGCACTAGTCGATAAGGCAGCTGGAAGTGTTTACACGTCTTTGTTTTATTGATCTTTGAGCTTAAATTAAACCTTGACGTACCTCACTGGGCCCCAATTCTTGTAAATGTACTCACTTTTGGAGTATAGATTTAACCTGTCTCTATGAGAAATTGTCAGTATTTTAGTCTCGCTCCGACTTCTCAAATCTCGCGTTAAGGTGTTTTAAAGTCCCCGAGTTCGAGCGGTCATCAAATATAGGCTGCGATTACACGCTGCTCAAAGCTATCTTTAAGGTATTACCAGAGATAATACCTTCAGCTACATACAAACAGGAAGAGTTTGCGAATTTATGGAAGTACGGAATCGCGACCGGATGCTGCAAATGATTCAATTCAACTATTACTAAATTATTAAAAAAAAAAAAAAAAAATCTTTGAGGACGTTCAAGTTCTTTATGCTCAATACATGTATTATATCTCTCGTATTTTGTTTTTCTTTTTGTCGTAAGGGTTATTTACACGGTAGCGTTAGACTGCGTTGAGAGAATTTACGTCTAGTTACAGCCGTGGGTCACCGGGACGTACGTGTTTCGTATGTCGCGGGGCGATTAATACGAAGCACAGATGTCCTAGTGACCCACGGTCGTAACATTGAACGATGGTATGTGAATAGGCCTGTATTGTGTTATAGGCTTTCACAAACTTCTCTGGAAACATAAATGACGCGATATTTGCCAAAAAGTAATCCTTTGAATTATGCAGCGTTCTCGTTCCGGGGTGTAGCGTAGACTGCGAGCGCGAGCTTGTAACTGTGAAGCTGCTCTCACTGCACGAGCGCTGGTGCACTTCGAAGGGGTACGAATGAAGCAAGGAGCTCGCTTTCGCATTCATTGCCGCACTAACTCCAATGTTAGCTCCTGCGAGCCTATCTTCCTGCAGGTCGCACGGAAAGCGATCAACGAAGTGACGACTTTGGCGAATGACTAAGCCAGAAAAAAGAAAAAAAAAAAGGAACGAAAACATTTTACCGAAAAAAACCCAGTTGGCAGCGTTACGCTACGGACGTCGCTTCGCAGAATCACATATCAGACTCGGTGTCACGTTGCAGACCGCACCTTTAAAGCGAAACGTTTTCTCGGTCTCAACATTGACCGTGCGTCCCCTGTAGATCTCAGCGATTGACCCAAGAGCGTTCTTTGGAACGTAGACGCCATTCTGATGTTTACAAATCCACAGCTTGGGATCTCCAAAGCCCAGCGCGCGCACGTTTGTCGGTTCGGAAAGCGAGTGAAGCAGGCGGAGTATGCACGAACGCTGAAACTGATCGGCCAGAAACACCTCCTTTTCTTTTTTTCCTGGGGAGGCGGAGGGGGGGGGGGGGGGGGGGTAAATGATTTATACGGCTGAACGTAGTAGACTTTCTAACTCCTTACGAAGGCACCGTTTATTCTCTGTCATAGACCTCGGGTTGGATCTAGCCCAGAAGGGCCGGCTTGGTCTTCGGCTACATCCCTGTGCATTCCCTCTAGCCCGCTCCTGGCGACGCCTCGTCGTCCACCCGCCCCGCGTAAACAACGGGCGCCGCTGACTGACGCGACTCGCCCAGCTTAGGGCCCACCAGCCCTCCCATCGGCCGACGGAGACCCCAGTCCGCGAGCGCCTTCTGCGCCGCTCAATTTAGGATACGTGCGCGGCGCGATTATCAGCGCCTCGCAATGTATGGCTCCGTCCCGCATTGTGTATAATAAATACGCCACGGGCTTTACCGGGAAACGTAGAAGAGGCCCCACGGCGCGGCTCGGCGCCTCTCCTTCCTAATGTGTTTACGCCCCAGCCTGTCCGGCTCTGCGGCATGCACCGTTCTACTATATGTTCTACTTCGTGATGAACCGCAGCTGACGCTACGAGCTATCCCAGCCAATGCAGCGTTGCCAGCCAGCGTACCACGTGACCAGGGTTCCCACGCGTCCCTGCGTTCCTCTCGGAGATAGCGCGACTCTAACACGGCATGCATGGAGGATTGGCTTCGATGAGTCGCACCGTCGTCTACCGGTCATCGTGGCACACAAGCGGACGCGGCAGTTTACTGTCTCAACTCTTCTCCCGGAGTTCAATCCTGCAGCCCGTTCTGTGCCTTCTTGCGGGTTCACATATTCGTGGGGACCGTGGGAGGTCGCGAAATTTCGCGGAACCTCAGGGTTCGACTGGTTCGGCGAACTTTTCAACTTTTGCCAGAATTCCACCGAGTTCTGCTTCTCGTAGACAGTGCTGCCCGGCCAACTTCTAAAAAAAAGTGAAATTTCGGGAGTCAAATATTTTGTAAAATAGTCCGATTAAAATATTAGAGAATAAGTAACGATGCTGATCTATGATATGTAAGCTTTTAATAAGTTAGTTAATCTGTTAAAACGCTGCACTCCTCCGTCAGGCAGTACCAGCTCGTTCGTAACTTACGCGCAAAAAAAAAAAAAAAAAAAATGTTGGAAGTGTTTGCAGTTTTTGTGGAACTTGGGAGTTAGAAAAAGTCGAATCCGGTGACACTCGCACCCCAGCAGGTTCGCGGCGTCCACTCGGAACCTGCTGTGAGCAATTGAGTTGCGCTTTTCCGACCTGTATTCTCTTTTTGCGGTGGTCGGCGTGGTCTGTTTACGCGCTAGACCGTCAAGGAAGTGGCGAGGGGGCAGGATTCGCGGCAACGAGAGGCGAACGCTTCCATCGAGTGGCCGCCCGGGTAAATATTTGGCTTCATCCACAAAGTTGCAGACAGTAGCACGGCGCCGATAGACTACGGACCGCGGGTGTGCCCCATCGACGCCGACCGCGTGCACGCGCCTGCCTGGGCGATCCCGCCCGTGCATTGTGGATACGAGTATAGCGAGCACGTGAGATGCGCGCGCGCTGGATTCTCGGTACGAAGAAACTCGATACCTTTTTTGTTTTGTTTCTCCAAGAGGGTTAGTCCGGTTTTCGGGTGCGGCGCCGCGCCGAGCATCATCATCTGGTCGACGCAACTCGGGCCGATTTGCGTCGTATACGCCCCTCGAGATTCCGAAAAATGTTTATAGCGAGCGGCGCGGGGCTGAGTCGGGAACGTGAGCACGCTGGGTTTCTTATCGACGCTCGCTGGCTGCTCTACTCACTCAAAGTTTTAAGAAACGCGAGACGTGCACTCTAAGAAATCCAGGGTTTAAGAAATCACAAATCACTCGGGGGAGTCAATCGCTGCTATTTACGAAGGGGCGTGCCGTATTACTAGGATAAATATATCTTTAGGCCCGAAACCAGTCAGTGCCGGCTGTCACACTCATCCTGTGACACGCTTCACCGTGTCTCAAGTCCATTCGGACACACGTTGCGGGGACTGGCGTCTAAATACGAGCGCGCGTTACCCTGCTTCGTGTCGTATGGCGTGCCACCCGATTCTAGGAGTAGCTCAGCACGCTGTCTACGAAATATAGGTTTGCCGGTAACACGGAGTCGTATATCGCAACGCAACGCAGTCAAACGGAACTGTCTGAATGGGCCTTTAGTTCTCACATCGCAAGCGTTTTTTTTTTTTTTTTAGACGCCGAGTTTTTTCCATGGATTGCTGCGATTGGATTTCTTAAGTGCTGTGAGGGGAAGTAGACGCACAGAATTTCTAGTGTGTGGCTTGTTTTGGTTCCGTGCTTCTTGCTTCCTGATTGGCTCTTCGGCGTTCTTGTGGGCTATTGCTGCAATTTGATTGGCTGTGGAGCTGTAATGAGATGTTCGAGACTCTCCGCAACCGGCGTGTGAGTGACTCTAAAACACAAGCTAAGAAAAAGAAAAAACTTACGCACTGTAAGAGCGCTCAGTTCCTTTCAGCATCCCCCAATCAATCATTCGAACGATGATTGAATGCATGGGAGCGAATCCACTTGATTTCTTTTCACATTTCACGGAGTCTTTTGCGCGCACGCGAAGTTGTCGTCGCAGTCACCGTAACTTATGAAGAGCACGCCTACACATCAAGCAAACTCACAGAAGCGATGACTGAGTGTACTCGGTTTACTTTAGTCAAACTGGCAAAGCGTGCGCGTCGACTAGCCTTCAATCACTTTTCCATGCGTCGTTCGCGCACCATTGAGGAAGGCCGGCATTGTTCGCCTGAATATGAAAAAGAGACGCTTGGAGCAAATAAATAATAAACGCAAGAACCTACAAAGCGTTTTCCCCCCGAAAAAATGTTTGGTGTTCATTGAGGCGCAATCAGTGGATGAGACAGACGTGTAGCTCAAAGGGGCCGTGCGACGATATTTGCTAGGAATGTTTCTTACTTTACACAGGCTTACAGGCCTGCACTAGCTCTGCCCCAAGTATACTCGCAAATAACATTATTGACCAAAAAAAAATTTTTCGCCACGTAATTTTAGGGGTAAAGTGGACTTTGTTTTTTTAATCTCTCCGTCGTAAAACTTCGTGGCGAAGTTGTGGGGGGGTTTGCACTGTTTGCGTTATCAACAATACGATCTCCAGGATTTTGCCATCAAGCTTTGCAGTCCCCGAGGTGACGATATTTAAATGCGGTTCATAAGGTGCACACCAGCACTGCGTGAGCATACGATTGGGGCTCGGGACGATAAATTCCTCGACATGCATTCGTTTAATGGCTGCAGTGGTACAAATAGCCTAACTTTAACAATAGGAAACGACAAAAAAATCTCATGTCACATCCAGCAGAAATACAGCACCGAAAAAAAAAATTGGGTTGTGTGGTATGTTTATACAGCCTAGAACTTGGTCTGCCTCACAGGGGCGACGAGTCTCCCAGCTGTAGATGAGCAATTTAGCCAGTGCAGTACAACCGCTAGCCTTGGGTCTTTAAATACAGCGCCGATTTACCGTAGAGTCAGCGGTTTTTTTTTTCTGTGGCGCGGAGTTACCCCTGCGTCATCTATGCGTAAACCGGCCTTTATGGTGAACATATTAAATGCTACCGTTACTACACATCGGTTTTATTATACTGGCAATTGTAGCGTATGTAGTTGGAAACACTATAGCACCGAGCTTGCAAGCTCGCTGTACGCACGCTTCGAACTACCAAAGCGCCTGGTTTCCGTGAATGCACGTAGATCGACGTTATGTCCCGATATTATTGGGATTTCACTACCTTTCATTCGTCTGCAATCTTCATCCGTAGCACACTTACTCATACAGTCTTATACCTAATTGACGTTGTCCTGCTGCGTTCACGGTGTTGCGTATACTAGAATCGACGAGTTCGTTAACGGGGCGTGTGAGACCGCGTGCACCTTAAATACAACCTCTAGGCGAGCATGTTAGTATACATGTCGGAGGAGCGCGGCAGGCGGTGCGAATAAATTGAGACATTAAGGGAAGAGGCCGCAGTTGGCGGTGTATTCACGGCCCGTTGGCATTCGCATCCCGCGTGCATTGGCGCCCAGCCGCCCCCGCGCTGGAAGGCACGGGGCGGGCGCCATTGCAGGTTGCCTTTCGGGGGGGAAAACGGAATGTGTCTGGCCCCATCTCCCTCTGAGGTCTGACCGCGGGCATCGGGCGGTTCTCGAGGCCCTAATTGGCCGCTTTGTATTCGCCGAAGAACCTAATTGATCCTCGAGGATCGCTCGAGGACGCGGGTCAAGCCGCCCCGGGCTGAGACGGCCGCGCAGGAACGGGCCGAAGTCGATTAGGTATTAAACACGGGGGCGGCGATGGGGCTGGCCCTCGGTGCACGGCCGATGGGGTGGTGGCCGAAGAAACCGACGGCTTGCAATGCCTCGCATTTCGCAAACCGGCAATTCGGAACTCGCTCCTCGGAGAGGTGCCTATTCGTTGTCCGCACACCCTCGATATGGCTAACCTCAGGAAACATTAGGTATGCTGGGTCTGCGTGTGCGTGACCCCCTTTGAGCTACTCGCTCTCTAATTAACTGCAATGAAGGGGGGAGAGCGCTCGGGTGGTGCCCGCGCTCCGTCGGCCGGTCGCGAGAGGAAGATTCTTTAAAGGGGCCTGAAACGATTTTTCTACTTTCGCTAAATACGACTCAGAATCACTTTCTAACGTTAATAACCCAGTAAACTCGCCTCAGTTTTTCTTTCTAAGCAATGGCAGCCGGCAAATAAATTCGAGAAATATGAGCCTCGTTCATCCCCTCAACTCGGAGCCAAAACAAGCGGCCACGTGGCCTGGTGCCTATCCTATGCCGCCAACGTTAATCATAGCCAGGCGCTGGGGTTCGCAAAGTAGAAAGCGCGTGCTGGGCTCCAGGCGTTGTTAGGGTTCGGCTATTCTGATCACCGCAGTGGTTGGACACGAGCTACTCGAGTATCCGCCGAGGCATTGATTGTTGCGAGCCGATGTCGACTGCTCACGCAGTTCTCGTGTCCAACCCATGAGCCGCGCTCGGCTGTCGTCAGGCCGGTGGTTTCGATTTCACAATTACGTCATCAAAGTTTGCGAAGGCAAGACTGAAAGCAATAGTTTCCTTTTATCCTCGCAATTTCACCGCGACCAAAAAAAAAAAAAAAAAAGGTTCTTAATTAGTGACGGTCCGTGCGAGCATAGTTGAGCCACACTAGGACCAGTACGCCTCTGTAAAGTCATGAACGTTCCATCCCAATATTATTTTATGACCCCTTTAAGGTTTGGCTCAAATGTAGTAACCGATGTTTACGTGGAATTAGTTTCAAGTTCACCGTTGCTTTTTTTATTATCTGAATAAAAACGCAGAGGATCTTCGAGTATATGAATCGGGTTGCCATATTCGACTGCTATTTTATCCACTATCTAATGAGCTGGTTTTAGTGACTTCCAAATACCTCACGTTTACCTGCGAAATCATATTAAGTTAGAAGATTTCCTTCAAAAACATTTTTGCCAAAAATATTTTAATTCGACTTGGAGGCTATTTATAGCTGGTTATACTTACAGTAACTACTTATTGTTGTGACCCGCCACTACGCTTTTACTAAACATTACCGATGCGTTTTACTAACCAGGCCAGCAGCGTCACTAAGCGCGGCCATCAGTTTTTGACGTTTGACGCTTCTCGTGAAAAAAATCGGTCGGCACTCGACGCACACCGATGCGCTCTCTGTGCCGCACACGGCAGACGCGAACTCCACCGCCGATTGTCTGACGACCTTAGACGCTTTAGTGATGCGGTATGCGCCCGCGTACGTGTCTCCGATCGACTCCTTTCCTTTTCTTAACTCCAAAATCGGAGTAGTCAAGACGATCCCGGCATGCACCCATACACCCCGCGTACGCAATTCGCCCGTCATCTATCATCAATAAATAACAAAACAAAAAGAATGTCTGTCTTTTTCCTCGTCCTCTGCATACGCGCTTCATTTTCTCTTTCTTTTCTTCGGCGAAAGACGTCAGGCGGTGTATTCTCTCTCGCAAATCGGCCTCCTAAGCGCAGCAGCCCTTCAAACTCGGCAGCGTCCGACGGAGAGAGCTACCAGAAGAAGTCGTTCCGCCGCGGGGCTTTTAGTGGGACGCCTACGAGGGAGGCATCAAGCCGCACGCAAGATCGACTTCTCGCTCCTTTCGAGTCCCTTTTTTTGTCTCTGCGTCGTCGTCGTCGAAGGAGAAGCTGCTTGGCGGCGGGCACGAAGCGATTCTTCGGGAGACATATCACTCGGCCCGGATCGATACTCAAAGTTTGAGAAAGCTCTCGACACGAGAGTCCTCTTTTACGCTACAAGCCCGGGGTTGGGGCGGGGGAGTCTCTGGGCCCGTTCTCGCGTTCCGCGAAACCAGAATGGCCAGCGGGGGGAAACCGGGAACCCCCCGCGGCCCGTCGTCCCATAAATCTTCCACGGGAGAAGCGATCGCCGAGCCATGGGAAAAATAGGCAGTCGACGACGGTCGGGCGATGGAATGGCCCCCGCCCGAACCGCTGCTTCTGCGGCGGCCTGCTTCTCCGCCATACACCACATCCGTGCATGAAGCGACCTCGCCTTTCCTTCTCTCTCGCAAAACGCTGTTTTCTTTGGAGCCTTTTGTTCTTTCCCGGTGTAGATGTATGCGCCTCACTTCGGGACGCATGGTCCTTCATCTAGCCACTTCAAGTGTTTTTTTTTCTTTCCTTTATGTAGGCCTTTTCTTTGTCGCTATTTATATTCCGGTACAAATAGGCGAGGAAGCGCGAAATCGGGAACTGCCGATGCGTCGTTTGTATTCCTCAACCCACACCCCTTTCTGCGCCCTCAGAGGGCTATCGGTCTACGAAATCTGGAACGACTACTCTCCCGCAAAGCACTTGAGAGGGCCAATCGCCGCAATGTGCGGACGGAGCTCGGCCAATCACGGGGCTCGTGTTGTCTTCGGACCCAAGGAACCATTGTGACATTGGTCAGGGTGAAAACGCTACGCTCGGTGCCACAAACTCTTTACGCCTTTTTGACCTATCGGCGATGGAGGTATTGGCGTGCTACACCGCTTCTTATCCTGATGCAGTAAGAAAAGGGAACGACCTTGTTGAGTAGATTGCAACAACCCTTGCATTCATGTGTGCCTTACTAGACGTTGCCAAGCTAGACAAGACAGTAATATCAACAAAAGCCCAACGATGGACAAAAGGTCAGCTGATCAAACATCCCCCCTTTTTTTGTTTCTGGCACGTGAGAAAAAAAACAAAAACATTCAGAACGAAACAGAGTCGGAGTCTACAGCGCCATTCCTCGCCATGCTTCGTATATATATATATATATATATATATATATATATATATATATATATATATACGTGTAGTAACACGTGTACTGGTAACGTATTGGGTATTCAAGTTTGACTTTCAACTGTCCAGTTCGTGTGTCACGCTATAATGACTTCGATCTATGAGACAAACGAAGCGAATTCCTCCGCTCGGATTATTTTTAATCAGAAAAGCGGAAACCGGCGTGTTCCCCGTGCCCGTCGCCAGCCCGAACGCTCGCTAACAAGACTCCGATGAGCGCGTTTCAACGTCGCTGTGTCGTCTTTCGCAGCATGCAGCTGCGCTACAAAAATAAATCACTCGTCGATTTTGCGCCGGGGGATATAGTCACCGCTTTAAACGGTAAATCAGCTACGCGTTCTGTTCTTTCGATCTTTCAAATGGTACAGCTGCCTGATCGCCACTCAAGTATCTCATCTTTTTATTTCCAAAACGAGAAAAAGTGGTAAGAAAAAGAGAGTTTTCATTTCAGTCGTTTCTCTATCGGGAATTCGCTGCTCTTTAAAGAAAAAAAAAATATAGATTTAGAGAGTTTAGTGACTAATTACAGTTTAAAAGAACAAACATTTTGGTTGAACAACTTTGAATAGAATGTGATCGTGCGTTCGGAGGGCCACACGACTACAAAACAAAAGGCATTGAGTGCCGGCACCGCATCTTATCCTGATGAAGGGGCCACGAAGAGAGGCTATAGGTTCCAACTTTGCAAAATGTGTATTGTGCAGTAGCGTGACTTGAACATACGGATCTAAACATAAGGCTAGTCGGTTAGATACTTCAACTAAATGTCGTAACTAAAAAAAGAAGGACTTTTTTTTTTTTTTTTTTTTGAATGGGGAAGTTTGCTACTGTGACCTTGACGTTCGGGTTTCGTGTAGGATGACGCTTCAGATGCATTACGCGATTTTAGTATTTCGACGCGAACAAAACCCGCGTGTGTACCGTCAGGACACTATACTCCGTTTCACCTTAGGTTGTACCGCAGCGAAGGCTATAAGCGCGAGCTCATAGCGTTGGCAGCTGCCCTTAATGCACGAGAGCTTGTGCCGCCGAGACTGTGCCCTAGAGCAAGGACCTCGCGCTTGTAGCCTTTTCTGCGGTACATCATAAGGGGAAATAGAGTATAGTGAGTTTGGTGTTGCGTATACGAGCGAAGGCAAGCCCCTCGTTGCGTGTTTTATACTGCGCGTGCGCGGGGCACGCAGCTCCAACGCATAGATCTTGCGTTTGCTGCTACACGCAATACTAAAACTCTCTATGTATACGGACGAAATGGGCTTTCGTCATCTTTCGGCATATGGACGGAGGGGAAAATGACGACGAACTTACGCGATTATCGGGCAAAATAGTGAGGGGAACGTCAGCGCAGTCTGAAGAACGAAGTCGGATAGCAGTCTGAAACTCCTTTAGCCACGCTCTTATCTGCTGTCATCGTTGCTGCCACCTTAAGAAGCGTGCGGCGTGGCGATTTCCCCAGCTCCTTCTTATCGCTCCAAATCCAATCAGATGGTTTCACGCACCTATAAGAGCGCCCAGGAACGAATTTCGAAGCAAGAGGCGTAAACGTATACTAAGCGACGCCTTGCCGATGCGTGGCGCCGTCCCTCCTGTTTTACCTTCTCATGGAGGCACGGAGCCACGTACACGGGCGAGCGAACGGAAGCGTAGCAAATAGTCGGCAACGAGTCATTGTGACTGCTCCAGATTGACAGCAGCTATTGATCCGGGCTGCCGGGTCGGCGATGGACCCATCCACGGAACGGGGTCTCTCTTCATTCCCATGCAGGCATCGGGGAGCTCTTAATCCGTGCTCTTTATGCTTGTTTGCGATATCTTCAGAAGGCGCGCCTTCCCTGCCCGGGTCTTCTCGTGTTTACGCTTTTTTCTTCTTCTTGCCCATTGAGCGACGCCAGTCAGCCGTTTGATTCGAGCACAATACGCGCGAGAGGAACAACCCTTTCCGTCTGGATGGGTGCCGGGCGTTCGTTGACTTTGACCGCGGACCCATTTGAGCGTCGCGTCTTCTAACGACTGGCAGCGATCTAGGCCTATGCCGTCTCTGCTGCGTCTGCAAAACTGCTGCATCCATAATTCTACGAGGAGTTTGTGCGCCGCTCTCAGTTGAGTATTTTTTTTTGAAGACGACAAGTGAGGATATTTTACTCGCCACTTCAGCAGCGGAGGTACCGCGGTGTGAGCTTTGCGCTCTTTCATTCGTGGATGATTGGATTCACAATAAAGAAGCTTGGTGCTTGCACCTTCGTGACATCAGAATAGGAACATAAGCCTCCAATATATCGCTCGTATTTAACACGGTCCAATTCGCCTACGTGTCGCAGTCCTAAGTGCTGTTCTACGTCGAGCATCCAGATGACAGCCATATTGATTAACGCCGTTGTGCCCTTTATAGATATGTCGGGAAAGTGGACCCGTGTTACGCATAAACGCTAATGCCATTTTTGTTGAGGGGGATTTGTGTGGTCGGCGTATGAGTGCGAACGTCGCGCGTGGAACGCTCGCCGCTCCAGGAGGGGCGAGAGCTGATTCGCCGAAAAATTGCCATTCCATATAAATTACGTTAATTTCGCCCTGTCTCATGGACATTAGACTGTATCGCTGATGAAAGTCCCAGCGTGGAAAAAATACAGCTCGCCAGCACTCTGAAGAAAAAAGGGTGTCAAAAGGTGTATTCTTACACGCTTTGTCTCATATAATACACCCCAGAATTTCAATTCGACGTACAGTGCCCTACAGTCGAACAGAGGGCCCGAAACTTTACGAGGGGCTTAATAGCCATGTGGTACAACATTTTAAATACCTAAAGTACGCATCAATGACCATATAAAGAAAACACAGAGTTTTTACAGTAGGGCCAAGAAAACCCGTATTATGTTTTTCGTGTTCAGTAACACGTACATTAGCTATTTCAATAAGTTGGACCACACGGCTATCAAGCCCCTCGTATAATTTGGGCCGCCTGCTCGACTGTAGGGCACTGTATGTCGAAGTGGAGTTTGGGGGTGTATTATATGGGACAAAGGGTGTAACGATACACCTTTCGACACCCTTTTTTCTTGAGAGTGAGGGATGAGCCATCCAGTCTGGCAGGCGAGCATATAGGAGCTGCTCAATGCATCAGCACGCGAACGTGCTTGTTTTGTGGCCAGAAGTGGGCAGCCGGTGCCATTTTCAGTGTTCTTGCGCGCCGGACGTGCCCAGTGCCGTACCCGGAGGATAAAAATCTTCCAAATTCGTGCGTCTTACTACTGCGTCAGGGCCAGGGGGATATTTGCTTGACTCACATGGTGCGATATTATTTGGGATTGCGCAGTTGCGATGACATCGCTCGTGCAAAGAAAAAACAAAGAAAGCGCAGTGAAAGCGGCGATGGCCGATGTCGCAGATGCGAAATCGAAATAAAGATCCCACCATGTGAATCAGGCTTTCGACATCGGTACTAAGCCCCCAGCCGCGAGTCAGGAACTTGGTCTTTATCAAAGCAAAATTTGCTTGGAGACAGGATTTCTTTTTTTTTTTTTTTTACGGACTTTTTAATTTGTCCGGAATCTCCGCAACTACTGGAGACAGTTTAGACCCCAGCTAGAACGGAAGCAAATATCGGTGCTTGACTCGTGTACGCGTTGAAGACCTCGGTGAACTTTTGAGTGATGTTAACGAACTATGAGCTGGCCGTCAAGTTGACATCCTCGTTTTAGTTGGTATTTAAGCTTTGAAACATATATGAGGATGAAAAGGTAATCTTCCGAGGTTCTATTTTTGTATTTACTCGTCGCTGTGACGTTTACTGGCGGCCGGAGTGCACCGAAGACTCAAAAGGTCCAGAGCAGATCTCATAGTGACCGATCGCCAGTAAAACGCGGTACGTCGATCCAAACCTTGTAGTTTCCCAAGAACGCTTCACGTGGATTTGGAACATGTTGATTTCGGAGGTAATGCAACGAAGTCGATCTGAAGCCTCCTTTCTCCGCGCAAATTCAGCATCATTTACATCATTCACACGCGGTTTTATCAAATGCGGAAACGAATTTCCCGCACATATATTGAAGAGCCATGCTTTACGACCCTTCCACGTTTAATGGCCGATTCACGGCTAGTGATCAAAACGGTCGCGGATCGTCGTGGTTGTCTGCGTTTGCTCGAGCCCCGTGCCCTGCCTTCCCGTTCCAGATCCCGAGCGCGGAGCGGCTGCTGGAGCTGCAGCGGCAGTTTGCCGACAAGGAGCGCCTTCTGCAGGAGTCGCAGGCACAGGTCTGCCTCAAGCTGCACGAGGCGGAGGACAAAATCTCCCAGCTGGAAAGTGGTCAGTTCTCGGTCACATTCATCCGTCGCCACTATATATCTGCGCTGCTGTTCGGGCGGGGCAACATCGAGCCAGGAATTGCGTGTTGGGCTCTGGCCTTTTCGGTTCTCCCTATTCGCCTCGAGATCGAACCGTGTCGCCACCGTGCGGCCGAAATTGGAAACGCGCGAAAGCGGGGATACCGCCGTGCGTCGTCTGCTACGGGCGCAGGCTCAGAAGCTTGGATCTCGACGACGCAAGCCCGTTTCAGGCTGAGCTTGACATTCTTATTAAATGTTTTATGTTTTTGTTGCCGTTTCTTCTTACTAAGGGTTGTGTTGTATTGTTTCCCATGCGTAGAAACTCAGCAAAGCGATTATTATTAAGTCGGAAGCTTCCATAATCTTAGTGTGTTGGTTTGTATACAATCGCTGGTCCCGCGTATTTTTGTTATCTCGCAAAATCCGTGGCTTTCATAAAGCATTGAGTGTTGAGTGGGTCTGTAGTTTGATTAGAAAATTAACCCGACTGATCGCTATCATTTAATAGACTAATCAATCAATAAATCCGTATGTTGATTTTTCGCCGGTCATCTTGCGTGAAAGACGCTAAAACTGCACATTTTTTACTGGTTCTACTATGCCATAAATGGCATATTGCATTCCCATTCTAAACTTCACGTTGTGAGTCCTTTATAAGTAGGAACACGCACGGGAAGCCTTTTAAAATGAAGTATTTTTTAAGTTTGCATTTAAACAGTATAATCACCCTCGGTGAAATGACAAGCACGCTGAAGTGGTTTACCGTGCAAGCCTGTGTCACAAAAGAAATAAAGACGTCAAAAATATCAAAGCAGGCATTTTTTACTCCTTGTTGACTTTCTCCAGCACAAGACTCCAATTAACCGGCAAAAGAAAATGCAATTAAAGCATTCCTTGAATACTCTGAAAGTTAATCGATGAACTGCCCAGTCCCGATATACGTTAGGTGAGGGCGGAGGGTGATCGGAAAGTCTCGTGAAGGTCGCTAGCCCTCATCAGTAAAAGAGTATCACTGCGGCCGATGCTGTCTGTGTCGTGGTGCGCGTCGTTTGTTGGGGTTGCAGAGTCTACTGTGTTTGAATACAAGATTATTTAGCCAGAAATTTGTAGTATTAGCCTCTTGACATCCGCGGCCCTCACCAAGAAAATTGAAGCGGGTGAACCCACACTCCCGAGAAAAGCATTTAATAACAGGAACATTGCTGCGCTGTTTGGTTACACTTGTTTATTACAGTCACGGCAGATATATTAGAACAGTTTGTTTCACTTGCTTCAGTTGTCCTACCAACCGTGCGGTTTGCAGATCTTAACTAGAAAAGACACAATCTCCTCATCGCAACGCAGTAGATTTGTTCAGACCACTGTTTCAGACTCCAAAAAACTTACCCACACTATGGCACAGCTAGTAAACGGCAGAGGAACTCAATAGCATGGTGATTTCCAATACAGCGCTAACTTATCTTCATTCTAAATATTTATATTACTGCAAAAGCCAAAAGTAAAAAAAAAAAAAACAAAAAAAAACATAGAAGCTGCGATTTCACAGCCCACAGTACCAGTATTATGTTATCTGAGTTGGAATTTATTGTTTCTTTTTGTTTTTTTTTATTCCCACGTTGATCAACCGATACATCTATTTTAAAAGAAACAAATATTTAACATAAATATTTAAGTTCAGCCGGAGACAGGCATCAGTCGTGGTGATCCATGATTTCCAACGTCTGCTTAGAGCAGACGACGCACCCACAGAAGCGATTATATAAATTTAGGCCGCACGCTGGCAACACAATTCGATCTTCACTGAAGCACCGAACAGTACCGCATCCTTTTCCGCTAGAATTGTTTTCCCACCGATAGTATGCGACAAAATAAACGCAAGAATCTACACCGCCTGGCGCGCGAACGTGGAGAGCCTATGGGGCGGCCGTTCTCCTATCCCCGCTTTGATGATGATGATAGCGCGACCGTAGCGCTACCTCTAGGTCGATCTCGAGGCCAATAGAGAACTAACTGCAACCAGACCGTTTCGAGTTCGTTGCTGTGTTTTGTGTCCACGCTGCATATCGTATGGTGTATCGCGAGCACACTGATAGAACAGGGAGACAGTAGAGAGAGTCTTGGGAATTTGTTCCTGTACCTCCTATAACGGTATCCGATAACGACTCGATGCTTGCGCAAGGGCGCCTGCGAAGTATTGGGTATCCCTAATGAGCCAGAAACTTAACTTTACTCGCCATGTTCTTGCAAGCGATGCGCATTTGAAGCAGGGAAGTTGTGCTTATAGTCTTCGCTGTTGGGCACGTCAAAATGTAGTAGGAGTTTCAAAGAACAGCCGCCAGAAGTCGTTTTGTGGGGTGGAAATGAACGCTAGAAACAAATACAGCCAGAACTTTTTTTTTTTTTAGGTGTAGAAAATTTTGTTTGCAAACTTCCCTATCAAAAAATCTAACTTTTTTTTTTTTTTTTTTTTTATATATATATGCATGGAGCAAGGTATTGCGTTCTGTTTGCACGTTCAAAGCCCGAACCTGGTGCAGCCACCTCTCGAGAAAACACAGGTTTTAAGAGGTTGCAGAGTCGACCTCGGCTCGGACATGCCGTCAGTAGGCTTTAGAAGGCGAATCCCGCGTGGGCTTATTATTGACATCTGCGGCAGCAGCGACCCGCGCAGCAAGTGCCTCTCTCCCCCTCGCCTCTTCTGTGCGTTACGTGGGGCAGTGAATGCGATCGGGTACTCCGTTACACCCTGCGACGGACCGCATCAGACGCCACGAGCCATATCCCAGCCAACCCAATGCCGCGAACGCGCCCCACGTGATCAGGCGCCCCGCGCCTGGCTACGTCCCTCCCGAAGCTCAAGTGACACTCCCACGGAGTGGGATTCGCGTCGAGGGTTCGCGGTGTCCTGCGCGGTCCATCGGCGGCAGCGCGCGTCGTCCTTCAACCGGTTCGCCGGCGCTCATCGGCGGTGGCGACGGCCCTGGCACCGCGGCGGTCCCGGAACAGCCATCAATCGGCGAATCTTCTTTCTGCGGGCTGCCAGGCGACCGCCGTCGCAGTCACAATACGGGCGGCCTGGAAAAGTTCCGCGAATCGGCCTGCATGCCGGCTGCCTTGAGCTGCGTCAACGCCGGACTGGGCCATACCCCCCGCGCGCGCTCTCGGTCGGAAATAGACCGTCGGCGCTGTCAATTCGGTTCAATGGTTCCTTGATGAGCCAGTCAAACCTCGTTTCGCAAGCGGGTTCCCTTCGAATGCAGCATCTTCGGGACTGCGCTCGGAGATAGGGTTCGTCGCTTGATATGGCGTGGCTCGAAGCGATATCTGACGCCATTATAATGGAATGACTAAATAGGAGCGAATACAACGCTGCATAGATACAGCTTTACGCGTCATCCTCGTAAGAGTGGAAGATGTATGGTACGATATGCACACGGGGCGACGCTGTTCGCGCGAATAACCAATGACAAGCTGTTTATTCTGTTTCCCCCTAAAATTGTGGACCTGCCGAAAAACAACAACCAATGTGGGGTAAAGTTCCCATCCAGGGAAGTAACTTGAGCTCTACTGTTTGTTGCCGATCATTACATCGAGTAAAATGCAGAAAAACGTCGGCGTTATGTTCGCGCAGTTTGCGTATCAGGATGACCATTAATTTTTATTGGATTTCAAAAAGCATTTGATAAAGTACCGCATCACCGGCTCCTTCTTAAATTACGCGCTTTCCTAATTGAACCCCCGTAAATCAAAGGATATCAAATTTTCTTTTCAACCGCTCGCAAAGTATTCGCTATAATCAGGAATGCTCATATCATCAGAAAATCAAATCAGGAGTACCACAAGGGACCGTGCTGGGCCGCCTATTTATTCTTTTGTACGTCAATGACCTGTCGACTAATATCCAATCAACCATTCGTTTGTATGCTGATGATTGTGTAGAATGTAGAAAAATATACAGTATTCATGATGGAACTCAACTTCAAAAGGACTTGATTAGTGTGGAAGATGAGTGTAAAAAGTGGCAGATGCATGTAAATATTTCCAAAACAAAACAAAATAAATACGCCGAACGCAGTCGCATTTAGCTACTTGCGCTCTGATGCACCCGTTGAACATGTACACACATAGAAATATAATGGGGCTTCTTAAGAGGAACACTGCACGTGGCCAATCGGGAAACAAACTCTCAGCGTACATCGCCCTCGTCCGCGCTCAGCTAAAATATTTTTTTTTTTTAATATGGAACCCCCATCAGTCTTATTTATTAGAAAAATTAGAGCCTGTCCAAAACAAAGCCACTCGCTTCCATTCTCAAAAATTCAAAAATTACACGCACACAAGCATTACAAAGAACGAAGTTGATACTTCTTACCTCGCGGAAAGAAGGAGTAGATCCGGACTTGCCTCACTGCACACCTTGTATTATCATTCCCCATCAAAGAGAGATTCGTATTGCCCGCCTGCATTCCACATATCCCCCTCCGCCAAACCCCCACGCACTGATAATTTTCAAAAACTTCAATTGGTCACGCCAAGAACAAAGCACTTTAAATTTTCGCCTCTTTTATTATCCATTTTTGAATGGAATTCCCTACCTGATCACATTTTAACTATTCAGGAATCATCTAACTTCAGAACTACACTTGCAACTTTCATAAACACTAATCCCCATGTAAGTTTTTTTTTTTTAAATGTGTGTGTGTGTGTGTGTGTAATTTGTTAATAATAAATTAAATTAAATGAAAAGCAATTTAACAAATCAATATCAAGAGACAGAGATCGAGCCTCCAGCAAGCAGTGAATAAATTATCCTTGGGTGAGAAAATGACATGTGCTCCCTCGCTCAGTGGAAAGGCATATGCGTGCAAAGTATAGATGCCATTGACGTACTCCGATTTTTCACTCTCTAAGTTTTCATTATATATTATACTAGTAATATACAACTGGGATTACAACTCCGTGACTCATGACATTCAAGCTGCCCATCAGCGCTTCCCGATTCAATCTGTGCTGATCGAAGCCGCTTTGGCGTCGCCAGCCTTTCCTTTTTGCCGTTTTGTTTTTTCAGTTGCGTGTAATTAAACTTCCGGCCTTCTGCAGTTGCCGCGTCGAGGGCGTGAGAGACACGTGGCTAAACTCCGTTTCATCCACGATCGGACAACAGACTATACACGCAAAAGTAGAAACGCTTGAAAGCTGGGTGGTCGGTACCGGTTCCCGACAGCTGATTAGTGTTCAAGAGAGAAAATCAACTGGGCAGGTGAGCCTGATGCGGTAGCCACCGGGAAGTTCACGACGCCGAGGCGAGGGAGGAGCACAAGAGGCAGTCAGCTCCCGTTTCAGATTTCTGCATCATGTAAGCACTCAATTAATCTATACGGGCTAAACTTACACTGTAACGGCGCAATAGTGGCGGTCAGTTTGCTCATTTTTCCCAGATAGGTAAAATGAAGCGGAATTTTTAATTGAGGTTCCAGAAACCAAACAGAATGAACGTTGTGACTGACGGAAAAGGAACATCTTGTCGTTGCTTGATTGAAGCTGTGACGCGGACACGGCATTCGGTTCACAACGGTAACGCGTGTATACTCTTCGGCGGGCTGTGGGGTGAGGTAACAAAGAACTGCGAAACATGGATAAATAGGAGTTTGATGGAAACATGGAGTGGTAAAGCGGAGTTCCTTTACTGTCTGGCTACTCCGTAGGCAAAGGGACAAGAAAACACGAACGATTTGTTGTATTTCTTTTCTAGAAGATTAAAGCCGGGGTCACTCTGCTTACACATCATACAAAATACTGTCGGCAAACGGATTCGAACGCAAGTCAACGCGACATTCGTGTTTCGAATGCCGCATGGCAATGAGTTGAAGGAGAAAACTTGGCACGCTGCATTCGAACCACGGATGTTGCAGTGACTCGTGTTTCCGGACTGTCTTTTGTATGATGTCTGAGTAGTGTGACCCCGGCTTAAGTCATGCGAATTGGAGGTTGTGATTATGTTTGTAGCAAAAAGCTAATTTTTAAGGTTTTTTTTTATTTTTGATTTTGACAGATTTTTTAAAAATATAATGCATGGCGATGTTTGTTTCGGTTGTGGGGTTTCTTGACGTTTGAGCAATTCTAGCAGTCCTCTTGATGGTTCTCTAATTCGGCGCTGTCTGCGTGTTCCTTAGGTGTGGTCGTTAGCATTGAGTTGAAGCTTGCTTTGGGCATTGTTATTTCATTTTCTAAAATTTAAGAAGTTATTGCATCTCACTCAAAATATCCACCAATATGGATATAGATGGTTAAGGATTACGCCCAGCTTGTTTCATGGACAATTCAAAGGACGAACTCCTTCAAAGAATCGACGAACGAGCGCACGCCGATAGAGCGGAAATTGCGAGATGATTCGCTGAAATCTATAAAGGAGTTCGTTCTGAAGGCCTTTGAATTGCCCACGAGGGAAGGATACCAGTCTAATAAAAACTTTCATAACGATGACCCCACGCTTCAGAGCGACGTGAATCTTCCACTTTTATGATTATTTGAACTGCGAACACATGTCTTATCTTTCCCATCTGAGGAGCGCATCACAACATCTAAGGCGCTTTAGTACTTCGATGCTTATAAAAAGTCGTTTAATCGATGCGCGGCGAGTCGTGAGGGCAGGCGCCACTCGTTAAAAGAAGTCATTAACGCCGGCGAAACCTTCCGTAGACAATCGCAGCGGCTCGATCAAGCGGAACTTCATAAAAGGAATCAGACGAACTCAATTTTTCCAACGAACGCCGATCGCCTCTTCCGTGCGGCTACGCCGATCAAAAATAACAAAATACTAGCGTGGAGGAAATCTGACAGGTGCTTGCCGTTTGTCGGTATATATATATATTTTTTTCTTCAACGCGGCGAGCCGTTTGTTTAAATTTTTCCCGCTACGGTATTAAAAAAAAAAAAAATCAGAACGTACGATTGATACGTTGATTGGAACGCGATAAGCCTTCTCACATAACCAAGCTCTATTAATGAAAAGACAGTGAGTGTACGTCGACACACTGTTTAGAGACCAGCCTACGTTTGCCCATACCAGGTGAGCAGAAATCAGATTCGCGTGGCATAAAGCGTCTCTTCATGCGCAGTGCCAACAGCTGCACCACGTCAGATACTTGAGCCGGTGTATAGATAACGAGGTCGTGGCGCTTAATTTTTTACGTCATCCAAAAAAAGGCCAACGCGGGGCCCTGATTGGACACGAGAGCCGCGTCATCGTTCGGCGGCGACTCGGCTCCAATCAGCGAGGACACGAGTCTGAGCCGAACGCTGACGCGACTATCGCGTTCAATCCGTGCCCGGCGTTTGCCTCTTCGGGTGGCTCGGAGAATTAAGCACCACGGCCTCTCGTAGGTGTTTTGCGTCAGCATCGGCTGGAAGGAAGGGCTGCACTGCGGGGGAAAGAGAACGCGAACCATGCGATCGGTAAGCAAGCGGAAGTTTGGGCCCGAGCCGTCATTGTTTCGTTTATGATTGCAGCTGCAAATTGGACGGCTTTCGAGCGGCAAGCGCGTGCAGCTGTTTCTGCATATCCGAACCAAAACGAAGGGAGAAAAAGAAAAGAGAGAAAAAAGGGGGCGAGAATAATAAATTACCGTTTTCGCCGGCTTCGAGTGGCTTATTAAAACCGAGCGGCGGCGTCGCCGTGCACGCGGAAATCGGGTCTCTATTTGTGTGCCCCTTCTGCGGCGTGCTTCTCGTTCAGAGAGGAAGGGAAAGCCGCTTTTATAGAGCGGGATGGAACGGAAGGCTCGCTCGCCTGTCCGTCCCTGTCTCTCCGGCAAATCATCGCGTCACGACGCCCCGACAAAAGAGGCCCTCGTCGCCACGATTCGGCGTCAAAATCCCGCACAAAAAAAAGAAAAAAAAAAGAAAAAAGGCGGCATTGTTTTTTTGTTTTTGTCATGCTCGATAATTTAACAATAAATGTGAATCTACGCTTATTTGGTGCCTGACAAATTTCCTCTTGCCAAAGTCCCTTGATACTTTCTTTATAAACAACGAAAACCAGCATGCAGGACGAAGCACATTCTGCCGGAACAAAATGGCGTCTACGGCGTCCTTTAGTTTCTTCTGCTGCTGTGTGGCGCCGTTTTTGCGAATCGAGAGACGTGCCGCGTCCCGCCGTCGTCGTCCCGGAGATTGTTGGTACTTGTAGGAAGCACGAGGAACGAGATGCAACTTTTATCTAGGAACTTTACCTCTTACAAGACAACGCACTGTTTTTTTTTGTTTTTTTTTTTTCTAGGGCTATTGTTTGAACGCTGAGTACTAAAAATGCGTGGTCTCTTTTTGAAATACCAATACTTCGTTGTATTTTTTATTGCATTCAGAGCTCAAGCTCTTCCGTGTAAAGGCTCGTTTACACTCTTGCAACCGAGTACGACCGAGAGAGACGAGATCTGTTAAAACTTCTTAAAATATTTTAGGACGAGGGAACACACTGGCATTCTGGCGCCATCTATGCGGTGACCCTGGAACTGAATTTCACAAGAGCGAAGGTTTTGCGGGATTTCTGAGGTCACATGTGCGTAATAGCTATAAGAAAGGCTCGTTTATAACGTTGACAAAAGTTTTTTGAGCCAAAAAAGAAAGGATAATGCGCGAGAGAAATAGAAAATATGCCGGACCGGCCAAGTTTACACTGCTACCCAGTAGATGGCGCCAGTGTGTCCTCTGGTTTAGCGCGCGTGTGTATGAAGGCACTCTACTCTGGTTGTAAGAGGTTTTAAGGAACCCAGTTTTAAGAGTTCGCGAGAGTGTGAACGGGCCTTTAGTTCTTCCAAGGACCCCTCTGTCGCTTAGCAGCGCAGGCAGGGCGTAATGACAACGTATAGGAACTAAACTTTCTTTTTTTTGCGTGTGTGTGTGTGTTTGATTTTACGTGCCGAACGCCATCTGGCCCCATGACGCACTGAGAATTAATTCAGACTACGTGGGGTTCTTTAGCGCTTATTGTCGTCTGATCTGTTCGAGTGTTGAGGGATTCCAACATTGTATACCTCGATATCTGCTTGGAACTGAGTTTTGAAAATCCTATCATCAATCCTGGTTATATTTACTTGCAAGAATAGTAGTATTTCGATAAAAAGATGCGTATGAAATAACGATAAATCAAGCCTATGCCACCACTGCCACGATCAACACACACCTGGTCACCTTGTATCTTACCTTTCGAGGGGTGACTACTAAAAAGATGAGCTGATATCGAAGCCAAAGGCCACATGGACTAACATTTGCTGAATTAGAGCATTGCCAAAGGTGCAACACATCATGAGTGAAAATTGCCTGCAGATGCTTCTATTCTTGTGGGAACGTGTCCGAAAGTAAAAGTTTTTCACTTTTAAAAACAAAGCACACGACGCTAACAGTTCTAAAGTCACCGGACTGCAACTTCTTCGTGGTTTTGGCTGTGGTGAATGTCCTAAATTTCGAAAGGTGGAATCGGTAACCGAAGGTCTTAACTTAACGCACCGCAACTCGGAGCAGGTGGAGCGAAAGCTCGCGCTACAGGACCCAGGGTTTTTGGGTTCAATCCCCACTCCTGCCTGTTGCGGTCTGGGTGACCATCGTACTGGCTTGCGGTCGTGTATGTACCCCTGCCTGATGCACGTTAAAGACCCCAGGCTAAAAGTGATATACTGCACAATTTCTCGTCTACGGCGCATGCAACAGGCGCTCGTTGAGGCTGACTAACTTCGCGCAGTCTATACATACATACAACAAAATTTTAAAGGTTTTGTATAGTATGCATAGATGTTGTATAGCATGTATAACAGTTTTTGTATATTATGTGGCGTAAATCCCGTGAAACCGTTATTCCTTTCATGTATGTATATTATTGCTGCTTAAATCTGTTTTTTGTTTTTGTTTTTTGTAACTTTAGCTGTCTGCGAAGTGCGCGCGACACGGACACCGTCAAGTCAACATTCGCTGACTTTTTGTCCGTAGCTCCGGCTTCAGTAACCGACACAGGTGCCAGAATATTAATAATAATAATCATCATTATTTTTAAATTGGGAACCAAGACCTTGGTGGCCGTAACAGTGCTCCGCTCAATCCCCACTTCCTTTTAAGAAGAAATGGAGGGGTGCCAATAACGTGGAGTCGACACCGTAGGCTCGGCGCGTCCTTTGCCTCGTCGACATCCTCCGCGAAGGCTGATCGAGAGCAGCCAGGCGAGAGGGCGACGCGCTCTCCGCTCTCGTCGCTCCCTCCGTCCACTCGGTCAGCGTGTTGATGGATGGGTGGCGAGGTTCGCGCTCCCGGGAGGCTCCGGGAACCATCTGTCACCGACCGATGCGCCGAGCTTCCACTCGAAGCGAGCCCCTTTTCTACCAGGCGGACTCACTGACAGCGGGCTACTAGTCAATGTCCCTTGCCGTACGGATCTGTGGGTCCGAGAAATGGACATCGAGGATATTTTTCCGCTTTTTCCGATACAAAAATCTGAGCTCGCACGAGCGAGCTTTAAGTCGTCCTCATTTCCGAAATCACACTTGCGACTGCTCGCGACCGGAGAGGCTTGAAACCGGTTTAAAGCCTCTTGTGACTGCTGACAACCGCTGTGAAGACAGTTGTAAGCAGACATAGGAGGCTTCAAAACCAGTTTTTAGCCTGTCCTGTCGCAACCCAAACAATTTACGGTGAATCGCTTGGGGAGAAAGGAGTTCACCCCCTTAACCGCATTTAAGTGGGACTGAGGTCAGACTTGGCTGCACTCAGAGGTGTGACTAGCGTATAATTGGCAGTAACTGGCAACCATACTACACTCTGAAAAAAAAAAGGGTATCACCTTACACCCTTTTGTTCCATATGATGCACCCCAAAACTTCAGTTCGACGTACAGCGCATTATAGTCGAACGGACGGCCCCAGATTTTACGAGGGGCTTGATAACAGTGCGATATAACTTTTTAAACAGCAGCTAAACTAGGTATCAAAGACCACGTAAAGAAAACACCGAGTTTTTACAGTAGGGTCAAGAAAACTCCGATTATTATTTTTTTTTTTTTTGGTAGCTAGTAACACGTACATTAGCTATTTTAATAAGTTGTACCACACGGCTATCAAGCCCCTCGTAAAAGTTGGGGCCGTCTGTCCGAATATAGGGCGCTGTACGGTCGAATTGAAGTTTTGGGGTGTATTACATGGGACAAAGGGTGTAACAATACACCCTTTTACACCCTTTTTTTTAGAGTGTAAGCGTAACTGTTGCTTAGGATGCGGCGCGCTTAAACGTCTGACCTTAGGCACACTTAACTGCGGCTAAATGTGACCCTCTAACTTGGGTATAAATGTCACTATTGACTGTAGCCGTACCCAAGTCGGATGCTCGCGCCGTGCTGGTGTGCATTGCACGACCAGCATTGCAACGTCGTCACCCAGGAGCTTTATTTTTTTTTTCGGTGTAATGACAACCTTAGGTTTTAGGTGCCATCGTCAGTAAGCTTTACGAAGGAAAGGCTAAACAAAATAGTCGAAATTGGCAAAGAAGCTTGCGGCTCAGTCGCCTTGTGTGTGTACGAGTATACTTTTATCACACCCGCATAAATACGAGCTTCTGTAAAGTGCATAACGTCCAAACTCCGTATATGTTTATGTGATCTTTGACTCGCATTGTCTGAATCCGCGGAGTGAGCTTTATTCGTTCCGTTTGATGCCGAGCTGCTGTGCGCTGCTACATCAGCTAGCGGATTCTTTGATAGGTCGAGATAATCGTTGCTATTAGTTTGCCACTGAAAAGCGCACACGCAGACAACGTATATTCTTTTCTGCCTGAAACCTGGAAAACAAGCGCCGGAACAGTTCATTGCAAAGCGCGGCCAATGACTTGGATTTGCTGCAACGGCTGCGCTGCCACTGATTATGTTTTGTGACGCAAACGCCAAGTGTTCTGGTAGAGTGAACAATTTCTGTCCTATATTCGTTGTGTTTTCTGTTAGCTAATATGTCATGCATACCGCAAGTTATGTACATCCTACATTTTGCATCGCGACACACCTTTTCCACACCGAAGGACAGTCTCATTATTTGGGTCCAAATCCGCGATCCTTTCGCAGTACTTATTGTATTTAAGTGTCGCATTCAAGTTTTATTGGGTGAAGTTTGCATTTGTAGGCAGAAGATATATTTGTGTCTAATGATTGACAACGCTTAACGACTGTCTTCGCAGACCTTGGTGATCCTCGAAAAAATATATATTTTTTAAATTCTTTTTTATTTTTTTTTTATTTTAGGGAGATAAATGTCGAAGCGTTAGACGAGCTGCGCTTAGAGCATCGACACTCAATTCTGTGGTTATCTTGTGGAGACCGCCGTCTTGTTCTCTAGTGCTGAGCTGAAGTAATTGGATGGTGAACGATTCGAAAATGCGCCCTCCTGACTTGTACGGTATGAGGACACTCAGGCGTTATCGTTAAGCTTTGTCGCAGACTGTTTTTACGTTTCTAGATGGCAGAAAAGCGTTTCCTTCGATTTCAGATAACTGGCAACGATGATATTAAGCAACAAGTTGACTGAAGTGTCGCCGTGTTTAGATGTATCGAACCATAAGACAGTCTCAAGGCGATCTTTAAAAAGATGAGATAGAAGTTGATTCCCAAAGCTACCTTCTTTCAAACAATGACATAGAGGTTGATTCTAGTGTTATCCCGTGAATGTGAGTATCACGTTCGCTTTCCCCGAAGATGTAACGAAACGCGAGAGAACACGAAAACTCTCCGACCGGTCGTGACGTCACAACAGAATCTTTCGGCCGCCAAGCGCGTGTCGCTCGAGGGTCTGCCTCGCACTGGCACAAATCGTAAGGCCTTTTTCTGGCCTTTTTTTTAAATATAGCGGCAGTGCGCGTGCATAGCTTTGATAGGCGCATAAGGTGCGCGTGAGCGGTGATCCCAAAAACTCCTTTTGTGACGTCACACTCCTGGAAGTACGGTACTTTGAAAATGATTTTCTGCAGCCTCCATGCACCAAATTTAGAAAACGTAATCCAGCGGTTTTCCTGAAATACAAAACCGCTTCAGCTTTCCTTTTAACGCCCGCTTAAGGCGTTATCGGAGCGTCGTAGAGCAGCGGCGCGAACGGCGCGAGCGACGCGCGGCGGAAAAGCCGCAACTCCTTCATTTCGCACTCGTCAGTTTCTGGCTCACGCGCTGACCAATTGATGGATGGACCGAAAGCGGAGAGGGGAAGGCAGTGCGCCTTCGGCGGCCGCCTGATTGAGAGGTTTTCTCGCTTCGCATTCAAAGGTCGCCGGCGGCTCAAAAGGGCGAAGAAGAATTCGCGATTGGCGGAGAAGAATGGTCGGAAGAGCGTCGGAGGAATCAAGCCGACGATTGAGTCAATATATCGCCTCGCGTCACAGATCTGCGAGAGCCGTCCAGACGCCCGGCGCCCTGCGCGAGGGAGCGCGTCGGTGAGCGTGTACTCCGCTTCCTTGCCGGTCCCGTCCGTGAGTACGGAGCCCGCTCTCGCACATTCGTCGTACAAAAGAACACGCTGGTCGTTGAAGACGTGGTGACACAACCATCGGCGAAGACGCCCCAGGCATGTTGTTTGAAGCATGTCACACATGCATGCTTTCAACGTCCCTGCTGACAGTTTTTGTACGACCAACGGACCGTCGTACAACTCACCTCGGACATTGTCTCCAGACGGTCTTTTGTATGATGTATTATTAGCAGTGTGACCGAGCCTTTAGGCCGCCGCGACACAAGGCGCCCGCGGGGGTCGTGGGCTAGGGCCGTGTCATAGCCTCCAGTATACTCGCAAAGCCTGGCACTTCGATGACGGAGCCATAGAGTGCCCGGTCGCAGATTTGGAGCGCGAGGATCTGGTAGCACAGAGCATCAAAGAGCCATTTCTCGGGGAACCTGGACGTCAGCGCACAGCTTTTGCAGCGGCGAGGACCCGAAAACACACCTGTTCGCTCGGAAGAAGTTTGTTTCAGCGTCTCGCCGCAGCGGGGCGCTAGTCACGTGGCTCTCCTTTCATCCGTTGTTTGCAGCTTCACCTTTTCCATTTCGGCGGCCACTTCTCGCGGCGATCTGCCAAGCTTTGTCAGTATACAGGAGGCTATGGCCGTGTGCGCTCCTTTCCCCTCCCAACTTTTCAGAAATGTAGTACTTGTTGCGTCTCGACGCAAAGAATGTGGACGTCCTCGTAATGGCGTGGCCTCGATATCATTAACACCAGCCTTTTACCCAGGATTGCCAGAGCCTTGGGGGGGTCTGCAGCACTTAGTTTGGGGACGTGTTAGGTGGGTGGGGGTGTATCAACCATTGATGCACACACGTTCTTGTGACGAAGGCTAAACGCGGCTCTTCCAGTATATTGTTGACTCGCAGTACGTTCATTCGTTCTTACGTCTTCTGGATCAGAGTCACCTTTGCTGTATTAAAATTTAGGTGGCCTTAAGTGTTATGTATCCCCGCTGAACAGGGAAAACTTGACCTGTGTAGTACGACGTCCAACCTTTAACGTGTATCAAGCAGTTTCGAATACAGGAGCGTACGCCGGTACATACTTGATTTGTATTGAAACCGGGGGGGGGGGGGGGGGGGGGGGGGGGGGGGGGGAGGATTGGGACTTACCCGAGATCCCTTGAGTTCTGCAGCGCAAACTTTGGCTCCACGTGCTCAAAGCTGCGCATCGCTCGTCCATTCGGTCACCGATTTCCCATCTTCTGTATAGAGTTAACGAAAAGAGGCAGAGTATAATTGCTAGGATATTAGTTTTTAAACCTATTTTGGAAGCAAACTGCTATCATTATATTAAAAAAAATGGCCTGTTTTTTTTTTCGTTTTGTTTTTTTAGTTTTAGGCGAAAGTTGGTTCTTGGTGTGCGGCTTAGTAGTCGTTTGAACCCTATTTCATAAATATCCGAAGCACTCAAAATGTTTTTTCTTTTCCTGTAATGCCAAATCAGAGCTGCGCTCTATTACAGAGAATAGTAAACGTATTTATTTTTTTTTCTCACGAAGTTACTACAACTGTAGTAACTTAGCGCACGGATTTCGCGAGCAGATGATGTTTTAGGGCGTTTGTTGAGCGTGAGTGGCACCCTCGAGAAACGTCCCAAACACGCGTCTCGAGATGCGCTAGATGGCAAGACCTCTCGACGACTTCGACACTTGACGATGCAACGATCATGCGCTCTGCGTTTCCGCGCTGCAAGCGGACTGTCGGCCGGTAGCTGAAAAACCGGGGAAAACACACATGTGTTAGTTTTAGCTAATATTCACATATTCACACGGCGTGATGCGGGGTGGAAGTTGTGGTGTTTAACTTCGCAAGTTTTGAAATCTCGGGCAAAATCGCACCGTGTAAATCGGGCTTCAGACGCAGGGCGCGTCCAGTTGTGTCTCCGTACTTCACTTCGCAGTTGTATAAGTAAAGGTTAGCCGTCCCCTTGCATTTCCTCACCTGTCACCGACTGTGAACTGCGCGCCGACTCCTACACAATCCGCTCGTCGTGGAACGTGTTGCCAGACCCGTTTCCTTCCACGAAAAGGAGCGAGGCGCCAGTACTCGGAAATTCAACGCTTCTTGCCGACCGTCCCAATTGTTAAAAAGGAGTGGAGCCCCGACTTTGACGGACAGCCCGCGCTGTCGCCAGACAAACGGTGACATGAGCATGTCACGTAACTCGGCGCGCTCGGTGATATTGGGGAATTTTGGCGGTTTGACATTTGGGACGATAAAAATAAGATCGCTCGGCTTCGGAACTACTTGTATCGAAAATCGAAACGCACCCCCCCCCCCCCCTCCCCCTACCCCGTATTCTTGTGACCTTCTGCGCCCATCTACGGATCGGCGAAAAGTACGGGCACGTGCTTTTTTGGCCCGAACACTTGCGTCTTTGGCGAAGGACTAATCAATCAATCAATCAGGCCGCTGACAGGCAGCTGAATTGACTGCCCGAGCGCTTGTCCTTCGGCACGCAGCACATGTGTTGATCGCTTCGCGGGATTTTTTCGCTGCGCAATCTGGCGTCGATGGCTGCGACGAGCGATGCGACGTCAACTAGGGTTCGACGTTGAGAATAGAGGAAAAAGTAGTTTCTTCAAAACCATAAAATGTATAGGACAAATGTATCGTTTTGTGACTGAAGCACTCGCGACACGGACTGCCGGGGGTCACTGAAATTCCCGCGGCTTGGCACGGGCAGCCTGAAAACGGCAGCGAGTGGTCAACCCCAATCGTAACATTAGGCAGTCCTAGCCAATTGTTTTCGAAGGCCCCCGATATGCTTTGGGGGGGGGGGGGGGGGGGGTCATGCTCCACCAGGGCATGCTGCACCGAGTATGTCTCTAAACAGGAGCCCGAGCTTCTGGTCTCTTTACTTTCAGGTGCATTTACTTTTAGTGAAAAGACGGTGAGAGTGCAGGCGAGCTGGTGGTAGCTAATCATGTCGTATTACACCTGAGACTGCGGTGGAAGAAATCGGAAGAACTTTCAGTAGAAGGAACAGACACAGAGAACGTGAGACGTTCTCTGTGTCTGTTCCTTCTACTGAAAGTTCTTCCGATTTCTTCCACCGCAGTCTAAGGTGTAATACGACATGATTAGCGTTTACTTTCTCGCAATGCACTCGGTCGTTGCGACACAGCAGTCGCTGCAATGTACGGATGACGACGGTGAAAAAATGGTGCGACCTATCAAATCAGTCTTTACTGGGACTCTGGGCGTGACTTAAGCAGATAAAACGTCGTACTCAATGGCACAGTGCAGACTTTTAATTGTTTTGTGAAAATGTGTATACTCTAGTACAGGGGTGGCCAAGCTGCGGCTTGCCGCATAGGCGGCTCCTCGCGTGTTAAAGTGCGGCCTGCTACTCCCTCCCCCCCCCCACACACACACTGACTTAACTTCCCTCCCGGCCGGTCACATGAGCACCTCCCCAAAAAGAGAAATGAAACACGTTTTAAGTCCAAAGACAGGTTGCGGTTTGGGTAGTCTTCTGCTACAGCTACCTTACGTACAGTTGGACAGCTTTTTAACTCGGATAGACTGAAAGTAGTTCGAGTTTCGTTCATTGCTTGAAACTTTACATGCCCTACGTTTCTTATGTTTTCGGTAACTCTAATATCAGTCCACGAAGACCCAATCTGCTGAAACTTGCTATGGACATTGACAGCTTAAGAAATGTAGGTCGGGGCCTGTGATGTTCTCGCTCCGCGATTGGTTCTTAGGCGCTCTGACCGGCTAATGCCGCCATCCCCCTGGCTGTGGAACGATAATACAATATACGTAGCACCCCGCTTTTCTTTTTTTTTTCTTTAGGTTGTCACTGGCAGTGTTTTGCAGGAAAGTCGATGAGCTCTATTCTTAGAGTGTGCGATGAATCTGACGTTTAGCCGTCTGCTAAATTGCGTGCAATGCCACTCGAACAATGGCCGCGGGTGTGTGTGGCTGTTGAAAAGGCTTTCCGTGCTCGTTTATTAAGTACACAGTACAAACAGTTGACAGCGCGGCGGCGCGCTTGATTTTGATAGGATTGCTCATAGCTTGAGCATGAAGGAAGCGGCCGTGAACGTGGCGTCGCTGATCGAAATACGAAAAAGGAGACTTTAGTCGGTGACAGCTCAAGAATGCAGTGAGGCATGCCCTGCCAGACACTCACTTGCACTTGTTTTAGGAACGAATGCCTTTCAGCGTGGCAGCGTACGCCTAGCAACAAAATTTCTTGCGACGCCGAACTTCTTTTTTTCGCTGTCTTTACTCATTTTGGTTTGCGTCTCAAAATTGTGACGACTTCTTTGTTTGTACGCGTGCTGTTTTCGGGTGAGAATCAGGCGCCAGATTTCTAATTGCAGTGTTCACCCCGCGCGGTGCATCGAGCTGTAAGGCGCTGCGCTGCGCTCGTCGCCGTCTGCTTCTCTTCGTTCCCTTTTCCTCCGTCTTATGTGGCGTTGCAAGGTCGAGGAAGGATACCGGGTCTTCCTCGCCGTGGTTTGTGTGAGGGTACACGAAGATGTGGCGGTCGAAGTGGTATATGCTGCGAACGACTTGCTCGAATAACATCGCCATCGCCAAGATAATTCGCTGCACTCAGCCTGCTTCTTGTCGAGTAAACGAGTGAAAGATGCCCGCTGAAATGACGCCTTCATACTATTGTTTATTGATCTGCGAAAAGTGGTGCCCGGCTCGTCATCGCTATCAGTCGCGTGGTAAGCCAGCTAAGCAGCCGTTGTATCGTCCTACCTAAGGAACCTTGATATGTTCGTCTTACAAGTAGCGTCAAATGTGCCAATGCAGGAGGCCCGTGTCTCTGTAAACGTGCGAATGCCGATTAAGGGCCTTTGAAAGCAGATGGCGGCACTGAAATGAGCGGTCCTTGGAGCAAATGGCGACGGAGCACTCGCTTTTGGCGCGTGTCTCGCGTTCCCACAATGATGGTTGTCGGTACTTGTAGGAAACGCGAAGCGCGAATTAAGCTTTTAGTTTTACCTCGTACGAAGGCATCATAACTAAGTCACCGCTCTGTCCTGCTCTTATCCGTAGTTCGAGCTCCATTACCAGTGATCGATCTTCGCCCTCTTCTCTCTTGCTTGAAGCCCATGTCGCAGAGCAGACGATGCAACTCAATCACGAGACTGCAGGAAGCAAGAACGACACACACACATAGGAAGTGTCTAACACAGCAGAACATTTATATCGCGTTAAATGTGCTTAAATAAGAAATGCCACAAAGCGGCAGAACATCCCAAAAGAAAGTAGGAAAAACAATCGCCTTCTTTCTACACCTGCACCCCTACAGCTAAGACACTCACCCCGAACATAAAATATAAGGTTTTGGCATTTCCTATTCAGGCACTTTTCGAATTAAATAAATTTTCAGCTGTGTTGAGGACGTTCTGTGTTCGTCGTTTTTATATCCTGCAGTCTCGTGGGGTTGAGTTGTGTCTACACTCAGTTCCACCTCAAGCACCGTACTAAAAAAAAAACAAAAAAAAAAAAAAAAACGGCTCCTCGCGGAGCAGTACTAATTTCCCCTTTTATGTGGAGAATTAGGATGTAGGTACGTTTTAAAATAGACTTATACTATCTGATAAAGCCGTACTCGTTTCAAACGCCAAAAACATCGCTTCTTGCTGCGACAACCAAATGTTGCTTAGAACTACTTCGCGCGGCGTATGAACATTGCGCAAAACTTGCTTATTTCTCGAGGTGACGAGTATAGCACCAGCACCAACTCTTTTGCGTTCTGACGATGTACTGTTTTCTCGAGAGTGGATCGGTCTTGAAGCGGACGCGTAACGCTTCTGGGCAGAGTTTCATCTGCATTCTTAAGTTCTCTCTGATGATTGATAAGGCCCGCGTATAAGAAATGAGAGAGAGAGACAAACAGAGAAAGAGAGGGATAGATAAATGCAGAGAAAGCGAAGTAATAAATACAACATTTTAGGAAATTGGTCGTGTTAAAATGATGCCGCCGGATACTCCTTAAAGCCACAGAGAGAGAGAGAGAGAGAGAGAGAGAGAGAGAGAGAGAGAGAGAGAGAGAGAGAGAGAGAGAGAGAGAGGGGGAAGAGTGACAAAGATTTATTTCTGGACTGGAACACTGAGTATTTAGCGCCTTGTGATCAGGGCTTATATTGATATTACATTTTTGCCCGTAAAAATGCTCTATCCTTGGTGAATATCTAGCTTCCTCGCTTGTAGCTTTCCCAGAACATATTTTCGCATTCAGCCGCTCTTTTCAGCCCACACACAACTGGTATCATCAACTTCTGGGAATATCGATCGTACGTTTGTTCTTTTCTTGCGATTTTAGATTTTTTTTTTTTTGTATATTTGCGCGTGTGCAGTAACTACGTTGCACAACTGTTCGAGTGTCCATTTCCGCATCAGCGATCATGTTCGGAGCTGTAAGGTGCGATCAACCTTCTCTATCTCCCAACGAAAGGTCACCCTGCCAAATACCCGCGCAGTTGTTTTGATTCGTTTCTGATTTCGAAGGAAGGCCTGACAGCTCCTTAATACGATCTCATTGTTCCTTCGCGAATCCGAAGTCTAAAAACAAGCAGCGCAGAGGGGCCGGCAAATCCGCGTACCGTACGTCCGTTTATCGCCGAGGTCGAGCACGTGGTTCGGCCTTTAGAAAGCAGCGCAGATGAGCGATTCCCCATCGCTCGAAGCGTTTGACGTCTTAGAAGGCAGCTTACCGACTATCGTTGCAGCTGGCTGCTTGCAATGAACCTATGGGAGATGTATAGTCGTCCACGATAGCTGTATCCTTTATGGACATTGCCTGCGCAGCGGTAAGTGTGTACCCCTCCGGTTTTTGCGCAGATGTAATCTTGATCATGACGTAACTAACGTCGAATGACATTTAGCTCGACACTGATATCTGTTTTGACGAGTCCTGTTTTCTCTACTCCGAACACTGTTTCGAGGGCTCGACCACCATTTATTTGTTTCGTACTGTTTTTCCCTCACGACTCAAATAGCAAATACAGATGACCGCTTTGCTGTTCAAATTGATCTCGACAAAATTAGTACGTGGTGCTTAATATACCGATGAAGCATTAATGTTACTGGGGAAAAACGCATTGATCGCGTCATATCAAATGCTTGCAGATAACTAGTTCTTTTACGGCGTTCACTGCGCCAGGCACCCTAAGTTACGCGTCTGCTTGCTTATAAACCTATTATCCTCCCAACATTGGAATACGCAAGCGTCATCTGGGGAAACCACACAAACACTATCTCACCACAAGTCTTGAATCATTGCAAAACACAGCCGCCTTCTTCACGTTCAGTAACTACTCATAGCTAGTCCTTGTCGAGTGTTTAAAACAGAATCTGGGATTGTCTTCTTTACAGATATGACGTAAATTTTTCACTTCTGTTTCTTTCATCGCATCTATTATAGTGATTCAATTTTCGAACAGTCATTCTGTAGACTAGCGACCCACATTTCACCAACAATTCAGGACATTCGGAAAGTTGAATCCTTCATTTCCCGTGCTATTCTATTCTCCTCATCCCCGCTTACATTGTGTATCTGCTACTGGAGCGCACACTGAGATTATTGGGTGACATAACAAGTCTCAAAGCTGTTTAAGAAGAAAAAAAAAAAAATGTCAAGGTTTGTTTTATCGAACCCGTATCAGGTGATTGTTACGTGCGCATTTTTGAATTTTCGAAATACTGTGCAATACCTGCTATTTTTAGCCACTATCCTGTTTTTATTTTCTGTAACGTTAGTACCAAATGTTTGTGTTTTTTTATTTTTGTTTTTGCTTTGTAACACTATCCGTTGAAGTAGTACATCCGCAAGTACGTTCCTGAGCAAAATAAATAAAGATAAAAAAGCTATTTCGAAAATTATGTCTGGGTTGAGCGGTGCGTGTCAATTGTACATTCGTCTAGGACTGTACCACATCTGACGTTCTTATTCTTCACAAACCAGTATACACTCCAGACATCGACAGCTTAAAAAAGGACTAAAATGAAGAATTTTTTTAAAGGGCGTAGATGGGGGGACACGTTTTTTTTTATTAGTATTTTTTGCTAATTTTCAGCGAATGCAACCGTTAGACACCGTTAGCGCCAATTTAGGTAGAGGCCACGTCCCACTCAAAGCCCCGCCCATTATTACTGGATTGATTTGGCTGCTCCGCCGAACACGCTCGCAAACCTAGTGTCTCCCTTTCGCGACATCCGGTGAGTCTAACCTGGCGTCTGACACCGCCTGCTAGTCGTGCGAGCAGACGCGCGGCAGAATCGGCATCATCTGCTATTTCACCACCGTCTGTTGTCGTCTGCAATGCCCGCAAGGCGCGGACATGAAGGCTGCGCGTCGGCGTCCGTTTTCGTCTCCGTCTAAAAACTTCCGCAACGCTCGCGAGACGCGACCACGAAAGCGATGTTGTATAGCGTTCCGTCATGCACGAGTCAGGTTCAGGTTTAAGAAACACAGGGTGCCATCTATTGGGTTAGTTCCGATTGATGGCGCCCAATAGAGTTTACTCGTCATTTTTTTTTATCGTAAGAGTGATTTAAATCTGACAGTGCTATAAATGACCATTTCCAGAAAATAGCGTGCGTATTTGCTTTTGCAAATACCGCGAAACACGCCGTCTAGTTCGGAACCGAAAGTGGTTGGGGGCTATTTGCACACTGGCGCCACAACGCTTTAACTCACGCGAGAAAGAAAGAATAACTGTGTTTCGTGCGTTTGGACATTCGGAAGATTGTTGGCCACAACGGGTGTGTGGTGCCTCAGATGCACCTGAGAGATTTAGCCAGTGCAGTAAGTACTACAGGTAGCCTGGTGTTTTTAACGTGCATCATGCATTAGTGAAACACGGCTGCGCCCGTCCATGTCTAAATACGATGCCCGTCTAGGTCGAAACAGGCACGTCGAGCTTCCGCTCGACGTGCTTCGAGCTTGTGTGGGTTAACACACTCGACCACTGATGCCCCTCAATTGACGTTGCCATTGCTATAGTCAGATTTGAAAATTAGCAATTCGGAATTATCAGCGCTCTAGTCAATCCTTCTCAATTCTAAAATTCTAAAGTGAAAGGTCGCTGTTTGAGCATGAAGAAGGTTACTATTTGTGGCTCATCGCGCTGCACTAGCTGAACTATTTTTTTTGTACAATGTTTAGTCTGCAGTAAGTTGGGTAGCTAAAATAAAGTAAATAATATGCCTCTATTGAGAACAGAAAAGTGCAGTCGGGGAGAAATAGACCCAGTGGTAGACACGCGTTGAATTCTAGCGGCTTCTGTTTCGCTTCAGGACAAATCAGCAACCTTGAAGGCCTTCAAGCACTTTTCTTACCTCAGTGTGTAATACAAATTTCTCCTTCCTTAGTAAGATGAATAATCATGCACAACCCTCGTATCAACATGCCCGACTGAGTTTACGATCAAATCGCCACTTATTTCCGGTCGTTATTGCTCCCGCTTCGTCATCGATTGTTTTTTTTTTTTTTAATATTCCACATTACGTTTTTGCTATTGTGGATTGGTATTTACCGCCCAATAAGATTCTAACTGAGCTAACACAAGATTGCATGACCTTCTCGTTGTCTTGCTGGATCATAGTAATAGGAAGGAAATGTTTACAAAGGTTATGCCTATACACCAGTCTTTCGGTATTATCGAGATGCCTTATTGTTGTTCCTATTGTGTTGTTGCGTTATTACGTAGTGCTGTTATTTTTAACTTTGTTTCCGTAAGCCACCTTCGTATAATAGTCGAAATGTTTCCACAAAAATACTTTAAGGGTCACCTAAAACCCCAATGTCCATGATTTTTTGTTTATTATTGCATCAAACGCTTTACGAGCGCACGCTATACTGCAAAACACATTTTAATGCGAAAAAATATAGCGTGCCAATTAAGCAGTCAAAGATCCCCGTGTACTCCTCGCCCTCTCCTTTTTCTTGTCTGTTTTTGGTTTTGGTTTTCTTTGATGCAGTAGTAGTTACAAGCATTTTTTTCTCATTAATTAAGAGGCGTCGCGAGTGGTAGTATGTCTAACAATTACTAATGACGTTGATTAAATACATTTTTACGGCGCTTCAACTGCACTATGCCGCTGTCTTTCGAATATAAAAGCTGAGCCCGTAAGTGTTAGCGGCGAAAGTTTAACCGTCTCCTGGCTTTTTTTTTTTTTTTCATCTTATTTTTAATATGGCGTGGCGGCGCCCGGCGGCTTTGCTGAATGCGTTGAGAGGGATGGGGACAATGGGAAAAACTGCGACTTCGAGAGAAGAACTGTCAAGCGATGGCGAAGTTTGGGTTATCCCTGACGTCGACCCCCAAAGTCTGCGACACTTCGTTTTTCGCTTAATCTTATTCAAAAAGCGTTTTCAAGCGACTATGTTGAACACTGCTCAAAGACTCTGGGGGATCGGTTCCCGAGTGGGCTATCACAGATTAGTTCGAAGCACGTGGAGCGAAAGCTCCTCCGCGCGTTTCGATCTGAGTGAGCATCGTACCGGCGTGCGCTCGCGTATCACTACTGCGTGGTGCACGTTAAAGACCCCAGGCTATAGGGAGTAATCACTGGCGGCCATAGCTGTGTGCGCGACTGCTGAGCACGTGCTGACGGCGAGCTTGCACAGTTCTTTTGCAACGAGCGTTCCACGCCATCAATATTGCCGGTATTGGCGACGTGCGCGATCGAAAGCGTCGGTATGGTCGGCCTTCCACGATTGGCCCATTGCTGACTATGGCGCCAGCAAAGGTTTTCTCATTGACAGAAATAAGAGTAATGAAAGAACTTCGATTTTGACGGTGTTGGCAGTATTGGTTTCAGAGCGCAATGATTTCAAGCTTGCACCCTGCTCATTACAAACACCATCGAACTTGTTGTTCCCTAGGTAATGACGTCACGAAAGGTAACCATAGGAGGGCGCCACCGAAACATCTCGCTGCTGTGTATCGATATCTGTGTTGTTCGTGGCCCTTTAATATAATAAACACTTGCGGTATTTTTTTCTAACCCATCTCTATAGGTGATTTTACTCAGTGTTCAACATGGCGACGTTCCATTTAAATCCACTTAGCGCATCAGTTGTTCTACGAGTTATTTTACGTGTTTCTTTTTATCGCGTCATTGTCCACCCTAACAACAGTTTGTTATATTGTAATCACCTGCTCTACCCCCCCCCCCCCCTCTTCCTTTACACACACACGCGCACACTAAAAATCAAACGTCTCTTTTTTTTTTTTTTTGTCTTTTTCGATTTCAATCATCGACTTCCTATCATCTGCACGTTTACCGAGCGGCTGCTAATACAGTTCACAATACGCTATCTTTTTCGTTCGACGTCCGGCTAGGGTACTTCGACTTTAACAACGGGCTTCTGTATTAACTGAAACTTTGTAAGTTGCACGCCTCTTTTTTCTTATGTGATATGCGCGATATTACTTGAGTTGCGACATGACGCGGCTACCCAATGCTTGAGACAAATTCAATCCTACAGACAATGTTTGTTTTGGTTACATTATTCGTTAGATGGTTTACTTTTGATGGCGAGCTACGGTATCTTCCATTTTGAGATTTGTACTCAAAGAGTGCGTGTCTTTCTTAAAACACTTGCAATAAAACTCTATAATCCCCCCCCCCCCCCCCCCCCCGTTTACTCTTTCACAAGTTGTAAGTGCAGGATGCGAATGCTTATGATGTTCTTTTTCTTTTTTGTTCTTTTAGCCTTGGAACATACCCAGTGTGAACTTTTGAAAGCAAGGGGCAAGTCGGACACCAATGGAAGGTGAGTGCACTCGAACCCTTCCAACTTTTCGTGGCCAGTTTTAATATTTCTGTTTTTTGCTGCTGAAACAAGGAATTCCATCATAGCCCAACTGTTGGAAACTTTTTTTTTTTTTTTTTCAACAATTGCATTAATTAACCGGTCATTTCCGGAAGTTTAGTTCAAAGTACACTTCCTTGATGGGCTTACTGCCAGGTCTCTATATAGCTGTTTTCAATAGGCGAGGTTCATTGAACCTGTAGTTTGTTGCAACAAAATACATGCGAGGATATAAGCTCCGCCTCCGAAAATAAAAAAAGAACAGGAATGACGTTACAGCGTCGCTCGGCACGAGCGCAACCCTTTATCTGACGTCGTCGTCGTCGCACACGGCTCTGACGTCATCCCGCTGCGGTGGCGCTGCTCTCGGATCTGCGCATGCGCGAATGCTTCGTGCGAATCTGGTTGTCCCTTCCTGTTGTGGGCAAAAGCTTACTTGTTTGTAAACTTCGTGTTGGTCTGTAGACAAACAGAGGTCCTCTAATACCTACTCCGCTTATTGAACGTTGAGCGAGACTTTTGTTTTGCTCCGTTTTGTTTTGTAGTGGGTGTCTTTTCCGCAGTTCTGATATTCCAGCAGGCTGAAGTTGCCTTTGCGCAGGGCTTGGACTCATTACGCATTCATCTCGTTCATTAGCAGGTGAAACCACAGTTTGCTAAAAATAATAGTAAAAGTTTTTTTTTTTTGCGGGAGCTGACAATGTTTTTTTTTTTTTTTTTTGCCAAAAATGCTCATGTACGAACGCAAAACCCCATTCTACAGCAGCGACACTGCTCTCCTTCTCTTTGTTGTTTCTCACACACTGCAAGGCTGTCTCTCGCTTTCCCTCCCTCCCCCGTAGGCCGCCGCCGCCGCCGCCGCCGCCGCCGCCGTTGTTGTTGTTCCTGTCGTCGCTCTCTCTCTCTTTCCCCCCTTCCCCCAACCCCTCCGGCCGCCGCCGTTGCGAAATAGCCGCGTGGTTACGCTATGCGGCGGACACGCTCCCTCGCCTCCCGACTGCCGCCACCCAGGTTCCGTTCTCGTGTAATTTCCGCGCCTCTATGGAACAGCTCGCGTACCTAATTTCGCTTCTTCAACCGCAGGTTCGGTAGCGGGCGCTTCCTTTAAAAAAAAAACAAACAAAAAAAACATACAAGAAAAAAAATAATAACACGTCTTTGTGTTTCTTTTCTTAACATTCAACATCTTGGACAATCGTTCCACCAAAGCACACATCTCCTCACACACATCTTTTACATCTATTCCACCGAAAGCAGAGAACCCATTGCAAACATTGTATACACACTGGTTGAAGAAAAATCTCCTTCAACAAACCTTTCCACAATGTAGTAGATATCACTGTCAATCGCAGCGCACTTTGTGTGGCCGTTCGCTATTTTTTTTTTTCTTCACGATTGCACATTTTATTGCAATAAGGTGATCGGTCCTACTCTCTTGAAAAATGGGCTAGTTGGTACTGATCGCTCGTCTTCCTTGTGTACCTGCTTTGTTTTTTGTTTTATTTTTTAGTACGAATATGGAGGGTCGCCCCTCGCGAAACTAACTTGTCTAAAGGTACGGTAGCTTACTGGTTTGGTTAGATGTACACTGATCAGCCAAGACATTGTGACCACCACTTCATTGTAAGAATGAGCGCGCCTGTTCGCCGCGCCCTCCGCGTTATCTACCATCTTCTGATGCGCTCGGTCGGTAACGGCTGCTAGAGGTACAGTGGTATTATTTTGTCGTGTGTGTGTTGTGTGCAATGGGAAACGCTGTTGACTTTAAGCGTCTTTGACAAAGTCGCTTTGACTTTGTCTATGACAAAAGAACCACACGCGGCGGCGTGTGCTTCCAGAACGCCTCTGAGTAAATGCATTTCGTTGCTGCTAATTAATAAATTCAGTATAATTCGTTAATTAACGTTTTAATAAATGAAAATAGACATATGGTTCGAATCAAAAACCTACTGAGCGTCATCGAGAACCACTAAATCAACTCTTTTTAGAATGACTTGAAGCTCGGGGAGACCCGGGGGCACACCAACGTTACAGCAGCAGCAGGCGTAAAGCTAGCAGTGGCGGAACGCGATGATGCTCTAATCATTCGCGTTCCGCAACCGCTAGCCTTGTACCTGCTCCAGGAGTGGTAACTTTAGTGCACTACTACGCTTCTCACGCGCTCAAAGTTTTTTCTGAAATCACTGGTTTGGTGGTTTTCGATGACGCTCAGTAAGTTTCTAATTGGAACCATATTTCTATTTTCATTATTAAAAGTTAATTAACACATTTTAATTAATTAGCCGAATTATCGCAAAGACGAGCCACCCAAATAATGTCCCCCTGGCCGTATGAAAAAGCCGCGAAAGTTACACTCGTGTGGTTTTTGCAGGTGAACCATAAAGCAATGGGCCGGGTAAACTTGATACAAATAAGGCGTGTACTGAGAAGTTTCTGACAAGGAAGTTTAATATATCTATCTATCTTCATTTTTGTATAGAGAATGGTTGACGCTTCAAGAACTTTTACTTCCAGGCACGGATTTTCTCGCAAATGGGTCTGATTGCCTTCAGCTTTAAAGCCTTTCAGTACTCTACATTGAAAAGCCACGAAATCGATCTCCAGTTAATCCCCTTACTTTTTTTTTTTTCTCCGAAGTGGTTTTTTACTCGGATGTCGAGTTGAACCGCGCGTTGAACATTGCATTGCGTTTTTGTTTTATATTTTATTTTCACAGTCCTCGAACGAGAGCAGCTGGCTTTATCCGCCGTTTCCGCATACTTGTGTAAAGAGCAGCTTTCTTTCTTTCTTTATTTCAGTTTTTTTTTTCTCTTCTTTTTTGATTGAGCGAACGACGGTGTGGGCATTTCACTTTCGATGCTAATAAGCAGCGTCCTTGTGTTTTATTTCGGATTGCTTTAGCCTAAGTGGACTAATCTCGCAAGTGCATATAACAAATTGTTGTTTCTCTCATTAATGCGGGTGCAGCGGGTTCCGGAAGAAATGTCCCCGGAAAAAATGTCCCCGGAAAAAAAGTCCCCGGAAATTACGTCCCCGGGAAAAAATGCCCCAGGTAGAAAGTAGGAAACAATGTCCCCAATGGGACGTCTTTTCCACTGGCGTACGATCCGCTCTTGACTTTTGGGTATGAATCTAGAGTGTGTCATTTCTTTCCTGATTTTGTAACATCGCATCTCAACTGTTTCTGATTGTTTTTCATGGTGAAACTAGCCAATACCTAATTATTGTGTTGGGGAAATTGGAGAGGTACTTGTGCACCATTTC
The DNA here is from genome assembly GCF_016920785.2 of Ixodes scapularis. Taxonomy (NCBI): domain Eukaryota; kingdom Metazoa; phylum Arthropoda; class Arachnida; order Ixodida; family Ixodidae; genus Ixodes; species Ixodes scapularis. The sequence goes on along the minus strand of NW_024609846.1, from coordinate 208,561,201 downwards.
CAAATAGGTAAAGACCGCGACACTTACAACAAACAACCGATCGCTAGTTTTTTTTTATCTTTTTTTTTTATTGGAACGAAAAGTTAATTGTTATCAAAGGTATTGTAGGTACTGAAAGTGCTTATTTGGGCATATAATGCAGCGGGTAAGATTTCGTTCTTTCTAATACTCTCTCAGTAAAATGTGAAAATACGCCGATGTAGTGTTCGCGCTAACAGTGTCGCGATGTGTACGTCGCGGAATCGTATACTTCCTTATTTGTTGGGGCCGTTTTTTCCTACTTGCCACACGGTGTCCTTCTCCCCAAGGACATATGACTGGACCGCCCGAGGGCCATGAGGATAAGGGAAACTCAGAGATGGAAAATCCTTTGGGGTCATTTTCTCCTACTTTCCACCTGGGGCCTTTTTTTCCGGGGACATTTTTTCCGGGAACTTTTTTTCCGGGGATTTTTTTTTTTCCGGGGGCATTTTTTCCTACACCACAGATAGAGAACTAGATATAGGTTTTGTATCAAGAGCCACAGGAGACCACCTCAGGTTCATTTGACTGGAAATTGATCGATTGTCTTGTAAATATGCTTTATTGCTTTTCTTGTGCGATAAAAAAAGTCATAGGTAATCGAGCTGAATCGAATGACTAACTTTACACGAGGTCCGATCAGTTAATGTACATGATCACATCAGTATTGCAGTTCCAAGCAAAGGCAGCATTGCAGGATTGGTCTTTACGAGGCTGAAGGATATGTAACTACAACCAGCTGGCGTAGCTCCTTGAAAACCGTTGTTTAGTTAGACGGGACATATTTGTGCGTGTCTGTCCTTAATGCAAAGAAGTTTCTTTTTTTTTTTCTAGTTTTGTAGTGATTTTTTGGAGCGCCCAAAATTCAACTTGATAGGCGATGTGACTGAGTTACCTTCAGACTATTGGCGACCTTGGCTGAAAGCTTGCGAAACAACGGTTTTGCTTATCCGTGTGATCGGGTGTTAAGCGACTTATAAATATATTTATAATGGAAGTTATACACCTGAACAGCTACATTGAAGCTATGAAGTCAATACCAACCGTTTGGACGTGTCATATACGTATAATGGTTTCCTAGCCCGTTTTCAATTATTGCATTACTATATGTTTCAATCTTTTCTTTTTTTTTTAAATTAACGCGTTTTGTAAGTGGTTTGTTCATAGGAAAGGTGGCACATAGTATATACTATATGATATGAAGCGGGATGAGGAAGCTTTTTTTTTTTTCATTTTGCACGTCTGCGCCCCTGGATCTTTTTTCTGGGGACAACAGGCGGTTGCCAACGTCAAGACGACGTTGGCCACTCGTGCCGTTCCTCGCGGCAGGACGGGCATTCGCCGACCGCGCGTGCCAACGGTGTCTCGTCTGGACAGCGAAAAAACAGCTCGTGCTAACTGTGCAACGACAACGTAGACGCTCAGAGACAATGGCGGTATCTTTTTGTTCTGTACCCCGTGTCTTTGTCTCCTTCTGAAGATCGCATCGTTGCGAAAGGCTCCCCGAAGACGACAGGTGACGACAACGTACATGCCATCACACCCGCTTAATCTGAACCAGTTGTGGCGGACCAGACTAAAGCCTGAGTGTAGCGTTTGCCTTGATTCGTTCTCAACTCTCCAAATCGTCTCGTTTTATCAACATGTTGCATCCTCTTCGAAGGTACAGCGGACATCAATTTTCTTTTATTATGTTGGATTGTTGTTTTTGTTTCTAAAAGCCCGGTTTCAATCGTCCACTCCAAGACAGCGCTGTTGGGGCATTAGGAATGCGGATATCCATAGCCTCCTCTCTATAGAGGAGGCTATGGGATATCACTCAGCCATTCTTTTCGGTTGGCGTCGGCACGCCTGGTTGTAGGTGTGCACTCAAATTATATCTCTTCAGCGATTTGTCAAGCAGTGATGAAAAGAAGTCACGTGCAAGCTACGAAGTCAGATTTTTGGTGGCACGTCTGGTCAACTTCAGATCGAATGGTATTCTGGCGTGAGTGTGACGAAAAAAGGAGTGCAGGGAACTTGTAAATTCAGTCAAAGCTGGCCCCGTCCCGTGTTTCTTAAAATGGCGATCCGAGATATCTTCAGCAATGCCACCTGCAACATTTTTTTTTTTTTAAAGCTCTGTTACGTTTGAGTTAAACCAATCTCGCTAACTAACAATGGTGAATTGGGCTTGTCAGTGAGCAAGGTTTCTTTTACTGTTAGGCAGGTGAGGATTGAATTTAACAATGGTACGACTGTCATTCAGGGTGTTACACAAGAGATGCCGTTGGCCCGCGTTACTTAGGCACGATGTTTCACGTGTCAACGCCGTGTGGCACCACAGACGCGCGTACCTGATAACGCTCGACTCGGGAGTTTGTCACGTCGCCTAGACTATACGTGACAACGTCGGTCTACGCTGTCTCTTGCGTGGCAAACGTCACCCGCGAGAGAATAGTGATATCGCAGATCCTTACGACGAGTCGGGTACACTAGTCTACACCCAAGTTGTAATTTTCGTGTCCTACTCGAACGACCCCTCGCGGGAGAGAACACATCTCGACTCTGATGTACTTTTCGTCTTTTCCAGTCGGTCTGATGAAATGGAAATGCTCATGACCGACCTAGAACGTGCAAATCAGGTAAGCACGCCTTTCAGAATTCCTCCGCATGCGATCATTTGGTCAAGCCTGAGCACGCCGCGCATGCGCGTTGTTTTTCGGTGCTGCTTTCCCGGCCGCTCTGCGACGGTCACCGTGTATACGAGTATCGCAGTTCTCGATGGGAAATCGCACGAAATGCACGAACGCGCTTCTGCGTATTAGCACCCGGGGCTGCATAGCCTCCTCTATACTGACAAAGCCTGGCAGATCGCCACGAGAAGCGGCCGCCGAAATGGCAAAGGTGGAGCGCAGACAACGGATGAGAGGAGAGCCATGTGACTAACGCCCCGCTGCGGCCAGACGCCGAAACACACTTCTCCCGAGCGAACAAATGTGTTTCGGGTCCTCGCCGCTGCAAAAGCTGTGCGCTCACGTCCAGGTTCCCCGAGAAATTCTCTGTGCTACCAGATCCTCGCGCTCCAAATCTGCGACTGATCACTCTATGGCTCCGTCGTCGAACCGCCAGGCCTTGTAAGTACAGAGGAGGCTATGGGAGGTGTTTCAGCGGCGTCTTCTCCGGCCGTTGTCACATCGATCGTGCATCGGTCAAGAGACGCGCTGATGCCCCTGCAGACGCGATGACAGGATTCCCTTCCTACACTCCTCAAGCACGCTCCGAGCTTATGTTTACTTCGTACTTGCGCGTAGCATGTCTGTGGACAGTTGTATGACCAGTGGAACCGTCGTACAAGGAACGCACTGTAATTATAATGCGAGTAAATGCATTATACACTGTGTCTGAGTCTCCAGACTGCCTTTTGCACGATGTCTTATATATCAGTGTTACTGTGGCTTTTGTGGTATCTCCACATGACGCGTTACTGCCGGAATTTTCATCGCCGTGTTGCCAGAATGTTGAAGGCCCTAACTACTGATTACCAGTTGCGTACTAGTTAAGTTGTGTGCGTAAAAAGACAAAACAAAAGAAAAACACGGTGGATACTCGGAGTCATAGCGTTGTTGTATAAACATCGTCAACGCAGACAGTTTGAAATTACTGTTTTTTTTTACGCCGATAAATTCAGTAATAATATTTCATAGTTAGTGTTTGACTAATTGTAATGTTGGTTGCGCAAATCGCCCCCCAAAAAGTTTTATTTTTTTGATGATATTGATATTGGTTTTAGTTCGAAATGATCTTTGGATTCAGGCCGGCTCGTTCGCGCAGGCATCGCGTAGCGCCCAGCCCAGCCCTTCTAGCACGATAAGCTTCCGCCGCCTCCCTCGCTCCGACGACTCTCGGACGAAGAATCAAAGTCTCGGCAGAGCGCCCCCTTCCATACTCCCGACACGCGTGCGTGCAGGGCGCTGGCCAGCCCGTACTCGCGTTGCGCTAGGCCGCCACAACGGGCGGGCTTCGACGGGCGTTCGAGCCCGGCGTCAAGGCGAGCCGGGAATCACTTTGATGACTAAGCCCCGTCATCGGAGGGGCAACTCCATCGACTCTCCCCTTCCCCGCTTTGTTTGAAGGAACTCGTCTGGTCCACGAACGCGCGTAGGGAAAATAATAATAATAATACTAAAAGAGAACGAAAACGAGAGGCGATTCCAATTTGGGAAGGGGATCGGGGAGTAAGCAAGAACGACCGAGAATTAAAAGCGAACGGTACAACAGGGATGGAGGAGCGGAGAGAAGGGGGGGGTTACCGAAATTGGGGAGCGGTAGATTTAGATCGGCACACAAAAAACCGAACAAAAAAACAGCCGAAAGCCGGTACGAAGGGGTTGATCGGAGATTCCTTTGTTGAGGCGGCGCGCGCAATCGGCGGCAGCAGCGGCGGCGGCGTCAGCGGCTCCTGGGGCTATTATGCCAAAAGAGGCGTCGGTCGATGGCTCAGCCGGAGAGGAAGCAACCCTTTGACATGCGCTCTGCCGCACAACCCGCGGCTTCCCTCTCTCCCAGCACGCGCGGAATCCCATCAAGCGCGCCAACACCGCGTGCGCGGGAATAAATAAAGCGGGCTCCAGACGTCCCCCCACCCTTCCGCCCAAAACGTGGAACTGAAAAATTACGAAAGCGAAAAAGAAAAGAAAGAGGGATAAAAATGGGTTTCCAAATTATTGGAGGAGAGCCTCGCATGGGCATCGATCTGCCAGTTGACGCCACCGCCGCCTGTGTGGCAGTGTCGGGGAAGGGGCCAGGCGGAATCAGCGGTAATTGCGAATGCAATCACGTGAGCGTGCCTGCCTGCGCACGCTGGAGACCAACTATAGGCTGTCGCGAATCGGCCGTCGAACTGGCGATTTTCCTTGTCTATTTTTCTTTCCCTTATTAGAATTCTGTCGCTCTCCTCTGCCTGGGTGTCGCGATGAGGGGAGCCGCAGCGGCGATAAGTCGCGCGCCAACACGTCCTCGTTAGTGTGATTGACTTTCCGTCTTCGCATCGTCGATGATTACGCCGAGAGCGCGTCTGCGCGACGCCGGCGACGCATGCGTTTTGGAGGAGGCCGGATTCGGCCGCCGTATATGTCCTTTGCCTTTCGGTCGAACGTCGTGAATCATGGCCTCGGTGGGATTTGTATCGATCATCCCCCGGTTAGTTTTACTGGATCGGCAAAGCGTGTCGCTTAGTAGCTTATCGCATCGGCCGTGGTGTTGCGTTATCTTGGGGTGTATATGTACACCGATCCGCCGTGACATCAGAGGCAGCGCCGAGGCCCCTGTCGCTGGGAATGGTGTGTCGTCGTCTACAACGGATCTGCTCCATGTCGTCCGTCCTAACGGCCTTTCTTTCTTTTTTTCCGTTTCGGAGGCTAATGTACTCGCATTAAAAATCGGTATCGTGTTATCGTGAAACCACTGAACGTCAGCCGATATTATATGTATCCCGCGTGCGCAACTGTTTCATTCGCGAAAAAACTTAATTTTTTTATTACGAGCTCCACAAGTAGACAGGGTCAACACAGCAACAACCTAAAGACGAGTTTTACCCTCAGCGCACTTGCGCAGCTACACAATCGATGGGAGAAGTCGGGCAACATCGGGATTTTACATCCGTATCGGAAAGAGCGCTCGGCGCCCGACGGCGGCAAAATCGTACCCCTTCGGCACACCATGCAGGGCAGGACATGTGCGATTTAGATATTTCTCTTTGAGATTCGTTACCGCTCGTTAAACGTGCGCACCAGGAAGGCTCGCGTAGCTCCTTCTCTCCATCCTACCCTATCTAATATGCCGTGCTCGATGCGAGTGCCACCTGTCGCATCTATGTCGCCTTCCCCTCGCCACCTGTTTCAGCCGGAGCATCGCTTCTAATCCCGTAGCCACAGCTGCGCCATTTTGACTCGCGATAGCGATCAAGTTTGTTTCACTTGCTGGTTTTTGTTTCATTGTCTCGCACTGTTTATTTTGTTCCCTTCATTTTTTCTTTCTTCCTCTCTTTATCGCCTCTCTCTTTGTTTTTGTACCTTTGTAGGTTCTCTTGATATTTTGCTTTGTAGCTGCTTCAGTGCGCTTTCGCTTTTTCGGCGTTGATCGAACGCCATGCGGAGAGCAAGTCGTCTGCTTTTTGCGCAGGGGTTGCGATGACGTCAGAGAGACGACAAGCTCTGATTGGCTCTGGTTGAAGAATAGTGGGCAGACCTCCGAGCGAGCTGCCTTCAGGTCTACCCACTATCCTCCTACATTTAGAACCAATCAAAGCTCGGCGTTCTGCGCCAAGCTTTGATTGGTTCGCAACCCCTGCGAAAAGAAGCAGACGAACTTGTGCTCCGCATACTCGGTTTCATCTTGGGACGCACCGGGGCGAACGCTACGAACCATCCCAGCCAATCAGGGCGCTGCAAACATGTCACCTGACTCCCCCCAAAGATCAGGTGACATTGAAGCGGCATTGAATTGGCTTCATGGCTCCTAGCATCGTTAGCGGTCCTTCGTAAGGTGAAACTGAGGGTAGTAGTAGGTATCTCCCTCCCTTGTTCCGGCATATATGACTTTTTTTTTCTAATGACGCACGAGAGAATTAAAAAGTGCGAAAAAATTAGTTTCTTCTTTCGTTTCGTATTTTGTTTGTTTTACCATCGTGCGTGGCTCGAGTTGCGACCACATCCCTCATTATTCACCCATCTACGTATACGGCTGCTTTTTTCGCCACAAAAATGGAAGTAATTGATGTAGAGGTAGGACGACCAGCTACAAATACTCGGAATAAAAATATAAAGAAAAGGAAGAAAACAAAAATGCAAAATTGGTTGCCGAGCTTTTGGCTCTCGATGGCACATTCGAGTTCGATTTCATCGGCATTTCCAGTTCTGCCGGTTTACGCAAAGAGAGAGAGAGAGAGAGAGAGAGAAATAAAAAAAAAATAGACATTAATAGTATTGATGAGCGCGATCCGTTGATTTACACCCCCACGATTGTCAACGTCACCCCAAAAACTTGTAAAACTGTAGGGTGGAGGATAGCAATAGTTGATTGCCCATTGTCTGGACGAGTCGGCTTCCTAATTTGATTTTTATACATTGAGGACTGTATTACGCAGTGATGAAAAATTGCGGCATTTGCGCCAGATTGCGCCATAAACGAAATTCTGCTACATCTTGCGCCAATGTGCCTTTTCTTTTTTCTAAAAATTGCGCCACACGTGCGCCAAAATGGCCGAAGCATAAAAAAAAAAAAAGATATGTTTGTCGATTCTAATATTTAAAGAAGTAAGAAAAAAGAAAAATGGTACAAACTTGTATTTCACACTTTCTAACTCACCGTACAGTTTGGTGTAACTTAGGTCAGAGTGCAGTCGAAGGCTCGGACACATACAACCACAAACACACACTAAAAGTGCGAGCCACGGGACGTTCGCTGCGCTCGATTTGTTTAGTCGACGAAAGACCGTGCCCAGGAAGGTGGACGAATGCCACGATGTGGCGCTTAGACGCTGGTTGGTCCCATAGGCTCGTGACGGCGGTTGCTATTTAAATTCGAGTTGAACGAAGTATTGAGATTGCTCGTTAACCCCGCTACTTGGTTGACGCGCTGGCGGATTGATCGCCGACATCACCTAAACTTCCGGACGATGTCGGCGATGTGAGGAGCTAAGAAATGTGAGAAAACATGGCCAAATTGTAGGATTGCGGCTACTCAGATAAGACAGAACCAGGGTCTTGTACTCCTAATGAGATCACGTAATTATCGTGTGTGTCGCATGCTCCCGTGCCGCCTCTCAGATGCCCGCGCGTGTCGAGCTTCCCCGCTTTGCACCGGAGTGCTAGGTGCAGCGTCTGACGTGGTTGAGCGCCCGACTTAGCGCGATAGGCTCAGTAATTATGCTAATACTATTCCAGGTCTACTTGTTTTTGTTTTTTGTCTTGGTGGTAGGTTGATTTTTAATTTTAAAATTATCTGCTAAAAAAAACCCCAAAACTTCAGGTTTATATTTGAATGAATGGTAGTCAAGGTTTTTCCCGTGCAGTTAGTAGTTGTTAATCGAAAGAACAGCGAACTTTGTCTTTCACTCTGGTTCCAACGCCGCTACGGAGCAATGTCACTTTCACAAGTGTGGGTTCTCATGATATCTGGGGTTGGTTGTTTTAGCAGTTAATAATATTAAAGTCTCGAGTTTGGTAGGTTTATAAAATTTGGGGGATGCATTTTTGTTGATAGACGAGCTGGATTTCGCAGGCATTTTACGGAACCTATATCTACAAGCGAAAAAAGTTACCTGCTGTGAAGGTGCGAGGGGAGAGAAGCTTTATCCCAACTGAAGTGCTGCGCCATGATTAATTTTTCATCAATATTTTGGTACCCATTGTAAATGGAACCTTCTCTGACTAGAGCCTTAGTTCTAAAAGGAACGCTCTGTGTTCTTTTGGTGCCCTGTCTATTCTTATTACAATAGGTAATAGGTAATATGCTCCAGTATCGAAGACTGACCCTCAGTCACTATCAAAGATGAACTCATTTAGCGACGCAATCACTTTTCCATCTTCAAGTGATGTGGTAACAGATGTTGGCAGCTGCTCCAAAGGATCAGTAACTGCTCCAAACCAATGTTTTGCGTTCTACAGAACCTGCTACGAAAGGTCAAACGCCGCTTCCACCACCGTATTACGTGACTACGAATCCTAGCCAGGCCGCAGTCCTCAGAGAATAGGAAAGAGTTCCCCGGTTTCACTACACTCAGGTAAACACACACACAAGGCTGTGTTTTCCGTCGGGCCATAAATGCTTTGAAATGGCTTCGCGTCTATCTAAAATGAAGACAATCACGAGACAAGATTAATCCTCCTGGCTGAAAATCAAGCAGACTGCGGTGGATAGCGAAATTGAGCTTCGTTTTGTCCTAGCTTGGAGTGGACATCTAAGGATACACGAGCGCAAGGTCTGAGTTTTGGAAACAGCTGATCCTGCTTTCTAGCTCTAGCTGTGGAATAAGCTTCCAAGGTTACGAGTATACGCATTGTTAGCCTTCGATGTATTGTATCTTCGTAGTGGGGATGCCCCATCTTCTGGACACAGGTAGAAAATATCGGCAAGGGATTCGACCGCCGTGATTGGCCGGTGCCAGGGTCAAGCACGACGCCGTCCATTCACGGCCGTCGGATTCCTCGCCAACTTTTTCGCCGAGTTTTTAGTTTAGAGTCTTAGGTGTTTGAACACGAGGTTCGGCACAGGGTTCGTGGGAAACAAATGATAAAAACAAACCCACGCATTCACGCCGTATGCAGTGGCGCTCGAGCCCAATATGCTTCAGTAAGGAGGACGAACCTTCTTATGTCGTACTCTTTTTATTTAAAGTACAAACAGACAACCCGCGAATCTGTAGTCGCTGTCTGCCCTCGCGACTGTGCCGTTTACTGACCGACCTGGTTTGAACTTCGCTCGGGTTCCTGACGTCGTGTTTGCAGGTTTTGGTGGCGGGAGGGAATTATCAAATGCTCGTAAACGTTGTGCGCTACGTTATGCCAGAGACGACCACGAGCGCGTTGCTTTAGAATGCGTTTTCCTCTTGCGCGGGCTGTCGTGCGAGCAGATTACTTTGCTGAGCTGAGCTTGCGTGCCTGTAGCACTGCCCGTAACTCGTGGCCTTTTCTTCTGCGCTCACGAAAGCAAACAAGTTTTCGTGATGTCGGTGTTGTCTGGTTGTCACATTCGCAGGAGCCCGTTTTATTTTACAGCGAAGCTCTTTATGGCGGGGGTTCCGTGCATTTTTGGTGTGCGCCAGCGAAAAACTCAGGCCATGTCTATGATCGCACCGCCCTCTCTTTGTCGTCGTTCCAAATGCTTGCGTCCCTAGTTGTCTTTTCCTTTCCCGGGGTGGCGGTACCGTCGCGCGTGTCTAGTTTCCTCCAGCTCCTCGGGGCGGCGATAGTCCTCGACATGTGTGTGCGTACCTTTCGTCTCGATGACCACCAATCGAGACAATAAATGTGTTCGTATCTTTGTTCAAAATTCTCTGTGACGTCTGTGTCATGTGCTAAACAGATCCGCTGGTCATCTACCTTCACAGTGTTGATTGGCTCATGATTTTTCACTATTTCGAGGTTCCAAAAAGTATCACTCTCTTGTGAACGAGCTGTACTCTTGCTTAGGAAACGAAGGGCATGGCCAATCCCTAACATGTTCCGCGGCCAATCACGAAGCGAGCAGATGGGACATAGTCGACCGCGCCTTGCCTTTCTTACGCTGTCAAAGCGAGTAACAAACGAACGCAGAGCGGGCAAAGGCGTTTTTCGCTTCTGCGAATCTCGCTGCGCCTTCACGGCGGTGGTCGCGGGAGCCGCGGCGAAGCCCGCCTGCCTCGCCTGCTCGTATTTCGGCGGAAGCTCGATTACAAACGCGAGCATTTGCTTTTGTCCTCGGGGACCGCAAATTGCCCTCGTCGGCGAGACAACTCTCCGCCGCTCGCGGAGAACGACTCTGGGAATGTGAGCCTCGCAAGACCCCGTCGTTAATCACCGTCCGGAGCTTAGCTTCTCCTCGATTGGTCACACGCCGCGGGGGGGCAAACGGGACCCTCGCGCATTGCGAAAGTTCGCTTTGTACGCAGCTCTACACGCAGCACAGCTACGGTACTCGCATTCGCCACCACATACGCTATAAGCGGCAATCGAATCCGCACGCGAAATAAAAACAATAACACAATAAAGCGCAGTTCTATGTAAAGGGACGCGTGGCGCAGAAAATGAACCGACAGATGGATATGCATAGGGGGGGGGGGGGGGGGGGGGGTACTCTACTCCATCTTTTACGACACTTCTTTTTTTTCGCCGGTGATTGTCGTTGTGATCACATTATATATATATATTTATTTTTTCGATCTTTGGTTTCGTTGTATCTGTAGGTAGCTGTATTGTTTTCGCGCGATTCCAGTTCGATCCCTAACAGCTGCTTCATTTCTGCTGTCGTCGGTGATGTATCGGAAATCTCTGGACTCGTCGCTGCCGCTTTGCTCCACTTTGGCTCTTGCGTACGATTTCATTTCGGTACTGAACGTTAGTGGGTGGACTTGGAATCTATGGACGTCAGGACACGCGCATGTAGGGCACCACGAGCAATGAGGACTCGTGGTTATTGCCCCGACATTATCGTCGTTACGCGGGGTCTTGTTTCAAGTTCGCAACTCTGCCGTGCTCTACACCTTAGCTAATGAAACACAACATCCTCTTCCTTAATATTTCACCCAGATTAGCTTTAAACTGACTGTGCTTTGGCAACTGCGCGCCTCTTGGTCCAGTCACACTTCTATATTTTGCCATGGGATCACACCCGTCCACAAGCACGCGCAGAGAGCCGGGTCCGGTGATGAAACGGGAGGTGGTTGATAGGTCCAGCGAGCCCGTATCTCCCCACCGCAGTGTCAACTCTTCCTACCTCTCCACTTAGAAAAGCAACTATTGGGTAGTGTTACGTGCTTAACCAACGAAGATCATCTGGCACGCCCCATAGAAGGACTGAGGATTAATTGCGAACTCCTGGAAACCTTTTGAAGTGTATCCGAACGTTCGGTTACCGAGCGCCTTTTCCGCATTAAAACTCGTTCGATTGCTTGGTCACGCACGGCGTCTAGGTCGTACCTCACTGTCATCTTTTGGATGAACGTAGTATAGAGAGATGAAGCTTACGAAATGGGGCGGGCCGCATGGAAAGGCCGCATCCTTTCTTCTCCTCTATTTCCTCGTTCTGAGACCCTCTTTTCGGCCGCAGATAGGAAGCGACAGGTTCGGCGAAACCGAGTTAATTCGGCTTCCCGATAGCAACGCGCGCATCGTTCTCCGCATTTAAAGGAAGGCTGGGGAGGCCATGGTTAGAGCCAGTTACCGCTAACGAGACGCGTGCCAAGGCGTTTGGCGCGGACCCCCGAGAGAAGTGGGGGCGCATCCGAAGCGCGGCAGCTATCGAGGAGCCTCTCGTCTCGGGTTTCTCGATGCTTCGGAAAATAGAATGGTGCGGCGAACCACCCGCGACGCCTGCTGCCGCAGCCCTGCGCGTGCCGAGCAAGTCACTCCGGTAAAAATACAATGCCCCTGGGCTCGCTCGCGCGCCAGTCATCGCTTTTCGACGACGCGCTCTCTCTCCTCTTTCTTCTTTGGTCCTTCGGGGGACCCGGATGCTCCTCCGGACATTTCGTTCCTTCTTTCTGTCGCTCGTTCCTTCTTTCTGTCGCTCTTTCGCTGCGGTCCTTTGTTTCTTTCTTTTTGTGCGTGGGCGTATGGTCCAAAGCGCTGTTGATAAACAAGCCTGCGCGCGCTCCGTATGGGTACCAGGGGGGGAGGGGGGGGGGGGGGGGGCGGGCACCGCAGGAGTGTGACGTCGCTACCTGGGAAACGTTGACGATGTGCGAATTCCTTTCGTGCTTGAGCATGCAGTGGTGAAGCTTAGGGGAGGACTAGACAGTTCGCTCCCCGAGCTGTGTACTATAAAGAGAAAGTAAAACTGCCGCCGCTTGGCCCGGTGATGTCGGCCCGAACGGTGGCATTGTTTTCGCACGCTCTTCGTGTATGGGTGCGCGTATTGTTTCCTCGGTGGAATTCCTCTTTTACGAAAAACCGGCAAAAAAAGAAAAAAAAGAAAAAAAAGAAAGAAAGAAAGCGCGAAACTGGCAGTCTCTTTCTTTGATCTCGGAGGTCTTTCGAAAGAAATGGCTTCATTATCAGTGCTCGAATGCATGCGTACGTTTATCCTATTTCGTTCCCCGCTGTCAAGTTCTCTAGCCTTATTTTTCCCTTGTCGAAGGGGTCTTGTAAATTAACATTTCACATTTTTATCTAGCCTGGAAAGACGCTGCGCTCGCGGCTAGGGACCTTTCAAGGATCACTTGGGTTGGGACTTGGACGTGATCATCCCATTCAAATTTGTAGTCAGCAAATTTTGGGGCTCTGGTTATTGGCGTATAATTCCTCTACGACAATTCTGCGTCTGGAATTGAAAATAAGCTAGGTTATTTAGCTCATAATAGAAGTCTCCGCGATGTTTTTACTGTATAGCAGTGAAAGTATGTCACTCTTGTGTCTCTTGTTTTGCTACTGCTGTGGCAAAAAAGAGTGGCATGGCCTCGTCAGGCACTTGAAGTGCCTTCAGCCATGTCCCATATGAGACTTCCTGTAAGCCTGTCTCAAATAAACTCATACAAACAAACAAAAACAGACATGCAAACAAAATGTATATGGGGAAAAAAGTTAAAGGTATCTCCTAGCGACCTTTCAACTACCAGGTGCTGCAGGTGACGCGTATCCGAACACTCAAATAAATGAAACGCGGCTAATGTTAAGTTGTTAATGCGGGCGCCGTGTTTCCAGCCTAATTTGCGGGATTTCCGCGAAAAGGGGGACTCCATTCATCATTTACCGTCGGAATCGCTTCTACGACATCGCTTTCGGCATTTTTTTTTTTTTTTTTTTTATTGATTGTTTTTTGTTTTTAACTACACTTGAAAAGCTTCTACGAATTAATATCGAAGAGGCGACGGGCTGATCTCATCTCCAAACTCGCTGTTGCACTTCAAGAACTCGCAAAAATTGTCCTTTTCATTTTTTTGACTGGCCTAGCAGCTTGAAAGATTAACGGGTCTTAACGAAATTCGGACTGGATTTTGAGAAGTGCATATGAGGAATACTCTTACATTTTTTTTTTCTTTGGACTCATATTACTAAGGCATGCTCTTGTTCCTGTTATTTTTCTTTCGAAGCGCTAGTGCCAAGATGTATTTCAAGCTTCTTTATGTTACAATAAGTAGTTACGTAAACGTTAGCAATTAGGATTTTAAAGCACGATTCCATTGGCTAATCCGGCACAAAACGTTGCCGTAATTATAATGGAAGACAATTCGGAAAATTTATTTTTATTTTTATTTTGCGATTTGTATATTTATGTACCCTAAGAAATATTTCGAATTTCCCAGTGATCCCGTGAATTTGCAATCCTTGTTGCTGATTTCGTTGTCAGCGACGCGAGTAAAAATAACGAAAGGAATTGTGAGTTTAGGAATCAATTGTATAGTTTCCCTTTTAAGTTCCTCACATATGAACCACGTTTCCCTACTTTGGGGGTGAAGTGAGAACTGGCGCATATTCTTCTCCCAGACATTTCCTGTGCAGTAAAAAATCAACCGGTACTATCGGAGGAGCGCACACCTACGAACTGTTCGAGGCACGCAGCTCCTAAAGTTGCGTTTCGAAGACGTCTCAAAAATAAATATGAAATCGAAGTGTTTTTTTTTTTTTTCGTGCAATTTAATTAGCGTGCAGCGGTTCTCCCGAAACCGATGCGCCGTGCAACTGCGCTTAGGCGCTCCAAAGAGGAAGCAAGGAAGGACAGAACAGAGAGGTAGAACAAAATGTATGGCAAATTGCTAGGCAATTGTGTTGCATACGTGAAAGGTTCTAGCATCTCAAACGTGTTTTATCATCGCATATCATCAAACCTTTATATCATCTAGTCTGTTCAGTCAGACGCCTTCGTTCACGGCGCCCTTCATCAGATAACTGAACGCGTGGCACGTGTACACTTGAAATGGTAAGTCTGGTGATCATCCGGAACCTTCTAACCCTCTCCTCCTCTTTCACCTCGCTTCCTCGCCCACCTCTCCTCCTCACTCCACCTCTGGTCACAGGAATTCCCCTTTAACCAATCAGCGTCGAGAACCCTCACCCCTCCCCTCCCATCCCTTAACCAATCCGTGTCGAGTCTCGCGGCCACGCGAGACTCGACACGGATTGGTTAAGGGATGGACACGGACACAGATCTAGGCTTCACTTTTGGGCTTCACGAAATGCCGAACGACTAGCCAAGTAACGTTTCGCGTTAAAATTAACCTGGCTAATTGTCCCTGTTGGCTACTCCGTTTCAGGGGAGGGGGATCAGCAGCTTTTAAGAAAGGGTTAAGGAGGAGGAGAAACGCGAACACCGAGGTTCATCTTCTACAAACAGGAGTCCGGGCGTTTTTGACGTGGTAATAAAACAGGAGCTTTTGTGGCCTTTGGTTCTTTGTGGGGTTTGTTCCGGGCGCCAAGCAGTTTTGCCACAGGAAAGGCCTGATTATCCAGACACCAAAGCGTGCTTTACCAGTTTTCTTCTTCCTGCATCGTAGATTGCACAGTTGCGCATAATGTGTTGAATTGTTCCTATTATATCACAACTTGGGCATTTTGGCGTTACGGTTTGTCCAATCCTTGCAAGTAATTTCTGCGCATGAGCCTCTCGAGGTCTCAATACATAGAGTACTATAGTACTCTATGTATAGTACTCTATGTGCTCTAATACATAGAGTCCTATGTACTCTATGTATTAGAGCTTTATCATTTGAAGTAGTATACCGCAGTCTTATTCACGTTACCCAGGCTCAATGTGATGGCATCCGTTTCCCGCTTTTTGTGTATATTGCACATGGCCCTTCGTGCAGTCGTGTTCGATGACTGCAAGTAGAACATCCCATGAATTCGAAGTTCTGCACTCGCGAGTCTCCTAACTGGTGTCGTTTTCCCACTCACGTTACTAGCGCTCTTAGTTCGAAATGAGCTCCGTTTTGTTGTCGTCGCTCTTGAGAGAGAGATCGTAAGCTACCCGCACGCGTTAAAAGCTTCTGGCAATACCACCAGCCCTCGTAAAACAATAGTTTCGACCGTGCGGTCATTACGACGGGCATCAGGTTAGTGTCGAAAAGTAACTCTCCCAGGCGGCAAGTAACGTCCGTGGTAGAAGGAAGGGAGCGGGGAGGATAAAACTACCTCACAGCATCCCATCCTTTCTGGCACTTCATTTAGGACCGGGGTACGTCCTAATTGTAAATCATTCGGCATCTTTTCTTGGATCCCACGCTGTGCGCCGTGTTGGTTTACTGCGAAATATAAACGTAAAGAGAGCTGGTTTTTTTGACGGCGTCGTCGAGGAACGCGCCAGGCACGCTTTATTTGCTGCGGTAGCGAACGACCATCTCAACAACCGTAAGCACGCCTTTCTTTTTTTTTTTTTTTTACGCCCCACTCTTCGGGCACACAACCAACCAGAACAAGATTAAGAAAAGCTGCGACAGCGCGGGTTGTTTTCATAACTCTACATCGTTCATTGTCCCTGTTTAAGGCTACACTACTGGCCGCCCGGCTCTCACCGGGAAAGCCTCGAATGTCGTCGTAAAAGGGGAAGAAAAAAAAGGGGGGGGGGGCCTTTATGCGACCGAACGAGAACACGATATGATGCCAGGTACCGTTGTCCGGCGTGAAATCGCGCAGTGCTAAACGGTTACGAGATGCGAGCGACAGCGGAATCGCCTCGACGACGAGGTGCTTGAGAAAAACGGCGTGGAATGAAAAAAGAAACCAGACAAAATGAGAATGGAATTAATACGAAGCTGCTGCGGTAATCTCGCGCCTCCGGCGACGAAGAGCTGGCTTGATGGCAGGTAAAAGGCTCCTAGCGCCATCTATTGGGTCGTCTGGGAACTAGAAGCGCGGACGGCGCGTGGATGGATGCAGCCCCGCCGTCTTTTCCGTTAGATCGGTCGTCGTAATACTTATGTCGCTTTTCCGTGTTTTTTTTTTTTTCTTTTTCTGTGGTCTTTGCGATATCCAACGAGTAGCCTGGTGCCGGTTTAATAACGCCTTTGTTTTCTTTAACGATTTGTCGGTGTTTCAAAACCAACGGTATTCGCATCCAACAGTACAAACTACTGCACCGTTGGACGTCGGTGCGGTTGCTTTTGAAACACCGACAGAGCGTTAAAGAAAACTGGCGTTATTAAACCGGCAGCAGGCTACTCGTTTAACATCGTGCATTTTGAGCTCTACTAAACTTTGCTCACATTCCCTAGTGGTCTCCATCTAATGCCACCAGGAAGGTAAAGGAACATACATGTCTCACGAAAGACAGCAAGGGCTTGTGTCTTGTATCTTAGTTGTATTGCGTGTTACGTTACCCAGAAATAAATCGGGTTGGCGTACGTTGCCTGTCTTGTTATACCACTTGCCGTTTTTTCCCCCCTTGTCTACATTAAAACCAGTGAAGAGTTCGAACCAACGAATCACAAAAATGGCGAAACCGAAGAACGACCCCTAGTATTGGCGACTCCAGCGAAATCGACGACACCTAGCGGCTAGAACAGAAACCTCTGGAGGCGTATTCGCTCGCCAATCTTCTCGGGTGAATCAGACATGCACAGCGACTGGCGGTCTAAAAACGAAGCCGTGAAACTAGGCTCGAGAACACACGATGGAAATCGCCAATATAGCGGTCAGCGCCTCGCCCGAACTTGCGCGCACTTTTCTAAACCTGCGATGCATCTTAAACATGTTCAGCGATTCGCCCGAAGAGTCCTTTATTGGCTCGAACGCCTTCTGAACTGCGTTCGCTTCCAGGAATGAGATCCTCCCTCTCGCTTCCTCTCAGTTTTGCTTTCTCTTTATTAAGAATATGTCCCGTAGCCTGATATCTATATTTTTTTTTCGACGTTGTCTAATAACTTAAAACGCGTCAACAGCTCACGGGATTACGCTTTCACTTTTGCGTCTGTTAAGTTTCTTTACTCCGTTTATTTTCGTTTCGTTCTCTTTCGTATACACTGCCGCTTCGCTCTCGCGGCGTCGAAACTCATTAAAAAGTTGAGCAGCGCGGCAAACAAGAGGAGACAACAGCCGCGGAAGACAACAAGAAGACCGGGGGTGACTGGGCGTAGGCCTTGATATTAATTTCGCCCGTTGAAGACCAGCAAAACGCCGCCACGTGGCGCACGCCTCGCATTCAATATTAATCACAGCCCCGAACAAGATATCCCCGTCTCAAGGCTTTCATCGAGCAAGAACAAAGTCAAAGAAGAAGAACGAGCAAAAAGTACGAAAGTAGTATAGACCACCGTTGTAGGTGCGAAGATTAAGAAATCTCTCCGTTTCTTTCTTTCTTTCTCTCTTTCTTTCTCTTTTTATTGGCCGTTTTGTCTAATAGCATTACCAAACCTTGTCATCCTAGAAAACCCTTCTAGCGCGTTTTTTTCTTTTCACTTTGAAGCCAAGCTATAAGTTTAGGTTCGGTGTCTTTTTGTTTAATCGTTGAGTTTAACCGGAAGTCTTTGTTTCCTGCCGTGCGCCCTCGAAAGGTATCTCGAACTAGAGCCCGTTCGGGCCCAGTGTTGTCCTTGCGCTCGGCGGCGACAACTTTCTCGGCATATAGTTCTAGATGCGACTTTGCGCGCGTAATATTTTTACTGGGAGAAGAGGAAAACAAAAACAAAAAAGGACTATTTGCATATCTGGGCAATTTCCCCCGATATCCCCTGTCTCGAGTTTGGAAACCTTTGAACCGGGACCTGGAAGTTTGAATATTGCTTCTGTTAGTACGACGGTAATGAGTGCATATGTTTGTTCTTTCGTGCAGCGGGGAGTGTAGCACGGAGTGGAGTGTCGGTCGTGAAAAGGTAGACATTTAAAAAAATATGGCTCGTTCGTGCTCGGGAGCATGTTTTTCATAAAGAAAGAGCGAGCGAGAGAGAAAATCCTTTCGACAAGAGGGTCTTGTAGCTTCGATTGTACTCAAGTTGTATAAAAAAACAATCCGTGTTTAATTTTGTTTGTTTTTCTCCCTAATTACGGCGCTTAACTTCATTATCCTCGAGCGTTTCAGGCGCACTCACGTTTCTGTATGGACAATATGCGGAGAGCGGTGGAGTAGCCTTGTTCGTTTTTCGGGCACCGGAGCGGTAGAAAAACTAAACAGTGTTATTCTATCCATCCTGTCGTACTATACTTGAAACGTGGTATCGGTAAAACAATAACAACGTATATGTATATATGTTACCGGAGGAATGTGTGTGTGTGTGTGTGGGGGGGGGGGGGGGTTGATATGATTTATGAATGCTCCTGATAACATTTTGAGTTGTGGAAAATCTTGATATCACGGAAGTTCAATATTTCACTTAGCCTGCGTCTATAGGCGCTATGTATACAAATTTCAGGGTTAATGTATACCGACGAGAGCTTTCTTATACCTGATACGAGGTGCAACCATCATTTTATATGAATCGTCAAGCGAAACGGATGTAGGGAGCGTGATTTGTTTTCCCCCTGCACCAGCCTAGACGGCGCCATCGATGCTTCGATGCGACGATCACATGGAGCGAGCATAATCCTGCTGACACTGGAGATCCCTAACCTCGATTCCGCGTGCCCTCGGAAACGCTACGATGAACGTAAAGTCTAGTTCACACGAACTTTTCCTTTTACTTTAAGTTAAGGAAGCATGCGCCCGCTTACGTCTAGAGCACGGCGTAAGATATATAGATAGGTGTAAACACCGCGCGCGCCGCAACTGTCAGATAAAGTCCTCCCCCCACCTTGGTTGCAAACGGCGCCACCAGATGACTCTTCGATACGCGGCTAATAGCAGCCTGTTGCGGGCCCGGTTTCCCATGCTTCTTTATGGGAAACGCGCTTGTATTTAAAGTTGTTTTCTGGATGCGCCACGTCATGTAGAACTTGGTACTCGCACTATGCGTGTTCGTTGCTGAGACACTGCTTCGGCGTTGAACCTAGTTTCGTGCCTCAAAGGCGGCAATAACGGTTTTATGAGCACGTTGAAGCGTAGAGATCTCTGGCGCAGTGTTCAAGCCAGCATTCGCCGAGGTCAGAGCAGACCCTTCGAGCGGGAAAATCACGCACCCGGAACGAGACGCTTTTCCCCTCAGTTGTGCCCTTTGTACGGAGGAAACGCTGTTGGCTGAGGCTATACTCGAACGCGCGCCTGGAGGATTAGCAAATTTCGGCTGAAATTCGGAGTATAGCTTATTGGAATAGCTTTGAGCTATTCCAATAAGCCCACATTCCTTTCGGTTTCGTATATATATATATATATATATATATATATATATATATATATATATATATATATATATATATATATATATATATATATATATATATCAGGTGAATCGAACGCAGCTAATGTGAGCTCGTTCTGAGCTTGCGTTCATCACCCTCAAATATGGCGTCCTGTGAATACCCGCTATAGGCTTGCGCGACATACGAAGCAGAGATGACCGGCGGCGTAAGTATATACGTAAGCAGACGGTCTGGACGGGCCTTAATGTAAGAAAGCGTAAGCAGACCGTGTGAATGGGCCTTAAGACGAATCCCGGACGTCATCCGCCGATTCCCACTGGCGTCAAATCGAGCGCCGCGCGCGAGACGCAAAACGGCGCGTCACGAGCTCACAAGCGCCGACGACATCGGCGCCGTCCTGCCAACTGCCAGCGGGTTTGAGTCAAGCGCGTAAACAATCGCTCCACGGCGCGTGCTCGCACGAGCGAGGCAGCAGCAGTCAAGCGCGCGGGCGGGAAGGGCGGTGTCGCTGGCAAGGAAACGTCGTTTGCCGCTGAATGGAGCGTCGACGTCTCCTAAATCGAAAGCCGAACGGGACTCGAGGAGTCGCAGGTGCCGGGCGACACCAGCCGCGACGCAAATGAACAGCGAGTCAAAGATGTGCGCGTCTAAATAACGCCCGACCGCCTTTCGGAGCGACTGAGTTATGAGCCGGGGTCGCCCTCGCGGGTCGCCCCCGGCTCCCGGCCGGAGGAGAGGCAGGCTGCTTCTTCGGTCGCCACTCGGCGCGCTCGCGGGGACGACTGTCGCGAGCCGCGGCCTGCCCCCCCGTGCTCCTGGAGGCCCATGCCGGCCTTCTCCGCCTGCGTCCATCCGCCGCCAAAGTAGGTCTCTTTCTTCTCTAGGCGAGTCGCCAACTCTAGGCCAACCTCGAGAGTCGATGCAGAGCTGTGAGCTTCGCCCAATTCGGCAGACCTTCGACGTTTTTTGGAAAAAAATCTACCAAATTTGTCTTTTATTACAGCGAAGCTGTTTATGGCTAGGGTTCCGTGGATTTTTCGTGTGCGTCAACAAAAACTCAGGCCTCGAATTTAATGCGAAATTGCTTCCTTCTATGCGAAAGGTCGTACGTCTCATCACTTGGATATGCATTTTGAGTAGATTAATTATCAATAGGCACCCTTTTCAAGATGAGCAGACTCTCACGTAGATAATAAAGGTTTCTCAAGGATTTACCGCTTTGCGACCCGCGTCAACCGTGCCTACGCTCGCACCGCACTTTCATTGTCGTCGTTCCATGCCCGCTTGCGTGCCTAGTTTCCTTTCCTTCTGCTCTCCCGCGGTGGTGGCCCCGTCGCGCGTGTCTAGTTTCCTCCGGCTCCTCGGGGTGGGTCTGTGTCGTCTGCTAAACAGCTTCGCTGGTCATCTGCCTTCACAGAGTGGAGTGGCTCATGATGTTTTTTAACAGTGTTGCTCAGTTTTGACGCAAGAAATCTGAATTTGGGCGGTCTAAATAATAGACCGATCTCACTAACTGTTACACGCTTGCGTAACGCCGTCGTGACTGTAGTCCACAGGAGGCGGGTGCCAGTATCCGAGACAGCTCCTGCCATCTCCTGCTCTGCTTGCGCCGCAGCGGAGTTGTCGCGCGTGCAGAAAAAAACTACGGTTCCCATGATGCGGGTCGACAGCGGCGGCGTTGCCAGACTAGCACGTGAGATCAGTCTGTACATATTCATTTATTTATAAAATTTAAAAATAATCACTTTTTTTTTACAATATAAAAGCAAGCGAACAAACTTCAAGTGCAATGATAAGCACTGCACCACAGCTCTCCTCCGCCAGGCGGCCTCATCTCTTTCCGCGCTTGCGCGTAATAGTCGAACTTGTGTTGAACCTTTGTAGAACCTTGTGTTAAAAGTTTGTAAATGTCGAACTTAGTCGAACCCGAACCTCGGTAGGCTCCCGACAGCCATGTTCTTCACGCGGCCGGGAGTACGTGCTCGACGTCAGCGCGAGCTTCGAGCTCGGTCGTACGTCTGTCCGTGACACGCACGACGCCACCGCCATGCGCGCTGCTTTGGGGGGATTCCTTGGGCAAATATAGCGCTCACACGAGATGCACACGAACGTCTTGGCCTTCTCAGCTGGGTGTCATTAGAGCCACTAATCAAGCTATACGGTTCAGGTCAACGTCACTCCAGTCATCGCTCAAAAACATGGTTGCCAGTTGTCTTACGTTTTATCTGAAATGGCGGAATCGCTTTTCCGTTCCCCAAAAATGTTAAAGCAGTCCGCGACGAAGTAAAATGCTATCGCCTGAGCTTCGTCACACCGTGTCTGTAAAGCTCAGCAAGGCGCATTACCGAATTGTAACACTAGCAACAAAATGGCGGCTCCCGCGTGACATTCGGAGACTGGAGTGTCGATTCTCTATAGCGTACTTAAATTCAGTGGCTCTAGATGTCATTAAAACGTGGTTTCTGCGATGTGCATCGCTTCATCTGGATGTGAACCAAAACGTCCGCACGAGATGATGTTCATTTTATTACTGACGCCCGCAAACATGTGAGTGGAAATGTATTTAATTTCAATTCAGGGTGAATTACACACCTGTTTGCTGTTTTGAGCGTTATGTACGTTACCAAAAAGTGTTAAATGCTACACTCAGAGGTGGGAAATAACAAATGACTCAGTTCGACTCCATATATAATATGAGTGCGTGTATGTGCGAACAAGATAAGACAAAACTAATAAACGTATACAAGCCTACGCAGTGGAATATGAACGGATGAAAAACGCATTCCGCGTAATTCTGTCTTCACACGTATAGGATTGAGGTGTTTGCTCGTTACCTCAAGGATATGACTTCCGTACGACCCTTTCAGTCGATAATAATTACACGGGGAAACTCTCGAGTTTCATAAGCACGCCCAGCCAAAAGCGCGACGGTAACCAACGAGCGCGTGCTGGAGGCGGAGTTTCCGGCGCGTTACTCGCATCTGACTATAGGCTGTTAGCGCACACGACTCATCCGAAGCATCTTTCCGAAACGTTTTGCGACGGCCCCGTCGCGGGTGGGCTTCCTCGGCTCTTTGGGGCGCCACTTCGCAGCCCTCGAGCCCATCTCCGTGAACCGCGATGCCGCGGACGGGCGTGCGTGCGTGGCCATGCGCACGAGCAATTGCTCCGCAACGTCCGTGTGCACACAATCGCTTCGTTCGACGATGCATCGTGGGGCGCCGCCCTTTAAACCGAGGCCCGCCATCCTCTTTTCCCGTCGGCATCGCGAATCGTTTTTGACTGCGCCAACACGCCTCGCCAACCTCTATTGTTTGTCTACGACGTCTTCGTCGGTTCGTGACGTCACGGTGCTGCGCGTGTACTTTTCTGTCGCTCTGATGGCCAGAAAGTAGCTGTAATCGGCAGAGGGCAGCGTAGAGATCATGACAACGGGCTCGGGGGAAGGGGTACTTGCCTGCTCGGTCGATCCTTTCCGAAATCTACACCACCTAGATGCAAGGCCTTGGCAATGTTTCTTCTCCACAGAACACTAAACGTAGCCCTATCTGTTCGGACGACGCTGGCCATTGGCCGCACAAACGAGGTTGCGCGAATATGATAAAGAAAAAATCTGAGAGAGTGGAAGCGAATCAACAGTAGCGCTGCCTGTTTTCAGACTTTAGTGCGACGTTACGGAAGAGACATCTGTTTCCTCCTTCTCACCCTTTCCTTATCCCCGAAAACTTTTTTTTTTTTTAACGTGTAACTGCCTATAGGTTGTGTGTCCGAAACCCCCCTCAAGCGCCAATGGCGGTCGCCATGTTTGGGGATCGCCTTCAGAAGGCTCAAATAACTGGTGCAGCAGCTACTTGATGACTGCCACTTTTTGAGGGGTAAAAGGGTTATTGGTGGAAAATTAAATTCCCTAAATTTAGTTAGCTTTTTTTGCGTGATCGGCGACTCACATCGTAATTATTTCCACCAAATTAGCGATGAATCAAGCTCGCATTTTTGTCGGTAGAAAGAGGGACCCCGAAAAGAAAACAGAGAAAAACGTCATGCTCGCAAGTATTTAGTACGTTGATTGGGATTGGGAGGGAACGGCGCGACGCCTCTCCATTGATAAAAAGCGTGTAACATTCCATCGTCGTTTGATTTGTCGTCTAGCTTGGTGTTCAAGGCAACCTCTCTTCTTTTTCTTTTTTTCAATCTCATATAACATTTTAATGTCTGACCTGTTCAGGTCTTCTTTCACCTTTCTCGTTTCATGGTTGTTGTTTGGAACTGTGCCCTTCCGTATTTTGTGACACCTCAAAATGCTACTACCAATGTGATTTGAGAAGACGCTGAGGACACAGGCGAGGTAGTAGTTTCTGAGCATTGCGAAAACTCGGTCTAAGGTTTCCACATTGCTGATGAATTTGTTTCTCACTTCATAGCTTC
This sequence comes from Ixodes scapularis, assembly GCF_016920785.2. NCBI lineage: Eukaryota > Metazoa > Arthropoda > Arachnida > Ixodida > Ixodidae > Ixodes > Ixodes scapularis. The sequence continues at coordinate 208,536,854 of NW_024609846.1, read as the reverse complement.
AATATTTACATGATAAATGGTATGCTATACTTTGTCTCATCCTACGATGGACTAAAGGCAAAAGCTACGGACCGCCAGATCCAATCACGAGCAACTTAGAAATTGTGCGGTATTTCGCTTCGACGCACGTATAGGTGCCCGCGTCTCGGATCACTGATAAGGAGACGGGTGGACAGTGGTTCGAATTGAGGAGCACTGAGTGACTCAACAATTTTACATCGGAAAGAAAGCCACGACATATACACTTTTTGCAGCCTCGAAGCTATAGAAATGATGCGGCGCTTTTGGATTCGAGCCTTATTCGTGCACTCCTAATCAATGCAAAGCGTATCATAGTATAGCGTGGAGCGTGATTGGACCTGGCGGCCCGTGGCTTTGGCCTTTAGTCTATCGTAGGATGAGACAAAGTATAGGGACAAGAGCTTTCGCGCTTGCATTCGACGGCGCACGTTTATTTCTGAATTGTGACATATGGAGGAGTGTAATGCGCGTGGCAAAGTTTCGCGCAATTTATTAGCCGCTATATGCACATGATATTCGCAAGTTCATGAGCCAGTCATGACATCAAGCGCATTCTCATCCATCATCTGGTCACCTTGACCGAATGATAGATCAGACCACCTCCGTTAAGATCAAGATAGATCCGAAAAAACAAAAGTTCTCCGATATTGTTGTCTTTATTTTTTTAAACTCTTTGCTGAAGCTGACTTTGTTCCTTGTCAAGTGTTGAATGTCAAGAAATGATCGAAACGGTTTATCAAGGGCACTTTGGAGCGTATCTCCGGTAGGTTACTTAAGCTGTAGACTGCAGTCGCGACAGGAGACAAACGAAAGGAAAAAGTTGTCTGGTTTAGAACACAAACCTGTCGTGCAGCCCACCAATGATATGCTCGACATTTATTAGCACTTTGCAGGGTCGCTCTGCTTCTTCAATCTGTGGAAAAGAAGGGTCCCTCGGCGAAATGATGATTTCCAGCTTGGACTTCTGTATTGATCAAACTCTCCCTTTCAGTCTTTAAGACAGGTTATTAAGGCGAAAGCCTTATATGTCTCATCGTTCGGTCGACCTTCAAAGTCCTTGAGCGAAAACACGTCGCGACAAGAAAGGTACGAAAACCGGCGACACAAAAGGTACCAAAACCCATGGTTCGCCAGATGACCACGAGATGGCGTTACTTGTGCCAGAATCGGCGGTGGCGCTATATTCTTCCAAAAAGACTTTCCGCTCTTGTCCCTCGGCTGGCGTCGAACCAGAAATCACGTGTCTGTCTTTAATGCATCGGCGCTTGGGCTTTCGCCTTCAAGTCGCCTTAGGAAGGACATAAGAAACCCTGTTGTTTTTTATTGTTTTCTGCGTTGATACGCCGGGACAGATTAGTTGAATGGACGATGCTCGCGGCGCCAGGGAGATATATGACTGCACTGGAGACACTAAGCATAGTATACGTTTCAGAAGTAAGGACACTTGAGCAGTTTGGGTTTAGGACTAACTCCTCTGTACCTCGGTATCTCGACGAGGCTGCAGGAGAAAATCTGGCTAGTGGCTAGACTAGCCTGTTGCTTAAAACCTGTTGCTTCAAAGCATTGTGTGTCTGTGCCTTCAACTTAAAGTTTTTTTCCCTCTTTTCTGCACCATAGTTTCAGGTGTCAAACGGCATGACCAGTTATCTGAAGCTTTACCCGAAATCACGGGAGACCCTTTTCAGTCCTACAGAAATGTTAAAACAGTCCGCGATAGATGAAAAGCGATATCGGTCGAGCTTCCTGACAGCCCACCTAAAGATCAGGGGGTCGCATTTCCGAATCGTAACGATCGCCCATTGCCCACTTAGCAACAAAATGGCAGCGGCGGCAACAAGATAGTAATGAGGAAGAGTGTTGATTCTCTGAGCGTAGCCTATTTAGTGCTTCTGGGCCGCACGATTCGCCCGTCCAGATGGCCGACCGAAACCCGTCGCGCTATCTTTTCCTATTCTCGCGCTCTGAGCCGTCTCGTACATAAACTCGATCGCATACATCAGAACCTTTTCCGTCGTCGCCGGCTCTCTAGAAATGGCTCGCGGACCAATAGTAACTCGGGATCGAGTCGAACTCCTCGCGTCTCAAGGGAAAAAAAAATAGAAAAGAAAGCTCAGAAAATAAACGGAGATAGTAGAAGAGCGTGTGCACGTGCGTGCCTGTCTGTGCGTACGGAAGGAGGGTGCATGAAAATTCGACGTCGAAAAATGCCTTGGTCACACGAACCGAGTTGTCGAGACTGAATGGTGTAGCGGGATTTGAGGAGAGCTCCCGTTTTACTGCCTGATCTGCGCATTCTCTGCAGGGTGCGCGCTGCGTTCGGTGCGTGCGCGAATGCCGGTAGTACGCCATCTTGGCATGTGTTTTTGTGTGTGTGGAGAGAGAGAGAGGAAGAGGGGAGGGGGGGGGGGCGTCATCAACGCCACCATTAATTTGACGGCGCCAGCGAAACAAAAGCTCTGTCCGGGGCGCTGCTCCTCGGCGCGTGCCTTTTATAAATAACGGAAGCCGAGAGCTCCGACTCGCCAGCTGAAATGGAAGTGGGATCAAAAGTAACGGCCGTGAAGAAAGAAAGGCAGAAATGCGCGCCTGGTAAAGAGCGGAGCAGGGAAAAAAAAAGGAAAAAAGCGACGGCGAACGGAGAGGTATAGCGCAGTGGGCGCGCAGGCGAGCTTCGCAATTAAAACCTTTCGCCCGCGCACACAGACGAGAGAACGAGCGCCAGTATTATGTGGATCATAAACCTTTATCTCGCACAGGCCACACGGACGGCGATCCTCATTATTTTCGAGCGCGCCCTCTCTCTCGCGCCATCCACACTTGTGTGTACTCGACTGGGCGCACGCCACATTACTTCGACTCTTTCTCTCTCTCCTATAAACGCCAGAAAAAGAAGAGAGAGACCCGAACCTCGATGGGCACTCCCAGCGGGATCGGTCCGAGGGTGGTGGCATCCACCCTCGTTTATGCCGTTAGAATCGCCAGGCGCCATCCTGCCTTCGGAGATCGCCCGTTCGTCTGTCGGTTTACGCGTCCGTCCGTCTGTTCGTCCGCCACCCCCTTTCCCCAATTGGGGAGCCGAAGTAGCGAGGCCAGAAAACGGGACGGGACGCTGGCGTCGATTTGTTATTTAGAGCCACGGGGTTGCAACCCTTCTTTCCTCATTTTCCCGCATCTATTGTTTTTAAGGGAGCCTCGAGAAAACCCGCGCCTCTCTCCGACGAAGCGTGCCCCATTGTCATTGACGCCACCGCTCCCATCATGGCGGCTCGTTTTATTTTTCGTCTGCTTTGGGACGATTAAAAACGAAACGCGAAGATACGCGCGCATAAAAAACAAACGAGAAAACCTCAAAAAAAGACCGTCCCAAAGACGGCATTGGTTCCTTGTTGTGTTGTGCTCTCCTCCGCATGTAGCTTCTTGCCTTTCGAGGCTCTTTGTCCGTTGATGCGCTGCTGCCGCGCTCTCACTCTCCCCAGCCGCGCTTCACTAAGCGTCTAATAATGCTTGAGGAAGAATCGGCTCAGGCGGTCTCGACTCCGAGGCCGGCTCGTTCAATCCAATTCTCTGCCCCACCCCCCCTTTTTTTTTTAGTTTTTGTTGTTTTTTTGTTAACTCTTCGTCGCAGATGATGGCTCTGAGAGGAAACGGATGCGTAAACAAAAACAATGCTCGTATCGCCGGCTATGTAAGAAAAAAATGAAAATAAGAAGGGAGTTGCAATTAAGACTGCGAGGAGAACTGTTAAGCCCCCCTCTGATGCCGCTGTTTTTGATCGGACGACAGCAAAGCCACCCGCATGTGACCGATTATCACCGAACTGAGAATAGCTCCCATAGTTTCTTTTTTTTTTTTTCGGTGTGTGTGTGTGTGTGTGTGTTTTCCTTGGCTCCTGTGTTTTTATTTTTTTTTCCCGTGCGGACGCATGCACTATCGTTTGTTTTTCCTCTTCCTCGTTTCGCTTTCGCTCTTAGGAAACTGAACATCACTCGAAATGTCTTTGGTTTGCTCTAAATTTACCTCGCCGAGCGATTTTTTTTAAGGAACTTATTTATTTTATACCACTTATACGAGAAAACTTTTAGTTGTTTCGAAGCAGAAATTGAAGGCTTTGTTTGAAGCGTTTTTAAGGAAATGCCATCGTGAGGTGATTATGCAGAAAAGGAAAGCTATTTCTTTTTTGTAGTGAGAATCCGACCCACGAATCGGCAGATTGGTTCAGACCGTCGTCGGTCTTACAGAAGCCAGGAGGCGGCGCATGCATCGTTTTTCCCTGGCATTCTGTTAACCTGACTCATGAGGACTGAGTCACTAACGGCAAAGTTGCAACTGGAGTGCCTCATCGTCTCGCACGTGTCAATCATTGCACGGACGTCTTCGAGCCTACGCTCCTTCCGTCTGCGCTGTGCTCCATCGGCCGTTGAAAAGGCCATGCATGAAGGATTTGCGCGGTAACTGCATGATCTTTACAGCATCTCCAACGAGGAAAAATGGAAAAATTAAATCTTTTTTTTTTTTTTTTTTACCTTTTTGCCTAAGTCGTTTCTCGCGTGGTGGAACTCATCTGGCTTAGGTTTTAATTGCTAACGCGTCACATATGCACCGGCTCAACACACGGAACTACTTCTCTTTCCATCGGGAAAGGCTGTACGGGAAACAAGTGTTATCGAAGAGTGTGTTAGAAAAAGCCAGGAGGTTAATTAAGAAGTTGATTTTTTTTCTCTCGTACAGAATTTAATGTTTGCTTTAAATTTTGTTTTCCGACTCGGCTTTCTCTATGTCCCTTTGGCAACGAACTGCAACTGAAGCCTTTGTTGTTCTTTAGTATTTTATGTTTTATTTTTCCTGGCAACACTTCTTGCGTGCGAGATTGGCGCTCCCGGCTGAACGTCGCTCTTGCGTTTAATTACTCGAAATCCGATAGAAGAGCCGCGCGAGTGGCTGCTGCCAGGGTTCAGCGCAATCAGCGAAACACGGGGCGAACTGCGCCCTCCCCCACGACCGCAGCTGAAGCCTCCTCGAACGGCGTGGGGATCTCACGTTCGTGGATGCGTCACTTACTTCCGAGCCGTCGTATCGCGCTCTCTAGTTCTACGTTGTCCGTGCGTCTGGGAACGTTGTCCATACTGTGCCCCGCCGTATACAAGGTACACAAACAGCGGAACGTGTGGGCGTAAATCACGACCCGCTTTCGTAGTGAAGACGTTCTTGTACTCTTTGGTACTCTTTCGTGTGCCTCGCTAAGAACCAATCAGTGGATTGCTGTGAGGAAATATACTTGCGACGAGAAGAAGTATGCCTGGCCTTCTTGCTTTCTCTTCAGCAGAGGGCCGATTCCTACGGAAATACAGAAGCCGCGGTTTTTTTTTTTATGTTATAACGTGGAGCAGCGGATCGCGACATCAGCTGCGTAGCGTGCACGGGATTCACTCATCCCAGTCATCCGTTACATTAGTCATATTGGCCTACGCGGTTTTGGGGAAGAAACGTCCTTTATTCCTCCCAGTGCTGTAATACTTCTACAATAAAATATTTCTTGTAATTTTTTTTTTTTTTTACAGCGAGTATATTTTTTTTAAGCTTACAATTGAGTGCAGCGGACGAGCCATGCCGGCCACTCCAGCGCAGGAAACGTACCAAGTGCTGACGCGCCTCGCGCGCCGCTGCTCTTCTCCCGAAAATGACGTGACACTCACACAAAACTAGAGTGTTTTTTTTTTTATAGCTCGTAGTGGGCATCTGCGGTCCATCTCAAAGGGGAGCGGAACATATAACCCGAATGCCTGTAGTCTATATGGTTCGACCTTATCTTCGGCAATGTCTGTCATTTTATATATCTCTGTATATCGTTTTGAGTTGTTTACAAGCACGGGGACATCGTAGCCGTAGTCATCTAAACGAAGCAAACGCGAAGGACTGTTGCAAGGAAAAGACGGGGGACGGCGTCGATTGGAAGTTTGGAACCCATGGTGCGCGGAGCCGACAGCACCGCGCACCGCAGCGCCCGCGCGTCGGAAATCGAATTAGACGCCGGTATTTCTGGCGAAATTACGCCGCCGATCTTTTCCTCCGTAAATAAAGCGACAGAAACGTCCGCAAAAATGTCCCGTGTTGACATCTCCCGGAAGACGCCGGCGGAGGAAGCGCGGGCGGAGTGAGCACACAATGCGTGCTCAGGGCCTTTCAACATCAATGGACAGGCGGGGAACGGCTCTATAGTCTCGAGACTGTCGCTCGACACGACGACGCAGGTATCCGGAAGGGCTCGGGAGCCCGCTAACACCCGGCGACAGACTGTCTCATTCGGGCGCGCTGCGTTTCTTGCGAGCGCTTCGCCCGAAAGCGTACTCGTTGCCTCCAGCACGCTCGCGCGCGCGCGTGCCTATGTTTGTGAAGGAGAAGAGCGGGATTAGGGATGTCGTTGCGCTGATCCGTTCACGCGGAGCGTTCCTTTGCGGTGTGTTCCCCCGAAACAAGGGATATTTAGTCTAAAGAAGAACAAAAAAAGTGGACCCTTCCCCAATGTGTTGGGATGCCGAGACGTTTTGTTGTCTTTTTGTCTGTGCTGCTTTTCGCAGAAAACGACGGGTTTGAAACGTCATGGTCGGTCTGCGCAGCCTCGCCGTTTAAATTATTGAGTTTTCGAGTTTCTCTTTCTCTGTGTGAGTGTGTGCGCGCTCGCTCGTGTTTGTGTGTGCATGCAGGTGTATATGCGTATGTGTGTGTGTGTCTGCTCTATCTCTCCCTTATGCCTCCGTAGAGGAAGATGGGTTATAATTTTGATTTTCGGAATTTTAAACGAGATTGTTCTGTGGCTCCGGAAGGAATTCTAAAGAGCGAATTTTGTCACAAATCTGACGGGATGTTTCGGAATATATAGAATCGCAGGTACCTTATAATTAGCAGCGGAAAACCTCTTTCGCGGGCCTCGATAACTCTACTGAACGTCCTGAAATCGGGCGCGTGATTACCGCTGTATGTCAACGTTGCTCGTTATGCGATTTTCTAAAGTCTTACCCGTCGTAATTAGACACAAGCAAAGACAGCAACACTTTCCATTACCCAAACGCGCTTTTCTAGAACGTTTCGTTTGTTTCTCTTTCGCCGCTGGCGTATGGACGTTTAAATAAAGCCCCAGTGCCTTGACTCGTGAACGATCCAGATCTTTTCAGTGCCGTCTCGACGATAAACAAAATGCCCCCGTGCATCCGAAAAAAAAAAAACGGAATTTAAGTCTTTCGTATTTCTTTTTTTGAGTGCGGCCACCGGCGACGGCGGGGAACCTGACAAGCGCCGTCACCCTCGGCTGACACTGCAGCGCTCGCGTTCGCGTGGACGCTGACTGACGCTGCTCCATCCACTCGTTCACGCTGGGCCCGTTTTTCTTTTCTTTTTTTTTTTTTTTGTGGTTGTTGCCGTTGCTTCCGTTGTTGATGTTTGTGATCGGTGAGGTGGTGACGCCTCGCTCGAGGGGGACCGTTGCGAATACAGCAAGCACGACCTTCCTCTCGTTGCTCACGCCCCGGGAAAGTCTGATAATCGTCATGCTTGAGACGCTAAAAGAAGACGAGAAAGAGAGAAATAAACAAACAAACAAAAACATGACGGCAGTTAGGGAGTGATGACGAAGTGACGCTACTTCTTTAAAGTTCGTGGGGTGGAGGGTGTTTCGTATCGAAGAGCATGGCCGCGCTAGCGGTGGATAACGGAGCGCGAAGGTGCGCCATTTCTTTCTTTTCTTTTTTTTTAGTTTGAGCGTATCGACTTGTTTTGTTTATTTGCTTTGTTTGTGCGCTTGGAGGGAACCGGCCTGTCGTGGAGGCGACCGGGTGTCACGGCGATAAAGCCGGACTGTCACACGCTGTTATCCTCGGGGGCAGGGGGGAAAACAAGAATCGCGCAACATGATGGGATGCTTTGCTACGAGTCACCGATCCCGTCACTCGCTTTCTTTGCCGCACCTTCACTGTCTGCTTTAGCGGAGCTCCTTGTTGAAGGTGCGGGGCAGAGCGGAGAGATTAGTTTGCGAAGGAAAAAAAGGAAAGTAGAAAATAAAAAGGACGGCGTTTTGTTTTTCGACTGGTTTGAATTTCTGATTCTACTATCGCCAGGGGTATGACGGTGCCTAAGTACCCTTCTCTCTCCTGGCGCTCCTAGAAGAACATAACGACGTTGTTAGTTTTCGCAATGTTTTGGAAATGCTTTGATGCTTCCCAGTTTGACTGTTGACTCGCCAGAAGAGCTGACCGCGGGCGTCGCTTTCGAACCTCGCGTTTGCACTCTTCACACATCCTCTCCGGTGAAGTTTCTATCGACGCAATGCTAACAGCTTCTCGAGTAAACAAATAAATTAATCCTAATAATACCAACCGAACAAAAAGACATTAAAACCACAAAATGAAAAAGGCAGAAGTTTCTTCGAGCGAAGCGCCTTCAATCAACAGAAGTGATGCCGAAGGGCACATTCGTTTCTCGTAAGACTGACACTGAAAGAACTGCACACGCGCTCACATCGACCAAAGCATCGAGACGTACAAACAACAACATGAAAAAAAACGCAAGTTCGGACACAACGTGAAACAGCTCGGAAGTCCCGATTGCGGGTGCAGACGTTTCAGAGAGACAACTAGAACACATGTGTACGAAAAGCAGCGAGGCGGGTGGGGGTGGAGGGGGCCTTGTACGGGGGGACTCGGTCCTCGTAATTGTTGGCGGCGCGGACATTGGTTGCGACTCCTCTGACCGGATGTCTTTTTTCCCCCAAGATGCGCGCTATTAATCTCGCAGAGAGCCGCGTACTTTGAGAGCCATCTTCTATCTTTCTCCTGCTTGGCGTCCTCGCCATTGCTTCTGGCGGTGGTGAAAGAACCGGCATGGACCAGCGAGGGACCAGCGCAGCCGAGCCCGGCCTAATCTCTGAAATGGGCTTTAATTTGGGAGCCATTGTTTACGGCTGTTCGCCGTCCCTCCCCAGCAGAAGCCCTCCCGTCCGCTGTCTCCTCCCAGAACCGCTCCTCCGTTGGCTGTGTCCCCGATGTCGTCTGCTCCGATTTTGACGCCCCTTCGTCGTTCTCAACGCCTTGAGTCTTCAAACGACGTTATTATTTTTTTCCCCTCATACGCTTTCATGGCTTATTTTTTTTTTTTTTTATCTTTTTTTTAGAATGGCCATATTATGTCGAGATTCAATTTGTGAGGCGGTGTCATCCCGCTGCTTTCACGCATATTAATTATGAAGCATGTAACTCCAGGACTTTGACTGAAAGGTTTGACTCCTTCTAATTCGAAAACCGTATTTTTTTAAGCCTTCTTTTTTTTCTTCGCGATTTTTTGATGCTTGAGTGATTCTCGACATTGGTGGCTCTGTAACCCGAAACTTTCGCTTTTGAGCACGCATCTTCTCGACGTCCGTTCAGTGTTGATCGATTGCATCATATCACAAACCTACCGCTCCCAAACTGAATCTTACCGAGAGGACTAAATGATCGCGCGATAGAGAGCGTTGCAGAACATCAGCAGAGACACAATTGGTCAGTGCTAGTGACCAACACTTGACGGTAGCAAGCTTTTAGGGTCTCTCCACGGCCTGATAGCGACGCGGTCGCACGTTATTCCCCAGCGGGTTTTCAGGTCTGAGGGGAGACGATTTATAATCTTTACGTGTCACCCTTACCCTCGTATTTCCGCTCGCTTTCCTGTGCTCTAGTTTCGGCCTCTTTCACCCAAATCCTTGGCACGGAGCCCTCCTCTGCTCCGCCCTATGTTCAAGCACAGTTGACGCTACGAGCCTGCGGGACCAATCACACGGCGCCAAACATGCACCAAGATGGCATTTGTCGTGTTTCTCTTCATGTTCTACCATCGTTGAACCAATCATGTACAAGGAAGGCCCAGTGACTTCCGCTTTTGGCGCTGTTTGATTGGCCTCATCAGCGCGTAGCATCGGCTGCGTCCGTATTTAAGGTGAGACGAAGTATGCATGTATATCCTAACATCGAGAGAAAATCGGCTGAAAATATGGAGTGGGCTAAATTTCGGTGTACAATCAAAAACATTTTTTAAAAAATTGGTATTTTTAGGTCGTGTCCTTTCCAAGCTTGTTACGATGGCGAGGGGCAACGAAGGAAAGATGCGTGTACTTTGCAGTCAGCAACGTTCGCTTATATTCCGGCATAGCTAACTAGCCGCATTTACGCCCAGGCCATCATTGACCCCAACACTACTATTACTAGGAGTAAGCTATCTTTCGCTGTTAAACAAAAATATCCCAAATCAAGCCAAAAATAGGAGGTGGGCTATCTTTCGGGGGTGGGCCATCTTTCGGAGTTTTACGTATATATATATATATATATATATCAACAATGAATGAACCGGTGGGCTTTCACGTCGCCAGTAAAGCGCGTCGCACAATCCGCGCGGCAAACTTTAATCTCTTTCCACCTCGCTTTACTCATTCACGCGTGTCGAAAATTTCACCGGTGCGTTTGAAGGCTCCACTTGTCCGAATGATGCCGGAGAGGACGAGTTATAATGAAGGCAGCGTCGCCTTCCTAGACCGCAGAAACACTCGCAAAGTCTCCCCGAAACCAACATTCGCCGACCTGTCTTTTTCCGACCGAGAGATTAAGGGAAGCCAGTTGGGGCGACACGAGCGCGAGGTCCTGCATTCGCAACGCGTCACAAATGACTCGGGCAGAGAGGCGCCTTCCCTCGCAGCGGCGCGCGATACAAATTTGTAACGCCCGTGCTGAATTTTTCATTTCGCTTTCGCGCGTCGCCGCGAATTAGGTTGCTGTCAAAGAGCAGGGCCAGTCCGTGTTCCGCTCGAGTAGCGAGCGCGAAACTAGCGCAACAACGGAGGCAGGAAGGGTGCCCGGAATTAAGACGGACGTGGAAGTGGTCGAATGGGGGTTCGCGCGCGTGTGTGGCCAACGCTGATTGTTGTCGCCACCATTAGATGGTGCGCGCGCGGTTGTGGCCTTTGGCAAGGCTGGAACCACCATTCTCGAGTCTCCGGAGAACATCGCGAATGTTTTACACTCTTTTGTTTCTTAGGTTATGTCACGTAATTCGGTACGCGATGTCTTTTAAAAGTTTGGACTTAATTCCCCCTCTTTCGGAGAGGAGTTTTGTGTAACGAGTGTCTCAAATTTTTGAGTAGGCTGTGTTCTTCCAGGAGCGCTGGTAAAGTTGAAGTGACTTGTCGTCGATTAGAGCGACGTTACGAGCAGGACGACGAAGAAACTCGAAGAACTCGGGAAATTTCTCGCTCCTTTAACGAGCTTCGTCAAGTGCGCAGTACACCGTTCCTCGGCGACATTTACCCGTACACGGGAGTTTGTAAAGCTGGCAACTCATGAATCCGCGTGGCGCGAAGCTGTGAAACCGTTTCGGGTGCTTGTAGCGCACGCGGGTCCTGTAGCGCGCGTCCACTCAATGACCTTTGAAGGAAACTTCGCGCGCCGTTCTATGCTGGTTGACATCAGCGCCTGAATGTTAACGAGGAAGCGGTACGCAGCGCGCTTGAGGCGACTTTTATTGGAGGAACTTAACCTTGGTCTCTTCCAGAGATTGCGTCTGAAATAATGCATTGTAAAAGTTACGGCACGTGTTTTTTTTTTTTTATGCAATGAAACATTTGGGCTTTCGACGAGAATGACGACGGCTAGTTTAAAGGTGCACTATACAGAGCGCCGACTTTTTATTGCATGTAGCCTCTTAAAACAGACAGATGCGTAGGACTCATTCATCTGTACTCTCTCTTTCTCTCTTTCTAATACGCGTTGTCTCCTCGCCGATAACAAGCGCTATGGGTACACATTCCTCGGGTCTTCGGTGCAACACAGACACTTCCCTCTCGTGCTCTTCCTCGGCCTCATGGGCGCTGAAGACGACGGAAGCATGACCACTGTGGGTTGTATTTGAAAAGTACAGATGAATTGGAGCGATATACTTGGCTCTTCGCAGTGGCACTCCATCTCATAGAGTTCTGAGGCAGCACTAGCAATGACACTAGTTTAGGAGCTATAGTTCTAACCAATACTTCGCACGAACACACCTCCCGCGCATTTACAACGTGGCACCCACGCATCACGAGTGCTGTAGATTGCGTTGTTTCTCAGCTTGGTGAGAGGTGATTTTTCTGTTTGTATATATATGTACGCTCGCACGGTAATGTTTCTCGTACTTAGGTGTCATTTATTCGATCAATTTAGGTGTTTTTTTTTATGTTTGTCTCGCCTTCATATTCTGCAAGACATCTGTTGCGTCCCTCTGCTACTGTATGCCCGTCTTGGGGTAGCAGTATTGTGACAATAATGATTAGGTAAGTTATTAAGGCCGTACACGCAGCGTCCCCCGTTATGAGGGGCACGTTCGGAAATCCTGTATCTTTTACAGTGCCGCATGATTGATAATTGGGAAATTATAAGAAACGGCAAAACAAAGTTCTGATGCCCATTCGCTAACTCAATGTCCTTCATTTCAAAAAAAAAAAAAAAAGTTTACGTCTTTTTTGCGACGTGATAACGTTACGCATGACCGTTCCAGGGTGCATGTAGCTTCCACCGCACTGTCAGCTCGGGTGTGAACGGTGTACAGCTGGTGTCGAGTGTATGTTAGTTCACGAGGTGCTTCCGGTGTCTCCTAGGAAACTCTGTCGACAGGTCGTTCGACGACCTTTGGGTTGTCACAGACAGCACAAAGCTTTTTTCTGAGTGTTTGATGATAACGCTCATAATTATATGGTCATCATCGTCGGAATAATAATGCGGACCGCAAGTTCGTCTGCTTCTTTTGCGGGGATTGTGGTGACGTCTGAACGCCGAGCTCTGATTGGCTCTGAATGAAAGATAGTGGGTAGACCTCAAGGCAGCTTGCTTTGAGGTCTACCCACTGTCCTTCAACCAGAGCCAATCACAGCTCGGCGTCTTTCTGACGTCACCACAACTCTTGTGCAAGAAGCAGACGACTTGCTCCCCGCATAGTAACCAGACTACAGAAGGTCACCGAAGGACTGTCGGGGTTCAAGGAGACAATCGAATAACTCTTTTGATACAAAAAAAAAAAAAAAAAAAAAAAAAAATGGTGTTTTTTTCGGCATGGGCGAACGAGAAAACAAAATTAAAACGAGATATCTATGTACAATAAGCCAGGTAGCGGAAAGGGGACGAAACTATAGCTTAGGTATTCTCGCGGGAAACCCGACGTGAACCACTGTCCCCCTCTGGCGTCTCTGAGGTGTCCGGACGGTGCGTTCTACCAGCATGGCTGTCTGGTTTTCTTTGCAGCGCGCCGTGGCGGCTGAACAGGAATCTGTCCGGTTGCGAGACCAGCTCTCCGAAATGGATGCGCCGAGAGACGAGACAGCGCCGCCGCTTTCACGGACCTCGCTCGAGCAGCAGCTCGAGGCCAAGGACAGAGAGGTGAGGAGCACTTCCCGCCGCGCTCTTCCCGTCTAGAGAGCCTCGATTAGAGTGAAGAAGCAGCTCGAACCATGCGGTATCTCCTGCGTAGATTGGTAGCTCCTTCTCATGCGTGCCTTGCTGCGTGGCTAGAAGGGCATCGTGTACAGAGGTCAAGCAACGCTTGGCGAGCTTTGCAGGCGACCAACACTTTCGCCTCTTCCTCGCATTTTTTGCTGTAAACGAGGTTCACAAACCGAGTGACTCCGATGGAGAAGTTGGAAACACTTTCAACTCTAGGCACACCATTCCTTTCTCCAGTTCACGCGGCGCGATTCAAGGAATCGCGGACACCCAAAAATAAAAAAAAAAGTGATTACGCTACGATTTAGAGTGACGTCGCTTCAGCCATCTTCTTTGCGCGTAGCAAAAGTTGTGCCGGCGTCGAAGCGACGAATGCGTGGCGTTCGGTAATCGGTTATAGTTCGTTTCACTTTATGTGAGGGCGAATTCGGGGCTACAAGTACGAGCATTCTGCCCTGAACAGGGCTGGCGCTGCACGAGCGCGCCAGCTCGACAGGGACGCTGAAAGCCCGAAGCTCGCCTTTGTAGCTTCTGCGAAACGCTCGCATCGTCGTTGTCCTCTACATCGTCGCTCAGGAGGTGCGGAGAGTTGGCTTTCCCGCACGTTGAGTATTGTAGCGGTGAAGCGAAACGCGACGCAGCGCTTTCCGAATTCGCACTCGAGTGTTATTCCTCCTCGCGATTTGGGTTGGGTCCTTGGTTAGTTTTTTGAAGACGTTTTTTGTGTCGTCCCCCTTTTTTTCGTTCGTCGTCTCCGGTTCTTCATAAACGTCTAAATAGTTTTGCGGCGCGCCCTAAACAAAATAAAATCGTACTTGTTGTTATTTGTTTTTTTAATCTTCCTTACGTGCGAGCTTTAAGCGCATTTTCACCTCCTCCTTTCAGATATCTCAACTAGTCGAAGACATTAGGAAGCTGCAGTCGGCAGTAGACGCTTTGAAAGAGACAAGTGCCTCACAGGTCAGTGCAGCAACAGACCATTCGCCGAGAACTATCTTTGTAGCTCGTTGCACTTGAAACAACTTCCATCTAAAGGGTAAGTAGTAAGCATTAGACGTCTCTTTTCTTTTCCTCCTTGCAGATTGCTCAACTCGAAGAAATGCTCGCGGAAAAGTCAAGGATCATTCAAGACCTCGAAGACCGCTTGGACAGACAGAAAGATTACGAAGACGTCAAGCAGGAACTCAGGTTAGGGGTTTTATTCCATCGATTGTGGGTCGTGCAACGAAATAACACTCGGCGTAAACTATACTTGTCCGCGTACACCGACGCCGGCAATTAAAAAGAAGACACGTGGGCCGCAGCGTCAAACACCTGAAAAAGGGGACGTCAGCGGAACCGAGTCACAACTGAAGAAAGACTTGTTTCTTTATTTCTGTCGTCTTTCAGCGGGAAGAAGAGCTCGTAAGATACTAGCGCAGATTTCCTTCTCCCCCGAAAGTGTCTCGCGGAAAGTAATACGAGGCCGGAAAAGGAATGAGAGCTGCACGCTGTGTGGCGACGGCAGACAGAAGAGTTGCGTGCTGCTCGAGGGAAACGTGCCCGCGAGATCTCTATTAATGGCTGGCGCCTCCGTGACGGAAAAGGACGCCGTTTGACCCGCCCGAGCTTTTGACGCAAGAAGGAGCAAAAATGAAGCAAAAGCGTTTCGCGGAAGGGAAGAAAGGTGCCCTGCCTGTCACTCAGCCCTTTGACGAGACGCTGACGAGAGCGGAGGGAATTAATCACCGAGACCTGACATTTACGCGAAGAAAAGCCTGACCCGATAAGGTCGTTGATTCAACGTGGCTGGGCATATCATCACGTCGTATGCTTACCAAAAAGGTCGCATTATATATAGCTTCTCTTTTTCTCTCCCGTCGCTCTGTCCGCCATATGCGCGATCCGACACGGCCCGATTGGCGGCAGGCGCTGACGTGCGCACTCGGAAGCGCTCGGGCCCGAATGCGTCGTTTCTCGCCCAAAGGGTCAAAGACCGATCTTCGTAAACCAGGATTTGAAGCTAAAGGAGTGTATTGTTCTCGCGTGTCTTTGCGAGTAACCGGACCCCGCTTATCCCTCTCTGTCGCCGATCAAAGCTCAAAACTTCCGCTGTGCTGTCGTTACACGATCCTACGTGCAGCGAATCGCCTAAACCCGGGGTCACACTGCTTATACGTCATACGAGAGACAGTCTGCATACAGGCTCGAGCGCGAGCCACCGCGAGCCACCGGCTTCGAATGCCCCGTGGCAATGAGTTGGATGAGAAAACCTGGCACGCGGCATTCGAACCACGGATATTGCGGCGACTCGTGTTTGCAGACTCTCTTTTGTATGATTTGTGTTCAAACAGCTGCGTTTGACCGTAACAGTGCGTTTGCGGCCGCTTACGGGGAGAGTAAATGCCCTTGGTGCGTTCGTGTTTGTCTTACAGGCAGCAACAAGTGCACCAATGCACGAAGTGCGTGCGACCCTTGGAAGCGAATGACGGCGGAGCACTCGCTCGTGCACGCGTCCCGCGCCTTGGCACAGCGGAGGCTATCGGTACTCGTAAGAAACGTTAAAGGGGCACTGTCAGGGCACGTCGCAGCCAATGGGACTCTAGGTGCCGTTTCCCTCGGCCAATGGAAAAATGGGAATCCAGGTGCCGTTTTTTTTTGCGGTTACGGAAGCCGCCGGCTTCGTTCCATGGGACACTTATTGCTTTCGCATTAAACCTGTCTTTAGATATTTCGCAAAACGCACATACGCGTGAAGCAGTCATTCGTGGACTATGCTCGAGGCGTAAACGCAGATACTTGCGCCATCGTGCTTGCAGCGAACGCCGCGTCTTTTCTACGATGTACGGGCAGAGTGACTGCGGCTTTCGGAAGCGCTATTGAATGTAGTCTCCGCGGTAGCGAGACGCATTTCTAGTGGGGCGTATTCATGGTGGAGAAGTCGAGAAGGTCGTCTATCAATCGCGCTCATGGAGCGTAATTCGGTGTGGTTCAAACAGCAGCCCTTCGCCGCCACGCTACTACTTTGTCGTACTGTGCCAGTGTCATTACTGCATCGCCGTACTTTAGTGGTGCAGTATACACCGTTTGTTGGCACAACGTGTAGTTAGGGATAAAACGACAAGTCCGGTAGTATAGGACTCAGTAGTAGTGCTCCTTTTTTCTTTCTTTTTTTCGGGTTATAAGCGCGCAGAATATAACTTAGATGGAAAGAATAAACGTAAAACTCTTTCAAATGTCTACCACCGAAACGCAGATATGTACTTCGGAGGAGGCAAGATCCGCGTTAGTGTTATTGTCATCATTTTATATCTTCAAGCTATATGGGCACGCATGCTATCTGTATGATTCCTCAACAATTTCTATGTCCCCTCCCCCTGATCAATTCTCTCCTACGCACGCCTTTCACACAAACACACACAGCAATTGTCTTTCTCTTTTCCTTGACATGCTTGCTTTTCTTCTCTTTCTTTTCACTTGGTTCTATATTTGGATTATGTACATACCGCAATCATGTTTTGTTCTTTTTTATTTTTTTCCTTCCCTCAAAGTTTTTTTTTTCTTTATATATAATGGTGCCAACTTGATCGCTTAACCCTTTACTACCAAGGAGTCCCTTCGACAGTGTTCTTTGAAAACTTTGGGACCCCCGTCTTAATGAGTGTAATTAACTAACATCTTGTTTACAAATAAAAACACATTTTGGCTTGACTTGACTTGACTTGAACCACAACGATTCGAGGACGGGTCAAAATGACCATAAACGAGAAAGTACATACTATACTTCGTTTCAGCTTCGGTCCGAGCGCGGCCGATGTTATGCGCCGAAGGGCCAATCAAACAGCGAAAGAGGCACAACGTCATGGCGTGCTCTCTGCGGTTGATAGGACCAGCCAGTATTCGCTGTCTCTCTGCGCGTGCTCCTCCGCCGGCTAGTCTTATCAATCGCAGAGAGCACGCCATGACGCTGCGCTTTTTGCGGTGTTTGATTGGCTCTTCGGTTCATAACATCGGCCGCGATCGGACCGAAGCTGAAACGAAGTATAGACTAATGTAAAACATGTTAGCGAGACCACGGCGCATCCAATGAAACAAAGTATATAGTCCCTTACAAGGTTAGGACAGCATGGAGGAGCTTCAGTTGTCCCGCGCCCAGCGCGAGCTTCCTATGCGGAGAGGGAGTCGTCTGCTTCTTGGGCAGGAGTTGCGGTGACGTCAGAACGACGCCGATTTCTGATTGGCTTTGATTGGAAGGATAGTGGGTAGACCTCAATGCCAGATGCCTTGAGGTTCACCCACTATTTTTTCAATCAGCCAATAAGAGCTCGGCGTTTTGACATCATCGCAACCCCTGTGCGAAAGCAGACGAACTTGCGCTCTATCATAGCCTCCTATATACTGAAAAAGCCGGGCAGATCACACCAAGAAGCGGCCGCCGAAATGGAAATGGTGAAGCGGCGGACAACGGAAGAGAGGAGAGCCACGTGACTGGCGCCCCGCTGCGGCGAGACGCCGAAACACACTTCTCCCGAGCGAACAAGTGTGTTTTGGGTCCTCGCCGCTGCAAAAGCTGTGCGCTGACGTCCAGGTTCCCTGAGAAATGTCTCTTTGATGCTCTGTGCTACCAAGTCCTCGCGCTCCAAATCTGCGACTGGGCACTCTATGGCTGCGTTGTCGAACTGCCAGGCTTTGTGAGTATAAAGGAGGCTATGGCACCACATACCTTCGCCAACGCTTCGGTGTCCCGTTCACCTCGAGCGCAACCAAAGCACGGTGGAAGGCAACGAGCGCGCGCTGGAGGCCGGCCGTTCGAGAGACATGTCCTGTCGTTCTCGCTGTCTCCTAGACTATGGCCGCGGTATGAACAACGTACTCATCGCTGTTTACGGTCGTCCACCGTCTCTCCCGCAGGAACCTGAAGATGCTGGAGGACAGCGACAACCCCGATCCCAGCGACGACGCGGACGAAAAACCCTGCCTCGAAGGCAACAACAACTGCGTCGATCTCGTCCTGTACAGCAAGGGCCGGGCCAGGGGCTCGCCGAGTTCGGTCAGGAACGCGTCGGACTCTGCCGCAGGTGAGGCCTTCACCCACGTCGCATATAACGGTAGAGATAACGAAACACGAGACACCGGAAGAAGAAGAAAAGAAATGTGTTCGAGACGGTTGTGTGTGTCGTCCTCTTTTTCGTGTCCTTCTTCCTGATGTCTCAGGTTTCGTTATGTCTGCAATTCACCAGCTTGCCTGTACTTTACCCTTCTCTCAGTTCGCGTATAATACTCCCGATCGCGCAGTTCTGTGCCTGCCAAATATTCCCGAAACCCACGCGTGCACATTTTCCAAATTTGCGAAATGTCGAGCCCGCAAAAAGAAAATCGTTTAACTTTACAGTATCTAAAATAGTTCTGAGCGCCATTTAGTTTCAGTGACGAACGCAACGGGCCGATTATCTAGCCCCAATTTTTTTAAAACAAATACCGTCCTTTTCTGCTTTCAATAACATCCCCCTATTGACTTTCGCTAAATTATAAAAGGCCTAATCTCACAGCCTCGCTGCCGGAGCTCCGTTTAACAAAATCCGCGACGGACGCAGGTGCCGCATATTTTATTTCGGGCCCTGTACCTGTCCTCCAGCTGTCATTTCTCTCTTTTTTCTCTCTCTCTCTCTCTCTGAACGACCGATTGTACAAATGAAACTTCAATTTGA
This sequence comes from Ixodes scapularis, assembly GCF_016920785.2. Taxonomy (NCBI): domain Eukaryota; kingdom Metazoa; phylum Arthropoda; class Arachnida; order Ixodida; family Ixodidae; genus Ixodes; species Ixodes scapularis. Next base: position 208,517,662 of record NW_024609846.1, on the reverse strand, counting down.
AAGTCTGTTTTGGCCAACTTGCTGAGTTTCTTTTTGTTTTTATTTTTTTTAAAGTTGGTTTAGGCATTTTTATGTCAAAGCAGCAGGCTCGACGTCTGCCTCCGCCAAATAATAGCGATAACACCAGAAAGAAGAAAACATAAATTCCGACGGAGAGTACAATTAACCTTTCGTAATTTTCCGATCCCACAATATATGATCGCTCGTACCTGTTTCCAAAGTGCACACGGCACGTTTCTCGACAAAACGGCAGCACCCCGTCGTCGCTACCGACAGCAGTCGTCCGCACGCATGTCACTGCATCTACCCACACAGACAATGTGAGCCGACAGACTCGATCTTAACTCACGTTACTCATGCGGTCGTCGCGTGCTCCATCGTCTCTTGATTTGGCGAAGAGTTGAGCGACGTTCCGATACCGGCTTGGACCAAGGGCGGTAACTAACGCGCTCACGCCCAGATTGCCAGCGATTGTAACTTGGCACGCGTTTACCATTGTCTCAGCCAGGCTCCCGGGTCTTAGAACGAACGACGTGTCCCCCGCAGGTTCCCCCAGCGCCCCGCTGTCGTCGTCCTCGCGGCTCCAGAACGTCGAGGCGTTCGGTTCGCTCCTGGGCGAAGAGATCGTGTCCTCGTTCTCCCGCATGCTCAAGAGCGAGCAGCAGCCCCCGGGCCTGGTGGCCACCAGCCCACCGACGACCCCGAAGTCCGTCGAGGCCGACACGCTGTCCACGGGCACCGAGAGCTCGACCGGCAGCAACCCCAACCAAACTCGGTGTTCGGACGACGTCGGTGGCGGCGGCGGAGTCGTGGCCGTGCCCGACCAGGCCACCGGCGCTTCGCTGGAGCGGCTCCAGGAGTGCCTGCGGCAGAACATGGAGCGCTACGCGTGCGAGGCGCTCAACACGCAGAACATCGCGCGCGTGGTGCGCGAGCTGCTGAGTGTGCACAACGTGGGTCAACGGCTGTTCGCCCGCTTCGTGCTGGGTCTGTCCCAGGGCACGGTGAGCGAGTTGCTGTCCAAGCCCAAGCCCTGGGACAAGCTGACCGAGAAGGGCCGGGACTCGTACCGCAAGATGCACGCTTGGGCCTCGGACGACTTCTGCGTCTTCATGCTCAAGTCGCTCGTGCCCAAGAAAGGTGCGAGCCTCTCGTCGTCTCTCGCTGCCCGCTTCGCGTTCCTCCGTTCACCTTTCCCGGGCCTTAGCCAAGTTCTTCAAGATGAGTGCACGTGACCGGTAGCGTCGGAAGTGTTCGGGAAACAGGGGAGTTTTTTCCTCCCCTTCCTCCGAATGTTTACTATAGTCGGTGACAGGTTAAGAGGCCAGGGGAAGCCCCTCCCACATTCTCCACTTTAGCAGAGCAAACCCTGGAGAGGTGGTGTGGAGGTTACCTTCTCTCCAACGTTCGCTCATAAGCTAAACACTATAGGAATGTCTGGGGGCGATCGCCCTCCCCCTTTTTCCGACGCAACTGCATGTAGTGCCTTCTTGGGCCCGCGCGTAATTTCGCAACGCGGTAAAGCCTCTACTGAATTTGTCAGGAGTGTGATGAGCCTTTATAGAATACTTGGTATTATGGATTGGTGGAATGGACTAACCCCTCGGTAAAAATTTCTAGCGGGCCACTGCTAAACGCTTGATCGAATATTCGTCTGCATGCCTCCAACTAAAGAATTTACTCGAGGAAAGCTCGTGTACTGCGTTGAGCCCTCAGAAAGAGTGTTTGCAATGACTGTTTCTGAGAGCATCCCTGCCATCGGCGGTGCGCAGGCAAGGAGGCTGGCGGCCCCAACGCGCCCTGCCGGCAGGAGGACGCGGCGGCCGAAGAGCGGATCGCCCAGATCCTCAGCGAGGCTCAGCAGGCCATGATCACGCCCAAGAAGGAGCGCAGTCCAGCGCCCGGTTCGGGCGTGAGCAGCGGCACGCAGCAACAGAACGGTTCGGCCGACGAGTCGCACGCCGAAAGCGACGGCGACGCGGACAACCACAGCACGGCCTCCGGAGGCGCGCCTCAGAACCTTAGCAGCGGCGGAAGCGTCGGGGGCGGCTGCTCGGCGGGAAAAGACGCCAAGCGGAGCAGCCGCAAGTACGAAAACGACGATATACCGCAGGTCAGTAGGCGCTTCGGGCCGGCACTCAAGGGCTTCTTTTTCTCCTCGCGGGCTGGACTATAGCGTTGACGCTTCGCAATCGCTGAACCACCAGAGTGTGGAAGCTCTTGTAATTCGCGGATCACCACCCGGATTTGGACAGGCGCTCGCTGAGCACTGTCGTAGCAGAAGCTTCACGGTGAACACACGTTATCCTCCCGATTTGTACAGTCCAGATGCGGATCGCGCATGGTCCAGTTGGAGAGCTTTTCGTAGTTCTAACTATTGTTTAATTTTATTTCTACGCGTGTAGTACTAAATATTGGGTACCGAGAGGGGGTTTACCATGTACAAAAGTGAGACATTGAGAAAGGCAGTAGTGGCTGTGAAGTCCCTGTGTCATTGTTGCATGAAGCGTCTTGCATGAAGCGATGACCATCGTAAGATATGATGTCTTCTTACAGATCGCCTTGAAAATTAATAGCCCGGATTTAGATGTTTTGCGTAATCTAGATAATGCACAGCCATAGAAACGCCGCGAAATGGTGTACTTTTTGGTCCTTTTTTTTTAAACGTAAATCACGATCCCCCCTTTTTTTTTTTTTCATCTGTTCCGGGTTCGACAGGAGATGGTTGCGCGCATCTACCAGGAAGAGCTAGCCAAGCTGATGGGCCAACGCGTGGAAGAGAGCTTCCGGCAGCAGCAGTACGACCGCACCCACGAGGAGATCCGCCAGGCTCTGTCCATCTACCACCAGGAACTGTCGCGACTCTCGCAGCTGGCCCTGACCCCGGGCCACGAGTTTGCCCGGTTCGGCGCCGCCCTGCCTGGGGCCCTTCTCAACGGCGCCTTTCCCGGGCTCTCGCTGGCGCCCGAGGCCCGCGGCACCGGCGGCGCCAGGGGTGCGGACCCCGCGGCTGACGCCCTGCGCCATCACGGCGCCGAACAGCGCACGTGTCGCTCGACCACACTGAACGCTCAACCCTCGCCCAGGGACTGGCACAAGCGCAGCAAATACAGTGAGACCCTCCCCCCGCTTCACATGCTCTGTCCGCTCGCGAGTGCTGGAACCGGGCCCGGCGATTTTCGCGGAGGGACGTCGTAGTACCGCGAACTTGTCGGTGATTCGTGTTCGAGTCGTGCACGAATTCGCTGGTCGGTCGCTTCTGCAAAATTACCTTGTGTGATTCAGGCTTGGCTATGGCCCGTTCCAGTGTGTAGCGCTTTTTAGAGGTACCGGTGGCGTCAAGAAGTTTTGAAAGATGAGGGGGCGACGGAAAAGTTAAGAAACAAATCATAAAAACGGTCGCAATTAAAAAAAAATGCTTAGGAGGCGATTGTTTTCTCGCCGCCGTCCAACGCCGCAGTGCTCCTTTTTCGTTGGAAAAAAAATAATGTGATAATTTTGCAGGAGATTAGGTTCGGCTTTGGTTCTCTTGGTTTTTGTGTCGGCATGTCGGGGTAAATAGAATTTTGAGGCACTTTTCTGAACTTTACAAGGCAGTCGCCAAAGGCATGCTTCTCTGCAGTGCTCGGTAACGATGTGGAGAAGCACACTTGGCGGTGTTGGGTTGACATGCAGCTTTCGTTTCTTGCAAGGTCTGGACGATCTCAAACCCTATTTTAGAGAGCATATTTAATCATACTAGTTATACTTGAGTGTAGAGGCTATGTGACTTAAAAGAAAATGTATCTTTTTTATTGGAGATCAGTTTTAGTTAAAATTAGTATGCCATAAAATACCGAGCAAAGCACCTGCCAAATTTTAGAGATAACCTTAAAAAGTGGGGTATGACCACTTAGGTCCGAAAGCAAACATGCAGAAGGGACCCATGGCAGGGTAGGTTCCACTGCTTTGCACCGGTAAGTTTTAGAGAAGCGGCTGAGGAAGAGGGACATCTCATTAGCCAAGTGGACTCGGAAGACTTGGGCTTTGCTTAGTTTTCAAACATATCAAAAGTAGCGAGTGGACGCTTATCGGGACATGGGCACATGCTCAATATTCCAGAGTAGTTTTTTTTACAGTCTTATTTAAGTTATAATGTATTGCAATGTTTTTTTCTTCAATCAATTAAGGGAAGAATTTGATTCCCTCTCATTGAACCGTGATATGCACACTTCTCCTGGAGTTTGTATAAAATAGCGACAGCTCTTTCATTATCACTTTATGGCAGAATTTTAAGTTGAATCGAGGCAAGCTCTTACTATACTCCGTCTCACCTTACAACAGGCCGCAGGGCAAGCCATCTCAGCCAATGCAACCCTGTAGGTGCATCACATGACCTTGTGCTCTGATGCACACCCCAGGAGGGTCATTTGAAACTAACTCTATGCTTGATTACACCCGATCGGATATTTTGTTTGCTGGAGTCCATCGTAAGGTAAAACAGAGTACAGATGTCTCCCAAAATAATCAGTATTGTTTCTGGAGATCCCTGTTTTTTTCTCGTCGACGAGGAACACAAATTGCTAGACATCCCATGCCGACTAAGCTTCACAGTATAAGTGTCTCCCCCTGGGGGTCGTCGTCCCGCAGGTAGCGCTTTCTCCCTAGTGCGGCCCGGCCTCAAGTTCCCGGGCAGCTCGACCCCGACCCAAAGTCCCCCCGGCCCCGGCGGAGGGGTACTGTCCCTTGCTGAGGCCTCTGCCCCCTGCGTCGCCGAAGACCTGGGTTCATCCCCGCTGCAGCGCATGCAGTCCATCACCAACTCGCTGCTGTCACAGACCTCGACACCAGCCATGCCAGCTTCTAACCAGAGGCAGGCCAAGGCTGTGCTGCCCCCAATCACACAGCAACAGTTTGATCAGTACAACAACCTCAACACTGAGGAGATTGTCAAGAAGGTAGGCCACACTCACTTTTATGTTTGCTGACTGCAGGAGATGATCGGCCCAGGCATGTGACCTGGGCCGATCATCTACAAATCTCGTCGGGATGTCCCGACGTCCCATGGGTGTCCAATGTTCCATAGATCTTCTAACGTTCCATGGATGTCCCAATTTTCCATAAACGTCCTAACGTTCCACTGATGTTCTAACATTCTATTCACGTCCTAATGTTCCATGGATGTTCTAATGTTCCGTGAATGTCCTAACATTCCATGGATCTGTTAACGTTCCACTGATGTTCTAACATTTCATGCATGTCCTAGTGTTCATGAATGCCTGAAACATCCATGGATGTCCTGACATTCTGTGGTTGTTCTGCGAACATTCGTGAGACATGTGTGCTGCCTGGAGGCTTGACAGCGTCAAGATAATTTGCTGGTTTCAAGCCCGGGCAGAGTGGTAGCAATATGATGAAGGCTGATTGTGACGGTATTATTTTCTGGCATTGCAATGCAATTTTAAGAGCACCACTTGATCTGAATTAGTCCGTTATCCACGAGCAAGGCACCCCTCATGCTTGAAATTGGCGAGCCGCTAGGAGTTCAGACGTCAGGAACAATCCTTTTGCTTTGTTTGAAACAATATTTTTCCAAGGTACATGCATTCCTCCTCGCATAGACTATCGCTGGCACCTGTATGCTAGCCTGTTAATTGAGGAGTTAAGAGAACATACTAACAGTTGAACGAGGTTATAACGAAGTGGGCAGAAATTGGAAATGTGTTTGCAGTTTTTTTAAATAACGGGGGCAGCACCACGCATTATGCACCTCCTCCGACTGGTGTGGCTGGAGGACTTGTTGAAATATGGCAGAACTTTGTTCAGATACTTTTCAGCAGACTGCAAAAAAAGAAAAGAAAAATAAGCTATGATTAGAGAAGACAGAATGGCCTATGATGCCACTGGTTTAGTTTGAATTAAGATAGGAGGCAACTTTTGCACAACAGTTCATTTCACACGCTTGTTTACGGGGCACTCAGACTGGCACAAAACCAGTGGAACTTACAATGAAGAAAAATAGACCATGTGCCACACGCTAGAAAAAAAGATAGCAATGAAAGCAAGCAGCGTTCCAAGGCCGCTAGCTTGGGCATGCACTTCGGCAAATGCACCACTCTTGGGGCATCTGAGGAATTATTTCTCACAAGCGCCGAGTCATAGAGTGTGTGCGTCGAGTGCCTTTATGCACACGTGCGAGCTAGGGTGGTGTGATAACATCTTGAACATCTCGGCCCTTTTAGGCCCTCTTTATGTGTCTTGAAGGGGCACGTGCTGTGGCACCTCTTGGCATAAGTGCAAAGCTTTGGATAGTGTTTCATAGCCCCAAGGTTCATTTGGATGTTTACTTTGCCACATGCTGATTGCCCACCCTGACACAGTTGCACATGGGCATGGGCTTTCCCTCTTTTCCTGTTCCGACAAAATGTTGCCAAGCTCAGACGCTAGAAGACGATAGTGCATTGTATTTTCAATTGTTTGCACAAATTTTTGAACTTAAAAGGGCTAAGTATTACTAATGATGATTTATTCCCATACTTCTGATCTTGCAAGTAATATGCAGAATTGAGTGAGACACAGCAGAGTCAGTTCCATGATTGTTTTGGTAAGAATGTATTGGTAACATTTAGGTATCTTCAACTATATAATCATCAATACAAAATGTTTTCGCCCATAAGAACACACAGACAAATGAACAAAGTCACATTTACTGGCATAAAATAAGTAAACAAATCAAATATGTTTTATGAATGCCTGGACAATGAGAGGTTAGCTTTGGCATCTGCTATTACTGCTGTAAATTGGGAAACTTGTTGGTGCAGTGCAACCACTGACCGGAACTCTTTAACGTGCATCACACAGTAGTGATTACAGGACCACATGCTGTGTAAGGCTCATCCAGATGAAAACAAGAAGTGGCAGGGTCTGAACCCAGGATTAATTTGTATGTGCTCCAACAGGAGCTTTTGCTCGACATGCACTTCGCTGTGAGGGGAAGGTTTCTGCACAAGATCATTTTAATACCACCATGAAACGGTACACTTGGCCACCAATCATGCAGGAGGCAGACGCACGTGAGACCTTGCAGGTGTCTTGAGCCGCTCTTCTTGTCCTTGTCTCAGGTGAAGGAACAGCTGAGCCAGTACTCCATCAGCCAGAGGCTGTTTGGGGAGAACGTTCTGGGCTTGTCCCAGGGCTCTGTGTCGGACCTGCTGGCTCGGCCCAAGCCCTGGCACATGCTCACCCAGAAGGGCCGGGAGCCCTTCATCCGCATGAAGATCTTCCTCGAGGACGAGAACGCCGTGCACAAGCTGGTTGCCTCCCAGTACAAGATTGCGCCAGAGAAGCTCATGCGCACCACGGGCTTTACCGCTGCCACCAACCCTCTGGGTGAGCCCTCGTTGCCGGAAGACATTATACGCAGCGTCAGCTATTTCGTGCCGCCTTTTTAAAGCTGCCATACTAGCCTCCCCATTGGCCCAACGCGTTTCCTTTGCACGAAAGCGTCTCTCGTGCAAAGTGTCTGCTGTTGATGGCTGTGAATGGCCGTCCCCTGTTGATGGCTTTGAATGCCAGCCGAGGTGCCCGCAATTTGACTGAGGCCTTTTGTGAAAAAGGTGCCATGTAACTGAGATCTTGATTGTTTTGTAAAATTTCCCTGAAAAGTCTAAATTAGTATTTAGTCCTTTGCAGCAACATGCCAGATGCCGTTTTTTGGTGTGTGCATACTTACTGGTAGTATATTTCAGTTTCATTCCTGCAGCAAGGTGATACTTCCTTTTCCTGCTGCTTTTCTGGAGCAGCAGGAGAAAATGAACCATTTAGAGGGGACATGCACATTCATTAGTAGTCTTCTGCTAAAATTAAAAGCTGTGTGTGCATAAAGATAAGTTGTAGTTTATTTTCATAACCATGGGCGTAGACTATGGGGGGCATCGGGGCTCGTGCCCCCCCCTGGTGAGATCCGGGGGGGGGGGGGGGGGAAGGAAGAACCCCCCCCCCTTTCCCCTGGGCCATGATCCTTACCGAGATGCTGTTTACGTGCCATGTAACGAGCTTCTAGTAGTGGCATGTAAACAGAATAACACACACAGCGACGGACAGATGGCGATATACATATGCTGTAAAATGTACCCCCAAAATAACTACTAATAATTGCCGGTGTAAAAACAATTGTGCAAAAAAGCACCACACGGAAAACTTCTCAGCCTGCCCGCCCCCTCCCCCCCTCCACTCCCCCGGAAAAATGGAAAGTTTACGTCGCTGTTCATAACTATAAACTCATAATTATAAAATAAGTAGAAGGTATAGGCCATTTCATTTAGCGCTCTCTGGGCGGCACCATTTTGTTCGACAGCAGCGCCCTCTCCATACATCCGGGGAATTTAGCGGGTTCGGCGGGGAAAACGAGAAAGAGGGCACGCGCCCGACACACGCTAGCAGACGAAAAACCAAGAGGTTGCCATTCTCCATCCTTGGGCTGTACCGGTGGGCTGTACGGAACATTGAACTTTAGCTCGTGGCTGCCGTTGTGAAGTGGTTCGCATTCTTAGAATAGTTATGGCTACTCCAATATCAGCCTATAGCTCTCTGCCCAGGCGAAAATCAGTCCACTTCCAGCTGGATTATGGAACTGGAAATGTGGCAGTCCAGCTGGATTCCAGCTGGGTTCAGCTGAGTCCAGCCGGGTCCAGTTGGAATCCAGCTGGACTGCCTCATTTCCAGTTCCATAATCCAGCTGGAAGTGGACTGATTTTCGCCTGGGAATTTTCTTCTGTTTCGGTAAATGATCAACTAGCATATCTTTTTTCCGTTACTTAAATAGCAGTTGAGTCAGCCGGCAGTGCTACCCTCAACTACTGCGTGTATTGCGGGAGGAGAGCACGTTTTATATATTATTTCAGACTTCCACTCATGGTAAAGGCCTACACCAGTACGAACTTTGTATAGTAAAGAAAGGTACAGCAACCGGATTTACTTTTTGCCGAAGAGGCCGGCCAACCTGACACAGTTTTCCCTATTTCTTTTTTTATGTGCACGCAGGTAACAGCGCAATTGGACTCTGTTAGTCTTTTTATCTAGCATAGTATTACGCGATAACTGGCATACGAAAATCTGTGCATCTGCGCTGGAAGTTTTCAAAATGACGCTATTTTAAACAGAGTTTGCACGTCAGCCGGATGCTAGGTACAGCCCACTTGGCGGAGCAGACGACAGGCGGGCGAGAGGGGGAGGGCATTTTTTTCTCTCTATTACCCTAATGGGTAATAGAGAGTTCCATTAGGGTTTTCTATGACCCTAATGGAACGGCCTATAGTACACCAGAAGGTTTCCTGGCAGATTTTCTGAATGATACTGTGTTATGAGCTTTGATTTCGAATGGGAACTGCAAGCCTCTTACTAATGTTAAGGGTGTTGTAAAATACCTCAGAAGCACCCACTTCGTTCAAGCACCCACTATTAACATTTCCCAAACTTGGGAATTCTTCAAATTTTACACTAACTGTCCAATTTGACTGGACAGTTAATGTTAATGAGCGCCCATGTCTAGATTAACCCAGTTTTTAGTAAAAATGGAGTGGGCGCCCCCCCCCACCCCGGTATTTTACTGTAGCTATCAAAACTACACAAGGTAGCTTTTAGCACGCGCATTGCATCCACGAAGCAGAAAGCAAGCTATATTAAAGCTGACACCAGATTTATAAATATGATATCATTCAGTTATTGTAAATCATAAAATAAAGTTTTTCCCTGGCACATGTCCTTTTAAGTGCAAAGTAGCTAGTTTCATGAAGACTACATGTGTATATTTACAATTCAAACTATGTGTCTGTTAATTTAATAGGAGGGCATATTAATATAAAATGGAATGAGATCTAACTGAAGGATTGTCAGAAGGAAAAAGACAGCAACAAAGCAACATAACAGTTGTACTTGGCTGAGTGTACAAGCTCCAAGAACTGCCCATTGATGAGTATGTTTCCGCGCACGCGTGGGGCATGACACCACTGATAGAAGAGCAGAGTAAGATACGATAATTCACTCTTATTAAGCTATTGAGTATATGAACATGTAAGGGACCTCTTTTTGTACTAAAATGCCCAAATAAAATCTTTTTAAAAAAATCTTGTCTATTTTTTTTATTTGCACCTCCCCTTAAAGGACAACTCCGCTTCTTTTTGGTCTTGAAAAAACAATGCAGTCCTCTTCAGTATCATCTAAGAAGACTACACATCAAATATTAGGACGTAATTCTGTCTAAATGTTTCTTAAGCAGCCCGGCAAACTTTGTAACTCGCCAAGTTGCTGAAATCGGCTAACTCGAGCGGACGATTTGAGGTGCAACCAACAGTGCAGTCAAGGCAACGGTGTGAGGGTAGCCAACATTGAGCTAAACATCATCACCATTGCCCCCTTTTGCTTATTTTTACTTCTCCGGGCAAGCGTAACGGGTGACGTCAGTAACGTTTCCTCTGTGTGCTCAGCAGTGTCCTTCTGATTGGCGTAATGCGCCTGCACAGCGAACTTCTTGGAGCCGTTTGGCCGCCTTGCCGTGGTGCCGCTGATACTGTTGTCTCCCGTGTCACAACCGTCGTCGTCGTCTCACTCTTTAGGATTATTGTCTCTCGGAGTCTTGTCCACACTATGGACACTACGTGCGCGGACTGATGCCGTAGTTGTGCAGACGTCGTCGAATGTCGTAGACGCCAAAACATGGTGAAGAGTGCAGTGCAGACGACACTTGTGCCTGGCACACGCACGCCCCAATCCCGTCCGTCATTGCGTAGAGGATCACGTGACGTCTCGTACCACGTGATAGCCATATTCTTGGCGGTTTGAGGCCACGTTACCGGATGGAACCTAAGTTTCAGTTTTGATTTCTGCTCGTATTGAAAACTAGATTTAAAAATATATATCCCATTTTTTGCGAAGCGAAATCACTCATTATGCCTAAATCTTTGGAATTGAGCGGAGTTGCCGTTTACATCTTTATTGCCAAGATTAAAAATTGAGTGAATGGAGTATTTTGTTTTGCCTTTCATGAAATGGCTCATGGAGGGGAGACCTTCAATGCCATAACTTCTTTCTGAACCGGTACTTGGCTTTATAAAAACTGCTGAATGATACTGTCAAATACTATATGATGTGGCAAGATTCTATACATTTGCCCGTCTCCCTCTAGTTTGTAGCACTCAGCTCTAATGCCTACGTTTGACGTCCTAAAACTGCAAAACATTTCACTAGATGTAGTTTCCCGAACATCTGAGCGTAAAGTTCTGCTCTGTCCCAACAGCTGGCTCCAGCAAACTACCGCCCACGAGTGCAGCGGCACGGGCGAGGGACCTTCCCTCGCCGTCCCAGCCCCACCACCGCAACAGCCACTGCGACAGCGGGTCTTCCCCGCTGCTCTCCAAAGGGGGCTTCAACACAGCCAGCTCGGACCTCCAGGTGGCCCTTCTCCAGGACTGCCCATCGTCGGGCAGCGTGCCACTGCGATCTCTCTACCAACCGCCGTCGAGTCCATCTGCCCTGGCCGCTGCACGGAAGGCCCATCCGCACCACGGCATGGCACGGTCTCTCGCCTACGTCCAGCCCTCTGTGTACGAGATGGCGGCACTGACCACAGACTTGGACACCCAGAACATCACGGCAAAGATCAAGGAGACTCTGATGGCCCACAACATCGGCCAAAAGGTACAATCAAAGACCTTCGATTGAGCGCGTGATGATTTGAACTTTGCATGTATCAACCACAAAATAATGACTTCTGGAATTGTATGTTCATGTCAGCTTGATTCAAGGATGGAGTATCTGTGTTAAGTTGATTCTGGTGCGTGGAACATAGTCGTCTATAAAAAAATTTTATTGCCCGAAGCGTTGTGAGACGGGGCATTTAAATGTGTTGATTGCCAGCCATTATATATTTTTTTTACTATATTTGCACTAACATAAAAAGTGTTTCTGAAGTCCATGTTCCAATTAAAAGCACTAGAAAAAACATTACAACATCATTATTTTTTATCAGTTCTTTTCAATTATTAGCGACTTCGATGTGCTTGCTTGAGCATTTCACATAAACATGGTTCCAATTTCCTTTGCAGATCTTTGGTGAGGCTGTGCTGGGTCTGTCTCAAGGCTCCGTCAGTGAGCTCCTCTCCAAGCCTAAGCCTTGGCACATGCTGAGCATCAAGGGCAGGGAGCCGTTCATCCGTATGCAGCTCTGGCTCAATGATCCTCACAATGTGGAGAAGTTGCAAGTCATCAAGAATGAGAGAAGAGAAGGTGAGACCTCCTGGGTGATGTAACATATATATATAATTTGTGACAGGTTTATTAGGAATCCAGTAGATCCTCAGCCTCCAGTGACAGCTTTATTGTACCTTTGATAACACTTTGGCGCATGTGCAGCCAAAGCCCGATGGAGGGTGTTGTGCATGTGCTGACAGTTGCGCTTCTTCTGCATTTTCTTCCTATCACGGTCTATAAATACATTTGTCTCTTCACTTAATTGGTATCATGGCCAGCATTTTGTGTCACACAAATAATGCTGTGTGTGAGCATTCCAAGCATGTTACACAAAGCGTGACATTCTCCCTACAGTCAAATAACTAGGGTGACTAACATGCTGTTGGCATTCAAATAGAAATTTTCTGGGAAGCCCAGGAATTGCAGTGGCGTCGGAAATAATTTGTTAAAAGTGGGGGGCCAACTGTGGGGGGGGAGGGGGGGCAAGAGCAATTTTCCGCCATTTCCCGCATATTGTTTCCATTCAATTTCGGAAATATCTAGATGGAAGCGATTGCCCCACCCTGCCCCCCCTGTTCCGATGCCACCGCCCAAATGTTGAGTCTTTTAGCGAAATGTATGCTGCCGTTATGAAACATTCCCTGGTGTTCCTTTTTGAGTTCTTTTTACAAGCTTCTACTGCCCTCATGCTTTGTTTAGGCTACTGGTAGTTAGTAGGTTTGGTTTGTTGACCGAACTCACTGTTTGTTTGCTGAATCCTGAACTATAGACATTCACCGTAATTAGTACTTAATTTGGATACTTACGGAACTCGAAGCAGTAATATTACGGCACAACTCAAGTTGCAGATGGAGATTTAGAATGAAATATATAAATATGTAAGATGTCTATTTTGTTATTGAGCTATTAGAGTGATTGACAATAGTTAATAAACTAATCTTCCCAGTACTTATTCTATCTATATCATAAAATTAATCTATCTCTGGTCTTAAAAACTTCCTCACAAATGTTTTGAACGAAGCAGTGTTTCAGTGTTGTCAGCAATGTGCTGCAGAGCTTGAAAATAGCAAACTGATCACTCATGAAGACATGACATGCGGCAGGTTTTAAGAAAGCTATGAAGAGCACCTAGGGAGACTAAACAATCATCCTTTCTGCTCGTCTTGTACCTATATTTAGATCAGACTTGTATATTTATTTGGCATTGTGAGATCTGATGTTCCTACGCAGCCGGCCAGTCTTCCCTCTTAACAAACTGGCTTTTTCTTGCAGCCAACAAGCGGCGTCGCACCCACGTCGACCTCGAGGTGGCTCCTCGTCCGATGGAGCCCCACCCTGCCAGCATCCCGGGGAGCGTCCCAGGGAACAGCTTCCCGTTTGCCCCGCCCTCCTCTCCTTTCCCCGCTGCCAAAAAGCCCCGCGTGCTCTTCTCTGACGAGCAGAAAGAGGCCCTGCGTCTCGCCTTCTCCATGGACCCGTACCCGAGCACGGCCACCATCGAGTTCCTCGCGGCAGAGCTGAACCTGTCTGTGCGCACAATCACAAACTGGTTCCACAACCACCGGATGCGTCTCAAGCAGCACGTGGTGTCTCCGAACCCGGACGACTCTCCCCGAGCCCCCGACCTGCTGACCCCAACCATCGCGTCCAGGGACGGTGGTTCGGCGTCCTTCGACCCCGCCCTCTTCCGGGGCCTCCTGGTCCAGAGGCTCGCCGAGATCCAGGGCGACAAGAGCGGCCTGGGTCCCTCCGCGTTCGGCGGGAACAGCAACAGCAGCGGCAACCTGAGCATCTACAACAGCTACTCGCCGTCGTCGCAAGGCAACGACGAGGGCACACTCGACCTGAGCATGTCGAGCCACAACTCGGCCGGCCGAAGGGACCGCGACCGGCCTGCCGGCGGAGACTACACGCCGACCGAAGAGGAGGACTCGAACCTCTCGCAGGACGAAGTGCCGACCGCTGCCGGCAGCGACCGAGACTCCCTGCACGACGAGAGCCTTGCCCGAAAGAACCTGCACAGTCACAGCCGGAGGAGAAAACCTGCCGCACCCAAGTGGGTCGACCCGGGGCTCTCGCCCGACTCGGAGGACAACGAGGAGGACGAGGACGCGGGGGACGACGAGGAAGACGAGAGCGCCATCATCAATGGCGTCTGCGTGCGGCAGACAGCGGGGGACTTCAGCCTGCGGGCGCTGGCCAGTCAGACAGTACGGGTGGACCCCGTGGCAGCCATCGATGACCTTGCGCGCAAAAGGGTCTTGGAGAGCAGGAAGGGCGATGAGGAGGAGACGGAGGGGGAGCAGGATGATGGCGAGGAAGGCGCCCTCGAACTATGCACTGCGGCGAGGAAGCCCCGGAGTGAGCAGCTGCAGGCACCACAGCAGCCGCACTCACCGAGTGACAGCATCAACAAGCTAGAACAAAGGCTGGACAGAGACGAACGCCCCGAGGACTGGGAGTTTTAAGGCGACCCAATACGGGGACCTCTCGCTCTTTTCAGCCGGCGTGTGCGAGTGCGCGTGTGGACTGCGACTCGGAAAAAACCCTGCCCCGTCATAGAGACGTTTCCCCAGAGATCTCCGGGGACACACGTGAAAGAAACCCGGTGGTCGTGTCGGAGGCGCCCGAGACTTTCGGCGGCCCCGGCAGCAACGCTTACTCGAGCCCGGTGTACTGTGGCCTTAACTGTTTTTGTTCGTTTTGTGTCGTTCTCAAGCATTGACGTATGATCATGTACACAAAAGGAACTTTAAAGGACGTGCAGTGCAGTTTTAGATTCCCTCCTCTTTGAGGAAATAGCAGTGTTACGAGTGAATCCCGGTATCTGTGCGTGAGTGAGTGAGCGAGTGAGTTCCTCTTTCTGAAGCAATGCCTTTCTTCATTTCTTTTGTGATGCATCACCACAACAGCCTTCACATGTGAGCTGCATTGTTTTTTTGTTTGCCAGGATTTTTGGCTCGTTTTGATAGGAACAAAGGCATTAGTTAAAGAGATGTAGTCACGCAGTAGCTTGTAACCCAAGAAACTGCAGGATGCAAAAGCGAAAGTGTTACTCTCGCTAGAGCCCGGTGAAATCTGACTGACTGAGTGAAGGCCGTGTGCAATGTGCAACCATATTTCATCTACAGAATGTGCACATCGTTGAAGCCTCCAGTATGCTTAGGCACACAATCCATTTGGCATGGCTGCCAAGCGCAGTGTTTTTGCCACAGCGCTCTTTTAGATGTTTGATTCAGACATTTGCACTCCCTTCAGTTAATGATGCCTGAAACTTTGAGTTTTTTTAACTTCATTGGGTTGATGTCATAGAAGAATTTTAGGCCTCATTTTTGCTGCTATGGGGTGCAACGCCTTGAGCAGGCATCCATGATGCACCCTCCATCTTAAAGCAGTGGTAGGATTGTGGCTGTCCTTTTCTTTATTTTTTTTAAATGTTACAAGCCAAAGACGAACTATGAAATTTTTTATTGACCTGTTTTTGCAGGGTTAATAGTGCTTTACGATCAAGGTGAATAGAAATCCTGTCCCGTGTTTGCTGTTGAGAGGCACCTGGGAGTTTGTGACTCTAAGCTATTTATTTGTCTTGGATTCAGTCAGACACCGTTTTGTAACTGTCTAGTCCCTTTGTTCTTTCTCGTCCCTGTCACCCATACTAGTCCACTGATCCAACAGACACCCCTACAAACTATTGGCTACCAGTCGTAATTCCATTTTACCATGCAAAGTAGAATTGATCCGTCATATACTATGAAGTGGTAATGCTGCCAACATGGTGTGGCAACGCATCTTTCTGCTAGGGCTCATGTGTTACTCGAGTAGCTTATTTATTACGTAACCTCAAAATAACTCAAGTCAGATGAAACGGTCAATTACGCAGTAGGATTGATTGTGCTCTGGTGCTACCTAGTACTGTTATTTTTATAACTTTTCGGAAAGTCAAGGTTTTTGTTTGTATTCCTGCATAGACAAGAATAGACGCAAATCAAGAGGCTGCCTGTTTGAGCCTACATGCGATTGCTTTTTAAATGTGATATTCTGTAGAAAGTTTGATACAAATCATGAACCAACTAACCGTAAACAAAATAAATCCTAACCCGGTGAAATAGACTAGGTGCTGTACCTGTCACATGTTTTGATTTTGTAACATTGGACAGAAACATTCTCTTGCATTGTTTCTGACCCCCGCTTGAGGATGAGGCCTCCCGTGAACCATAGTGTGAATGATAGCCATGTCCCAAAACATCAGAAAGAAAACCTGAGAACATATTTTTTTTCCTGAGACACGAGCATGCTCCATGCGGCTTATGTGTCCATTTAAAGGAATATGGAACTGGGGTCTAGACCGCAAGAAACTTTAACGCAACATTTGTTAGACAAGCTGCTCTGCCTCCTGATGGCATCTGTTCATCACTTAGTAAGCCGCAATGCTCATGGGGACACCCGTATCGTAGAGAGACCCTTGCCTGTTCTACTCTCATGCGGTAGCATTCGTAACTGCTACCCTCTCATTTATCAGCCTATCTCCGTGGCGAGTGTGCCACTCTACACCTCATCCATGGATGGATTGCTCCATTTTCCCAGGTTTTCCGAAATCCCGCAGGGGCTCAGTGATCTTGTGGCACGCTCCCAATTGCTCAGTTTAGTTGAATCATACGTGCCAATTCTGCAGTAAATGAAAAACAACAACACACAGACATGCTGAACCCTTCCCCTCCTTCTCTCTACCCTTCAAAAGCTTGGTTGATGCGGAGTACTTAAAAAAAAAAAAGCGAGGGTACTCAAAATTATTTTTATATTTTTCACTCCCTGCGTATCGAAGATGTCGGTCTATTAAACTTAGCCTGTGGTGGTGTGAGTAATATAATTATACAAGCAAAAAGGATGTTTTTTTATATGCATACAATGCATCTTGGGTAGAACACGAGGCATTTTTTATTGGTCGTCAATCTTTTATGTGGCTGTTTTTCTCTGGTTGGTGGTCGACGCTGCATACAACTTGTAGGCTGGGAGTCTAACTCCGATTCTTTAGGTCTGGAGGCTTGAATATGACGTGGCTGTTGTGCTACTCTATGTGCTCTTTTTACTGTTTTTTTTTGCTCTGCATATATATATATATATATATAAATATGAAAAAAGAGATTTGTACATATATAAATATACAGACAAAACTGTACCATAATAAGCTAAGCTTAAAGCAGCTGGAAGCCACATGCTGATCCTCTCGCTGTCCGCAAGGCTAGAGACCTGCCGCAGGATTGCCAAACGCTGGTCACTGCGGACTTTTTCGGATTCAGAATCCCCCTTTCTGGTGCTGACAATGAAAGATGACGGAGCACTTTTTAATGTCACGAACCTTGTTCACACCCGTTCTCAGCATTTTCAGCAGGACGAAGCTCTACTGGAGGCACTGTAAATACGAGAGTCACTTCTTAGTTCCCCCTACAACTCCTCTCCTTTTCTATGTCCCTGTTTGAACTACAAACCCCAGTGCAAGTTTTTACACATGCGAGGATCTGCATACATTAGTGGCATTTGCACACATGAATGACTTGTAGCGGAGCTTCTTTTCATGTAGAGCAGATTGAGTAGAGATTTTGGTTTCTAAAGTAGCGTCAGCACTGTTAGTAGCTCGACAGATGAAAGTGGTCAAAAGAACTGCAACATAATGTTCTTTGACCTTGCATGCATAATGATCCCCCATCTCAACTTTGCACCTTCAGAGTTTCTAGAGTAGAATGTGGCCTGAGTTGTTCTTCTTGCCCAGGTGTAACCGCCCCCGTAGTGTGACCCCATTTCGGGACGCGTAGCATTGTCGAGAGCTGCTTGCGAGGCAGCAATGACGTCCCACTGGACGCCTTCCAACCGGTATGTATAGCCAAGACTAGAGGCTGCATTTGAAAAAACAAACCTGGCACCGAAAACATCGGGTGGTACAGGCGATGGGATGATTAGGGCTTACCGCACGCACGGTCCTTGGCAAACCTTTGGAAATTGCAAATTTGACGAACCTGACGTACATTCTCCGAGATTTTGCTTCCCCCTCCCTTCCTTTCATTCATGCGGAATGTGATACATCAACTGCCACTTCTGTATACATATATATATATATATACATACATATATCTCATTGCTTGTTGCCTTCCATAAATATATACATATAAATCCATCGACCGTATGAATGGAGAAGCGAGATCGCCACACGAGAGAGAGGAACACCATGTAAGAACAATGTTTGCCTCATCTTGTGTGTCCATGTCGGTATTGCAGCGAAAACCAAATTTTTTTCTCGGGCAGACGGCACTTTTTTGGGAGAGGCTAGGCCCCCCGCCCTGCTCTGCGCCCCCCTTGTGATGCCACTTGCATTATGCTCTGTACCCTTCTCCAGTGTGCAATGTAATTTATATGCGGGCCTTGTTTTCCTCTCCCCCCACAAGCTCATTTCAGAACCAAAGGTGTTTCTCCCTCGCCCCCTCCTTTTTCTGTCTTGTGGAGTTTGCGTGGCACTGTTTGTGTACGGTCTGGCAACCCTTGTTTCAAGGGAGAAACCCGTGTGCTTGCACCTGCCCTCAAAGCAGTGGATGCGAAACTGTATGTTTGATATTAAGATTCATATTACTATTTTTATTCTACTTTCAAAATAATAATAAAGTTGATCTTTGCCTGTGTCTCAACTCTGTGGCATGTGTCTTTCGTGCAGCGGCTTCCTCGGAACTCTAATAACCGATCCACAGCCCACTTTGAAGAGATATGGAAGTCTGTATGTGCAACTTTCAAGCTCTAGATAACAACTGGGCTATTTAAAATCTAAGCAGAACGTCTTCAGACTATTTCACGGGTTTTCAAGCCTTTCGATCTCAAGCAATATCTATCATTTCTTTATTGATAGCCGACGGACTCCCGCCGGTCTCGGTACTGATGCAGTAGAGCATGAAGAAGCCTACCGATTTTACTAGGGAGGCCCGTAGTCAATCACCAGTTGATCGCTTAGAGCTAGGTGCATGAATCTCGGTGAGAAAATGTCTTCAACTGTTTTTAGTCGAGATTTCAACAACCTCAACCTGCATCTAGACTGCAACTAGTCTGGATGAGGAGTGAAGTAGTCTGGTAACTTTGAACGTTCTACTCTGAAGGGTAAGTCACCGAATGTTTCAGGACCATTTCTGAGCCTCTAGACTACTACTATATTTATCCAAACTTTACATTCATATATTTACACAGGGTTAGGGGAATGACCAGAACGTAAGCATGTGGGTTTAAAATGACCCAGTCTTTGATGAAAACTATCCAGTATATGTCGCACTGAAGTGATGACTTTAAGTACAGTTTCTATGCTTACATTTTCTTCCAAGCACATTTTAGCGTCATCTACTCTACTTTTTTAGCACACTTTTAGGCACTTTCCTATGAAAATACCTGTGAATTGCACATATTCGCACACGTCCACTAACAAACAGACATGTGCCTATTTCGTTAACAGTTTGAAAATATGCTCTACGTTCGAATCTAATAATAATATGAATATCTGAAAATGTTGGCGTTAGTGAGCTTTCCCACCGTTTTAGCTTCGTTGAGTGCGCTTCTTGCACGGCCCGGGTGCACTAGAGAGAAGCGACACCTGAGAAAACTGTCGCCTGTGCCGCTATCCTGCAGCGCAATTGTGTAAAAAAAAAACAGAAAAACGCTTATTTTGACTAGGTGGTGTTGCGATGGGCCCTGGTCAAGGTCACGTTCCTTTCTTCGTCCCCCTTCTTGTCCCCCGGCGGGGGTGTGCCCTCCATTGAAAGTCGGCGACCGGCCGTCTGGGCCGGTCAGGGGTTCCCCCGGAATTGAAATTAGGGAGGTGTCTAAATTTTTAAGGGGGGAGGGGGGCAGTGAGAATAAAGGAGTCGTTGCGAATTAAAGGGGTGCTTTCAGAAAAAACAAAGGGGGGGGGGTGCATACCCCCCCCCCCCTAAGGGATGTGTAGGGAAATCACTGGGGCCGATAATGGCTGGCAACCTCGCCCGGCACCGTGTTGACGGCGCGACACCTGGACGAGAAGTTAAACCGCCCAATTACCGGAGGGTGAGCGGAGACCACGACAACGGATTTGAGGACTCCGAGCGACGACGCCAACTGCGGGGGATCAGAACTCAGAGGCTCAGACGCAATAGACGGGGCAAGCTCCCGATTTGAACTTCAGTAAGGTCAACCCGGATTATCCGGCCAAACCCCTTCCTGAGCCACGGCGCCGCGAAATTGTATGTGCGTGGTCGAGGGGTGAACAGGGGTGGAGCCAGATGTGACGTTTGTTGGCAGCTCGGCCACCATTGTCTGCCAACCGCTGGGGTACCGAACAGTGAGGTCGCAAAGGTGCTCTCGGACGATGTAGATACTTCTATGTATTAAACATAGGCTATCGTGAGAGACGCTCCCGTCTCCTGATTTTCCTGCCTGGAGTCGTCCTGCGGTTCTTGTCCTGGCCTGTCCCTGCCTGATCCTGCCTGGGGAAGTCGCCGGTCGCAACAGTGGTTACATTTAAACAGGGTTTCACCATCAATTGAGAACAATATTTAGAAAGATGACACTCGAAATACAAAATAACCATTTCCTCAGAAGAACGTTGTCTACCGCGGCGGACGTCAGGGTACGAATGCAAAGTGATCATTAGCAACTAATTCTGTAAAATCCACTAATTACCTTTTTAAACATTCACACGAATGTTTAAAGGACAAGGCCAGATTGGACAGTCCCCGGAGGCCAGTGCGGGACAGATTAACCACTCTCCGTCCACCCCTAAGTTGAGACATCGCTGGGAGCTTCGAGCGCGTTGAAACAATGGCACGTATCCTTAGCGTACGTGATCACGCTCTCGCCCATATATCCTCGCGCGGAGAGCTGGGTCAGGTGATGAAAGGGAGGGGTTCCTTGGTCCGGCCGAGAGCGTAGCTCCCTCCCCAGTCTCGGTGTGCGTCAGCGTTCGACAAGGACTCGTGTTCAGTCAGTGGGGACACGAGTGGAAGCCGAACGCAGCACTCCTGAGACGGTCTTTCGATAATGTCCCAGTCATACTAGAGCGATTAACAGAAAGCGAGAAACCTCAAATCAGTCTTTCGCGATTTGGCAGGCGTTGTTGAATAAAGGAGGCTATGCTCAAACACGAGCATCAAGCACGCGAGGGTATCTCTGGCAGGCATGCAATCCCTCGTGCTTACTTCGCGAGCACCGAACGACTAAACGTCTGCCAAAGATACCATTGCGAGCGGGAGGCACTCACTTGATCGAATGACGTTTTAGCGAACGCTCACGTTTCATCGAACGACACTTTAGCGAATAGTCAGACGCCGCGAAGCGGCGTTTTCGGGTGGGCCAAGTGAGTTCACATTTTTGTAATGAGTTGCCGTAGACTGTCGCCGCGAAGCGGCGTAAAGCGCAGCGCGACGGATGGGTTAACGCGCGCCCCCGTTATTCGCTAAAACGACCATTCGCTCAAATGTCGCCTTTCGCTAAAATGTCATTCGCTCTTCTGATATGGACCCGGAAACTGCCGGGTTTCCACTGATAAAAACGGCGAGGCAATCTTTCACTTGACTTGATGTTTGACTTTGAGGAGAGATCGCTGCTTGTGTACCACAACGCCGGTAACTCTTCAACCCGGAAAATGAAAAAGAACGTGGTGTCGATGTCATTTAACTTTGTCATTTCACGTAGGAATACAACCACTAGAACAACAGTACTAGCGCAGGCGATTCCGAAGAGCGCTAAAGGAGCCCCTACTTTGCCACCCACCTGCGGAGCGTTCGTGCTGACAGAACGAACCCTCCGCGCCTCCGCCAAAACGCCAAGGAGGAGGACGGCGCCGCGAGGGCGTCAAAAAGGAGTGACGTATGTCTCATGTGATGCGTGCTACGAGGAGGAAAGTGGCTGATTTCTCCTTCGCGTGAATATTCCTTAACGGACTTCGTAGGGAAAAACTCAATCGCAATGTCACATCACGTGACCAAGAGGGCAGCCAATCAGTAACCGACCAATTGAGTTAACTTCATCGTTGAGTTTGCTATCTGGCATAGACGGGTTGGTGGCGACGAGTGCAACGGTCGCCGACGGGTGTAAGCACTGCATATAAACAAGATGACTGGGGATGACTTATCTTTTAGCGGTACAAAAATGTTCGATATACTTCGAGATCGTCCGCTTGGTCTTTGATGTTCGCGATCTTTCCCGGGTCTGGCAGGCCTAGTAAACCCAGTGAGCCGAATCTGACGCAGGTTATGGAGTGGTATTAATAAAGCAGACTGTCTCTTCACACTGAGCGTACTTCATATTGCCACAGTTAACAAACGCCTCGATTGTTCGCGCATGACAGCGCGCCTCGGTCTTTTTCGGTTCTGCACGGGGCTCGCACCTGGCGCTCTCTCGTGCCCCGCGCAATTTCGAAGAACGGCAAGCAGATCGACCGGACGGGCCCTTCGCCTTTTTCGTTGATCCTGCTTTGTAGTCCGCTCATTAAACCCTACTTAGGTCCTACCACTGCCAACGTCTCCTTCGCCTGCGTGACATCTGGTGGGGGTGCGGGGTACGACGTATGCCCCGGACTCCTCTTAGTATAGCCGAGATAACAGTCCTCGCCGACCAAGCCCCATTTACGTCACCACCGTGCACTGCAAAAGCTGTCGCCTCCAAGGTCTGTCCACGGAGTGCGGATTTCTTTCTGTGAAGAGGACAAGAAAAACAACAATGGCCAACAACCGGTAAGAACGTGCACTACCATCGCCGGTCATGTTCCAACGACCACGGGACCCCCCTTCTTTTCACGGGTTTGCGCAAGAAGATGCCGACGACTGGCTGGAACAGTTCAAGCGGGTGGCTGCCTTTAAAAGGTGGAGTGCTGAAAAAAAACTCAACCATGTGTTTTTCGCGCTAGAAGACTCGGCAAGGATCGTCGTTTGAGAACCAGGAACGCCTGCTGACAACGTGGGACTCGTTCACGGCTTGCTTTCTGCAAGCATTTTCCACGGTCCTACGAAAAGAGCGAGCCAAGCTGCTGCTCCAAACACGTCTTCAGCACCCCAACGGGACAGTGGTGGTCTTTGTTGTAGAAATGAAGCGATTGTTCCGGCGCGCCGATCCCGACATGGCCGAAGACAAAAAGCTCCAAATCCTTATGAGGGGAGTGAAAGAAAGAACAGCTCTTCGCCGGACTAGTACGCAACCCTCCAAAGACTATTGCGGAGTTTTTCGCCGAGGCCTCAACCATTGAACGGACCCTTGACATGCGAACGAGGCAGTACGATCGACGGCTGACAGCGATTTCCGCCACCTACGCCGAACCCCGTGGAGTTGACGCCCAGACGTTGCGGGAAACCGTTCGAATCGTCGTGCGCAAAGAGCTGCGGAAGTTATTTCGAATGACGCAGCAACCTCAAGTCTCATCATTGTCCGAGGTAACACGAGAAGAACTTTTTCGGTTCTGCACGGGGCTCGCACCTGGCGCTCTCTCGTGCCCCGCGCAACTTCGAAGAACTGCAAGCAGATCGACCTGACCGGCCGTTCGCCTTTTTCGTTGATCCCGCTTTGCAGTCCGCTCATTAAACCCTTCTTGAGTCCTACCACTGCCAACGTCTCCTTCGCCTACGTGACAATATCAGTTTTATGCGAAACGCTCGATATTTTCGGTGCAGATGACAAGGTTTGGCGAAATTCTCGTGAGTCAATACGTCACAGGCTTTGCGTGACAAACTCCACGTGTGAACAAACCGATTTCGCGAAATCTCGGTTTGGCTAAACCGCTGCGCATTCAAAAGATGCATTCTGTGAATAGGGCCTTAAGCCCGGTTCAGACAGTTGCGTTTGACTGCGTTTGACTGCGTTGCGGCAGCGAGAAACCAGGACATTCCTGCTGCTTATATCGCGTGCCAAGATGACTCCTTGAATTCGATTCCACGCTTCATACGAAGCACAGATCCGCCGGTGACTCGCTTTCCATACTTGACGCAACGCAGTCAAACGCACTCAAACGCAAGTGTCTGAACCGGCCTTAACTCTTTTTGAAACGGGAGTGCCTGACTGTAGGAAAGCTCACCGTAGAGAATTGTGTGTGTGTGTGCGTGCGTGCGTGCGTGCGTGCGTGCGTGCGTGCGTGCGTGCGTGCGTGCGTGCGTGCGTGCGTGCGTGCGTGCGTGCGTGCGTGCGTGCGTGCGCACGCACGCACGCACGGGTGTGTGTTATGCATCTTGAAGGGGAACGCGATAACACTTAATTAGAGTGAGTCCAGAAGCGTCTATCATTTGAAGTTGGTGTTCCAGATGAATAAATTTAAAAACAAAAGAAAATTCTTCCCAGTTCTTTTTTAAGGTGTTGGTTTTTGTATTTATGTTCGGGGTCAATGTTTTTCTCAGGTACAGTGTCAAATGTTCCTCAAAAATTAACTTTTTTTTTGCTTTTTTAGAAGTTTAAGTTAGTTCGTGTTGGGGAGGTTTCTTGTAGCTGTTACCGTTTTGTTCTTTGAGGGGGCATCTCATCGTCCTGTTTTGGTTGCTCCTTTGTGTATCCCGGTGTATTGTGCCCAATGTTGCCGGTAAAGCGTTGCAAGTAAGGGCATTACCGGTAACGCGCTATGTTTCTCGGTAACGTAGTAACCTGCCCGTTTAATTTTTCAAAACAGTAACGGATAACGTACTTACGTTATTTATTTCAAGTAACGGGTAACGTACTTACGTTACTTATTTAAAGTAACGGGTAACGTAGTTGCGTTACACGTTGCTTCTTTTCAAGACCAAAAAAAGAAAATAACACTCCGATTTCTTTTCGTGTTTTTGTCAGAAGTCATGGGAATTTTTTAGTTTTTTTTTTTTTGCTTTTTTTCTTGTGGGTATTTATGTGAAACCGTAAAAAAGATCAAGCAGTTATGTTCAGTTTCTGCATGAACATAACGGTTCTTGAATTATGGCGCTTATGCATACCTTTCCTGTCAAAACAGTAACTATACTTCGTTTCAGCTTCCGTCCGAGCGCGGCAGATGTTACGAGCAAATGGGCCAATCAAACAGCGTAAAGAGCGCAACGTCACGGCGCGCGCTCTGAGCTTGATAGGACTAGCCGGCTAAGGAGCACGCACAGAGAGCACGCTGGTCCTATCAACTGCAGAGAGCACGCCATGACGTTGTGCTTCTTTCGCTGTTTGATTGGCCCTTCGGCTCATAACATCGGCCGCGCTCGGACCGAAGCTGAAACGAAGTATAGTGTGAATTCATAATTAAAAAAATAACGCAGAAGTAACGTGCGTTACTTTTTATTGGTAACGGTAACGCGTTCCTTTTATTTTGAGGTAACGTAGGTCGGTAACGCGTTATTTTTATTTGAAAATAACGAGTAACGTATTTCCTTAATTTTTTTCGATAACGCCTGTAACACCGATGTGTCCTATCAAAGGGCAAGTTGTGTGGTTTTTGACCTTATGGCTTTGAGCGTATAAGGAGGTGGGACTGAACAAATCTTTTAACGGCGTTTAAGACGTTCTCCTCTTCTCTGCCTTTTTGTTTTCCCCAGATAAAGGAATCTTGGGCATCGTTTATGGGGAAAGAAAAGTAGTTCAAATCTAGAGATTTTTTTTTTATGGGAGGTGTTATTTTGTTTGTACAAATTTTTGCAAAATGCTAATCGTTTATTTGTGATATACCACGAAAGGCTTCTAGAGCTGACTGCATGTATTTACACAGAAAGTTTAAAGGAATGATTGGAACACCAAGGTTGCATCTGGGGTATAGTACACATGCTTTCTGTCTGTAGAAAAGTTTAAAAGAACTAAAATAAGGTGTTGACAAATGCACAAAGTGCCATTTGTTTAGGTTTTTGCACGAAAAAGTTATTGCTCTTATGCTCTGCCTAACAAGTTGTTTTCAGTATTACTTCAGTTCTTACGAAAGTAGTGTATTTACAACACGTCCAGCAAAACCAGCTCACAAGTTATAATGCCGACATTATTTTGAATCTAAAGCAAAACGATGCTTTAAATATTTCTGTTAACAAAGGCATTTTACAGAAACCTAGAAAATTCTAGAAAAATCTAGGAAATTTTCGGATACAATTCGGGGAAGAAGTGGCCTCGAAGGTTGGCAGCACTGGGTTAAGATGCAACATGGTGAAGGTCAGTTATGGCAGTGCCCATGCACAGCTGCTTAAAAGCGTCTATAGCCTTCCAAAGTAGGTAGCGCCGTCTCGCGGTGCACATGGCCGTTAGAGGAGGAGAAGGACACGACGGCCTCTGGGAGCGCTTCGTACTAAAGGGACTTTACTTCCTACAAGCAAGGAGCACAGACGTTTGCACACATGACAGATTACAGCCGCCATTGCTGACCTATTGCCTTACCGAGATGCCGAGTCACTGACGCGGGCGTTGACAACCTTCCACAAAGGCACTGAGGAAAAGGGCAAAGGCGAATCTACTGGGTGATTCAAGGACACGCCAGGCTCTTTAAATCGACCGCAAAATTCGCTTTCTTAACCTATCGCGCTACGATTTTGTGTAGCTTTGCCCACAGATGTTGCATTTTTTTTTTTTTGTAAAATTTGCAAAGAGCAAATTTACCTGAGGAAAATGTAAAGAGAGAAAAAGGCTTAGCTCCAATGGAAACGCAGCGAAGCCACCGGTCTTCAAACAATACGGCGCCGCTTCGCACGGAAAGCAGGAGATGGCGCAAGCGGTCGCGACGCCAACTGCCACCAACGAACGAACATACGTCGCCGAGAGCCGGCGTCTTTAGCAGACGATCGTTTCGACTCAAACGCGGCGCGCGTTCGCAGGCGGCGACAGTCGCAGAAACAAATACAGGCGTGGTGACAAGGAACTGCAAAGCAGACATCAGTACCCCGAAAAAAAAAAACAGTCAAAATATCCCGACAAACCATTTTTTTAAACGATTCTCTGTCCATTCAATATGTTTTATTAGTAAGGATGATAAAATGACGCATTGGCAACTGATATCAGAGAAGTTCGCGCCGCTTTTGAGTCGAAACGATCGCCTGCTAAAGACGCCGGCTCTCGGCGCCGTATGCACGCGTTCGTTGGGGGCAGTTGGCGTCGCGACCGCTTGCGCCATCTCTTGTCTCCCGTGCGAAACGGAGCCGTATTGTTTGAAGACCTTTGGCTTCGTCGCGTTTCCATAGAAGCTAGGCCTTTTTGTTTCTTTGCTTTTTCCTCAGGTAAGTTTGTTCTTTGCAAATTTTATAAAAAAAAATGTACCATCTGTGGGCAACGCTGCACAAAGTCCTAGCGCGATAGGTTAAGATACCGAATTTTGCGGTCGATTTAAAGAGTCTGGCCGCTTCTTGAATCCCCCAGTAAAATGGAAATAACCTCTCCTGCTGTGTTAATGATAAAATGAAATAAACGGAGTATGACAAAAAAAGAAAAAAAATGCAAGGTGGGTTATGGCGGCGTCCATGGATGGATAGATGAGTCCGGCTGAGCCCTTTGGATCGGGCGGTAGCTTACGCCACCTAGCCATTTTGTTTTACCATTCAAGCTTAGAATATTTAAATGTGAAAACTATATTCATTCCGACTGCAAAGAAAGTGAGGCTATAAAACCCCCTTGCCATCAGTTAATAAGAAAATACCTAGTTTCCTCTCGCTTTCTGCCATCATTCTGCCATCATCACATCATTCACCGAGAGATCGTCGCGATTTCAGACCTAGGCGGACTGGGTCTGAAATCGCGACGATCTCTCGCTTGTAACGGCTAAAGACATCGCGCGAAATACTTTTGTAAAGTCCAGTGGTGAGCGCAGCGGTAATTCCGGCGGCGCACAAGGTCTTCCAGGCATCGTTAACAAACACGGTGCACGGAACACACACACAGCACGCACAAGCACAGTATCCAGTGTTGAGTGCATCGGGAAGTTCAGGCGGGCAAGCGGTATCCGAGTTGTCCAACTGTTGTCACCAAGCACACCAGCGCATCCAGATGCTGAGCCAAACTGCAATGGGTCGGCAGCTTCACGCTTTATAAAGATTCAAAGCCGAGGTCAGTGGGTATCCATCCAGGGAAACGATAAGCGCGTCAGTATCCGTGCGCCCGCAGCGCGAACGTTGCCGCCGGGCGAGCGCCGGCCGACAGTCCGACGGGAGCGGAGAAGAACCTAAGCTCTTGAAGCGCTGCCGCCGACTGCAACAGACAATGCAAGGCGCGCGTCGTCACCAAACACGGTGCATAGAACACACACACAGCACGCACAAGCACAGTATCCAGCGTTGAGTGCATCGGGAAGTTCCCGCGGGCAAGCGGTATCCAAGTTGTCCAAGTATTGTCACCAAGCACACCAGCGCCAAGGGCATTCAGATGCCGAGCCAAAGTGCAATGGGTCGGCAGCTTCACACTATATAAAGACTCAAAGCCGAGGTCAATGGGTATCCATCCAGGGAAACGATGGGCACGTCAGTATCCGTGCGCCCGCAGCGTGAGCGTCGCCGCCGGGCGAGCGCCGACCGACAGTCGACGAGAGCGAAGAAGAAACTAAACTGATTAAACTCTCGAAGCGCTGCCGCCGACTGCAACAAAGCCAGGCGCGCGCGCGCGGAGAACGCCCACTCGCAGCGCCTACGTAGCGGATGCGCCTGTTCCTAACAGGCGCATTCGCTACGCGATCTCTCGCAGGTCACCTGCGAGAGATCGCGGAAGTTGTGCGCCGACCCCACCCCCCCCCCCTCCCCACCTCTCCCTACCCTCCTCCAGTCACGCATGTGCGCGCCCGCTGGCAGGAAGGAGACCCTACTGGAACAAGGGGAGCGGATCGGATCCACCCAAGGAGGTTCTATATCCACCCATCACCGTGCGTATCCAGTGCGTTGCGTCTCACTGGATCCGACCGGTTACACCCAGAATCGCGCGGATCGGAACTGTCCCCAAATTTAGAACCGCGCGGATCTGAACTGGAACCGCTCCGATCTGACATTTTCGTACGGGAACCTTCAAAAGTGTTTTCTGTCCTGCACTTACTTCTTATCGCAATTACCGGGTCAACGTTTGGTTAACGGGACGCTGTCGTTTGAACGAGCTGACGTCGAAAATCAGACAAGTATGAAAAAGCAGACGACAGTTCGAACGAATGCGCAATGTAGTGCGGGCAAGAAGCACTGGGTCCCGCGTCAACAAACCATTGGAATGCCACGTTGTCGGCGTCTGTGTGAGTCTGCATACTCTTTTTCGCTTGGGAATTGTCGATTCTACGTCCTCATAGCAATGTCTTACCACTTTAATCGCCTGAGCGAAATTATCAAGGTTCGTTACGCCGCTAAACTTTGCGTAAATAATTTGACGTGCGGCGATTCATTCGCATGAACGCCGCAGAATGGACGCCAAAACGATGATGAGATTCTTCCAGCTATTTTCGGTCGCAACGTCACTCGTGCTGCGAAAGCGTAGAAGGTAGCGGCGATGATCGACGTCGATACTGAAGATCGAAGCGGGAACAGACCAAGCGTAACAAGTCGGTGATAGCCACTGGTAACAATGATCAACATCTCGTATCTACTGTTTATACCTATCCCACTTAAGTCTTTTGAGGCCTGCAATTATTTCTTATTGCAATCACCGGGTCAAAGTTTGGTCTATGGGCCGCTTTTGTTTAAACGAACAGACGACAAAAAGCCGACAAGTTTGAAAGAGCAAACGAAAGTTCGAACGGTCAGGCGGCCATCTGAATTTCAAGACGCACTGAACCCGGGGGGGGGGGGGGGGGGGGGGGTCCGGACAACTTGGCGGTTTTCTCTCGTTCATGTTGGAACAAAACAACTACATCTGGCGACCATAAAGTGTTGCCCGCACAAGCAATCGTAGTTCGACAGCGTCTGGTTTGCCCTTGCCACGGCTACTATCCACGTTCTCGGACGAACGGAGGGGGCAGAAACACATAAAAACTGATCTTCAAACCTTTCTAGACTCCCTTGGTACAGCTCCCGTCGCAGCATTTTGACAAAAAGGCAGGTTTTTTGTCTGGTTTCTCCCAAAAGAACGCAGGAATGCGTGTCTCGCACGCCGACTTCTGCTCACCGCTCCAGAGCGGAAGTGCGCCCGACGCGCCGCCACCGCGGCGTGACGTAGAGGAGGCATTGCTCTAGGAAGTGCTTCCTCCGACGGGCGTCGGAGGAGTGGGACCTGTGTGCAAATCACTCCTCCGACGCCGGAAGTGACGTAGTCGCGTCGAAGGAGAGACGGCTGTGTGGAAATCACTCCTTCGACGCCGGAAGTAACGTATCATCCCCGGCCCCGGATGTTGCCTTTGTTATGACATGTGCCCGACCATGTGCGTCTGCCGCTGTAGTTTTCTGTGGTCGGGTCCTGTCCCGTGCTGCACGTACCATTCCTTCCTGCCCGCGCTGCTGTCGGCTCCGGTCACGCAAGCTATTTTGGCTGATTTTTCGCACTCTTTGAAGCGTTTTGTTTAGCATTGTCTTGTTCTTTTTTGCAATACATTTTTCCGTATCTAGTGCCACTCTTTGTATTTTAGCTTTGATCGCACCCCCAACATGCCTCGAGTTTTGGTAGCCGGCGATTCGATGGTGAAGTACTTGCCCCAGTACTTCCCGTTGAATAGTCGGTTGGCTGTTGAGGTTGCGCCGTTTAGTGGTATTAGAATCGAGCACTTGTGTTCCCAGGTGTCTGAGAGGCTACCCGATTTTGATGTTGTCATCCTGCACGTTGGCACTAAAAATTCCCATATTAGTGCCAGCGTGTACATCGACAAATATCGTCGTCTAGCTGCCCAGATCTGCGAACGCAATCCAATGATGCAGATCGCCTTTTCTGCCGTTCTTCCGAGACGGGAGAATGGGTTCTGCTCATTGGAATGACAGCGTAGTCACGCTGCAGAGATCGAGGCTTTGAATGACCGTTACCGAGAGGTGAACTCGCTGCTGCGAGGGTTGTGTCGCAGGCAAGGGTTCACGTTCCTTGACGGGCTGGCTGTCGAGTGACACCATGTGGATCGGCCGCGACGGCGTCCACCCAAGCCGGATCGGCAACAAGGTATGCACAGATGCGTTATGTCGCTGCACTAAAGAGCGCGAATATAGGGCGGCAACGATTGCAAGGCTCGCCGTAAAGAGGGGAACTGAAAATTGACCCGCGCACGTGGCGAGCTAAATTACTGGTTGGATTCAACTGGTTGACAGAACGGTGCCAACTCCAGCAACGAAACACGGCACAACTTGGAAGGTTGACCAGTCTTTATTGTCAAAAACCGAGAATGATAATAAATAGGTTCGGTGGTTCGGTGACGTCCAGGTTGAAGGAAGCACAGCTTAGCTCTAAGGACCGCTTCAGTTGCCCCGTTAGATACTTGCGACGATTGAATCGCCCTTTCAGAGCTACTATTCGGGGATGAGGACGATTCGCCACATGCGCACTCGTCACAGGACGATTGGTTGCAGGACGATTCGTCACATAGGAACATTCGTCACAGGATGACTCGTCATGCGGGCAACTGGTCACATCGATCGGGCAGGGGACGATAGTAAATCCCAAATTTCAACAACTGCCCACATTCGCTGATGAGGAGTTTCACGACCTCCCACTGTCACATAAACCAATGGTTAGGAAAACTAATCTTACAATACTCCTCCGCATTTTACTTTCATTATATTACGAGTCTCCAGCATTATATTACGAGTCTTCAGCATACACCTCTTCGAGAAAACCAATAAGTATTGGAATTCTTTCTGCTGCATGTGTACGAGTACCCCTCGTGCAGCTGCATGGATCCACCTCTCTCTGTTGCGATCTACTTCATTCATCCTTTTGAATGTAGTCCGAGTTCAAAATTAGTCGCTTTTATATGACCTCCGCATTCACCGTTCGGGACGGACCCAGACTCTAAAACGTCTGTTACAAATTCTTTGACCTTGAGAAGCGAAAGACATGCTAAGATAAGAGGTGACCCACTTTCTGAGGCCGAACCAACATTCAACGTTCGGGACCGAACCAGAAGCTAAAACGTTTGTTACAAATTCTTCGCCTTTCAGAAGTCAAACACATTCTAAGATATGAGGTGAGCCGCTCTGTCCGCCCGAACGAAATTGAGCAATACATTTTTGGGTTATAAGGCGGACTTTTAGAGCGCAGCTCTTAGGGGCCCGTTCCCGGCTTGAGCGGCGTCGCCGTCGGCGTAACCAAAATCATCTCAACGTCACTTGACCCCCAAGGTCACGTGACCCCTCCCCAAGGTCACGCGACACACAAGGTCACGTGACTCCCCAAGGTCACGTGACCCTTCCCCCAGGGTCACGTGACCCCCAAGGTCACGTGACACCCAAAGTCACGTGGCTCCCCAAGTCACGTGGCTCCCCAAGTCACGTGACCCCCGATGACGTCATCAGTGACGTCACTGATGACGTCACCGGCATTGTCAGCGTCATCATCACTGATGACGTCATCAGTGACGTCACTGATGACGTCACCGGCATCCGCATCGTCATCATCACTGATGACGTCACCGGCATCCGCATCGTCATTGTCATCATCACTGATGACGTCATCAGTGATGTCACTGATGACGTCACCGGCATCCGCATCGTCATCGTCATCATCACTGATGATGTCACCGGCATCCGCATCGTCATCATCGCTGATGACGTCATGAGTGACGTCACTGATGACATCACCGGCATCCGCATCGTCATTGTCATCATCACTGATGACGTCATCGGTATCCGCATCGTCATCGTTACTGATGACGTCATCGTCACGTGACCCCCCTAGGTCACATGACCCCCACCCAAGGTCACTTCACCCCCCCCCCCCAGTACCCTTCCCTCCACCTCCTCAAGAGCTGCGCTCTAATTCGGCGTTACAGGGAGTTGTAAACGGCTTTCACTTTTTCAGACGTCACCAGTCACCTAGCT
The DNA here is from genome assembly GCF_016920785.2 of Ixodes scapularis. Lineage (NCBI taxonomy): Eukaryota > Metazoa > Arthropoda > Arachnida > Ixodida > Ixodidae > Ixodes > Ixodes scapularis. The sequence continues at coordinate 208,484,558 of NW_024609846.1, read as the reverse complement.
GCGTTTGGAAATTTATGTTTGTCCTTTGTCCCTCTTGTTCCCCTTCTCCAGGGATTATTGTTGACATTTTTGGGGGGACGAACTATTGTGGGACCAGTTAACCGCGTGACGAGGCATCCTATGACGAATGTTCCTGTGTGACGAATCGTCCTGGGACCAATCGTCCTGTGACGAGTGTGCATGCGACGAATGGACCGTATCCCACTATTCGTACGAGGTGAAAGATTAGCCGCTGGCGTCTGTCAGCATCCGTGACGACGTCCCTAGCTTCTTTCCATCGCGTGAAGAAAGGTGCTCACCCGTGTTTCCGCGTTGCGCCGGTGAAGTCCTGATAAAATGCGGTTGCGCTCCCACCTTATAATCAGTTCGGGTAGACTTTCCGCCATTTTTACCATTGTGCCCTCCGCGGCTGTTTTCTCTTCCGTCTGGTTTTTCCCTGGGTGCCCTCCGGTCACTGAACTGCATCTTTCTGCCCTCGAAGTTCACCGTGACCACCATGGCGTATTTAGTTGGGTCGCAAGAAGCGCAGATATGGTTTTGACATTTTCATAACGATACGTTTATCAATACACCAACTTCGGCGATGGTTCCCCTTCTCTACCGACCGCTGGATGGATGGATGAATTAATCCGGCTGAGTCCTTTGGATCGGGCGGTAGCTTACGCCACCTAGCCATTTTGTTTTACCATTTAAGCTTAGAATATTTAAATGTGAAAGCTATATTCACTCCGCACTGCAAAGAAAGTTAGGCTATAAAACACCCTTGCCATCAATTAATAAGAAAATACCTAGTTTTTTCTTGCTTTCTGCCACCATTCACTTAATCTTTGCTTGGTAATCTCTACTGTCTTGAAATCCACTGTTCCTTCGCTGTTTCTAAAACCCAATGACTTTATTAAATCTATGTTGTCACATGTGGCCATCTGTCGACAACGCGTAAAACTAATCCGCGTGCGTGTCACAACGGCCTGCTGGGTCCGACTAAAAAAAAAGGAGTAGTTCTTTGCTTAAATTTTTAATACATTTTTGATACACGTCCATAAATGTTGATTTAAGTAAACATTTTTTATGCCACTACTTACATTGCAATTTATAAAAGGATATGTACATTGAAATTTGACATGTTTTTTTTAAACATATAAATGTATACCTAGTAATTAAAGGTTTATCTATTTCTGTATATCTATATATTTAAGTTTTTTTCCTTCACTAGCAAAGATCAATACACCCCTATCTTTTCGAAATGGACACGGCATGTGAACCCCAACAGGGAATGGGAAAACAATTGAAACTCCCCTGGGAATCCCTCCAACCAGCGGCCTAACTGGTCCCAGCTACCCCTACCCGTTCCCCGTCTGGGCATAGTCAAGCCAGTTGACCCCTTAGCTATTCCAGTTGGACTCGTATTGGTAACAGCCGATTCCAACTTGGGACCAGTTAGTTCCAATTGTAACCAGTCGAGATGCCAACCGGTCTCAGACGTTTTGGCATAGGTGCCTTGTATGTAAAGCTAAAGGCGCAGCACCTTTTCTGTGAAATCTTCAAGGCAACATCTTTAACAATTTGAACGAGTGAGGTGACTGCAGCTGACAATCAGCTTTGGTGCTAATGTCAAGTACCGCGTGCAGGTCCTCGCTGGGTTCATGGGCCAGCAAGTGCGGAGCATCCTGGAGAAGATGGCCAGGGCCAAGATCCAGCAGGACCACAAGGAGGCAATGCTCGTGGGACGGCTAGACCATCAAGGGTGCCCCATTGACTGCGCCATGTTGTCTCTTCAGAATTCTCCGACTTTTCCAGCAAAGTTTTGTTAATCTGACCACATAGTCTTTCTAAGAGGCTGGGGAAATTATCGCAAAAAGTTTGTGGGCCTCACATCTGGTAACAAGAAGGCTCCAAAAACAAGGCCCCTTGAAAACTGAGGAAGTTGCTACTTGTGTAAATTGACTCTGAAGAAACCAACAACTAGGCGCTGCACAGTCCGATGGTTCCTTCCGAGTCTGAAGTGGTACAGGGAAATCGGAATTTTTTGTTATAATGTGAATAAACTGTTCTGCATTACAAATCGATTTTGATGTCATTTACTTACATTTGGTGGGGTGCCAATTTGTCTTATACCTTAGTAGTTACATCAACACACTGCATTTGATATCAATCCTGCCCCAACAATAGCTAGCGCACATGGGCCCCTTTTTTCCTTTCTGATCACTCCACAAATAATGCCCATTGTTTCTCTGTGTGCACCAGAGCAACGTAAGAAAGCTAACTGCGAGAGCACTGGCATTTCTCCGCATGCACCGGCGCAGCCTGGAGAAGGTTACCAACAAAGAGCTGGTGCTTTTCACATGCACCGGTGCGATGTGGGAAAACCTACAGCGAGAGCACGAGTGCTTCTCCGCGTGTACTGGTGCAACAAGGAAAAGCTTGACACGAGAGCATTGTCGCAAAGTATTAAGCTTGATACTAGCATTGTATTGAGAACACCACGGTTTGCAGAGACATGGTTCATTACTCCGACAAGCTGGAAGTGCGCTGTGGAGGCATTTGTTTACAGCATTTTCAAAAAAAATTGTTTTACTGTCGAAGGATGTATGGCCATATCAGTAGATTATACAAAAACTTTCCAACACAAAGAATGGAAAGAAACTACAGGGGACTGCTTCCTTCAACCAGCAATGACAGTAATGAATTTTGTTGCTGGTTGAAATAAGTAGTAGTTGTCCCGAGTTAGTATTCTATTCCTTTTGTGTCCAAAAGTTTGAAACCAACACTTTATTCTTATTTTCCTGCTAATCCTTAAATGAATGATTTTCAGAGGCTGCTGGCCCAGATAGCTAACAATTTCTTTGTTTGCATTGTTCAGCCAAGCATCACAGCTACCAGACAACTGGGTTCTAGTTGCCTGGTAGAAAAGCTGCTTTTCTACCAGGCAACTGCACGTGCCGTCTCGATTTTCTTTCTTGAATGGCATGGGATCAGGCCTGGGTGCCATACTGCAGGAAACAAATGATCCGGAGCCCAGGTAGCACTTCCACAAGATGCAGGGAAATTCCTTTTATTGGGAGTGACAATAATAGACATTAATATTTGGCTCACAAATTCATTGCCTGGGTCGACACGGGAGCCACAAATTCCTGCACATCACATGTAGAGTAATTACTACAGGCAACAAACACCTATTGCACATGGGTAATAGCAAATAGTTACAGCCTATGCGATCTGCAATGATGTTACTGCTTCTTGCAGGCATGTCCACCCTGTTTAAAGTAGGAGTCTGTGAAGATGTCCACCGATGCCTTTGTAAACAACTACAGGCAAACTAGAGCTGGACTGTTTCATGTTCCTTCATGTGTAACCAGACATTTCGTATGCTTTCATGTGTGCTCACTGTGCAATACCTCACGTCTCTCGGATTCAGTCATATGATGCCATCGCTCCACCTCACCTTTATATATCTGCATCTGTTGCAATGTACCGTCGCCATTTGGATAATCTTACATTTATTTGTTTGTTAACTTTATGTGTGTTTAGGATTTGTTTTGTTTGCTGGTTTTATTGTTGGTTTTGGTTCACCATAAGGCATCCAAGATAAAGACTGATGGCACCCAAAATAAAGATGATTGTTATTATAAACCTGTTGCTCACCCTCCTAATTCGAGGGCCACAAATGACAGCCCTTTTTTGCCAGCACTATCTACTATCGCTGTAGCGCTGACCACTCGTTTGCAGATATCTCTGGACTAGTCAAGCCTGCCAAATCGTTATTTGCAAAGAAAAGTGGTGTAACATAATTCCTCGTGTCTCTGTGGTACAAGGCAGCGTTTGCCTTTGCCTGATTGACACCTGCACAGAGTCGCAGATACTTTTCCAGAAGCTCTTGTCTCCACTATAATCAACTATATAAAGAACATGACATTGCCACTCTTTCTGAGCATTTGTGCTAACCACTTATCTACACGCTTGAAGCATAAAAGCAGCAATACTATAATATTAGTAAGTTAGCTATAAAAAATTAAACAGTTTGGTCCCTGCATGGGACATCCTGATTCAATCGACTTTTAGATTCAGTGTCCATCCGATCGATTGCAGAAAAGCAGACTGTACCGAATTTCATCTGCAGAGTGCAAAGTTATCTAATAGCATATAAACAAAATGTTGGAAAAAAATTGTTCAGCCCATCTTCATCCCTTGGCCATCCCCCATTGCCCTCGTATAAAGAATTGAGGGCTTAATGTCGCATGCTGCAAATGAAATGATTGGCAGTGGTCATGCACTGACACACATATCGACAGGGTGGAGGATAAAAATCAAGTTGATTTAAATCGAAATCGTGATTTAGACCACAATTTTAATCATACAGGTAAATTACTTCTAAAATGTAATTTAATTACAATTACTTTGCTCCAAAAGTAGTTTAGCTACACTTACAATTAGTACTACCTGAGAAATAATTCATTGCAATGACAAATTACTTTGCTGATGACATCATCAGTGATGATGACGATGCGGGTGTCAGTGACGTCGTCAGTGACGTCACTGATGTCGTCATCAGTGATGATAATGCAAGGATTTCCGGTTGGCACCGGAAATCCTTGCAAAAGTAATTGTAATTGTGCCTCAAAGTTTGTAATTACTGATGCTAGAAACCAAATAAAGTGCAATTGCAACTCCTTTTAGCAGAAAGTTATGAATTACAAATTACCAGAAAAGTAATTACAGTAATTTAATTACTGTAATTGAATGACTACCCAAGTATGATTTAAATACCGATGTTTCAAATCAAACATTTTGATATAAGATATTTTAAAAAAACATTAATTTTACCGCTGGAACCTTAACTATTTTATTGTTTTCAGGTGTATTTATCTTTTCATTCCATGTAAAATAACTATCAAGTAATATTGATATGGGGATAACGAGCAAATATAAGACTTCTTCGAGGCTCAAGTAAATTTTCGAATTGAACGCTCTCTCTACTTTTCAGCTCGTTCTTCAGGTATAGCAAAACAAGGGAAAGGGTAGAGTCAACAAAAGAACTGCGTGTGTGAACAAGCATACAAACTCAAATACCAGCAGAGAGAGGTATAGAATCAGGCAGACAGACTAAAGTATATGTCTCTGGTTGATCTTGCATATTCTAGTTTATTTATTATTTTCAGAGAAATTATATTTCTCTCAAAAAATTATTTTGAGAAAACAGTTTAAATCTAATCAATTATTTTTCCTTTTTTAATTTCGCTAGTAAGAAATCTGTAATTTGGTTAGTTATAAAGTCATGTTCAGTAAATCAATGTGGCCTATTGCCCTAAGTGCTCTTCGGAGAATGAGATTCGCGCATGGATTTCTTGCAGTAAATGTAGATAATTAAGAAGTATTTCTAGGTCGCTTTTCCGCAGTACACAACTTCGTAAGGTGAAGCGCACTTGCGGGTTTTTTTTTGCTTTCCTGCAAAACTCGGTGTTTCAGGGAGAAGCACGCTTATGGAACGTTAGGTCTACTGCTTTCCTATCTTACTGCAACTGACAAGTACATTTGCTGGTTCTGCGCTTTCCCACAAAATACGTGCAAGGGGAAGCGCACTTGCGAGTTACTTGGTCCGCCGCTTTCCCGCCGTCCAGCAAATACAAGGGGGAAACCCTCCTTCCAGGGTACAAGCTCTTTTCTGAGTTTCAAACTGTTCCACAAGACACATTCTCGTAGGAAGAACTGCGTTTGCGGGTCGCGCTATTTTGGATAGCGTGCGTTTTTAATTAGATGCACGCCTGTGGCCTTTTTACTGCACAGATGTCATAGAAAAATGTCCTTCCGGGGGCAAGCAGACTTCAAAGTTAATTGTATTTGTTCCTTGAAACCTCTACTTCAGCAATGTTGCTATTGTGATAAAGCACATGTTTCCTCCGAATTATAAGGTTAGTACAAATAAATGGTGTACAAAACACGTCTTAGCTTCAGCCAAAACTCTGTACTCAGCATACAATGTGTATGTAAAAGAAAACACATGGTGGTATAGATTTCAATGATTAAATCAATATAAAACAGTAATATTAATAAAACTTTGTGGTGAGGAACACTTCAAATGTTAAAATGTAAAGTTGCATAAGTAACGATGTACTAGAATAATGCTTTCCTTTTATTTTTTGCCTGTTTAATAGTTCCTACACTTGGAGAGTTCATTTAATAATTAATAATCGCCACAATTCAGTACCATCTAACCTCTGAAACAATAATTACATTCAGGAAGTCATCTCCAGCTATCCTACTCACCAGTTCAATCGATCATTCCCTTGCAAAGACACATAAGCTACCCTAGCTCGCATAGGACTCCAGCTCGACTGACGCAGGCTTTGCCCTTTCACACATAATTTTTTTTCTGAATAATAATACAAAATTTAAGGTTTCATCAGCAAATTTTAATGACAAGGAGATGGCGGTCTTTGTGTGAAGTATGATTAATAAATGAAAGATTGTGGAGGGAAGGTAAAAAGAAAGGATCAACCAATCTATGGGGGGATAGAGGTAAAAAATTATGGAAGAATAAGCAGAGAAGGTGCATCTGTGTATTGCTTGCTATGCTTCTGGTAATCAGCAATGCGTTGGCGAAGTTGCTTCATCTCGTTGTGAACGGGCTTGTCAAAACTTGGGAAGCCTACGATGTCCATACGGGACCGCATTTTACGTCCGTGGACGAGCTCAGCGGGGGAGAGCTTCGTCGCTGCATGTGGTGTGCTTCGGTAGACACCCAGAAACTCCTCAAGGTTTGTACGAACGTTGGTTTGTTCCTGCAGGATAGTTTGGACGTACTGCTTGAGAATTCTGTTGAAGCGCTCAACCTGACCATTGGCTTGTGGATGGTATGTCGCAGACCGATGGTGGTAAATCCCTCTGGACTTCAGGAACTCCTGGAATATGCGGGATTCAAACTATGGGCCATGGTCAGAAACAATCACCTTCGGATACCATTCCCGGCTGAAGATTCTAATGAGGAATTCACATACAGCTTCAGCCGTAACTTGGTTACAAAGAGCTACCTCTGGCCACTTGCTGAAGTAGTCAACTAGGGCGACTGCAAATCTGAATTGCAATGGAAGTTTGTAAAAAGGTCCGACAATGTCTAGTCCTAGTTGTTTCCATGCACCCGATGGGAATGGAACTGGTTGTAGGGGTGCCGCTGCAGTCACAGCTGTCTTGTCGTTCGTCTGACAGGTGTTGCAGTCTCTAATGTAGGTGTTGACCTCTATGTCCACTCTGGGCTAACAGAAGTGCTGGTGTAAACGCTGCTTTGTCCACTCAGTTCCAGGGTGTGACTCATGAGCTAGATCAATGTGTCGATGCCGTAGCCAAATAGGTGGAACCAACACTTCACCACGTAGTAGTAAGCCATCCACGGAGGAAAGCTCTCCTCGCAACTTGTAGCATGTAGATAGTACTTTATGACGTTGTTCCTCGTGACCCCATCCAGTGCAGATACACTGGATTACTCGAGGCAAATTAGGGTCTTGCCTGGTTTCTTTCTTGATTTCTTCTTGATCGAATGTGCATAGATTGCGTACCGGCAAGTGAATTCTTCCTCGTTGTCACTAAACTTGCTGCAATCCGAAGGATTCGGAGTAGGCAGGCGTGACAGTGCGTCTGCTACGACACTCTTGTTTCCTTTCTGGTAATGTACCTCGTAGTCGTACCTGAGAAGTCTCATAGCCCACCTGGTTGTCCTCATTGGTTGTCAACCGTATCCCGTGTAGAAAGCAAACTAACGAGAGCCTGATGATCTGTCTTGAGCGTGAAATGGCGCCCGAAGAGAAAAACGCGCCATTTCTCGCAGGCCCAAAGGCACGCCAATGCCTCTTTCTTCCCTGCAGAGTAGTTGCGTTCGGCGCTTGAAAGTTTTCACGATGCAGACGACACCGTTCGAATTCCTTCCGGATGTACTTGCTGCAGAACCGCGCTTAATCCGTAATTAGATGCATCCGTTGTGACGAGGGTGGGCAGCACTACGTCAAAGTCAGTGGATCGCTATTTCGTATCAGATCCTTCACAGCAGTGAATGCCTCTTTTGGTGCCTTTTTCCATTAAAAGGTAACATCCTTCCGCAGGAGCACATGCAGAGGCTCCTCGTTGGTCGCAAAGTTTGGTACAAACTTGAGGTAATATGTGAGCAGGCCGAGTAATGATCATAGTGATGTTATGTTTGTGAGGGGTGAGGCCTGCATGATAGCCTCAATATTATCTTCGGATTGCTTGATTCCCTGCGGTGTCAGCTCGTGTCCTAGGAATTGAAGCTGCTGGACTGCAAAAAAACATTTGTGCTGGTTTAGTTTCAAGCCTGCATCTTGAAGGCGTGAAAGAACTTGCCTCAGGCGGGCATCATGCTCTTCTCTTGTGCGCCCGAAAATAAGTACATCATCCAGGTAGACGATGGTGCCTAGAGTATCTCAGAGTATGTAGTCCATCATTTTTTGAAAGGCAGGGGCGGCGGATGCCAGCCCGAAACATACTCTGGTGAACCTGAAGAGACATTCATGCGTCACAAATGCCGTTAGGTCTCTGCTTTCCTCTGCCAGGTCCAACTGGTGATATGCCGATGAGAGGTCTAGCTTGCTGAAGACGCGGGCACCGGAAAGCTGATGAAAAAGTTTTTCGGGGCACGGTAGAGGGTGGGAATCCAAAACTATTGCAGTGTTCGGCTTGCGTAGGCCTACACAGAGCCGCATCTCCCCATTCTTCTTGCGGGCCACTACGATGGGAGACACCCACTCCGAAGCATCGATGCGCTCGGTAACCCCGGAGTGTTCCAGCTTCACCAGTTCCTCAGAAACTTTCTCGCGCACTGCGAAAGGTAGTCTTGGTAGCTTTTGTTGGAAAGGAGCGACGGAATCTTTTGTCTTTACCTTATGTACAAATCCTTTCGCGTGACCTAATCCCTCGGAGAACAGATGGGGGAAGTCTTGTGTGATCTCTGGAAGGTTTCTCGCGGAGACCGTTGCCACCTGACCCCCGGTGGGAGGAGCAAAGTTTAGTTGGATGTCCAATGCACGTAAGGCGTTTAGGCCCATGACAGCCGCGCCTGTTCGTACGGCGTGAAATGTGCAGGTGCTGCGTCTTTGAGCGAACTGCACCGGTGCGTCGAATTTCCCCAGAACGGGAATGTCTTTTCCGGAGTAGTCCAGAAGTGTTGTACTCGAACATTCCAACTTGTAAGAGTGGAAGTGTCTTCGGTAGACGTCTTTTGGCAGGATTGAAACGGATGAACCCGTGTCGACTAAGCATTTGGTGGGAACATGTGCCAGATGTATCTCACACGTAACCGATTGTTTGGTAAAGCTGGTAGTTAGCACCTGGACTTGGTCGTGCGCTTGTTCCACTCTTCGTACATGGAATTTTGCTTGTGAAACTCCCTGCTTGCAAACGGAGGCGAAGTGTCCCTTCTTGTTGCATTTTCTGCAAGCTTCATTTTTTGCCAGCACTTAGGATGGTCCGCCATGTGGTGCGGTGACCCACATCTCTAACAAGTGCCGGACAACTTGCTGGGACTTGCCCTCGAATTCTTGGCTTTTATTTTTGCCACTTGTGAACTGGATCCCTCTTCCGTTAAGAGCTTGGCCTCCTTCATCGCTTGCTCAACTTGAGAGGCGATGGCAAGAGCAGATTCCAGGGAAAGTTCAGTCTCTAGGAGGAGTCCTAGAGTCCGAACGCCTATGTCAGACAGTACAGAAAAACCAGCTGCTCCATCTCGTGCTCCATTCGTATTCCCCTTCCTCTTCGTCCTCGTCTACCAGCAGCCAGGATCAGCTTGTAGACACAACAGAGAGTATACGCTGCTATTTAAAAGAGTTGCAGGACGGTGGGGGCGACGCGCTCACTGAATGAGTCGAGTATCACATTCGTCCCCTTCTGTGTTCCTGAGTCTCGGGTTTTATTACCATGTATCACATTCTACTCTGATAACACTCTACGCATTCTGTGGTCCGGTCAGCTTTAACCGTGAGTGTGTCATATGGTGGGCACACCTTTTCAGTACTGCTCGGTTTGATCGAAGGCGCAAGTGTCAACACCTACGCAAAAATCAGCCTCAGAAGAAAAAACTAAATCTGGTTCTACACAAAAACGAGCACAAAAAACAAATGCATAATATGGAAAATTAATATGCAGGATTACAAATTGAATTAAATCCCAGTTACAATTCTTTGCTTCAAGTTGATTCCCAGTTAGGTCCCCATTGGTCCCCAACTGGAACCGGCATATCTCAGTAGTAGTTACTCCAAGTGAACCCAGTTTCAAATCTAACTGACGTACCCGCAACGACCCCTCCTCCCCCCTCCCACCCCCGTTCCCTCCCGGGGTTCCGCGGGGGGTCCCGTTCAACCTTCTTGCAGCTGGGTTATGCACACTTACCACCTGTAACTGAGAACCTTAACGTAACTCAGCTGTTGGCTCGTTGAAAACTACTCATTAGGTGCGATAATCAATGATTTGGGTCACGGTTAAGGTCTTTGCAACAGCGAACACCCATCCAAGCGCGCGGGCGCACTCGGCCGACCGTCACTACCGCCGGTCACGCTGGTGCAAGAAAGCATTGAGCGTCGTGCTATGTTCCGCTCGCTGGCAGTGTAACGAAGGCTACGGGCACGAAATCAGCTCCGAGACGTTTTTCTCACAGGACGAGCGCCCGGGCTGGAGGAGCGTGCAATGTACAATGCAAGGGACAGCCGATTCGGAGCACACGACCGCACGCGACGCACGCGCTAGGGCCACGGCAGCCACGCCCACAATAATAACGTCACGTGACACAAAGAAAATAAAAATTTATTTATATGCATTAATATTATTTTTGTAACTCATAACTTTTGTAAGGCTGCGTTTAAAAAGTTGTAAATAAAGAAATGTTGCGACAAAAATGTTTAGTCACGTGACCTTTTACTGTAGAGCTACATTAAAATCTAATTAGTTTATTTTTATTTGTATTTATTTTAAAAGGCACATTATATTATGTATGTAATAATGATTTATATCAGCTATTAATAATTAACAGTGTGACGTCACTTCCGTTACGTCACTTCCGGCGTCGGAGGAGTGATTTGCACACCGATATCATTCGTTCGACGGGCGTCGCAGGAAGTGCGGCCATTGCTGTAACGCAGAATTCGCGAGACCCTTATTGCAAAAAACCATGGCGCGTCCTGCGTCGCTAGCTTTAGAACAAAGCCACGATGCTCGCTGCACTATTAGGCACGTTCATCGGCAACGAATGGTGTAGTAGGCTTTCGCTTTGGGGTCTTACCTCGCTTAAACCACAAAGTAGGAGCGATGATCCCTCCATTTTTTCTAGATAGTCTTCTGGTTCTGAGTGTTATTGTGATAGGCCTCTATGGAGGACCCTTTTCTTCCTCTCGCCCCCTCCTCGCCCTTTGGGTGAAAGGGGGGGGGGGGGGGTAAACATACCATCGACAGTTGGCGACCGGCCGTCTTAGCCGCTAACGACTGGCAACATTGACCGGCGCCGCGTTGTCGGCGGGAAACACCTGTGTAAGAGGTTAAGCCGTCCTCTTCCCGCTGAGGGAGCCTCTTCCAACGAAGAACGTTTGAGGAATCAGACGGAATACCTCTCGTCTTCGGAAGCCCCCTATTCTTCAGTCCAGACTCGACGACGGTGGCAGCCCAAGAGGGACAAGGTGCCACCGTTCAGGGACGTCTACGGGTGCGAGCTGGGCGCGTCCGCGAGGGAGAAAGACTTGGGCGGGGCTCGGACTCAGGGAGCGGACGCTTCACTATCATTGCCTGCGAACATTACTGCATCGACTCCCTACTAAAGGGAAGGGAGGTGGGAGGTAAAGCGACCCCTTTAAAGTGAACAGCAAGCCACTGTGAGAGTGTGCTCTCAGACGATCTAAATACTTCTGTAGATATGATTAAACAGTTTATTCTGACACCCCCCCCCCCCCCCCACCTCCCCCCATCTCCTGATGCTCCCTCCTGGAGTCATCTTTCGGTTCCTGTCCTGGCCTGGAGAATCCCACCTTCGCAACTACAGGTTGGCAGCGGTGGGATGACGTGCCTGATCATGGTTCCCGGTACAGGAGGGTGCTTTGCAATTTTTTTATTTGCCAGACCTTTTGCTCACTGTTAGGTACGCGAGGGAAGGGTTGCCGTGTTTGACTTAGAACAAGCGAAGTTCAAGCTGACTGAGTTAGATAGGGAAGGGACATTACGACACTCCGGACCATGAATGTGAGTAAGCTACGCATTCCGGAGTCGGTGGCGGTATGCCAGGAGCTTGGCATAAGCGCGGGACAGACAAAAAAAAGGAAAGCCGATTGTGAAGCTCGTCCGCGAATTAGAGATGTCTGACGTGAGGCTTCTGGAGGATTAGGAGCTGATTCAGGAATGGGACGGAGTGAGCGAAGGTATAAAAGCAAGAGCGGGACGAAAGATCTGAAAAGCAAGAGCGGGACGAAAGATCTGAAAAGCAAGAGCGAAAGGACTAGCTGAAAAAGGGCTTTAGCTTGAAATGTTGAAGGATTGAGTCTCGTAGGCGAATGGTAGTAGTAGGTTACAGACTCAAATTGCATAGCAACGACGTTTCCTCACTAGTTTGCGTATGAGAGTGATCCGAAGCCACGAGAAAAAAGACAGATTCTTCGATTTGACTGAAAACCAGCGTCTTTCTGCTGACGGGATGACCGACCCCGTTTCGCACAACGCCATTTCCAAGCGTTGCAAGTTGGAAGGGATGGCGAACCCGCCAAAGAAAGGGGGAGGCCTCTCAAGCATCTGGCGTGTGCTTCCTGGAAGTCAAAGGCGAAACCAGCTTGGTGAAAACGCCGCGGAAGTCCACCCGACTCGAAGAATGAGCACGAAAAAGGAGACGTCAGTGGGTAGGGAGGCAGAGCAGGATTTGGAGTGTCCTATCCACCACACGTGGGACTCAGAGAGCAATGTTCTCAATCTGTCACAAGTTCTGCGAATATTTTTTTTTTCTTTTTGTATAATGCTGTTAGAAGTTGAATGCATGAAGTGATTACTCAGCGTCTCTTTGCATGTAATATCCTTTTGTGTTCTGAATGGATGTCCTGCTGACAAATTTTAGACGGGCCCCAGACCTCGTCAAGCTGCCACTGGCAGCTTTTTGTCTAGGGTCTCTGTTGGCTTAAAGGCCGTAAATAAAACGATTGATTGATTGATTGATTGAAGCCCGCAGAGTCAGCGTTATCCGATCTGCCCCGAACGATTCTGATGAGCAGCGTCACCAGAGGCGCGACGCGTCAAGCCAGAAGTAGCTGTCATCGAGGCCGGAAAAGGGAAAACGAAGTGGCGACCGTCCTCAGGACCCATCTACCGGCGGCGGTGGCGAGATCAAGGGATCCAGCCGAGGCGCGGATCAGTTCAGGCTTCACAAAAGATATTTGAGCCAGGGGCTCTCACGGAAGTCACCCTCTTCAAACTGGCCTTTCAAGCAGAAGGAACAGAAAATGAGGCTGGGCAGGGTCAGCGTCCTCTGATCTTGCCCGAATGCTTCTGTTGAAAAACGTCGCCGGAAGCTCGACGACGGCTCGTCCAGCCAGCGGCAGCTGTCGTCAGTGGCGTACCAACTTGTTTTTGAGGGAGGGGGGGGGGGGGGGGGCAAACTAGACCTCCCACCGCCCCCCTTCTCCCAGGGCCGACGGGTGGTGCCCTTGGTTTCCGTTGAGCGCCGCCGGCCAGTGTCTGCCCTGTCCAGTGGCGGCTGTTTCAGAGGGGCGGGGGGGGGGGGGGGCAAAACATACCTTGCCCCCCCCCCCCCCCGGTTGTACGCCCATGGCTGTAGTCGAGGTCGCCAAAAGAAAAGCACGAAGGCGTTCATCCCAACGATACACCAGCCGGCGGCGGCTGCAAAAGCAAGGCATCCAGCGGGAGCACCAGGTTGGTCGGCAGAGATCAGAAGCAGAGTCGCTCGGAAACTTCGTTGCCATCGCAGAACGATTTCGGTTGTTCGTCCAAGCAGATAATAAAGCAAACCAAGAGGCAGCCCAGGATCAGCGTCCTCCGATAGGATACATACGTTTCCAATGAAGGGCATCATAAAAGATTCGACGAAGGCAGATCCCGCAAAAGGAAGCTGTCTTCGAGGTTGGGAGACGGAAGTCGTGTGGATATTTAACCCAAGGAGCTATCAACAGACCGCGGCTGCGAAAGCAAGGGACTCAAGAGCGCGGTAGCTCAGCTTGTCAAAAGAAACGATGTACCAACCCAAATCTCACTATGGATGCAAGGGACTCAGCAGCGAAATGGAGGAGCCGATTCCGGACCGGCGCGAAGACCCAAGGCGGGGGGGTTCCGAGGAATCACCAGGATTATGGCACTGGAAATCTGAAAGCGAAAATTCAAAGGCCGACATGAACGTGTCGTCTACTCGAAAGACCAAAAATAAAAGGCCGCGCGGGGTTGGTGACTTCCAATCCGGCCCGGAATCTTTCAAGGAACAATGTCACAAGAAGCTCAATGTGCGCAACTCCATGCAGGAAGAGAGAGCTTTCGTCAAGCCTGGGAGACGGAAGCCACAAAAGTATCCATCCAATAAGGCATCAACTGACAGCGTCTGGAAGAGCTAGAAACACAGCTTTGACACCAGGAGCCAAAGCTGAACAAACCAGGAGGTCCGAGGCGAGTACCTACTGAACTCTGTTTTCCTAGATGCAGACATGGGAGCGAGGACAATACAGGATTGAAGACTTCCAGGTCGGGTTAGAAAGCGCAGGAGTGCTCAAGGAGATAGCCGCGTGCGGGTTATTCCAGATGAAGCAGGTGTGGCTCGTGACGCTTAAGTCTGCCGCTGCCAAAGAGAAGTTAGCAGCCGTTTAAGCTTTCGAGGTGAAAGGCAGGCGGTGCATCATCATTGACCCCGACAGGGCAGAGGTGCGCCTCAAGCTGCACTGGATCCCGCTTTACATGCCAGACGACTGCGTAAAAAAAGCTCTGGAGTCCTACGGCAAAGTCGAGGGAATCTCCAGAGAAACCTGGCACGTGGGTGGATTCGAGGGAGTCCAGTCGATCACGAGGACTGTGAGGCTAACCCTGAAGGAAAACGTCACCGCCGAGCGCCTGCCTCATCAGCTCCGCCTATCTGGCTGCTCGGCGCTGGTTCTAGTACTAGGACGAGTGCCACTCTTCCTTCGCTGCCGCAAGACCGGGCACATTCGGATGGAATGTCGCGCGCCTCGCTGTGAGGGCTGCCAACGCTACGGGCACACCCGAAGTGAATGTGCGAAGACGCACGCTGACGCGGCCCACGCGAACGTGGTCGACGGCCTGGCGGAGCACATCATGGACCAGGACGAGGCGGAAGCGGCGGCGGGAGCGGCCGGGAGGACCGACGTCGACCTCGAGCCTCGCGGTCAAGCTGGAACAGCAGCGAGCACCTCAGCCCCACCGCAGGCCCCGGTGGTCGTCGCTCCGACGCAAGAAGCGGGGGGCAGCGAGCCTGCTCGTTTTCCGCCACCCCAGAAATCCGAAGGCAAAGATGACGACCTGCACCGGGTGTCGTTTGACTTTGCCCAGTGCGCGGACTCCGAGAAAGGCAACGTAGCCATGTAAGTCGTGGCTAGGACCGTCAAGCGACCCCTTCCGCCTGCGGACGCACAGGATGGTGACCATCCAATGGGCCTTCAGGAGATGGTCCAGGACAGGTGGAAGGTGGTCACGTACAAGAGGTGCAAGCACCACGGAAGACCTCCGGCCCTGGCCGGAGACAAGCCTCGACAGGACCCGCGATGAAGCCTTCGGCAAGGAGAGCTCCGCTTTGTGAGTGAGGTTCTTTTGTTGTTGTTTTTTGTTTCTTTCTCGTCAGACGGACATCACCGCTGCACGATCTTGCCTTTCTTTGTAATTTTCGCTAGATGGCCCTCAATTTCGCAACCCTCAATGTTCGAGGGTTAAACTCGAGAAAGAAGCGATATCAGCTGCAGCGATTGTTATCTGAGCGAAGCCGGATTTTCTTGCTGTGCAGGAGACGAAAATGGAAAGTGATAACTACATTGCTTTTGCGAAACCTACCGCGTTAGCCACGCGGTAGGTTTTTCGGGGGGGAAGGGGGGGGGGGATGTTTTCTTTTCTTAAAAAAGTCTGTTAATCTTTCCGATCTGCATGTGACTGTAGATGAACGGGGTCGTTTTATTTTGTGCGATTTCATTTTGGCAAATGTTCAGCGGCGGGTTATTTGCGTCTATGCCCCGAATAATGCAGCGGACAGAAAACAGCTTCTGCAGCTCCTAACCAGTTACGTAGCGTGTGACAGATCAGTTGTACTGATGGAGGATTTCAACCGCGTTTCACAGAACGCGACAAGTCCTCTCACGCTAGAAGAAGTGACAATAGCGTGAACCTTTTGAAAGATATTGTCACGGGTGGTAACCAAAAACAGGAAAAAATAAACGTTTAATGTGGCGAACTTGTGCCAAAAATAAGAGGGTACAAAAGATAGTAAGAAAGCGTCGCGCGCGTCGAAGTCGGCGTAGCAGCAGAGTCGAACACTGGGGCGAGACTGGCTCCGGCATGCCACGCGGAGCCCCTTTTGTACACGCGTGGGCTTCTGGAGCATTCGGCCTAGAACGTTTGGCTCGTAGAACATTCGTAACATGGATCGGACGAGAAGGTTCTCGAACTTACGAGAACGCCATGTAGAAGGAATAAATAAAAGAAGATTCCACTACCTGGAATCGAACCCGGATCCTTCGCGCGTCAGTCAAGCACGCTATAACCACTCGGCCACGCACGCGCTCGCTCGGCAATGCGCGTGGCAATATGATCGTCTCTTGTGGCCTAGACGACGTGGGCACCTCGTGCGCCCCATAGCACTGCTTGAAGTACACCCATTTTCAAGCTACCTCCCATGCCCGTCTCAACCGCATTTATTTATCCTGCGACATGTTACAGCAAGCGCATGAATATGACGTCCAACCCATTTTTTCACTGACCACTGCCTTGTAACCGTTAAAATAGGGAAAAAGAAAAACGAAACCTCAAAGTTTCACTGGCACCTCTGGAAAATGAACAGAACTCTACTAAAGGATGAACAGTTTATTGACAGTGTTACCGGACTGTTGCAGCATATGAGCGAAACGGAGAGGGAGTTGAACGAGGCGTGGGAGCTATTTAAAGAGGAAATTAAATTGGCAGCGATCGAAAGGTCTAGCAAGATTCAGTTCCAACGCAGAGAGCGTGAAAAACATCTAAGACGTAACCTAGATGCACTTTACCGATTAGAAAACCAAAACCCTGGAACCAGCATGGGTCATATTCGGAACATTAAAGCAGAACTAGACAAATTATACCTGAAGAAATACAGAGGAGCTGTCATACGCTCACGGTCTGAGAAATATCTTTTCGGAGAAGAACCCACCAAGCGGGCCTTGTCCGACGAAAAAAGGTAGGTTTTGGCGAAGGAGATTCGTGAAATAGATTTCAAAGGAACAGCCAGTAGTGACCAAAAAACAATTCAGCAATGCTCCGTCAATTATTACGCTAAGCTTTTTGGCGAAAAGCCGACTCCCAAAGTATTTGCAGACCTCGATAATTATCTTACGCTCATGCCTCAGCTAAGCGAGGACGCGAGAAGATGGCTGGAAGGGGACATCACCATAGGAAAGATTGAAAAAGCTATAGATTTGCTAACACGACAGAAGACACCGGGGCCGGACGGTCTCGGCGCAGAATTTTACCAAACCTTTAAAACGTCCGTCAGCCCTTTGCTGCTTTCAATATATTAAGAAACATACACAAAACACAGATTACCTCGCTCATTTGCAGAAGCTCACACCATCTTTATACCGAAATCAGATGACATGGTCAGAAGACGCACATGTAACAGGCTACCGGCCTATCTCTCTGTGTAACACAGATTATAATATTTTTACCAAAGTACCCACGCGCCGTCTACAGGTTGTTATCCGCAACCTTGTCGGCGACCACCAAACTTGTGGTATGCAAGGGAGGTCCATACAAACCAACATACACGTCGCAAGGAGCATTCTGGAAACAGTAGGGAGAGGCCGCGTAGCTATGATTCAGTTGGATTTTGAAAAAGCCTTTGATAAAGTGCGCCATGACGTTCTTACGCGGATTTTATCTCACGTAAATGTCGGGGAAATAATTTTTTTTTTTTTTTTTGGGGGGGGGGGGTCGTGACAATGGCTTATAACAACTGTGGGACGAGGCTGATAATAAATAATTGTTTATCAAAACGCATGGGAGTACAAACATCAGTGCGGCAGGGCTGTCCTTTGTCGCCGTTACTGTTTTCGCTCTGCCTAGAACCTTTCTGCTTGAAAGTTGCAGCTTGCAAAAGCACCCGAGGCTTCACCCTAAACGCGGTCGAAGTCAAGGTCTCAGCGTATGCTAATGATGTTGCGATTTTGTGCTCCGACAAAGAAAGCATAACGGAAACCGCGCGGATAACAAGAGAGTTCTGTGATGTCACTGGGGCCACAGTTAATTGGGGAAAGTGTTGCGGGCTCTGGCGCGGGAATTGGGTCTCAGAACCTCAGTCTTTTGCAGGTTGGACGGACACCCCGACCACCTATCTCGGGGTGCCGTTACAACACTACAAAAATAGCATGCAATATTGGGCCAAAGTTCTAGGGGATTTGAAATCAAAGGCAACCTCCTCGGAAAACCGTGATATATTGATATTTACCCGTGCCACAGTGTGCAACATTTTTCTCGTCGCAAAACTTTGGTACGTGTTGCAGATGCTGGCATGCAAGCGTACGAACATACAAAAGTTCACTGACTATTCACCACTTTTGTCTGGAATGCCAGCTGGGAGAGGACGCGGCGGGATAACCTTTTCCGCCGCGTCAAAGTTGGTGGACTGGGACTCACACGCTTGTTTGTGAGACAGTTGGTCTCACGATTCGCTTTTCTTCGAGACCAGACCCATCCTTTCTCGCGAACTGTTATCCAGATAAAACGGGCGAACGCAGTGCCCTCCATGTTAGTAACAAGCGACTTTGGTGAACCTTCGAGGTCTTCTGAAAGAAGTGAAAGATGCTGCCTCGTTTTTATAAACACGATTTTTTATGGAGTACCTAGAAAGCGTACAGAAAAAGAGATTGTCGTGAGATTTGATTGAAATGCTTTTTCCCGCGCCCCTGTATTGCACTGTTTAGAGTCATTGTCCAGGGCAAAACGTATTGTGTCGCGTGAAAAAAAAAAAAAAGTTTGTCCCTCCCGCAGTCCAGTCCTTTTTCTTCAAACTACATAGTGGCACTTCACCTGTCAAGCCGTGGTTGAGGGAAAGAGGGTTTTTTGTTCCCTGGTCGGTTGACTGCCTTTTGTGCAGGGCACCAGAAGCAACTGAACAAATTTTTATTTATTGTTGGGATGCGGTGTTTGTGTGGGACATTCTACAGAAGACGTTGAAAAAGGACCTGACTATAACCTGTGAAACTATTCGTTTTCTGCCAGTCGAAGAAGGCGACGCGGTTCCTTATGATTTATTTATGGTACTTGGTTGTTTTAGTTTGTGGAAAACCCGGATGGAACTGCATCATGCAAACCTGCACATTACACCTGCGCGGCTTCATTTTATTGATTTGGTAACGCAGCTACAGTCTGTGTACTGCAGGTCTCCCGACACTACGCCCGACTGGGCGCACTTGTTTGTGTCGCTGAAAAATATGAGGGAATTTTAGTTAGCCCACGAGTTGTTGGCCGGTTTGTGTGTGTATTGACTTAGCATTCGTATGCTGCATTCTGTGTTCAATAAAGAAAAGAAAAAAACGACAAAGGCTGCACAGCGGTGCTGCTCTATCTTAGGGTATAGAAAGTCATACTGTCACTAGCTTAGTTTTATGTGTTAGTTTGCGGTGCCTCCTTTTTTTTATTGTCTCGTTGAATCCGGTATTTCGGTGCGACGGCGGCAGCTCTCTCCCTCGGCGCAGATGCGAAAGCTCGGCATCGAGAAAGAGACTTGCCTCCCTTTGACCGACCTGCAGGCATACCTCGGCAAACCTCACTCATGAGGGCCCTCACTCACCCTCACTCACCCTCATCTTCACAGGTGAGGTGAGGGTGAGTGAGTTTCTGAGCCAGGAAAATTTCATGAGTGTGAGGGTGAATGAGGGCCGTGAGGGCTGTGAGGGCGGTGAGGGCCGTGAGGGCCGTGAGGGCGGTGAGGGCCGTGAAGGCCGTGAGGGCCATGAGGGCCATGACGGCGGTGAGGGGTATGAGGGCCATGAGTGCGTGAGGGGCGTGAGGGCAGTGAGTGGCGTCATGAGTGCGTGAGTGGTGTGAGGGCGGTGAGTGCGTGAGGGGTGTGAGGGCCATGAGTGCGTGAGGGCATTGAGTGGCATGAGAGGCGTGAGGGCCGTGAGGGCCGTGAGGGCCGTGAGGGCGGTGAGTGCATGAGGTGTGTGAGGGCCATGAGTGCGTGAGGGCGGTGTGTGCGTGAGGCCCCCTTCAGATCGAGCATCTTTCTCAGCAATTTTGGTGTTAATAGCGGGTTGTTCTCTAGCTTTCCCTAGATCGACACGAATTGCAGAGATCGGGTCCGGCTCGAAATAAGCAAGCAACTCGGAGCAATTCGAATACGTTTAAAGCGGCTGCATCCAATCAGGGACGCAAAATTTTCACGTGATACCTCGTGCCGGCGATGATGACACCGAAAGACTTGGTTCTGGTTTGAAATCGATCGTTTTTTGGAAATAAACTGTTTCAGAAAGGTGCATTAGTATTCTTAACGAGATTTAAATGCATAAAAACACGTTTATAACGCGTAATTGTGTCTAAATAGTGCAAGAAAAATAAAATTTTATGATGACGATGGCAAATTGCAGCAATTGGTTGCTGCGTGTGATCGCGGGCGGCCCGTGTTGCTGGTGTTGCGACGTAAAGTTTCTGGGCGAAATTTCCCCATCTGAAGCTGGCCCCGAGTGGCGTGAGGGTCATCAGGGCGTGATGGGTGTGAGGACCGCAAAGGCGGTGAGTAGCGTGAGGGCGATGAGTGGCGTGAGGGCGGTGAGTGGCGTGAGGGTGGTCAGTTGCGTGAGGGCGGTGAGTGGCGTGAGTGGCGTGAGGGCCGTGAGGGCCGTGAGGGCCGTGAGGACGGTGAGGACGGTGAGGGTCGTGAGGGCCGTGAGGGCCGTGAGTGGCGTGAGGGCTATGAGCGCCCGAGGGCCGTGAGGGCGGTGAGGGCCATGAGGGCGGTGAGGGCCGTGAGGGCGGTGAGTGGCGTGAGGGCGGTGAGTGGCGTGAGGGCCATGAGTGAGCGAGGGGCGTGAGGGCCGTGAGGGCGGTGAGGGGCGTGACGGCCGTGAGGGGCGTGAGGGCCGTGAGGCTCAGTGAGGGTGAATGAAGGGCTGAAGGTGAGTGTGACTGTGAGGGTGAGGGTGAGTGAGGGGCCGAAGGTGAGTGTAGCTGTGAGGGTGAAGGTGAGTGAGGGGCTTAGGTGAGTGTGGCTGTGAGGGTGAGAGTGAGTGAGGGCGGCCTAAAATGCCGACCTCTGCCTGCAGGAAAGCAATGAAATCGGAAACGCGTCTAAGCCCTGGAAGGAGGCATTTTCCCTACAAAGCGGTGCAAAGCGGACCAGCGGCCCACTGAGTAACCCGCAAGTGCGCTTTTTCTCAGTATCTTGTGCTTTTCGGAAAAACGGAAAAAAATCTTATGGGCGCTTCATCCTACGTTAGGATACATTGCGCAAAAGCGAGAAACCGCAAGTGCGCTTCTCCCCACGATCGTATGCTTTGCGGAAAAGCGAACAGAAATCTTAAAGGAGCGGTGCAACGATATCAAATTGGAATGTTTTTCACTTAACACGAGCTTACTGGCACTAGTGGGACTCTAGGATACTCGCAGGCGACGCCACTGGCCAAGAAACTCCTTTGTTGCGCTGTAATTTCAAGGACAAAAGCGATCATTTTCATTCAATCTCGCCTGTGCAAAATCTGATGACGCATCGTGGGGATCGCAGTACACCCCAATAACGATATTTGAACGCGGTTCATAGATTGGACCCGAGCATTGCGTGGGCACTCGATTTGGGCTCGTGATAATTACTATAGTCGGATGCAACCTGAGAACAATCTTTTAGCTCCACCCACAAGTGCATTGCGCCCATCTGAAGTGCCTCCGCCGTCGAGAAAGTAGTTCGCTAGCAACGTTGCTTTTTCTTCCTCCAGAAAACGTGTCATAAACTACTACAATATTTATTTAATTCATTCAGGACATTTAAATAAGTTAAAATACATTTTTGTCAACGAAATAGCTGTTTAGTAAAGAAAGAAAGTCATGTCCAATGCACCGTCTTCCCAATTCATTTTCTGTCCAAGATACTGTCTAACATACCGTCTAACATACCTCTCAGCAGTGCTAAGCCTCGCGCCCGCTTCGAAATTTTCGTTGGCGATAGCGTCGCTGGATTCTCACGTTGTCACGCAAAAACTGCTGCAAACGCAAGCCGATAACATTAAGATTTCGTCGCGTAACCTCGGGCACGTAAAACACGGTGCAAAAAAGCTGAATAATTGTCACGAGAAACTAGCGTCGCGTTGCTAAGGCCAACAGCTATGTTGAGCTTTTTTTTTTTTTTCAAAAGGATCGTGATTGGTCCACGGACTCGTGACGTTATGAAAACGATTGGCTGGCATTTCTCGGCGTAGGATTACATTTTCCTCTGAGAGGCATTTCCGGATGCAACCTGAGAACAATCTTTTAGCTCCACCCACAAGTGCATTGCGCCCATCTGAAGTGCCTCCGCCGTCGAGAAAGTAGTTCGCTAGCAACGTTGCTTTTTCTTCCTCCAGGAAACCTGTCTTTAACTACTACAATATTTATTTAATTCATTCAGGACATTTAAATAAGTTAAAATACGTTTTTGTCAACGAAATAGCTGTTTAGTAAAGAAAGAAAGTCATGTCCAATGCACCGTCTTCCCAATTCATTTTCTGTCCACGATACTGTCTAACATACCTCTCAGCAGTGCTAAGCCTCGCGCCCGCTTCGAAATTCTCGTTGGCGATAGCGTCGCTGGATTCTCACGTTGTCGCGCAAAAACTGCTGCAAACGCAAGCCGATACCATTAAGATTTCGTGGCGTAACCTCGGGCACGTAAAACACGGTGCAAAAAAGCAGAATAATTTTCACGAGAAACTAGCGTCGCGTTGCTAAAACCAGCAACCATGTTGAGCTTTTTTTTTTTTTTTTTTTTTCAAAAGGATCGCGATTGGTCCACGGAATCATGACGTCATGAAAACGATTCGCTGGCGTTTCTCGGCGTAGGATTACATTTTCCTCTGAGAGGCATTTCCGGTTTTTTTTTTAGCTTGCAACCGACTATAGCTCGAGAAGCATTCGGGTAGTGGCCCGTGTCCAATTGCTGCAACAACGACAATAGCCGAGCCATAACAATGTCTGGAACTCAGCGGTGTCCTCTGCTTTGCCAACACCAGCGCGTGGCTATGATCAACATTGGCGGCATATAATCGGCTCCAGATCACGTGGCCGCTTGTTGTGGCTGCGAGTTGAAGGGGTGAACGCTGCTCGTTTTTCTTTAATTTTTTTTTCTGGGACTTCTCTTGCGTGGGGTGAAAAACTGACGCGCGTTTCATAGGTCATTAATGGCAGGGATCCGTTCTAAGTGGTATTTGCGCAAAGTACAAAAATTATTGCATCGCCCCTTTAAAGGAGCGATGCAACGATTTTTGTATGCTGCGCAAATACCACTTAGAACGGATCCCTGACGTTAATGACCTGTGAAAGACCCGTTCGTTTTTCACCACACGCAATCGAAGTCGCAGAAAAAAATAACGAAAAACGAGCAGAGTTCACCCCCTCAACTCGCAGCCAGAACAAGCGGCCACGTGATATGGAGCCGATTATATGCCGCCAATATATATCATAGCCATGCGCTGGGGTTAGCAAGGCACAGGACACGCGCTGAGGTCCAGACATTGTTATGGTTCGACTGTTGTCGCCATTGCAGCTATTGGACACAGGACACTACCCGAATGCGTCTCGAGCTATTGATTATCACGAGCCAAAATCGAGTGTCCACGCCATGCTCGGGTCCAATCTATGAGCCGCATTCAAATATCGTCACTGGGCGGTACTGCTACCGCCCAGCTACGTCATCAGGTTTTTCGAAGGAGAGATTGAATGAAAACACTCGGTTTTGTCCTCGAAATTACAGCGCAACAAAAGAGTTTTCTGGTCAATGGCGTTGCGTGCGAGTATCCTTGAGTAGTAGGTGTGCCAGTAAGCTCGTGTAAAATGAAAAACATTCCAATTGAATATCGTTGCACCGCCCCTTTAAGGGCATTTCACCCTACGTCAGGATACATTGCGCAAAAGCGAGAAAACCTCAAGTGCGCTTCCTCTCAGGACAGTCTGGTTTGCGGAAAAGCGAAAACTAATCTTAAAGGGCAACTCCGCTTCACTCTTGGTTTTGAAAAAAAAAAGAAACAATGCAGTCCTCTTCAGTATCGCCTAGGAAGAACACACATCAAATATTACGACGCAGTTGTATGTAAATGTTTCTTAAGCGGTCCGGCAAACTTTGCAACTCTCCAAGTTTCCGAAATCGGCTGACTCGAGCGGGCGAATTCAGGCGCAACCAACAGCGCAGTCAAGGCTACGGCATGGGCGTAGACAACATTGAGCTGAACGTCATCACCATTTCCCTCTTTTGCTTGGTTTTACTTCTCCGGGCAAGCGTAGCGGATGCCGTCAGCAACGTTACCTCTCGGCGCTCAGCGGTGTCCACGCGATCGGCGTCAGGCGCCTGCGCAGCGCGCTTCGTGGGAGCCGTCCGGCCGCCCCGCTGTGGTCCTGCCGTTACCGCCGTTTCCCGCGTCACAACCGCCATCGTCATCTCACGGGTTGTGATTTTTGTCTCTCGCATTTCGTCCATACTACGTACACCACGTGCGAAGACTTATGCCGCAGTTGTGCAGACGTCATCGAATGTCGTAGACACTAAAACGTGGTAAAGAGTGCGGTGCAGACGCCCGCCCCAATCCCGCCCGCGTGTCGTTGCGTTGATGATCACGTGACTTTTCGTACCACGTGATGGCCATGTTCTTAGCGGCCCGAGGGCAATGTTGCCGGACGGAGCCGAAGTTTCGGTTTGGATTTTCGCTCGTGTTTAAAATTATATTTAATAATATATATCCAATTTTTCGAGGAGCAAACGACGTAGTGCCTTTTACTAGGGCTTTTTAATGCGAAATCACTCATTATCCAGAAATCTTCGGAATTGAGAGGAGTAGCCCTTTAAGGGCGCTTCACCCTACGTTAGGATGCATTGCGCATGAGCGAGAAAACCGTAAGTGCGCTTTACCCTACAATATTGTGCCCTGGCCCCTTCGGGAAACCGACTTCTGGGGAATTCGCCTGGTTGATATGCAGCAATTCAAAAGGGGGGGTGTTACGATGGTTATAAGATAAAAGCTAGCGCCATCTGTGACCATGGGGCATGTGGGAATAAAAGACGCGCTGCGTACGGGCGCGGGGCCGCGCCGCAGTGGATCTTGCGCCAGGAACGACATTCGACGTGTTTTTGATCCATTCTTCTTATTACGACATAAGAACTGGCAACGTGGGTAAATCACAAATTTAACCAGCTTACAAGATGTCTGAATGCGAAACCCTGGATGCTTTCGGCCCCGAGAATAAACAATGGCGAAAATACTTGGAACGAATAGGAGAGTTCTTCGCTGCGAATGACGTCCCAGCCGACAAGCAACGCGATGTCTTTCTCAGCGGCTGTGGACTACGGACTTATTTCATCCTGCCAAGTCTGGTTGCATGAAAGAAGCCGACGGAGACGACATTGGCTGCCTGCTTATAAACGCTAACCACCCACTTCTCGCCGAAACTGTCACTCATAGACATATCTTGTCCCCCTTCACTCCAACGGGAGTGAAGGGGGACAAGATAGAAAGAGAAAAGAAGTCCAAGAGTAAATAAAAGAATTTTAATTTTTTTTATATAAGCTATGCATTCTTTTATTAAATAATTAAAATAAAGTTGTCAAATTGGTTTTCGGATTATTATGATTCATAAATAAGATGCCCCGGAAATTCCTCACCAGAAAGGCATTTGCATTTCACTTTTTTTATTTACAAGTCACGTCAACAGAAGGCACCAGAATTAGCAGAAAACAACAATCATAAAAACAAATATTTTATAAAGCGCAACCCCAATTCACGAAGCCTCCAGTCATCGGGGTTGATAAAACAGCGATGTATAAGTAGAAACGCGGAACACCTTGATAGACAGACTATAAACACTGGAAAGCTGCTCCACCATAAATTACTCGCCATCTTAACCTCATCTAACCAATAAAAATATCACGTGATTTGTTCGTTGGTGTAGATTTCTATGGTTTCCGAAGTCCGTTCACAAAAGAAAGTCAAGGCGACGGGTTGAGGACAGTGCGAAACGACGAGTCACCTCATTGACATCAACCGTCACTTCTTGGTGGGAATACAGAAGGGCAAGTCCTACAAGCCTCGCTTGAGATGTTGTGGCGCGCAGGTAGGTCTTCAGGCGTCTCAGGGTGGAGAATAAGCGCTCAGCATTCGCCGTCGTCACGGGGAGCGTGACCAAGATCTGAAGAATCTTTCGAATGTTCGGGTAGAACAGTGGGTCCCACGCGTCCATAGCTTGAAGGGCACTCGCTGGAGCATTTCCGTCCTTTTGCCACTTGTTCCGCCAGAGCCTCAGCTCGCCGATTGCCTGGCTCCTGTCAACGTCTTCCGCGTAGATGTCGAGAAGCGTGTCTTCAGCAACTGGGTTTTGGAGGTTAGAAGCTACTTGCGAAGGAAGAACGCAGCTGAAAGAAGATAGAACGGACTCATGTTTTTCAAATCTTGCTTTCAGTCTGCTGTTCAAGTAGTCCAAGAAGGGTATGCAGACCTGAACCCGATAAAACGGCTCAGGGTCGTTCAATGTGCTCATGTTAACCCGGCGTCTTGGTAGCTCTATCACTGTGTCAAAGAACTCCGCTGCTTTCGTGGCTACGTCAAATATGCTTTTGAACTCATGTTCCGCGTTCTGACGCATTTGTCCTAATTTTGCATTTACTTCCTTTACGCAAGAAAGGGCTGATCGCAAGTCGACTGATACAGCCTGCAGTCTTCGACAGGGGTAGTGCCAACGGAAGAGTCTTAGCCGCTGTGTGCAGGCTGATTAGGAATGCACTGGATGATGCTGAAAGCAAAAGCATATGTGCCCGAGATGCGTTGTCTGAAGCTCCGCTCTCGACCAAATGCTGAAGAGTGGCAGAAATGGGTTCCAGCAGCTCGATGATTGCCAATATGCTACCATGTCTCTCCACCCATCTCGTCTCACAAAGCGACACAAGGCGCCTCTTCCGGGACTCCGGGCAAAGGAGTCCAACCTTGTCTACCAGTACTTTACTTCTGATTGGAGAGCTGCGGAAGAATGAACAAATCTCTCTGACCGTGCTCATGCAGTTCCTTATATCGGGAACTGTGGCTGCATCACATAGCACAAGGTTGAGGCAGTGACTTGCGCAGTGCAGAAACAATGCCGATGGGTGCTCCTCCAGTACCGCAGCTTTGACCCCGTTCAGCCGGCCTGACATCGCTGCGGCCCCATCGTAGCCCTGGCCTCTCAGGTATCGCAGATCAATTCCCACGCAGCTCAGAAACTTTGATTTCTTTTGCCAGTGCCCTGCCGCTGAGATCATGCACTTGAGCGTACCCAAGGAACTCTTCACGAACCTTATCATCTTGCACGTATCGGAAACACACGGACATTTGCTCGAGACCACCGATATCCATCGTTTCGTCAGCCAGTACGCTAAAGGCCTTGGCCTCGTTGACCCTCTTGACGGTGCGGTCTTGTATAATATTTCCGCAAATGTCAATTAGCTCGTTCTGAGTACGAGGACCGATGTACGCTGCGTTCGCTGAGGCCGTGGTTAAGTGGGTTTGAAGGAAGGCATCTTCAGATTTCCCTCTCATCTGTAGCAAAGCTCGGAAGTTTCCATCGTTTTCTTCTGGGTCTTTGTCGAGCATCAAAGGTCCCGAGTCATCATGGCCTCTCAGTGCAATGCCTTGCTATTCGCAGAAGACGATGGTGTCTATCACAGGCACAAGTCTCTTGCGGTTACTCTCAAGCGCTTGTTTTCTTTGGTTGTCGATCTGGCTCAAGATGTTCTGCCTGCTTCCAGATGTAGTTTGAAGAAAGTTGTCTACGGACACCTGATCGTCCAAGCGGTGCTTACTTGTTTGGTGGACACTGAACACTTCGATGGCCTTCTTCCGGTTTGTGAAAGGCTTTTACCCCAGTCTCAGGTTTTCTACATCATGATCAATGTCCACCAGCTCGCCTGCGCACTCACTGTTTTATCACGGCCTTCTTCCAGTTTGTGAAAGGCGCCGTTATAAGTGCGCCAGGCTTGACATGATCTCCTTTGCCTAGGGTCCCCTGACTTAAAAGCACGCAACTTCGACAGAAAACTCCAGAGCGGATATGCGTGTAAGTCAACCAAGGCCATCTTTGCAGCCAGCTCATCTAAAACTTCCTTTTCCAGCCCTTTCCAGATTGGACAGCAGGAAACTTGTAATTGCTGTCTGGGGCCCATAGCTTAGTAAGCAGGTCGCGTTTCACTGAGTCGTCTAGGCCCTTGCATCTGGTCTCGCAGTAACAGCCGATGTCGAGTTTATCTCCTGAAGCGAGGCTGGGAGTGTCCAACGATCCTGCAGAATATTTTTTGTAGGTAAAATAATCCAATATTGCTATTTTAACTTAATGGTAATTTAATCAACGCACATGATCCACCTGCCGCCACCTTAAAGAGAAAATTGACGAATATTAATATGGTCGAAGTACGAACTGCTGTTCATTTCTGGGAGCAGTATTTAACAGAGAGACAAAAATACATTGTTACGGTTGGGTGACAAGGTGGGTCGAAAAAGAAGCAGTAAGTCTTGAAATAAAAGCGTCATTGGCTAGGGCTGGTTGCATACGTCTTTGGAGGTCAACACTAGAGCCACTAAATGAGCTGAGCTTAGAGTATCGGCTCTCCGTTCCCCGACATTGTTGTGGGCGCTGCCATTTTGGCTCGTATGCAGAGGACACGCAACTGCCTATCGTCATGATTCAAAAGTGCGACTTCCTCAGCATTAGATTCGGTGTTAGGAAGGTCATGTTATAATGTTTTGCTTTGTCGCGAACTGTTTAAACATTTGTGGAGGGCGGAAAAGCGTTTGCTGTGATTTCAGATAAAGCTTCAGATAACTGGCAACCATGATTTTAAGACACAAAATGGCCAAGTGTCAATACTCTGAAGCGTACCTTATTTAGTAGCACTAGTCAAAACGTCATAAAGTAATATAAATACGAGGCTACGCTTATAGTCCACTGGGCTTTCATTACGAGACTGACGTTTTCTGGATATATTCACAACCACTGACTTGTTGACCAAAAATAAACGAAGTGATAACGGAGTAGTGGTACCAATGTATATCTTCTCCGTTTGGCAGCGAGCACGGAAGTGTACGGAATACGCTAACGCATTTCTGGCGCTCCGTGCCATACTGGATGCTGGGCTCAGAGTCCAGTAGCCGTCAACACGGATGACAGGCGGCATGCAGTGCATCTGGCGCTCATTGCGTCTCCACCTGGCCAGTCGGGCCGCGCTAGCAGGCGACGCCGGGTTAGCACCGCCTCTGGAGCTGAGTGGGCCTGCGCCGAACACCCTCAGGCCACGTGCGTCCGCGTGTTCCCTCTAAGGGTGGACCTCGCTATATATAAAATGTGTGCGAGTGTGTGTGTGTGTGGGGGGGGGGGGGGGACGGAGACATCGCGCACAGCGGCATGACTGCACCACTGCGACCGCACACCAGAAGAAAGAAACGTGCGCTGTGTGCGCCACAAACGTCCAGCCAACACAGCAGCGGCCAACGTTGCCGGCACCGATCCCAAAACCGAAATTATGTCAGTACCTGGTAATGGCGCTGACGTCTGTGAGAACTATGTATAAGAATTGTGCCTACCGGATTCATCGGGTTTCTCGGTGCTTCTTGGTTTGAGACGGTCCACTGACGCGATCCCGATGTTTTCCAACACTTCCAGTGGCTTTTCCTTCTCAACAGCCGCTTTCTTGGGCTCCCGTAGCCAAACATCCAGCAATGTTCTTTTCGTTGCCATGTGGCCACGGATGTCACCATCTCTCAGTACGCACTCTCCTTGAAGTTTCACCAAGAAACGCAAAAGCTATTCGCCTCGAGATCGAACCGTGTCGCTCACCATCCGAGGAGCCAATCAGATATCGCTCTTTTTAGACCAGTGGGAGGAGCCACGCGGTACAAAACAAGCATATACAATACAAAATCCAATTAAGAAAGGACACGTGCACATACCCCCGAAAACTCCCAAAAACCTTCGGACACCGCTTCCAAGAAAACCTCTCATCGGGGTGCAAGAACAGTACCGACGCTTCTTCTCAAAATAAAAAAAGGCTACAAAACATCGAGGGGCCCCGCTGTGCTCGAGCGTGGCACGGCGCATGGTACGCACCCGGAGCGGGGGTCCTCGAGGAACAATTAAGACGGGGAACACGGGGCCGCTCCGTGGCGACGACATGCCAGCCCTGGCGACTTCACGAGAGGAACTCGCGAAGCTATAAAAGTAGAATTGAAAAGGTTTACTCCGACTTAACATAACAAATTAATAACAAAAGGTACAGACGTTTCGCCACCTATGCAGGTGGCATCTTCAGTATACACTGACACAAATGAGGTGAGGTCGACCAGTCTCATTTTCAAAAGTATACCGCCGAAGGCCCTCCTTCCCGGAGCGTGACGTCACAAAAGGAGCCGTGAGAATTTCCGCTCTCGCGCATCTTGAGCGCCTACCAAAGCTATGCACGCGCACTCTTGCTATTTTCACAAAGGGCAGAAAAAGACGTCACGACTAAAGTCCCTTGATGCTTCTTTTGTCTACACTGGCCGAGGTTGAGCAGTTTCGCGTGGCTCCCAAAGAGCCGCGCTGCGCATGCGCGAGAAGCAGTGACGTATTGTCTTTCCTGAGTAACGCTACGCAGCGCAGCCTACCTCACATTTTATTTAACAAATGGGATATGCGGCCGATTATATATATATATATATATATATATATCTGTGTGTGTGCGTGTGCGTGTGCGTGTGTGTGTGTGTGTGTGTGAATTCCCTCAGTGCCGGCTATTTTGCGACGACCGTTATGTAAAACTGTATTGGAACCGAAGAAAACGCAAAAGCAACAACACACACATACGCTAAAAACAGATTGCGGAGGCCGCAGCTTACACGCCCAATCGCGCAGCCTTGATTAGGTTTACCGCGATCTGTGGGGTCCCCTCGAGCTGGACCCTTTTTATTAAACGTTTTTGTTGTTGTTCCTTCTTACTAAAGGCTGCGTTGTATCGTTTCACACGCGTGGAAATTCAGCAAAGCGTTGAATATTAAGTCAGATGCTTCCATAATCTTAGTGCTGTGGTTTGTAGAACCCTTAGTCCTACATATTTTGGTTATCTCGCACAATCCAGGGCTTTCATAAAGCGTTGAATCTTGATTGGAGATGGGAGGTTCATTAACAAATTAATCCGACTGAGTGCCACCCTTTAATAGACTAATCAATCAATAAATTAGTTAATTGATTATTTTTCAGTCATATTAATGAAAGATATTAAAACTACACATTTTTTATTATTTTTACTATGCCCTACATGCCATAGTGCATTCCCTTCCTTTTTTATTTTATTTTTTTTTTTTACAACTTTTCCACGAAGTTGGCTCCGCTGTTTAGAAAAAAAATATACAGCACCGTTTTGATATTGATGAAACCGAGAGGTCAGTGACCTCACCCACTCCCCCCCCCCTCCCCCCGCGCTCAGAAATTTCGGGGGGAGGGGGGGGGGGGCGCGGCCCCTTCGGCCCCCCCCCCCCCTGTGCACGCCACTGCTTCACAGTACTCCTTTGTAACCTCTATCCAGGGATGGGCAAAATACATGCCAATATGTATCGAAATACAAATACAAAATACTTCGTCAAAAATGTATTTCATTACAAATCTAATTACATTTCCAAAAAAACATTTACATACAAGATACAAATACAACCAAATGTATTTGGTCTCCTCCAAATACTTTTCCAAATACATTCCTCAAAATTTGCGTCAGCGACTCCAGGGCCCCTGCAACGGGTTTCTGGGTATCTCATTTTAATTTTGCATCGCACACTCGGGAGTTAGTGTGCGAGGCTCTAGTAACGCAATAGAAATATAATCACAAAAAAATGTAATCAGCTTGGACGTAATAGGCGAAAGAAGTACAGAGCTTCAAGCAGCAGCTTTTTTTGTCGATTACATTTTGGTATAGACCAACAAAGAACCGAGACGACCAAGGCGCGCAGCACTAGCTAGATATTTTTTTATTGTTGCAACTCGCACCAGTTACAAAAATCTGGACGACCCGCGCATTTAGAATGTTCCAGGCAAAAATATGGATGGAAATCAGGCTGGAAAGCATCACAAGTTGTCACAGGCACTTATTTAGCCAGTCTGCCCGTGAACGTCGATTTCATCACTATTCTTGCCCTGGACTAGCGCCGTAATCAGAAAGTCACTAAACGCTTGTGCTTGATTGAGAGACACTGCATTCGGTGCAGAACGTAGTTTCCTTCCTGCTCTGGACAGTGACAATAAATTTGAGGGATGTATTTTCGCCCACAAAATTGTATTTATTACAATTGTATTTGAAATACCCACGTTTTAGTATTTAAATATACACGTCAAATACAGTACCCAATTTGTAACTAAATACAAATGCAAAATACACAAAGTATTTGAAATAAGTATTTCAAATACTTGTATTTGAAATACTGCCCATCCCTGCCTTTATCATTTCGGTTACACTCTTTTTTTCAGTGCAAAAAACGGCAACATCATCTGCGTACGCCAAAACTTTTATCTCTACCATGTTTACAGTATATCCTCAAATATTTTTACTCACTTCAGTCTTAAACAGAAAGGTTCCAAGTACAAGGAAAACAAAAGGGGCGACAAGGGACAGCCCCGTCTCACTGATGACAATACCGGTATACTTTTTGATAAATTGTTGTTTAGCACAAGCCTGCTAGTGGATCCTCTGTACGCCAGAATTACGCCTTTCGTGATAACATTCCCCACAATGACATGTGTCAGAATCCTTTCTAGCACGTCATGTCGTACACGATCAAATGCTTTTTTCAAGTCGAGTTGAATTATGGCCACTTGGCCGTCCTCCTCTGAAGATTCTAATAGGCTTTTGGCAACGTGCATGTTAGTTTGTATTGATCGTCCTTTTATACCGCAGGTTTGATGGACACCGATAAGACTGCACATAACGCTTTGAAGTCTGCGCGTGAGGACTTTCTTAAATATTTTATAATCTATGTTACACAACGTAATCGGCCTGTAACCCTTAACGCTACGTCTCTTGACTATGTCATCCGACTGTGGAATTAAGACTGTGTGGGCTTTAGCAAATAAGCGCGGCAGTTTCTGTTTATCGTATGCCTCTCTAACGATAAGAAATAATAAAGGGCCAATTTCTGTTTTAAAGGGAGCTCCGCCGTCAATTTGAGCGTTTTTATCGAAACATATTTTTGGAAAGGGTACTAAAAATGTAGGCTATAGCAGCGGTTAAATCATGAAAAAACTGTTTACATAATTTATAATCGTTAAAATACGCTGAAACCGAAACCGAAACTAACTTGCCACTCGACTGGTCCGCCATTTCGATGTGATGTCACATATGGTATAAACACTCGCACGTGTGCAGTTTGAGCCTGGCCAGCCTGGCAGCAGGTCACTGTTTTGTGTTCGTGCCGCGGATGAAAATGCACTCATCAAGCTCGTCTGAATCGAGCAACGATGAGGATATGCGGCTAGATTTTGAGGACGATGTCGATAACCCGTTTTCATACGATCCGTCGGCATCGCCTCCGAGGGAAGCGCCAGCGGCGGCTGCATTCGTGATCCGCCGCCATGTGGACCCAGATGCCGCTTCCGAAGCGGAATGGTAAGGCAGTTTTTGTTGCTAGCACGCCAAGAAAAAACTGATCGACGTTATGCCTTTTAATTGGAGGCATTTTTTGTTATATCTTGGGGTCTGACAATAGACGGTTTTAGTAGACCGTGTTTTCAAGCGACGCTTCCGTAGCGCGAGATCGCGCCGCCACTTCCAAGCATGCTCTAGCGCGCGCCCGGAGGGGGAACGGGCCCCTGATAACTATCTACTAAAACTCCCCATGGAAAGAAGGCACGAGCGCGGGGACGGAAGATCGTTAGGGCCTTGTAACCTCAATTTCCATTCTCGCGCTGTAAAAGCGTCGTTTGAGACATCATTTGCGCATGTATAGCTTCGGCTTCGTGAACGTGCATTTCATCCGCGCGCTCGCGTGTGCTGTATAAAACGATAAAATAAGCAAAAACCAGACAGTCCTAGCACCAACAAGCTCCAAAGCAAGCACCCTGACCAACATGTGACGTCACGGCAACGTCAGTGCCATCATGGCAGCCTCCGTGTGCCGCTCTTCCTCAGTGTTGCCAGTAGGGCGGCAGCAAGTGATTTGGGTGTGGACGTGTAAATTTCAAAATTCATTTTCTTCTAAGAAAATTAATATTTTTCCGAGATATTTCGTACACATGCTCAGGAAGGGCATGCAAATACATGGTGAAAATTTTATAGAAATCGGTGGCTATAAAAATTACGGCGGAGATGCCCTTTAAACAATTGGTAGAACTCCGCGCAAAGACCGTCAGGACCCGGTGTCTTTTGCCGTGCTAACGAGTCGATTGCTTGTTCAGCTTCACCAATGGTTATACCTCCTACCAGCCATGTTTTCATCTCATTAGTTACTTGACGGTGACAGCGCAGTCACCGTCAAGTGTGGTTCACCAACTCTTCCAAGCATCCATCCTATGAAGTCTCATCAGTTAGTTGAGGTATGAGCAAAAGAAATTAGTCTAGTTTTGAAAACTTTTTTGGAGGCGGCTTTTTGCCAAATAGTTGCCCATAATATTCGACAAAGGCGCTCTCAATAACATCCTTATCACCACTGATCTCCCCATTATATTATATTCTGTAAATTTCAGGGCATACCTTTTTTCGTCAGCCAAGGCTCGCTTGGCCGGTTACTCCCCAAGAAGACTTTTCTGACCGTGAACGCACAATTGCCTTTTTTTATATTTCTCTTGGTAATAACTTTCCTAATTCTGACTTCACAAATCGTATATCCTCAATGCCTGCGCCAGGATTTGCACTCTCTGCTTGGTAAAGGGACTGTAAGTTTCTTTGCAGTTGACGCTCGCGAGCTGTAAGCTGATACTTAATATTGCTAGACCTTTCAATTGCGGCCAATTTAACATTTTCTTTAAAAATTTCCCAAGATTCATTTAGTCCGTTGTCTGTTTCCCTCGCCTCTTTTAGGAGCTCGGATACAATAGCCATAAATTGTTCATCTTTTAGAAGTGCGGCGTTGATTTTCTAAAGCCTCCAGTTGAATTTAGAGTTCGCGTTTTGTTTGTTCCCTATATGAACGGTTACAACACAGTGATTGGTAAAAAATATCGGTTTAACGCGATATCCGTGTACTTGCCGTATAATGTCAACGGACACATAAATGCGGTCCAGCTGGGTGCATTAGGAGGCTTGAAAATGAGTGTATCGATATTCATTCCTTGCTCCGTTCAAGGTGCTACGTCATCGAGCCCACGTAAGAAGACCATATCTTTTAGGAGGGCCCCGCTACAATCGCTTCTCGTCGACGGCGAGGCTCTATCGCGTTCATCTCAGACACAGTTAAAGTCGCCCATTAAAACCACAAACTAATCGCATTCCACACAATCGCACAAGAATCTAAAAATCTGTTCTCGTTCCCGGACGTTATTAGGTGCAAAAACACATATTATCCGCCACTGTCGCCTGACACTGTAAAATCACAACAGATAAAACGACCGTACTCGTCTGTAATTACATGAAGGTTTTATAGTTTCACAGACTTTTTTAGGAAAAAAAAGCATCCCCCCGAAAAGCCCACGGCGTGACCCACGCACACTTCGTATCGAAAAAGAAAGGCTTCAGCGCATCAGCAATGTCGTTATCTGCTTCCGTTTTCGTCTCTTGCAATGCAAGGAAATCTGGTTGCTCATCAGATAAAACACGTTGCAACTGGTACTGTTTTCTTCTCGAATTTAACCCCCGAACATTTAAGGTGGCGAAACTGAGAGCCATGCTAATTTTGTTGGAATCGACCCAGTTCCGAAAAGGTAGCAAGTATTAAACAAATTGATTGCACCTGGCACAAACTGAACCGCAATTTCTGTCCGTCTTACTTGCATTGTGAAACAGGTTCCAGGAGCCACGGCTGCCATACAATTCACCGGTGGTCCCTAGATGTTTGACTAACCGATGGAGCTTGAGGTCCGTCGTGGTAACGGACCCTCTTGGCCATCGCCGTCCGCCATCTCTCTTGCACCATCACCTGAAGACTCGTCGGTTATACTTTGTCTCATCCTACGATGTACAAAAGGCCAAAGCCACGGGCCGCCAGGTCCAATCAGGTTCCACGCTAATCTGTAACATGCCTAACATTGATTACGGGGTGGACGAATAATGCTCCCAATCAAAGAGTGCTTGCATCATTTCTATAGCTTCGACACCGTAAGAGCCCGTATATGGTGGCTTTCTTCGCAATGTAAAACTTATGAGTCACTCAGTGCTATTTGATTCAAACCACTGTCCGCCCATATCCATCAGCGACATGAGACGCGGGCACCGATACGTGCATCGAAACGAAATACCGCGCGATTAAGTGACTTATGAGTAGATCTGGCGGTCCGTAGCTTTTGCCTTTAGTCCATCGAAGGGTGAGACGAAGTATAGCCGCCCTTCTGCGTTGCTGGTGGTTCCATAGTTCGCTTTGCAGAGCCGTTTAAAGCTTCCATGCCGTCAGCGATGTCCTCTTCGTTTTCCTTGTCCACGAAGGCCTCCGATACTGCTTGTGAGCCGTCGCCTTTTGGACTAGGTTCAAGGGGCAACAGGCGGCGTGCTGGCTCGCTGCCTGCTGGTTGAGCGACAACCGTGCCGTTGGCGATTCCGCGGCGAGCGATGTTGTCGGAGGATGGACAGAAGTGCCTGCGATTGCGCTGCCCCAGCGGAGAGGCTCCAGGCTTTTAGTTGCTTCACCTGCCGCCTCTTCAGCTTCTGCCGGGTCCATGACGTGCTCTGCCATGTCGTCCTCCATTACGGAGCGCGCCACGTCTGCATACGTCCTCACGCACTCCTCCCTGGTGTGCCCAAAGCGTCGGAAGCTCTCGCAGCGATCGAGGAACACGGCATTCCTTACGGATATGGCCTGTCCTTCGGCGACGAAGGCAGGCCATGCGGTAGGGACGCGCACCAATATCACAGCGCAGAAAAACGGAGTTTAAGGCGTGAACGTCCATTGGCTATGGTGGCAAAATGATCCGATAACCCTCGTTGCTTCGCTCAGCCGAGATACCAAGGCTATCAGTAGCCGTTAGAACCAGAGTAATATACACAAGGTAAAGAGCGGACACTGCAATGGTCCCCAGCGGCCCAGATACACCAGTGACAGCTAGCGCTCCTAGCAGGCGGCATTAAGCATAAGCTGCTTCCGGTTCCGGTAAAGTTAGTTTCGGTTTCGGTTTGGGCATTTCTGCTTCGGTTCTCCGGTACCCTTCTTCTTCTCTTTTCTTTCCCTCTCTTTCCTCCTCGCCTCCCTCCTCGCTAGGCTCTCCGGAGCTACTCGGCTCCCGGAGCCGCTTCTTTTTTTTTATGTTGACGCAGTTTTTACTTCATTTTTACGATAGAATGCGTGCATAATGTGTAAAAACAAAATTTTCCTTAACAAAACAGAGGTGTATATCTTGTTTGTTTGCTTTTTTCTACAGTTAAATATTGAAGTTACACAATCTCCACATTGGGTCCTGACTGGTGGAGCATTTTGGGGTCAACAACAGAAAGTGATTCGAAAACGTTTTATTGGACCACATTCGTATAAACATGATCTACTTCAGACGCTCTGTATGTTTTATACGGAAAAGATATTCACAAAAAAAAATGAATATGAAGGAGTTCGGCATATCGTACACTTCGTAATAGATTTTTGGCTCCACCAACTTAACAACAACTTTCCACTGGGAACATGCTGAGTAATCTCTTCACTTTCACGACGAGTCGGGCACAGGAAGTAAGTGCAGAAATAAATAATACATCCCTATCATCACCAGTTATAAGAGTATAACAAGACCGCAAAACATACAGCGGAGAGTACAAATTCCCAATTCCCGGCTAATATAAAACACACGAATTGACATAGCCTGAAACACACTGTGGGAGAGCCATTACCAAACAATGAGAACTCTATTCAGAATCTGACAAGATTCAATGTCCCTAAACATTCCCAGAAATACATTTGGACAGAAAGGGAGTATGGCGTAAAAAAAAAAAAAAAGAAGCTGCTAAAGAGACTATAGACAGAGGATACAAAAGTGGATGCATTTTTTTCCGAATCTATAGCCTCTATACATTATTCTTTTATAGAAATTCTGTAGAAAGTGGATAAATACTTTTGCAAAGGGCCGTGATACACATTTGTTGGAAATAAGGGAAATAAATGTTTGGAGTACGAGGTGCACCGCTCAGTTAGTAAGCACCTTCTGTTTTTGATTTGACAACAGCCTCCGTTAATACAGTATTAAGACTTAAACTTGTCTAGTTCCTTACCAGCAACTGAGGAGTGCAATCAGTCTTTGTCCCAGTTCCAGTTAAGAAATCGAACATGCCAACACAAGCGTATTCTGCGAAACATGTTTAAAAACTCTGAGCAAAGTTAAACTACCCAGTCCTGAAAATGTGTGATACAAGGCAGACAACACACTACTCGAACATGCGCCACACTCTCTATTACGGCAGGAAAGAGATTTTTTAGTTGCTGAATGAAATTAAGGGCAACCTGTGATAGTAGTACTAGGTTCCCGGAGAGTTTTCCAGGCACATGGTGTGCTTTCAACACAAGAAAGTACTGGTGAGGCCTGGTCAAATTGTCAGACTCTTCCCTCAGCAGCTGAGAACAGCCACAACTGTGAGTTGTCTGTTCAATGAAATGCTTGATCAAATAGACCTCAACGTAATAAGTACACGATTCATCAATTCTGTTAGACTTGATGTCGGATGTCAGCTCAGAAATATCCTCTAGTGGCGGGAAGTTATCAATTGAAAGACATGCCACATTGTCTGCAATTGAACTTTCATGATGCAAAACTATTGGCAACTCCTTCAAGAGGTCAGCCTTGTCAGACTCTACGTTTCCATTGTTGGACAGTTTGAACAGTTTCTTTACCCGTATGTGTTTTAGTCCTGAGGTGAACTGATACACATTTAGGTTTGTATTGCAGCCCAGCATTTTTCATATGGCTCCAAAGACGTTCTTAAGTGGGTCTTGCTGCAGGCATCGTGTAAGTAAGAACTTAAAGTCATGGCTGTCTGAAATCTCCTTCCAGAGCATAAGAACACTCTTTATAGTAACTTACCACCCTATGATGGTTTGTGGTTACCTCCTACTTGAGAACTCCCACGCTGAAATCCATCCGAGTTGCTCGTGAAGGAAATCGAGCACCCCAGATTCTCCTTTCAGAATGGCTTGACGCAACTTCTGCCCTGTCTTCTTCAATTGTGAGCTATTAAGGCAATCAAAAGTCTGTCCACCCTCTCGCAGAAATAAGCTGTAGCCATGGCTGCCTCAGGAAGCTCCTTGGCATAAACATGGTGCCTGGAGAGCGTCTCCGACTGGTGTGTTTACCGCGGCCAAAAAAGTGGTCCCTCGATTTCCGCCTGATGACGTCATAAAAGTGTCATGCTGTCGCCGGTCCCGACCCTGGCGGCGTCCCAACAGTTGTGGTACGTCTGGCAGACGCCTGTTCTGCTGCAGGTCGCTCTCCACCGTGACAGTTCACGTAAGCTGGAGCAGCCGAAAGTTGGGACGCCTGGGACGCCGTGACGACAGCGACACTCGCGTTCGCTCGTGCTTTTCGCCAGCATTTCTACGGCCAACCGCCAGGATCGCGACAGGCAACAGCATGACACTCCGGCTTCTGTGACGTCATTTGTTGCCATATTGGGACCACTTTTGATGTATGGGCGGGATAGGACGCTAAACACACCAGTCGAAGACGCGATCCAGGCACCGTAGCATAAACAAAGGATAGGACTGCGAGACAGACTGAAACACTCAATACCTTTGCGGTACGCTTTACTTTCATGTTACTCAAAGGGTTTTGAGAAATGTGTCTCTCAGTAAGTTTTAGAGCCAATCGCAACCTCATCTCGTATGTAGAACGATGAATTTCAACAATATGAGTCTGCTCAATGACCCCATTTTCAATGCGAAATTTGCGCGCTTGGAGATTGTTCCTGGTTTTTTTATGAGATGCGGAACATCAAAGGTAAAGTAAACATGTTCGTTGTCAACTTCAAAAATGGTTTATGAACAGACAAACGAAGTTGGTTGGCCAAGCTTACGTTTGAAGCCCCCAGATCACAAACCACAGCCTTTACTGTGAAGCCAACAGTATTAAGCTCCCGCAACAAGAGGAATGAAGAGACTGCGGATAACAAAAGACGGTGTTGAAGTGTGTACAACAGTGTATGCAAGGAACTGGACCCACCTCCTGGAAATTCCAGAGAGCACAACAACCAAGGCTCTATCTGCAACACCGTCCGACACCGTTATTTGTAAATTCATAGACAATGTCGTGCGCAGGGTCATAAGTCAAGTTCTTTTACAAAACGATCTCATCGAAAATCGAGGTGTACATACACGATTGCTACCCGACAGCCCGACGGAAACAACAGAGCGACAAGCTTAAGCCGCTCGGCTCCACAAATTCACACCGAGCATGCGAGCAAGCGGGCGGTAATGCGTCACCTTGTTTGATACAAAGCCGACCGAACACGCTGCAGCAGAAAGCACAGACGGACGGCACCCACGGCACGGACGACCGACGCACAGACGAACGACGCGCGGACGAGCAGAGGCCATGCAGAATGATGCTGATGCGACGGCGTGCAGGCAAGCAGACGGGCAGGCCCACGGCACCCCATGGGAAGCGCCATTCATCACGTGTTTTTTTTTTTTTTTGTGACGTATTAGATTAAAACCATTTAGTCGTTTTAAGCACTTTACATAATTCTAAAGCGTAACAATTTAAAAAATAAACACTTCTCACAGAAAGAGTTCTAACTAATTTTAACCAAATAACAGAAAAGCGCCACGTAGCGGAGGGCATTAAACGCACTATCTGGGCCACGAATCGGCTCACGGAACCGTTCCACGGAGCTTATGACGATGCGTCTTTCCACTTCGGAAACCGGAAGACGAATCGTCAGGCCACGAGCGCGATGCCTATTCGGTTACCTGCGCGCGGCAATATTTATCACTTGAACAAAAAGCCAAGGGTAACTTGCGTGTGTCATTATGTCAAAACAACATTAGTTATGACGATTCATTAATTGCATGTGCAAAAACGAAGATCACACAGAGCCTTATGCTGTCAAAGTGAACCTAGGGGTAATGCTAAGCAAAATAGACTATTTATCTTTATATTGATAATATCTGAGTAAATTTTCATTGCCGCTCCACCTTATAGTGTTAATACTTCACAATTATTGGTTTATACCTTTTGCTCAAGTGGATAGATAAGTAACTGCAAAAAAGGGAGGTATGCGGTTTAAATAAGCTCGTTTTAGCGAACGCCGTTTTATCATTCCCAGTTAATCGAATCGCCTAGTAGAAAGGTCAGTCTAGAAAAAATGTCGATGAGCCTCCTTTTTGCGAGTTCGGCCGCGGTTAACATTTTGTAATGACCCGCTGCAGACTGTCGCAGCGAAGCAGCGTAAATGGGGGGAAGGTGGGGGTGGGGGGGGGGGGGGGGGGGGGCCTAGGGGAGTTAACACGATCCCTACTGATACACGCGCGAAGATAGGGGAGCCTTTTAGAGCGCAGCTCTTGGGCGCCACTATCCGGCATGAGCGGCGTCGCCGTCGCCGTCGGCATAACCGCGCGTTGCATTATGGGACGTTTTCCATAATGACGTCACATGTGACGTCAGGTGTGAGTCACGAGGGTTACGAGGAAGGAGGAGGAGGAGGGAATTTCTTCCGCTAAATTTAGCGGAAAAATTCCCCGCTAGATTTAGCGGAAAACGTTCCCCGCTAAATTTAGCGGATAATTTTTCTCGTTATGCTTAGCGGAAAATTTTCAGGCTAAATTTAGCGGAAAAATTTCCCTGTTATATTTAGCAGAATAATTTTCCCGCTAAATTTAGGGGAAACTTTTCTCACTAAATTTTGTGGAAAAATCCCCCGCTAAATTTTGCGGGGAATTTTTTTCCGCTGAATTTAGCAGGAAATGTAGGGAAAATTTCTAGCTAAATAAGAGGAGAGAGGGGGAGGGGAGGGGCATACCCTACCCTCCGTATCCTTCTCTCCTCCTCCTTAAGTGCTGCCCTCTAATTCGGCATTAAGGGGAGTGGTAACTGTCTCATCTTTTTTTATAAGCAGTGACCTCTTCTCGTTCAACGGCATTTCTAA
Organism: Ixodes scapularis; assembly: GCF_016920785.2. NCBI lineage: Eukaryota > Metazoa > Arthropoda > Arachnida > Ixodida > Ixodidae > Ixodes > Ixodes scapularis. Next base: position 208,441,930 of record NW_024609846.1, on the reverse strand, counting down.
ATTGAAGCACCGCTTGCTCTAAACCGGGTTTCGATAAAACGTGCACGTTCTCTAGAACGTGTTTCGATGAAATGGCGTGAATCAATAGTAAACCCTGCAAAAAGTAATTTTACATAACTGCAATTTACTGCAAAACCTTTATAGGTACACATCGCGACACTGTTAGCGCGAACACGACATCGGCGCATTTTCGCATTTTACTTCTACATAGTATTAGCGAGCACGAAATTGTATCGCTTAGATTATAGAACTAAATCAGCTCTTTCCGTAGCAATAATAACTTGGATGACATCTCTTGGTTTCAAAGAGAAAAACTGGAAAAACCAGCGATCGCTTGCTCGCGCTACCAGTGTCGCGCTCTGTACATATATCAAGAAATGCAAGTACGACAAGAGTAACGAGGTTTGTACCTTAGGTACAACAAGAGTACTTAGTTTCCAATTTACATTTACTTCTAATTAAGTACTTTACAACGCTCGTTGGGACAAATGGAGGGTAAGTCCTTACCCACTGGTTAAATGAGAAAGAAAAAAACATGATAGGTTTTGTGGCAAAAGAAATGATTATGCAGCTGCAGATCTTAAGCTGTATTGTAGGAAGCTCACGGACAAGTCAAGACAGCTGAAATAAGACTTCACAATCATCACCTGTAGGGTCATTGTCAGACCTTAATTGCATTTCTCCTCCGTTCTAAAGCTAGACTTCCAGAAGTGTGCCACCAGCCAGGGCTGGAGGGGTTGTTGTGCTTCCCCTAAAAGTAAACAGTACAAGTTTCTTTTCAAACATAACTTGTGGCACATGCCTCAACAAGAAAGCTAACCCCTGGTTAGCTCGATTCCACTTCCGGCTTTCAGCCAGAGCGGACGGCGCTATCACTCCCCGAAAGAGGCGGCGGCCGTTTCTTTTCCGCCAAATGATTACCGTCTACTGTTGCCTGCTCTGCCCGCCGGAGACGCTGCTAAGCTCAGCGTGATTCTTCACGCTGATGTTCAAGGAAGACCCTACCGGATTGAAGACTTCCGTGAACCGTTGGACAAGGTGGGAGCTTTGCCAGGCGTGGCTAGTCTGGGGGCCTTCCACATGAGCCACGTCTGGCTGTTGAAACTTCATTCACTGGAAGCAAAGACCAAGCTTTTGGAAGCAGGCAGCTTACAAGTAAAGGGCCGCTTTTGCCATCTCGTAGACCCGAGTCGGAGGGAGCTGCGCATCAAGCTCCACTGGGTAACGTTCGACGTCCCAGTGAACACGGTGCGTCGTGCCTTCAAGCCCTTCGGCTCGGTCAAGGAAATCATCCGGGAAAAGTGGAAAGTGCCAGGCTTTGTCGACGTCGAGTCCACCACGCTGGTGATGCGGATTACGCTGAAGGACGGCGTTTCCCTGGAGAACCTCCTACACCAGCTGCGGATCCGCGGGGGGAACGTCCTGGTCGTCGTCCCTGGTCGTGCGCCGATCTGCCTCCGGTGCCACCGAGCGGGGCACATACGCCGAGACTGCAGGGTGCCCCGGTGTAACCTGTGCCAGACCTTCGGACACGAGGCCTCGTCGTGCGTGAAGACGTACGCCCGCGTCACTGGCAACAACACCGCCGTGGTGTCGGACGACGCCGAGTGCATGGACGTGTTCGAGGCCCAGAGAGCAGCAACAGCGACGACGCCGACAGACCAGCAAACCCAGGGTGGGCCCGCAGAGAACGATGGAGTCTGTGATGAGGCGAAACCAAGACCCTCGCCCGGGGCATCAAACGAAAAGGCGGCCCCCGAGGTAGTCGAAAAAGTCGCGGCTGAAAAGGTGACGGACACTCCAGACCTCCCAGCGGCAACCGCCGTGCCGGGGGACGATGACGGCAAGGACCATGTCGACGAAGACGTCGGGACTACCGTTCATGACGAAGTCAAGGTCCAGGGTGACGACGACGGCAAGCCCAAGGAGGGCGAAGGTGGCGTCGACGGCAGACTCAAGGACGCGGAGACCGGAGCGGCGAGGCGACGGCACGAAGGCGTAAGCTCCAAGATCGCCGACAGGGAACTGCGACGCCTCGAGCGCGAGTGGGTTGGCAACGGGGGACTTAACCGTGAACGGTCGAGGTCTCGCCAGCGCAGGGAGTAGCAACCGAACTGAGTTGTCACGTCTACTGTTGTAAAAGGCTTCTTCACACAGTTGTTTTTTTCTAAACGCAGCTCTTTCCGGTTGGTCCAACCTAGAATTTAAGCACGCTAGAAAAGTCTTTGCGCGTGGGCACTTTAAACGTACGGGGACTGTGTTCAAGGCTCTGGCAGTGCCAACTAAGCCGCCTGTTTATTGAGCACGACCTCAATATTGTGGCGGTTCAAGAGACAAAGATGGAAGGCGAAAGACAGACGGAGAACATGGTGTGGATGTTTGAGTCGCGGTACGACGTTTGTGTTAGTCACGCTGTCGGAACGTCTGGCGGGTGTCTTGTTTTTGCGCAAGGGTTTGTTTACTGTAGAGCAGGTTATTAGTGATGAGTCAGGGCGTTTTGTCCTCTGTGATTTTTCTTTTTCTAGTAACATTTTCCGTGATTTGTGCATTTACGCACCGGATAGAATCGATGAAAGATTGGTTTTTTTTTAGAGTTTTGAGAAGTATGTTCGGACCGATCGGCGTGTTATTTTGCTAGGGGACTTTAATTGTGTGTGCGTGCCTCGTGATCGGTCTAACAGCAGAAGGTTTCATGATGAAAGTGCTTTACTTTTGGGGGGTATGGTCGAACGCTACGGCCTAGAAGACGTTGCCAACTGCGTGTCTGGTGGAGGGGTTCTGCTCTTTACACACTTTCAAGGAGCAAGTCACGCTCGCCTTGACAGAGTGTATGTTTCTTTTGAATTGCTGAGATTGTGTAAAAAGTATGCTGTTGATCATGTGTCATATAGTGACCACTGCCTCGTTTCTCTTATGCTATGGGCATCTAAGGAGCAGCCGAAAGAGTTTGATTGGAATCTCTGGAAATGTAAGACTAAGCTCCTTGGCGATGAATATTTCGTTAATTCAGTTCGTCAAAGTCTAGACGAGTTGGCAAGGGCCAAGGAGAACGATTTTGGTGTAAAGTGGGATCTTTTTAAACAGAATGTAAAAATGATAGCGCTTGAACGCTCAAGTATTTTGAAACACCAGAAGGAAAAGGTAGGGCAGGAACTAGATGGCCTGCTGTAAGAGTTATTGCACGAAGAATGTTTATCGCCTGGGCTCTTCGCTGATGACATCGTCAGTCTAAAGAAACGTCTAGAAGCGGTGATGGCCTGTAGCTGAGCCGGTTGGTTATCCATGCTTACTGATTACCAGCCAGCAGTGTGTTTCTTTCTCTAATCGTCGGTTTTCCTAACGTTCAGCTGGTAATCAGTAAGTCTAGAAGCGCTAGATACTGATCAGTATCAGGGGGCAGTTGTACGGGCGCGTTTGAAACGCATATCTGATGGGGAGATTCCCACCAAAAGGGCAGTTGGCATTGAAAGAAGATATGCCGCCAAATCCGAGATAAGTGAAATTCTGTATTGGGGTACGTTGTCTAGTGACAAGGAAAGCATCGAAAAAGCGTTTGTTGAGCATTACGAAGGACTTTTTAGTTATTGCGCACCCAAGAGGGACGATTTTCGGAGTTTTTTTTTACCGTTCATGCCGAAGCTGGCAGACGGGCTAGAACAGCCTATCACGTTAGGTGAAGTCGAAAAGGCAATAGACGATTTGAAGGGGGGGAAATCGCTTGGGCCTGATGGTTTCGGAGCGGAGTTTTATAAAGTGTTTAAAGATCGTGTAGGCTCCTTCTTTTGCACTGTGTTTTTTCCGAGGCGTTCCGACTTAATGTTTTACCCCCGTCTTTTTTGTCTACTCATACTGTTTTAATCCCCAAGAGCGAGGATCGAGTTAAGCTACGCTCGGTTGGAGCGTGCGCCCGATTACTCTGTCGAATGTGGACTACAAGATTTTGATGAAGGTGCTGGCGGAACGACTACAAGGCGTGATCAACCTTATAGTCGGTCCTCACCAGAACTGTGGTATTAAGGGGAGGACAATTGTTACAAACGTGCATGTAGCGCGAAGCATTTTGGAGTGTTGCGACGATTTCCAACAAAAGGTTGCGCTGCTACAGATAGACCTCGAGAAAGTCTTTGACCGCGTCGAAATTCTTTTTTCCATCTTAGAATATGTTAATTTAGGTTCGGTGCTGTGCGATGGGGTACGCATGGCTTACCTTAACTGCGCCACCCGTCTGGTTGTGAATAAGAGTGTGAGTGAACGTATCCCAGTTTATTCTTCTGTGCTGCAGGGATGCCCGCTTTCGCCGCTGCTGTTTTGTATTTTTCTAGAACCGTATTGTTTGAGTGTGTTACGTAGTGGGCATATACGCGGCTTTAATTTACAAGCAACCGAGGTTCGTTTTTTGGCATATGCCGATGATGTGGCTATTTTTTGTACTGACCAAGAGAGTGTAAAGAAAGCCGTAGAACTAACAGAGAAGTTCTGCGAGAGCACGTACGGTGCTGTAAATTGGCAAAACTGTGTCAGGGGTTTTGGCATGGAGATTGGCCCGCCAAGCCCACTGTTTTTGAACGTGTCACGTGGTCTGACACGCCAGTGCGGTATCTTGGAGTTCCACTGGAACAATACCGCGCCAGCGAGGAGTATTGGAATGAAGAAGCTCAAGCGCTGGCGCGCAAGGGCAGATAAGGGGGGGGAGAGGCTTTTCAATGTTTGCGCGTGCCTCAGTGTGCAACGCCTTTTTAGCTGCGAAGGTCTGGTACGTGCTGCAGGTACTGCACTGCTCGCGGGTCAACATCCAGCGCATACACCGTGTTTTTGCTGTGTTTATTTGGAGCTCGACTTGGGAGAGAACAAGCCGAACTAATCTCTTTCGGCGTGTCAAGGATGGTGGGCTGGGTCTGTCGCATCTTTTTGTCAGACAACTCGTTAATAAGTTTTGTTTTCTAAGGGACCTGAAGAACCCTCTACTGCGTTCAGTCATTCAGGTGCGGCTATGCAGAGCATTGCCCGAATTTATTGTCTCGACTGATATGGCATTCCAGTTATGGCATACGCGGTTTTCTGAAGGAAGTTGTGTCTGCTTATCGGTTCTTGGCAACGCGGTTTTCGCTCGAGTATTTGTCCAGTGCGTCGCGAAAGCGTTTGACCAAAGACTTGATCGTTTCCCTTTTACCCACTCCACTGTACCGTTCCCTGTACAGTGCAGAAAGCGGTCAAGATGTTTTGAAGCGTGTCAAGCAAATGAGGGTACCCGCCTTCACGAAATCTTTTTTTCTTTATATTACACAGTGAAACCGTGCCGGTCAAAGTTTTCTTAGAGGAAAAAGGTATTCCCGTCGCATGGCCTGTAACCTGTTTACTTTGCAAAATGCCAGAGACAATAGAACATGTTTTTCTTAACTGCTGGGACGCAGTGTTCCTTTGGGACGTCCTTCAAATGACCCTTAAAAAGGACCTACCGTTAACACCTCACGGAATTCGTTATTTGCCTGTTGATGTACGAGGCAACATTGTACCATTTGACATGATCATGCTGGTCGGTCTCAACAGCTTGTGGCGCTGCCGCACGGCTGTAAGACACGCGGACGTCGACGTGCGTCCCGCACACAAGTATTTTGTTGAAATGATGTGTTTTTTGAAAGAAATGTTTAAGGTTCAGCAGCCACCCCCAGATTTTTTGTGACTTCTTGAGGAGCTGGCGACCATCACTGGTCTGTGAAGGTGTTTGATGAGTTTGATATATGTATGTGCACAATAGCCTTTGAGGTTTTTGTTTTAACCTTTTTATTGTATGTGATATGTGTTTGTCACCTAAGCCAAAAAAAGGCAATAAACAAAAAAAAAAAAAAACCTTGGTTAGCTCAGTTCGTAGAGCGCTCCACTTGTAATGGAGAGGTCCCGGGTTCGATACCCGTACAAGGCGGATTTTTTCAGTCGCTCGCCGGTCACCTAGCTGTGTTTGGGGATTTATGTTTGTCTTTGACCCTCTTGTTCCCATTCTCCAGGGATTATTTTCGTCATTCTTGTCCAGCTCTTGCACCTTTGCGTTTAATTGCATTATAATCATTTTTTTTAGTTCGCTATATTTGTTCACATAGTGCTCAACTAAGCAATTTCCTAGAACCTTGCTCTGTCTCTGCCGATTGCCGACGTCACACCGATGACATCGTTCTTTTAAGTCACTTAAAGCCTTCCCATGTTCCCTTATATTTCTGCGGTTGTAAAAAACTTGCATATACTTTTTTAATGCTTCTACTCTACAAAATAACTGCGCCATCTGTAAGCAAATGTTCAGGAATTACTAATTAAAGCCAGAAGTTGCGGATTGCACACTTACCAAGGAAAATTCTTGGTTTACATTAATTTTATTCATTAATGGTTTCATCAGCTTAAGGCATACTATGCACTGCTTGGCAATTAAACAACCGGTTGGCACTGCTTGGCAATGCCAACCAACAATAAATACAGTGACGGTGGAACCACATGTTGGTTTTCCCTCTCTGCTGCTAAGAACGCTGTACGGTGCGAACATCTGTCTTATCTTTTTATGTTAAATAAAAGCTTGCCTAAAGATTGCTAAAAAGATACCCAAGCATAGGCTACAGTGGCGTAGCTAGGATTTTATTTCGTGCGGGGGGGGGGGGGGGGGAGGGGGGGGGGTTCAACGGCACTTCCCTTCCCCAAATGACGCAGGGTGAGCTTGGTAGTACGGACGCTCAGGCAACGATTAGGGAGGCGCTGTTCATATAAGACGGGTACGCCTGCATTGTCATTTTTCAAAACGGAGTAGGCTTCATTTAGAGGAATACGGGCGTGGTAGTGGCTCGCTGTTCTACTGTCATCGTTGTTGTGGCGCAACAAATTTAGAAGCTTCCTCACAGCACACAACTCCCTACGATTTTTGAGGTATAGCGCTGCATTACCAACGCGTAAAGGCCAAACAAAACACAAGAACAGCTATACTATAACAAAAAATATAAAGCAGAAAAAAAAATCTCGACGTTGAAAAATTAGATCAACCGACTGAAAACACTAGGGGCCCATATTTAAGGAAAAAGTAATTCTGAACAAGCATAAAACCAAAATCTATTATCAAATAAGGGTTTAACAAATTCGTGTTACGGAACCAGATGCCGAAGGAAAGCGAGGCTAATATTGCTAGGCCGCTTTATCTTGCAGCGTTGTCCAAAGGCAGCACCAGCATATCCTCGGGGTGATGAGAGTCATCAGTCTGAACTTGTCGTTCCGTCACTCGAAGAAATTACATGACACAATCCGCACAAACACGCAAACCACACGCCGAACGTGCAAAGGAACTTGACTACCCTTGCAACTATGCGTTAGTAACAATATGAAGGCTTGTCTCTTTGGAGTTTCTGATGTTCCGTACAACGATGAGATTAATCTAATAAGTAATTGGATCGGACGCCACCTCGACAGGCAAAGCAGAAAACAAGACTGACTTCATCGCAGCCGTGAGCGACCATCGAGACGGGAGTCTCGATGGAGGGAAATTTTGCGAAGTGAGGGAAACTTCACCCAAAATAGGGATATTTTAGGCGTCCAATGCCAAAGGGGGAAACCTGAAACGCCCGTGACGTCTGCGCTACAGGCGGTCGCCCTGTGTCCGGAGGCCCTGTTTCTCTGCCCTCTCTTCTCTGCCCTCTCTTCAGACCCGAGAGTAATGCCCTAATAAAATAACTATGACCAAGCTGTTATACATATACTGTCGTGTTCCCCGGAACCCCCCCCCCCCTTCCCCCCCGGCCCCATATTATTTTTAATGTGCGCAGTGACTAACTACATTTAACTACTTATCCCCCTGCAGGTACACTGGGTCCATCCTTAGGCATGGCTAGAAATTTTGTGCATTTTTCTGCAGTCGGAAAGGGCCGGTAAATAACTGCTTCCAGGCTGCGCTTTTGAGAAAAGAAGAAATAAATTAATTTATTAGTTTTTAGAGCGCAGCTTTTAGGCGCCCATTTCCGGCTTGAGCGCCGTCGGCGTCGGCGTCGGCGTCGGCGTAACCGTGGGGTCACGTAACCCCCCCCCCCCCCGCGAGGTCACGTGACCCCTCCCCCTGACGTCACATAACCCCCCTGAGGTCACTTGAACCCACCCCCAGGTCACGTGACCTCAGGGGGTGAGGAGGACGGAGGAGGGGTATACCCTCCCCTCAGTACCCTTCCATCCTCCTCCTCAAGAGCTGCGCTCAAATTCGGCATTAGAGGAAGTTCTAAACGGCTTTCACTTTTTTTTAGGCACTCAAAATACAACATAAGCAAGTTTGGTATGTTCTTCACACCTCACACTAGTAAATTAAGTCGCCAACTTAATTGTCTTACGACTTCATTCACGAATGAAATTCATAGAAGCAGTTTCTGCCAACTTCTATGCAAAGGTAAACGTTGCACTGAGCGCATCGGTGGCGTGCCTTCTTGCTGCAGCCAGCGTTTCGGCACCTTCCTCCACTTTGAAGGTCGTTCTTCCCTGGGAAATGAAGTGCGTCTTGATTGCAAAAATGTTTCGATGGTAGAGCATTTCGCCTTTTTCTTGGCGCGTTGTTTATGCCGTCTTCGTCGTCTTGAGTAGACATCTTCCTTGCCCCGGTGTTCGTGTAACTTTCGTCGTCTTGAGAATGAGGGCTCCTCTTCTCCCATAGCAATGCCTCAGCCTCGGAAATCTTAAAATCAAGGTAGTCAAGAATGTTTTTTTTTTTAGGGGCGAAGCTCCTTAAGGGGTATTCACACGAGGGAGAAATCCCGGGGATTTCTCCCCGGCACGCGCATCCCACGACGAAAACGACAGGCTTTGCGATGTGCAAAAGCCTCGCGTTTTCATCTCGTGATGCGCGCGTGCCGGGGAGAAATCCCCGGGATTTCTCCCTCGTGTGAATACCCCTTTAGGGTCTGGCCTTGCCCGTCCGGCGTCCGTGCTCACATCGATCTTGCTGGTGGTCGTGGTCGTGATCGTGCTCGTGAGCTCCCGTGCTCATGTGCTCACGAGCACGTGAGCACGTGATTAAGTGCTCGTGTAAGAAAAAAAAATGATGTAAGAAGAAAAAATGATGCAAAAAAAACTGTTTGCGCAGTCGACAGGGTAAAAAACTGCGGGGAGACTCCAATCGATTTCTAGTCCATCGCCTTAACCACTGGGCCACGACTGCGGGACGAGTAGGGGGCTCTGAGATGTGGTAGTAACTCAAGAGCTGGGGTTTCTGTCATGGATAAAACGTTGCATGTAGCCGCTCAACGTCTATACAGGAGAGGGCGCTGCCGCTCAAATGCGTATATAATCTCGTTAAACTTTGCATGCATTGGCTCAACGTTTATAGACGAGAGGGCGCTGCGGTCAAATGCTCAAATACGTATATAACCACGTTCCATGCCACACATTCTCTTTCTGACATGGATGAAAACGAACGAAAGGCTCGGCAAGCTGCGACTCAGCGCCTACGCAGACAAGCACCACCACAGCTTCGCCCCGATCAACATCATTCACCACGTGGAGATGCGGTCATTTATTCCCTCTGTTTTTTTGTCTACTCTGTACTGAAGCCAGCTGTTGATGCAAGCAAGATAAGACGTGTGAAGCATTGTGCCTGCAGTGTCCACCTGTTTGTACGGCCACGGCCGGACTGGAAGCGCGCGCTCTCTTTCTCTGCTTACGGCCTTTGCAATTGGGGCAATCGCCACCTTCCGCCGCAATCAACTACTTCCATAAATCCCTGCGTGCAACACGGCGCGCGTTGCACACTGGGAACTAGTTGGCCAGGGAGGAGAGTGGCATGGTTTCGGTTTCGATTGACACGTCGACAAGAGATGATACACAGAGCTTGGACTATAAACGGCCGTTATCTCATGTTTTCTGGTCCCGAGAGCGTCATTTGTGGTCTCTAAACTAACCTAAACGGCCAGACCTCGAAGCTTTAGCAAAAGCCCGAGACGTATATAGCTTGTCTTAAAGGGGTACTCCGCCGATTTCTTCATGTCCCCGATTTGCTTGAAATTTCGCTAAACTCGCCAAACAACATCGCCAAAATAGTATCCCAAATATTAGGTCAAAATAATTTTTTTTCACAAAGTTATTGAATTTACAATTTTGGTCCTCACCGTGTTTTTTGAACTGAAAGTCTCTACTGGCAACAATGAAAAAGTGACGTCATTGGAAGTGCAGGGGTTCACTCTTTGGACTGTAGAATTTGTTCTCAACTGATTCGAAGCAGGTTCATTGTGTCAAATGAGTGCTTTGGAAGCTCGCTCCAGTCCCCGCGCTCCAGCACGGAAGAAATGATTGGCATATTCTATTTTTTAGACTGCTCGCCCGACTGGCAAGCTTGCCTTCCACTGACGTCACGGCACTGAAAAGGGTGGGTATATTTGAATGTTGGTTTTTGCATCATTTTCATTTGCCAATTTCGCAATAACTATTATTAATTTCGCGATACTAAATAGTATAAAGGGTAAAGGGTAAAGGCCACGGAGTACAGGGTAAAGGCCACGGAGTCCGAAAATATAGTTAGTTAAGGTAGCTCAAAAAATCGCCGGAGTACCCCTTAACATGCTTGTTGTATTTTTGTACTTGAGCCTTTCTGTTAGCGTTTCGAGGTATGTGGACGAGCCAGTGCTGGGAATCTCGACGCTACGAAGCTCGGGGATCTTGCATGTGTACGAACCGACAAGCTGTAGCAATTGCAATAAGTATGCATGCATCGAGCTCGCGCCTTTACATTACTGTTGTTGATCAGGAAGTATGTTTGTTTCGTGCGTCCATAGACAAAATATAACTTTTTGCAATTGCTGTTTCTTTTTAATACGCCTGAGTACGCGAGGTAAAACTCAAATTCGCCATTGAAAAGCTGCGTTTGAACACACTTCTCATCTCTTATCTGTACTGCCCCGCAGCACTGCACAAAGTCAAGTCACCCACCTGCTTCCATTCCACTAATATTCAAAATCGCTTATGCGCATAAAGTTATCCTGTAATCATGTAGGCACATTCGCACATACACACCGCTTTAAGAAAGGAAAAGTCGAGCCCTTGTGCGAAGAATGTCGCACCGTTCGCCGGAAGTGTGCCGGACGGGCATGAAACCCTATGCGGTGCGCCAAACGAATGAAATTATTCAAAGCGCATTTGACGGTTGCTAATGGCCAAAATATTTGTTATGTGTTCGCTTTCCTCCTGACTGAGTATGCCGAGATAATTTCAGACACACCGTTCAGGCACAGATCTCGGGCGTAATTAAAAGCTCGTCCAAAAAGGCTTAGCGAGGAGTAGGGGATGCTTGTTAGGACCTCCGTCGTAGCTAGACGATATCAGCGTTTGCGAAAACTTAATCTTCTATCAGCATAAAATCTGAGTGTGAGATATGTGATGACACGAGAAAGGCACATCATAGTAACTTTTGTGCAGTAGTGAGGTCGAATTTATTGCGTTTCCTTAAAAGTTCATGCGCCAATGCTGGGCTTAACTTTAAAACTCCTGTGAGGATGCGGCTTGCTTTTCGCCCAGTGAAGTAACAAGAAGCGGATGGTTGGCAAACAAAATACGTGTAGGGCTCAGGGTGACCGAATTTCAGTTCTAGCTCACTGGTACTAGACGGGATTACTGACATTGAGCTCAAAGATGCACTCGTGGGGTGAGGTGACTAAGCCACGTCTTACTACGTTTGCATACACAGGCACAATATCCGGCGTTTCGGGAACCAGGGAAAGTGCCCCGGTCTTCGTTTTATATCGCTCGAGAATGAGTGTATTGTCCATTCGTGAAAAGTGAGATAATCGAAAACGCAAGCAGTGCGTTCGGCCGCGGCGTGATAGCATGAGATGAAGCTGCGCAATCGAAACCGAAACTGAGTGGCCAACTAGTCCCCAGAGTGCACTGAGTCGTATTTCGCCGCTCTGGGGCGCGTCAGTTTTGGAAGAAGTCTATTCGCATGGGGCGCTGTCACCTCACCCCTGGGCAGAGCTGGGCAGTATCGAAGATACATGTATCTTCGATACTATCTTTCGATACAGTTGAGTATCTTGTATCTGGTATCGCTTGCCAGAAAAACATGTATCGAAGTATCGGTATCGAAGATACTTTTTGAAAGTATCGTGTATTGTAAAAATACCCGATACTTGCAAAAGTGCGCTTCTAAATGGAAGCTGCGTTTTCTTTCACTCTTGTTCAGGGGAAGCTAGAGCATAGAAGGCCTCCGAAAAGACAACATCAAGTAAACAAATCTTGTGTCCGCGGCTAAAACAACAAACAAAGAAACACGATCGAAAGAAAGTCGAGCGGTTTCGCAATCTCTGCACGGGCATTGTCCTTTTTTTGTGCGTGTAACACTCCGTGCGACGCGACTGGCGCGCCGCCGCGCGGCCGGTACCGAAGTTATATAGGCAGTGAGAACCCCAGAGAAAACGAAACCGAAACCAAGCCGCGTACGTTGGTACGCATTGAAGTCGGAGTGGTGCGGTTGCGCTGGGTGCAGCAGCATGAAGTGCTTGCTGCCTGTACTGCGTCATTAAGTGCTTCAATAGCTATGCGTCGCATCTCGTGGAGACAAAGTTTCACAGTTTTTCACCTCGCCGATGTTTTGTTGAAAATGGACAACGATGGAGCCGTGCCGTACGACGCTAGAAATTTGGTCTCCCGATCATGTCTGCCACTGTGTCGGCACGGCTGACATATTCTAGCTACACTGCCGCTTTGCGCTCTGCGTTTGTTTTCGTATCAGTAACGCCTACATCTGTTAGCGCCGATGGGACGAACTGAAACGCCATCCCACACTCGCGGGTATGCAGTGCCAATTTCGTTGGAGGAATGCCCTCCAAAGAAGTTTCGTCCCCATCATCCGTGTCGATGATATTTCCGAACAAGCATGGCACGCAATCTGTACTTCATGAAGAAAGATTCGAACGGTAAAAAAAGTGACAAATATAAATCTAAAGAAAACAACAATGAAACTCGGAACCACTGGAGAATCGACGTTAGAGTATGGAAGTTTATGTGGTGTGCTTTCTTTGTTGATCAGCCTCCTTTTGGATGTGGAAACGCTGACGCCCCGAGTTCTGTAGACAACAATTTTTTTTTCTCGGCTTTATAGCCACCTATTGCAAAGTGGTTCGAACTGGAATTATCGTCCACTGGTCCCTTCCTACCTGTAAAGTGTGAGTGGTATTATCTGACAGCCTTTGACGGTCAAAGACAGTTCCCATTTAGTTACGCCGCCCAAACTAAATTTCCACCTGGTTTCGCTATGCCAACTCTTTTTGTTATAATCAGTGTTGTGCCAAGTGACGGTCATGTAAAAGTACCTGTGCGCCGAAAATCAGCACCTCGCGCAACAGGTTATTACATAACAGCAGGCCGCAAAAGCCCTTGGCGGGCGAACCGTGTTTTGGCCGACAACTTTGTTTTCTCGGCTTTGGAACCACCTTTCGTAAAGTTGTTTCAATTGTAAGTACAGTCCACTAGTCCCTTCCTACCTCTAAAGTCTCCACCTCCCCCAACCAGTGATATTCTCTTGACAGCCTTTTTATGGTCAAAACCGGTTCCCATTGAGTTACGCCGCCCAAACCAAATTTTCACCTGGTTTCCCTATGCCACCTTTTTTTTTTTTTTGTATAATAAGTGCTGTGTCATGTTACTTTCAAGACCAAGCACCTGTGTGCCCAAATCTGCGCTTTACACAGCCCGCTATAACACAACATTTTGGGTCGAATATTGGATATCCCGTACAGCTTTATTTCTTTATTCATTAGAAACCTAACTTTCACACCTGTTGTCTTAAAGAAACTTAGCACTTAGCACTCTTCGTGCACAAACTTGGTGAACATCTCACTCGCCTCCAAATATCATCGTTCCAGCAGTCCTAGGTTTACAGCGACGAGCGAAATAAATTTCCCACCCAGAGCAATCAAGGTGAAGGCCGTCTTGTTTTTCGGAAAATTGCTCCAACTCCTTTTTTTGGCCGCAACTAGAGAAATTACCCCTAATAACGACTGAAACTCAATTTATAAGAAGGGGAGAACAGCTAGAAGCCCTTTTTAGGTCTACCCCAGTACTCATGCAACGTCACCCTCAACTTATCGGCTCAAAAAGCAAAAGTTTCGTCCGTGCGCGCTTCCGCCGCCACAGCTTGGCATGCGAAAAGGCGCCGCAGGCTGCTGAACGCGCCTCACAGTCGAACGCCAGCTCCTCCGCTAGCGGCGCTGCGCGCGTTTTTCAAAGCAGAGCCAGACAGGAGGGCGCCGTCTGCAAAACGCTAGGCGGCCAGGCTGAGCTCTGTCCCTGGTTTTCTTTTCCGCGGAACTTCACTTGATATTTCCGACGGTATGGTGCGCACTTCGCAGTCCCAGTCTTGGAGTTGAAAGTTATTTGTTCTGCCGCGTCGACGGGCTAGCAATGGCAGACAACGACAATACTCCTCGCTGTGCCATCTTGGACGGGAAGTATTTTAGCGTGATTTCATCTAGAGACGACAGAGTAAAGGCTGCCTGTTCGTTTTGTAAAGCGACCATCTGTGGCGCCTACTCGTCAACCTCGAATTTCAAGCTTCACTTAAAGGTAGGTGCAGAATCAACATAAATTAGATTTTTTGTTTGCTTGTAACATGCCAAGAAATGCATTGAGTCGAACAGAGTGCATCTATATGTATCTAATTTTTCAGTGCTGTCTTATGTATCAAAACGGTGCATTTGCATAGCTTACGGAAGTACGCTTTGTGTGATATTACTTGTGTGGCGGCTATATAATTAATCGATACTTATTTTGTTTCAGCGCGTGCATCCACAAGAGCTAAGAAGGTTCGATGAGTACAAAGAAGGGTGGAGAAAACAAGCAGTCAAGAGAAAGGCCGACGCCCCTGCTGACAAAATGCGCCAAACGAAACTGTTTTGCTCTCCCGGGAGTCAACTGACTCAGCCTAAAGTAGACAGTCTGATCGTCAAGTTCGTTGTGGATGGGTTGCATTCATTATCGACAGTCGAAGAGCCAGGCTTCATACAGCTTGTAACAGGTGAGCTTTCAATTCTATGCGAAATCAGACTGCATTATAATTGTACATTGTCTCTTTTTCCATTTTAGGCTTGTGCCCAGGGACTAGTGTGATATCGCGACGCTCCCTAGGTCGGCGAATTGATGAGGAATGGGAAAAGTTTCTGGATGACGCGCGAGAGAAGTTGTCTGGTCAAAGCTATGTTGCAACCACAGCTGACATCTGGTCCACTCACCATCGTAGCTTCATGGGTGTCACGGTTCATTGGGTAAGCGCTTTGTGTTTTGAATAAAACAAAATGTGTCCCTTTCCTTCACTACCGTGGCAAAGGCAGTGGTAACACAGAATGTGTACGCATTATTTTGGGGAGCTTCCATCAGCTTGCTGGAAACAGCGTCTCCGGAAGAAAGCCCTGCCAAAAGTAGCGCTCGAGCGGGAGTGGAACGCGTAGGTCACGTAGATTTTATGCTTCGCCCACGTATAAGGTGAATCGAAGCATATGGTTTCCTCATAGAGCGGTAGTACAGTGGTTAAGACATCGGATTCACAGTATGAGGGTCAGAGATTCGTAAAAAAAGTCCCTAGTAGTTCAGTGTTTAAGACATCGGATTCATAATCTGAGGGACGCATGGTTCGTATCGGAGCGCTGCCGGTGTCTTTTATATTTCAATTTTCGTGTTCCACACCTTCGTTACCTAGAAGGCGTCGCCGGAAGTGCCTGAGGCCATTCCTATAACATATTCTGTATTAAAAAGTAGAAGTTGTGGAAAATCATGATTAAGTAACTAATGAATGATAATATTTGTATATTTATTTAGATCGATGCTGACACCCTTTCTCGGAGGTCGCTCGCACTGGCCTGCAGGAGGTTTCCTGGAAGCCACACGTACGACAGGATAGCAGAAATGCTGGAAGACATTAGGCAGTCCTTCGACATCTCGCGGGAGAAGGTCGTAGCCACGGTCACAGACAACGCCAGCAACTTCGCCAAAGCCTTCAGGGAGTTCGGCTTTTGTTCTGAGATTACTGACCAGGGTAAGGGTAATGCTGTACTTATTATCAAACATTTTTTCAGATTTTTTAAAAACTGATTTACGTCTGTCTCAATAACCTAAACCCAAGTGGGTAACGTGCGATTACAAATGCAAGAAGTGTGAAAAATATCCGTCATGTTATGCACCGATTCTAATTTTCCTCTTGTCTGGTGCAGCTGACTTGGTTAATTTTTGTGATACATATAATTGTTCTTTTGATACGCAATACAAATAATTGAAGATGAAGCCACTGGAGCTAATGCAAACGAGAGTGTTTTTGATTATTGCACAACTGTTTTTCTTTTAGTTTCTATGAATATGTGTTATTCACCGTAAAATGTTTCCAAACATGTAATCTTGAGTGCTGTTTTAAGTATTTCGGCTAAATGTGTTCCTTTTTTAACTGGCAGATGATGTCGCCGCCGGCTTGTCCTTTGAAATTATGGTCGAACCCGACAACCTGGACGATGCTGAAATCAACTTGCCTCGTCATCTTCGATGCGCATGTCACAGGCTGAGTCTTGTGGCAACTTCAGATGCGAAGGCAGCCTTGTCGACACCGTCCTTTGAACGTGCTAACACATCGGTCATGTGAAAGTGTTCAGCTCCATGGAACTGCGTTCGAAGACCCAAGTCGCGTGAAGTTATTGTGGACATCCTAGGGCATTCTCTGAAGACGCCATGCGTAACACGCTGGAATTCATTGTATGACAGCATGAAAGACCTCCTTCGCTCGGAGGATAAACTGCGAGATGTCTGCGATGGACTAAATCTGCAAAAATTCCAAGAAAGAGACTTAGCATTTATTGCCGAGTACTGTGAGATCCTGCAGCCCATCGCCTCCGCTCTGACGGGACTCCAAGCGCAGTCCGATTGCTTCTTCGGGGAGCTGCTGCCAACGCTTTTTACCGTTAAATCAAAGCTTCAGGAGAAGGCTGGTATGGACTTCGTCTACTGCAGACCACTTTTGGATGCGGTTACATCTGGGTTCATTCGCAGATTTGACGAGCTTCTGCGAATGAAACCAAGTGCAAATGATGCGACTGTTGCTGCCGTTCTTCACCCTTACTTTAAGTTGCGGTGGTTGTCACGAGAACCTCAAGATGTCCGCGAGCATGGCCAGCAACTCACAGAAAAAGTTGTAATTGACTTTGTAAATGCAACCAAGCATACCACGCGTCCTTTGGCGTGCGCGCCATCAACCTCTGCAGCCTCTGACGTATCGGCTGATGCATAGTTTTCTTTTGAAGCCCACTGCGGCACGAGCCCCAGTTGTCAGGAAGATCAAGTCAAACTTGAGTTCCTGAGAGCTACCTGCAAGAACCTCGAGTTGAATTCGATATGCTCCGCTCATACCCTTCTCTGAGAAGCGCCTTCATTAGATACAACACCCCAACGTGCTCCTCGGCTCCTGTAGAACGGCTGTTCTCCTTCGCGTCGCTAACCTTACGCCCGCATCGCGGCGGACTTTCAGACCGGCGTTTTGAGCAAATGCTTCTGCTTAAGGCTGCGGTCCCACGGGTGCCATTGTGACCGAAGGGTTTTTCAACCGCCAGGGCGGCAAAAACGGCAGCAAGCTCTTGCGCGACAATATTACAATAAAGCGACCAGAACGAAAAGACGCAAAACATGGTGCTAAATTGCTGCCTATACTTGTACATCTATCTAAAAGTGTCTGTCACTTCTTGAGGGTTCAGAACGCAAGTAAACTCAAGGGACTAATATGAAAACGAGACAGACACCGACTGCCATGTCTGTCTCATATTTCTGTGTGTCCCTTCTTCTTACTTGCGTTCTAAATCCTCCTCATGAATGTTTCACCAAGACGCTCTCCTGATTCTTTCAATGCCTGTATTTGTTTTTCGAGCTTCAGCCCCCGACAGCGACAGTAGGGAGTTTCAGTATATCGTTTTCATTGGATCGACACCACTCCATGCGCGCGCTTCAGAGCATGCTTCGATGTGGCAGCGCGAGCTCCCAATACAAATATCTTTCCCTGAAAACACGATCTACTATAACTCGTTAACACCACATAGTCCGTGTTTCTGAAAAAAACTTCCGGAGACTAAAACTCAATTATAGATGGAACGTTTTGGTTTGGTAGATTCTGTGGATTTGAAATAGCGTGTATTTTTATACCTCGCTGCTCTCTTGGCTGCAATATTTTTACGGAGGTTTGTACGTTTGTGTAAACGTTCGAAAAAAAGACGCAATATAACAAACACATGAATTCAACTAATACCTTTGTTAATTAATCTAAAGCAATAAGATACACCCATTTTAAAGTACTTCGGATGAGGTTTTAGCGATATATCGAGGTATCTAAAATACAGTATTCAGTATCTGTATCGGAGATTAGTTTTGCATCTGTATCTTGTATCGGTATCTCAAATACAATTTTCGAGGGTATCGAGTATCGGTATCGAAGATACAATTTCGAAGTATCTTGGCCACCCCTGCCCCTGGGCTAGGGAGGCTGTAGTGAGGGTGGGCGCAACTCAAAACCTGGAGAGCGTTCGCAATTTAATGGCGGCGCCTGAGGGAGAGGATTCGAGAAAGGATATGCGCCAGTGTTGCCTGCACGAGAGCAGGCGCCCGCTCTGTTGCAACTCTGTTGCTCCATGCGCCTTTCCTCCTCTCGCCTCCCATTTCAAGCAACGAGCGCCTTGGCGCGGCCTCTCTCGCTTCCTTCTCGCTCCGAGAATTGCAAACGTCGAGCGGAGAAAGCAAAGTTGCCAGACAAGCAGCAACGTCCAAAATGGCGGAATTTACCATTTTTCGCGTCAAAAAAATACTTAAGCTATCGCAACAAAACTGGTGGCTATGGAAAAGTAATCATTTATACCTTGTGTAAATTATTCAAGCACCTTAATGGTCTTTTATGACCCGAGTTAGGAAAGAAAACGACCCTTTGCCCCATAGACTCCCAGCAAAATTTAGCAATTAAATGGCGTCCATGTCCCGTGATCGCCGATCTAGCGGTTGCACCCACCCTCACTTGAGCCTCCCTACCCTGGGCTACCCTTCGCCATTTACACAGAGCGCGCCTGACAGTGTATCTCAGCGCTGTCGCAACTTGCGGCCGAGATTTTTAAAACCTTTGACACCTGATCCTTACGTTTAGACCCTCAGCCACCATCTAATACGCTTTTGATGAACCCAAAATTGTGAATATTTGGCGCACATCTCCGAGAGATTCGGGAGTAAAAAGTAGTAAGTAGAGACAGCGAATGCAATTGCGGAAAAACTATACTCGCCTTTACCTCCAGGACTTCTGTTGCAACTCAGGAACAGGAGGAGACGAACCCCTTCTACGTGGAGGAACTTTAAATGATAAATAATTCGTACACTCTCGTGAAATGTAAGCAGGCCCAATTTATCTATTGCCGTGGTCTGAATCATCATTTCATAGGCCGCACATGAAGTCGGTCAGCTGCTCTAGACGAGGGTGTAGTAGTCTGTACAATTTTCGCACAGTGCATATAACAGCCTAAAGTGCTTCCTCGAGGGCTTGTGCACATATCCAGCTGATTTTTGTTTCTGTCCGTGATAGTCTTTGCATGGTTAATCAGACGCATTCTGAGGAACTTGTTGCAAATTAAACCAGCCAAGCGCTTTGAGTGCCTCTTGTCAATGCCCTCTAAGCCACTTTGGATTGGCGCATCTTCAAGATAGGGTGCAATGAGAAGTTGCAGAACTTCGTGCATATTTGTACGCTGTAAAGTGACTTAAATCGGAGCGAAGTTCAATAAACCGTTGCCAAAACAACAACCTACGAAGCTCGAACACCAGCGTGAAGCAGCTCGAAGGGACTCTCCGGGTGGAGTGAAGTGGGGTAAGGTGGTTGCGCCTCTGGCGGCAAGCAAGTGAACTACATGCGGAGAAAAAATGCCATTGAATCCCCGGCAATTGCAAAGGCCTTAAGAAGCAAAAGAGAGCGCGCGCTTCCAGCCCGGCCATGGTACGGCTTCTTTGAGCATACAGGGCAAGCATTCGGTCAGTTTAGTGCACATCATCCCTATTTTCATTGTACTTCTTCCTGACGGATGGGTGCGGGACATCCAGAAACGTTTTCTCTTTTTTGCACCACCTTTTTCACTCATCTTCAGACTCCACTTCAAAGGCAGGCGACAGCATCATAATTGTCTTTTTGTCAACTCATTTCGTGCATGCCGGCGTGCTGTCTTGTCGCAGCAGCTCCTGCGAAGTGCCCCGTGATTTCTTCAACAGATCCCTGTCATTTGTGAAATGGGCCTCTTTTGGCATTCTGTTCTTTATCAGAGTGCTGGTGCCGAAAATGTCCTTCTTCGTGAGCTCGTCCAACAAACGGACCGAAGAAAACCAACGGTAAATGTAAAGCGTGGAAGACGCAGGCACTCTCTTAAACAGCTTCTCGACCGAGTAGCCTGATACGCCAAGGTCAACGTTTGAAAACGTATCTTTGCCTTTGTAAATTACAAAGTCATAAATCAGCCCGTCCTTTCCTGCGAGAACAAAGTTTTTTTCAGGCCCACGGGGTTCGGTTTGTTAGGAATGTATTGCTTCATACGGCAGCGCCGTGAAAATGAGATCATTTGCTCATCCACACAAAAGCAGTTGGGCCCTTTTTAAGCCCAAGCAGCTCTTTCGCACCATCTCGACGAAAGTCACTATCCTCCAAAGTCTCTCTCTTTTCTTATCGTCATCACTTACGTCATCGTCAAGTTGGCAGCACAGGTGAAATTTCAGTAAGAAAAACCGATCTCGTGACATAATGTCAGCAACTGAACTAACAGTCAAGCTCTTCCAAGAAAATCGTATTCTTGGATAGTCAATCACCCGACTTAACATTGAACAACCCAATAACTGCTTAACTTCATGGTCAGTGACTTTAGCTATGGTTCCACGCTCCCTCAGAATTCTCTTGTTTGTTTTCTCAGCTTTTTCGAGCATATTGTCATCTGCATATACGCTGCTTGTAGTAGTCAACATGCGAGAACTCCGATCTATTTTCCGAAAATACACACCTAGTTTCGAAAGCAGGCACGTCGTTTGCTGGTGCAGAATCTGCTGCCTTCCACGAAACGCGCCTTTGCCAAATGACTGTGCCGCTGGGATCGTTGTCGTCCCTGTCACTACATGAACCAGCATACTGCTCATTGTCGGTTTCGTACGCATCATTCACGTTGTTCACATCGTCTTCATTCTCCGAGTCCGAAATATCGGAGGTTTCCCGTTCCCAAATTGATTGTAGAACGTTGTCGACCTGCTTGGTGGATAACCTGAAGTTACAAGGCAAAGTTTATTTTAGACTTCGGTCCGCACCCGTTTGATTTCGAGAAAAACTTTACTCAAGTAAGGACACCGACTTCAAAATATTCAAACACATGGACCCAATTTTCCTGTGCAAGGACACTACAGGTTCTTATATCGCAAAAATAATTTGGCTGAATATTATGTTGTAGTGCATATGCTATCGGATAAAATGATGGATTGCAACAGCTGCAGCTGAAATTAACTTTGTTGCAGAAAACAATTTAATTGAGTTAGATTCATCTTGGGCTCACATCTTCGGTTGAGAAATCTGAAGTAGTACCAATATGCAGGTTTCTTCAGTTACATGATGGTTCTGCCAAAACCGGCCTGTCGTACATGCAGCATTAAAAGCTGACGTTGCCTATAAATGTTTCGAATGCGGTGTTTGCTGCCTTGTAGCGCTTCGCTTTAACTCCATGTCGAACGGATATGTTAGCTCGACAAGGGCAAATGTATTTTGCATCACGAGGATGGAATGTCATTTCATCCTCGTGCCTTGGTTTTCATCTTGGTTTTCATCCGAGATTGATGGAAATAAAGATGTTAATATTATTATTATTATTATTATTATTTAATATAACTTTATAGCACCCGGTAGGGGCTTTGCGTAAGGGGGCAAAAACAACCATACAGATACAAGTCAACAAGAGTTAGGAATCTTTTCCTCCTTCCGCTCTCTTTTACATATTGTAAAGAGTGGCAACTGCGGAACGGAAATCCAATGGACTCTTTTACTGTTACGATGTCGTCAGGGAGGGAAGTCCAGTCTGATATAGATAACTGTAAAGGAAAATATTTGAAAATGTTAGTTCTAAGAGTGGCGAGCTCAAGTTTCTGTGAGTCGTCTGTGCATGCCGAGACGTGGTTGGCAGCTGGGCAATATTTTTCTTTCTTTGAGGGTGAATGATAGTACAGGGTGATGAAGGGCGGTTAGTTGTGTTATTTTACGTCGGTCTGCAAGAAGGGGTATATTAGGTTGTTTTAGTGTTGTTATATTGCACGGGTATGATTGAGGAGAACGAAGCGGGTGGCTCAGTTTTGAATGGCTTCTAACTTGTCAGTAAGATATGACTGATGTGGGGATGCGTATTCCAACTTGGGACGAAGAAGAGATGTGTATGCAATCAGTTTTGTTTCCCGTGCTGTCAAGTGTAAGTGACGTCTTAGAAAGCCTAAAGTTTGATTAGCCTTTGCCATGACGTGGTTAATATGTGGTTCCAACGAAAGGCTGGGCGTGAAATGAAGTCCGAGATATTTATATGTGTGAAGATTTTCAATGGGGACACTTAAAGGGGTGCAGTGAAATTGTGTTGAGGTGCGTTTAATATTGAAGTTAAGATATTTTGTTTTGGAAACGTTAATTTGCAACTGCCACTCTTCACACCACGTCTCAAGACACACCAGATCACTCTGCAAAAGCGTACAGTCATCCAGGCCCTCTATTTTCCGGTATAAAACACAGTCGTCGGCGTATAATGGTATCGTGGACTGAATACGAGTAGGCAGGTCGTTAACATATATCAGAAAAAGTCGTGGACCAAGCACGGTTCCCTGAGGCACGCCCGAATTTTACGCGTTGGGGTGACGAACCTTAACTTTCATAATGAAGACATTATAAAAGTAATGTATTCATTACTTCGGCTAGAAAGAAAGGCTGCAATCCATTTCGTTGCAAACGGGTCTATTCTTAACGAGCGAAGTTTTAACATAAGACGGTGATGAGTACTTTGTCAAAAGCTTTTTATAAATCAATAAAAATGGCGTGCGTTTCTAAGCGGGAATGCCGATTTTCATGAATATCAATGCTGAATTCGAAAAGTTGCGTTTCGCTGGAGTGGAATCGCCGGAAACCGTGCTGGTTTACAAAAATAAAGTTGATGCATAAATTCTCCATAACGTTTAAAAATACTATATGCTCCATGAGCTTACTAGGGACACCTGTTAACGATATTGGCTTGTAGTTACCAAATTCATTCTTTGAACCTATTTTGTGTATTGGAATTACCTGCGCGCGCATCCAATCATTGGGAATTTCGCCCGTGTCTAAGGATTGTTGAAAGATCAGAGAAAGGAGGGTTGGGCACTCATGCTTGCATAGTTTGAGAAGTTTCATTGCAATTTTATCTGGGCCGGGAGCGGAGTTTGAGTGCTGTTCGTCAATAAGTATCAAAACACCAGTTGCAGAAATGGTTAGTTGAGGCATTTCCTGACACATACTATAATCAGGGTAGTAATCCGGAAGGGGAAACATGTTTCCCCTTCCGAGAAGACTTCACTAAAATATCGACTGAACCGCTCACACGCCTCGAGAGGACTCAACTTGTTTCCAACGTCATCGGAAAATGAAAAATACTCCCTTCCTTGTTTCGGATTAACCACAGTCCAAAACTTTTTGGGATTGGTTCTCATAATGTTACCAAGGTCTTCATTAAATACTTCCTTTTTGCGTTTTTTTTTTATTTCGAGCTTGGTTATTAGATTACATTGATCGTATTTCTCCCATGTTTCTTGGGATCTAGATAGCTTGGCAGGTCTATATAGAGACGATGTTTTTTTATTGAGGAGTTTTTTCAGTCGTGCCGAAAACCACGGGTTTTCAACGTTTCAATGTTTACTTTATGAATAAAAAGATCTGCCATTTGAAGTAACTGGAATTTAAGTAGATTCCAATTTTCATTAGTAGACCTATAGAAGCAAAGTCATCTAAATATGAAGTAGAAAATGTGACTAAATTTGCGCAAATCGCATCAACATTTGCTTTGGAATAATTTAAAATTGTTTTAGTCAACGGTTTATATTTGTATGTTGAAATGGTCATTTCAACATGTACAGACGCATGATCACTCAACCACCATTACACATTCGGGTTTAGAAGTGAAAAAAAAAATAAAAGCCGTTAACCCTTTGCTACCTGAGCCTACTTAACACCTGCCCAGAGTAGTAAAACTTTCAATAAATGATTGGAATGGCTCTATTTGAAAAAGTCAAGAAGCAAAAAAAAATATATATATATATATTCATTTAACAGAACAGTTTTTATGAGTTGGGACATGTGTGTCCCGTCAGTACTTCTGGCCTATAAGAAACACGAGGTTGTTGAGAAATCTCGTGAAAAGCTCCAAAGCAATTCCTTTCTTTAGATATGCAGACAAACACTCCGCAACTGGTGCATTTGCTGAACGGCCGTGATTCTTGCTTGCGCTGCGCGCAGACTTCGCACCTTCCACGTGTTTCGCAAAAAACAGACCAATGTGAGCCGAGACTACTCCTTCGCACATCTGCACACACTGAGTAGGAGGATTCGCGCCGCTTGAGACACTGTCCACCGTCTTTGCTACCTGAATCGCTTTTTTGACTAGACGACTGTCCCATGGTGAGGAGTCTCATCACAACGGAGCGCTTGTAGTCCTGGTAGGGGATCTTTTCGTTCAACTCACAGTAGGTGACATAGCTGTTTACAAGACATAAGTCCAGGAAAACAGAAACCAAACGGTGCCACCATTTCTTCGATTTGATGTCGGTTCCATATATACTCCGTAGCATGTCCGCCTTGTCAATACCTCCCATGAACATGTTGTAGTCCGAGAGCGCAGTCGGGCACGAGACCGCTATTTTTGTGCCGTCTCGCTCCGTTCCTTCCACAGTTCCCACTTCAGGGCCATGGTATTTGAAATAATGTAGACTACCTTGTCGTCTTTCCATTTGAAGAGAGTTATTTCTTCCTCTGTAGTTCTGAAGTCGTGCTCTCCCCGTGTCAAGCTTTTGTCAGGGTGAAGCTCTGGAAGGTGCCTTCGGTTGCTCCGTATTGTGGCACAGGCACATGTTTTTTTGTTTTTTTTTCATTTATAACTTCGCCATTAGTGGCACGGAGGAGAAGTAGTTGTCGAAGAAAAACGTGTAGCTCTTTCCTAGGATCAATAAGAAAGGTGAAGAACCACACGTCCCCCCAACACAAATTCAGACTGAAGGTTATATGTTTCTGGTTGCTTTCCTTGATACACCTGGAAGGTCTGGATGAAGCCCGACATGTCTCCCAAGCACCAAATCTTGTAGCCGCGTTTGATTGGTTTTATCTGGTTATACTGCTTCATTGGTGATCTTCCTTTGAAGAGTATGATGGATTCGTCGACGCAGGCCTCTCGTCTCAGACCATAGGCTAGTTGAAACTGCCTATTCATCCCATCTATCAGTGGCCTCAACTTGTAGAGCTTATCGTTGCACTGACTGGATAACAATGAATTATCGTTTAGGTGTAAGTTCGAAAGTATCCTGGAGTACCTGTCCCTCGACATAGTTCTTAAAACCAACGGCACCCCAAGGTCTGGGGAACCTGACCAGTAGTCCCTCCGAGAGGGAAGTTTATGATATCCCATCAAAAATTGATGCCCAGGAAGCCAAGCAGCTCTGTGGTTGACAGCTGGAGGTCAATGTCCTTTCGCGTGGCATAGAGGTTGCTCTGAAAAGATATTTCCTCTTGAAGTGGCACGTGAAGTAGAGCTAGAAAAATTCCACTGGTGTTGAGCAACCACAGAACACGTCTTCAGAAGCCCCTTCCTGTTCCTTGAACTCCGGTCTCTCAGTCACGTGATGCCTTCGACGCCACTCGTAGCGTTTCTGACGAAAGGAAAACGCAGAGACTGCGGCTACTTCTTCTGGACTTACACACGAGTATCCAGAGGCTGGGTTGTTATTGACTCCGCCTGTGCTGTGCGATTCTGCTTGGTTCTAGTCCGCCCCTGGCTCTGAGGCATCGACCAGACCTACTTGGTCAAGCAACTCTTGGAGATCACGTGGGCAGTTAGTCCTTCCTGGTTCCCTGTCCGGGTCATCAAAATCAGACTCGACATTCGCATCAGCTGAATAATCGCAAGGTAGGTCTTCAAAGAGGAGCTTGTCGATTTCATCACGGCTAAGTGAACTTCCACCTGCTGCCATGCTGAAAAACTAAACAGTGGTAGTATTTAGTAATAACAATATTTATTAAAATCTCCGTCAAACGCCGAACAAAATAACATTATCCTAATTTGAAGCCTAAACTAGGCAAACAAAACAAGCTTTTTCAGGGTGCGAAAAACGCTGCAGCGCGTTCCATTTTTGTCTTGTGGTTCTGACGGGACATGAATGTCCCAGAGAACAAACATTCGTCTATAATTGAAAAAAATTTAGCAGGGCGGCGCTCTATATTTATACGTGTTGCCTCAGAAGCTATTAGTGAATGCACATATGGTCGCGCAATAATGTAGAATAAAAATTACTTGCGTTTTCGGTGACTTTTGTTTCAAAAATCAAAGAGCCCGCGCATACACGCCTTCAGCCATCTTGACAATTGTGTTCGCGCGATCACAGCGCCAAAACGGTGCGATTTGGAAAAGCAGCCAATGCACCAGTGTCCCGACAGGTTTTCGCCGGGATAGGGAGCATGCAGGAGATAATAAGAAATCTCAAACTTTTGGTACACATCTGTCCCGTCAGGCGGGAAAAGGTCACAACTCCCTGTAACGCCGAATTAGAGCGCAGCTCTTAAAGAGGAGGAAGGTATTCGGCAGGAGATCGAACTATCGGGGGCGCTCTGACCCGTTTGTTTTCCCCACGCTCGGTGTTTACTCAACACAAGGCCTGTGCACATGCGGACAGGCCTTATGGGCATGTCCATGTCATCTTCTACAGTAGAGCGCGGGGCACAGTTTAATGTAAAAAATACTAACAATTGACGAAGTGGCGTTAAGTGCCGGATCTATCCTCAGAGAATTCGAGCTTGACCCACTTCGGCTTTTGTGCTGAGCTGGGACCATGCATGCTGCATTCTTCATCCAGGCCATAGTGGAAACAAAAGAGTTCCTCCTCCCTCTCACCGGAGAACACGAACTCCAGCCGAACGCTGACGCCGCGTTCGGTTATGCCGGCCGAGCGCTGAGTCATTGTATTTGTTGTCCCCATCCGTGTAGTTCTAAAGTTAAAGGGCTGTTTATACTCCAACGTCGACGAACGCTACTCGCGCCGGCGCAGACCGACGTTCATCGGCCACTACGTTGCGCCGAGAAGCGCCCGAACGATGGTGTTTACAGTCCAGCGTAGACCAACGCTGGTCCAGCGCGCCCCGACGAACTGCCCCACTTTACGCATGCGCGTCTCCGTGGCAACCGCATCGTCTCTACGGGTTATCTATGGGCGGTAGTTTGCGCCATCTAGCCTAGAGGCAATCGGTCAATGTGCTTCGTCTTCATGTTGTCATGTCACGCTTCGAAACAACCACTCGGGGTAGCGGTTAGCAGTTAAAAAACAAGCAAATAATGGTGATAACGAGTGCAAACCAGCATTTATTTTCTCCTATAAGCCACACAAATGTCAACAAAATAAACAAAAAGAAAAAAAAAAACGATAACCGTCGAATTTTGCTGCTTGCAGGTTCGCCGGAATCGTGCCAAGCGACTCCGGCGATTTCGGCAGAATGCTTCAATGAAATCTATGCACTCGACATTCCACAGAAACCTCTTTCTGACAGGTAGCCGGTATGTTATCATCGTAGTAGAGTTTCACGTTGACTTATGAAACGGACACCAAAGAGAGCGGACGATGCCTAAATTACGCAATGTACGCGTTCGAAATTGTAACGCACTTTACAAAGTCTATACAAACAATACAGGATTCAATCGGATTGTCATCGCGTATCGCTACTATCGTTTACAAGCTGAGACAGCCCAATTGAAAATTTCTGGCCGGCTAAATAGTTCAGAGGTTTCCGTGACCGCCGTTCCCGTACATCCGACGACGCTTTTTCGATCGGGAACGACTGCCGGTGAGTGCGACTAGCACATAATTATAAATAGCACACACATTAGGTCATCATTAATTCTAATCAACCCTACCTCTGGCGCGTCATCGAGCTTCCAGCTTTTGCCGGCACCCCAACGTGCACGGCCCACCACCACCGGCTCGTTAGGTCGATAGGCCTACCGAGAATCGAGGGTAGCGCATCCTCGGAGCGCTCCACGTCCACGTTCACAATCGCCCGGTCAAGCGCGCGAACGTTAAATACGCACACCAACACGGGAACACGACAACATCACACGACACACGGCAAGAACGGCAGGTTCAGATCCCAGAAATGAGCATCTCGCACCACACTCCGACTGGCCCCGACGACCCCGCCAACCGGATTCCCGAAGGAGGCATTCGCGCGAGGGCTTCTGGGATAGCCTGCGTCGGCGGCGCCGACGTCGAACGTCGAACGTAGAACATGTCCAAGTCCGTCGCAAGCTACGACGTCGCGCGTCGAGCTGCTCAGCGCGGCGCCACCGCGTTCGCAGACAGCGCCAACGAGCGCGAACGAGCGCGCGCGCTCGTTGGCGTTACGACGGAGTATAAAACGCCCTTAACCACTTGGGGCGTCACAGTCGCCCCTCCTCCCTCCCCCTCACCTTCTCATCATGCTGCTCCCCCCTCCGCGTGGCGTCGGCGTAACCGTGAGGTCACGTGACCCTCGTGACCTCACGGAAGTCACGTGACGTCACGGAGGTTGCGTGACCTCAGGGAGGTCAGGGGACCACGTGACCCCCCTCAGGGGTCAGGAGGAATCACGTGACCCCCTCGTGGGGTCACGTGACCCCCTCTGGGAGGTCAGGGCCCCCCCTCAGGGGCCACGTTATCCCCTTAACCCCTCCCGAGGGGCATCACGAGGCCCTCCTGACCCCACCCCCCCCCAAGGGGTGTCACGACTCACGAGGCCTCCGGACCCCCCCCGGGGGGTCACATGACCCCGCGCGGACGTGCCGAAACGTCACCACCGAAACGTCGCCGCGGTTACGCCGACGCCGACGGCGACGGTGACGGCGACGGCGACGTCGCTCAAGCCGGAAACGGGCGCCTAAGAGCTGCGCTCTAAAAGAGGTCTAAAACAGCAGAACCACGAGTTGGTTGATTATTCATTTGACACAGGGAGAAAGCACCTGTTACATCTACAAAGTCCCGACATTGTTTTGGAAGAGTGCGCAAAGTTTCAAAGGGCATGGATCCAGGAAAGACCGGCCAGACAATATCAGGGAAATTAAAGTCTCCAGCGAGCACGTACATATCATTAGCGTAAGTTCTAAAAAGCTGTTCAACGCATTCTTGAAGTAAACTAGAAAACTCCAAAATCCCGGGAGGTTTATAGCAAGCAATATCCAGAAGGCAAACAGTCTGTGTTTTTATCCGGGCCAGACTTCCTCGAAACTTGAAATTATATCGCATTTTTCAAGATACAATCTCTTTTTGATAGCCACCAGAAACCCTCCCCCTCTACCTCCGGCTCGATCTTTCCGAACAATAAAATAATCAATTCACAGCTAGAAATTTCCTCGGCTAACCACGTTTCACTAATAATGACACGCAACCAGGATTTTGTTTCGGGGGGGGGGGGGGGGGGGGGGTGGCACCCATTACAAAAGGCTGTACGAGGGGGAGGGGGGAGTGGAAGTCCCAGCAAAATAGGAGATTTGGGGGGGGGGGGGGGGCAGCTGTACTCGATTGCACAGTAGAAAATAACTCCTCTTGTTTTGCATACACACTTCTCGCGTTCGCAACAGAAAAATGCAAAGTTCTAAAACAAGGGTTACGTATCGCTTGAGGAGAGGGGGATGACTGCCGTTTTTCCGCTAGCTATGATAAAAAAAAGGTTTGACGCAGTTGGCTTGCTGATGAAAAAAATAACGCGAACTTCCTTTGATAAGTTTATCATGGCGTAGTTTGAAGGGCTGTCCTTGGTTTTTAGCGAACCTAACCAACTCTCTACTTGCTTCGCGAATTTCTTCGGGGAAGTCTTCACTCAAGCGAAAGTTTGTGCCCTTCAATTTAGGTGCCTTCGAAAGCACAAGTTCCCTATCCTTATAAGAGTTAAATTTTACAATAATCGGCCTACACGAAGCGATGTCATTTCTGTAGTAGGGTGATTTTCAGATAAGATCGACCAAAGGGTGGCTGGTCGACATTTTTAAATCAACTGATGTTTTTATATGACATTGTCTAGTGTCTGGTATAAACGAATCCACACTTAGTTTTGACCAGAAAAAAAATTTGGAGACAAGAAAAATCGTAAGGCAGGGAGAGGTGGACAGTTGCAATAACGCGCACTGATGGAGAGGGCAAGTTTGAAAGTGAATAATTAAAACAATAAAATTAGGAGAATTTTAAAACTTTTTACAAACAAACTATGGGTACAACTTGCTTGTAATATAAAGTAATAATATTTATTAAAAATTTATTTAGTTTTCTAAAAATTGCCAGACATGCCTGCTCGAACGACAAATGGCAAACTTTGGAAGTCTGTATCTCATGAAATAATTTAATCATTATTACATAACTTGCAGACATTATTTTACTAATATATGGCTATTATTGAAAAAATAAATAAGGTATCTGAGTGACACAATAGTTACAATATATTTAGGCAAACATGGGAAAAAAATCAAACAAAGAAAAATTCCCATGCGAATAAAAAAAAAACACCACCTTCGATTTTTTTTAAATTTGGGTACCCTGTTATACTCTATTTCGGCATTCATTTCTATTAAAAACATGTTGCATCATTGCACTGTGAAAGAAGAAACAACTCCCCAAAGTAGGGTCCTTTTTCAAAGCCTACACTTAGCAGTGTCCTATACAAGAAGTGACTCTGAGTTCCAGTTTCATGAAACTTGCACAAATCTTTTATATACATTTATTTAGATGAGGTCATTGATAAAAAGAGCGATCGGTCACACAGTAAAAGGGAGGATAAACTATATACAGCATTTTACATAAGCGTACAAAGTGGTATCATATTAGAGACTAATGATTTGAGAAAAGATGATGCAGTGTGAAGTTGTACATTCCGGTATATTTTACATCTAGAGTAAAATAAATAACTTTACTTCCACACACAAAAACAAAGATATAATAGTAAGATATTTAGGTTGGCTGTGTATTTACGATTACAAACAATTTCAGGTGACGGATGCCATAGTGCCTAACTGGAGCAGCTTCGATGCTCTCGGTGTATGAATGAATCGTGGCAAGCCGATATATTTTATCCTGCTCGAGGATAACATTTTGGGATTTTTTTTTTATAGTGATCAGATAAAAATTATTAGTAACCACCAACAAAAACAGTAGGTTAAATACCCCGTGAAGAAAAATGTGATAAATAAGCTGCCCCTGCATTCAAAATGAGCAGTCCTTGGGAAATCAAATTCGGCACTTTACGCTAAGGTTTTCCTCGCTGTACCCATATAATAAAGTTGCTTCCAAGCAGATCCGACTGTCCGTGCTACATATACGTCACAGGTCCCTTCTGTTGACGACTTGCTGAGCCGCCACGCGTGCCAAGACTGAATGCCAGGGAAGGCGCGCACCGTCAGCCACTCTTCTTTTTTTTGTTCACGATACCGAACAACCTCATTTTCGTCCAGATATACAAGATGCACGCCTTTCAGTTTCTTTGATAGAACGCTCACCATTGTCCTGGCCGTCTGAATTGCGCTTACTGAACGTTCTCTCAGGTTGTTCAGCGTGGCCTGGTGCTTCACGAGTCCGCCAACTCCGTCACATGCATTTTTCCCATGTCCAGATGAAGAAAATAACCACTGGGCTTGTGGGCAATCGTCCTTTGCAAATTGGTGAAGCTGGTAGCGATTCTTGAAATGACTGGCGGCGCCGTCACTTACATACGTCACGTACGAGTATACCGCAACGTTGTCTTCAACCCACTCCTTCACTTTTTCTAGAGCCAAGCAAGCGCGAGCGGCGTCGTGACACAGGTCCTCACTGATGATGGCAAAGCTGTTTGTAGATTTTCTTGTCGTCACTACACATGTAAATATCGAAACTTGTTTTTTTTTTCCAGTGATATGCTTGTACTTCGTCAGGAAGCACGATGGTCCAGTTTTCAGCAAAGTCAAAATGGAAGACAATGCTCCCGCGTTGCATGCACTGTTTTTCATCGTAGATCGCTTTACCTTGCGTTTGCCGGATATGGTTGTGAAGTACCCAACTTCCAATTGTCACTTGGATGACTTTTAGGAAAGTCTCAGGTTCCAAAGTTTTTTTCACAAGGTCGCCGGACTCCCATGTTGCAAGCACAATCTCTTCATCCTCCGGGATATCAAGTTCCTGGAGTGTAAGAAACTGGCCTTTTGGGCAGTGATTACAGTCTCCTTGAAGGCACAGTTCTGTTGCTGGGTCGCACAGAAATGCCGAGTTCATTTCACCAGTGTTGAATGTTGAGCCTGTAACGTTCTCTACAGCGGCAATACAAAGATAATAATTGGCGCAGCGCACACAAACGCACACTTCCTGGTGTGGAATACATTGGACCCATCTAGGGCGCAACGAATAAAATTTCGTTAGACCAACGCCGAAATCGGGATGCTTGTCTTTGTATATACGGAAGGCCTCTCGTATT
This sequence comes from Ixodes scapularis, assembly GCF_016920785.2. Taxonomy (NCBI): domain Eukaryota; kingdom Metazoa; phylum Arthropoda; class Arachnida; order Ixodida; family Ixodidae; genus Ixodes; species Ixodes scapularis. The sequence continues at coordinate 208,409,199 of NW_024609846.1, read as the reverse complement.
GAGCGTGTCATGAAGCGCTTTGTCACGAACGTTTTCTCTCCGTTGAGCATGACAGAGATGACGTCCTTCTGGTTGGGACTTTGGCGCGAACATTGTAGCTCGTCTTTCGTGAAGTACTCTAGGGCAGCAGACAGGTTCTCAGGGCTCACCTTGCACCTCGTGTAAGGATCCGGCTCATACCACACGCCATGCTTTTCCTTGAGTTTTCGGGATTTACTGATGAGGTACATTGAGGCCTGTGGAATCATCTTTTGAACCTCATTCTTCGTCAGTGTTGACGGCAGGAGTGTAAGCAGTTGACAACGTTCCCGGAGAGAGGTGGCGGTTTCAAAGGCCTGCCGAAAGTTGTCCACCCACTCAGTGCATGTGGAGCATGTTGGTTCGGACGACCCCGATGGTGCGTCCCTGTCGTACGCAATACGTAGCCTTGAGTGTATATTCTTGACAGCAACCTGCTCCAGTTCTGTCTGCTTTCTCTTGACATAGGCAGGCCTGTCCCGACTTCTTACGACGCTTGGTTGTCTCAGCGGCGACACATCTGTAGGTAGTATGCTGCGATTTAGATCTTCAATTGCTTCTTCAGCTGGCACAAATATGTCAGGGCACTGCTCTGAGCTTCGCATCGAGATCTCCTTAGTGATGTGCATGAAGCAATGGTAGCGCAGGTAGTCCGTCGCACTCACTTTGGTGGAACAGTCAGGCGGAAGAATTTGCTTCAACGAGTTTAGGTCCAACTCGCCAACACTTCGAAAATTCCGCTGCTTTGGTATAGTCTTTTTGTGTTTGGAAAAGTAATCTGCACAAAACACTCGTTCGGAGCTCCTGGACGTCTTCATAATGTATACATAAATAATAGAAATTAAACCCCAACTGATGGCATATAATTGCCAAGTGAAAGAGCTACTGGGTGCACAAGTGACAAGTCCGAGGCTGAGGAGCTCACTCACTGCAAACGTACATTTGAAAAGAGAGAGAGGTCACAACTGAGGCTGTCGGCAAAGCTTGATCCACGTCAAAGGAAGAAAGAGGGAAAGTCTCCAGACAAAAAATTGTGGTCAGCGGCCTTCGAAAAAGACTTTCCGGAATCGCACTGTCGTCCCTCCACGCGCTGATATGAAAGCACCCGAGCTTCTACCACGTGGTTCATGACACAGCCTGAGCCATGTCGGCGACCGGTTCGCGAGGGGTTGGCGGTGGGGTTACGTTGATGGTCACTCGGATTAGCCCTTGCTGTACTGAGCTACCGCCTGCAGTGCCTTATCGCCGGCTGGTGTCAACAACGAGAACACACACACCCTGTCTACACCAAAACTACAAGCGTTCACCGCACACGCGTCGCCGCCGCTTTTAAGCTTTTGTGAAATTGCTTTCTTTTGCCGCGGAGAACCGCCTTATCTTAACTACGCGCCTGAAATCCTTCCAGGCGGGCGTACACAATATCAAGCGTTTCGAGAAATGCCCGTGGAGTAGAACTATGGGAAAATTCGGAGCCCGCGATGTCGATATCGTCGCCGTTGTGTTAGTACGCCGTCGCGTACTGCAGTCCCCCGTTGGGGGAGGGGGGGGGGCGGTCATACTACGATAACATGGCGACAGCGTTTACACTCTATATGTATTTACGCGAGGCTCGAGTATTTGGGGATAATGCTGCCGGTTGGTGTGCCCCTTTGTGCCTGATATTATCGCCCGTGACGCCAGCGAGTGAGATAGCGACAGGCATGACTGCTCAGTAAACAGGCGTCGGCGGCCATGTTTTGCTGGTTGAAGCGAACCCCCTTGTCCTTGACAGCGAGCGGGGAAATGCGAAAAAAAGATTGTATCGGCCGTTTTGCCAGAACTAGCGACGAGTGTCGTCTGCGGTTTCCGGCAACTATTTTGCCATAATCGTGAGCTTAGCGAGGAAATGATTTTTGCTAGCCACAGAACACTACCACGCAGAAAGGGAATGCTTGAACATGTTTTTGTTCTGGATATATATCAGGGAAATATATGAGAGAGAGAGAGAGAGAGAGATGAAGGTAGAGCGGAAGAGGGAATAGCATATAGTGTCGCAGGAGAATAAAGTAAACAAAGTTCCTAGTGGCCGATGGCTGCATGATCTTTTCTCGGATCACTAGTACGTAATATGATACCTCTTTGTACACAGTAGTTTCTCCTTAATTTAAGTGTGTGAACGATTTCTTTAGTTATCATTGGCCTCATCTGAATAAAAATATATAAAAGATGTGTGTTGGTTTCATGAAACTGGAACTCGGAGTCAGTTCTTGTATAAAACACTGCTAAGTGTAGGCTTTGAAAAAGGACCCTACTTTGGGGAGTTGTATCTTCTTTCTCAATAAAATGATGCAACACGTTTTTAATGGAAATGAATGCCGAAATAGAGTATAACAGGTTACCTAAATTTAAAAAAAATCGAGGGTGGTGTTTTTTTTTTATTCGCATCGGAATTTTTCTTTGTTTGATTTTTTTTCCATCTTTGATTAAATATATCCTAACTATTGTATCACACAGATACCTTAGTTATTTTTTAAATATTAGCTATATATTAGTAGAATAATATATGCAAATTATATCATAATGATTAAATTATTTCATGAGATACAGACCTCCAAAGTTTGCCATTTGTCGTTCGAGCAGGCATGTTTGTCAATTTTTAGAAAAATAAATAAATTTTAAATAAATATGATTACTTTATATTACAAGCAAGCTATACCCATAGTTTGCGCCTAAAACGTATTAGAGTTCTCCTAATGGTATCGCTTTAGTTATTCACTCTCAAACGGGCCCCCTCCATCAGTGCGCGTTAATGCAACTGTCCACCACCTCATGCCTCACGATTTTTCCTGTCCCCAAGTATTTTTTCTAGTCAAAACTAAGTTTGGATTCGTTCATACCAGACACTAGACAATAACATATAAAAACATCAGTTGATTTGAAAATGTCGAGTAGCCATCCTTTGGTCGATCTTATCTGAAATCACCCAGTAACGAATTCGATGGGCACGTTCGATAGAGGAGACGTTTCAAGACGTGGTTAGCGTTCGGCACATGCGTTGTGGCGACGACACTATTCTTTGCCTACGCAAGGCTTTAGCGAGCGTTATTCTAGCGTACGCTATTTTTCGAAAATCGCGTGTGTACAGAAAGGGTCTTTGCGCTTCTCCAAGGTGGATTCGTAGTGAGAAGTTGGCTAAAGCCAAGACGAGCAGTTAAAAAATGGCGGCTCCCAGGAACACGGCTGTGGCCGCTTTAGCGGCGTCGTGAGCGTGACGTCAACGGTGTCCTCGCGACTGCGCTATTCAACGCAGGACGACACTGCACTCGGTTTGGAAAGCCCAGTAGGGTGGGCAACGATCACCGACAACTTGATGCTTGCGACGCGCGAACATTCCTCGGTTAAGGTCAGTACACCAGACCTCTCTTGCCGAGGCAATGCAGGCGGACACGACCGGTTGACCCATCGTGTCGCATTCTCATGTTTAAACAACTCTAAAACCTCACTCTGGACCAGGAAAACTTTCTTTTTTTCTGTTGTTACAGCATTTCGTGTGGGAAGTAAAAATTCTGGCAGTCCTGGTGGCGTTGCAAGTCCGAGATGCTTGGGCTTTTGCATCGCGGCGGAGAAATTCTTCTGAAACTCTCTTGCGTAGCGTGCGCTAACGCAAGCGCCAAATTTAGTGCTAGCGTGCCCTAAAATTGCGTATATTATTCTAAAACTCCCTAATGACTTTTTAGGTTACACCTAAATGAGGGTAACTTTAAGAAGACAAAATCTATCTTTTCTGGTCGTCACAAACTTCTGCGAAAGACGGTCAAACCAGCCGCCAAAGGTTTAAACAAAGCTTGCCACGTGACCCCACTAATCCAACTTTCCCAACCCTAAGGTAAATAATTCACCCTAACCTCGAAGGCTATCGTAACGTTTTATTACTATGTAACACTGTTTGCCTTACTACCCCATGCACGCTAAAACAAAGACAAAGACAAAAAAAAAAAAAAAAAAAAAAAAAAAAAAAAAACCTAATATTGTTGGAACTTTGGAAAACACGCCCGCTGTCGTCCGCCGAATGTTCGAGAAAGGCGACCCAATGTTGTTCAACCTCGCGCTTTATGGCGAACACTGAGATTTGTAATTGATTAATGAACTAATTTAGCAATAAAGTAAGCAGGAAAGTTCCACTTCTGAATAAATAAAGGTCGGTTAAGGCCACTCGAAAAGAATGACGCCAGGGTGCGAGACCGGGATGCCACTTTGCATAGTACCGTGCCTCGGAAAATATAATCCGAGAAAATATCCTAGGTTGCGGGCATACAGACATCAATTAACAATGAGTCCATAGATCAATGTGCCTTCGATAAATAAATGCACCTCATAAACATGCTAGAGACTTTCTGCACGGGATGGGAACATACTTCGTCCGTGTCGTTCTGTTTTTGTCCCTTGTTCGTATCACCAGTCTCGGGATTACAACTACGCTCAATTTAAACCACGTAGCCTGCACCCTCACCATTGCTTAATTACAATTTGTGCTCGACATAAAAAAAAAAACAAAAAAACACGGCATTAAAGGGTTAATATTGTTAAACAACGAAATGTTCGCCGCATTCGACGTACTACATATACCGGGATAAAGCAGTAACGCAAAAGGCAATTTAGTCTAAACACAATGCCAAAAACCACGACCTTGCCATCGGCAAAGTCACGATTTCTGGTATTGTCGAAACCTTGTCCACGAATGGGGTCAGCGGTTGAGTGCACTGTGCTCGGCCGCCCGCTCGGCTGGACTGCTCGGCTATGGAAGCGACAGGTAAGTTCCAATCCGTGTTGAACATCGCGCCATCGGCGCTGCCCTCGTTGAGCGCTACCGCAGATGCCGCGTGGCAACTTTGAGATGTGCGGTATAAAGCGCCCTCTAGCGAAATTTCTGCACTTTTTTTTAGTTTATTTCTATTTTAAAACAATTTATATAAACGTACGAAATTTTAAATATATTCGTGCATGTGAAGGAAATACGTTCAGTTTTGGGGGGCTGAAACAGTGTGGCTTTCTCATGGTTTTCAAAATTTGCAAAACTAAAAATGCCCCAAAATCCACGCCACGAAAATAAATATAACTGAAAAACAAAAATATAACTTTCGTTATTGGCGATTTTATTTGAAATGACTTCTTAGATCAGAATTTCAAAGCGTAGCGGCGAGCTCCTGGAATAAAACGAACCAGCTACTTCACCTCTTTACCGCCATCGTGAGGCAGCGCGGTGATCAACCTCCGCAGCGGAGCATTTGGGCGGCGACCAGCGCTCCTATCGGCCGGGGCACTCGCACGATCGCTTGCGAGGCCAACGCGTTCATTATCCTCCGTCACTCTGGCACGACGCTTCCAACTGCGATGGAGGAGAGGTCGCTTGCCGAGTATCTGAGTTCCTATCTGAATGTGAACAGTCCCGAGAGCCCGGACGACGGGGTTCAACACCGCAATGGCCACCAAGGAGACCGCACCATCGTCTCCGAGGACGTGGAAGGCGAGGTCTTCGACTGGATCCTGTCGCACCTCGAGCCAAGGTGACAAAAGAGCCGGAAAGCTCGCCGGTCGCGTTTTGTTGTCACAGTCGCCGGTCTATTTCTAGACGCTGGGCGTGATTTCAGCGGAGTTGGGCATCGGGCAGCAGTCATGTCTGAGCCGTAGAAACAACGGCTACGCTCGACGACATCTTGAGCTGTGTGGGGATGGGCGCAGCAAGCCCCCGAGCCGTCCCGTTTTATTTCTATCTTGGTAGATGCTGCGAAGTTAAGAAAATAGCCACGTTTTCAAACCCCGGTAACTAGGTTTCCGGCGTTCCTCACTGTTTTTTTATCCCTAACCTTTTCGTTGTTTAGTCTGAAGTTTTAAAATATGTTATCAGTGACGCCAAGAGCGCCTTCAAACCGTCAAGTAACCGCCATGTTTTCTTCGTAAGTAACAAGAGGTCACTGCCCGAGTTTTACAACTAAACTCGCCGGCTTGGGTGGTTTCGTGAGCGCTGCGTCCGCATTTCTGCCGTTATAATCCTAACGCCACTTCACGCAATGTTTTCAAACACTGCTCCGTCTCGCGAGCCTACGCGCCATACCTGTCAAATTCTGCGCCAAGTCAACCCCCGGTCACAGTCCCAGTTTCGCGGCGCTGACATTAGCGTAGCCACCATCAGCGGCGCTGTGCATAGCGTCGCCACCGGCAGCAGCGCTTAGGTGGTGGGGGGCTCTCATTAATACAAAAATACAAATATAAAACTTTGTCCGCTAACAGTAATTTCAACAAAACGTCTTCACCGCACCATGAAAATAAAATGCAATTTATTTTATATATTTCTTTCTGTTCGTTCTGTTTTCGGTCTAAAACCAAAACTCTAAACCGACCCGCTGGCCTCGCCGGTGCCCTGAAGGCGCCGCTGCCCCCCCCCCCCCCTCCCCCCCCCCCCCCCCCCCTTCGCTCTACCCTCGCCCAAATTTGAAACTTCGTAACGGCGGTGGTTTTGTTTATTCAAGGGTCGTGCGAGCGTAGTTTCGCGCTCCGGCGTTCCGCGCGCCTGTCGAACTCGATGGATATTTTGGTGCGAACTTTCAGAGACTGTTGACAGGTGCATTTTACGTGGCCATATCCCGATGGTGCACGGACAGCGCAAATGCCAAGACCACAAGTTTTTGTTTGTTCATTTTTTTTCCAAGATAAGGCAGGTGAGTATGTATCTCCCGTTCTCAGTTTTATTTGCTCAGCGAACTTACCATTAAACTTCTGCTGCCCATAGCTGTTAGTTTGCAGGCTCGTTCTCGCAGTAAAAACATATGCTTTCCCCCGAACAAGTACGGTTTTAATGAAGTTAATGGTATACACCTAGCTCCACTTTGATTTGTGCACAACTGCTTATTTAAAGTGTAACAATTGGGTTTAATCTTGAAAATGGTCTTTGGCGGTCCTCGAACAGACGGAGGATAATAAAACAAAATAATGAGGCTTCCTATATATTAATTTGAAGTTTCATTTATTTCTGCATGGTTCCGGGTGCGACAATGGCATTATGTCATTAGTTTGTTCGCTGTAGATGGACATTTGTTTTGTTTTAAATCAGTTTAAAATTTTAAACATCATGACCACATTGTCATTACAGATGCTGGGACATATAGAACGAGCATTTGAACGTCGTCTCAAGGAGGAAGAAAGCTTCGGACACTTCGTGGTTCCCAACAAGTTATCCAGCCTGTTGAGTGCCAACATTTTTCGAAGCTTTATTTCACATTTTCATCTTGCTTGCGTGAGAAGCTTTGAATATGTAAAAATGAAGGTAATGATTGCTGGGGGCCACCTAAGTAGCTTATATTTCTTAAATCAGTGAACAACTTTACTTTCAGTGAACAGCTGATCCAACTTGGCATGTTGAATGCGTAATTATGTGGGTCAATGTGTACACTTGTAAAGATATATGTTAGTGACCATTCCCAAGAAGTGATAGTGATAAAGTTAGTGATAAAGCCCATTCCCAAGAAGGTGTGCGGCCAAGCATGTAATAATGAAGTGATGAGATCGTGCACAGATGACAGAGAGGTGCTGGCGATGTGCAACTGCAGCTGTGGGCGAGGTTGACGAAATGATTTTGCCAATGTTTTATTTTTGCGCGTATGCAGGTGCAGTGCTGTACTTAATTCCGTTTTAGCATCTGTGCAATAAATGTGCCTCGAAATATTTCGGTCGCAGCTGTGGATTCCTTACTGGACGGCGGGACGCCTCGAAACAGAAGAACAACGAACACACATGACTACGCACCTTATACAGCTGAAAGCGAAATCGCACATCGTATATTACGTTAGGGACTTTTAGCGAACTGTTACCGTGTTCCGCGTACTGCACTATCGGAGCCTTTGAAACATGCTTTATAGGCGCGCACCCGGAGTGATACCGTGACAGCGGGGCGCGCACTTAAAAGCATGCTTCAAAGGCTCCGATAGTGCGATACGCGGAACACGGTTTGTTAAAAGTCCCTATTATTACACTACCGGGACCGGGCGTGATGCTCAGGAGCCTGGATCCAGGCTACAGCACGACCCCGAAGCGATCCATACGAGAACCACCCTACAAAAATAAAGAGACGCCATGTTGGATTCTTTACGGCTTGGCTTAGAAACGGCTTCAAAGTAGGCTACTACGTCCCAAACGTGTATATAGAAGTCGTTTTGAAAAGTAAGCCAGATATTTTATTAATAGCATGGTTAGCTCTTAATATAATTTTACAATTTACCGAATATAAAATAATAAGTTAACTCGTTCAAGTAATGAGAGCCCCCCACCACGGACGAGGAATTCGGCGCTACTGTACAAAACTCGACTCCATTGGCCCTATGGAATCCGTCCGGGGGTTGGCCAAGTTGTCCCACTTCTCCCGCCTTCTACGCAGTGGATTTGAAGGCTATTGAACTCGGGTTTTGCGTGGTTAATCCTTCGTAGTCGTGTTTCTGTGAAAATGACCGCGGAGATTGGCTAACCCACCGTCTGAATTAAGATTCGGCACAAATATTCCGTCGTGTGCCGCCGAGTTTCTTTCTCGTTTTATGTTTGTTGTCTTTGCACAGCTTCAGCAGTGCGGCGTGACCACTCCCCCCTTCCTTCTCCCCTTTTCTTTTTCGTGTTTGTTTTGATCGTTATCCTTCGCTTAAACCTTTCAAGCTTGTCGGAACCGGGTTTCCTTTTGCTGCAGTCGTAGGGAGGCCCGCTTCACAGCCAGCCCGAATTGGCTCGGCTAGCGCTCCGAAGGGACCCAAGAAACCTTCCATCAATTTTATGCTGCTCTTCGCCTTCAGGAAGCCGGTCCCAGTCAGTTCGGTGGCATGCTGTTTGTTGCCCTTCGCGCCTGGTACTTTTTTTTTTGCTCGCTTTTTAGTGGTTTTATTTCCCCGGCTTGTTTATTATTATTTTTTTCATGTAGCCATCCATCCCCGACTGTACTCCCTCCTCCTTCAAATCCTGAATGCCAGCATTGTACTTCCACCGGTGTGTTTCTTCTGCTATTTGGGCGAACGTTACCAAAAGGGACGGCGGCGGGGGCCTTCCCCGAGTCGAGAGAAGTTGCATCCGGGCGGCGACTATCTGCGGCGAAGTGCACCGCACTTTGTAGCTTCTCGGAAAGCTGGAGCTCCGGATTTGGCATCGCTTTTTTTAGTGCCTCGGCGGTGGCGGCGTTGTTTGGCGTGGGCACGTCGTCGTCGCCCGTTTGCTCGTGCTCGCCGACGTCTTCGCTCTGGTCGCGAGCGCTGTGCGCGAAGGAAGGACCTGGTGGGGGTGGGGAGGACGGTCGCTTCGTCGGCTTTTTGACCGGCCGCGCCAAGTAGAGCGTTGTGTCTGTCTCTTGCGGAGCGTTCACCTTTCAGTCCTAAACGCCACAAGTGATTCTCTCCCGCCCCCTCTTTTTTTTTTCTTTTTTTAACTCGACGTTTCAGACTTTGTTATGGTTAGTGTTTCTTTCTGGACCTAGTCGTGACAGTTGTCAGAACTATCGTTAACGGTGTTGTTTTTTTTTTTTTTTCTCGCTTGTTTGTGGCAACAAAGCCTCAATGACGTTTTTATTTATTTTTTTTTTTTTTTTGTATTTTGAGACACTCATTGCAGGTTTGCGGGCTTGCAGGCCTCCGTGCTCCAATTCGTCCGTGTCGATGCAGTTCGCTACTCCCCCATTTTTCGGTGTTTCCGTTACCTGAACGAGGGGAAGTACTTCTGATGGGTTTTATGCCAACGTCGCGTTATCTGGCAGCAGGGCGGCCCTTCCGCGGTCCGGGTGGGGAAAAACGGTCCCCCTCTACCAGTCCTACTTGCCATTGCAATTTTACGCAGATGTCATTCTCGGAGAATGAGACGGAATGCTCGGGGGGTTCTTTTGCCATACCCCAACACATTTAAAAGTTGCACGAGGTTAGTTTTCGTATTGCACAACGTAGGTCTAGTCATTGGCATTCGCGAGTTTTTGTAGATCGTTTTCGTCGCCCTGCAACGCTCTCGGAACCCCACTTCGATACCCGGAACTCTGCAGCCGAAGCCATCGGCGCGCAAGCGCAGTTGCGGCTTCTTCGTTGGCAAGGGGAAACGCGGTCTACGAAAACTCCTTATTGCCTCCGGGATGGCCGTTGCGAATATCGGAAGCCACGATAGATCCTGACATTTTAAAAACGCTTTTGAAGGAAAGTTAGTATTATCAGCTTGCGAAATTCCCGAGGAATACCGTCAGAAAGTTTGGTTCTCGTAACTGAAGTAATTTTTATTGGGTAAAATATTTTCGATATGCGGGCACTATGCATAGTGAAACTTTAGAACACGTTTACGTCATTTGCCATTATAGCATCGAGCCTATTATTCACTCTAAATTTTATGTGCAGCCATTTTTCATACTGAAATTTCGTAAGGAACGCGGGTGTGAACCTGCTTTCTGCACTCTCATGCTGTCTTGTCATTGCAGATTTTTATTTTACTTTAAAAGTTAAATTTTTTAAAAATATTTTTTCACAATCTTGGGATTCAAGTATTATGCTGTAACATATGTCTAAAACAAAAACCAAAAACTGGCTACTACAACTTTTTTTTAATGATACGGCTTTCCTCTGCGTGCGTAGTGTTCATGTGGTATTGCTTTTATGCAGATCTGCAAAGGATTAATTTATAGACTCGAACCTTTCCATGGCGTCCCCTCTTTCACTGATATGAATGCGCCCACACAAATTTATTACGAGTGAGACGAACCGTTAAGAATGTCGCCTTTTGGAACAGTGTGAGCAGGTGGCGTAAGCTACCGGAGGATTAAGTCGCAGCCATTAATCGGTACATCCATCCATACATGGACAGTCTATTCCATGCCATAGTCCGGTGCGAGCTTTCGGTTTTCGCATATTGCACGGGCCAAACACACAAAACTCGCATCGTGTGTTCTGCAGAAGAGGCCTTTTGACAAGATTGTCGAAAATATGGTGATCGCATGCAGGTGCTTGCGTAATCAGTGACGTAATGTTGCACGTGCTTATCGCCACATTCGCTAAGTTAGCCTCACTCACGACAGAAGTGATTAGCGACAAATGATTAAAAAAAATTCAATAAAATGTTTGTAATAAAAAAAAAAATAGCCAGTACCAACTGCTCTGATCCAAAAACCTTTCGACGACCGACAATGACTTCCGCCCAGATTTAGGTTGCCAAGAGGCGATTCCTGGTGTTCGCGGCGATTTTGTTGTTATTCTCTCCGTATCAATGCATAGTATTAAAGCAATCATCGTCGTGCTCGTTGCAATGTTCTCATTATCGCTTCATTAAGTTACTTAGCGACTTTTCAATTTCATTCCAAGATGCTCTCAATGGCTATATGACGATGAAGTTCAAGTGAGGTAGGCGTAAGTCTCGTCGTGTGTTGTTCGAAAGCCTGTACACTGGAACCCGCAGATTGAAGTCTGTTGCTGCGAGGCCATCTTAACTCTTGTTTTCAATTATGACCGCGCTGCAGCGTTCACGTACACTGCTCCGGGGTGTTTGTGAAGTCAAATTAGGTGCGAGACCGCATGCAACAACGTCACGCACCATTAGGATCTTCCTTGAACGGGATCGCTATTCCCCGTAAAGGTGGCTCGTTGACGCGCTGTAGGCCGCGCGAGCTCGACGACCCTATACCGTTTCTACAATTTCCTGTCTACAGCATTGTTCTTGTCCGTTTGTTTGTCACGGAAGAGTGGTGCGCGCCTGCACAGCCATCCCTCCGGTGCCGTAACATGCTGTCGTTAATATTGTATTTTATTGTTTTTGCATTTGGGTAACGATTTTTGATACTCTCTGCCGGTGTCTTGTACCTGCATCGTATCGTTATCGGAGCGGAGCGCAGCGGACGTGACTGCTGGTGGTGTTCAGCACGCAAGAGCTAAGCCCGTGATGGTTTGTCCCGATTTTTGTTCACTGCGTTTCAAGCCTGCGGCGATGTGTTGGCGTGAGTGAGCTTCCAGAAGCTCGACCCTCTTCTGGGAAGCGATGGAAGGACTGCTGTGCTGATGAACGTTGATAGACGCACCAAGCCTGGTCACGCCGCGCGGCGGTGTAGTTTGCGTTGAGAGCGAACACGCTGATGCGACAGTAACAACAGTCACAGGGACAGCCGTTCTTTTGCGCCAACCTCCGTCATACATGAAATCACGGAAGCCACAAGGGAGGAGCGGGAATTGAGAAAGGACCTCTTCTGTTCAGTTCAGTGTTTTCCCGCCAGGTGCCGTCCGTTTTGCTGGAGTCTCGCAAAGTAGGCTCTGTTTGAATTTTTGGCGGGAAGGGACGGTTTGTTCCCGGTCTAGACATGGGTCTAGATTTGGGTCGGCATGACAAGGGTGGGGACGAGTTGGTACAGTGCGAGGGGTGTGGGAGGTGGTGTTACCTGGAGGAGACGGGTTTCGGGAGCCTGGAGGTGGTGGCGGAGGTGAGTTTCGAGTGTCGGCTTTGTGTGAAGCTTCAGCAGGTAACTGGGGAATGGGAGGGTAGAGTTCGGGAGATTGAGGCCCAGCTTAAGGCAGAAGGAGAGAAGCGGGTGGGTCTCGAGGCCCAGGTAGAGGAGCTGACTAGGCAGCTTAATCATGAGAGGGAGCAGCGGGTCGGCCTCGAGAAGCAGGCGGAAGAGCTGGGGGAAGTATGGAAGGCGGGTTTAGAGGAGCGTAAGAGGGAGTGTGACAGTAGGGTAAAGCGCCTGGAAGGGGTAATTCGAGCGAGTGAGAGTAGCGAGGGAAGAAAGGAGGAAGTGTCAGTTCTAGCGGGACGAACCACCAGTCTGCAGGCTGGGGTCCCTGGTGGTCGGGAGTCCGGCCTGTTGGCAGGCGGGCTCGACGACGCTGGAGAGCTGATTGAACCTCAGCTCAATGGCGCCTTCGAGCAGCAGGCGTCGGGCAGTCAGGTGACAGGAGATAAGTCGCAGGACAAAGGCGCGCAGGCACCAGGGGGATCTAGGGTACTGGTAGTGGGGAGCTCTAACATAGCACGGGTTAGGAGGGGTGTACATAGCAGGGTGAAGGGAGACCAGAGGGTAACCGTAGAGGTCCAGCCAGGGAAGTGTATGGTGGATGCTATGACCGCAGCACGTGAGGGGGTGTGGGATAACCGGGAGGGAAGGAACCTAGTAATAGTTCATGCGGGGCTTAATGATGTGCTGAAGGGTAGGAGCCAGAACCTCGGAAAGCAGCTAAACGTGGGAATACGTAAGCTGAGGGACGTGTCTGAGAATGTGCATGTGGTTGTGTGCACCATTCCAGAAGTTCGGGGGCAGTCCGGGTTAACAGAGAGGAGGGTTGTCGAAGCCAACGGAGTAATTAAGGGTATGAGTCGACAGCTTCGGTACGACGTAATGGAAGTAAACAGAGAAGTGTACGAGGCTGGCTCCCGCCCTTTTGCAGATGGCATTCACTACAGTGAGGCCACGGGTTACAGGGTGGGGGATAGGATGGGCCGCACGGTGACTGCTTTTTTGGGGGGACCGAGGGCCCTGGGGGCACTGAAGTAACTGAAAACCCAACAAAGTCAGGAGAGGCACCCAGGGTTAAAAAGAGGAGAAAACGTAAGAACAGGTATAAAAAATCAGCACAATCAGACATTGGATATATTAACATGCAGGGTGGTAGAAATAGGTTAAAATGGGAAGAGGTAGAGGAGCAACTAAGAAAGGAGGATTTAATGGTGTATGGGTTTGTGGAAACACATCTCAGAGACATGGAGCAGCCACCTTGCAACCCTGACTATGTGTGGGAAGAATGCAACAGAATGGAGGGAACGAGGAAGGGAGGTGGAATTGGAGCATTCATTAAGAAGAATATGAACTTTCAAAGGATCAGAAAGGAGTGCGCCGAACATTTGTGGCTGAAAGGAAAAGTCGCTGGGGAATCAACAGTCCTTGGAGTGGTTTACTTATGGACAGGGACAGGTGCTAAAGAGGAAAACAGAAAAATGATTGATTGCATATCAAGAGACATTAGTGAACTAGGGGAAGGCTCCGAAATAATTATTATGGGAGACATGAATGCCCATATTGAGGGTCTGGATGGGTATACGGACTCAACTGGAAGCATATTACTAGAACTGGTGGAAAAACATGACTTAGTTTTATGTAATACCAGTCAGAAGTGTGACGGGCACATAACTTGGGAAACTGGCAATCTGCATTCAACTATAGATTACGTACTCATGTCACACAAAATATATGGTAAGTTACAAGTAATGAAAATAGATGAAGAAGGTTCCAAAAGTCTTGGTAGTGATCACAAACGTATTAAGCTGAATTTTGCCAGAGAAGTAAATGCTGAAACTAGACAACATAATTCAAAGCAAACTTTCTGCAGCGACAAAGAGTTGGAAATAGTTGTTGAAAGAATAGAGGCAGCAGTTTCAGGGCAACGGCATACAGATTGGACCTATGAGAGCCTAACTAGGCTTTTTTCTCTAGAACTAGACAAAGTTAAGAGTAAACGAAATGGGAAGCAAAGACATAGACCAAAAAGTTGGTGGGACAAAGAAGTGAAGCAAGCGATACAAAAACGTCAGGAAGCCTCTAGAGAACACAGGTATTCCAAGCGTAGTGGGGAGTCCGAAACGGAAGTAAAAAGAAAATGGGACAATTTTGTAACATGTCGCCGAGAGGCATCCAGTTTGATCAATGCGAAAATTCAGAGAAAGGGTGAGGAATGGATGAGTAATGTAAGTAAGAAAGATAGAAATGCTGCCAAGAAGTTTTGGGAGCACTTGAACTCACTCGGTGAAACAACGCAAGCTAGACAGAGGTTTATACTCTCGCATCAGGGAGATCAATTAGAGGGAGATGATGCGATACAATATATAGGAGCAGTGATGGAGGAGAAATTTCGGGAACGGGTACATGTGGAAGATAGGAGAACCGAAGGAAGTAGCAGTTCAGTTTGTGACATCGCGGATTTTGGACAAAGAGAATGGGAAAAGGCGGAACGAAGAGTCCCTAGTGGCACGTCGACAGGCACAGATGGTATCCCTATCAAGCTGGTGAAGAATTTGGGTCTTAAATCTAAGGCAAAACTAAGGGAGGTAGTGAGTACCATGATAACAAAAGGAAATATTCCAGATGAATGGAGGCTTAGTAGGATGAGTATGATATATAAGGGAAAGGGAGATAAGTCTGATATTAGGAATTATCGTCCTATAACCGTGACACCGGTTATTTACAGGTTGGTAATGCAGATTATAAAGAACAGACTGGAGGAATGGGTAGATTGCGAGGGCATACTGGGCGAGTTACAGAACGGGTTTCGAAAACAAAGAAGGTTGGAGGACAACTTATTTTCTCTAACACAGTGTATAGAAATAGCGCAAAAAGAAAACAGGCAGCTCTGGCTGGCATTTCTGGATATCAAGGGTGCCTATGACAATGTGAACCAAAGAAACCTGTGGGACATAATGGAGAACTTAAACCTAGATGAAGGACTAACAGCACTATTAAGGAACATTTACAAAGATAACAAGGTGATTATAACATGGGAAGGAAAGGCGACAGGGAAAATAGAGATAAGACGAGGCCTTAGGCAGGGGTGCCCGTTATCGCCTTTGCTGTTTATGTTGTATCTGAGAGGATTGGAGGATAGACTAGACAAGAGTGGGCTTGGGTTCAACCTTTCTTACAGTAAGCTAGGCCAAAAAATTCAGCAATCCTTACCGGAATTGATGTATGCGGACGATATTGTACTAATGGCTAACAACAGGACAGAGTTGCAGGAATTAATGAGCATCTGTGGTAGGGAAGGAGAGGAATTAGGTTTAGAATTCAGTAGCGAAAAATCGGCAGTCATGATTTTTAACGAGGGTGAAGTTGAGAGGCTGAAGATACAGAATATTACAGTTGAGAGAGCTAGTAAATACAAGTATTTAGGAGTATGGATATGTGATGGTGCAGAATATCTCAGAGACCATGAAAAGTATATAATAGGTAAGGGCAACAGAAATGCAGCTGTAATGAAAAATAGAGCACTTTGGAATTACAACAGGTATGAGGTGGTGAGAGAGATTTGGAAAGGGGTCATGGTGCCTGGCTTGACTTTTGGAAACGCAGTGCTATGCATGAAATCCGAAGTGCATGCGAAACTAGAAATAAAACAGCGCGGAGTAGGTAGACTGGCTTTGGGGGCGCATTGCAAAACGCCAAACCAGGGAGTACAAGGAGACATGGGATGGGCATCATTTGAGAGCAGGGAAGCGGTGAGCAAGGTAGAATTTGAGGATAGGTTGAGGCTAATGGATGGGGAGCAATGGGCACGAAAGGTTTTCAGCTATTTATACATGAGGAGTGTAGACACAAAGTGGAGACAGCGCACTAGGAAATTAAGAGGAAGGTTTTTGGGCTATAGCGAAGATACGGAAGAGCAAGTCTCAGTTAAGAAGAAAGTTAAGGCCACAGAAAGAGATCGGTGGCTAGAGGGAATGCAGACAAAGACTGCTCTGGAAAGCTATAGATTAAACAAAAGAGTTATTGCCAAAGAAAGCATTTATGACAATTCTAGGGGAAGCTCATTGCTGTTTGAGGCAAGAACGGGTGTTCTGCGAACCAGAACATACAGAGTGAAGTACCAGGAAATTGATACAGTGTGCACTGCTTGTGGAGAGGAGGACGAGACGGCTGAGCACTTGATACTCTACTGTAAAGGGCTTCACCCTATGCCTACCGAAGACAACATAGATTTAATAAAGTCATTGGGTTTTAGAGACAGCGAAGGGAGAGTGGATTTCAAGACTGTAGAGATTACCAAGCAAAGATTAAGTGAATGGTGGCAGAAATCGAGAGAAAACTAGGTATTTTCTTAATCACTGATGGCAAGGGGGTTTCATAGCCTCACTTTCTTTGCACTGCGGAGTGAATATAGATTTCACATTTAAATATTCTAAGCTTAAATGGTAAAACAAAATGGCTAGGTGGCGTAAGCTACCGCCCGATCCAAAGGGCTCAGCCGTATTCATCCATCCATCCATCCATCTCGAATAGAACTTTCCACGCTGTCCGCAAAAAGTAATATTACATCCGAGGGCTGTGTCCTTTTTTTCATTATATTTAAATCGTGCAATCGGTGTACTTGATCTTAGCCTCGGCTTTCGTGGAATTGTCGTGAATTAAATTACCGTGGACGTTATTCGTTACCGATGTTTATTTGTTCCTATGTATCAGCGTGACAAAGCCCGAATGAGCATTGTAGAGGGAATTTGAATTGTGTTGCCTCATCCTCGCTGCGTGTTTCTAAGCTGTCGAACCCGCGCACTCAAATACCTTATCACAATTTGACATTCAACGCGGCGCGGCGTGCTTTTATCTCGCGAACGGTTGCGTTGATTGCCGTTCGAGGGTGCATATAATTTTCGCGAGTCTCGTCGGGAGGTGCTATGGACTTTGCGGACCCGCAAATGAATGCAGCCATTGTTCCAGGAGGGCGTGACCATCGAGCTCGGCGCTCGCTCATCTGCTAACGCGCGTGTGTGACCTCGCAAGTCCATTAACACGACGCGAGGCATCGTCCGTAATGCAACATATGCGCGTTGCACCGTCGCTGCAAAGCACGTTGTAATTAATTGAGGGACCCCTCTGCGATGACGCGCGAGTTTGTGAACACGCGATGCAAAGTGTTTTCGCGCGGTGGACTGTACCGTATAAATGTTTCTCAGGATAGGTGTGGTTTATTGGAGTGCCATCACTGTGAAGATAGTAAAGGGCGCAACCGTTATAGCAGGGAGCCTTTTCTTTTTCATAAAGCGTGTGTGCGTGCGTGTTTTTTTTTTTTCAGAGAGGGGGGGGGCGGGGGGGGGGGGGGAGGGGTCAGACGTTGGGGTATTTACGTCCTTCCACGGAGCATTAGTGCCTAAAGCTCTCGTACCGTTCAGACATTCAGCACGGCAACTGTCTGCTCTATTAGACGAACCAGAAGCACCTGCCCGTAGACATGTTATGCAATGAGCCTTTCTTTCATATCTGAGCCTGAAAGAAACCGACCGTTGAGTTGTTTGCGGACAGTTGTGCATTACCGGTCTGTAAACTGTGGAAGACTGCATATGTCAACGCAAAGATCATTGTTACGTCGCCTAATAAAATTTTCTCTTTTTTGATATAGAAACGAAAAACGTCTATATTCCTTTGCACTGACACCAGTCGTGAAGTCTCCTTGTGACCATTTTGAAGATAGCAACATTGCGCGCGCTTAGCTTTGATAGGCGCTGAAGATGCGCGGAAGCGGAGATCCCGAAAACTTTGTGTATGACGTCACGCTCCGTGAAGAAACGGGTCTCAAAACTTCCATTCTTTCACACTTTCTGACCCGGATTTAAAGATTCTGGTGGGTAAAATATAACATTCTACTTCTTTTGGTTGTGTAGGCTCTCTGCCATTCATTTTAGGGGATACTCAGAGACTCTATTAGTGTTATCCTAAGCATACTCAGTTTTACTTGGAGATATGCAGTAGTATCCTCGTAAGAAACTACGATGGTTACATTTATTGAGCCCAATTTTCCAAGAATAACCAGATTTAAAAAAAAAACAAAAAAAGTTTTTATTTTATTTTGTTAGCTGCCAGTGTTCCCCTGACGGGTTGATGTCCCTCAATAATGGAGGAGCACATATATATATATATAAGTAATCAGTAAAACAAAAAATGGGGGGGGGGGGGGGGGTTGAAATCTCCCCCTCCCCTCAACAACACCGTCGCCCTCCTACCACCCGAATAGTACCGACCCTGTTAAAGCGCAGTCGCCTCAAACGTTTCGAGTTTACGAATCCTTTAAAAATGCCTTTTCTTTTTAAACCCCGCCGTTCATTTAAGAAATTTAAAGCATAAGCATAGGACAAAAATAAATTTCACTCGCTGGCGTAAACAAAAAAAACAAAGTTTTTGCACGCTTTTTAGCAGGCCTTCGTTTTCGCAGTCTTCGGGCGTGCGTGTCTTGTGGGTGAGTCATGATCGGAAAACACGGCGGCAACTTGTCCTCTAGCACGGCGCCGTGGCGTGACTCACCCCTACCCGAGGAGGACCCGTTCTTACTGCACACCCCGTCGGCGCTGCTCGCGCTGGATCGCTGCCCGACGACGTTTTATATCCGAGGTGCCCCAGACGGTTTTCTTCGCTCCCCTCAGACTCCGTCGCTCGCTCTATTCGCTGATCGACGGCGCCCTCCGGACCTCCCAGACGAAGTGTTGCTTTCTCGGCGTTAGCTTTTCCGCCTCCTCTGCTGTGTTGTTGTTGGCTTCGGTAGCGGGTGCCGTGCCGGTTTCATCCGACGTGCATAACCGAAAGCGTCGCTGCAGTAGTCGGGCTTCCACGATTGTCCACAATGCTCACTGGGACGTCTCTAGTGGGGATGAATTCCGCTTTCATTCATCGACGGAAATTAGAGTAATTAATGAAAGAGAAGTGTTCAGATTTGACGGTTTCAGAATGCGATAACTCCAAGCTTCCGTCGTACTTTCTAAGGCATGTTCACACTGTTCCGACTGTTTACGGCTGTGTGTCTTGCGATTTCATGATCATGATGATCCCGGGACTGTTCCCTTTGTAGCGGGCCATCTGGAACACCTGCAATTTCTGTTATTTCCCTTTTTTGTGCATCATTGTTCCTTTATTGGCTCGAAACACTGTTTTTTAATGTAATAAACTACCGTTTCTCGTAGATCGTACGTACATTTTATCTCGCAAATACCGCAAAACCTTTACTCAAGGGAAACTCAGTTCCAGGGCCAGCTCATAGATGGCGCCAGAGTGTCAGTCTTTTCTCGCCGTGAAGAGATCTTGCCCGTATGGAAATCTTATATCTGGGGTGTATCTGGCCATATCAAACCTCGTATGATAATATACGGCCTATATACAGCCTTACCTGGAGTACAGGAAGTATTCACTGGCGGCCATAGCTGTGTGCGCGACTGCTGAGCGCGTGCTGATGGTGAGCTTTCACGGTTCTTTCGCAACGTGCATTCCGCACCCTCAAGATTGCCGGTCTTAGCTTCCTATTAATGTGGGCTCGTTCTGAGCATGCGCTCTAGACATCACCCACAAATATGGCGCCCAATGAATACTCCTTAGAGAGCCTCATCTGGCAAATATAGCCTTATCTGGAATATATACAGCCTAATCTGGCGTATATACAGACTTATCTGGCATATGTGCAGCCTCATGTGAGGTATATACTTCGTTATCTGACGTATATCCAACATTATCTGGTGGCTGGTTTTCAATATATAAGAAAGTTAAAAAAAAAGTAAAAAAGTGCTTTGTTAGCAAACTGTGAATGACTCATTGTTCGCGAGCTAAATATTAGCACAAAAAATCTCAAGCTTCAACTTTGGCAAGCTTAAGTTTGGGATGATTTGTGGTAATTTTCACGAGGATTGGCTTAATTATTTCGAAGTGTTAACATTACGCCCGATTAGACGATTTGCTACATCCCCCAAGCGCCTCGGCCCGTACTCGAGGAATCATAGGGGCGGTGTTCCTTCAGCTGCCTAGTTATCGGAAATTTCGACCAATTCCATGGTTACACCGTTTTGAGTGTAATTCGGTAATACGGAGTCACCCTGAACAAGTGTCGTATAGAACCCAAGTACCTCTCATACCACTTGAAATTTATCGCCAATGTCACTACTGTGCATTCTGTCCACCCTTCAACCTGGATGAGCTGCATACATATCTCTTACACTATTATCATTCTCGTACAGCTTCAAAGACGCTGATATCAAGTTAGAAACGCTACAAAATGCTACAAACAGCTCCGCTGAATCCGAGCTAAATCCAGGTTTTGGTTGTTGTGATTTCTCGGCTTTTAAGTAATTCCTGCTAAAACAACAATCACGAAAATTATAATATGGTAAGAGATTTTGGCTGCTCAGCCTGGTTGAAGGTTGGACCGAATGCACAGTATCATAAACACTGCCATTGACGAGAAATTTCAATAGTGATATGGCAGGTCCTTGAGTTCTATGGGACGCTTGTTCAGGGTGACTACGAATTACTCGAAACTGTGTAACCATAAAATTGGTCGAAATTGCGGATCACTAGGGAGCTGAAGGATCACCGTTCCCATGATTCCTCGAGTGCGAGCCGGGGCACTTGGGAGAATCGCAGACAATAAAGAAATATAAAGTGCTGAGTTCAGGCCTGTGTCCTTTTGATATGCCTGGCCAGATCTGGGATTTCCAGACCTGGCCAGAGATATCAGACTACATCTGGCATTATGAGGCTATATCTGGCAGATATACCATATCAGGTTATATGTGGCCAATTTTGTTTTTTAATTTGTTTTTACGGAAAAAAGTATGATTTCTGAAAGCTCAAGGTGACCGCAGCAAAGAAGAAAAAAAAAAAAGATTTAGCTGCGATCTTGGCACTTGGAGCCTGGGAGTTTCGGTGCTTGGGGAGCATTCGGTGGCTCTAACAGTGGCCATATAAGGCGACTTTCATGTTTCAACTCGTCCCTGAAGGGTGGTGTGGTTATCGTATTTAGTTCGGTCTCGGTGGACGCCAGCGGCCCAGGTTTCAGCGGCGAGTTTCCCAACAGAGTAATATAGTAACGTTGACTTTGAGGTTGTTCATATTCCATGAGCTGTACTTCATTTTTACGTTGACTAATCGGCCACTACAGGGCGTCTACCATGAATCTACGTTCTCAAACGAGCCGGGTAAATCAGCGCCTGCACACTGAGTAAGCATTCACCGATAGCGATTTGAGGTGATGGGTTTTAGCTGAGGAAACTAAGCTTAGCTACCTTGCCGCAGAAAAAAAAAATAATCAACAAAGTTGCCAGGGTCATCGGCAGATGGGTTCGGTAGACGACCGAGTTAGCGATGCTTTTAACTCGTGGCGCCATCTTCCGATAGGCCCAACAAACAGGTGACGCACTTTATTGTCTGCAGATATTCTATATAAATATAGAAAAAATAAATTGCTTATACATATAGAAAAATGAATTTAAAAAAAATATAAATGGCCGACTCTAACCGACTTGATTATTCAGTCTACTTTGGGGTAGAATCTGCGTGCCTAGACAAATGCAACTAAAGGCGTAATGAGGAGCACTGGTCGGTCGACGATTAACAGAAGCTACTATTAGTGCCTTTTTTAATACTTTTTCTTTGGAAGAGAAGGGAGGGGGGGGGGGGGGGGGTTAACCGTGAATGGTAGTCCTCCATTGTCACGGTTCGCTTGTAATTCCGAGATAGGTGGACGTCGATCAATCCCTCCCAATGGCCGTGGTTTTGTGAAATTACTTCCGGTGTCTCTAAATGAATATTCGCTCGGTTTTCTTACCCCTTTCTTTCTTTGCCTCTCGATCCAGAGTCGTTTTTTTTTTTTGTTTTTTTTTTTTTAGTATCGTAAGCGACTCGGCTCCTTCCGAGATTATTGTACGTTTGCAACCGCCGCATTTGGAGACTATTTTGGCGGTGCTAACAGTAACCGGCGCTCCGCTCTGCCGCCAAATTCTTTTTACTTTCGTGGCCCCCGACATTAACTAATCCTTAATAACACCCCCCCCCCCCCTAATCGGCCCCGCCCCGTTAATATCCGTGCGTATGAGAGCTAGATAAGTTGTTCGGGATCAATTAATCTTTTTTTTAGGTCTTAAGTTTTAAGGCGGCCTTTAAAAAATAATAGAAAAATAACATAGTGGTAATACTAATGGCAGGCAGCTTTTCAAGAGTGCGAGCCATTTAGCTGCTGCGGCGTCAATTATCAAAGTCCGCCATTGTAAGGGCGCATGCTCTGAACATTGTATTGAACGCTAGTGCTGCGTCAGCCGAAATGAATATTATTATCAATTTAAAGAGACGATAAAATCGTTCTTCAGCTTCTTCCTTATCTTTTATCCTCAATTTAAATGAGAAATCGCGTGGTCGGGGGACGTTCTTGGGCACCGGAGGCGACGACTCGCAGCTTTTACCGTGCTTTTTAAGCCCATACTGGAGCTTGTCATTCTCAAGGGTAAGTGCCGTCACGGAACTAATTGGCCACGAACGGGAATCCGAATATTCGTCGACGGATTGATTGTTGACGAGCACGCGTACTTCCCAGCAAGGCAGTCGGTGCTTGTGTCCAACGCGTGAGCTGGGTTCGGCTGACGCGTGGGCTTTGACGGGCTTGAGCACCGTGAATCCATCGCAGCGAAAAAGCGGAAAGCCCTTCGAAGGAAATGAAGAAGAAATACTTCGCTGTAGTTTCAAATTTTCGTATTGAAAAGCAGAGTTTTGGCTTTCTACACGCTCGTGTGCGAGTTTTCTATGGCCCAATAAACGAAATGCCATTAGTAAGATGCCACTTGAAATTGTTTATCCCAGCCCACAATTCATTATATGGTCCTTTTACCCCGCGCGCGGGACGGCACGCCTGTACGGTGCTCATCCGGGTCGAAACGGGCCGGTGTGGTTATTGAATTCGGGATCCCCGGGTTCTTTCCGCAGCGCGAACTTTCGCTCCCCCGCCCCCCCCCCCCCCCCACACACACGCGCGCACACACGCGCACACACGCGCACACACGCGCACACCACGCGCACACCACGCGCACACCACGCGCACAGACGCGCACACCACGCGCACACCACGCGCACCACACACACCACGCGCGCACACCACACACACACACACACAATTTTTCATATTCGGGGGTAAATGGAGAACTGCAGATACCACTCCGTTGTAACCCACATCGCACAATCACTAAAAAAATCTTTACGGGCTTTTTTTAGACAGACGAGTTTCTTCTCTTCTCCTTTGCGGAGCCTTTGATGCATTTTTCTGGAGCGGTCCAAATTGCTCCGTACGTTGTGTTACGCACGAAACCCGGAATGGAGGGCTTTTCAGTATTTTTTTTTATTAAATCGGGTGTTTTAATTTTACGAGCGCGTTCCACTGCAAGGTCTTCGTACATCAGATATCACCCCCCCCCCCTCCTTTTTGTATATATATATATATATATATATTTTTTTTTTAAATTTCAATAACGATATACCGGCCTGCCTCTATGCACACATATATTTGCAGGGCTTGTGTAGGCATTGGTCCTGGTCCCGCTCTTTGCCGGGGCCTTGGTTTCTCGCGATCCTTTTCCTCCCTCGCCGCTTGTGATTGGTAGCTGTGCATCGGCGGCTGGTTGCACTGCTCGCGGCTGGAGGAATGCGGACGCTCGATCGGGGGAACCGGTGCTCCCGCTGCGCTTCGAGAACTGCTCCGATAGCATGTCCGGACTTGTTCGACTCCTTCTGAGGTCCTCTGAAATAATGTCTCGGATGTGCCGCTCCGGCCCCTCGGACCCAGTTCCCCGGAATCGGTCCGCGTAATTTTTGACATTTGTTCCCCGCGCTTTTGGTAAGCCGTTTATCGCCGTCGAAAATTCCAGGTGTACCAGGTCCGATTTATAGACCCTTTTCAAAATTCAGTCTGGCAACTTTGAACGCTTTCATTTCAGTCTATGGCATCTGTGCAAAACTATACTAATTGTCAAAAAGAAACTTTCCCGCATTGTTTATACTTAAGCTTTTATAAGTTTGTGCTACAGAGAATGGACGGCATGGAATCAACGAGCCGCTTTATTTTTTACTCGTTATTTTCTTGGCAGTTTTGGCCCTTTCTGTGAGCCCGGAGACAAGAGTTCGTCACTGAGTATCGCCCATTATCCAATATTGCTGTCGCTTGAGACATTTGCGTCTATCTTGTGGTAAGCCCTGGGGAATGCTGGTGCGTAGTTGAGAGGCTCTGTGTCATCGTGAAACGTCGTTCTTAGACACGGCAAGCCATATCCGCCTACCTGTGTCGCTCTTCGTACGACACAGGTGTGTCCAACCTTAGCCTACGCGGGCGTTGAGTTGCGGTGGTACTGATAGCGTTGTTTCAACAAGAACGCAAGAATTGCTGTTGCAAGCCGTGTCCATCAAAACCATCGAGCGCTCGGTGCCGCCGTGTGCCCCCTCGTAGTTAACGAGTTCGTTTACCACTAGGAAGACGTCGTCTTTACAATGTCCGCGTCACGTTACTAATACGTACCCCTTTTGATAGCAGCTAAACTACTGGGTAGTGACATATACTGGGGGTGTGCAATTAGATATGACGTAATAATCGTGCACCGCTGGAAAGCAAACAAGCAAAAGCAGCGCGTGTAAGACTTGATGCATGATTAAGGCCGGGCTAACGGGAGACGGGGACCAGTTGAAGTTGATGCGGTTTGACGAGCGGCCTTAATTTGAGCGAGCTCCAACAGAGACGGCCGTCTGTCTGGCGGACGTGGCCAGCTCGGCTTCGCTTCCTCGTTCGGGGCCGTCGGTCGTTGTCGCCTCTTTTGATGATCGCTTTCCAAGTCAAGCGCCGTCAACTTGACGTGGTTTAACTGAGGGAGCGGAACCGCGCTCTGCCTCGTTTGCCTGCGACTCGACACTCGTGTTTTTGTGGGGTATTTATGGTGCCAGACGAGATCCACTGTGAAGCTTGAGAAACAAAAACAATTCCAAGCGTTTTTTTTTTTTTTGTGGGGGGGGGGGGGGGGTGTTTATCGGGTTTATCGGTATCTCCTGAAAATGCTCAAAACACCGGTCTCGTCGCCCTACTGAGGTGGGCAGTATGCCCTTTAAGAAATGGCCGAGTCTTCATCAGCTTCGAGATATGCGGCGTGACGCTCACTCGAGATTGCTTATCGGGCGTGCCGAAGTTGTCATTTTTCTTCGTATGACTCGCTCGACCAAAACAAGTCGCTCGTTCAAACGATGGCCTTCTGAACACGATAGAGACTAAAAGAAACGTTTCGCTCGCTTGCTGTTCAAACATGAGTTGTATATTTCGATGCTGAAGTTTGTATAAACGTCGGGCAGCACTGGAAGCAAGTACGGTCTCCGACACTGCGAAAGACCCATTGAGCGGCTCGGTTTCAGGCGGCAGGATTGAGAGGGCAAATGATTTTTATTAGCATGAACTTGCCCTTGGTACGAGGCGTTCATACTTGGGGTGAGGAAATAAATGAAAGTTTGTATTGCCCTCTCTAAAATTGAAGTGGGCCAAAGCCGGGATCACACTGCTTATACATCATCCAAAACATACTCTGCATACAGATTCCAACACGAGTCACCGCAAGATCCGTGCTTCCAATGCACCATGGAAATGAGTTCAAGGAGGAAACTGGGCACGCGGCATTCGGACCACGGATAATGTGGTGACTCGTGTTTGCAGAGTGTCTTTTGTAGGAGGGGAATCGGCAATGGTGACCCCGGCTTTAGCCAAACGAGTCTTTCATAATTATGGGAGTGTGTTCATGACCACGCTTCCTGCTCAATTCCGCTAATGGTCGAGGGCTTTGCTACAGCGTCGTCTATGTAAGCTGTGGTTTATGAACGAGTGAGACTAAAGCTGTTTGTCTGGGCGAGCGGTCTATGCAGTTCAACTGACCGATTCTCTCTACGTAACGTACCATGCTGGGAATCAGAAAATCGAATGTTTACACATCCGCGTGAGTATTCACATCTATAATCGTTCCGATGTATGTGGATGGTACAACGGCTAGTGTGCGGTAATTAAAGCGTATTCAGCGGTGCACGTCGCGATACTCGGGGTTGCTAATCTTCATTGACGCTGCATGCTTGCAAAGGCAGAAACTGTATTTGGTTTTTCTTTCGTTGATAACTCGTCTCGGATAGCTGTGATGCGCGGCAGGACCGGGTAAAGAAGGGCTGGCGGATTCGTGCTCCTTTTACGCTAATACTAGTTTAGCTAAGGAACTAGTGGTCCTGGATAGTTGAGCCGGCGTTCTGTCTAGGAACTTATTGTAATTATCCCTTTTTTTTATGACTGCGTACACTGTACCACAGCGCCTCTTTCATTTGTCCGTACGCCGAGCGCTTGATATCTATGAATCGCCGATGTGCAAAGATGCGGAATGCGCGGATGACCTTTGAAGCAGCTTAGCAGGCCCTAAAAGGCGCCGGTAGTACGTCTCTTAGCGAGGCGTATAGTGCTTGACGTGCTCTGTGGTGGTCTTCCCCTTGACGGCCTGACAAGCCCTGCTGCGACGTCGTACGGCGGCGGCAGTTCCGATGGGGCGTATCCGCCGACGGAATGGCCGTCTGCCACGTCGGCTCTTCCCTGGTCGAGCAACATCCTCCGGTCGTCATCGTCGTCCACCGGCGGCAGCGCGGCCATTGTCTGGGCCAGCCGCCAGACCGCTTTCGCGCTCGCCGGACGGACGGGACGACCGTGCAGGCAGGCAGGCCCAAAGTGCGTTGCCCCCCCGTCGGAACCCCTTCTCCCCTCTCGCCGCCACTTCTTTTGTGTTGTGCCCGCGGAACCGGGTGTGTTCAGGGCCGCGGCGCCGAGTGGCGCGAGTGCGTGACATTGTGCCACACTTTATGGCCTCCGAAGCTCACGCCGCCGTTCCGCGTGGTTTTTGTCACACGCCGCCAGGAAGAAGGAACGCGACGCGCTCGCCCCGCGCTGCCGGACCCTGTCACCTGACCTCCCCCTGTCACGTGATCCCCTCTCTCCACGTATCGTTGTTACTGCTGCGTGTGTGGGTTTACCTTTAATTCTGTATTTCTGTTCGAATCTGTGTGTGTCTGTCTGTGTGTAACGGCGCGTTTCCACCTTTCCCTTTGGTTTCCTTATTTGAATGCCGTGGACACTTTTGTTGGGGGTGTTTATGGCCGCTGCTCGTGCTTACGCAGGTGGCTCGATTGAACAAAACATGTCCCTTTCTTTTTTTCTTGTTTGGGGGACAAGTTTGTTGGAATTGGGCCGGGTGTCTGCAAGAAGAGAACGTGTGCGAATCAGCTGCCTGGGAGATAACAAAAAAATTCCATAGGTGACCCGCACGGAATGCTCTGTCGTATCTCGATGTTTTATTTGACTTTACGGAACAGTGTATACAGTCAGGTTCGTTAAGAAGTCTGCTGTTTTGCGTCCTGCATAAGCCTGTCTGACAAGCGCATATATGGCTATTCGCACGAACGCGGAAACGGATGAGACTTTCTGATGGCCATTAATTAGTTCAGTGAACGTGGTGGTCGAGTTTTCTTTTCGGCTTCTTTGGCACGACTTGGT
Source organism: Ixodes scapularis (assembly GCF_016920785.2). Lineage (NCBI taxonomy): Eukaryota > Metazoa > Arthropoda > Arachnida > Ixodida > Ixodidae > Ixodes > Ixodes scapularis. The sequence continues at coordinate 208,381,120 of NW_024609846.1, read as the reverse complement.
AAATTGCGACTCATTTACACGTAATTCGACAGATATCACCCGACCTGTTTAATGTAATGCTCGATTCTCTTCACACAATATACGGGGCTTGCTTTTAGTTCGAACGTACTTTATCCGGCTCGGTAGACTTTAGATGGAACTAATGTCTATTATTAATTAGTAACAATGTAATAGTGAGGGCAAAAGACGGTTTTTTAGCAGGGCCATGTGCTTTATGGATAAGGTTGCAATTGTAGTCGAAAAAACGATGGCGGGCCGTCACAATACGTCATTCTTGCGCGCGTCATTTGGGCCGAAGCTTCCGGCGCACTTTGAATTGTGTCTTAATATCAGTCCACAAACAAGAAATAAAAAAGAAAAAGTACTACGTAGACTCTAACCAATTTCTTCAATCTGCCCGACGTATATGGGCACAAACGTAGCAGCCTGTCGTCGTTTTCTTCTCTCTCTTAGCTTTGTTTTCTTCTTCTGTTTCTGTGTGAGGCGCACTTTAGTCCGTGTATAGAGCTGCTTGGAAGCGTTCCGGTGGATCGGTTCAGATTGTTGCTTGTATTTTGTATGTGCCAAGATCTTTGCACATACAAAATACAAGCGCCGTTCACACTGTTGCGACCGAGTAAGACCAAGAGAGACCAGGGGTGCTATGTTGCGCTTTTTGCACTCCCAGGAGACTTGGAAGAGGGAAGTGACGTCAACGACACAGCAAATGCAGATTGGATGTTGACAGAAGAAAAAGAAATCAACACCCAATCTGCGTTTGCTGTGTCGTTGACGTCACTTCCCTCTCCCGAGTCTCCTGGGAGTCCAAAAAGCGCAACATAGCCCCCCAGACCTGTTTTTAAGCCTCTTGCGACTTCTTAGGACCGGATGCTCTGCAGCGGAGCTGGTCCTAAGAGGTCGCATAAAGGCCCGTTCACTCTTGCGACCGAGTAAGACCGAGAGAGACCAGACCGGTTTTTAAGCCTCTTGCGATCTCTTAGGACCAGCTCCGCTGCTGCGCATCCGGTCCTAAGAAGTCGCAAAAGGCTTAAAAACCGGTCTGGTCTCTCTCGGTCGCAAGAGTGTGAACGGCGCTTAAGGCTTAAAAACCGGTCTGGTCTTTCTCAGTCATAGCCGGTTGCAAGAGTGTGAACGGGCCATCAGTCGGACATCAATGCATCGATATTCATAGAAAAGAGAAATTTTATTGACAAGTGGTCATGATTATGAGAAACGTTAGTGTTTATATTTTTAGCGTGTTGGGGTTCTTCCGCTGTGGTTGCGTGCTGCTTTATCAGCGCTTGTCCCGCATACTTCTACAACGTCCTCGTGCTTTGCGCGCTGTGTATTAGTATCTTCCATGCCCTCAGTTGAGGTAAGAGTTGGGTCCGATGCGGCTGCGGCTCTTGAGGCAGCACCAGTGGAAGAGCACCAGTTCCGACAGGTAGCCGCAGAAGGCGAGTCCGTGCGAGCAGAGCAGCAGGTAGAAGATGACGGCGAAGTCCTGGTAGTTGAGGGACGCGTAGTCGTGCAGGTGGTCCGGGTGGAACTTGGTCCAGCACGGCCCGGGGTCCGGGATCAGGTCCTCGTGCCAGTGCAGGTTCAGGCCGCTGTCCATGATCCACCGGACCCGCTTGAAGATCTCCTCCTGTGCGTTCAATCGAGAAAAAAAAAAATATGCCGAGTCACCATGGTGTTGTGAACGCGCGCCATGCGTGGAAGGGGTTCTTAGAAGATTAGGTTGTCGAATGAAAAAGTGATGATTTCGGCTTTTGAAACGTATACGTACGTCTTGATAAAATAACGAAGCAATTCTAAGATGCACCTAATCCATCTTAAAGGAGCTGTGCAACGATATTCAATTGGAATGTTTTTCTCTCTACACTTGCTTACTGGCACACCTCGGACTCAAGGATACTCACACGCAACACCATTGGCCAAGAAACTCCTTTGTTGTGGTGTAATTTCAAGGACAAAAGCGATCATTTTCATTCAATCTCTCCTTTGCAAAATTTGATGACGTAACTCGGGGATCGCAGTACACCCAAGTGACGATATTTGAATGCGGTTCACAGATTGGACCCGAGCATTGCGTGGGCACTCGACTTGGGCTCGTGACAATTGCTAGCTCGAGAAGCATTCGGGTTGTGACCCGTGTCCAATCGCTGCAACGACGACAACAGCCGAGCCATAACAATGTCTGGAACTCAGCGCGTGTCCTGCGCTTTGCCAACCCCTGCGCGTGGCTATGATCAACACTGGCGGCATATAATCGGCTCCAGATCACGTGGCCGCTTGTTCTGGCTGCGAGTTGAGGGGGTGAACGCCGCTCGTTTTTCTTAAATTTTTTTCTGGGACTTCTATTGCGTGGGGTGAAAAACGAACGCGTGTTTCATAGGTCATTAACGTTAGGGATCCGATTTAAGCGGTATTTGTGCACAGTACAAAAATTGTTGCATCGCTCCTTTAATTCATTCAACACAGGAAGGGTGAAATTAGTAACGTTCCACGTGGAGCCGCACCACCTTTTTTACTACGGTTGTTGAGGTGAATGGTATTTGAGGTGTTAGAGGGAGCTCCGCCCCATTTGTTTTGTCGCTGGGTTTTGTCGTATCGTTTTCTTTTAGAGCGCAGCTCTTAGGCGCCCGTTTCCGGCTTGAGTGGCGTCGGTGTCGCCGTAACCGTAATGAGTTTGCGCAACGCATCGGCGTTGCCGTAACCGTAACGTGTTTTCCTTAACCGTAAAGCGCAGACCACATGGCGCGTTTTTGCTGGATTCAGGCGCGTCGGCGTCAACCTGACGTCATTTCTTGCGCGCGGGCGCGCGTTTACGCGGGAGCGTTGGTTTCTAGCCGACCCAGAAAAAGACGCGCACGCCGCGGCGTCGAAGCGGCTCTCACCCAATGAGGGTCGGTCGAACTATCACGTGATCCTGCACAGTACGCTGTTTCGTACTCAGCACATTTCAAAGTGGTCAAAAGCATTTTTATTTTCCATATAAAAACTAAAAAGGTGTTTTTTTTTACACTCAAACCCGTTTTATTTACTTATTTGTTCATTTAATTCTCATTTTGTAGTTTTTGCGTCAACATTTACATCGCGTGTTGAGAATTCTGTTATCTGGCAACGCTGATGAGGCGCGGCCGGCGGTGCTTGGCGCTGTCTGCATGCGGGTGCCCCCGCGTCAGCTTCCGCGCGAGCGTTCATAGCGCGTCGCGTTTTCGCGTGTAGAAAAACGCGCGGGAGAAGGGGGAGGAGTAGCAGACAGGATGAGGAGGTAAGGAGAAGGGAGGAAGGATACACCTTCTCAGTACCCTTCCCCTCCTCCTCCTCAAGAGCTGCGCTCTAATTCGGCGTTACAGGGAGTGGTAAATGGCTTTCATTTTTTAGTTGAGATTATACGATGTTGCGTGTACCTTAAAGTAAAAAGAAACTCTCAAAACGAAAACAATCTCATTTCATACATCGACTCTGCTTTTGTACGTTTCTGCACTAATGATATCTCGTTCTATATGGTTGCGCTCGAGGCCCGCGTTCATATAAGGGCGGTGTGATCAGTACGTTTTAGGCGCGGTAGATAGCTTACAGGTTATTTAATACTTCTTTTTTAATATATGTATCACTTTCATTCCACTCCTTTATATTCTCCATTCGATGTCGCTTCTTTGGATCTCTGCGAATACCAGTTATTCATGGCAAAGTCGACGCGAACAATGGCCACGTGGGAATACCAACGAATAATGAGCCATGCAGTTTGCGACACAGGAAATGGCGGTGATTTAATCCTTCTTTGTGGTTCTTCGACGATGACGAAAATTACTTCGACACTCCGGCGTGATTTGGGGAGGAAAACCCCCGATTTCTGTGAAATTTGCGGGAAGTGAAGCTGGCACCTAATTTTATTTCATCCATGCGTGTTCATCGAATTCCTACGGCGACGATCTCGCCACCTTTTGCAAACACGGCGCTGGCTGACTTGCAGATGAACCTTGGCTTTCCAACGGTTTGAAATATTCGAGTATTACCATATATCGGTATCGAGACAAGCATCCAACACCGCGCTTATTTATCGCAATGCAAATATATATATATATAATTTTCTTTTTTTTAACCGCGAGCAGGTCATTTTTGTCGCAACACTTCGTTTTTTCACCGACAAATGTGCAGCTTTCTTAAATAAAAAGTAAATGCCGGAACGAAAAAAAAAAGAGTAGTTATGCTGAGACGTTGGGCGTAGTGTGGTTTTAAATTCTGAGCATTTTGTTGTCGTCGATTGTCGGTTTCTCAACGTTCGTTCCGTGCTTCGCGTTGTTTCGTATTCGCGACTTTGGCGACCTGAAGCCGCACTCGCAGTGCCCATGCATCATGCAAAAAGGTTCGCCGCAGACGTAATCACCGAAGTATCTGCGCACATGCCTCGCGCATGTTCGAAGCACGTCTGCTTGAATAATCTCCGCAGAGTTTTATTTTTTTTTCTGTATCATGACAAAACCATTATGCAGGGAACGTACAGTGCGCTACAATATGAATAATATGAATATAAATCTTTATTTTGTTTCATCCCTGAAACGGGGGACCGAGACCAAAAGCTGCTCCAGCAGCTTGACGGAGGTCCTGGCCCTTTTCACAGCAGGCGATTCCTAAGCAATTTCAAAAACGAAGAAAATAGCTACATTGAGAGAAAGAACACTATTTTAAATGTACAGACCATAGATCAAACAAAAACGAGAGAAAAAAAAATTGATACATTCATTGTGGTATACAGTGGTACAGCGATCCGTATGCCTTAGCCGTACCTATAGAAACAACCCTAAAATAATGCTCGTACCTCTGCCAGCGTCATTGCATGAATATCAACACCTTTTAAAAACAATTCATTTTAAATTGGTAATTTAGCGTGTATAATATAATGTATGTGATAATGAAACAAACGCACTGGTAGCGTGTGGCCGAGGCGGTGGCTGGCGGGGGCGCTGCGAGCGCTCCGGGCAGTTCCATTCTGCTTCGAGGGGAGGACGCTCACTCGGGGCGCAGCCAAAGCGCGCGCTTATTGGTTTCTGCTGAGCCCCGAGTGAGCGTCCTCCCCTCGAAGCAGAATGGAATTGCCTGGAGCGCTCGCAGCGCCCCCGTCAGCCACCACGTCGGCCACGCGCTCCCAGTGGGTCTTTCATATTGCGGCGCACTGTACATTCCTCGAACAGTGTAAGCAGACAGTTTTTCGTACGATGTATTGGTCGTGTGACCGGGGGCGCAATGGCGCCTGTCAACGTGGCTGTCATCTGGATCGTCGACGTTGTAATTAACGAGGTTAGGTCTGACTCGTGACTTTAATTTTGTTACATACGAGGGAACGAGAGCCATTGGTTCACAGTTTTATGCCGGGAAGGTGTAAGCGAGCATCCTCGTTGGGAAGTCGACCATCTACGAAACTACTCGAAGACATCTAAGAGTACCCGAGAGAGTCATTTTCTGCAATCTGGGAAGGAAGCTTGGCGTACAGCGAGGCTCAATATATGGGAGACCAAACAGAAGACAGGACTGTGGTACAGAGCAAGACTCACACCGCGTTACCAATATCGCTGAAAGTTAACAGGCAGTTTTCCGGTGTGTGGCTATCACGGTGGAAGCCGCAGCGAACGAGGCGTTGCACTCGCCTGCAGCACGGGGTCCATGGTCTTCCTCACGTAGAAGACCATCTTGATCTGGAGGATGCGCTTGCGGCCCAGGTGGAAGAGCCCCTGTCCCTTGAGCTCGACGTCGTAGCAGTGTTGAGAGACCCTGGCAAGCAGCGAGATGCGCTCCATCAGGAAAACGGCCTTGCGCTTGAGGACCATGGATAGGTATGGCGGCGTGAACAGCTCTTCGCCGTGCACCTCTTCTTCGTGGTCGTACTCCTCCATCATGCGCAGCACTTTTTGGAAGGCCTGGCCCTCTGCTTCCTGCAGAAAAGCGTCGCGAGCCTCACGTTGGCTAGTCACGTGGACGAGTTGCACGTACAAGCATCAATCGACTTTCCGATATGGTTGACTGAAACAGCGAGGGGATCGTCTACCGGTTGCTCTATATCTTCTGAGGAAGGCTAAGCCGGCTTACCAGGAAAGTAGCTCGAGCACATTGCGCGTGCGAGAATGCCTCCCTCACTAAACTCGATTGCCGCCTTCGTACAGAGTTAAACACATGAGCTGCGTGTTACGTTATAATTGTGGGTAGTCAAAGCAAAGTGTCCGGTGGACGCGGAATATCTTACTGGGGATATTCGGTTGCAGGGTTATCACAGTTACGCTAGCCTTATTTCAGTGTAGCCTGGAAATTAATTCTCAACCCAAATGCGTGGAAGGACTGCTATGCCATCGGCTGTCGGAGTTGAGACTTCTAATGCGACATAGCCATCTTATAATCTGCGCTTCAGAGCAACACGTCAACCGTTTGTTGCTTAATTATTTGAAACGTTGTCTCAAATCCACGAAACTCGTTTCCGTGCTACAGAAATATTGAGTCCGCAAAACGATATACCCTTAGCTTCCTAACAACGTATCCAAAAGCTCCGATAGCCGCATTCTTGAATCGTGTAACTATCTCCAGTTGCGCCCGTTCTGCACTAGACAAGACGGCGGCGCTCACGAAGCAATCGAAGAAAGAGAGGGGGAGAGAGAGAGATGTTCATTATATATGATAGGATTCCCGTCTATGAGTGGTGTACTCTGAGATGGGGAATCGGTTGATACTCTGAAGCGTAACCCGTTTAGCGTCTTTATAGTGAGGCTACAAGACACGCACCCTGATGACTTGGAGGAACCCCGCTGCCTCGAAGACCATAGGCTGTATGTCGGGATGGAGGGCCAGCTGCTCGATGGTTTCCACGCGGTCAGTCTCCTCCTTGAGCATGAGCGCCGACTCCATGTAGCTGACGAAAGTGTTCATGAGCACGACGATCATGAGGAACCAGAAACCGAAGAGCAGCCGCTGCGAGTGGCTCGTGAAGTTGAACGTCGAGCTCTCGAGGAACACCGACGCCACGAAGGTCCAGAAGATCCGCGTCAGCCGCTGACGACGCTGCCGGATGCTCATCTCGGGGTTGGACAGCTGTAGGGCAAGAGCGGACGCACGAGAAATTCAGCAACTCTCACATAGGTTTTCTTCTAGCAGTTCAGGGATTTCTCTTGAGCATCTTTCGTTTTTAACCCTCCCGCTGTCGGCGTTATATTGACGTGCTGTCACCCCGAGTCTTGTCGAAGTTATTAATGTGGAATCGCATTCTCGTGGAAGCTAACTGGATGTCGCTAGCGTCCGTAAGCGCGTGCGACGTGCACACCGGGAGGTACAAGGAGTCTGCCAGCTTCCAAAAGCTCTCGAAACAACGAGAAAACAAGGGGAAGTGAATTTAAACATACGTGTCCTACCTAGGCACTAGAAAGAAAATGTAAGGGAAGTTCAGCGTTCCTTTTAAGACCCGTCGTCGGGAGTACTCCCGGAGGTGTGCCCAAACCCGGAGGTCTGCCCAAAAGTGCCCGTGTACTGACCAGGTATTCTGCGACGACGGCCACGGTGGCCACGAAGCCCAGGAAGCAGAGCAGGACCATCCAGACGTGCAGGTCGAAGGCGGAGATGTAGCCGTACACGTTGGACTTGTGCTCTTTGGCCACGCCGCTCAGGATGATCATGTCCTCGTCGGTGTACGGCGGCGACGGGTTGGCCACCATGGCCTCTCTCTCGGTGAGCACGAACGGCCCCAGGGCCAGGTCCGCCTCCTGCGCGTCACGAGAGCGTCGTTTCTGGCAAGAATACAACCAGAAGCTCCAGAGGTCACACTCGAAGAAGCATCCGTCTTCAATGAAAACAGAACTAACCAGAAACTAAGTTCTTAGGACACGCTGTCACAATCTTTCCCGCAAAAAAAATAAATAAAATAAAATAAAATAAATAAATACGCTGCGAGATTCAAACAGAATCACGTTTCGAAATCGCTGAAATGAATATCCCTGCGGAAATACAGTATTTCTCTAATTACTATTATTTTCTTGTTTGGGGGGGGGGGGGGGGGATATTTTGTGCCGTACGTTTTTTTTTATTGAAGATAGTTTTTGTGCTGTGTCCCTGTAGGTAAGAAATCGATAAATAATTAAAATGTTGGAAAATAATTTTTTTCGTGATTACGGTGGTTGTTTGTGGAAAGAGAATTTCATTCCCGGCCAGGTAGCAATCGTAAGAGCGCAGAGTGACCGTAGGGAAGTCAGACTCGGATGGATAGTTGGGCACTGCAACGACCGGGCGGAGTTACCTCGAACATTGCCGTTTCTACGTTGCGTAGCGGCACGCATTCCTTTTCCCCGTGGTCCCGAAGCCTCGTCGCAGACAATAATCAACGTTCCTCCGAAGTTCGTTCTAGATGACGTGTTGAAACGTGCCGTTGTTATTTTGCTCGTTCCATAGAAACACATATGCGTGCACGGAATAAAAAACAAGAAAGGGGGAAAGAAAGCCTGCTTTGAAATGTGGAGGCTTTGTATACTCGCATGGCTGCTTCGCGGCGCGAAATTGGTCTCTGGGCTTGGCGCGAACCAATCTGTTCCCTGTTTTGTTATCTTCCTGCAGTGCGACTTTGCGGAAGCAAAGCGAATTGCACCGCTGGACATCTGTTATTGTTTTCCTTTTCTCCAAAACTTCCGACCAGCACCTGGCGCCTTTCTGTGTGCACGACCACGCCTCCCCGAAACCGCACTGTTAGCCGTGCGTGTTGCCCCGCGTCGTCTACGAGCCCGTCCGGCCGCAACGGGTGCTCCGTTTTAAACGCTCGATGGGGCGCTGGGCCCGGCGCTTACGTTTCTGTTTATTTGTCCGATCATGCCGCTCCAGCTGCCGTCCGGCTCCAGGTTGCCCCACTTGTGGTCCGACGGATCCACGAGCTGGTATCTGCGAGTGGGCGTCCGCGGTGGGATTCCCGAATTGGCGTTACGTTGCTTCGCTTCTTGTTCGCTTTTTCCTCCACCACCCCCGCACTTTACAGTGCAAGAATGTTCACCTCTTCGAGAAATTTCTTTGTTTTCCTCCTCTTAGCAATGTGAGACCTGACATTGTAGCGAATTCGCACGATCTTAAAACTACAGTCCTGAACGAAAGAAACGCGAACGACGCAGTGAAAGCCTCTCTAAAGCACTGGATGAATTCTCGCCCTCGTCGCGCCACTCGGCGGTTGTCAACGGAAGCTGTCGCGCAGCCTGTGAACATGATTCACTCAGTAGAGAGACTGATAAAGTATTGTTCTTTGCTTGTCATGAGGCACCTGTAATGCGCGTGTCGTATTGAAAACCCGACTAAGTCGCGGCGATTAGCTCTGCGTGCATTGGAAAACTGAAACAAATCGGTTCGAATTCATGCATCGAAAGTGCCGGCCCCTTATCACCGTCCCATCGGGCCGGGCCATGGGTCGGGGCTGGTCAGGGAGGCGCGCCATCGGGCCTGATCAGGAAGCCATCTCATATCTTATCTCATCGGGCCGGGCCCGGCCCGGCCCGGCCCGGGCCCGGGTCGGGTCGATCAGGGAGGCATCCCATCCCGCCGGGCCGGGACGGGATGGGAAGTTTTCATTTCTTCTTTTTGTCTTTAAGACTTGCAGCCATTCGGTCTTTCACCACTCACTTGATTCCCATGGACGCGAGGATGTAGTCGATCATGGAGCCTGTGATGCCCTTGAGACGGAACGTCCCGTCCTGCTGGTTGACGGTAAACACGTACGGGTACCACTGCAGCGAGAAGGGAGGGGTGACACTATATAGAGCCACTACACAGGGAATTTTAATAGATAGTACCGATATCGATACCCGATGCTACGCCGGTGCCTTTGCGCACGCATGGTACGGTCATCAGGTGTCGTTATTGGAGGTTTCAGAACGGTCCACTAACTCTCCAGTAAGAAAGTTTTTGCGCTTCATTTGCCGACGTTCCTCTGCCGCCGCTCCTCGACAACTCCGGCCTATGTATCCCCAGGTGGCCAGTTCGAATCCCAGCTGAGGTGCCCGCAACTCGACCGAGGCTTATTGCGGAGAAGACGCCGTGTAACCGAGATTACGATCGCATGTGGAGAGATCCAGATACGGATCCCCAGGCTCGGGGTGACACGGTTTTCGGGTCGTTGGTTCTCCTCTGACGTTCCATGCTGGTGTATACTCGGCGAGAGCTGCGTGCTCGCCGGACCACTCAACCTGCTGCCTACCATCACCTGTCTCCTCTCTCTGCACGTGGGTATGGGCGGGAATCGAATCACGGGGCGAAAGATAGACGTATGGTTGCTCCAACGAGCATGCTGTAGTTTCCACTGAACCAGCGCACATGAAGGCTCCCTACACTGAACTGTCCTAAGGGTGGACGAAGTATTACAATGCTGCATCTCTCTTGCGTGTTGTAAGCGCAGGCTTGGGCACCGAAACTTAAAGATTGTAGAGTTTTCAGGTCGGTTAACGACGATGTGGCCGCGAGGCAGTGCTACGCGAAACTTGGTATGTCCATCTGTATGAATACATTGATGTATTTTCTCAATAGCATCGTATTTGATAGTTCTTTTTAATTAGCTTAATTGCTGTCGATGTACCAAATACTATCAAGTGGTCTGATCGATGGTCCTCCGTGTTGCAAGATATTCGAGGGGTTCTTATAAACTACCCGCTTGTTCCCAACGACGTTGCAGATCGTGGTTGTGCCTGCACAGCGGAAGACATGGGATAGCAAATGTAATAGTCCAGTTGAGCGTCGGAAACGACAAGCTGTGAGCGATGCCGTGCGCTAATTTGGTGCTGTTCTATATGCGATTTCGTATGTTGCGTGGTGAGCAAAGGATGAAGCCGTCGAACGAGGACCATGAAACACGCGCTTTGAAGCACGGATACTCCGAGTTGTGGAAGGTCTTTAATGACGTGCGCCTGGCTGAGGAAAAGGCCTCTTTGATAACGCTTCAAACACCTTAAAAGACGCAGATGAGAAGTTTATGATTAGCAAGCGCGCTGCCTAATCACTTTTAAACCCTTATACTCGTGTCCCACTAGAGCGACAGACAGAAACAAGAGAGCGACAAGCCTCAAACCAGAGTCTCGCGATTCGAGAGGCTTTGTAGAATAAAGGAGGCTATGCTGAAACACGAGCATCATGCGCGCGATGGTATCTTTGGAAGGCAGTCGCTCGTGCTTACTTCACGAGCACCGAACGACTAAACGCCCGCCAAAGGCACCATCGCGAGCATGCTGCACGGGTTTGAGGCTTGTCGCTGTCTTTTGTTTCTGTCTATCGCTCTAGTGGGACACGGGCATTACGCGTCGTTCGAAAGTTTCTTTCTCTCTTTGTTTTGGTAATGCAGGTGCATTGACATTTAAGTTTGTCGTCGTGAACGAGTGCGATTCTCTATTCCGAAGTTGGAGAAAAAGAGCACAAAAGTTGCTACGGTGCTTCCTACGATGGAGTGACGTGATCTGTTCCTCACCCCGACGTTGCTTAGTCTCAAAGTGGTGTTCCGATACTTGGCAGCCATCGCTGGGACTCCGGGGTTCGCGCCTTCACGACCGACTCCGGGTGTCGTCTGCTGCAACTTGTGCGGGTGCTCGGACCTCGACCGGGGCTCGTTCTCTCCCTTCCACCCTCCTTCTCTAGCCCGTGTCCTCCGAGCGCCCCCAGTTTCGCTCCCGGTAAAGCGGTTGCAACCTTTTCGTCCTTTTGTGAGCGGTAACAGCGAAAAACGAAACATCAGCGAGTAGTGGGTGGGTTCGTTGTCGGCACGATCGTTCGTGGCTTCTATTTTGCGAATTGAGCACGACTTGGTGTGGGCGGGCTGCGTCGGCTCGTGGCGGGGCTTCGCCTGAACTAGCATAATAAAGATGAAAAAAAGAAAAGAAAAATATTGCAGATGTTTGTTGGGCGTTGTTGACCACGAGCCGAATTTGCATTGGTCGGCTCGCCTGCGCGGTGCCATGCCCGCGTTGAAGCGGGGCCCGCCACGTGTCACGGCGGGAGCTGTTGCTTTAGGAGAAAACTGACAGCGCGATGCAGGCTACGTCCCCGTTGGACCAATCGCACGTCTGTCTTTCACCACGTGACCACGTTCCTCCCTTCCCATATCCACGCGCGGAGAGCGGGGGCAAGCGACGAAAGGGAGGTGTTTGAATGGTCCGGCAAGCGCCTAGCTCGTACCGCACTGTCAGCTTTGTAGGGCTGAACGGAGCAGAAGCGTCTTCCTAAACCGTCGTCGTGTGTGCGTGTCCCAAGAAGCAAAAATAAGTGGTCTCCATGTCGTGATCCCAGATACGATCTAGGTGTTCGATTCTGAGCTGCTGCACGAAGCCGATGAGAAACCGTCACGACATGGCCGTGTTTGTTTTTCTCGATGTCGAGGTCTCGAACCGATTTGGGAACCTCTTGGGCGACACAGATGCGCACTGGTGGCCCCGTGGGGCCTGTTTTGCTTCTCTGTGTTTAATCGCTCGCTACGTTGGGTCGCGTCGATGTGCGTGTAGTTCTATAGTGGGGACGATGGACAGCGTGTACTCAGCTCGGCACTTTTAGCACGACAGCGGCGCTTTCTCGCGTTTACTTCCAAATGGCATTGACGGGCCTAAGTTGTACCGCTTAGGTGCGGTTGGCCTGGGGGGCGGGGACGGGGAGGGTATGGTTGGCCTGGCAGACGTCCCGGCATCCTCGGATCAAGCTCCTTCCTAACGTCCGCAAAAAACGGCGTTCTTGAAGGTATGGAATGCACGTTGCGGAAGCACTGTGGAAGCTTTAACATGCACAACGTAGTCAACTGGATAGCGTGTTCCGCTAAGTCACATTCAGGAGTGGGTAACTTTACGGCGAGCCATTCTGCCGCAAACTGGCGCTGCTTTCCACGGAGCTTCACAAACCGCCACCAGACGCAATGTTGAAATATGTTACTTCGTTTCAAAATTAGCTTTCTGGACTTCTCTGCCGGCAGCTGAGCAACATAATTCTAGGTATTACTGGGCTGTCGGCACAATGTAGACCACATCTAAGCAAGCAAGTGCAGACATTTCGTTTCCGTGCCCCTTTCACTTTTTTAGGGCTATTGAATGCTTGAATCTCAACGGAATTCTTTCCGGTTGTACATCCGGCATGCACAATCCCTCGAAGCATGACGGTGAAGAGTTATTGGTGCGAATCAGCCGTCAGTCAGTCAGACGGACATAAAACAAAATGAAAAAAAAGAAACCACGATTATCAAGATTGATTGTGACACCGTGAGAAGAAATACCTGTCCCCCTCACCCACACACCCCAACACACACACACACACGTACACACATACGCATCTAGTCCTGGAGTTCTAAATTTATATACATATTGTTACGGGTGCCGCGTTTTAGAGCGCAGCTCTTAAAGGCCCGTTCCCGGCTTGAGCGGCGTCGCCGTCGGCGTAACCGCGCGGTGCATTATGGGTAAATTTCCCCGCTAAATCTAGCGGAAAAAATTTCCCCGCTAAATCTAGCGGAAAAAATTTCCCCGCTAAATCTAGCGGAAAAAATTTCCCCGCTAAATCTAGCGGAAAAAATTTCCCCGCTAAATCTAGCGGAAAAAATTTCCCCGCTAAATCTAGCGGAAAAAATTTCCCCGCTAAATCTAGCGGAAAAAATTTCCCCGCTAAATCTAGCGGAAAAAATTTCCCCGCTAAATGTAGCGGAAAAATTTCCCCGTCAAGTCTAGCGGAAAACTTTCCCCGCTAAATCTAGCGGAAAAAATTTCCCCGCTAAATCTAGCGGAAAAAATTTCCCCGCTAAATCTAGCGGAAAAAATTTTCCCGCTAAATCTAGCGGAAAAATTTCCCCGCTAAATCTAGCGGAAAAAATTTTCCCGCTAAATCTAGCGGAAAAAATTTCCCCGCTAAATCTAGCGGAAAACTTTCCCCGCTAAATCTAGCGGAAAAAATTTCCCCGCTAAATCTAGCGGAAAAAATTTCCCCGCTAAATCTAGCGAAAAACTTTCCCCGCTAAATCTAGCGGAAAAAATTTCCCCGCTAAATCTAGCGGAAAAATTTTGGTCACGTGACCCAGGGGGTCACGTGACCTGGGGAGTCACGTGACCCCCTCCCGAGGTCACGTGACCTCTGAGGGGGCACGTGTTTGCCCCCACGTGACCCCACCAAGGTCACGTGCCCTCGGGGGGGTCACGTGACCCCCCCCCCCCCAAGAACACGTGGCCCTCAGTACCCTCCCCTCCTCCTCCTCAAGAGCTGCGCTCCAATTCGGCGTTACAGGGAGTGGTAAACGACTTTCACTTTTTTTTCTTCAGATGTTTAAAGGAGCACTGCAAATATAATAAACTAGAAGTAATAACCCACTTATTCTTTCCCATAATTTGGAAGCATCTCAAATATTGTCTATCGGCGTGTTTGGGTATAGTTATTAGTTGAGCATTAATGTACCGCAAAAAAAAAGAAAACTGCAACACATTAAGGAGGCGTGTGTACATATGTCTGATTGCATACAACCATATATATATAAATATATTAGTTATGGCGCCTACCTTCTATATGTTTCACAGGTAGGCAGGAAAAAATTGTTTCTATTCGCTCGCGAGGGGCGCTTCGGTTTTCCTCGCTATGGGTAGTGCGCGTGTTACTCACGCGGTGGTTTTAATTTTCATAGTGCACGGACGCTTGGCATTGTGCGTGCTTGTGCCAGCAGAGGAAGTGGAAGTGTTCTCACTCTGGGTTATGAAAACATTCCACCAGGCGGCGCTACCCAAACTTCTCGCCGCGAATAGGACCTAGGTGTATGTTTATACATGCAGTCCACGACTTGGTCGGCCTTAACGGACCTCTGGTGTCTCGGCTGTAGATGAGCAATTTAGCCAGTGCGCTACAACCCTTATCCTGGGGTCTTTAACGTGCACCACGCAGCAGTGATACACGACCGCACGCCGGTACGATGCTCATCCAGATCGAAACGGGCAGGGGTGGGGATGGAACCCAGGTTCCTTAGGTTCTGCAGCGCGAGCTCTAGGGAGTATTACTGGCGGTCATGACTGCGTGCGCGACTGCTAACTGAGCGCGTGCTGATGGCGAGCTTCCAGATTGCCGAATGGCTTCACGACGCGAGAGCTCGTCTTTCGAGCTTCCCCACTCACTCCCAAACGGGCTTTTTCTACGTACGCTCTCTCCACACACAACATGGCGGCTAAGTTCATTTCTGCTGCTCGGGTGGCATCTCGAGAATCGATCTGGGGGAGCCGTCAGATATACCAGTTTTTTCCTATCGTCACGTGCCCTTCAGACAGGTCCTATCCCTTAGGTGTCTGTCGGGGAGCTTTTATGAAATAGCCAGAAAAAGGCCGTAAAAGTCGGTCAATTTACGTACGAGTACATGAAAGGATAAAACATCGAGGACGGGGGCGGAAACGGGACTTGTTTCATGTTTTCAGTTGTTACTGCCAACGTTTTTCGAGCCACGTGTCGTCCAAACTCCAACTGCTTTTTTTTTTTTTTGGTCTTCAGCCCGGTGTTTTTTCTGGAAGCTGCCATCTTCATTTCAAAAACGACTGAACTTCGCCTCCGATTGCGTTCGCTGGGCCTCTCCTTCGCAAGGACTTGCCTCATCCCCGTGTAGATCGGGTATTTGGGTTCTGGTGCAACAACTGGACTCCATGCTGCCGAGTAATGCAGAAAGAAGTTTCTCGTGAACTTGACGCGATGGAAAGAGTGCTTCCCTCTCAAATGGAAGAAAAAAAAAAAATATTCGTGCGGGTATTCAGCGCCCGAGCGGGGCACGGGTTCATCATGGATGCAGCTGCCAGTCTCCATCAAGCATCGTGAAAGAAACTGCTCGAGGAAGTGAACGCCTCGTGTTGAAAGACGTCCTGTTTCCGTCCCGTCTTCGGTGTTTTATCCTTTCGTGTATTCGTATCTATTCACCTACAGGCTCGTTTTCAATTATTATTGGGTCAACTTGAAAAAGGTCCTTTCGGTTGACATCCTGTATCTTTTATGAGGTTTATTTTTTATAGCAACCCCTCGGACCTTGAACCGTGTTTCTGCATACTTGGCTTTTTATGCGTGCGTATCGAGGCATGGGGGGGGGTTACGTAGTATAGATACGGGGTACCCCAAAACGTGTGTAACGGCAGCATCCCTTTCGTCCCCGGGGGCGCGCGAGTGCTTGTGTTATTGTGCGGGGGGGGTGACGTGTACTCCGTCGAGTTGCGGCAGCAGGCGGTGCCCCGTATTCTGCCCGTATCAAATGCGGTCGCGCCTGTCTGGCCGCCGAATGCGCGAGCATTGCGACGGAGAACTCGAGCGGCTCGTCGCTCGCTGCTGCGATCGGCGTGACTCACTCGCTGTCTGCCGCTGCCACGCCTCGCTGGCTGGCGCCTCTCTCCCCCGCTTCCCCCCGCCGTCCGACTGGGTCGCCGTTCGACTCGCCGCCCAGCTGACAGTGGGCTGGAAGCAGTGCGCCCGCCGGACCAATCAACAGCCTCCCTTTCGTCACGTGACCTCTCTTTGGGACGTGGGTGCTGAACTCGTCGTAACCCTGAAACGGCGACTAGGCGTACTACTCGTTTAACGAGGGTGCAGCTTTCACCGTATACTGTCAGCGGGGCCGAACGGCCAACTGTTGACGTCCATGGGAGAGAGAATGGACTTCCCCAGAAGCTCTCTCTCTCGCGAATTATTTTGCCGTCTCTCGCCCTTTGTTACCAGTTGTCTGCTCTCGTTGTTTCGTTGTGGACAGTTGGTCCACTCGCGACTGTGACTGCTTGCTCTGTGTGGTTTTGTGGTGTTTTTGATTCGATCAATGCTGGTGTGGCCGGCGGCGGTCGGCCCGTTCTCTGCGCTGTGCAGTCGATACAGTTGCGCGCCCAGCTGGGTCATGGGAAAGCCGAGAGGAAAGTGGCGAGGCTTTTGCCGCCCGCTGAGTCACCGCCGTGTGTGTGTCTTTCTGGGCCGCCGCCGCACGTAATAGCGCCCTGCATTTCCGCCTGCCGCGGACAGTTTTTTTCGAGCGTACTTGCTCCTGTTAAGCGAGATAGGAAAAAAGTAAAAGACGTTAGCCGCCGCCGGTGCCCAATTTTGAGATTTCGTGTATCGCAAGACCACGTTTCATGACAGCTTCCTGTTATCGGAAAGAGAACACCGGATGCCAGTTATGCTTCGAAGCAAAAATCGCGGAATTTCTCTAAACGTAATGTTGTGAAGGGATGTGGAGCAGTACATGGAAGTAGGAACCCTGAAGTCATTTTCTGTCGATGAAATGAGTCCACTACCTGTTCCTTGTTAAATAAACGAATTTCCAGGGATTTTGTTGGCTCGTTCAGGTGAGAAATCGCAATGAAAACTGGACCGCTATACCGGAACCATGTCTTCCTTTTTTTTATTATTCACTTTTTGACGAGCATAGAACTGTGAAACTGTTCAGAATTGCACAGCACAGAATTGCACAGAATGCACAGGGGCTCTTTTCAGACCCGAGGAAAAAGTTTTTCATTTAACACTTATTCACTAGTTTGCTCTGTACAGGTATGGTGGCTAGAGAGTTGGGTGTGTCGAGCGGCGGCCGGCGCGCGGCACCCAAAGGAAATCTGTCGCCAGGAGGCGCCTCGGAAGCCCTGTATGCTATCCTACCGCGGCGTCAGTGGCATTTTGGCTGCGCTGGGGCCGAAATGCGCTGCGTGCGGACCTTTTCCCGGCCACTTGTCGGCTGTGTTTTTTTTGCAAAATTAATTGGTGTGGCATAATGAATGTCTGATAAACCTGGATTCGATAGTCGACTTGATTTTGGAGCGTCGACGAAGGTAAATCCGCATTTGAAGTCGTTCTCTTCTCACCGCAACGCTCACGGGGTAATATAAAAAATAAGGCAATTTTTTTTTAATTTTTTCTTGTGTAATATGTTTTCAAAATACGGGAAACGCCTGCTAAGGTATCAGCAGCCGTGACGAAATTTCGCGTTTCAAGCCGCTGTGTTACGTCTATCAAATGAATCGACGCTGAACGGCTCAGGCATTTTAGCATTAAAATATGTGTGAGGACGCTGGATACTTCTGGAGCAATTCCCCTGTGATTCAAGAGCAGACATGGCTGGCGAGAAACAACGCGAAAAGTTGTCATGACACAAAGCAAACAATGCATTTTTGGCACTTTACACGTTTATGCAACGTGAGAAACTAGCAATGAAATACAAAATCGATTTTAAAAGAGAGTGAGCGAAGTAACATATTATACATCATAGGGTGTTTATTTATAACAAAAATCGGCGGATGTTTATCGGAGTTTATTTATTTCACCAATACCGGTGCTTTTTGGTGAATTCTCTCATGCAGACGCTAAAAACGGGGATCATCGGGGGCGGGGAGATTGCGAATGTAAACCACCGCTGAAGACGAAAAACATTCCAAATTTTATTTACGTCTTTTACACAACCTCTTTTACACGGGATTATTGTTGTATATGCATGCATACATTCCTAGGCTCGTGTCTGTCACTGACGCCCGCTCCTTCCTGTTGACGACGCGAAAGGTCAGCTTCATAAAGTCGTGCTGAAAAGTGCATGCAACCAGCTTAAAGGGATGCTGAACCGAAATTCGGATTTCAGAAAATAAGGCCGCAGACAGGGTTGGGTAAAATACATCTAAAAGATACTTCAGGTAATTAAAGTACAAAGTAAATGAGACGTGATGTACTTTAAGTAAATTTGTATGAAATACACTGGGAACAACGTACTTGAAGTAAAGAATTATAAGTACAATGTACTTTCAATGTATAGTACAAGTGTTTTAACACAATCTTTCATGATGCCCTTCCATTCCCCTATACAGTGATTTTTTTTTAATCGGTATGCATTGCCCAGGGGTAATCAAGGATGCAATGCCTCAAAAACAGCGGCGAATATTTGATAAAGTCAAGTGGCCACAAAGTAGTTTTTTTTTTTTTTCCAGGAAGGAAGCCAAATTCAGAAGACCCTCTTCTGAATTTGGCACCCCTTGCACTGGATTGTAGCACCCAAGGGGGTTAATGTAATAGGAGGGAGCATGACGTCAGCCCCATAGCTCTCATAGAAAAATGTCCTAATAAAAAGAAAAAAAAATGCGTGTGCAAGCGAGCTGGTGGTAATTAATCATAACGTGACATCTGAGATTTAGGAGCGAAAAAAATTAAGGAACTTTCACATAGAAGAAAAAGACAAAAGGGAATGTCTCAAAACATTGTGACCTTCTCCTTTGTTGCCTTTTTATTCATCTCGAAAGTTTGATATTTTTCAGCACCACAGTCTCAGGTGCTACATTATGATTAATTTTGTTCGCATAATATTTTAAACCTTCCCCTTGCGCTGATCGACCGAGAGGTAGCGAGAGTTCAAAAAGCTACGGGAAAGCCGCCCCCAGAACAAACGGAGCGATGCGTCGTCTGCTTATGTTTCTGGTGAGAGTAGAATATCCCTCCCAGTATTTCTTAGGAGTTGAGAAAGCATCATTTCGTGATAAAAATTTAACAAAACCAAATTTGGGGAATGTACTTTGAAATTCGGGAATTGTACGTTCCTCGGAAAGTAGCAGAAAAAAAAATACAGTACATACTCAGAGAATGTACTTCAAGTAAAGTACAAGTTTCCTAAATCTAATTTAAGTAGTAATTTAAGCGCAATGTACTTCAGTACATTGTACTTAAAGTACTTCCCAACGCTGGCCGCAGACGTGTTCAGCAGGACGCTACGAGCCCCAAAACATGACTCATACAGCGATATCTCGAACGGATCGAGCGATACTTTAGACAAGTATCGCTCGATGTACCGCTTGTCGAAGTGAAGTGCGCACACCACAGAGTTTTCCTGAAGATGCGTGTCTCCCCTCGAAATATTCCTGTCCCACTGAGAGAAGAGGACTGGGTCCTTCGGGACGGTGAACAACGTGTGTTTTTCTTTTGCAGGCCTGTAGCTTGTCGTGCATCCTGGAACGAAGAGGTGCTTTGCTCTCTGCTTTTTCTTTACGCCGGAGGTTGACGGGGCAATGCCCATGGTCTCCGCGTGTCACCTGACTGACGGGCATGCAGGAACGGTTAAACAAATTCACACGAGCGCTAACGAACAGATGAAAGCGGGCATGAACTCGTCGCTACCCGCCTTGCCGCACGGAAATCAGTGCGCCAGCTGCGCGCGCCTAGCATACAGGCTGATTAGAGCGCCCCTGACGGTGATTTTCCAAACCGGCCGCGGCGATGCATGGGAGAGCCGGCGCGCTCGACACACCCAACTCTCTAGCCACCCTAGTACAGGGAGTGAGTCCGGCGACGCGAGCACCTGCTTCTTTGGCTCGTGCTCGCGTCGGAAACGAGAGAAGCATGTGCCAAACGCACCGCAATCCAGATTGACTGAAAACACGTGTTTTGCGTTAAAATACATTGATGTTTTCTTTTTTTTTTTTTTCGATAGCTGGCCTCAGTGTATTTTCTCGTCATAAGCAGTCACAGGCGTTCGGAAACTTCGACGTCCCAGGGAACTTTCGGTTCATAAAGAGAATGAACAAAGGCCACCTTAAAGGGCCCATGAAAAGAATTTTGGGCTTGTATACACGTTTGCAAGAAAGGCTCCTGTGCGCTGCCATTTTGAGTGATGCTGGCGGCCCGTACCGTTTCCGCCATGCTGGGGTGCGCGATGACAAGATGGTGCCGTTTGCTGCATCGCCGATGGCTTACGTTAGCGGCACACTTACTGTCTCGGAACAAAGGTATCCACACAGAATCGTAGCATCACATATTGTAGGACGGGCATCTTCAAGGGTTGGAGCTGATTCTATAACGATCGCAGCCTCTGTTCCTGCATGTTGTGGAAGCCAGAGCTGCCTCGAGCGCAGCCATCGTTGATGCGAAGGCCATGCGACTTGTGGCGGATTCTGAAGAGCGCTTTAAAAGACTTTAGATCTTTTTGAAATTTTTCGATTTGTTACCAGTTTAGGCATTTTATTTAATTATCCGTGCTCTTTCGCGGTCGAAGACGACACGTGTACGTTTTATAGTTATTTTTAAATTTCTTTCTGCGCTCAGTGGTGTGCGCTTCGGCGAGAGACGCTTGGCAACATTGTACGACAACCAGCGAACGTCCTGGCTGGAGAGTACGTCCGCCTCACCTTGGCGCGCGGTTCGAGGTTAAGCTGGGATCCCACTTGCAAAGGTGTATAAATCACTTTAGATTAAGATTTTACGCAATGCGCACATCGTTCAGTGGGCCAAAAGAAAAAAGGTAGAAAGTCAAAAGCCTGACTTTCGGTACGAAAGTTTGAAAACACAGCGGACTATTTCGTACCTCCTCCCCTTCGTAAGCTCTCTGCCTTTTCACTGTGATACATTCGCGGTTCCCAAAGCGCGTCACCGGGTCCAAACGCACGTCGCACGTTACCGGACCTCCCTTATGCCCTTCACCCCTAAGCTGACATTGCGGTGGAAGCTACGGGCTTACCCGACCAATCAGCCGCCTCCCTTTCATCACCTGACCTCATTCTCTGCGCGTGGGTATGCGCGAGAGAGCGTGATCACGTGGCAAAAGTGTGGCTGACCCAACGAACACGTAGCTTCCCCAGCACTGTCAGCTTCGGGGTGAACGGGTTGGGGAAAGCAACTTTTGTCTGAATTTTTAGCGACGGGCTAATTAATCTTCTAGGGGGATCATGGCTGTGTCCGGCTACAGAAACGAGATTCCGAGCAAGAGGGGACTCCCCTCTTTTCGTCTCCTTGAACTGTTTGGTAGAATGCGCGATTTATGATTTGAGGAGGAAAGCTAAACAGGAAAAAGTAGGAAAAGTGTTTCATGACCCCTTTAACACAGCTGCTTGAAATAACGATGAAACGTTAAACCACCAATTCTCCTGGTGGACGCCAAAAGGACGAAGAAGCGCAGTATCTGTTACGTTTCGAGTATTCCTGTGAACCAACTTGCCTCCTCCAAGATGTAATATTGTACATCCGAAGGCGCTCGTTAAATCTCCCAACTTTGTTTTCCGTGTGGCATTTATGGTTTTTAGCCCTGGTGACATAAGCAAGCTCGACTGGCTTGCAAAGACGGAGTTACCGGAATTCGCTGGGTCGCAAGCGGCAGTTCCATGTTTGTAAACAAACCCTAACAATGTCTGGAACTCGGCGCGTTGCCAGCGCACATATCTGTGATACGCATTGGCGACATACAATCGGCTTCAGATCGAGATAAGGGCGTGAACGCTGCTTGTTTTTCATTATTTTTTTTTTCTGCGACTATCACTGTGTGGCGAGGAAAACTAGTTTTCATAGGTTATAAACGCCAGATTCATTAGAAGCGGCATTGGCGCAAAGTACAAAGATCGTTGCACCGTCGTTTTAAAGTTTATGCGGTCGTGTTACCGCACGCACATGTGACGGGCCGAAACGGCGCGTATCCGTAGAAAACTCTGTAATCATAAACAAAACTTCCCAGGGTTGACAGCACTCACGGCTGCCTCGTTTTAGTCGTGGAATAACTAAAAGGAGAAAAAGAAAACTAATGGCATTGTTTGGAACATCGTCGTGTCTTGCTTAACCATGACTCCATGAAGCTTGGGAGGATGCTGGACACGATTTCACGATCCCTCGAAGTCGACGCGGAAATCTCTCGCACGTCCTGTGCGAGAGATCTCAAAGATGCAAATCAGTTTTAGCGCTGCCTTTTATTTGTTTTGTTTCTCGCGTGTTCCGACACGCAGTCCCTACTCGTTCTTTGGAGGAAGGTGTCGGCGAGCCTAGTGAAATTTCGCGAAAGCTGGTCTGTCTTGTTTTTTTTTTCTCGTGTCTCGGGATGTGGTTTTTATTGTTCTTTGTTTCCGTCGCCATTCCTATCTTCTCTTCCCCTCCCCTTGGATGCTATTACGAGACAGGCTCATAATAGCACCGGCCGGGTGAGGTAAGGGATGAAACGCTTCGTTCAGCATTTCGGGTTTTGAGCGTTAGTTTTTTTGTTTTTCTTCTTTCGTGGTTTTGAACGAATTCGTCCGTAGTGGCATTGGTTTTTTTGCTGCGCGTGTCAGGCAGGATCTATCGTTTACCTGAAGAAAGGGGCGCGGTGTAGTTCCGAACAGGCTTTTTTACGCAGTTTCGTTACCCTTTCCTATTTTTGTTTCCGTTATCGTTGGTTTCTTGTTTCCAGCTTTTTAAGGCAATTGGTTCCGGCCGATCGGTTGCACAAAATTGTTGCTCAAAACTTTGATTGCCAATGCAGGCTTTTGGTCACTGAACTGTATTTTACGGTCGCTCGATCACCGCGCCACACAATGCTCTTTTTTACTTCGTGATTAGGCGGGTGCATTTGCCCCTGCAGAGATGCAGAAGCTATCTGCGGGACGACTTTAGCGCGAGCGCGGACGGCATAAATAAATATCGCCGTTCCCCCTTCTTTTTTTTTTTTTTTTTGTTAGTAATTTGCATTTTACGGTTTAAAGTTCTATACGGCCCGCAAGTTGGTCTGCTCTTAGCGCGCCTCGTGCACTCGTTTACCCCCAAATGCGCGATATGCTTTTTGTTCCCCCCTGACCTCAAGCAACGACGACACGCGCTTGGCTGCCTCGTCATCGCGCTTTCTCTATGTTGTGCTCTCATTGGAACGCTGCCCCTTGCGTTCCAACACGCGAAAGACGCATTTTGGAACACTTGCTCGCCGCATTGGGACTATGCTTCATTTCACACCAAGCAGGGGTGGAACGGCTGCGCCATTTTGCGCCATTTTGCGCCACACGCATTTGTCTACGCCATCCTGCGCCATTTTGCCTAAACTGCGCCACAGCCAATACCTCGCGCCATTATGTACTAAATCGCACAACGTGCGCCAAAAAAAAAAAAAATTGTATTTTGTCTTGGTTTCGGTTTCTATCGACTCGATTGGCAACAATGAGCGCGTTTAGCTGAATCAGCTTTGCAATCCTTTGTTCTGTTTAATCTCCCTGTGTATCCTGAGTTGAAAGCGCGTGAAAAAAAAAACAAAAAAAACCCGGGGGTCCGGACGTCAGCCAGTTGAAAACAAACGAGCGAAATATTCCTTTTAGTACTTCATCGTTAGAAGTGGGAACCGCATTCCCGCAACATAAATCGTGATTTGATAGAACTAAAACGCGGTCCGATCCGAAACCTTGCCGGCCAGCAGCTCTCACGCGAACGGTATATGTGCTCGGCGTACTTTGACCATGCTCCTGCTTGTCGCTTCGAATACGATAACTCCGTTAATCGTAGTCCGCTGCTTCGAGATTGAGCTGCGCAATAGTATGAACTCTAAATTTGTTGCTCTGTTCCTCCGCGCAACTGCTCGTCCGTTTGCTTACGCACGTCACGTGGTTCGCACATATAATTACTATGTCGAGCACGTGTGGGTGTGCTGTACGCAGTGCTGGTTTGCATTTGGAGCAGCTGAAACCCACTCAGAAATTATCAAGGACACTATCTTCAGAAACATGGTACTTGCTTTTTGGTTCTTATTAAAGCTCACAAAGTTTCAAGTTTTCGCATCTGTTAAACTGTTATCCCATCTACCTATAGTCCGTTGCAACTTGCAACCTAAGAACGAAGGGCGAGGGTAAGACGGGCCGGGGTGGAGAAAGCAGAGGGAACGCTAAACAGAGGAGGTTTCCCTCTCTCTTCATCTTTCCGTCTGCGTCCTCTTCCCCGGCCCGTCTTACCCTCGCCCTTCGTCTTAGGTTGCAACGGACTATTGCTGCTAAGCACAATTGAAATTGCCCCCACGCTTGTCTAACACACAAGCTGGAGGGCAATGGCAGCTGATCTGAGCTGCTCCTAGCCTGTTTAGCTGCTCCCAACATGCTCCAAAACAGCTGTTCCCGTGGCCGCTCCCAAGTACATTTCACGAGTTCCACCCTGAAAACGTGAAACGAAGGAAAGGGGATCAATGTGCAGGACGTGTTACGAATATGTATATGTATGTATATGTATATATATGTGTATGTATATGTATGTATATGTATATATATCTCGAGGAGGGCATTTCGACGGATCTTTTGGGGCGTCCGCGTACCGACTCGTCGAAAACACAAATTAGAACTGTGCCTCTCAGGTTTTCGGTGCCCGGGCAGACCTGCTCGCAATGCACGGGGTCGCATGGGATCCTCGCCAGCACCCACTGTGGTTGTCTAAACACGGGCAGATAGTCCGATAAGAAGGGCGCAAGACTTCCTTCGGTTACGTGCTCGGAGTACAATCCGCCTGCAATTGCGAGAAACCCGTGTGTCGAGGGGACGCCGAAACCGCTTCGACTCTGCCAAACTGCGGGCTGGATTGTCGGGTGTTGCTCCCGCCGAGCTTCATCCGCACGACGCTCCAAACTTTCCCTTTGTTAGATAGCAGTGCCTTATGCAACGTCGTGGGGTTTTGCCGGCGCTGTTTCTTTTGTCTGTCCGCTGGTCGCTTTCCTTCCTCTCGTGCCGGCCGTGCGTTCTTAGTTGCCGCGGCGAAATCGTCCGAGTCGCTCCATCAGCCCTGGCGTTGGCAGGGGCCGGGCTTCATCACCGACTCCTTTCGCCGGCCCGCGTCGCGAGAGAAGCTTTCCTTCCTTCCTCTCTTCGTCTCTCTCTCTCTCTCTCTCTGTCTGTGTTCCTTTCTTCTCCATTTTAGCCACCCCTCGTTTGAAATTCGAGGGTTTCCACCAAGATGCTGCACGTCTCCGACACCTCTAAAGTTTTGGTACAAACTCGCTGCCTCCGTGTAGCTGTTTCCAGCGTCGGATTAATCCCGGCAACACATCTCCGCAGTAGAAAATGTTGTAATTCCGTAAGCATTTTTTTTTTTGTATTGTAATTTATGTTGCTCGGTCCGTTCCTGCCGGACTGACACTATGTCGTTTAGTCAAAACTTATTTTCTGCCCCGGTGGTGAGGGATTTGAAGGTGCCTACTGGGTTAGCTAAACGCTGGCGCACGTGAACCTACTTTAAACGTTTGCTGCAACGTTGCTCAAAGGCAGCGATTTGTTTGAGCGATTTTGTTTGCTCCGGTAAGCCTATAGTCGGTGACGGGGTAAGGGCTAACTCCTCCCACCCACTTCTGCAACCGCCTCTTTCACCTTTGTCCGTGAAGGCGCCCCACGTTCGTCGATCGGGTGAGTTGTCCCTCGACGGGCTGCGGTTCCAATCTGCCGGCACCTTGAAGCAACTCCTTTAGGACTGACATGATAGGTTTATCGCATACTTACAGCAAACAGAACGTTGAGTCAGATTCGGGGTCCCTCCTGTAACAAAAGAATCTCGCGCCTTTATATAACGTTCACCCAAGGGCGGGTATGAGACGTCCGTCACGTAGGCCGGGTGGCCCACATGAAGCGAGCCGCATCACGTGTCGACGGAGCGTGCCACAAGCGCCGTTCGGGTGAGGCATTCGCGGGCCAGAGCTCGGGTATCTTGACCGTAGGCCGAGGAAGCGACGGGGTCTGTTGTCGGCCGCATCCAGTACGGTAGGCCAAGGCCGGAACGTGATGCCGAGCACGTAGCACCCCCGAAAACTACACCAGCGTTCCCCGGCGTGTGGGTGGTGTGGTTGACGTCATCACAGTCGGCGCCGTTGCTCGGTGTTGCGTCGAACCCGGGTGTTCCGTCGCCGGATGCTGCGTCTTGAACAAGCGGCTTGAACAATGGCCTGGCCTAGCCTTGCCGCCTCCAGCCACGCGCTCCATCCGTGTCAGGAGCTCCGCACAGGCGCAGTCGAGTCGGACACACCCCTTTCCACTTTAGTAGAGCGAGCGAACGCTGAAAGGAGGTCGCCTCCTCTCTAGCGTTCGCTCTGCAGTGCTAAGGTCGAAAGGGGTGGGAGGTGTTTCCCCTGAATTCTTTCGTCCGCCATGTTGGAAGAGCGAACGATAGCCATACCCGGGGAAAGCTTTCAGTGACAATGAAGAGAAAGCTTAGGGTGGGGAACAAAGCCGACGGCTGTGTATTATCGCGCAAAGTAGTTTTCTGACTTTTGTGGTTTCGGTTTTAGTTTGGGTTTTGGCGCGACGGATACGCATTTGCAGTGCATCTCATCGTACGAGGATCGCGGGTAGTGCTGAACCGCAGTCGCCGAGCATGCGGGCATATCCGCGTCTCTTTCACTACGTTTCACCCGTTTCTACGCACGAGCCAACGTTTTGTCTGAAGCACTCGAACCGACCTAACTCACGTTGTGGTCGACGTCATCGAATTCTATTGGTCTTGCGTAAGTATGCGGCGTCGATTTAAGAAGTGTCGCGAGATTCATCGGCGCTGCAGCTTTGAGGTCATTGGCTACGTGTAAACTCTTTTGGTGCCGACATATGATAGCGCGGGCGCGATGTACCGAAATCGGAGCACGCACACTCGACGGCACGATGTGACATCCAATCTGGATCGCGGCGCACGTGATTGCTTCTCCGCCAGTACGGAGTTGGCCGCGAAACGAAAAGGAACGCGATACTCTGGCTGTGCAAGAAGAGCCTGTGAAGTTTGAGGTGTGTCCGCGCCAGTGGGGATTGGTCGCAGAGTATGCTATTTGGCCCCGTTCAGTTGACGACAAACATCCCGGGACCCTTTCGGTAAAGGTCGTGGAATAAATCCACGGGGAAATTCGGGCCATCCGATTGGTTGACGCGCTTCCATGTACGTCAGCCCCCGTTCACTTCCCTGACTGCAGGCGGCGTCACCGCTGGTGTACGGGTAGGAGCGGGAAGGGGTGGGCGAGGTTTCGGTTAACGCGCTTTAGTGGTTCCGCCGCCCCGCTGCCGACACAAAAGACGATCACCGTAGTGCCTACGTGCGAAGTCGCTTTCCCAGCCCCTAAACGCTAGACAAACGACACGCCCGCTCGATACCGCCAATTCTGTTGTATAACCGAGAGGGAGAGAGACCCCTTCGTGCCACGTCTTGGGCGGAAGTCGTCCGCCCTCCCAACTTGACCCTAGAGCCGGTCGAGGAGGAGGCGCGCACAGCTTTCCGCCCAGGGGACGAAGATGACGGGGAGGCGGTGTAGCAACCAAGCAGTCCGATCGTTTGCCGTATTTGTGCCCCTGGACGGCTCCATTGGCGCCGGCTCGTCTCGCGTGGCGGAGCGCCCTTTCCGGCAGGCGTCACCGAGGAGGCGCGCTCGAGCGTGGCGTCTTCGAACTCGCCGAAGAGGAGCGCCCTTCGAGCAAAATATACGCTCGTTTCCCCTGCCTCCCCTTGTGTGTGGTCTGCGGCTGGCTTTGGACTGTTCTTGGCTTCTTGGTCGAATCTTGTTTGCCTCGTTTTTATTTCTGTTGGCTGGGCTCGACGTGGCCTCGACGAGGATCAGAAGCTTGATGAGGAGAAATTCGTTTTTCGGCTAGATCGGGTGACTCTCTTCGTCTGGCCGCTGTCTCGTGCCTCTCGCGAATGAGAGCAATACCACCCAAATGACAAGCCCCCTTCCCCCTTAAAGGGATGCTGAACCGAAATCTGGATTCCATAAAACACGCGGCAAGAGCGTGCAACGGGGTGCTACAAACACCAAAACATCACTCATACAGCGATATCTCGAACGGATGACCGTATTTTTCAAGAAAAGGAGGCGCATTTGGCAGGAATGTTGACGTAATGTTTCTCCGAGAAGGAGAGGGAACGGCCTCGCGTCTTCTCCGCCTCGCGGCCTCAAGGGAACGAAGCGAAGAGAGGAGGAAACTAGGTATATTCACGGTCACGCGCCTCGTCGGCCTGGTTCAATCTCGACCTCTCTCTCCAAAAATACGGCCGTCCATTCGAGATATCGCTTCACGAGTAGTGTTGTAGGGATTGTAGCGTCCCGCCTACATCTCCTGCATTATTTTTTCTGAAATCCAAATTTCGGTTCACCATTCCTTTAAAAAAAATTTTAGTGGGTTTCCGCAGCGCCGCCTGTGCTGAGAGCAAGTCGTCCGCTTCTTGCGCAGGAGTAGCGGTGACGTCAGAACGACGCCGGGCTCTCATTGGCTGATCGAGAAAAAAAATAGTGGGTAGATCTCAATGCTAGGTGCTTTGAGGTCTATCCGCTATTTTTATTCAATACGCCAATCAGAGCTCCGTGTCGTTCTGACGTCACCGCAACTTCTGCACATGAAGCAGACGACTTGCTCTCCGCGTAGCTTGCGTCCGAATTATCTCAAGCGCGTCTCGCACTACAGGTCTCACGACGAGTTCGACGCTGGACGCGGCGACGCCAGGAGGAACGCTTCTGCCGCTTTCCGGCGTCCCTCGTCGAATTTGAGCGTGGTTGCCCTCTTGGGGCGGGTCCACTGACGATGTCATTCGCAGACCTTGTTTGCCTTGAGACCCCCTCCCTCCCTTTCCACCACCCTACCCCACTAAACTTGTGCGCCTTTACTGCGTTTGGGGGTTCTGTGCTTGCGACAGTTTGGACCTTAACGTAGCTTTCGGCAAAAAAAAAAAAAAAAGGCCTTACGGTTGTGTGTATAGAGCACATGCTCAGAACAACCTGTTAAGACCGGGAATCTTGATGGTGGTGAATGCGCCTTGCAAAAGAACTGCAGAAGCTCGCCGTCAGCACACGCTCAGCAGCCGAGCACACGTTTTTCTCGCCATGCACGACTAGAGAGAAATAAGTATTACTTGGCAGTTAACCTCCCAGTTGACCAGTTTGATTACTAGCTATACCCACTGTTAGGCGGGTGCAATTCCTCGAATGGCCAGTTTGATTGTCGTTGGTCCAGCCTGACCAGTTCGATTCCTCGTTAGGCCAGTTTGAATACGGGTTCGGCCAGTCTCACCAATTTAATTCACAGTTTGATGAGTTTACATTTTTTACGTTTTTTCAATACGGTACTATATTCAGCTCGTGTAGTTGTTATTATTTTACCTTCGTAACTGCCGTGTTTATACGCGATACTGTGGGTGGTCAGTTGACGAGGAGCTCCGACTCGCCTGGTAATCGTGCGACTTCGTTCTGAAAGTAAACCTGCGGTACTCTGGGGTGTTGTATACCTATATTTTTACCTGCCCACATGATTTGTTTTTCGTGTATTGGTGGAGGCATTATTTTTTAATTATTTTGTTTTTAACCGACGAAAACACAACCCGTCCATCGGATCATTTGAGATGAAAATACGACGTAGATGTTGACGAGTGTTACGTACCGTGAAACTGCAGCGCCTAAACGGTGCTAGGTTGCCCGCCGAGGCATTTCAAAGCGAGGGAGACCTTGAAAAAGAAAATGGCCGCGCTACCTGCTTCGGAATGACGCTGTCGAGGAGCTATTCGAACGACCGCGCTGTGCACACGCCTGACCTACTCTGCGGACTTGCGCCTCGTGCATTGTCTAGCAAATGTGCCAGCGCGCAAGGATGACGGAACGGCTTTTAATGTGAGCAGTGGCAACGCTTTTGCTGCCCGCTCTCGTGTGACCCTGTACCGCGTTTACACACGACGATGGTTGGGATGGAAAAGGACGTCAAGGCGGCCCTGCTTGAAGCACATTGTGAAGCTCTAGCCCCTTGCCACCCTTCCCCGCTAGGTTTGCTCTAAAGCGATATAGATACCGATGGACGCCAATAATATCTCGGTGAAATAAACGCTAATTTACAACACTGAGTCCCTTAAAAAGGGATATTTAGCCTGTGCCACTTATAGTAAACTACGAATTAAATTAGAATTTACCGATTGTGTTAGTGCAACGCAGCGCATGGAACGAAGGCTCTCGCTTGTGAACCCAGGTATACCCTGTTCGATCCTCACTGTGCCCGTTTCGATCTGGGTGGGCATCAGACAGGTGTGTTCGTGTAACTAATACTGCCTGATGTACCTTCAAGATCTCCGCTGTGGTAGTGCACTAGGCGCCTCGGTGGCTCCGCGGCAGAGCGCCGGTCTATGGATTCCCAGGTAGCGGGTTTGAATCCCGGCCGCCGCGAGGTGCCCGCAATCTGACGGAGGCTTATTGCGGAAAAAGCTCCCAGTAATTGACCTTCCTCAGTGGGACGTGCCAAGGGCCACAGCTGGTCGAAATTAATCCTCAGTCCTCCGCTGGGGTGTGCCAGATGCCCTTTGATTTGTTTGGCACGTAACCCCCCCCCCCCCCCCCCCCCCCAATTTTGTTTGTGGTAGTCCAGACTTAGACTGCACTCATTACTAGTAATGAAATTACTCGTAATAGATTACATTTTGGAGCAATTTTGTCATAATTGATTACAATTATGAGGAAATAATGTCGAGAGTAATGTGATTACTTTTGTAAGTACTATAATTACTCGTAAGCGTTGTTTTCCCCCTTTCCCTTTAAATAACGGCCTTTGTTTCAACAAGTTTTCTAGCTAGAAATCCTCGAACCAATACAGGAGGGTGGTTTACCAACGTAAATGGATTGAGGTCAGTGGCTAATAATGGTCCGATTATAATCCAACGTCGGACAGTATGAAAGACCGGCTTTCAAACCGGCAGAAAAATGTGTCGTTTTGAAAATCTGAAGTGATGGAAAAATTAAGGGTTACTTTTTTCAAATAAAGGTAAAATACTTTTCTCGAGTAATCCAATTGAATAATTTTTAAGCAAAAATAATTGTAAGCGTGATCTATTACTTTTTTTTTTTTTTCTAGTAACGTGTACGAGACTGGTGGTACTGCACTGGCAAAATTTCTCATCGGAGACAGCAGACGGGCTGACCGATTTCCCGCTTTCGAAACATACACGCAACACGATCGCTTTATCACTAATTGATTCTGCTGTCGAGCTCTGCTAGAGTGAAGAACGATATGGTGACACTCGTGGCCCGTCGTATAATACGCTAAGCCTGTATGCCTGGTGCGGTTCGTCGCCAAAGTGTTCACAAAGTTTCCATCTGGCTGAATCTGCAGCACTCTGCGTTGTCTCCAGTGCGCGTGGCCGACATTCCCTTCGTCCGTATCAAATTCCTCGCGGGACTCTCCGTATGTTTTGAAGCGCAGCATGTGCTGGGGTTGGCATTCACGAGCTCGCTCACGTCGGACGCTCGTGGGGAGGGTAAACAGTCCGGCGCGGGCTTCTCGCGTTTCGCTGTCGTTGCTGATATAAGCTCGCACCAGGGCGGCAGAAATAGGAGGGCGGCGGAATGCGTGGATGGGCCCGGCGACGGCTTCACCGGCCGGAAATGAACTCTTCTCCGGCTCTGACGTCAGGCGCTGCGGTCGCGCTCTTGTCGGCACGGCGCAGGCGTTTCACTTGGCGACAGTTTGTGCGCATGCGCCGTGGTAGGAACGACTTTTCGTCGAACCTCGACCGGTTCGGTGAACATTCGATGCGACGAAGTCGGAGTTCTGTATTTGACGAAGTTCGACTTTTACGCACCGTGTTGCTCAACTTCTAAAAAAAAAAAAAAAAGTATTAAATTTGTTTAAAGAATAAATGACTTTACATGGTGTAACCGAAAATATATAAACATTTCTAATGATTTTGATTGTTTTTGTGAACAGATACGCACGATAAATATTGCTCTCCGGTCTTTCTCCTCCTCCGGCGGGCGGCGAACAGGCTCGTTTTTAATTGTTGGCTAGGTGGCGCAAACCGCCGCCCAATTTAAACGGTTCGGCGTATGCATACATCCATCCAATTTCCTCGCATTTGTGTATGAAGTCCAACTTGTATCGAACTTCCCGTTAAAATTTAGAAAAAAAAAAAGGTCGGAGCTTGGTTTAACTAGAAGCTCGGCGTGGTGTATATTCGCCTTCCACCCTGTTCGGCGGTATGTACGGCCGAGAGCTGGACCATAAAGTCACTGCCAGAATGAGAACGCCAGGGCGTCCCTTTTAGATGCCCGAGCTTGAGCACGCGCTCATCGACTACTGCCGTGCCTCGGCTGCGCGTGCACGCTCCAGCGCGGGACAATTGAAACATCCTCCTTGTCCTCTCGGTGGCAAGTCAGAATAGCTGTCAAGGTTACTAGGGCGCACGTGCGTTGCCCACGACCAAACTCGTACCCCGCTCTTTACCGCTGAACTGCGTGTCGTTAGAAGTCGTCGTGTTATGTGGTTTCCGCGCGATCCACTGCTGGAGTTCGTTCATCTCCAAAAACTCCGAGGGGTCTTCGCCGTTCAGAGGAGCACCGCGTCCGTTTGTACTTTGTGGCCTTCTCTCGCTCGCGCTAGAAATGTGGCTGCATTGTTGGGTTACGCGGCTAACCGGTGGTTATCGGTTTTAAGGAGCTCTTAACGGCCTAACGGGCGTACGATGTGCGTCATCTTCTGGTGTAGGGGGCCCGTGGCAAGACGATTGCATTGTTCGCGTCACGCTAATTGCCCCTTTGTCTGCGGCATTGTCGGCGCTGTGTCAGCGTCTCGCTCACTTTGGAGGCCGAACCGTTTTAATTTCGGGATGATAATAACGGTGACTTTTTCTTTTTTTCCTTTATGTAGCTGTACGATTGTACGTTTGAACTTTTCGTTCGAAGTTCTCGAGGTTGTTTTGAAGTGTGGAAAAAGATCTGTCTGAACGTCGGTGAGAGTTAAGTCGTGACCGCAAACATTAGGGTCACGCTGACGTCCAAATGTTACGTTACCTAAAACCTGTATGTGCGATTCGCTAGTGCCGTGGGTGGCATCCAAGCACTATAAGCATTTTTCTGACGGGTTAGCTCATTCTCGGGACTAGGAAGAACCCAAACAAAACAACAAACCTGCTCGACTTTTTTTTTTTTTTTAAATTTAGTATTTGGTATACAATGTTCACTGCTGAGAGAAATAAATACGGCGAGCAAATGTTCCAAAATGCGTCTCTGGCTCATCGGAACGTGAGCAAGGGCCCGCCAATCGGAGCACAATAGTGCGCGAGGAGCACACGAACTTGGACGCCGTATCGCCTGCCTTCTTTCGTCCGAGCCCGCTCTGCGCGATGTCGCGCGCAGAGGGTGCGGTCACGTGGCGCAGGTCGAACTGTTGACTGGTCCAGAGCTTGCCACGTGAATGTAGCGGTGAAGCGTGAGCCAAAGCAATGGTCCACTTGGGTCTCCAGCCAGCGAAGCAGCATCCCGCCAGCAAAAAGAGGTCAGCCAGCGACGGCATCCCTAGCCTTGAACTTGGCGCGCCGACGGAAGTTGCGCGCGTATGCGGTGCTGGCGTTTGTTGTGGCGGACTTGGCGGGGCTGGCTGCTCCCCCGGGCAGGGAAAGAGAGCGTCGCGGGGGCGCGCCCGGGACGCATTTGTCGACTCGGGCCGGAAACGGACCGGGTTCCTTCCTTCAGGGGGGCCCTCCCGAGGATACCCCGGAGCGTCGTCGTCGTCGGCGCCGCCGCCGGCTTGTTTGGGATACGCCGAGAACTTTAGTCGAATCGGAGGTTCGAGTGGTCGGCGAACCTTCGAACGTTTAAGCTAAGCTCGACCAAGTTCGACCCATGGAAAGTACTGCCCGACTCCCTCCCACATACAACTTTGGAACTTGGGGAAACTGGTAATTTAGAAAGTTCTTTATTTTTGATATTTTAAAATAAGTACTAACGTGTACGCGGAATATAAAAGCGAACGGGTGTGCTTTTAAATTAGCCTGGAACATTCATAAACTTTAACCCATTAAATGTCCTACTTCTCTCCGGGGTGGCGTCAGCTCGTTGTTAGTTTTAGTTCGACTTCCGTGCATGTGCACGAAAGTACAGCTCTAGTACAGCTCTAGTACAGCTCTAGTACAGCTCTAGTACAGCTCTAGTACAACTCTAGTACAACTCTAGTACAACTCTAGTACAACTCTAGTACAACTCTAGTACAACTCTAGTACAACTCTAGTACAACTCCAGTCGAAATTCGAAGACTGTCGTATTCGAACCCCGTGAGGTTCGCGGCATCCCTCGTTTTCCTCGGCGGATGTCGCGTGTCGCCGTGTCGCCGGCGCCGCCGCTGGTTTGTTTGGGTCTCCTCCGAGCGAGAAGGGGTCGTCGTCGGGCGGGCACGGCGCTAGCGAGCCTGCCCTGCCTTGTTGGCGGAGTATCTCGGCGAAGACGCACTCCGCTGGCGGCCCCCTCATTTTTGTTTCGTTTGTTTTCTTCCGGCTTTTGATGAGAGGAATATTTATTTTCGGAATGGTCGGGGAGGGAAGGAGGGAGGGAGAGACCGCTCCGACGACTCGGCGCTCGTGTAATTGGGAGAGAGAAGCGTGACGTGGCAGCTGTGCTCTCGTTGCCGTCTCCGGCGCTGTCTGCGGCGGCGGATGACGCAACATATCCGGTGTTACTCGCAAAACATTCAACATCAGTAATCGCGGACCAAATCGTACGCTGTTCTTATATACTTGGTTTCAGCTTTGGTCCGAGCGTGGCCGTTGTTATGAGCCGAAGGTCCAATCAAAGAGCGCAAAAAGCGCATCGTCATGGCGTTCTACGCTATTGATAGGCCGAGCCGGCGGAGGAGCATGCACTGAAAGACTGCGAACACCTCTGGTCCTAGATGAAGCCATGACGGTGTGCCTCTTTCGCCGTTAGATTGGCCCCTCGTCTCATAACCTAAAGTGAAACAAAGTATACTACTGCGCGGTGTGAGCGTACCGCTCGCTGGTTCGTGGATGGCCGACTTTTGCGTCACGCGCTCACAACTTCGCGGCGTAAAAATTGCGTATAAATATATTGTACTTTTACTTATTTGGGCGTATTGGGGCACCCGGAAAAGACTTAATTCCTGTTCCAGTTTGATGAATAAGCATGCCGGTGTTATTCCCGTCATTTTGCGTCACTTTATGTTAGCAGCAATGCTAAAGCCACAATACATATTTGCCGAACAAAAACGTCTTTAGATGTATAAATATTCGCCTATAATAACCGAAAATATGCGTTTAAAAGAAAGAAAAAAAGTACGCCGAAAAAAACTGAAAACGCTTTAGTTATATATAAAAGGAAAACATCCCTAATTTTTCGAGCAGCATTATGTTTAAACGTAGATCTGTTTAAGGTGGATCTAGCTTCTCATATTAAAATCCGCACGCAGTATTGTTAGCATTCTGCGAATGATTTTGTTACCACCTTAATTTCTGCAATATGAACTCGATTCCCATACCGTGAGCCCGTATCGAACAGATTTGCCCAATGCCTGAAACCTTTTGGCGTAATTTTAAATTCGTGCCACCTCTAAGAGTGTACTTATACATATCTACGTTGAAACAACTCAATTTTTTTTTCTGTTTGTGCAGGTGCTTGAAGCCTATAAAAAAAGGATCTTGTGTCAATAAATTAAATCTGCGTTTGAGAGCCCTGTCTTTCCACTCCACCGTCTTTCTCCCTAGTCTCAGGGTTATAGTCCATCATAATTAGCACTAGCTTTATAATTATTCTTCACATAAGTGTTCTCAATACGATCCTGATGTATGAACAAATTTTGGTTTAGAATTATTCGTTTGTGCGGGTTTCTGAGACACATTAGTTTTGTTTTATTAGAGTTAAGGAACATTTCATTATCCCCATACCAGTCTAATATCGTGTCTATGTCATCCTGAAATAATTATGCGGTTCTCTCATCTCCTTTCGGGAGTATCCGCGTTTTGTCGCGCGCGTATTCAGAAATTAGAGTTCAGTTTTTGCTTTCCCTTGCGAATAATATAAATATTAAACAGAGGTGCTAGCGGCTATCCTCGTTAATTCTGCGTAATTCATTTTTACTGGTTTACTCGTCACATTATATATTTACTTTAACAGATAGCGATCTATCTGGGAAACAGTTAACTATTTTAATAAGGGTGATATACATCTCATTGGGTCTATTTTCCTGAGCACGTTTGAATGGTCGATAGACCCTTTCTTAAAGCCTACCCACCCTGTGCAGAGCCGTGTGGCGGCGCCACGCGGCTTCTCCCCACCAGAAAGAGCGAACGTCTTCGAAAGCAGAAAGGGGAAAAGACGTTGGAATTCTTTTACGTTACCTTCGATTTACGAATTTGAGGGTGCTTGATTTAGCCGAGTATGATATATCACCGCCATTAGAGCGGTAATAGTCGAGCTTTTTGGACTGCCACAAGGGGACTGACCCTTGAAAAGGGCCTAATGTGTCGGAACGCCTTCGATGGCTCCAAAGCAATGAAACTAAGGTGATCGTATTACCGTCTTTGCTTTGCGAACACCTTTTCCAGGTCACTCTCAATGTGAATTTCCTCCAACAAGCTGCCGACAACTAACCCCGATGAAGCGCTCGCAGTAAGCCAGACTGGAGTAAACCCGCCGCATGGCACATTTATTTCCCTCGAATCGATTGAGAGCGTCTGCCGGGTGGGAAGAGGTTATCGTGGTCGTGACTTTCCGCCTCATATGTCCCGGCGTGAAGTGGGGTGCCGTCCGACCTCCCCCAACATTTTGTGCGGCGCGGAATCGGAGTGGCCCAGTCCGTGCGGCTATACGCCGGTCGTCGGCGCTTGTCTTGGTTGTTGTTCGCCCCGCGTCGGTCTTTCCTGCGCCTTGTTTTATTTATTGCTTCTTTATGGACGCACTTGTTCCCTCCCCGTGGCCTGTTTGTTGGCGATGGGCACGCACGTGCTTGACAGATCCAGGGCGCTTTTATTTTTTTCGCTTTATGGCGTTCGATTTTAGTCCGGGCTTTGTTCGGCCGGTGTTGCTTCTCGCGTGTGCGAGGGCCAGAGCAGTGTGTGTACAAGGCGATCGCCGCCGCTTGCTCTGCCAATGGGGTTCTGTGAAGTAGTATCGCCACAGCCGGCATTCATCCGTGGTCTATATACGATGAAAGGCGCTGATTTCACGCTGCTGATGCGAAACAAACACCCCCATGGCAACCTTTTTTTTTCTTTTTTTTGTGCCTTATCTTTCTCGACATACGCAATGTTTTTCTTACTTTTTTTTTATATAGTTTGATTGGACGTGGACTAATTACGTTCGCATTCCAATGGTTCCAGGTGAGGGCAGTGTTTTGCGCTCGAATAAAGTGCAGTGATTTGAACGGTGCACTGAAACGCTGAACGAAGAAAAAAACAAAGGAAAAAAAAAAAGCTTTTACGATACGCGAGTGCTTGTTTTGCTTTGTTTTTTTGCCTGCCCACGTAATTTCAGTCTGGTTCGTGCGTGTCTGCGTGGGTTGGAACGCGCTGAATGGGGTAGAAAGGAAAAAAAAAAAAAAAAGGACAATCCGCCTCGGATGTGAAACCCGATTATTTTCTCGCGGCAGATGCGGTGAATATCCGCGACGCCCCGATCGCGACGAGCGACCGGTTGTTTCCGATAACGATTCACCGCGACCCTGTAATGACGGCCGCCTCGTGCTAATAGAACGGTGGCGCTGATGTCGTTGGTTGGCCGGAGGGCGTGTCTAGCCTTCTCGTACACTGTCGGATTTTCTCCTTTATTCGCCCTCCCCTCAACTGACAGTGTGATGGGATCTTACGGACTCGCCTGACCAATCTAAAGGCATCCCTCTCATCGCCCGATCCCGCTTCTTGAGCGTGCGTTCCAATGCACTGCCGGCTAGAACGTCGTCTGATTGTTATTACTATATAACTTGCGTTAATAAATTGGTTATTATTTTCTTTGTGTGCGTGTGTGTGCGCGCGCGTGCGTTTGTACTTTGTGGGGTAATTGCTATGTATACAATGCATCTATGGATAGTAATTGGTTGCGTGTTCCAAATCCCGTTTCAATTAGTTTTCGGTTTGTGTGAGACGAGTGTGACCCGTCATGCAAAAAAGAAACCCGCTTCAGACGCTTTCCGCAGTCTGTCCTTTGTATGATGTGTTCGGTCCCTCGGGTTCGCCTTGGCGAACAAAGTCTAACGAAACGACGAGGATGCGGTCGAGCTGCGGTGAGTCTCGGAACGAATCAGAACGTGGGACCGAAGTATATAGGGACAAGGTTTCGAACCCACCTAGCCCAAGACTCCATTCACGTTTACGCGACACGTTTTTAACCTGCATTTGTTTTCTCTTCGGTTACCTGGTTGATTCACAAAATAAGACGAAGGCTCACCAGTTGTTTTGGATGTGCATCGTTTTTTCTTTTCTTTTTTTTTTCACTTTACTGTT
Source organism: Ixodes scapularis (assembly GCF_016920785.2). Classification (NCBI taxonomy): domain Eukaryota; kingdom Metazoa; phylum Arthropoda; class Arachnida; order Ixodida; family Ixodidae; genus Ixodes; species Ixodes scapularis. Next base: position 208,342,246 of record NW_024609846.1, on the reverse strand, counting down.
CGGTGTGTCGGCCTGTGCCTAATGCGGATAATCGAGGCCCAAGAAGTGTAAAAGTAATGGAGCCCAGCAAGCTTGTATGTTGCTGTCCGCACTCAGCGGGACACCGGCAATCCAGGACAGTTACAGGAGCTTGGATATCGCTTTCGATGGCTTCACCAGTGAACTGCGACACTTCATCAACGCGTCTGTACTCCGAGGATTGCATAATACGCTGAGTTAGAGCTAACAAACACAGAGATCCCCGGACACTGCGCTACCGGGGCAGTTTGTCTGGGTGCACTGAAAAATTCTCCGTTGCAGCTCTTGTACGCCCTCGTCGATTTCGTAAGGTGCTAAGATGTGTGTGTACGTAAGTTATGCGATAAGTCGCTTAGTTGGCAGAGGGTTTGAAGCTACGGCCTCGGGGGAACCAATGAGAATCGGGACAAAGCAGCTGAAAGCGCCAGTTAACCCCCGAGTTCAGAGCGGCGCTGGGACTCTCGTTGGCTGGAGTGAACGATCGATGTAGTACTATACCGTTTCCCCACTGAAAGTTTGGGGAATTAAGAAGACGGATGTTTTGGAACGAAACGGCGAGGAAGTGGGGGAGAGTTGGCGCTGGCGGGATCGGCGGAGAAAAGAACAGGAAGTTCGCAGGGCAGCAGCGATGCTCTGTGCAAAAGAGTCTTCCTCCCCTCGTGATTCCAGCTTGGGGTGGAGGGCTGTCTTTCGGGGATCGTCGTTGCTCCCCGGAGCTTATCGGCCGAGCAGTAATGGATGCAGCAGATCAAGTGACGTCATCCGCCTGCGCGGGGGCGCAAAATGCGGAGGTAAAAAGAAAAAGGGGGGGGGGGGGGGGGAGGGGAGGGTTAAAGGGGGAAGCTCACCTCCGCCCTTCCGCTTGGCCTCGATTAATCGGTCGAGTAGTGAGAGTGAACTGTGCGCAGCGTCGCCGTCTGTGCACACGCCGAGTCGACTTCAGGGCCGCCGCCGCCGCTCGTTCACCAGTGACTCATTCCGTCGGCACTCGGCCGTGCTTTTTGTTCGCGGGTTTTCCGCCATGACGGCTCTGCCGCCTGCCAAGGAAGGTGTCCTTTGCTTCATTATCATCGTCGCTGCTGCCGCCTCCTCCGAGAGACGGAAGTGAGGCCAGCCGACGCGGCGTACTGTTTAAATACCCGTCCACTGAAGTCCTTTGTCGGTTTTTTTTTTTTTTTTTTGTGGCATGAATTGAAGGTTGCCTCCGGCGACAGACTCTAACCTCCTTCGTCTTCCGCGAACGAAACAAAAGCGTTGTGTGTTGCTCCACTCATTGGAAAGGTATGCTTGGACGTGAGTGCGAAAACAGGAAACCCTCTCATTACGCGGGACACTGTGAAACGTTTCCTGGCGAGCAAAGTCTATATTTGAAGCTATGTTGCGTTTTTTTTACTTGTATTTGGAAACGCGTCTACGTCCTTCCGGATGTTGGCAGACATTTGATGTGCAAATTTGGTACGTAATTATTTTTCTTTTTCTCGCGCATTAACTTTCTAGGGTTTTTGTGCGTGTTATTGTAATTACGGCTCGCCCAAGAGGTGTCCCATGTAGTCGATATCTTGTGACCTCGGGAGGAAAAAAAAACTGGAGCGAGACACAGTCGAAGAAGACCCCAGTCTTGCGAAGTTCGCACGCTGGCAAATGTTAAGAAAAAAGAGAAAAGAAAACGCTACTGTCTTTTTTCCACGGAAATTAGCTTCGCATTTCGTTACCGCCTGTCTTTACGGTATGTTACCAGCTGCGGTTCCGCGGGCGGGCGGTCGTCAAGAGTAGTCTGCCGGGTGTATACGGCGCCAGGAGAGATCGCTCCCACACCAACTTGTGCCGCCCAAACAAGGAAAAAAAAAAAAAAAAAGCGTTCCTCTTATCGGAACTTAATCGGAACTCAAGTTCGGAAATGACGTTTGTGACGTCACATCCTGTGAGGGTTGCAAGCGGTGCCCACTAGACCCGCTATGGGAGCTGCGCTTATTTCGTGACACTTGTATTTACCTCAAGAACCGTATTTAAAGGAAAAAGAGGTCCCGCTCCTCGCGGAACGATACTAATCTTCTCCCTGTGTTGAATCAAGATATATGTATGACTTTTTTTTTTATCAGCTTTACGTTATTTTATTAATTACACATGTTTCAAACGCCAAAATGACGGCTTCTTTCTTTGACGGCCAGTTGAATATCGTGAGAACTACTTCATGCAGCGCATTAAATGATGCGTGAAATTTTTTTTTTTTTTTTTGTATGTCGCAACGAGCATTGTTTTGACCCACCATATCACACTCCCTGCCGTCTCGCTGTCGGCGTAGGGGCTCACCGAGACAAGCACTATATTGTGTAGTTCACGACAGGAGGCGTCTGAACTACAGAAGCGGTGCGTATGAACGCTTGGCACGTGTGCCAGATTACAGCTGCCATTGCTGACCTGTTGTCTTACCGAGTCACTAAGGCTGTCGTTGGTGAGCCTCCTCCACAAAGGCCAATGCTGGGGACAGGTTAGAATCTCAAAAAAGACAATAACCTGGCATGCAACGGTTACCGTGAAGGGATATAAACAAAATAAAAGTAAAAAGAGAAAAAAACTTGTCGCTTATGGCGGCGTTCATGCCCAGTTGCCGCAAAGCGTCTTACAAGGACGAGCCGCGGAATAAAATTGGCGCTAAATTACGTAGGGCCGAGCGCTAAGTACACGAGTGGGGTATCTCTCTCGTCTGCGGGTCATTTATCCTCTCATCGGGCGAGAAACGTGTCTTGGATGCATTCCTTCGGCACGGTGGACTGCTGCCTATGTCGTAGATCGCGTTGCTGAGCCAAGTGTTCGATGGTAAAGGGGAGCAAGTTGGGTCATCGGCAAGAGCGTCTTCGCGACTGTGAACATGCTGCGGGCATGAACGAGGCGCAAGTGTAGTAATATATTGAGCGAGACGATAAGTGCCACAATTTGTATCTTAATCGACTCTTTCTTTTTTTCTTTGAAATTACGATGTACCCATGTTTGTTTCAAAGAGCGCACTTGAACGCTGTGATAACAAGTGCATTCTGGAAAGAGCGATAACCACCATACCAACATTTGCAAAAAAAAATGAGTACCGGGTGGAATTTCCGATTGCTGTGTTCACCGCTGCATCCTCTGTTGTCTGTTCGGGTGCAGGCTCTGTCATACTACTGTGACGTTCAGCGCAGCGAGCACTGCGTAGCACCGAACGCGCGCCTTTCATTGTCGGCTAGCAGAAACTAGATATCTGCAATCAATCAGTATCTGTGCGCTGCGCTACGCTACGCCGCGTTTGCTACGCTCGTCGTCGGAGTATAACAGAGCCTTGGGCGTAACTGTCGAGAACGGTTAGAATAAAGTCGGATATAACGAAATGGCGGATATAGCGAACTGATTTTCAATTCCCGTCGACTTCGTTCTAACCGGTCTGGACAGTATAACGTTCTCTGGAAATGTAGGAGCGTGTGTGGCGGCCAATGCCTCCTCGGAGAACAAGTCGTGCTGGCGACCGGCTTTACCTGCTCGGATAATAGTGGAATAAGTAGACGAGTAGATGCGCCGATAAATATCCTCCAGGTGCAATCTGTACGATCAGGCTGTCCAGCTTCGGCAGAAAAAGGGAAGATTTGCCCGGAGCTGACGTTAGAGTAAATCGATCAACCGTCCTGAATACTTTTAACGTTGGACGTGGTTGGCTTCCGCACGCGTGCACCGATTGGAATATTTTCCACTACGTATAGTGATATCCGTCTCCCTTGGTGGGTATGGTAATATATTTGCGCGTGCACGTGTGGTCGTATACGAATAGCCACTAACTCGATGGCATATTATGGGAAGAGCTTTTAAACTTTTGCCTTTGAGCCCGCGCGAAATGTGCTACGCTGTGTGCTAAAAAAGTAAGGTGGTAAAAAAGCCCATGCACTAATATAACTAAAAAAGAAAGCCACTTTTGAGCAAGGCGAATCAACCTTTCAAAACCCGAGGGTAAAAACCTCACCATAAACACCGCGATTCGACCAGGAAGACTTGACACTTTCGAGCGAGCCGATGTATTTGTTTCTATACTTCATTTCACCTTATGTCCGAGCGCCGACGATGTTATGAGCCGAAGGGCCAATCAAACAGTGCAAGAAGCGCAACGTCATGACGTGCTCTCTGCGCTTGACTAGCCGGCGGAGGAGCACCCACAGAAAGACGGCGAATACCGGCTAATCCTGAGAGCACGCCATGATTTTGTGCCTCTGTCGCTGTTTGATTGGCCCTTCGGCTCATAACATCGGCCGCGCTCGGACCTAAGACGAAACGAAGTATAGTCGGAGAACGCTTGTTCATCACTGTCGCATGTTGGCTAACATGGCAAAGGTGCTCCGAAATGGAACTTTTTTTCTCTTTTTTCGTTTTGTTTATTTGGTTTTGTTTAGAGGGTAGGGCGTGTGTAAAAAAATTATTTTTTAAGGTCGGTTATTGCGCGTTTTTTATAATCCTGGGTCATCGCAGATAAGCTTAGTGACCGGGAGGACAAGTTATGTCAATTTTAAAAAGAACACTTTATTCGCACTTTGGAAGGGGTTCGGCACTTGAAAAATTTACCCGGCAATTACTATTGCTCTGCAGGGAGCCAAGCTTATTTTTATATTGTGGTTTTGAAGGTGAAAACAAGTATAGCTAGGCAATCTTGGCAAGTTTGAGATGTTCGTTGCCCAACGCCGATTGATTTGTCGGCTCCGTGCTTCCGGATACAAAACAGCCTTGTCCGGTTGGACACAGGCAGCCGATGGGGCGCGGCGCCAATATGAACGACGCCTGGTTGGGGCGAAGACACTTGCCTGGCCTTCCGCCCCGACGTTCGTTACGAAAAAACGCCCGTCGCCCGCGAGGTTTTCGGGGCCTCGGTCGGCGTGCTCCCACGACACCCGTCCGAGCTCGGCTGGGGGGCTTCGCCCTTCGAACGAGACCAGTTGCATTCACCCGGCGGACGGGATCTCCTGGGAACCGGTGGGCGGGTGATACGCGTCTCTTGTTTTTGTTTGGCCCGAGTAATTATCTCGTAGTCGATGTTCCGCCAAACGGAGCGTGAATTGGTAGTAGCGTAACGGGTCGTAGGTAGCATGACCGAATAAACGTAATGGTGATTAGATAGCGAGTGGTCAGTCAGCCTCAAGTCAATGGGCGCCTGCTGTGTCCGCCGGAGATTAGCAATCTAGCCAGTCTGCGCAGGGCCGGCCCCGGCTCGGAGCCTTCAACGTGCATCACGCTGTATGGAGATACCCGACCGCACGCCGGTACGATGCTCGTTCGCATCGAAGCGGGCAGGGATTAAACTCGGGATCCCCGAGATCTGCAGCGCGGGCTTTCGCTCCACGTGCGTCGCGCTAACGAACTCGTGACTCGACCAACATGACAGAGGCAGAATCGTGTCGTTTGAGAGAACGTCCAGTAAGTATAACTCTACCTAGACAGTGATATTGGCGGTAACGTTTTGGAGAACTTTCTGTGACGCTTCCAAAGTGAAGAGTGTGCGCACGCACAGCTTTGATCGGTGCTCAAAATGCGCAAGCACACGGCCGCCACAGCCTTAAGGGAAAGTTGTCCTAAGTATAGTGGCGTGGAAGTCGAAGGCTACTGCGTGAATGGACTTTATGCACTGTTGCCACGATTTTAGAGCCTGTAATGCTTTCTCGCTGCCGCCTAAATTGACTTAAAAAAAAAAAAAAAGTTCCAAGGCGTTTTGGAAATCGAAGTTGCCGCAGAGTTGATCAAATGAAAGGTTCATTCCGTTTCGGTTCAAGTGCGTCCTAAGTTCTTGTCAAGGCCACGCTTCCGCGTTGCGTGTCAGCACTCCTCTCGCTCCAGCTGCGTCGTGGAATGACGCAGCTGGAGACGCAGCTATCACGGGCACGCCTAACTCGGCGTGCCTGTGATAATGATTGTGACGTATTTAGTGAAAGGCATTTCTGTCCTTCGACCTGACTCTGTGCCCGAAAAAGGGCCGCGAGTTTTGTCTCCCTCGGCGCCCCTTCCCCCCCCCCCCCCCCTTTTTTTTTTGTTTTTTTGTTGCTGTCGGTGCTTTGGTGTGCCTATTCCCGCAGTCTTTGTCACAGCGTCGATTCCTTCGGCTCAGATGGAGGCGCAGTACGGTGGGAAGTTCGGCGAGTTGGTCGAACATGCTTAGACGCTTAGTTAGAAACTTAGTGAAGAACTTGGTTAGAGCCGAAAGAACAGACTGCGTACATATAGCGGGAGCGCAGTTCACTCTTTGTAACTCCGAAGAGGCACCTTGAAGGGAGCCCTCTGGTTGTGTCCGCCGCCCCTGTGGCCACGTGGCCGGCATCCTGCGGCCCTCCGCCCGGTCGTGGGCATCCTCCGTCGGCCGTTGACCCTCGCCGCCACCTCCGGCCTCCGCGCAACGGGCAGCATGCACGCCGTGCCGCGATGGTCGGCCAACGGCGCGCACTTTTGTTCGGGCCTGCGATTAGGAGCCCGCACGTCGCCGCGCTGCTCGTGCCCCTTCTTCCCGCCTGCGTTCAACGGCGCGCTGCTCTCCGCCGCGCTGAGGCCCCGCATGGGCACGCGGCCGCTGGTCCGCCAATTAGGCGAGCTCGCTGTCGGACCGGCCACTACTTCCTGGTGGCCGACTCTTGGGGCGGACGGGTGTCGCCCCTCTTCACACCCAACGTCGAGAGTCGGTGTCCTTCCACCTAGACCTGGACCCAGTGTCCGCCCCTGCTCCTCTGTCAACTGGGAACGTTGGTACGGTGTGGCCGACGATCGGGTGCCCATCAGTAGTGTCGAAAATTTGCTCGTGCGGATCGGAAGGAAGCGTAGAAGAGCGTTTCGTAAAACGTAGATCTCTTTCATTGACGCTCGCAAAAGAACGTCCTGGTTTTCGTGACGTTGGACCTCGAAGCCCAAGAACCAGCAGGATTAGTTTCTGCAGCTACGCGACGAAACCTCTAATGTCGTTCGCGAGTTACTGCTTTTTTTTTTTTCTTTCAAAGCTTGGGGTAACGGCATTTTTTCGCCCGTCCGCGCATACCCCGTGTTACGTGGCGTGACATCGTGACGTAACGTAAACGTCACGGGCCGTTGAGTGGCTGGATTTTGCAGTGTCACCTGGCACGACTTAAAGAGGGGGGGGGGGGGGGGGGGGTGCAATGATTTCCGTACTTCGGTGAAACATTTGTGGAAGTTTCCCTCTGTCCCTTCTAAAGTAAAGAACAAAAAGCCGATTTCGCCTGCGTGTCCTAGTTTTGAAAGAAAGAAAGAAAAGATAAAGATTGGCATTTCTGGCACCCCTCAACTCACTCCTCCAGGGTCACACCTGGTCCTCCTCTTTGTGACGTAATCCGGAATGCCATGTAGCTTCCCGTGTGCTCTTAGGAGGACGCTTCCTCTCCCTCTCTCTGCGTACATTAGCGGGCGTTATGCCGAAGCTTGGAGCAGACCGAGGTCACGTAATCTTCTCGCCGTAGTTCCTTCGGCTGCTACCTCGCGGCTGCAGGTGGGGGAAAAAGTTCGACTTTTGCTTCGCGATTGTACAGCGAAATCGCGACATTTTTGGATGAAGATGTTTTCTCTGTCCTCCGGGACACGATAGACAACGTGAAAATGAGGAGACGCAAATTCTCGTCGCGGGACGTTCAATGCCTCCCGAGCAAGTTCGAACGATGGTTCCTTAGGGACCGCCATTCCGCGTATTATAAAACTCGAAATAAGATCGCTGCCATTTTTTTTTCTTCTAGCAAGCGAATTTTTTTTTTTTTTTTTTTTTTTATGGTGGTTGTTGTGGCGGTCAACGGTTTGACGTTCGTCGCCCCCTTTCTCCGTCTGAAGGGCTGCAGCCGGCTGTGCTTCCGGCCGGCCTCGCGTTACCTGCGTGAGCCGATAAACACGGTACTCGGAACAGCTCGTGCGCTCCCGAAAACGGGCCTCGGAAGATGAGCGGTCTGCGGGGGGTTCAGCGGGGCCGCTGCTCGAGGGGCCGCCGCCGCCTCCCCATCGCCGCCACTTATCGGGGCGGCGGCGGCTGCCTGCTCGTCGCCCGATCGCATCACAGCGCGGGGGAGTCCGCTTATTACACTTTCCGATGACGCGAACTTTTCTTGGTTCAACCTCGGGTGCGACGAAGTTCGCCGAACCTTCCAACTTTTTGGTAAAGTTCGTATGGATGGATGCATGTTACTGGCTATACCCTTTGTAACGGGCGGTAGCTTGCGCCACCTAGCCTAAGTCTAGTTCGACTTTCGAGCGCTGTTGCCCGACTCGTTAAAAAATGTAAATTTTGAAGAAAAAATTACTAGCTTTGACAGGTCTGTCTCTGTGTGTTTCTCTTCCAGCTATAAATACTGATTTTTTTTTCTAATTTCAGGAACGTATTACAATTTTTTTATGCAATCTAAAATAAATAAGCGCATACTTTCGATGATTTAGTTAGCTTGTAAGCCTCGTACAGGTGGCGTCGGCTCGTTCTCAATTTCCCCGAATGAGCATGATAGTCGAACTTTCGTCGAATTTTCGTCGAATTTTGCGTTAAAAAGGTCGCAAGTGTCGACCACGAACCGCCGCAGGTTCGCAACCACCCCTAGTTACTCCATTCACCTCTTTACGCTGGCAATAATGACGTGCTCGTTAAACCAGTCACGTATACGCCGAAAATAATCCTCGGAGAAGGGGAACAAGGGCGACAAACACAAATCTCCAAACACAGCTAGGGTACTCGTGCGCGACTGAAAAAATCCGCCTGGTCCTTGTCCAGCGCGCTTCCCTTTGCATTATCATATGTAACGCCCATCTTTGGTTACTTGATCACGTCCACACCCACGCGTAGAGAGAGAGAGAGAATAAACTTTGTTTTGCAACTCAATTCCGAGTTGTATGTTATTCTTCCCCGGAAGCTGGAGTCTTTGGTCGGCGAGGATGTGTGCGTAAGTCCCACCGAATTGTCAGTTCTTAGAAGATAACGGGTTCAGGACCTTGGACCGAAGGCACTGGTCTTTAGCCTGTGCCTCGTGCTGGCCTTCGATAAGTGACGTAGACGATGGAGCACACCGGCCTTGTTACGTAGGAGGTGTTTCCCGATCCTGGCGGTGAAGCGAGCACCTTTCTGGCAGGTAGCGATCTGGCGCCGGGTTCGTGAGCTGCGCTTGTCAGCGGTGTCCGTGAGCGACGCCGAGGCGTGTTGCCTGGATCGTGGCCGTCGCTCTTGTTGTTCTGCCTTCGCTTCGATATTGAAAAGGGGAGAGGAGGCGGGGCGACTGACCCCTCCCCCCCCCTTTTTTTTTTTAAGGGGGGGGGGGGGGGGTCGGTTGGAGAAGCTATATACGCCGCCGTCCGTTTCGCGCAGAGGCGAGCCTCTTTTTCGAAGGCTTGTGATGAGGCTCGTGCCTCGTCAGTCGAATACTTTCGCTGGGACTTTTGGTATCTTGCAAATGCATTTAACTGAGAGTATTCGCTACTCCATCTTAGTCACTTTTTTTTTTTTTTTTTTCACCGTTGAGTTTTTATTTTAGATGCATTTTTCCTGGAAGAAATTTGTCGCTGAATATTTTACGGAAATAGGAATCGGTTGAACGGATCGCAAACTTGGAGCGGAAACGGGCGAATGCAAAATAGGAAACAAGCCACACCCAAACACACAAACAAAAAAAAAATATATATATAAGAAACGAGTTTTTTTTTTTATACTTGACTTGGTTTCGGATTACGGCATAGTGTAGCCTCCTGGAAAGCAATTGCATTGTACGTTTTTGAACTTCATTCAGGATAACTCGCGCTGAAAGTAACTTGAGTAGTACTCTAAATACCTCCTGACGCTTGTTTTTGGTCTAGTCAAGCTGTTTGTAGACAATTTTTTCCCGGCAACATTTTGTTTGATGGAAATAAGGGGAGTCTGATGAAGGCTGCATCTCCACTGGGCGCCAAAACCGCGCGCTCGGTTCAGGAGACGGTATGGGGTCGACTTGGCATTCCTTTTCCTCGGCAGCTTCCCAGCTGCTCTCGTCCGCAGGCATCCCGAGCATTCGCTGCTCTTCCGAGTCCACGCTGGCAACGCAGGCCGCCACGTCTCGTGCACTCGCAGCCTTCTCTCTCGGGCCGTCACCCCCCTCGATCTGCTCTCAAGGTTTCGCATCCTCCTCGGGTCGTCTGTCACTGCGTCTCGGAATCGGGCGGAGAGCGAACTGACTCATGGGCGGACGCGTCAAGGACTGACTCCCTTCTTCCCCGGCTGAAGAACGTCGTCTCGGCGGGCCGCCATGTGTCAACCGCCGAGGGTGAAGGTCCCCCGAACGCGTTTCCACGACGCTGAAGCCCCATCCACGGGGCGCCACACGGCGCAGAAAGGCCGTGCCCGACTCTCCGAGGCAATACATCTGGAAGACCTCCCCTACATACCTCCCGAGCCCCCTACACACGACTCTCCCGCCTCGGGAATCCAGAGCCGGTGAAGAGTATCGGCACTTTGGTACACTTTGTGCGGAGCGGGCTGCCAATGGCGATCAAGAAATGCGACTCGGCGAATGTCTTTCTATCCAGGATACAAAGACATTCCTCCTCGTTCCTCCCGGGTCGCCGCGTGCCACCGACGGGACGTCCTCGTCGTCGTTGTCTGGGGCGCAGTTTCCAGTCGCTACTTCCTGGCTACCGAACTTGTCGTCGCGCGCCGTGAAAATCGCCGGGAGGGGAACGGCTGTGACGGTCGTCTCGCGGCGCCGGGCCCATCTTTCCCATTCGGCACGGACTGTGCGTGGCCCCCGTGTGGGGCTGGCTCTGCATAACGAATAAACCGGCTTGCCTGCAGAAGTTGCGCCTCGGTTTCTTCCTTTCTTTTTTGGCTGCTGCTTTGCCCCCTGAGCACCCTTCCTTCCACTGGGCAGGCGGCGCTGGCGGTGCGTTGAAAACAAGACGGCAGTCCAATGTTTTTCCTCCGTGTCGACTCTGAAACCATTTTTATCCCAGGGCGCGCTTCGTCGTTTTCGTCTGTGGTGCCCTTCGACTCCATTGCTGCTGTTTCTCGACGCGCCGAGGTTTTTTCTTAGCGGCCCGGCGTGCCCCTGCCGCGTTATTTTTCGAGCGACTTCTCTCTCGGTGACTCACCCCTCCTCATCCGACAGTTTCTCGTTTTCTTTCTCGCTCGTTATTTGCGTTTTTCCATAGAGTTGATGAGAGCAGCGCACTTTGCGTCTTTCGACTGCGTGTTGTTGTTGAACTTGGTGGCGGCGTGGTCCTGCGACGCGCGTGTTTTCTCTTTTGGAAAGCGGCCGCGGAACGTTTTTGCCTCGGTCCTTCGGGGGTAACTATAGCGCGAGGAGCGCGAGGCATAAGAAACTCAGACATGTCGGTAGTTTATTTTTTCGAGCGTTCCGCGAAGGCGAGGAATTCTATCCCGCCGAGGAACGAAATGGCGACCGCTGCCTCGCTGTTCCGAACGGAGAAGAGGGCCCGCCGAGTCGTCGACTTTCCACCGTCGCCGGTTCCCCTCAGTCTTCTTGTGCATTCCGCGCAGTGGGAGTAACGGCTTGCCGGAGGCTCGTCTGCGCATGTGCGAGGCCAAATGTGCGTGCACAAACTATATTTCTACATTATTGTGATCGCAATTTCAGTTGTGCGATTGCCGCACCGCTGAAACCGAATGTACCCTTCTACGCTGCCAGATCCTTACGTTCAGGCTAGTGCGATTATTTCTCAACTTTCGATTATCGTTTCGAATTGCGCTATTCGATTTGATCTTCGTAGTGCATGCTGACAGGAACAGGAAGTTGCGCAATATTCTGCGGCGTTCGTGAGCTGCTTTTGGAGGGCCGATTCCGTTGAGCCGTCTTCTCACCGCGCACGGATGCACTGCGCAGAAGCGACACACGCAGCACGGTTGTACGCTTGGGGGGAAAACGCTCTCTAGCGGGACAGCGCACGCGTGGAATTTTCAAAATAATACCGCGTCTAGGTTACACGGGGCGTTTCAATTACTGTGAATGATTTAAAAAAAAGCATTCGAGGTAAAAAACGTTCCTTCGGAATAGCGTTGTGGGCCGCACCGGAGGTCAGGTTACGAACGTGAGGTGATAATTGCCAAATGAATCGCCTAACGTCTGCTTATATTAGCGTTGCAAATATTCTCGTTAATTTCACTTGGATTTGTTAGCCGCCGTCAAGATATGCCATAAGTGTTAACCTTCACTCAACTAAATTATGTTCCATGCTATTCTCTGACAAATGTAAGTCGCGAGGAGCCTGACCTATCGAAAACTATTATCAGAAGTGCGGCGGCAGTCCCACTAGGAAGCGGCGTCAGCGGGCGCGAGTAGCCAGTTATCTCTTTATCGCGAGCCGATCTGACAGCGTCGCCTTATCAAAGGCTCCTGTGGTCGTCTAAGAGGTCGCCTTATTATATTTTTTTATGGCATCGGCCAGGTATTTCGCCCATCCGGTATGTGCGACAAGCACAAAAAAGAAGTCGGGCATTACAACTTTCAAAAAGAAAAACAAAAGAACGAACACTTTTGAGTTGCATGGCGAGGGCCAAACGTTTCTCCCACATATGGCGGAAGTTTTGCGATTTGATATGGCGACACCCGCACCGGCATTAATCCTTGTTTGGGTAGCGCGCGGTGAGAACGGCACGGAACAAGATGCGTCGCGTACGGCTGTGCGACGACCTATCTGCGGCGACATTGAATGGACGCTGTCGAAACACGTAAAAAAGCGTGTATCTTTTTTTTTTTTTTTTTTTTTTGCGGGCTTTTGCGGTACACCCGATGTTCCTTTTCTGGTTTGTTTTGTTTCTTGTGCCGTCCCGGTCTTCGTTCATTTTCATAATCGTAATCTCGGAACAGGTTGTACGGGGGCCCTCCCTGCCGGAGACCACCACCGTTACCTGTGTATACATATATACAGCGGGTATGTGCACGGCCTGCGGTCAGTTCGCGAGCAGACTGCCAGATTGTCCAGTTTTTTTTTTTTTTTTTCTTTTTAGCGCTCATCGTTCGTTTTGTTTTTGGCGGATGTTGGTTTTCATTCGAGTAGCGGACCGGCCCGTTCGCTGAACCCTCGGCGTATCCCGGGAAGCGGCAACTTTTTCCCGTCACCTTTGCGCGTCGGATATTGCGTTTATTTTGAAAGCGAGAACCGTTTGCGGACCTTGCTTCTCGGAGTTGATCGCACTGTAGCAAGACCATGAGAGCAGTCTCGCTCATGCAACTCGGAACAAAAGTGATCGATGACAGTTAGTCCTGGTTAAAAAAAATAAAGTGTGATTCGATTACTCGAGAAGTAATTGGCCGTTACTCGAAAAAGTAAGCGTTACTTTTCCGACTTCTACAAATTTTCGAAACGACTGATTTTTTTCTGCCGGTTTAAAAACGGGTTTTTCGTATTACTTATCTTCTTAATCCACCAATTATGTTAAACCATCCTTGGGGACTTGGTTCGAGGATTCTTTCGTAGGAAACTCGCATTAAACGAAGGGCTCCATTAGGAAGGGAAGGGAAAAATTGTGACCGTTGTTGGTGCTTGCCGTACTTACAGGAATAATGAAATCACTCCCGCGATTATTTTCTAATATTTGTATTTAAATGGTGATGACATTAGACAAGAAACGTAATAGGTACCGAGTAATTCGATAACGTGTAACCAGTACCCAGTCATGGGTAAGTTACTTTTAAAAAGTAATTTGTTACAGTTACAGTTACTTTCACAAAAAAGTAACGAAGTTACCTTTACAGTTACCGCAACAAAAAAGTAACGAAGTTACAGTTACTTTCAAAAAGTAACGACGTTACTTTTCAGTTACTTTTCTATAACACAAAAATTAATGAAAAACTAATGTTCGAAAGAAAAAATATAGACACGAATCAGTCGGGCTTTCACCATAGCGGTAAATTCAAACTTAATAATTTAGCTGGAGAATTAGTCAATATTATGAAAAGAATAAAGACAAAAATTGAACTGGATGTGTTTTCTGAGATTTGAACACGAAGACTTTTTGTCGGACTTAATATTAACTCAAACTTAATTCAAACTTAATAATTTAGCTGGAAAATTAGTCAATATTATGAAAAGAATAAAGACAAAAATTGAACTGAATGTGTTTTCTCAGATTTGAACACGAAGACTTGTTGTCGGAGTACTCCTTGTTGCAAAGTTTGCATACTGCGGTCAAATAGTTAGCAACCAACTTCACCACAGAAAAATACTCTGTACGCCGGCCATGCTTGTTCTTCTGTTCTGTTCTCATCAACATCCCTATCCTTGTAGCACTAGCACATTGCTGGCTCGTTGACGGTTGCGCTGTGTTCGTGGACTCCTTTGATATATTTCAGTTCGTACCTGGCAAACCAGAAACGAGCCCTGCGCAAACAACAGTAAATTTTGCCTCCACCGTTGAAACCACGCCGGAGTAATGGCGCAAATCAAAATACGAAACATGCGCAGTGCGGAGTTGTGGCGCTAATCAAAATACGAAACATACGAAGTTCCCTCCGCGTGTATTGTTGTTTCACGGTTGATTCACCCGATTAAAATGCGTGCGCAGAAAATAAAAAACCGCAACAGAGGTAGTGCTTCAATATACTAAGATGTAAGTGTTCAGTCACCAAGTACAAGCAAGTGCTTAAAGATAACTACATTCTTCTTTTTTTTTTCTTCATCAAATCTACACGTGGCTATATTCGGATAGTGACTCGCGAGAAAGAACGTATTCTCAAGTTTGTGCAAGGCCAACTGACACTCAAAATGACGGAACAGACACTTTGGAAAGTGCAAGGAATAGCTAGATTATACTCGTTTAATGATATATTATTCACAAAGAACTGAAAAGTAACGACAAAAGTAACTTCGTTACTTTCATCGTTACCTCAGAAAAAAGTAATAGAACTACAGTTACAAGTTACATTCTAAAAAAGTAACTCGTTACAGTTACAAGTTACCGAAAAAGTAACGAAGTTACAGTAACGCGTTACTATATAAGACTGCCAGTACCTTACACGTGTGCATGGGAGAGGGAGGGCGTCGGAGCGCAGCTGTTGATTTGACGTCATGGTGGGCGCGGAGGGGTGTAACATTTTCCCTCGTTTTCTCTCTCCCTTGTTGTGCGAAGGAACACGGGCTAACATGGTCCGGTTAAAGCGAGCGTGTTCGCTAAAACGTCATTCGCTCATGGGATATGGACCCTTTCTGGTCAACGCGCATGTTTCGTGCCGCAAAAATAAACATTCGTCGTTGCCAACTGAAAGAGCTTGTCCGTAAAACGTTCTCCTTGTTTTCTTTTTTTTTTTTTATCTTTTAGTTTATGTATTGACGAACCTCTTTCTGCCTCAACATATACCCACAATAACGCTCCTTCATTACATTTTACAAAATGTCTTAAGTACCCGATTTTTAGGGGTGGCGGCGGTTGTCTGTTCCCTTTAGGTTTTGTTTCATAGGGAGCCATTTCCCGTTGCAAACAATCGGCTCCCGCGTTCTTTATTATTATTATTATTATTGCGCGCATCTGGTCGGGATTCCCCTACGAGGAGAGGAGGACCGAGGAAGTACTACAGCCGGACGCTCAAGGAAATTGCGAAACCTCGTGGTTCGGGGCGGCGGCGTGCATGGGAATCCCTTTCTCTCTCTTCCTTGTTTTCCATCCTCTCGGTTTCTGTCATGCACCATCGGTGATTCGAGGGGTGCTTTCGATGGGGGGAACGTAGGACGGAAACAGTCTCCTCTCGCTGTCTCCGTGCCCGCGTGGGTTTTTAACTTCAAAATCGTTTGTTGCTATCCGTTTTTTTTTTTTTTTTCTTTTTTCTCTTTAGTTGACGGTGTAGTGGCTTAAGCCTCAGTTTTTTTTTGTTTTTTGTTTTTTTTTCTTTTTGTATACCGAGTTTGTGAGGCGGGCATGAGCCCATAATCCGGTCACTGGCATCCCGGGATAATGGCTCGCAGTCCTCCTCCGCGTTTCCCCGCTGACGTTTTGCGGTTCCGCGTGGCTGGCTCCGGCGGCGGGGGCGACTGCTGCGCTGCCGCCGACGGTCTGTTGGTCGCTCGGTCGGTCGGCCGGCTTCGCGTTGCCTTTGCGGGGCCACCGATCCTCCGAAGACCTGGATTTGTCGGAGCGGTTGGGAGGAGCCCCGCTGCGCTTTCGTTCGGGGAAGAGAAGACGAAGGGAGGTTGGCGAGTTGTGTACACCACCCTATCTGTGTTCCGCAACTTCATGATGGCGTCCGAGTTCATCTAAGGAGAAACTTCGCTCTCGGACGCTTTCCGTCGCGTAGTCTGGCTTTGGCTGAGTGTAGGGAGGTCACCAACGCCCCTATTCACTTCAACATACTATATTACGGGTCTTTGTTTCGTCGAAACTCGTCTCGTGGAAGTACGTTTCTTGGGCACACGTTTCGAACGTTTCATCGACACTCGTTACGCGAATTGCACGTTGTAGGGACGTTTCGTCCCGCGTGTATCACTGGAGTGCGCGTTAACCCCCGCCTGCGTTCACTCCGCTTCGCGGCTGCAGTCTCATGCAGCTTATTATAGAAAAAAAGCTAATCTGAGCTGTCGATGAAACATCGTTCGATGAACTGACTGCCATCAAAATAGATAGTAATTCATGCGACGGTGCGCTAGCGCTGTTTATTAGTGACATTAGTGTTGCGTATACGAGCAAACGCAAGCACTTTGCGTTGCGTGTTTCACTCTGCGCGTACGCCGAGCCCGGTGACGGCGCGCGTGCGCAGCGTTGGGCACGCAACGCCAACGCGCAGCACGTGCGTTTGCTCATACAGAATACTGAAACTCGAATAAACACGGGTATGATGTCAGCCCAGCGATCAGCTGGTGTAAGCAGTTCACCCCCTTCGTGGTTTCGACATGATCGAGTGCGGGCGAGCTGGCATACATTCAACATGATGGTGGTGAACCCTGACACTGGACGACTTGTGGGAGATTGCAGCGAAATCGACGGCACCTTGAACTGCGAAACTGGCTCGCTTGCCTGTTTTTCTTTTTTTGGACGGATTACATATCTACGTCGCCCGGTGGTATGAACATAAGGCCGTGAAAGAAAGCTCGAAAAGACGAATGAAAATCGTGAATTGTTTCATTCCTCTGCCCAAGTCCGTCTCCGTATAGTACTTGATTTTTCCAGCGGCTTGTGGATTGTTCCGCCGAAAATGTCCGAGCGGTCTTACTGCACCGAATTGGGCGTGGCACTCCGTTGATCGAACGACGTTTAAGCAAACGCCGACTGTTCATCGAATGACACTTCAACGAATAGTCGGCCGCCGCGAAGCGGCGTTTACGGGTGGGCCAAGTGCGTTCACATTTTTGCAATGAGCCGCCGCGAAGCGGCGTGACCGCTGCGCCGGAGTGGGGGTTAACATGCGCCCATGTTCGCTAAAACGTCGATTCGCTCAAATAGCGCTGTTCGGTAAAAATGTCATTCGCTCATGTGATAGGGACCCGTGGAAGAGCGTGCTTGATCGCTGCTTTCTGGAAATTACCGGCACGTGTCAGGCATGCCGTGCCGTCTTAGTTTCCTCAGTTCTGCCCCTTGACTCGCCGTTCTGCTGCTGCGTTTCGCAAAGCAAAAAATAAAAAAAAATAGTTTTCAAATTTTTTTTTTTTTTTTTTTTTTTTTTTTTTTGTGGCGGCGTTGCCGCTACGGGGCGGGCCCCTTTACTCGTCGCTGAAAAAGTACAGATAAACGTAAACGGGGAGGTGGTGATGGCGGATGGTAGGTTTTTTTGCTTTTTTCTCTTTCCAAGCTTGCAGATTCACATAAGCAGAACCAAGTTTTGTGAGGCGTTTCGCCGCCCGCTTCCTTGGTTTCTCGTAAACATAACAAAAACATTTTTTTTTTTTTTTTTTTTCGCGCGGGAGGGTTGTTTAAGCGTATCCAGCCGATGACTGGTTTCCTCGGTGTCTCGCCTTGTGTACGTCCGAAACTTTCCGTCGGTTTCTACGGTTTCTACAAGCCGAAACTTGGCGTTGTCTCCCCAGAGCGTCATGGCGCGTGTTCTCAGTAAGCGGCCTGTCCTTGGCTCGGCCGGTTAGTGTGGCGGCGGAGCACGGCTTCACTGTACGTGTTTTTCGGCGAGCGCTGGCACGGAGGAGTTATTTTGTGACGGCGGCCGAGGAGTGAGTGGATCGCGTCTCTCGAGGAGGGGGACGGAAGATGACGACAAGAAAAGTGTCTTGAACCGAGCGAGATGATGACGTGCGCCCGCGCTGGGGGCGACTTGCGGACGCTTCAAGCAGCGCCTCCTCTATTCCAGTGGAGGCGTTGCTTCGAGCAAGGTCAACTCTTCACACGTCCCAGAGAATCATTTCCTTGCTTCATTGGAAGAGCCACCCTTCTCACTCGCTGATGCTTTTCAAGCCCGCCTAGAAGCAAAAGAATAAACAAAACCGCAGTACTTCTTTTTTATATATATATATATATATATATATATATATATATATATATATATATATATATATATATATATATATATATATATAAAGTACACCCTGATTGAAGTTGATTTTTCTCAGGGATCGTTTCTGGACTCTGCATTCGTGGACGTCTGTCACCGTTGCTTCCCCTTTCGAACCGCTGCACGAACACGGACTCCCATGTGCCGGAACGCGCCACAAGTTCCTCTTCGGTTTTATCCAGGAGGCTGCTGTCGCTTTTCGTGCTGTTTCTGACGACGTGTCAGACGGCGCGCCCGATCTTCTCGAAGCGCGTGTTGTGCAGACCTTTTTTTATGTCGCCGATTTTTTTTTTTTTTTTTTTTGATGGGGGGATGGTTGTTGCCCTCTGGGATCCACGCATTTCTCCTTTGTGATGGCCTGTTCGCCTTGCCGTTCGGGTGCGCGTGTGTTTGTGTCGCCGTTGTTGATCTTGTTGTTGCTGGGCGCGTCTCGTAGTTTGCCTTAATTGCGGGCGTTCGGGATCGAGCGAAGTGGCGATGCTTTTGCTTCTTTCGGCACCTGGCTGCTCGTGTCCCGCCTCTTTCGTCTTTCTCCTCACAAACGAAAACAACACCGTCATTTGCCGATGAGCTGAAGCAAGTCGGATCCGATCTACCCGGGGAAAGTTGTTCGACGATTTGCGGTAAAATATTATTAGATTGCGTTCTCCACTTATAATTATTTTCTGTTGGACTTACTCCTAAGCGCGGGATTCGGTTTTCTTTGTTTGGTTTGTTCAGATCAACAGTCGTTCCAAGTCCTACACCTTCTTTTACTCGGTGTGAGCACACTCAGCCTAGTCTTCACATTGGCGCCGCCTTTTACCAATTGGCAAATGGAAAACAGACACGCAGTTTGAATTTACGACTTCTTATCCACATCTCTGGCGGTTACAGTCGGTAAATATTCTAGCTGTTCCAGGTCACACACCGTACTTTACTCGGCGTGAGTCACACCCGGCGACGTTCCCGTATTTGCGGCCGAGCCTCTCTCGCTCGGTTGACGCAAGGCGGTCGCTGTGCGGCGCCTGTCGTGCGGTGTAATAATAAAGCCGGGTATACGCGACGCATAAATGGTTTATGCGTGAGCGCCGAGGCGCTTTGAAATGGCGCCGAGCCTTTACGACTTTGATACCTGCAGCCACGGCGATGCCGAGCGGATCGCGGCAAGGGACGGATTTCGTCTCGCGTACATTGGCAAAGAAGAAACAGACCGCGGTGCGTTTCCTTCTCGGTGCACTTTTCTACCTTCTTTCTTGCCTCTTTCGTCATCTGACCCCGTTCTCTGCTTGTCTCCGCGCGTGGGGCGATAGTTTGATCACGTAGCGAAAGATAGACGTATGATTGGTTAGTTTGTTCTGCCACTGTTACAGTTCTCCGGGGCACGTGGTGTGCCTTCCAGGAAAACGAGCTTGTTTGGCGCAGGGCCCCTTTCGTTTGGGGCCTTTTCTGATGCGTCGTGCCGCGAGCCCCGCAGTATCTAGACTGGAAAGTAGTGCGGGGGCGCCCCTCTGCGCCGTAGTCTTCTGGGGCGGACGCCTAGCAAGGCGCGCACATGAGGGCGTCTCGCTGACGCTCCGGCTGTCCTTATTCGTCCTAGTTCACCGTGTTTCGTGCTTCTTTGAAGGATAGCTTCTTCTTTCTCAAAAGTTCCGAAATGTCGGTGTTCTAGCACACATTTCAGTTATATGGAAACTCGCGCGTCGCAGTCGAACTTGGCGCAGAAGGCTGCGGGCGAGAAATCCGGTCGGGGAGACGGGTGAACGGAGAGGTTTCAGGTGGTGGTCGAGTACTCGCGGAAGCTCGCGCCATTAGAGAGCACGTGGAGAACCGCGTGCACGGCTAGCCATTTGTTTTCCTCTATGTTGCTGCAGAGATTTCTCCAGGATGTTGCTTCGATCTGTGGGCTCTCAGCATTCTAAAAACAAAAGCAAATTTACACTCATGGGCGGCCGATTTCCCTATTCAAAATCTAATCAGATTGTGACGTGGCCCTTTCTCTACACCTTAGAGCAGACACCAGGGGGCATCGTTAAGTGTTTTCCTGGAGCTATATGAATGGATGGATGGATGGATGTTACTGGCTAAATGTTTTGTAGCGGGGACAGCTTGCTTTACCTAGCCTAAGGGAGAGTACCAGAGTGGCTAGCTGGGGGGGGGATGGGGATGGGGATGGGAAGGAATTTGTGGCCAAGTGGACTAAGGCGTCTCAGCTCAGAGCGTGGAGCGAAAGCTTGTGCTGCAGAACCTCCTGGGTTCGAGCCCCACCCCCAGCCCGTTTCGGTCTCGATGAGTTTCGTATTGGCATGCGTTCATGTAATCACTGCTGCGTGATGCACGTTAAAAACCCCAGGTTACCGGTTGTATACTGCACTGGCTAAATTTCTCATCTACAGCTACGAGACAGGTTACCCGTTGAGGCGTATAAACATAAAAGCAACACAATCTTTTTTTTGCCAGCTGGCATGGTTTTGTTGACAGCTGCTTGTGAACTATGTCACTGACACACCACGCGAATGCCATGCCATGCCCATTTTGCAATCTTCTAACCCAAAAGACTCCAGGGACCAATGCTCGTATGCTTGTGGTTTCCTCCGACGTACGACTGTTTTGCAGTGTTTAGGCTGTGTCCTCTTTATTCATTAGCCATATTAAGTTCCCGGTTACCTTCTCTATTCTCTCTTCATACGCTCCGTTCATACGCTTCTTCGCGAACTTTCCCATACGCTTCGTGAACTTTCCGCGCGTCGCGCAAATTCTGCTCGCGTAAATTTCGTAAGCTTCAGTTCTAGGGGACGCCTCTTGTCATTTTTAGCAGTGCGCAACAATAACACCTAATTCGCAGCTGAGGGGCTTTCCATAGAGTGTTCTGATAAGTGAACGTATACAAGAATGCCACGTTGCCAGTGTTTTCAAAGAAAATTATCTGTTAGATTGTAAAGCGAGCTAAAGCTGTTAGTCAGTTTCCCAGAGTTCTGTTTCTTCCCGATTGCATTTCCTCTTGACTATACGTCAGCGTGTCAAACGAGATGGCTTGGTCAAAGCAATCGCTACTCCTGATATGGGATGGCTACGCCGTGCATGCTTACCGCATGCCTTTACAGGACTCTCTCAGCAATGAAACAGCAATCTTCTCCTCCAAACATGACATTTAGGAAGCTTGAAGGTTACACATAAATAAATAAAATAAATGAAGGTTATGCGAGTTTGCTGACATCAAAATTGTCGCCGGCACAAACGTTTTTGTAATAACATTAGAGCTGTCGATTTCATATCGGAAGGTTAGGAAATAAACGTCGAACGACTCAGTGCCAGGCAGCTCTTTGCGAATGGTAAGCTTGCTCGTTTTAATATATATAACTCGATTAATTGGCCGTTCCTAACGGCCCTGAGATCCCAGCATCCATCATCATGTCATTACATGACAATGAATGGAAGATAGAAAGACATCAAAATTGGCTTTTTCATACATAAAATAGCATTTATTAGAAGGCATCAAGTAATAACTTTATTCACTTTGCAGATGAGACGTCCCAGACTTGTGCTGCAATTATTCACATCACGCATTACATTTGCAACTAATTCGCTAGTTTTAGTCTCTACTGAGACCAAAACTCCATTTGATAGGTTCAAGATGAAACAACCATTCTTAGCTCACAAGGACAGGAGCCTTCCGTGGGCATTCACAATTGTCGTGCTTGAATTTATTCAACCATATTTAGCGACTTTTCTTTTTGTTTCTCTTATAAAATCAATTATAAAAAACACCGAAACCATGACGGTTGTGATTCAACCGCACAACAACCATTTTCTCACCTGAAAACCTAAAAATAAAGGTTTGTATGCAGGATACCATGGGGCCCTGCATGCGCGTGCGTTGGCCTGGGATCGGTAATGGTAAACAGGCCTGCGCTGTCCCCCCCCCCCCCCCCCCCCCCCCCCCCCCCCCCCCTTCGTTTTCCGTTGCTAGGTGCTTGGCCTGATGTCAGTTCTATGGGAGGAGTCTGGGAGGAGCGAAGGTATAGCGAGAGGTCACCGAGGACAATAGATGTCCAGACCCTTCACCTGTATATGGGTCTGGCATTTTCAAACAATAATTGCTGTAGTACGTCTCCTGCACCCAAAGGTTTGACATTTTTGTTCAAAATGTATAATGCACAATGCGCTTAAAAAGAGCAATAATAGTAATGTTCAGAATCTTCATGCAATTACTATTTCCATCAGTCAAACTTTATGGGGGTGGTGAAAACCTGAGGACACCCCCCCCCCCCCCCCCCCTCCCTCCCTCCTTAGAGAAAATATTGTTTTGATTGCTGTGAGTTTACTAAGGCACCTTGTCATCTAGAACTGGTAATTTTTATTGCATAAAGCCCAATGAACAGTATGCAATAAAAATCAAAAACAAGCACTGCAGGCATAAAACTTGCGAGTTTTGCAGAGTAATGTTATTATAAGAGTAAATTTGTTGTCACAAAATACCTTTCACTCACTCTCTCCAGATTTGACCTGCCAAAGAGAATTGGTATTAATTCTCTAACAACAGGTTGACCATGTTGGTGCATCTGGTAGAAACTATCATAATTTCTTTCATAATTAATGTGCGGAGAAACTCCTTTGCACTATGGTTTGTATCATGACTGACAGTCTACACCAGTGATTCTCAAATGGGGTGTCCGCAGACCTCCGGGGTCAGTGAAGGCATGCTTAGGGTCCCCGAAGCCCTCTACCTTCGATCAAGCCAAGCAGTACAACCTTTTTTTTTTTATTGATGCTGGCTGCTCCACAATGTTCGATAAACCAAACCATGTGGACCGTGTAAATAAGGTTGATTACTCTCCATTTCAGGGCTTTGAAGTTTGTTTGCAGACATTGAGTTTTCTTTTACACTTCTGCTTTTGTAATCGTCTATGATGGATGGGGTCACCCTTCACTCCAAAAGGGGTCCCCAAAACATTTGTGTTTGAAAACCGCTTGTCTACACTGTTACTTTCTTTCATCTTAAGCTAGGGTTAAGAAGTTGACACTCCTAGGTTATATCCTTGTAGTGATCGACTTTCAGACATTTTCATGCCACGTGCAGTGACTTCTGGCAATGTATTGTGTGTTGGTATGGAATTCAATCGCTACTTTTCGTTTAGCTTTGCATAGACATAATGTAAAACTGCAGTTTCTAGAAATTGATTAATTGTTTTAAGCAATTTTTCAATGTGTTTTTTTGCTATAAATGAATTGCACTCGCTGTAACAGGCTTGCATCCTGCAGAGCAGTCCAATGTTTTATATTGTGTTTATGCTATATGTGCAACATTGTCAAATATACTGCATCAGAACATGGTGTATTATAGTGTTTTCTCCACTCTCTTCAAGAGCTTCTATTCTCAAACGCCCAGGCATTTTGCACGTTTTTTCATACATTTTTTTACCTCTTCTCTGGAATCCTTATGCATTTTCACCTAATTATATCGAATTTCTTGTCACAAACGGCTGGTTCTTCAGATATTTTGGCTTTTTTGTTTTCAATGTTTCATCTGTTTGTCTTGCTTATCTTGTTTTCCTTGCACTCAACCTCATCCTGCTCCTAAAATTTTCAAGCGTTGACTGCTCAAGGTTTTGGATGACATTGACCTTGAACTTTTGTTTCTGCTTATCCAGGCAATGGCCCCTCAACCTCAGTGTGGCAGTGGCCAAGACCGTGGCGCAGAAGACTGCTTCCTCCTTCAAGCTGAATGGCACTCTCGGAGATGACATGGATGGAGGAGGTGCGTGTTCATGTGACCGAAGTGGTCCTTTCATTCACTTTGTTAGTACCATCATGTAGACGGTAGTGGATAGTTGAGGCAGCATAGCTGAATCAAGATTAGTATGCATGTCCGCTTCCAGGATCCTCGAAGGATATTCTGGGAATGGAGAAGGAGTTAACATTTGAAGGACTCTTGGGCCGTCCATGTTTTAGAGGGGCATAAATTGTCATGCATGCTAACTCTAAAAATATTGGGGGCATCCTCACCAAGAGTGTTGCAGCAATGAGCTCCTCTGCTTGGGATGGAATCAAGGGTATCAGTTTAGCAAAAGGGTAGGAAAGGGATGGTGAGCCTAACACCACTTTATACACGAGGTTTCATTTCTATTCAAACAGATTAAAAAAAAGAGGGGGTATAGAAGTTTGCTGCTGCAGCACTTGCAGCACTCTTTTTGAGTGTGGTATTTTAAATCAGGCTAGAAAATATGAAAATTTATCAATTAATATCTCAAACTATTTCTTCTTCACAAATTATTTTGATCTGTCTTACCTCAAATCATAATTGCAGTCAATATTGCAAGTGCAACATGACCCCTAACACCAATAACCAATTATGTACCATGCACCGTGGGTATGGACACAAACATCCTTATTCTCCCAGTTGGTGGGACCAGCTTGGCCAAGCAGGGTCACCCAACATTTAGTTTTTTTCTTATTTTTTTTTTCATGCTCCAGGTGATTTCTGCAGCTGTTTTTGCTGTGCCCTTCCCATATCAGGACTTGGGACTCCCTCATGAGTTGCAAGACGATTTGGCGGTCGTGGTTGCAATATTTTTGCACATAAATCCGAGAAGTAACTGTAGTGACATTACTGTTTAGTCGCTTTCGAAGAATAGTAACCCTGTTACAGTTACAAGTTAGTTTCGGTGAACAGTTAGTTACAGGTAACTGAAAAGTAACTACTCGTTTTTACGTCAAGAAAAAAAAAAAAGCAAGTTTTGTCCATTGTTCATATGCCGCACAAAGTAGTTCTTAAAGGATTTGGTTGTTGGAGGAAGGAGCAATGTTTTTGGCATTTGAAACCAGTGTTTCTTGATAAGAACACATATCTAATCTAAAATTCGCCTACACATATTTAATTCTGTACATAAAGGGGCAAAAGGGAAAATTAGTAATGCTGTATACGAGTAGCTAAACCTTTTTTACTTACGTTCTTGAGGTGAAAAGGAGTATAGTTACCGGTAACATGTGACTAGTAATGAATTACTGCCTAAGGCTGCAGTTAACCACCGTATTAAACCTTTAAGTGCCACGCCCGAGTATACTTAAGTGTGGCACTCAAACTGAAACCCGTGCTTGTTTGGGTTTCAACTTGCTCCCTACCTCTCCAAAATGGGCTGTTGATTTTATTTTTATGTGCAGAGCAATGTTTTGCCTTGTACTAAGACCCGTTAATTGCATGGGGAAAGTGTTGTTTGGGGGACTTCTTTTTTCGGTTTGGTCCTTTTGTTGTTCTAGACACTGTCTCAACCTTGTGGTGAAAACTGAGATCTAGGAATTAGTAATGAACTAATTTAGTAGTAAACTAAAGAAAAAGTCCCGGTTCTGAACAAAAAGACTGTCGGTTAACCCCGCAAGTGCCAAATTGTTTTTTTCCAAAAGTAACCTAAAAGTGCCATATTTTTTTTATTATTTTGAATTGTTATTACTTTAGTAGTACACATAAAATTTGAAAAGTTTATTACGCAGAAATCAGCGGAGGCAAAAAAAATATTTGCCAACTAAAACGAGTGCTGCCATCTATGATTAGCGCTGCAAAACTGCTCTGACGAGCCTAGCTCGTCCATGGAATCGAGGGCTACCGAAAAAACCACCGGACGAGGTGGGCTCGTCCGCGGCACTTAAGGGGTTAAGGCCACTCGAAAGGAGTGAACCCTGGGTGCGAGGTCAGGGCGCCACCTTGCGAGCAGTCTTAGAGTGTACTTTGAGGAAAATATTGTGGGTTGGATACAGACATCAATTAAGTTTAAGCCCATTCTATAAATAATTATACTTCATAAAGCTTGCTACATTTTTCTAAAAGGAACCAATATTTGTGTTCAACACGCGGGTAAAAACAAACAAATAATCCAGGCACTGAAAGGGTTAGACTGCAAAATGCTGTTGCTTGAAAGAATGGCGTGTTTCAGAGCTGGACAGCGGGCGTCTGCGGGCAGAGTCCCTGGAGGCCCTGCACGCCCTTTGTGCCCTCTGGCTGGAGCAGCCCCACCTGGCCGACAAGATGGCTGCCTTCCCTGCCGTGGCGCTGCCAGTGTCCACACACGCTGTGCGCAACAACCGCCGCAAGATGGAAGACCGCCATGTGACCCTGCCGGACCTCAACTGCGTCCTGGACATCCAGGTTTGTGACTTGGTTCTCTTTGCAAACAGGGAGCCATCTATGTCATCGGGGAGGATGAAGGTTGAAGGGCTATTGCATATGGAGATAAGACGGATACATAGAACTCTTCAATCTCTATACTTCATTCAACCCCCTAAGCTCACACCGGAATGTAAGTTACAAGCTCGTTGAGCCAGAGTCTATCTAATAACGGCTAAGAGTTGAGCTTGTTTGTACATAATTGTTGATATATCAGCTTGAACTTTAAAATTATGCTTGAACACAAAGAAAAATGACAGGAGGACAAACAGATGACTGCCAATGGTGTTTTAGTGTACACTTCTTCCTTGCGTGTTTGCTTCTTCATTTAGAGTCCAAAGTAGAGCATGATAAACCTATTACATCAATAGACCTATTGCATTCATAAAGATTACTACTGATAATTACATTTACCGTAATATCCCGAGAGATCGGCCACCTAAAATTGAGAGAAAATTGGGTGAAAATAAGGAGTGCGCCAGCTTTCGGTGTGCAATCAAGAAAAGTCTTAAAATATGATATTTTAAAATGATGTGTCCCTACCAAACTTGTTATCGCGGCAGGGCAATAAAGCAAAGATGGCTGTACTTGCCAGTCAGCAATGTTTGCTTAGATGCCGCCATGGTAACTAGACGCATTTACACCGAGGCTATCATCAATCCCAACACTGCAATTACTAAGAGTCTGGTTACCTTTGGGTTTTTAAACGAAAATTGCAAATTGAGCCAACGCTAGGGGTGGGTTACATTTTGGGGGGTGGGGCATCTCTCAGGATTTTATGGTGTACAAAATTATACAGATTTTCACAGAAATACTTAAATTATTGTTTTTGAACTAGCCTGCTGTTGTTCGGGGCCTGACACTTCACGGGTATTGTCTTTCTTTTTGTGAACTTTGATAGATGGGGTTCTGACACATTCCTCTGAGTGTTCAATAGCGAGCGCCTCGAGCATCTCGCGTGCATGAGGATTGTGGTTAATGGTAAGGATGGTTGTGGTGTTGAAAGCTGCACTGCCCCTGGCATGTCCTGCAATGAACTGCCAGGTGTCCTGCCGCTGTTCCTTTAAGAGATCCTGCATACTCGCGGGCTCTGCCGTCGATACGTCGGCCCTTTTTGCTGTTGTGGCATTTCCCCTGCATGAAAGGGAGATGTGGAACACCACCCCTGTTGTGCATGGGACGTACTGCAATCTGTGGGCCATGTCGGAGGCTTTTTCTTTTATGTTCTTCGGTTAACTTGTCTGCACATGGAGTAGGCTTTGTTGGGCGCGGAGCATACTACTTGAACGTCATTTCTTCCGGCAATCTTTTTCAACTTGTGTGTAATCCCGTGAGTGTAGGGTAGCACTGCAATATTTTTTTGAGTTATATCTGCGTTTTCGTTGTCCGACGTTGTATGCTGGAACTTTTTGCGTTTGTTTCCACAGATGGGTACCATGAGACTTGTTGGATACCCTGATTCTCGTAGTTGTGACATCTGTTTTTCGAAGCTTTGCCCTATTTGATGTTTGCATGATTTCTGTAAGGCAGAGACCAGAGCTGTGCTGGCAACCCTTCTCTTAATGGTTCTTGAGTGTCCAGATGTGAACGGCAGAAGCAAACAGAAGGAAGTTTATACTACAACACCGTTCGTTGATGGTCAGCTGTTTGTCCTCTCCTGTCCTTTCTTTCTTCATGTTCAAGTATAATTCCAAAGTTCCAGCTAATATATTTACAAGTACATCTATTTTTTGTCACATGGCCACACTCCCACCCATACAGACGTGCAGAAAGCAACTGGTTTAGTTGATGAAAGGCAGTTGGTTGCTTCGGCAAGCGCACAGCTCCCAACACTCTGAACTTGATGGTCGACTGAGTTTAGTAATGACAATGTAAGGACGTTCAAGCTAAAGTGACCTTTAGGAGAAAAATGCATGTGCAGCGTGATACAGGCATTTTTATTTATTTATTCTTGCTGTTGGCCTATTGACCAATAATAACAATTTTTAAAGAACTCTTCTACGAATGATATGTACATGAATTTTTCAGACAGACACGTTTAAAAGTGCATAAATATCTGTAAAGCAAGGAACACAGACATGAAACCAAATGTATATTGTTTGGTAAGGCCTCTCAGGGTGACCTCAAAACCTTCAACGGTGCCCTCGGAAAAGAATACTTATAAAGGTTGATCCGGGCTTTCATCGGCATCAGCATTTCAGTACGGCTGCCCCAAAGTCCTCTGGTTGAGTCGAGCTTCAAGTATTGTAGCGAATCAATGTTGAACCTATTGTTTTGTATCAAATAAAACATATTAGAATGGATAGCTGGGCTAGTTGGTATGTATTAATGGTAAAAAAATGGCATGCGAATACAAGGACATAAAGGAGGGCGTAGAACACACAGGACAGCATTTTGTCCTGCGAGTTCTCCATTTCCTTGTCATACCTGCCAACTCTCCCAAATTGTCTGGGCACCTCCCGAATTTTGAATACATCTCTCGATTGTACAGACACAACCTCAAATCTTCTAAAAAATAACCGCCGTCAATTTTAAATTTTTTCTTTATTGCTATAATTATTACGCATGTGTTAGTGAGAGTTATTCAAGTAGGCTTAGGTTACTCCGGCAAGTTATGTGACAACTCGGAGGAGCATCGAAAAACAAGGGTAGATTTTCAACGCCAAGGTACAAAACTTCTACTCCTGAGTAAGTTTGAGTGCGTTTTGGAACACTGCTTATATTATCATGGGTGCGCTAGGCTTCAGTTGGCTTTGTCAGGTCGTCGAGTGAGGTGCGGAAGGCCGAACTACTGTTTCCCAGAGGTTAGTTGGAACGATCGATGATGCTTTCAAAAGCCAAGAAGTACTTGCAAGTATTTCTGAGATCATATGCGACTGAGTTTCCGTGCTTTTTCGCTTTGCAAAAAGCTGACAAGTATGAATTCTGTACCATGTGCGCCTGCGATTTGAGCGTTTTGCACGGTGGCAAGCCTGACATCAAGATACACATCACTTTACGAAAGGATCGGGACCACGTTCGTGCTGTAGAAGGGCAGGGCACCATCGGCAGTTTACCTTAGCAGTTTACCTATCACAGTCCTCGTGCGGTGGTCTCCCGAGTTTTCATGTTGCTAGGTTGGCAGGTATGCCTTGTATTTTTGCGCTGTTTTTCATCATAAAAGCAGTTTTAATTTTGCCATTCCTACGTTCTTCCAGTGGCAGCAAGTTCAGTTGGGTAAGCATCGCACTGATGGACTCAGTCTTTTGGTATCTTGAAATGATAAATCTGGCAGCTCTTCTTTGAACCTTTTCTCAGTTTTCAATCTTTTTTTTCTATGTTGCTCATTTGAAGTTATGTCTCGGGAACCACAATTTTCTTCCTGGGGGGGTTCGTCAAATTGGTGACACGGGATTTCTAATTCATATCTCCCGACGCAGTTACACCTAAATATTAAATTTACTGACGAACGCTAGTGAACTACCGTCAAGTTCATAATCAAAAACTCTTGTTTTTGTTCTTATTTGAATCTTTAGAAATGCAGTTTTTTTTTGTGTTTTTTTTTTTTGGGTTAATTTTTTTTCCAAATGCCAATGAGGCCTGCGAATGGTGCCACACATGCGTTAGCGGAAAATGGTACCGTGTGAAACAACTTCTAATGCCAGCCAGGTGTGCATTGATGTGACCTGACCCAGAGAGAAAGGTGGAAAGGTAAATTAATGGAGGAAGGGGAAAATTTGACAGGAAAGAGGAGTGCCTGGGAAGTTGTGCAGAGATAGGAATATGGAAGGGCTGGTCCTGAAACAAGGTCAGTTCTGGCCACAAAAATTCCACTTCAGCCTTGGTTGGTGTGGCAAGTGACAACTCATATGCCTTGGTTGCGGTGGTAGTGTAAAGTGACCATATTCCTCGGGCCCCAAAGCGGGACGCGTATCGGGGGCGGGGGGGGGGGGGGGTATTGTGCTGCGAGACTTGAAAAGTTTAAATTTCGGTAACAAATCGTGCCTTTCATTATTTCGTATACACCGTGTGCATTTCTTTTTCTTGCAATTTGCGTACTGTGTGGCTTGCAGCTATCTAATACATTTGGTTGGAATATTCCTTTAGTATCAATGTATTTATTTTTGTGTACTATGGTCCATAGTACTGTTCACATGTCATACACCAATTAACCTTCGGCATCTTCTCTGTCGAGGATATCTTGTTCCTTGATCAGAGGAAGCACCCTCTCACCGGTGCGATTTTTTCGTTTAACCGAATCTTCTATCCGCGGTTCGAGGAGCAAAAGCGGGACAAAACGGCGTCCCACAAGCACGCTGGTGGGACAACGGGACCACGGCCGCAAAAGCGGGACCTGTCCCGCCTAAATCGGGACGTCTGGTCGCTTTATGGTAGTGGAACGTCCTCGAATTACTTGATCGGACATGCTCGCTCACAGGCCCTCCCAGAATCTCTTCATATCAATAAGTATATGGTCGTCACATGTTGGGGCACTTATTACCACAGTAGCTTTGAAAAGAGGTCTGAAATACTTGTGATACTTTTAAAGTGTTCCTCCCTAAGGCTGTTTTTAAGGCATCTCCTGGTTTGACTTTTACAACTGGGCTGCATAAGTCAAGGAGATAAAATATAAAAGATGCAAGCCGAAAAACGGCAATGTTTTTTAAAAATGTGAATGTTTTATGGTGTTTTATTATCTTTGAATCTTCATATTTTACGTATCAAGTTAAGGACAGTTTATGATCGAAAATTAGTCGAATACACACTTTGAGCTCCTTGTGATCCAGAAAGGCATATATTTGAGCCATTTTCTTAAAATGGGGACGTCGCCTGCCGTATCACATTTACTTTGAGAAGTAGGCCAAGCTGTCTTCTCCCCATCGGATTCTTCTGTAGCTTCAATTTATCACAGAAAATTGGTGACAAATTTTTCTTTTTCTGCCGCGAAAGAGTTGCTACACATCTACAGTAATTGAACACATTTTTCTCTTTCTGCAATCTTTTGCCATCTTCACGGTTTGTGCAAAAGAATATTTTTGCTTAACATTTTCCTATCCCAACTAAATTTGGCATGCATGTGCTTTAGGATGTGTAGAATGCAGCTATCTAGGTTTTGTTTGAATGTATAGTTTTCATGTTCATGAAAAATAACCTTTTGTTGTCCCTTTGAAAATGGTGTACTTGCCATTTTCCATTATTTTATTTAAAATATATATTGCACACATTATTTTTATTTATTGCTTTCGGCAGTTTGAAAGGAGCGAATTGGCTATTTTTTAGTAGAATCTTTAAGTATGCCGCCATGCCCCACATGTTGCTCCAGAGCATGGCTTTTTCTGCATGTGCATTGCATCCAGAACTTAAAAGCAAGCTAAAACTAACACCAGATTTATAAAAAAAGTCTGCACACTATAAACTAAAAGTTTCCTTCAGTTATCGTAAATAATAAAAATGTGTGTTTTCCCCTGGCACATGTCCCCTTAATCCTTCCCCCAAAGCAAGGAAGGGTTTGTTCTATTTTTGGCATGCTCGATGGGGCAACTACATGCATCCACAGTTGTTTTATTTGCGTCTTGCACGAGAACACGGCGGCATTAAGCTGCACAACCACCTTCATGCAGTGGGTTGTGCACTATGTTAATAATATTTATGACTGCAATGGTCTTGCTTTGCTGTGCTTTGCCACTGTTGAGATTATAATGACAACTTCTGTGTCCTAGCCCGTGTCTTGACAAATAGCCTTGCGCAGTCGCTCCGACTAGTGTCCCTACTCTCTCCGATCTGGCAGCTTCTTCAGCATGTCAAAACACAAACTATGAAGTAACCCCTACCACCATCAAACCCCATAACCAATGGGGCCGGTGGACTGACCCCTTTTGTACGAGGAGTTAACTGTTAGGAAGATGAAGTGAAGCTCAGGTGAAAGGAACCTTTGCATCTCGTGTTTGAAGCGCTGCTTCAGTCTGGCAGACACCATCAATTCATACTCAGCCTCACAGGTTTGTCCATAATCAGTGGCGTACCAACTTGTTTTTGAGTGGGGGGGCAAACCAGACCCTCTCCCCCCCCCCCCCCCCCCCAAATCGAAAATTCGGCGCAACTTTTGTCCAACTTTTCTAAAGATTTGGCAATGATTCGGCAAAATTACAACGTTACCAGACTTAACATTGATATTTTGTTTTTTCTCACGAAAAAAATTTTGCTTCTTCTTCTTAAAATAAATACAACTTGTAGTGCCTATTGAAAGAGTTATGACTAAATAAGGTGATATCCTAGAAGATGTATCGATGTCGCTTCTGTGTGTTTACTTGTAATTTTGGTGTATGCTTCCAGAAAGTGGCGTGACAACGAGGTTGGGTAGTAGCCGGCACAGTCACGAATCACACTACGAGAGCTTTGATTTTGAGGCTTCATCAGCGCACGCCTGCAAGTGTGTTTACATTGTTAAAATAAAGGCAATCACTGCGTTCTTACTTTCTCTGGTAGTCGCCGTTTCGTGCGCGAAAACGGATGCAACGGTTGCTGAGCCTTCACCAGAAGAGATAACAGTATTGTAAATATGCATGTTTTTCGATTTGAGTCGCTTGACGTCAGCTTTGCATGAAAGTGCGCGTTCCATATTCGCAACGTGCCGTTTTTAACCTCTAAAATTCCGGTTTTTGGTGTTCGGACACACACGGACGTTTAGGAAGATGGGGAGAGTTAGGAATGGTCGGATGTGCAACGTCGACCATGATAGTTCTGTGTTTAACGAATATTTTTCATCAGCTCCAGTTAAAAATAACCATTGACTCCAATTAGGATATTCAATTGGAACCAATTGGAGTCAATGGAATTCAATTGGTTCTGGGTCATCCAACTGGTCATTCTAATTAGTTTCAATGTTTCCAATTGGTTACACCAATTAGGACCAACAAAATTCAATTGGCACTGGGCCACCTAATTGGTCACTCTAATTGGATTCAATGTTTCCAACTGGTTACCCCAATTAGTACCAACGAAATTCAATTGGCACTCAGCCACCTAATTGGTCACTCTAATTGGATTCAATGTTTCCAACTGGTTATCCCAATTGGGATCAATAAAATTCAGTTGGCACTGGGCCACCTAATTGGTCACTCAATTGGATTCAATGTTTCCAACTGGTTATTCCAATTAGGATCAATAAAATTCAGTTGGCACTGGGTCACCTAATTGGTCACTCTAATTGGATTCAATGTTACCAACTTTATGTTTTCAATGTTTCCAATTGAATTTTATTGATCTCCGATTGGGATCAATAAAATTCAATTGGCACTGGGTCACCTAATTGGTCAAACCAGTTAGACAGAACTTGCCATTATCTCTTTATCCTCACCACAAAGTTTCCAAAGATCGCAATTTCTTTTTTTTTTTTTTTTGTTTTTCAGTATTGCGTTGCAATAAATTTTTTCAACATTGCAATTTGAAAGGGAAAAAAATTTGTACGCTATTTAATAAAAAAAAAAAAAAAAACGGAAAAAAAGAAGAAAAACAAATCTGTTGCTAGAATTAGTCGGAATTGCCGGCAGCGTCGGTGTACACTGGGCGGCAAAGATGGCGGCGCGAGGACGGTGGAAGCATGGAGCACATGGCGACGATGGCGTGCACAGCATTCGTAGCATGGTTCTGGCAATGATTCAAGAAAGTTCTTTTGTGTTTTACTGCTGCAGAGTGCTCAATGGTGCGGTGATAATTACTTCATTTGACCTGCCAGCTTGTTAGAGCGCGAAGGATTGGCAACAAACGTTTATGGGAACCAAGGTAAGAAATTTTCTTTGTCCTTGCTGCACTGCAGTTTGGGGATTTCGGATTGTTAGATCTGCTGAGACACTCGTTGCTTGATCTTAGTGAACGATACGAGCGTGAATGTATAGCTTTAGAGAATAACATTTTCCGGGCAGCTAATCAGTTCGGAAGTTGTGGGGTATCTGCGAGGAAATTTAAGTGCGTTTTAAGCATCTCAAAACTAAGCTATGAATTGCTGAAAACACTGACTGGGCACAGTTTCAAAAATTGAAGCTTTGGGATTCAAAATGAAGCAATTTTGGGGAAATTTTTGATGAGTGCGAAGTGGGGTGGGGGGGTCGGTCGGTCGGTGATGTCGGGTCATTACCTCCGGAAGTTGATGACTTCTTAATAAAATACTTAATAAAATAGCAGTAGGTGCCGAAAATTTTGCATCTCATCCGGCGGACCATTTGCAGCTATGTTTCAAAATTTACTCTGTCTCCCCCCCCCCCCCCCCCCCCTCCCCCTACTCGGGGTAAATTCAAAAACCTACCCGCGTCCAGCGTTGCCTCTGATCCATTCGAGTAAGATTTGGAACACAGCCTGCAATGCATGATTTCTTTTCGAGATACGAAAGACACTTATTTTTTTCACGTACCCATTTACACTTAAAGCATTTTTCAAGTGCACTGGCCAGCTTTACAGAGATGCCTTTGATTTGACTGTTTTTTCTCTTTATAGCAGAGAATGTCTCACAGGCTCATAGGATGCAAATGCAAATTTAGCCCAGTCTCGGCAAAAGCTTCATCTCCTAATTTTGACCAGTGTTTCAGTCACCCAGGGATGTTTGCCTTTTAATGCAAGGCCTGCAGGTTTATACCACTGCAACTAATTTCTTTGCAGCGAAAACAAAATGTTTAGTTTGTTTCTACGCTTGATTTAAACATTCATAGTCTCATAAGGTCATTTAATGCATATTTATCCTTTATTTTAGGGAAGCTGCAGCTGCTATCCTGGAAGAAAACGACGATGCCTGGAAGCAAGAAACCATTTCTAATAAGTTAAATAAAGACTGTCGTGATTATCTACCTTTAGATCTAGTTGCAACTTTTTCTAGTTTGGAATATCCAAACACTAACAGTTGTCCCAATTCGTATCTGTCAATATGATTTGAACAGTTGGACCAATAGGTTTTTTCCTATTGGGAGTCCGAAAACAGAAAAAGGTTTTTCCAATTGGTTGCATCCTATTGACAATGCCGAACTGGTTCGAATTGGTGATGTTCAATTAGATTTCGACAATTGGAACCAATCAACTTTTTCTAACTAGGAGTCCGAAATCACAGATAGGATTCCCCATTGGTTCTAATTGTCGATAACTAATTAGAACCAATTGACTTTTTCTAACTAGGAGTCCGAAATCACAGATAGGATTCCCCATTGGTTCTAATTGTCGACAACTAATTGGAACCAATTGACTTTTTCTAACTAGGAGTCCGAAATCACAGATAGGATTCCCCATTGGTTCTAATTGTCAATAACTAATTGAACCCAATGGTTATTTTTAACTGGGAGTGTTTACTAACGAGTGCTTGGACTCCGTCCCCACTCTCCCTGAAGAGCTTTACGAGCGCATGCATCATATTAACGTTAACTCCGCCGGTATTATAACATTGATTGATAAACTAAAACTTACTTCGTCCGCTGGAACCGATAACATCAACTCTAAAATTTAAAAGAAACACCAGTGTTATTTCGAGTGAGTATTTAAAACTTATCTTTATTCAGTCCTTATCTCAAAGGTGCCTTCCATCTGACCAAAAGGTGGGAAGGGTAATTCCCAGTCTTTAAACAGGGCAGCCGCTCTTCCGCATCTAATTATCGCCCTAATTCATTGACTTCAATTTCTTGCAAACTACTTGAGCATATCCTCTACTCCAATATCATGAGGCACCTATCATCCCATTTCTTTTCTTTAAACAGCAGCCCGGTTTTCAAAAAGGTACAGTACTTTCCTGCGAAACACAACTCTGCGACTTCATCCATGACTTGCACACTAACCGTGAACCTTAAAATAAAAAAACTGACGCAGTTTTTTTTTTTTTTTTTTTTTCAAAGCGTTTGGTTGTGTTTTTTATCAACGCCTTCTTTCTAAGCTATCATCTTTTTGCCTCGACCAAATAACCGTTTGCATAGATTCGTGACTTTCTTTTTTCCCGTGTACAGGTCACGTCCATGATGATCATGAATCTTCCTTAATAAATGTATCTCCTGGTGTTCCCCTGGGGTTCGTACTTGGGCCCCTACTCTTTTTAATATTTATTAATGACATCCCCATTGGGATTTCTTCAAAAAACCGCTTTTTCGCCGACGACTGCGTCATCCATAACAAAGTAACTTGTGTGCAAAATAATAACCAGCTTCAGGAAGATCTAGAGAAAATTAACAATTGGTGCAAAGAGTGGATTATGTCATTAAACAAGTATAAACGCAAACTAATCCACTTCACCAAGAAAAAAAACAAACACTGTCATTTAATTACTTCTTGTACTCCGATCTGATTGAGACCGCTACTGTGTATAAATACCTTGGTGTAAGACTAACATCTGACCTCCCCTAAAATAACCACATTGAAGTCATTACTGCCGATTCATCTGGAACTCTTGGACTAAGCAGACGTAACTTAAAAAGGGCTCCACCCTTTGTTCGTAAGCTAACCTTGGACACGTACGTCAGACCAAAAATAGAATATGCTTCAACCATCTGGACTACCCATCGACTGTACCTCATCAATACCCTGTAGAGGCAGTTCAGAACAGAGCTGCTCGCTTCATTTCATCCACTTATGACTTTTTTTTTTTCAGTGTCTCAGCGCTAAAAACTGAACTAACCATGTCCTCTTTGCAGCTTCGCAGAAAAGTCTCTCAGCTGTGCTTTATTCACAAAATCTACTACCACATTCCCGACCTCAAAACCACTTTGTTATTACCCCCCGACCGAACATCTTCTCGCCTCAACAACGTCTGCACCATCAAGCACATTTCTGACTCTACTAACGCTTTAAAATTGGTCATTCCTTTCTCAAGCCATCAGCCACTGGAACAGTCCCCCATCCTCCATTGTCACCATCTTGGACCCTGCTGATTTCTCCTCTGCAGTAAAACTACACCTTTCTTGGTCCATGTGATGGTGTGCGGGGCTAGGCAGATAGGTGAAAACCCTTACGCAGAGCGCCTGCCGGGCCAGACTTGTACGTAGTTCAACTACTTTACTCAAGTTACTGTAGTTTAACTACTTTTCTGGGTAGTTTAGTAGCTTTTAATTACATTTATATTCTAGTAATTCGTAGTTTACTTTAACTACTTTTCCGAGTGACTTCCACTCAAATTACAAATTACTTTCTAATTTTAGTGGTTGTTTTGCCTATCAACACAGAAAAGATGTCGGAAGGTCAGCTGATATTTGCAGAGGGGGAAGCATGCGGAGTAGAAAAGGGGGGGATGGGAAAGAAGAAAGTGATTTAGATAGTCCAAAAAACCCCACAATTTTAACGAGCCCCCCCACTGCAACAACACTGCTACGAGGCGCGGGGAGCGAACAGACACGACGCAAGAGAGGTCGAGTAACTGTGGGATTAGCTCCGAATAGTGGCGTTTCTTTGTATTCCGAAGCTCAAGGAGACTTGACGCATTTGAAGAAAGGGCTTGTCCCCGCTTCTCTCCAATGTAGGAATTCTTGCCCACTACAGGAGGTGCACACACTGCTCCTTTTACGGTGCAGGCGATAGAACCCCTAACAACGACGCTCACGCAGGATGGGCTGCTCGTGTATCACTCGAAGCGCGTTAACCCACCCCCGCGCCTGCGTTTGCGCCGCTTCGCGGTGACGGTGTGCGGCTGCTAATTACAAATCTATTAACCCACCTAGCCCCCCCACCCCCCGTACACGCCGCTTTGCGGCGTCCGGTCGGCAACCCAAGCCCCGCTGCCCCCCATGCACTTCCGTAAATAGAGTCGATACGATTTAGTTTAGCGATGTTTCGTCAACAACATTCGTTTTTTTAGTGTTAATGGTAAAAAA
This sequence comes from Ixodes scapularis, assembly GCF_016920785.2. NCBI lineage: Eukaryota > Metazoa > Arthropoda > Arachnida > Ixodida > Ixodidae > Ixodes > Ixodes scapularis. The sequence continues at coordinate 208,303,847 of NW_024609846.1, read as the reverse complement.
GAAATGTAAATATCGCCAAATGCCTCGACAAAACAAAATGTTCGAGAAAAAAAATAAAAAGAAGTAAGCCGGCCCACACCATAAATAGAACCCGGGTCTGACACGTATGAGGCAGACATCTCACCACTAAGTTACGCTACCTCTTCGGAAACTCGCATTGCATCCGCTGCCTATGTTGACGGCGGCAGCGCCTATCTCCAAGCAAGCAAGCAAAACTTTATTTTGTGTAAGGGCCTACGTCCTGGTCTGGACGGCCCGTCCGGCCCATGTCTCGCGGATGGATTCCGTTAGGTTACCGTGTAGCCTTGTTCGTGGGGCAAGGCTCCACAAACCAGCCAATCCGGCGTGCGTGAGCACCGTTGCTAGGGTTTGTATCGCCTGCGCGTTAAAAATATGCCCGCGCGGGTCGGGGGGCAGTGCCCTTGGTATTCCTTGGGCGCCGCCGGCCTGTGTCTGCTCTGCCCAGTGGCGGCCGTTTCAGGGGGGGCAAAACGCATGCCTTGCCCCCCCACTCTGAGAACTGGGGGGGCAAGTGCCCCCCTTGCCCCCCCGGTTGGTACGCCCATGTCCATAATGTTAGGATGATGCTGTTGGCAGCAGAGAGGACAAGCTGATAGAACACACAAAGGATTTACGACGGCTGGGCCAGCACATGGGGCCTGGGGCAAGACAATTGTGCGTGCCACTGTCCTGTCATCTTCACCTTCCTAACGATATAATATCTCTTTATTGCTTTTATAAAATCTTTTGCATCTCTGAGTGCTTTCTAGCACATGTTTTTCATTTCGTTTTTGTTGCAGTCTCATAAATTGTGGATGAAATGCTTTTCCATTCCAGGATGCCCCTCGGCACAGCTACTATGCTGTCTTTGATGGCCACGCCGGCTTGGAGGCTGCCAACTACGCCACAGCACACCTGCACCGCAATATTGTGGTGCAGCCGGACTTCCTGAGTGATCCAGTCCACGCCATCCAAGAGGGATTTGCTGCGACTGATCGCAACTTCCTCCAGAGGTCCTCAAAGGAGGTGATTCAGTGCACACTACTTACTCGCTGCTGTCAGAATCGATACATCTGTTAAACAAAGGAATCTCAGTTAACCCAGTAGATTCCTGCTAATGGTAATTAGTAAATAATTTGAAAGTTCTAGAACCCATTTAGAAATCACTGCAGAAACCCCCAAGTTCAATGTATATCTGTGTCCAAGGTTATTTCAGAAATGTAGAGGAACACCGAACCTGTGGTAAAAATAGACCCTTGAAAAGCACCCCCAAATTTTGAGAAAATAAACCTCGAAAGTGCAGAACCCTATTAGAGGAAAGGGGCGAGCCGGCTGCGTCGCGGCGGTTGCCTATTGTTTGCCACCATTTGGTGGTAGCGAGCCCAGAATCATTGGGAAGCAATGGTGACGAACAGCACAGCGGACAGTGTTTGTCGGGATTACGACGGAGTTAAGGCAGTCACGAATCCGGAAACCTTCATCCTTGGTGCCAATATGACAAAAAGGAAAACTCCTTCACGAATCTGGCCACGTGTACAACATGAGGGGGTCCGTTTCGATGGACAAGTGGATGTTGTGGCGCGCTGTACCCCGCAGATGAAATTGAGCGTGCCCGCAAGAAACGTCGGACATCTAGTGTCGCGTACAAGTTTTTTTTGTTGGCATTGAGTGGACAGCACTAATGATCCAAGTTTATTTATTGCTTTCTGAATCAGCTTAACAACAACCAGGTGATTGTTTTCATGCTGTTCCGCAATTTGCAGCACTATACCTGTAGGCTGACGGAAGGATTGACTGGTTGTAGCTTGGGTGGGCGACCTTATCCCGCTTATTGTTCCCGGTGAAGTGTTTGCTGCCTATTTTAGTTTCCTGTAGGAGTCGATGTTCCATCGGCGCTAGAAAACGTTATTTGCATTATTCGTCAGCAGCTTAAAGCAGAAAGCAAAATTTCAAAGTGAGAAAGTCCGCTTACTTGCATTGATGCACAAGTCATACCTAGGTTGCGCGGCGCTCTGCCTCGTACAACTTTGAAGGGAAGCCGTAAAACATTGTGTGCCATGCGCATTCTTCTACGTACTATTGTAGCCGACCACGCAGCAATTGCAGTGATGTGATTGCTGCGCCACTCCAAGGGACTAACCCTGCTACATCCTGCTACATTTTGCCGAGATAAGGGTAATCTGCGCCAAGCCTGCGCCAAAGGACCAATTTTGTTCGCTTTTTGAAACCAAAACTAAACTGAGTACCATAATTGAGCATCCGTGAGTTAGGTGGCGCAAGCGGCCGCCCGACACCAGAGCCGTATATTGGGGGAGTTCGGCCAGTGGGTGTGGCGACGAAGGCGCCGCAGAGGAGAAAAGTAAATGAAAGGGAGGAGAGTGCCGAAGGAGCGAGAGAGAAAGGAGGGAGCAGAGAAGAGGCGACCGCCATTTTTTTGCAACGCTGTAGGAGACTGGTCGGAGAAAAACACTGCTGAGGCTACGCGTCGTCTGCTACGGGCCGACTTCTTTTTCGCCTGAATAAAAGTTTGTGGCCATACGCCGAAAAATCTTCATTTATTAGCTTTTTAAGCCACCGAGGAATAACAGTGTCGTTTTCTTGCCGGAGCCAGCGATATAAAAGGAAATAATAGAGATTTAGATGCCGATCCCACGCATTCCGCCGGGAGAATGAACGAAAATGGCGGCCCTCCCCACTCAGCTGGGAGCAGCCAGGAGTTCACGCGCACGCGCTCATGCCTCTCGCTCTGCGCCGCGTGCTGATTAGCTCACTTGGAAGGAGAGCGTTACGGCAACAAGATCATAGACTGACCAAACTCTCCCCATATACGGCTCTGCCCGACACAAAGTACCCTGCATCAATGGTCCATTCGGTCTTGCATGGTTTTTCCCACCGTCTCTCGTTTCGTGCTCTCGTCGTCTCGTAAGTCTGGTCTTGCGTCTTTTTAAAACGTTTTTGGCGATAGACGTGGGCATATGTGGATGCTCCGACAGTAGCGTACCGGGTACCAGGCCAGGTATGCCATCATACTGTGAAACGAAACCGCGTTTTTGCTCGGTGGGAGTTACTTTCTGAGCTGAAGCACTCTCTCCCGAAAACAATGGTTGTTGGAAAACTATATTTGGTCTCTGCCTGCCAGTCACCGTGGTCGCGCAACGTCGGGCGTTGCTGTCCCCATGTCACTGCAGATGTTGCGCTTTCTAAACTAAAATGTAAGGACTGCCGCATGTTCATCAACATTCCTGTTTTTTTTTCAATCATACGCTACCACAAGAATCCCTCTTTAACTCAGTTTGCTGTGTCGAAGTATTGATTACCTAGGTTTCTCTCGGTAAGTTTTTTTTTCGAGAGGGACCCTCGGACATGAAAAATCTCACGCGGAAGAAAGTGGGTAAAGAGAAGTCGGCTAAAACAAAGACGGCAATGTATGCCCGCTGAACCCGCACAGCGCGCTTGTTAGTCTCGAGTTCAGTCATTGCACGAAGCGCCCCAAGAACTTTTTGACCCTGGCTCGCGATGTCTTGCAGCAATGCGCTCGGGTTTTGTTTTTGTGTGTGTTTAGCATGTACCTTGTTTGCCCGCCTTGCAAGCAAGTGCCGCTGGACTTCTTTGTCATGTGCTGGACAGTTACATTTTACATACAGTTTTGGGAACCAGTTGGCAACGGAGCGGAGTAGCATGGGCTCGGTCAAACAGCCATCTCTGCTCACGCGACGAAGCACGTGCAACTGCAAGCCTGCCGAAGTTTCCCTCATGTGCATGCAAATAAGAGTGCACGTCAGAGGCACCAGCCGGGACGATGGCAATCAATTGTTTTATGTTTTGCTTACTTTTGACGAAAATCTGGCACGTCGGGAACCAGTGAAACGGCGTCAAGCGGTTTTTCGGAATCGCTCGGCAACACCTACAGCACTGTACACTTGTCGGATGTCTCAATGTCTCTTTGATGACATTGAAAGTTGACATTCATTACTAGCCGAAGGCAAAGCGAGGCTGGGAGCAGCCTTTCAGAAAGTTCCGAAAAGCGAAAAGAAAAGCACCCGCTAAGACTCGTAATGCACCTTTGTCTTGTGTGTAATTTCGCATTGCTCTGCAGTAGTTAAGTGTTTCATCATCGGAGACTGCTTCCATTTATTATATAACTAGTCAACCTACTGCTGTGATATTTACTACTAAGCTGATCATTTTCTAATAAATTTGAATATTTCAGTTTGGTTCTTGTTTATCTATAGCGAGTACATATATACCGAATGTATAATTTAACTGAAGCACTGCAAAATGTATTGTGTCATTGGCATTTCAGTTACATGTTGAGATTCCCAGGTGGTCTAGCTTGACCGTAATTTGTTTATTGTGGCGAGCAAAGTGCCCTTCGTTTGTCCAGCACTTAAAAACAAATATTTTTATTTTTCTAAGAATATCTGCTCCAAAAGCCACTTTTGCTGCTCCGAAACACTGTTTTGGCTGCTCCAAAAGCCACTTTTACTGCTCCAAAACACTGTTTTGGCTGCTCCAAAGGCCACTTTTGCTCCTCCAGAACACTGTTTTGGCTGCTCCGAAAGGTGCTCCAAAACGAGTTAGGCCAATCACATCACTGCAATTGTGACCTTTTTGGTGCAGAAGAGCCATCTCAAACTACGGCGCTAACCCGCCACTGCTGCTACAACTCGCAACCAATGCAATGACTGCAGAAGCTTCCTGATGAAACCGACAGTTTGCTGCTAGGGGTGCCCTGGTCGGGGCTTGAATTATGTTCGCCTGGTTCCTATTACAGTCGCCGACCGATTTTTTGGACGCGGATAATTTGGATTTGTTGGATATTTCGGACCTAAAGGAGGAAGCATGACCTACCCGATAGAAATAGTGCATATTCATGGCCAATGCCCGGACAGCTTGAAGTCTCAAAGTTAAGTTGTTCGGACAAAATCATCGCGAGCGGTCAGATGGAAGCACCACCAAGAAACGGCCATTTTGGATTTTATGTTGGCTGCACGTGAATTGGCTTGGTTTGGCAGTGCTACTTGAGTACTGCTAAGTACTACCACTAGGTGATGCTGTACGGCTTTTTTTTTGTCTCTAGCTGTGCGTCATTATCATCATTATTGTTACCTTTTTGCTTTCTTCATTCACCTTTGCAGTGGTGGACTTGTGCCTCTCATGTCGATCTTGTGTCGGTGATTCGTGTCTTCGAACTACACTGGGCTTGGACGTCATTGCCCTGTCTGTTCTTTCGATGTCGCTAAGAAGCGCAGAAAGTACTCGACCATAATGCTGGAAAAGGCGGCAGCGATTTTCAAGCTAATGGAAAGTTGCCCAACGCAAACGGAGGCGTAACCTGAAACAAGGTGTGCAGCCGTAAACTGAAGCAAGGCACTATTTATGGCTTTTCCTAAGCCCGCTTAGACTTGATAAAGGAAAGTTTTTAAATCTAATTTTTCAGACTGTCCTGTTATTCAAACATTTGGTCCCTGTGAAGTCCGAAAAATCAGTCGGCTACTGTACCAGGTTGTCCGGTGTAAAGTCACATTTTTCCCCCAGTTTTCCATCGGTGCGTGTATAGGAAGGTGCAACTTTCTAAAAATTTGTGCCGATGGCCTGCTTTTCCGGCGGATTGTGGACAATCCGAAGCATGACAGCATATAGGTCCACGGATGCAGCAGCTCTGTACAGCTGCTAACCTCTGAGAAGAAATGCGCTTATGCAAAGGTGGAACTTCTATACCAATGTTTTCATGAAGACTGCATTGATGCCTCTTGTACAACATTGACTTGTAGACCAGAAAATATGGCAAGTTGGAGGTAAAAAAAACTGTTCATGTCCGCCTGCTTTGGCACAGTATGCTGCTGCAACAATCCTCTCGTGACCTTGAGACTGGCTCCGCAGGGCATGAAGAGCGGATGCACGGCGGTGTGCTGCCTGGTGCGGGAGCAGAGCCACCTCTACGTCGCCTGGCTGGGTGACTCTCAGGCGATGCTGGCACGCAGGGGCGTCGCGCTGCCACTTGTGAATCCCCACAAGCCCGAGAGAGAGGTGAGCCTTTCTCTTGACCGTCGTTTTTATCCACTGTTGATCCGTGATGCTGAGTTTTAGGACGGTGTACATAGAGAAACGGTATCGTCGCCGTGGGCCACTCCAAAACCCTGTTTGGGCTGTGCGTACATGCAGTGGCAATGACACTACTTTGCATCTGCAAAGCTTTTGGGTATGCTATCTTAAACCTCTTCTTGTTTGGAGGTGCTTGCAAGTGATCTGCATCGCTGGTCAGCAAATGGAAAGACTAAGCTTGACGCGAGCATTGAGTATACGTGTTGCAACACATAGGCATCCTACATTCTACCGATGTTGTGAGCAGTGGCGGACTTTTTGTTTATGCATGTAAATAGACTCTTGTCTTGCACGAAGAATGTATAGCTATGTTCACATAATGCACACCTTGACCATCTGTTGTGGAGGACACCGCTTATTGAAACATCAGTTTTGAGAGTTGCACCATGGGCAAGGACTTGCTGAACACTGCGATTACACTTGGAAACAAACGTTCAATAGCTGACATTAATTAATGTATGGAAATTAGCTGAAGTTTGTGGAGCATTCCATGGTTTTAAAGTTCTGTGCTCTACCAAATATTCATACTTGCGGCATCCAAATGGTTTGAATGCTACAATTTTTTTCCAGAATCTTTCGGTGCTTATAGTTACATACTGGTCTGCCTGTTTTTAAAACATAGATTTGCCTTCTAGCGTTATAGGGAGCACCGATCGTAGCAATTGTTAGAAGAAACCACGCTCGCTCAAATTCACAGCAAAGACTGATATCCTTGTCACTTTTTTGGGTCTCGTCTACCGACATAAAGAAAATTGAATTTTCAGGGAATTTCAAAGCGTCTGTGTCACGGTCCGGTGCGGAGCGAGAGGGGAAGCGCACTCGCCGCAGACCGCAACGGGGGTTTGGACGCCCACTATCTCACAGTACGTGGGCTCCAGGGACGGGGGGACAAAGACAAGGCACGTGACAGAGAACTAGAAACATTTAATAAGACTAGTTAGATGGTGACAAAAGGACAAGGATAATACAGACAGTCTCAATCAGGCAGAAGCATACAAGAGAAACTTTATAGCTATGGGCAAGACAGAGAATACACAAGAGGAATGGGAACGATACCACACTTTGGTGCAGTCCGGCACGATGAGACTCGCAGAGGCGTCTGTCGCTTGCAATGGATTCCCTCTCGACGTGGATGCGGTGCGCCAAAGGCGGTGGTCGTTGGCTTTAGTCGCTGTCGCGTCACGGATGGTCGATGCACTGGGGCAGTCCGGCAGAGGAAGGCCGCCCAGAGTAAGAACACAGACGTAGCTGACGTTCAGTGTCCAGACGGGTCTTCCCCTATACCGCGGTGCCCGAGGCTACGCCCGGAGCCGACAGGAAGAGCGGGCTGTGCTCTCGAACCTCCCAAGTCAACAGCCGCGCCGTTTCCCAGTTTCAACTGAATGGTGCTCTTTCCTTATAAAGTAAACAAAACACACCCGCTCCCCTACAATCGCAATACACTCGCACATACACAAAAATAAAATGACCGTCGCAGCGGTGAAGACACTCGTTGCCCCCAGCTCCAAACAAAGTCAATACCAAAACGCTCAACTGGGACATCTAGCAAACTCGTTTCCGAATTCCAAGACGGGCAAAAGCGTCCCTTGAACGGGAGTTGAAGAGTTTAAACATGTCAAGTTAGGGTCCTAGTCGGAACCGGCGAGGTGCAAACTAGCGCCAACCAGGGAGTGTCACACTACCCGTGGCGACCACGTGACCCCGCAGGCAGCCAACGGGGCACCCTTTACAATGCGAGTGGCCTGGCAGGACCAGGCCGGTTTTTGTGACAGTCTGGAAAAGTCTGGGAATTGTTGGGGAAATTGTTAGCAAATTGGTTAAGTCAAGGAAATTGACTGGCATGGGCGGCGCAGTGACATGCAGCGACTCGGGAGGGTGTGGCGTGTGGTGGAGTGGATGGCCTTTGTGCCAAGGGACTGTCGCCTGTGCCATCATTATGCAGCGTATATGCCACCACCCGGTTCATCGGATTCAACAGAAGCAGCTTGAACAACCCCTGCAACTCTGACCTCCACATTTTCTTATTTTGTAATGGTCGGAGAATTTAATTGAGCAAAAATATTTGGGGAAAACCTGGAAAAGTTGAGGAATTTAGGGAAGCCATTTCGTGTGACAACCTGTACAGTCAACTCTCGGAAATTTGAAGCAGGGTCTTCATTCTAGCTTAGGTTAGTTGGATGGTTCTGGCGCTCTGTGGGAAAAAAATGTGCAGTAATTCCAAGCTGCTCCTCTAAGTCTGGTCAATTAAAAAACTTTATTTTTTGTTTTGTACTCCAGGTTTTGAGCAATTCTGAGAGCATGAAAAAAAAAACCTTTCACGATTATGCAGACTATGCCTAAAACTATTGCTTCATATACTGTTTGTGTGGTCAGGAAAAGGGTTAACAAGTGCAGCTCCTTTCATCCGCTTAGCACGCTCCCTTAGCACGCTCCCTTGGCACGTTCCCTTGGCACGTTCCCTTGGCACGTTCCCTTGGCACGTTCCCTTGGCACGTTCCCTTGGCACGCTCCCTTGGCACGCTCCCTTGGCACGCTCCCTTGGCACGCTCCCTTGGCACGCTCCCTTGGCACGGCACGCTCCCTTGGCACGCTGCCTTGGCACGCTGCCTTGGCATAGATGCGCATGCAAACTGCCATGGAGGATGCTCCCAGACAGATTAGTGTCCGGTGGGGCAGTTTGCATGCAAGTCTATGGGAAGGGGCTCCGCTAAGCAGACGGAGCCACTTCCTTCCACATGTCAAGCGTGGCAGCATGAGTGTGTTATGGTGCGATCGCGGGGCATTGTAGCTGTGGTCTCTGCACCATTCCTATGAAATCCATGAACAGTGTGGCCATGTGGAACGCACGGCCAACAAAGCTGTGGGCTTCAGAAATTGCGCAGCCCTCGCAGTGAGCTGATCAAATGCACCATGGTGTGGTCTCATTTTGGATAGTGAAATCTTGTGGGTGGTTACGCTTAATGACCGTTGTCACTTTCTGTGCTGAGTACCAATGAGGCTCACAGCCACTGCATTGGTCGTCACGGCGATGATGCCGTTAGATATGTTCATGTCTTGCAGGCATGCCTATCGTGACTCAGGGCTCCATATTGGGATTACTGAATAAACCCAATTTATGATCTGAGTGCCTATTTTTTTGTTAATTCAAAGTTATTTAATGCCTTTTTCTCTCCTTGTGTGTTTACATTATTGAGTCGACCTGTATGTCATTCATGTATTCATATCTGTATGAAAAAAATGTGGCTCCTTCTTTGTCGGGCATCATGCTTGAAAGGATCTGATCACGTCGACATGATGCACTACTTATTCTTTTCAGGATGAGCGGAAAAGGATAGAAGATCTTGGAGGCATGGTAGTCATGATGGGCATCTGGAGGGTCAATGGAAGCTTGGCTGTTTCTAGGGCCATTGGTATGCAAACCTCACAATTTGTCTTCTGCAGCATGTCAGCTTTTGAAGTGCATGCATCTTATTTGTTCTTTTTCAGTACATTCCTGGCAATACACTGGTAGTTTTGTTTGCACATTTTGCACATTCAACATACAGTCTGTTTCTTTGTATTTTGGATCAATTGGAATATTTTCATATTTTTATTAGTGTGAATCCAACAATTGGAAAACTGCCCATGTTTTGTAGAACAGATTCACATGTATTCGTTAATTCCTTAAAAGGGGAATTTAAGCTTGTTGCATAGACTGGTAATGTTTTGCTGCTTCCCAGGTGAAAATTTCCAACTGGTGGCTGTTGTGTAACCAGTGCCCGAAGCAACTTCCCTTCAAATCCTAAAAAGTTCTTCTAGATCACCATTTAATGCTATGGGACCAGGTGTTTGCCTGGTCATTGATTTGTTATCATTTTTTGTTGCAAATTATAATGGTGGTGGTCTGATGGCAGCGAGGGATGGGCAACGCCTCATCTCACGGTTGCCAACCATTGCTAGATTGTCTCTTCGCTGTCCTTGTTTGACTGACCGATCAGTTCCTAGGAGAAAGCCTAGACGTCTCTCATTTTGATACTTGCACAACAGAGAACAGAATTTCCGTGCAACTTCCAGGTGATGCAGAGCACAAGCCCTACGTCATCAGCGAGCCCGACGTGCTGTCTGTGGAACTGGACGGCAGCGAGGACTTCCTGGTCCTTGGCTGCGACGGCCTCTGGGACCAGCTAATGCCCCAGGACGTCGCGAACCGCGTCTACCAGGCAGTCCTCGATGACCCGGATGGCGCCCCTTACGTGTCCCACGCGCTGGTGCAGGGAGCACGCGACCTTGGCTCTGGCGACAACATTACTGCCATTGTGGTGTTCCTGCGCGACCCCCACACCTTCGACGCAGCTGCTCTCAGCCAGGCTGTGTCCTGCCCTGCCTTGGAAAAGACTGCCGTGAGCGAGCTGCCCACACCGCCCGTTGGGGACTCTGGAAACGTCTTTGACGATCCCTCGGACGATCTGGTACAGGTGGCAACGGGCGTGGTCCGCGAAACGATTGAGACCGCTCTGCACCGCGTCAACGACGATGCGGCTGCAGCACGCGACATCGTTGAACAGGTGCATCAGATGCACTCGGAGCAGGAGGTGGGCAAGTTCACAGATTTGCCGGAGCACTTCTACGGCGCTGCACCCGTGGAGAAAAGCGGCGATGATGATGTTGTGGGTCCTGCCAACGGCTTTCTTGGTAACACCGTTGATTCGCCAGGTGGCCGGAGGAACCCGTTTGAGGACGAAGGTTACGAGCATGACGTCGATGTAGCCAGTGATATGAACCACGTGGAAGAATCTCGTGCAGAACTCTATGCAAAATTGAATGTTGCCGAGAGTGGAAGTGGGTTTCCGGCAGAAGATCGGGAGCCCCACGCTGAATTTCAGATGCCAGATGGGCATAGTGTTGTGGAGGGGACCCTTAATGTCGATCAGTCTTCTGCAAGAGACGGTTCACCCGCAGCAATGCAGGAAGGGTTTTACGACGAAATGTTTCAGTTTAGTGCACCCAATCCCCTCCAGCACAATGCGGATGCACTGGCACACGTAGCCGAGAACTGTGCAAGTAATACCCTCGAGCAACCCACCAGCTTCCAGGAGCACGAGTACCCAGACAATAGTGCACCCGATCCTTTCCAGCACAATGTGGATGCACTGGCACACGTAGCCGAGAGCTGTGCAAGTAATACCCTTGAGCAACCCACCAGCTTCCAGGAGCATGAGTATCCTGACGAAGGGGTAGATGTCGGTCATGTGCCAGAAGAACTCCAAGAGCAAGTGTCTGCTCTGGCTGAACAGTTTACAGAGGGGGCATCTGATCAGCACGTTGTTCCAGCGGTGCCAGTGGATCTGTGTTCAGATGTTGACCAGAACATTGGTGCCATCCCTGAAGACCAACATGCTCAACATTCTTCATTATTTGAGACAAACTTTGGGCATGCCAAAGAGGCAGCAGAGCCCCAGACAGATTTCTTTGGCCAGCAGTTGTCACCAAAGACATTCAATGTCCTCCCAGAAGGAGACCAGGTTCAGTACGTCTCTCCAGAACACTTTAGCTATGTCACTGGTGAGAAAGAACTCTCCAGTAGTCCTAACTTGCACCAGCAGATGAGTGTTCTCTCCGACGATCTGGTGTCCATTGACTTGAATGCCTCTGCCACTCAGTCACTCTCTGATGCTGTGGCAGTGGACATTGCTGGACAGGTCGAGCAAGGAGCTGAAGCACCTTGCCAGGTGGAGCCCCAGGAGCCGCATCAGAATATTTTGACTGCAAGTATACCAGAGGCTGAAGAAGCACACCCCCATGCAGCTGGAGAGGTTTCTGAAAACCTTGGCATTGAAGATGCTGAAGACCTTTCTCCGGCTGGTTCAGCGGAGTCTGTGGTCGAAAAGGTGGCTGCTGAAGCCCAGCAAGAAAGTGCAGTTGTATTTTGTCAACTGAAGGAAACTCCAGTTTCCAATGAACAAAATTTGTTTGGTGAAAGCCAGTTAAATGAAACTCCAGTTTCTGAACAGAATTTGCTCGGTAAAATCCAGTTAAGGGAAAACATTGAGGAACCAGTGGACAATCAAACTGCAGCCTTTACTTCACAGCCTCCGCTTCATTTTGCAACAGAGCCGTGGGAGGGCAAAGAGTCTGCTGTGGATGACCCACACGACAATCTTGGAGATTTTGGAGCAAGTAACTTTTATGCAGACCGTCCGTCCACTCTTTCAGCTGTCCCCGAAGATCTTCACAACTTTTTGATGAGCCAGCAGCTTGCTCAGAGTATACTTGAAAGGAGTGAGGAAACTAAATCCCCCAAGAGTGAAGCTACCCAGCTGCCAGAGCCAACTGCCGATTCTCAAAAATCCACACATGTGGCTGATGCTCGGGCAACCGTCCAAGAACCTGCAGATTTTGATTCCTCATCTGTGCAAACTCCAGAACATGTATTGTCCAGCAAAAGACTGTCCCCTGAAGCCTCCATTCCCTCGGGTTTGGAATGCACAGTAGCTGTTGAGCAAAGTTCGGAAACTAAGCCAGAGACTATGCAAGTGTCGTTGGAGGAAGTGCAGCGTTCAAAAGATGATCAAAGCAGCCTCACTGAAAGCAGTAACGTGAAGCCTGTCTCTGAAGAACCCTCTGCGCCCGTAGACTTGGGCAAGATTCCAGAGAACATTCCCGAGGCAGATGGAGTAACCGAAGACTCTGATTCTGAAAAAGATGGCGGCTGGCGCTTTGTTAAGCCGGCCGAATCCGCCAAGAAGCCGACGGAGCAGGCTGAGGCGGCACCAAAGATGACTGAGGCGGCACTGAAGCAGGTTGAAGTGGCACCGAAGCAGGATGAGGTGTCATCGAAAAAGAGCGAGATGTCGTCAAAACCAAGCACCCTCGCAGCAGCAAAACGTAAATCATTGGCAGGAACACCCAAGACGGGCACCACACAACCACCAACCAAGAGGCCGTCGTCGGCTGCCAAGCCGCCGGCTGCATCAAAAAGTGCGAGCCCCAGTGCAACTGTGTCTATGGCTGCATCAAAGAGTGCGAGTCCCAGTACGGCCACGTCCACAGCAGGCAAGAAAGAGAGTACCGTACCCAGCAAGTTGCAACCATCGTTGGCCAAGGCAGCAACTGCAGGAACAACCACACTTGCTGCACCTCGAAAGCCACTTGTGCCATCCACAAGGCCTGCAGCTACGAAGGCTCCCCTCGCACCCAAAGCAAAGCCCGCGCCAATTTCGACACTGAGGGCAAAGCCCACAGCTCCACTTGCAACAAAAAGTGCAACTGCAGTGGCAGAGAAGAAAACAGCGGCACCAGCGCGACCTTCAGTGACCAAGACCGCTCCCAAGCCCTCTGCTGCCCCTGCATCTGCAGCAACCAGGGCCACCTCAAGTGCTGCTACGAGCCGGCCGACTGCAACAGCAAGAACTGGCACGACATCTAAAGCTACAAGCACCCTTACCAAGAAAACTGTGGACACGACGGCACCAAGAACTGCAGCAACGCGGCCTGCTGCAGCAGTACGAGACACTAAGCTAAGCAAGGAGGCAACGAACCAGCAGCTGTCTGGAGCCAAGAAGCCTCTTGGCACTGCACCGAGCAAGACTGCCACTACCAGGCCCACAACATCAACTCTTAGAAATGTTGCAGCCACGAAGGCCCCTGCTGCAAAAGTGCCTGCTCCGAAGACCTCGGCAGCAAGAGCTGTCCCCAAGCTTGGACCGGGAATCAAGAAGAGTGGTGCCGAAGAACTCGAGGCAAAGAACGACGGCAAGCAGAACGGTGTCCCAGAGGAGAAAGGGAGCCTGGAGCAGAATGACAAGGAACAGTCTACTTGCCCGGTGCCACCACTGAGCAACGGCCACCCCAGTGACTCCGGGGCCGGAGATGCCACGGCAATCAAGTCTAACCTCTTGGATCCCATGGACGTTTCTCCAGCTGAAATATAACTCTGCTCGAAATTCCCACCTAGTCATTCTGCTCTCTGCTAGCAAACAAGTATTCAGTTTCCTTTGGTACCTGCACAAACTATGGTCTTTCGGGGAACTTTCGGTCATGTTTCCACCACTGCTGCGACTCCTTCCTTTTTTTTATTCCGGTGCAGGTAACCAGTGTTTTTATGTAGTATTATGCCTGACCGCTAGCTGTGACGCACAAACGGTGGTCATGCTGTGCTGCCAACAAAGTGTAGCAGGGGTCGGTCCCCAAAACACAATGGATGCCCGGTGCAGGGAAAAGTGCTCTTCCAGGGTGGGTTCCCACCTTTGCCTGCTACGCGGCGTCGGCAGTGTGAAGTGACCGCCGTTTGTGTCCTTTTAAGGGACAACACTGCTTTTAGAGCTTTTTCTTTTCTTTTTTTTTTATATAACTTGCAGTTCAACTTGAATGAAATTTGCACATTTTATCCCTCCCAGGCCTTTACTCCCCCTTTGTGCACCATGGTCTGCAGTTTTGATAAGTGAACACCAAAGACTGCGAGATTTCCTCCGTCTGAATGCTGCTGAAGTTCATGCTTTGCTCTTCCAGAAGTGCTCTTTTTTACTTTTATCGTCTTACTTGTAGCTATACCACCACCACACTGGGCAGAGCGATCTGGGGATTTGTACTTTTTTATACGCAATACTGCAGCCCCTGGTATTATTTATTTGAAGTAAAGTGTCCTTAATGTTTTTTTCCCTTTTTGGATGTTCCCGGTCCCGTTTCGCTTGGGCTTACACAAAGCAACCTGCATTTGGGAGGTGGCAGACTCCGGCCTGTCTTTTGATAGTACTTTTTGGGGTTTCATGACTAACTGGATGCTTTCGAATATCCCGAGTCTGTGTCTATTTTTATGTAGCTTTTGAAATATGCTGCTGCATTGTTTTAGGGTTGCTGTTTTGATAATGCATATGTGCTCTCCCGGAATAAAATTTTTTATAAAGGGACTTTCGTTTTTGTCAGTGGTTTCATGGTAATTTATTTTGTTAATTTGCATGCCATATGGATACACTACAAGGTATGCAGCACTGCAAAGTTGCACTGAACAAACATGTAAACGGTTACTGAAGACGATATGGTAGACAAGAAAAGAACAGTACATAAATGTGAAAGAGCAGACTAGCAACTGTTTATTTTCAGTGTTTTTCTTCTTATCAGATACCAAAATTTTGAAAAACTAAGATTTGCCAGGTAATTCTTAGAGTTAGACTGGATGATCAATGTTATTGCAGGCAATTGTTGACACCGGTATTTTGGAAGACTCTAATGGTGGAGTTCTGGAAGAAAAATATGTATCGGAGATCTTGGAACTAAGTAGGTGAGCACAAATATGCATGCAGGTAGTTGCAAGCACCTGATAATCTTGTAGCTGTAGGATGTAGCTGCGAAGCTACGCTTGGAACTACCATCTTATGGTATATTCGGGTGGTCACTTTCGAGCACTCCAATCATTCGAGTCGTAGCTACCAGATCCCGGAGCGCCTCCGCATCGGAGCGAGAGAATCGGCGCGCCCAGCCGAACGCTCTTCAACTTTTCAGAGCGGCAAGCCGAGCGGATAGAGGGTGGCGTGCGCCACTACAGGACGGCGCGAGCCGCCCTCTAGCGGAGCTTTTGCTCTTTGGATTCAAAGGGTTGAGCAGTATTCAGTGATCCATCCATCCGTAAATCCTTGAAAAATGGCAACCGTCAACGCGGACGCTGATAAGGTCATCGCAAGTCAGCCGTGCCAAGCGGAAGTTCCTGCGAAACTATAAAAAAAAGACAACATTACAGCTTCAAAACTCTCGTAGTTTTGTACTTACCGCTTTGTTCCGAGTAGGTTCGCCCTATAAAAACATAGGCTTTGACCTTGGGCACCGTACAAGGCAACCTTGGTACAAGGCAACGTTGGTACAAGACAACGTTAGGTACAAGGTGCGTCAAACAACTCGGCAAACTTCGCTTCGCAAACACGGTCCTCGTCGTCGTAGTCCGAGCTGCTGGTGTTGTTGCTGTCTGCTAGCTTCGCCAGCAGCACTGGCGGTGCCACCACTAACATTAAACGTCTTCGTTTCAACGACATTTTACCTCAATTCGGGGAGCACAACACAACGGTGACGGCGTCGAGACTGACGGCTGTTTTTCGCAGCCCTCTTTTTGCGGAGTAGCTGCGTTCTCGCCGTCCGCTTCCGGCACAAAAGCAAAATGGCGGAATGGCTGGAGTCACGTGACCGGTCGGCAGCCAGATCTCTCGCGCGACGCGCGCTCCCACTTCCAAGGGGGCTAAGCTCGGCTCGGAGGGAGAGAGAGAGAGAGAGAAAATGAACGTCGTTCATGTCAAACACATTGGCGTGGTTTAAATACCTATGCCGACGGCAAAACACGAACGAAAACGCTGCCATTTTGGACGCTTCTCCCTGTTCTCGCGCCCAACTCGCCCAAACTCGCCTAGGTCGGAGCCGGCAAGCTTTTCCCATCCGCGGCGGCTTCTGCCACGTCACAATGACGTCACCGCATCTCGCCGCGAGTTCCGAATATGCAACTCTCCGACTGCCTCAAACCCTCCGTTTAACGTCACGATCTAGGGAGTGTCGGCGCGTGTCGTCATGCACGGCGCCGACCAATCGCGGCGGTCGGCGAGTTTGGCGGAGAACTCGCCTCGATCTCGCCGCGCCGAGCTTAGCCCGCTAAGCCGACCAATCGCGGCGGTCGGCGAGTTTGGCGGAGAACTCGCCTCGATCTCGCCGCGCCGAGCTTAGCCCGCTAAGCTCGGCGCGGCGAGATCGAGGCGAGTTCTCCGCCAAACTCGCCGACCGCCGCGATTGGTCGGCGCCGTGCATGACGACACGCGCCGACACTCCCTAGATCGTGACGTTAAACGGAGGGTTTGAGGCAGTCGGAGAGTTGCATATTCGGAACTCGCGGCGAGATGCGGTGACGTCATTGTGACGTGGCAGAAGCCGCCGCGGATGGGAAAAGCTTGCCGGCTCCGACCTAGGCGAGTTTGGGCGAGTTGGGCGCGAGAACAGGGAGAAGCGTCCAAAATGGCAGCGTTTTCGTTCGTGTTTTGCCGTCGGCATAGGTATTTAAACCACGCCAATGTGTTTGACATGAACGACGTTCATTTTCAACAACACTATCGCCTCTCGAAAGACGTGGTAAGGTGGCTGTGCGATGAACTGCGTGGCGAACCGGGCTTGAGGCGATGGAGCCGTGAATGAACCGTCGCCCCCGTCGTGAATCCTACATCCAAATTCTACAAAGTGAATCCTAGAAACAAATGTGTTTTTACGGCAATCTGCAACCAGGAACGCAATTTACCATTACCTACAGGCTTTTACAATTATTTTGAAGGGTTGCTGTGCTGCGTAGATGCAAGATAAACGCACTTGATAAAATTCAAACAAAAACAGATGATAGAAGAAAAGCAATATACATGAATGGCGCAGACTAATAACTGTGTAATTTCTTTCTCATCTTTCTTCTTCGACACCGTATTTTGACAAACAAATTGACCGTTAGTTGTTTATACAGCAGGAGAACATGCCAGAACATTGCGACATTGTCACCTACTGTAGATAAGCAATTTAGCCGGTGCAGTATGACTGCTAGCCTAGGGTCTTTAAATTAACAAATTAGTCGTTAGTTGTTTATACAGCAGGAGTTTAGTCTGCCAGAACATGGCGACATTGTTACCCACTGTAGATGAGCAATTTAGCCAGTGCGGTACAACCGCTAGCCTGGGGTCTTTAACGTGCACCACGTAGTAGTGATACACGACCGCATGCCGGTACGATGCTCATCGACATCGAAAAGGGCAGGGGTGGGGGTGAATCCACGATCCTGGGTTCTGCAGCGCGAGCTTTCACTCCACGTGCGCCCTATTCTAAAAAAAAAAAAAAAAAAAAAAAAAAGATATTGTGGTTGTGTGGGGGGAGAAAGATGAGAAAGAAATTACACAGTTGTTAGTCTGCTCCATTCCTGTATGTTGTTTTTCGTCTATACTTTGCTTTAGTTTACATCTTTATCAAGAGCGTTTTTCTTGCATCTACGTGGCGCAGCAAACCATCACAATGTCTAGTCAACTAGCCCACATCCAAGCAATGTTTGTATAATTAGCATCCCTGCTATTACCTATTCTTATTTGTCATTTACGATTTAAATAAAAAAAAATTGGGCTGTATGTATGTTGATACTGCCTAAAACTTGGTCTGCCTCAACGGGGAAGATTCTCCCAGCTGTAGATGAGAAATTTAGCCATGCAGTACCGTACAACCGCTAGCCTGGGGTCTTTAACGTCCATCCCACAGTAGTGTTACACGACTGCACGCCGGTACGATGCTCATCAACATTGAAACGGGCAGGGTTGGAGATTGAACCCAGCATCCTGGGTTCTGCAACGGACCTTTCGCTCGACGTGCTCCGAGCTTGTGTGCGCTAGCCCAGCCGGCCACCGATCCCCCGATTTAAATAAAATAAAAACCCTTCACTGCGGAGCGTAGGGAAAAATCGGAGCTACGCTGGGGAACTCGCCGCCGCCGGGGGTGTCGGAAATGTAAGAGGGGGAGTGGGAAACTCGCCGGGGCGGAGTCAAAAGAAGCTCCTCCCCTCCCTCGTGACGTGGCATCGGAGAGATTCCCGCCGGAGGCGAGCTTAGCCCCCGCTTAGCTTAGCAATCACGGCGAGTTCTCCACCGAACTCGCCGTGATTGGTCGGCGCCGTGCATGATGACACGCGCCGTCACTCCCTAGATCGTGACGTCAGAACGGAGGGTTTGAGGCGGTCGGAGAGTGGCATATTTGGAACTCACGGCGAGATGCTGTGACGTCATTCTGACGTGGCAAAAGCCGCCGCGGATAGGAAAAGCTTGCCGGCTCCGACCTAGGCGAGTTTGGGCGAGTTGGGCGCGAGATGAGGGAGGCGCGTACAAAATGGCAGCGTTTTTGTGCGTGTTTCGCCGTCGGTGTAGGTACTTAAGCCACGCCACTGTGTTTGACATAGACGACGTTGATTTTCAACAACACTATCGCCTCCCGAAATACGTGGTAAGGTGGCTGTGCGATGAACTGCGTGGCGAACTGGGCTTGAGGCGATGGAGCCGTGAATGAACCGGCGTCCCCGTCGTAAAACCTACAAATTCTACGAAGCGAATCCTAGAAACAAATGTGTTTTTACGGCAATCTGCAACCAGGAACGCAATTTATCATTACCTACAGGCTTTTACAATTATTGTGATGGTTTGCTGCGCTGCGTAGATGCAAGAGAAACGCACTTGATAAGATTTAAACTAAAAGAGGAGAGAAGAAAAGTAATCTACATGAATGGCGCAGACTAACAACTGTGTAATTTCTTTCTCATCTTTCTCCCTCCACAGCGTATTTTGACGAACAAATCGGTCGTTGTTTATACGGCAGAACATGCCAGAACATGGCGACATTGTTGCCTGTAAATAAGCGATTTAGCCAGTGCGGTACGACCGCTAGCCTGGGGTCTTTAACGTGCACCACGCAGTAGTGATACACGACGGCACGCCGGTGCGATGCCGTCGTGGGCAGGAGTGGGGATTGAACCCAGGCCCCTAGGTTCTGCAGCGCGAGCTTTCGCTCCACGTGCACCCTTTTCTGGAAAACATTGTGGCTGTGTGGCGACGGGGGGGGGGGGGGGGGGGGGAGGGGAGGGGAGGGAGGGGAGGGAGGAGGGAGGGGGGGGAGGGGAGGGGAGGGGAGGGAGGGAGAAAGATGAGAAAGAAATTACACAGTTGTTAGTCTGCGTCATTCCTGTATGTTGTTTTTCGCCTATTCTCTGCTTTAGTTTAAATCTTTATGAAGTGCGTTTTTCTTGCACCTACGCAGCGCAGCAAACCATCACAATGTCTAACCCCCTAGCCCATATCCAAGCAATATTTGTATAATTAGGATCCGTGTTGTTACCGATTCTTATGTCATTTACGATTTAAATTTAAAAAAAAAAAAATTGGGTTTTGTGTGTGTTTTTAGAGCCTAAAATTTGGTCTGCCTCAACGTGCGACTTGTCTCCCAGCTGTAGGTAAGAAATTTAGCCAGTGCAGTACAACCGCTAGCCTGGGGTCTTTGACGTGCACCTTGCAGTAGTGAGTGATACACGACCGTACGCCGGTGCGATGATCAAGATCCAAAGGGGCAGGGGTGAGGATTGAACCCAGGAGCGGAGTGTAGGGACAAATCGGAGCTACGCTGGGGAACTCACCGCCGCCGGGGGGGGGGGGGGGGGTCGGAAATGTAAGAGGAGGAGTGGGAAACTCGCCGGGGCGGAGTCAAAAGAAGCTCCTCCCCTCCCTCGTGATGTCGCATCGGAGAGATTCCCGCCGAAGGCGAGCTTAGCCCCCTTGGGGGGCTAAGCTCGCCTTCGGCGACATCCTTCGGCGGAATCTCTCCGAGTCAGAGCGCCTCAAACCGCTCCGATTCGGAGGCCGCCGAGAGTAGGAGCTTCGAGAGCGCTCCGAAAGAACCCCAGGCGAATATACTTGGAGCGCCTGGCATCGATCAGCCGAATGCACACCGGCTTTTCAGGGCGCTCCAAGAGGCCGAAAAACGACCAGCCGAATATACCATTAGATAAATCACGAGACAGGATCAAGCACAAAATCGTGGACGCTTTTCGCGTGGCTTTCGGAAGGCATGGCATGTGTGTCGGTAAGCTGGAAAGAAATAGAATTACTTAAAAAGGTCTAGCAGCACAACATGGCAAAAGTCAGGTCCAGGGTACCCTCAGCATAGACTCGCAAACTCCTGCCGGACAATGGAAAATACAATGGGGGCCGTTGTCCGAGAAGTTGCGCGCTGCCGCCGTTGGTTTGGGTGGGGGCGCCACCTTGGGGCAGAATAGAGCCTAGATTGGAGAGAGGGTCTGTGGAGAGCGTTCGCAGTTTATTGGTGGAGACCTTATCTGCCGATCGATCGCAATTTCGTCTGCAAATGTCTGCCTCTCCTTGTCATGTGAAAACGCCGTGCATGTGCAATTGCGACCAATCTTCGCAGGGGTTCTCCATTAAATTGCAAACGCCCCCCATGGTTTGACAGGGACCCCCTTCAATCGGCTTTCTATAGCCTCCCAACATAGGCAGTGCCATCTTGTGGTGCACACGGGCATTAGAAGAGGATTAAGAATCGGTAAACCCGCCGGCCTCGGGGAGTGCTTCTGACAGGCAGACGCAGATACACCATCGACATCAAATGTCAGCAGACTTCTGTCGTCCGGTTATTTCCAGGATTTATCGGGCGCAATTAGTCTTCCACAACTATGGCATTTCTTCGTTTACTAAGACACCGGTGTCTACGATTGCCCGCAGACAATTTACGCAATGCTTAAAATGTCTAAGGAGAAACGGTAACTCGAAGGTTGCATCTGTTGCACATGGTCACTGTTCGGCGCCGGCCTTGAGCGGTGTTTTCAGGCCTTGCCACTCGTCCGCCCTCCCCATCAGTCGGAGACCACCCAGTAGAGCTTGGCCAGGATGCAGGGACAGCGCCAGGCACCTCATGGGTGGCAGTGGGGAGGCACACGCAATTTTTGGGGAGACATGGGCTTTCAATTCGTTGAGAAGCGAAACTAGAAATACATCTTATTATAGTCAGAAATAGATTTAATATGATCAATGATATCCGTAAATCATAATCGCGCGTTTGTATTTTGAACGGATGGCTATATTTTTCACCCTGAGGGGCCCGATGGGGCGCGCGCTCAAAAATCAGCCATCGGAGAGCGCGATGCGTTTTGGGATATTGGGCGCATTCGTGACGTCACTTGTGCCAGACGGGAAAGGCTACGGCGTGGATGTTGTGGTTACGAGCGTTGCCACTTGGTGGCGCGTCGACGATTTACGACCTGTGACAAGGTGGCCGTTTGAGGCAAGAACGGGTGTTCTGCGAACCAGAACATACAGAGTGAAGTACCAGGAAATGGATACAGTGTGCACTGCTTGTGGAGAGGAGGACGAGACGGCTGAGCACTTGATACTCTACTGTAAAGGGCTTCACCCTATGCCTACCGAAGACAACATAGATTTAATAAAGTCATTGGGTTTTAGAGATAGCGAAGGGAGAGTGGATTTCAAGACTAGAGATTACCAAGCAAAGATTAAGTGAATGGTGGCAGAAAGCGAGAGAAAACTAGGTAGTTTCTTATCCACTGATGGCAAGGGGGTTTCATAGCCTCACTTTCTTTGCACTGCGGAGTGAATATAGATTTCACATTTAAATATTCTAAGCTTAAATGGTAAAACAAAATGGCTAGGTGGCGTAAGCTACCGCCCGATCCAAAGGGCTCAGCCGTATTCATCCATCCATCCATCCACCTGTGACAAGGTGGCCGTTTGAGATGTGCTAGGGCTGCACGCACGCTGCGCCACGGAAAGTCGGCAACCACGGCACCACTGACAAAACCAGCTCTGAGGCCGGTTCTCAAAGCGAACTCACGACGAAAAAAGTGCGTACGACAAATTTGAGAGAAAACCCGTATTCTCGAAACGAAATTGTCGTAACTTTTGCGCAGGTTACGACAGAATCCTACACGCACTTTTTACGATCAAATCAACATGGCCGACAGCGTCGCTCACTTAGTTGGTAGCGACGACCAACGGACATTTATTTTTCTACGTGCTCTTCTTGTGCGTCCCGACTTTAACCAGCAAGAAAAAAGGAAGGAGTACTTTAAACAGACCACGACGATCAAGAACGCAGGATCCACAAACACCCGCGAAGAGCTACAACGGCCACGATTCTACCGACCAAGCGAAATCGGCAGAATATAGTAGGCCTAGCAGCAACACCGACTCGGCGCACCGTTGCTCCGGCGGTCCTTGGCCAAGACCGTCTGCCCATGACCGGCTGGCCTGCTGAATGGAATATGCCCGCGCGACCCTTTGGACCCTTCCCGGATGAATAGTTTGATTTCTGAACTAAATTTCAGAAGTCAATCTTTTCCCCTTGTCATCTCGATCTCCTTGTTTTTCGAGACAGCGGTGACGAGCGCTGTCGAAAAGGGACTCTCATTGATTCTATCTCCTTGTTTTGTGTGATATAGAGCTCAAATAAACGCCATACGGATTACCTTCGCAACACGGTATGTACAGAGCGCGACACTGTTAGCGCGAACAAGCGATCGCCGGTTTTTCCAGTTTTTCTCTTTGAAACCAAGGGATGTCATCCAAGTTATTTTTGCTAAGGAAAGAGCTAATTTAGTTCTGTAATGTAAGCGATAAAATTTCGTGCTCGCTAATACTGTTTAGAAGTAAAATGCGAAAATGCGCCGATCTCGTGTTCGCGCTAACAGTGTCGCGATGTGTACACTTTGTTATTAGTATGCCATTTTTATTCTGACACGACGCAGTTCGTGGGAGCTACGCGATGTCGGTCCAACCTTTCTTTGCTGAGTGTCATGTCAGTATCGAGTTGCAATCGTAAAAGATCGGTCCAGAAGCGCTTACCGAAACGCAGTCTAACAGAGCGAATCCAGCACTTCGATCAAACGCGCGTGTCCGCTCCGAGTGTGAACAGGTATTTGCGTGGCTCTTGCTGACACTCTCGTAGTTCAAACATATCTTTTTTAACGTCATCTCGCGACCCGCAACAACTAATACCGGCCGTGCCAGAAGCATGCTCGGGTCGTGTCGTGCAAAGAGCCGCTATGGATATGGATATGGTGGCTTAACCCTTTGTATCGGGCGATCACAGTTTTAAAAAACTGGATCT
Source organism: Ixodes scapularis (assembly GCF_016920785.2). Taxonomy (NCBI): domain Eukaryota; kingdom Metazoa; phylum Arthropoda; class Arachnida; order Ixodida; family Ixodidae; genus Ixodes; species Ixodes scapularis. Next base: position 208,280,096 of record NW_024609846.1, on the reverse strand, counting down.
AGCCAGAAAAAAAAAGAAAGAAAAAAAATAAAACAACCTAAATTTGATTGCCATTGCCCCCCACCCTCCTCACAGTTTTCCCCCACCAGTCCTCCAGTCTTCGCTTTGTGATTTCAACCACCCCGAGGCCGCCGACATCCCCCCGCTGACTGCGCTGGCCACCATGGTCTCGACTTCCCACTTCATTGATGCACGTCGTCTGCGTCGTCTGCCCCTGCCCTGTCGATGGTGTCGGTCCCAAGTCCAACCTTTTCAGACCCAGTGCAACCGCATAATCCACCAGATCTGGTGGCATCAGCGGTCTCGGCTCTCGGCACTCCATTATGATATGTTCAGCTGTCTCCTCCTGCTGGCCACATAGCTGGCATGTACCGTCCGTCCCCGGCGTGTACTTGGACCTCAGGTGGCGTGTCCTCAGCACTCCACTTCGTGCCTCGCACAGCAGCCCACTGCCCCTCGAGTTGTCGACGAAATCCACGCCCACAATGCTCTTCTTTTCCGCACCGTAGACGGCGAGGGACGGCCGCGCGCCTACCGCGGCGACCCATCTGGTCGTTTCTGTCTCCTTCACGCGTTCCCGCACCTGTTTCGCCGTCCCTGCAGATTCGATTTCGCACAGCAGCACGAGCTCAGTGTGGCCAACTACGCTTTGGCTTTCTTCGCCAAGGCTTTGCAAGCGCGTTCAGGCCTAGGCTAATTCTGCCGGCACGCCGTATTGCCGCAGAATGGCGCTGCTCCTATGACACAAGTGATGTCACGAGAACTTTCCCACCAGTGTTGCGGAATGGGCACCCCCATTCCACTCCCATTCCATTCCGGGGAATTAGAGTTTTCGATAATTCCATTCCTTTCAACTCCTAGGAATGGGGACACTGGGCCCATTCCCACTCCTTGAATGGCTGAATCGTTCCATTCCATTCCTCTAATTCCTAGACGTTAAAAGTGTCACTCGACAGCTGCATTATGTTGCAAGGTTGGGCAGAAATATTCAAAAATGTATTCGGAAATACAAATACTGGGATAGATGAAAATAGTTGCTAAGATACTGATACACGAGTCTCAAATATATCTGTAAAAATTATCGCGATACGTGTCGGAAATACATTCTCAAAAGAGGCAAAAATTCTTTGGAAATACAAATACAAGATTACATTTTAGGGAGGGCAGAAATATATCTACTGATAATGCAATACATTTTCTCAAATTTCCTTGAGACGCCAACTGAGATGAGGCTTTAAGTTTGAAGTAAAAGTTTTTTATTTTTTTTTTGGTCCCAAAATTACTTTTCCGCAGGCGTGGCACTTCGCCTTGAAGGTAGTGGTTCCGGACGAAGAGTCCTCAATGGGTTTAAAAAAACGTTCCATAAAGGACTGACTGCGGTCCCTTCCCTGGCATCCTGTCTGTCTGACCAGTGATGCGAAAAGACTTCGACCTGTAAATAAATTCCTTCGAAACATCACCACTTCCCTGTCCAATAAGGGCGCGCCCCTGTCAGCACTGATCACATGACGTCGCGTTGGGATGAACTAGTATTCTTGAATCTGTATGTGTTGCCTTGAACATGAAACTTTATCCACGCTGCTGTATGAAAGGACAATACGTGCTTTCGTTGTAGGCGACCTCGTTGAAGACCATGCAGGCAGTTGAATTTGGAATTTTCGAGAAAAGTGGACCACCTGAAGCATCCTGAAGCACACGTCTTATCTTGTGTTACGGTTGAAAAATCGATACGCTGGTGTTCCTGTTGTGACGGTTTTTCCTGCCGACTCTCCGCCTCCAACGCATGAATGGCAGTCTTCAAGTTTCGCCTAGCATCATTCAAACAGAGACCTCGTGGACTGCGACCTGAGATGGCCGGCACAGGTGCAGCGTGCTCGAGACGAGTCGCAGGAGTACGAAGTCAGGGTCGGAACAGCGAGGCCACGTCTGGCCTCCTTCCTGGGTATCGGATCACCAGAGCAGCGGGTCACGTTCACGTCGGCTGATGACATACCCTTGAGCCGTGCAATATCACAGGCGCAGACGCATTCGGATATGTATTGAATTTCACTGGCGAAAGTCGCCACCGCCCCCCCCCCCCCCCCCCCCCCTCTGTTCTTTGCTTTGACGCTTGTTTTTTGTATTGCATTTTGTTTTGCGTATAAGTCTGCTAGGGCCTTACGCGGATTCGCAGTATCCCGCTCATTTGATTTCTGAACAACTGACTCCCTGACTGGCTCGGTATAGCTGCACGTAAAAAATAAATAAATAAAATATAAAGAACCTGGCCCATTCCATTCCCATTCCATTCCGGGCAAAAGGCATTCAATTCAGTTCCCATTCCATTCCCCTCAACGTTGCCGCCATTCCATTCCCATTCCATTCCGGGGTCGCGAAAATGCGGAATGATTCCGGAATCATTCCAACTCCGGAGTGGCAACTCCGCAACACTGTTTCCCACCATCCACCAGATGTGAATTTGAAATCGTTTAATTAGGTTTAAAATTAGTTCTGTGTTTTACAGTGCGATATTGATATTTCCGAGGTTGTGCCTGTCCCTAGCCCATATTTATGCAGAAAGATCGGCGCTAAAATTTCGTTAGTAGGTCTTCCAGACGGTTTGGGAGAGGAAAGTTGGACTTCCAGATGGTTTGGGAGAAGGAAGTAATATCCTTCAGATGGTTTCAGAGAGTGAAGTTGGTCATCAAGCTGGTTGGGCGAGGGAGTTAATGTCCTCCAGATGGTTTGGGAGAGGGAAGTAATGTCTTTCATATGATTTAACTTGTGGGTTGGGAGGGGGAAGTTGGCCCTCCAGATGGCTTAGGAGAGGGAAGTTGAACCTCCAGACGGCTTGGGAAAGAGAAGTAATGTCCTTCTGATGGATGGGGCAGGAGAAGTAATGTATTAAAGGACACATGCAAAGGAAAAAAACATTTTTTTAAACGGCTTAGATGGAAAAAGGACGCCATAAAACGATTTTACAACGAAGAAAAAAATTTTTTAGAGCTATATTTACGGCGCAAAACGAATTTGTAGTTGGCGCCCGCGGGCACCGCGGAAAAGTGGTCTGTATTTATCACGTGACTGGTCTTTATTTATCACGTGGTGCTTGCGTTCTTTTGGAAGCTTCCTATGGCCTCTCAAAGTAACTTATTCATCTTTGTTTGAAGTATAACAAAAAACTAAGATGAATAAGTATCTTTTAAAGCCCAAAGGAAACTCCTGAAAAAGCGCAAGCAGACGTGATAGACCTGTGCGCCGGCCAGACGACGGCGGCGGCGCCCCGAAGCAGACGAACTTGTGCGGCGGCGGCGACGGCGGCGTGGAGAAACGCGTTGAAGCGGCGTTCGCAGAACGCTCAGCGTGCGGCGGCGACGCAGCGCGGCGGCGCGCGGGCCTACCACGTGACCAGCGGCGGCTCCCGCGAGCGCCAACTACAAATTCGTATAGCGCCGTAAATATAGCTCTAAAAATTTTTTTTCTTCGTTGTAAAATCGCTTTATGACATCCTTTTTCCATCTAAGCTGTTTAAAAAAAAATGTTTTTTTCCTTTGCATGTGTCCTTTAAGATGACATGGGAGAGGAACGTTGCTCCTCCAGATGGTCTGCAAGAGGGAAGTGATGTCCTCCAGATGGTTTGGAAGAAGGTAGTGTCCTCCAGATGGTTTGGAAGAGGGAAGTTGGTCCCCCAAATGGTTTGGGAGTGGGAAGTTGTTCTTCCAGTTTGTTTGGGAGTGGGAAGTTCGTCCTCCAGATGGTTTGGGAGAAGGAAGCTGGTCCTCCAGATGGTTTGGGAGAGGGAAGTTGGTCCTCCAAACAGTTTGGGAGACTGAAGTAATACCCTCCAGATGGTTTAGGAGAGGGAAGTTGGTCCTCCAGATGGTTTGGAAGAGAAAAGTAATGTCCTCCAGATGGTTCGGGAGAGGGAAGCAATGTTCCCCAGATAATTTGAAAGAGGGAAGTTCATCCTCCAGATGGTTTGGGAGAGTGAAGTTTTTCCTTCGGATATTTTGGGAGAGGTAATTCGGTCCTCCAGATGGTTTGGGAGACTGAAGTGATGTCATCCAGACGGTTTGGGAGACAAGTAATGTCCTGCAGATGGTTTGCGAGGGGGAAGTTTGTCCCAAATGGCTTGGGAGAGGAAAGTTATCTACTCCAGATGGTTTGGAAGAGGGAACTTGGTCTTCCAGGTGGTTTGAAAGAGGGAACAAATACTTCACGAGGGGGAATACAGGACACTCCTTGCGAATACAATGGCCACGGGGATGACAGGTTTTGCGCGCTTTGAATGGGTGGATGTGTCATGGCGTTGCGGTTTTCCCCTTTAGGATCGAATGGTGACTAGCGCCGTCTCTCGGTGCGGGATATTTTACTACCGGCCGAACTCTTTCGGTGTGTGCACGCTCTTCGGTCGCGGCGGCGTAGGTCGTCTGTTGAATTTAAAAACCAGCGGACACTTTATTGGGGACTCACTTAGAGGGCGCATATACGTAGGATGAGCTCTATGTCTACGTTGTGTTATATAAACCGCACGCATGTAGCTCCATCAGCGAGTATCGAAATTTGTACGGGCGGTTTTGAAAGATGTTCTAATAAGTATAGTTAGTCGTAATCGCACTTCAAAGGCAGTGCGGAGCAACTAATATTAAGGAACTATGTCGACACCAGAAGCACGTTTAGCAGGCACAGCAATGTATTGTCATATACTGTACCGCAAAGTATTTGCTGCTATGATTATCGCTAAGACGCCCGAGAAGGCACTTTGAGTAAACGACCCTTTTTTCGCGAGCTCGGTATGTCGAGAATTTTTCAAAGTGGTAGTTTCGGGGATGTCTGGCTGGCGCAAAATTCTCATATCACGAGTGTGGTTCCGTTTATTAGATCTGAGACGATTTAATCGTGTGATCCTTTTCTCGCTATTTTCAAAATGCGAGTAGGTGGTGCTTTGCAGCAGCCCAAGGCAACAGAAAAAAACATACTGTAAACGACGAAAATAAACCCTGGAGAAGGGGAACAAGAGGGACAAAGGACAAACATAAATCTCCAAACACAGCTAGGTGACTGATGAGCGGCTGAAAAAATCCGCCGCTCACCAGTCACCTAGCTGTGTTTGGAGATTTATGTTTGTCCTTTGTCCCTCTTGTTCCCCTTCTCCAGGGATTATTTTCGTCATTCTTGTCCAGCTCGCTTGCACCTTTGCATTATAATAATACTGTAAACGACTAAATTTTTGCGAGGACCTAATTTTCGCGAATTTCGCGAGTCGCCTACAATTCGCGAAAAATACGTCTCGCGAAAAATTCGGGCAATAATTGAACGCTACGGAAGCTTCCCTTGATTCGCGAAAATTAGAACCCGCGAGTAATTTCAAATTTTGAGCTTTGGCCCGATTCGCGAAAATTCGAGCCCGCGAAAATTAAGTCGTTTACAGTATTCAGAAAGTTGGGAATAATTTTTTATTACTTCGTGAATAGTCACCATTTTTCCTAATAGACCATGCTGGCCTTGGACAAAGTTGGTTTGGATTATTTTAGTATTTCTACAATTATAATTGAAGCTGCGAACTCAGATTCCACTCATAGATGTCATTCGACAATTTTTTTTTGTTGAAAACAATATTTATTGCACATTGAACACATACGTACAGCTTTGCATTCAACAAACACAGATCTCTGTTTAAACAGACAGTAACGCTTTCACAAATATATACACCTCAGCAGTTAACAAACACGGATCATATATGTTTTACACACACATTTTGAATAAGGTCAGCATGAGAAACGCGACGCCGAAGTTGTTTACTTACGTGATTTGATCTCGAGGGAACCGAAAGAATGACAGGTTTTTGCCCTGCAAGGTCCGGTTCTTCCAGCGGAGAACGGAACACACTGTCCCGCCTGCCATTTTCACGGATTCTGTACAGCGGCGAACGCGTCATATTAGGTGCACTACAAAAGGACACTGTAGCGTGTCATCCGTCGAGAAGGACGCTGGCATCAACATGCGGTGACACGTCGCGCAAAGCTGGCCGCTGATAGTCGTCGACTCGTCGCACCCGGCCTAGCCAACACGCCTAGCCCGGCGCCCGCGTGTTCGCCCGCCCGCGTTTGACATCGTCAGCGGCGCATATCCGTCACGTGTTCTGGCGGGAGGAGAAAATGTGAGAGGAGGGGAGAGAAAATAGGGAGAGGGACACACCCAAATTATCCCGCGCCACCAGGGGAGGAATCGGCGTGGCCATCGCTCCGTCTAATGCAAATGAGCGGAGTACCCTGTATTCCCCCTAGTAAAGTGTAGTATCTCGGGTTGTTCTAGACTTGGTCTGGAACGGTTGGTGAGAACACTAACATTTTATTTCGTTAACTGATTATTACTTGGCCAAATTTATAATAATGATGAAAGAGCGTTGTCGGCGTTTATTCAGGCCGCTGGTCCCGTCTCGCAGCTCACTCCGTCTCGTCTTCCTTTATTCCTCTGTCCGACTTCTTTTTAAACCCTCGTGCTGAGGGTTACCTCGCGATGGCGTGAACTGGTGGAATCGCGAGGCAATACGTCAGCCAGATGAGACGGCAGTATTGGCAGTGCTATGGGGTGATTGCCAAGATGTTGTCTAATGTGGTGCAATGGATGTTGCGCGGACTTATGTAAGCGTGCGGCAACATTCGTCGACGACGCAGCACTTGAGCCGGGTAAGGTAACATGACGCTCTCCGGGGCCGCTCGATCGAGTGGAGAAAAGTTCTCTCGGGAGCCGCTGGGTCGGTGCGTGCGTACGTGACCACAAAAGTATTTAAAGGGAAGTTGGTCCTTCAGATGGTTTGCGAGAGAAAAAAAGTGAAAGCCGTTTACAACTCCCTGTAACGCCGAATTGGAGCGCAGCTCTTGAGGAGGAGTGAGGGGTACTGAGGGGAGGGTAGACCCCTCCTCCTCCTCCTCCCCTCATTCTTTAATATGCTCCGGGGGGGGGGGTCACGTGACCTCGGGGGGGGGGGGGTGTCACGTGACTTCGGGGAGGGGGGTCACGTGACCTCGGGGAGGCGTGACATGGGGGTCACGTGACCTTGGGTGTCACATGGGGGTCCCCTCAAGGTCACGTGACCTCAGGGGGTCACGTGACCTCAGAGGGGTCACGTGGGGGTCACCTTGGGGTCACGTGACCTTGAGATGACATTGGGAGGGGTCACGTGACCTTGGGGAGGAGACCACGTGACCTCGGGAGTCACGTGACCTCAGAGGGGTCACGTTCTCAGAACATCCAAAGAACTTCTGCAACTTTCTTGAAATGTTGCAAATTTATGCAGGGACATCCTTTCAATCTCCCCGGAACGTGACCTCAGAGGGGTCACGTGACCTTGAGAGGGGTCACGTGACCTTGGGGTCACGTGATCCCAAGATGACCCCACGTGACCCCCAAGGTCACGTGACCTTGGGGGTCACGTGACCTTGAGATGACCTTGGGAGGGGTCACGTGACCTTGGGGGTCACGTGACCTTGGGATGACCTTGGTTACGCCGACGGCGACGGCGACGCCGCTCAAGCCGGGAACGGGCCCCTAAGAGCTGCGCTCTAAAAAGTAGTCCTCCAGATCGTTCGGGAGAAAGTAATGTCCCACGTAGCACGAGAACGTTCTGAGAACATAGGCAACATTCTTGGAATGTTGGAAATTTACGTAAGAACATTCTATTAACGTTGTCAGAATGTGGTGCAGGCACTTATCGCTACATTTGGGGAATGTTTTCAAGGGGATATTCTTAAAACGTTCTGAGAACAACATAAAACATTACCAGGATATTTAATTAACATTCAAATATCCTAACAAGGTTCTAAGAACGTTCTCAGAACATCCAAAGAACTTCTGCAACTTTCTTGAAATGTTGCAAATTTATGCAGGGACATCCTTTCAATCTCCCCGGAACGTGCGTGGGTACATTCCTACACTCAGGGAGCATTTTCTGAGGCTTATGTACAACGATTTTACAATTACGGTTTGATTAGAAAACAGCACCAATCAGCCGTGCTACATATATGGATGATGGTAAAGCTGCTCACAGGGCGATAGATATTTTTAGAAAGCAGAGGCACAAGATTACCGCTTTTCCAGCTTACCAGCCCGAGCATGTACTAATGACAGTTTACTTTTACCTGTCACTTGTCAACTTCTTTCATTCAAAATGTGCTGCCTACATGACCGATTACTCACTCCGAGCTTAGAACAGATACACATGGCATCCCACACTCAACTGCAGCATATACCCTTTTCGAAGTATTCTACCCCACAAGCTAAAAATCGGGTCTATTCAAAACTGCACCTCTAGATAGATACACAGTGAGTGCCAAGTTTATTATGAAGTTTTGAAAACCATTGTTTTTCTCCTACACCTTATATCACATTCCTCGGTAGATTCATATAAGATAAAACTGATCCCTTATGCTAAGTTTCCAGAAACTCCACTTAATTTGCATATTTTTGGCACGAAGTGGCATATAGTGGATGGTGTTTCGAACCACAGGTTGCGTGAGAGCTCCGTAAAGTTGGCTTTACCTGCGAAATTTTAGGAATGTTCGCAAGCGAATGTTCAAAGAATGTTGCGCATATGAATATTCGAAGGCGAATGTTTCCAGAACATTGTGCATACGAATGTTCGCCTACGAACGTTCCTAGAATGTTGAGCAGCTTACCTTGTGGGGAATGTTCGCATACTGCCGCGCGCAAGGCTGAGAAAGCAACGCTCGGTCACGGTCCTCCAGAAAGTTCCCGTTTATTCATGTACCGCACGTAACTTCTATCATTTATCCCTGCTTTTGTTTTCTAGAAAGTGCGTGTTCATTCTCGCCCCGATCACGCGACGCTCGAACCGCTTTCGCCGAATCTTCGAGATAGCGGAGCACTCTAGATAAGAGGCCGCCCGCGACCTTGTCGAGTCAGTCTCGCCCCAGCGCTCGATTCTGCTGACACGCCGACTTCGACGCCCGCGACGCTCTGCTTTCTTCTGTTTCCTTCTTTATTTTTTGGCACAAGTTCGCCACATTAAACGTTTATTTCTTTCTGTTTATTTCCTGTTTTTTTGTTTGGTCACCACCCGTGACATTTGGTGGAGGTGCGGGGTACCGCATGCCCTTGCAGCGTTCCCCTCCCAGGACCCGCAGTGCAAGCCCGACTCCAAGCTCGCTGAGAAGACCACTCAGCGCGGAACCTGAAACTCGGACCAGCCGCCGCACCAAGGGAGAGGATCCGGAGTACGGTTTGCTGCTGGACAAACCCAAGCCGAAGAAGACGACGATGGACAACCAGTCGCAGGCCCCCACCGCTCCTGCCGTCGTCTACCTACCCGTCGCTCCTCGGACACCGGCTCCATTCCACGGCGAAAGCCACGAAGACATCGACGACTGGGTACAACAGTACGAACGAGTGGCCCGTCATAACGGATGGACACCGGAACAGTGTCTGCAAAACGCTTACTTCGCCTTGGAAGCCACCGCCCGGAACTGGTTCGAGAACCACGAAGCTTCGATCACTTCCTGGGAGCAACTCAAGGCTGAGTTGCGAAGAACGTTCATGAGCGAACACCGAAGAGAACGCGCGGAAGAGCTTCTTCAAGCGAGGATTCAAGGCCCTAACGAGAGCATCGTTAGCTTCGTGGAAGATGTCCTGCGACTGAGCAACCGCGCCGATCCCGAAGCATCCGAAGCAAAGAAGCTCAGAGTCTTGATGCGTGGCGTCAAGGAAAGCATTTTCGGTGGTCTTGTGCGGAGCCCACCTACCACCGTCGAAGGCTTCATGACGGAGGCCACCAACATCGAACGTGCCCTTCTAGCACGAGCCACCCACTATCACCGAGTTCCCGGCGTCGGTTCCTTTTCGCCTTCCGGCTGCAACACCGCGGACATCCGCGAGATGATCCGAGACGTCGTCCGGGAAGAGATCAAGAAACTTCTACCTGCCGCCGCAAGCCCAGCCTCGCCCTCAATCGCCGAGATTGTCAGGGAAGAAGTCCAGCAAGCGCTGCAGCCTGAGGTTGTCGTCAGCACCGCTCCGGAACCACCGACGTTGAGTTACGCCGCAGTGGCCCGACGGCCACCGCCTCCTCGTCGCACCTATGTCACGCCGCCCCGACGTCAGTCTCCTGCGCCGCAGCACGACCGACGCCACAACGACCAGGTCCAGTACGCCTGCCCGGAGCCTCGCGCACCCCGCAAGACCGACGTGTGGCGAACGCCCGACCGACGCCCTCTGTGCTTTCATTGCGGGGAAGCGGACCACACCTACCGCCGATGCCCATACCGACGACTCGGGCTACGCGGGTTCCACCCGAACGACCCGCGCCCCCGTCATGGTGAACGCCCTATCGAGATCGACGAGTACCTGCGACGACCTCAGTCCCCCGAGCCTGCGTCCCGCCGAGAGTTCCGGTCGCCATCGCCACGACGTCCAGCTTCGCCGATGCACCGACCCCGACGTGAAAGCCTGTCGCCCCTCGCTCCTCGCCGGGGAAACTAGGCGCGGCAACCCCTGGAGGTGGAGTTGCCGAAGACGACCGACGTAAAGAGCCTCCAAGAACGCCGGAGCGCTCCCACTCTCCCGACGCCACGCATCGCTACGACGCCCCTGCAACGGTGTCCAACAACCTAAACGTCGTCATCGACGGTCACGACGCATCGGCACTCGTGGACACCGGAGCAGACTACTCAGTCTTGAGTGGGAGGCTCTCCCGCCGCCTTCGAAAAGTCATGACGCCGTGGGAAGGACCCCAAATACGAACCGCCGGAGGTCATCTCATCACACCAGTCGGGAGATGCACTGCTCGCGTCGAGATCCACGGTGAAACGTGCCCTGTCAAGTTCGTCGTTCTGCAAGACTGTTCGAGGGACGTTATCCTCGGAATGGACTTTCTCTGCGAGTATGGCGCCGTCATCGACCTCGGAACAAACCGGCTGACGCTACGAAAACCTGCTCCACCAGCGGAGGAACCCGAAGCGACGTCACCCACGGTCCGAGTCCTCGCAAACCACGTAAACCTACCACCGCGGTCGAGTGTTTTCGTATTTGTCGGGATCGATGAAGCTTCCTGTGGCGAAGTTCTTCTCGAGGGAAGCCTCCAATTGCTCCTGGGAAGAGGCATAGGCGTCGCAAGGGGAGTAGCTGAACGTCAGGATGGGCGGACTGTGGCCCTCGTGACGAACTTCCGAAACGAAACGCAACACCTCACGAAAGGTGCAGCCGTGGGCCACGTCGAGAAACTCCGAAACCCCGCCGAAATCACTGCGATCACTGACGAATCCTCGCCGCCCCAGCAAGACAGTACGTCGCCAGCGCAGCTCGACATTGACCCTAAGCTTCCGGACCCTGAACGGCGTCAGCTGGTTAACCTCCTCGCCGAATACCGCGACTGCTTTGCGACGTCGTCGAAGGTGCGCCAGACCGCGGTTGCCAAGCACCGCATTGTTACTGAGGACGACGCGCGCCCTGTGCATCGATCGCCGTACAGAGTCTCCGCTAAGGAAAGGGAGGTGATCCATCAGCAAGTTCAAGAGATGCTGAATGACGACATAATCCAACCTTCAAGCAGTCCATGGGCCTCTCCAGTCGTGCTGGTTAAGAAGAAGGACGGAACTCTTCGGTTCTGCGTGGACTACCGGCAGCTAAACATGGTTACGAAGAAAGACGTCTACCCACTCCCCCGCATCGACGACACTCTAGACCGGCTGCGCCACTCTCGATACTTTTCATCGATGGACCTGAAGAGCGGCTACTGGCAAATCGAGGTCGACGAACGGGACCGAGAGAAGACAGCCTTCGTCACGCCGGATGGACTGTACGAGTTCAAGGTGATGCCCTTCGGACTATGCACAGCGCCAGCAACTTTCCAGCGTGTCATGGACACCGTACTGGCAGGGCTGAAGTGGCAGAGTTGTCTCGTCTACCTTGACGACGTCGTAGTATTTTCAGCTGACTTCGACGAGCACTTGAGACGACTCCGAGCTGTTCTTCAAGCCATTCAGACCGCCGGACTCACACTCAAGCCGTCAAAGTGCCGGTTCGCCTATGACGAACTGAAGTTCCTTGGCCACGTGGTTAGTAACGAAGGCGTCCGCCCAGACCCCGAGAAGACTCGCGCCGTCGCGGCATTTCCAGCGCCGACAGATAAGAAGGCCGTGCGAAGATTCCTTGGACTTTGTGCCTATTATCGACGCTTCGTTCGGGATTTCGCAAGGATTTCCGCACCACTTACGAATCTCACGAAGGACGCCAAGAAGTTCGAATGGGCCGAGGAGCAACAGCAGGCATTCGACGAACTGAAACGACGACTCCAGACTCCTCCTGTGCTTGGACATTTCGACCAGGATGCGGAAACAGAAATTCACACGGACGCAAGTAACGCGGGACTGGGCGCAGTACTAGTCCAAGTGCAAGAAGGCATCGAGCGAGTCATCGCCTACGCAAGTCGGACATTGTCCAAGGCGGAGAAAAATTACTCCAAAACTGAGAAAGAATGCCTTGCGGTCGTCTGGGCAATAACGAAGTTTCGTCCGTACTTGTACGGCAGCCCGTTCCGTGTAGTCACGGACCACCACTCGCTCTGCTGGCTTGCGAAGCTGAAGGACCCGTCAGGACGCCTCGCTCGATGGAGTCTTCGACTACAAGAGTTCAACATGACTGTGGTTTATAAGTCAGGCCGCAAGCACAGCGACGCCGACTGCCTGTCCAGAGCCCCCGTCGAAACCCCTTCCGGCTGCAGCGACGACAATGACGACGAGTGCTTTCTAGGAGCAGTGAACACCGACGATATGGCACGACGTCAACGGGACGATCCTGAGCTGCGCGCATTAATCGAGCACCTGGAAGGGGGCAGGAGTACCGTGCCACGTGTCTTCTCACGAGTACTGCCGACCTTCGCCATCCGACAAGGTGTACTCTACAAAGAGAACTTCGGCAACAACAACACACCTTGGTTGCTGGTAATCCCGAGTGACCTTCGAGAGGAGATCTTCCAAGCCTGCCACGACGACCCGACATCCGGACACCTTGGTTACAGCCGGACACTGGCCCGTATTCGTGAAAAGTATTACTGGCCGAAGCTCCCCAAGACCGTCCACCTATACACACGATCATGCCACGAGTGCCAGCGACGCAAGAAACCGCCGACGAGGCCGGCCGGACTTCTGCAGCCCATTTCTCCTCCAACTACACCCTTCCAGCAGATCGGAATGGATCTACTTGGTCCTTTTCCGCCTTCGACGTCGGGGAACCGCTGGATCATCGTCGCCACAGATTATCTCACGCGGTACGCCGAAACGAAAGCTCTTCCTTCAGGGACTGCTGTGGAAGTCGCCAAGTTTTTCATCGAGTCCATCGTCCTCCGGCACGGCGCTCCCGAGGTTCTGATTACAGATCGCGGATCTTCGTTCATGGCCCAGCTGACGCAAGAGATCCTTCGTCTCAGTGGCACCGGCCATCGTCGAACCACTGCATACCACCCGCAGACCAACGGACTGACCGAGCGACTCAACAAGACAATCGCCGATATGATCTCTATGTACGTCGACGTAGAGCACAAGACGTGGGACGAGGTGCTGCCCTACGTCACGTTCGCCTACAATACGGCGGTTCAAGAGACCACTGGATTCACCCCTTTCCAGCTGGTACATGGTCGGAAGGTAACGACTATGCTGGACGCCATGCTGCCCCATGAGCCATCTGACAACGAGAGCGACGACGCCCAGGCGGTTGCTCAACGCGCCGAAGAAGTTCACCAGCTCGCCCGACTCCTAATTCAAGACCAGCAACGCGTCGACGCCGGCCGCTACAACCTTCGTCGCAGGGACGTCCACTTCCAGCCCGGAGATAGGGTGTGGGTATGGACGCCCATCCGTCGCCGCGGCCTCAGTGAGAAATTGCTGAAACGATACTTTGGACCCTACAAAGTGCTTCGTCGACTCGGGGATCTGAACTACGAGGTGATGCCCGACGGAACACGAACATCGTCACGCCGCCCACCACGACCTGAGGTCGTCCACGTCGTGCGCCTGAAGCCGTACTACGCTCGATAGGACTGTGGACCTTTTGTGCTCCAAAAGACTCTTTAGTTTATCGTTCTTTTTTTATTTTGATTTGTTTTACACTGCATCGGGGCGATGCACTTTTAAAGGGGGGAGTAATGCCGCGCGCAAGGCTGAGAAAGCAACGCTCGGTCACGGTCCTCCAGAAAGTTCCCGTTTATTCATGTACCGCACGTAACTTCTATCATTTATCCCTGCTTTTGTTTTCTAGAAAGTGCGTGTTCATTCTCGCCCCGATCACGCGACGCTCGAACCGCTTTCGCCGAATCTTCGAGATAGCGGAGCACTCTAGATAAGAGGCCGCCCGCGACCTTGTCGAGTCAGTCTCGCCCCAGCGCTCGATTCTGCTGACACGCCGACTTCGACGCCCGCGACGCTCTGCTTTCTTCTGTTTCCTTCTTTATTTTTTGGCACAAGTTCGCCACATTAAACGTTTATTTCTTTCTGTTTATTTCCTGTTTTTTTGTTTGGTCACCACCCGTGACGTTCCTAGAACGTTCTGAATGGTGTTTTAACGTTCCTTCAACATTCAGGACACCCAGGGAATGTTCGCACGACATTCGGTGCTACGTGGGGTCAGGAATGTGCAGCCGCAGCCTTCCCAAGCGAAGCATACGAGCCACTTGAATTTATCGCGTGACGTCCCTTTTGTGACATATCATGTTGACATCATTTTCCACTCGTAGCTCGATAGATGACGCAAGCTGTATTCGGACGTGCAATCGCGCGGGCGCTCGCTGCTCGATTGTTTTTGTTACGTTGAACAGCGTTTTTGTGACGCTGTTCAACAATATAATGAAAGAAAGCACGTCAGATATCCGTTTCAAACCAGCACTGTTGTCTTCATTGACAGTTAAAGTATGACAAGAAAAAAAAACCTACACTTATACGCCGTTTTATTAGGGCACTATAAAGTTCTTAGAACGAACTCTTGGCTCTGAAGAATCGGCGACTGAGAACCGAGATCGCTTACCTTTTCGCCGATTCTTCAAAGGAATGCGTTCTGAAGGCCCTTGCGTGCCCGCAAGACTGGGAGTTACACGAGTATGAATCAACGTACGAATAAGTTTCAAACGGAAAGAGGTGAGAAGCGAACAACAAACGAACTAAACTGGTTACGAATACGAGAATTCGAAGATCAATTTCTTGTTTATAAAATTATGTCTCAAAAAGTGCACAACCAAAGGTAAAAAAAAAAAAAAGTCATAGTTATGCCTTTTAACAAATACGGTAGTTCAACGATCCGCGGTTCCCTGTTTATAATTGTACGATGTAGCAGGAGATGTACAAGCAAGTAAACAATCAGGATACCATACCATGACATGAAAAAAAAAAACAAAAAAACGTGGCAGAGACGCGCCCGTCCTTCCCGAGTCTGTTTCTCTTCGGGCTCGTGAGTATGACCGGCTCCATATGTGCCACGCAAACTGCAAATTGTTTTATTGGAGTGTTGGAAGAATCCTGGAGTGCTTCGCTTGGGGGGGGGGGGGGGGGGGGGGGGGAAGGAAGGAAGGAGAGGGGGGGGAGGAGAGGAGGGGGAGGGAGGGAGGGAGGGAGGGAGGGTGAGGGTCCATTGAGCACTTCCAGAAATTTAGAAATGCATATCAGTGCGAGGAATCTTCGATAATAACCGCTGACAGAGAACCAGGGGTGCTATGTTGCGCTTTTTGGACTCCCAGGAGACTAGGGAGAAGGAAGTGACGTCAACGACACGGCAAACGCAGATTGGATGTTAACAGAAGAAAACGAAATCAACACCCAATCTGCGTTTGCTGTGTCGTTGACGTCACTTCCTTCTCCCTAGTCTCCCTGGGAGTCCAAAAAGCGCAACATAGCACCCCAGAACTTACCAATCGACCATTCGGAAACGAAAGAATGAAACTTTCGCGTTTAGACCGACCGCTTTACTTTGCATCCCAGTATCTACACAAACCTTTAGAAACCTCAGTTACATTTAACGAAGCATTATTGGACCCTATTTTTAGCTAACAGCCGAAACAGCCCAGGCGCCGCACGAAGACCGGCACGAACAGGGGCCGACAACCCAAAGTTCCTTGCGCGGCCGCACCCGCAGTCGCGACCACAGCACCACATGCAGCCTTTCAGTGCATTGCGGTGGATGTGTGAACTCGCATTTGTAGACATCTAGGTTTAATTACCCGCCAGGGGAGCAATTCGGCACTGTCGGCCTCTGGCGGCATTTGCTTCCACTGCCAAGCTGCATTTTCCTGGTAATGTCCTCCGATGATTTGGGAAAGGGGAGTTAGTCCTCCAGATGGCATAGGAGAGGGAAGTTCGTCCTTCAAGTGGTTTGGGAGAGTTAAGTAATGTCCTTCAAATAATTTGGGAAAGCAAAGTTCTCTAGATGGTTTAGGAGAGGGAAGACAGCCCTCCAGATGACTTGGGAGAGTAAAGTTGTTCCCTCGGATGGTTTGGAAGAGCTAGGGAAGTTGGTCCTCCAGATGGTTTGAGAGAGGGAAGTTGGTCCTCCAGATCGTCTGAGAAAAGGAGGTTGGTTCTCTGGATGGTTTGGAAGAGTAAAGTTGGTCCTCCTACATGGTTTGGGAGAGAGAAGTAATGTTCTCCAGATGATTTGGGAGAGTGAAGTAATGTCCTTCATATGGCCTGGGAGAGAGAACTTGGTCCTCCAGATGGTTTGGGAGAGGGAAGTAATGTCCTCCAGCCCTACTGAAAAACATTATATGAATTTTTTTCTGATATGTTTATTGGACACCTTTTTCATATCAGAACTTATTATTTCATATCAGTTTCCTATGCCGCATATCAGTTACACTAGGCTAGGTGGCGCTAGGTACCGCCCAATTCATGTGCTGCAAAAATATATTTATTTACTCACGCCACCATGTAGATACATTACGCATACCACTAGCATCAGTTGAACAAATACATTGAGTGCATACACATACACAGCACAACAAACATGAATACAACAGCACACCCAATAACTACTTCGGATCTCTGCGTTTCCGCGTTTTATACAGGTCGTTTTGTAAGTACGGAGTTTTTCGGTGACCACCTACGCAATAAATAATATTTTCAGCGTGCTGGATTTTTTTCAGTAATGTCGTACCTCTGAGAGTATTTAGAACGGCTCAGGGGACGAATCTCTTAATAAAAAGTAAACGCTCATGCCGTAATTATTTGAAAGCCAGTAAATCAAGCCGCTCCACTGCGGTTCCAAGTCACGTGTTTGCTTTCCCGCGCGGCACGTCATATACTGAAAAAAAATTATATGAATTTATTTCTTATATGTTTATTGGACACATTCATATCAGTTGGCATATGTTGCATATCAGTTCTTATATGTCGCATATCAGTTTTTGGGTATTTCATATCAGTTCTTATATCGCATATCAGTTTTTTGATATTTTATATCAGTTGGCATATGTTGCATATCAGTTCTTATATGTCGCATATCAGTTTTTGGGTATTTCATATCAGTTCTTATATCGCATATCAGTTTTTGGATATTTCATATCAGTTTCATATGTCGCATATCAGTTTTTGGATATTTCATATCAGTTCTTATATAGATTCATATACTTTTTTTCAGTAGGGAGATGGTTTGGAAGAGGGAAGGTAGTCCTCCAGATGGTTTGTAAAAGGGAAGTTGGTCTTCCAGATGGGTTCGGGGGGAAGTTGGTCCTCCAGATGGTTTGAGAGAGGAATGTATTGTCCTCCAGATGGTTTGAGAGAGGGATGTAATATCCTCAAGATAGTTTGCGAGAGGAGTGTTTGTCCTATGGAGATGTAGGAGAGAGAAGTTGGTCCTCCATGTGGTTTGGGAAAGGGAAGTTTGTCATCTAGATGGTTTTGGAGAGGGAAGTCATGACCTTGAGATGGTTTGGGAAAGGGAATTAATGTCACCCAGATGGTTTGGGAGAGGGTAGCTGGTTCTCCAGATGGTTTGAGAGATGGAAGTTTGTCCTCCCGAGGGTACGGGAGATGGAAGTAATATCCTTTAGATGGTTTGGGGGAGGGAAGTTGGTCCTCCAGATGGTTTGGGCGAGAGAAGGTGGTCTTCTAAATGTTTTGGGGGAGGGAAGTTGGTTCTCGATATGGTTTGGGAGAGGGAAGTTAGTCCTCCAGGTGGTTTGTGAGATGGAAGTTGGTCTTCCAGATAGTTTGGGAGATGGAAATAATGTCCTTCAAACGGTGTGAGGGATGGATGTAATGTCCTCCAGGGCCCGTTTGCTCGAAGCACTAACCGCGGCTAAAGTTAGCCGCAGTAGGGGGGATCGGTGGCCGCATTCCAATTTCGAACGTCGTCGAAAGCGCACGCGGAATCATGAGCTCCGTTGGAGCTGAGCAAGCGTCCCTGCTTGGACGCGGTGATAGGGCTTTGGATCTTCCTGCTGACTATCGGTTTATTCTGCCAACGCTACCGGCGAATGACTTTTCGAAATGCACGGCATTTCTGCACGCTGACATCGGAGTGCGGCCGTACCGCATTGAAGATTTCAAGGAACCTTTGCGGCAACTTGGCGTCCTGAGCGACGTGACCGGTATCGGGGTGTTCCAGATGGGGCACGTTTGGATTGTCCGCCTCAAGTCGACTGCTGCCAAGGAGAAACTGATGATGTCTGGCAAGTTCAAGGTGAAAGGAGGTTGGTTTGTGCCGATGGACCCTGATCGACGAGAGGTCCGACTCAAGCTTCACTGGGTGCCTTTCGACGTGCCCAACGAAGCCCTGAAAAGGGCACTGGAGGAGTTTGGCGTGGTGAGAGAGATAATCCGAGAAAAATGGCACATCGACGGGTTTGACGGCGTCGAGTCGTCGACCCGGGTGGCGCGGCTGTCACTGAAGGAAGGCATGACGCTGGAAAGCCTGCCTCACCAGCTTCGGTTCATCGGCGGCCCTGTACTTGTGGTTGTTCCAGGACGTGCACCAATGTGCCTGCGGTGCAAACGGTCTGGACACATTCGCCGTGATTGTAGGGCGCCTCGCTGTAGTGAGTGCCGTGGATATGGTCACGAACGCCAAGACTGCGTTCGATCCTACGCTCGTGTCGCAGGAGGACGCCAGGCCGAGGAGGACACGAACGAGCTTGTGATGGACGAACAAGAGGCGGAACAGGCGGCGGCGCCCTCAACGCAAGCGTCTGTAGCGTCGGCGACTTCAAAGGCAACAGTAACCGCTAGCAAGGAGTGCGAAGGGAAACCTGACGGAGAAAAGGAGCCTTTTGTGGTCACAGCGCCAGCCGAGATGCCGACCGCGAAGCTCCAGGACACCACGGGGGATTTCGAGCACTCAGCCGGTTCGGATGCAGCTACAGTAGAGGAAGCAGCGGAGAATACGGCTACGTGTAAGGAAAAAGAAGTGGCACCGGAGAACAGCCCCAGCGAGGAAATGTCCCTGGACGCGATCACTTCGAAGCGGCGACTAGAGGACTTGGGTGCACGCAGTGCTGCTGCCAGCGAGCAGGCACTGCGACGCCTGGAATATCAGTGGAAGCTCGCCGGGAAAAAAGGACGCTATACGACACGCAGCCGCTCGCCGTCGAGGGCTCGTGAAGACCGGCTGTCACAGTAAGCTGGTTCCCCGCTACCCCCCTGATTGGCAAGTGTCTGACAGCTGGCGCAAGGTCATAAGCTCCTAAGTTTTTAAAGCTATGAAACAGCTCGAGGTCGCACTGCGTATAGCTACCCTGAACGTAAGAGGACTGTCTGCAAGGCGAAGGCAGCGCCAGCTCAGAAGGTTGTTCTTGGAAAACGACCTCGACGTGATAGCGGTCCAGGAAACCAAGATTGAGAGCGAGGAGCAGACCGAGCAGATGGTGCGCCAATTTGAGTCGCGATACGATGTATGCGTAAGCCATGCGGTAGGGAGGTCGGGAGGTGTATGCATCTTTTTGAAAAATGCTTTAGGTATTATTGTTGATGTTGCTTCGCGTGGAGATGGGAGAGTCGTGTATTGTGATATTTGCTTTTCAGATCAAAAGTTTCGTATAATCTGTATCTACGCATCGACTGTAGAGACGGAACGATGCCATTTTTTTAAAGTACAGCGCAATATTTAAAGTGCGAACGACTGCTTGTGGTGGTGGGGGAACAGTACATGTGCTCCAGAAGACAGGACCCCTCATAGTCGCCGGAGGGATAGCAGTGGCGATGTCTGGAATGAACTGGTAAATGAGCATTACTTGGAGGACGTGGCACATTGCGGAAAGGGCACGAAGGGCGTGCAGTTCACACATTTCCAAGGAAGTAGCCACGCACGGCTAGACAGAGCATACGTGTCAGTTGAGCTAATTCCGCTGTGTGGACACTATAGTGTCGAGCAGGTGTGCTTTAGCGACCACTGCCTTGTGACTTTCGGGTTAGGATCAAAAAGAAAAGAACGACACCGATTTGATTGGCACAACTGGAAAATGAATTACAAGCTCCTTGACGACGAGGTGTTTAACGACAAGATAAATGCAAGGATTGAAAATTTTAGGAACATCTGCGGGAGCGAGATGACCGGAGAATGGGAAGAATTTAAACGAGAAGTTAAAATGGACGCCATAGAAAGATCAACCATTCTAAAGTACGAGAAAGAGAAAGAGGAAAAGCAGCTGCGCTCAACTTTAAAGGAGCTTGTTCTAGAAGAGTGTAAATCCCCCGGGTGATTTATAGATGACATTAATAAAATAAAAAGCAAGCTACATCTCATAGATACTGAGCACTACAGAGGTGCGATAATACGTGCCCGGGCAGAAAAGTTTCTCGCGGGTGAAGCACCAACAAAACGAGCGTTAGCCACAAAAAAGAAATACGCACGCGCCAATGAAATAACTGAAATTGATTATCAGGGTACCACGACACGTGACTCTAGCATAATTGAGGGAGCCTTTCTTGAATTCTACGAAAACTTACTGAGTCACAAAGCCCCACAAGAAGAAGGTTTCACAGAAAAGTTTTTGTCCCTTCTGCCAAAGATAGGTAGTGAAATAAAAGAATGGTTAGAGCAGCCGATAGGTGTGTCCGAAGTAGAAAGAGCCATTGATGATTTGCAAAGCGGAAAATCACCGGGCCCTGATGGTTTGGGTGCTGCCTTTTATTAAAAGTATAAAAAAAGATTTAGCTTGTATTTTGTTACAAGTGTATCGCGAATGTTATGACAACCAAGTTTTTCCCCCTTCCTTTTTATTTACCCACACAGTCCTTATCCCCAAAAGTGAAGACACTAATAAACTTCGTCAAATAGCCAATTACCGGCCCATTACACTAGCTAATACGGACTATAAGATTCTAATGAAAATCCTTGCGAGACGAATGCAATCGGTGATTGGAGACGTGGTGGGAGAACATCAAACGTGCGGTATCAAGGGACGTACGATTATGAGTAACATTCATGTTGCGCGCAGTGTGTTGGAACTATGTGATGCTAATTTCCGGAAAGTTGCTCTGTTGCAAGTCGATCTTGAAAAAGCTTTTGATCGAGTGTTCCATGATGTTCTTTTTTGCATTCTAAACCATGTTGGCGTGGGTAAAATTATTTTTGATGGAGTAAAGATGGCCTATAGTAACTGCACGACTAGTCTTGTAATTAACAAACAAGTAACTAAACGCATTTCTGTGTTATCCTCTGTTCGGCAAGGGTGCCCACTTTTGCCGTTGTTGTTCGCCATATTTCTTGAGCCCTACTGCCTAAGTGTCATAAAGAGTGGGAACATACGTGTTTTTTCTTTAAATGCATGTGATGTTAAAATAATAGCGTACGCAGATGATGTTGCGATTTTTTGTAGTGATAGAGAAAGCGTCTCAGCGGCTGTTCAACTCACGAGATCATATTGCGCCCAGACAGCGTGTGCTGTGAACTGGGCGAAATGCTTCGGGATCTGGCACGGCCACTGGGACGTGACTCCGCGTGTGTTTGAATCTATTCAGTGGTCTACAGAGCCCGGTGTATACTTGGGAGTGCCTTTGAACAATTACCGTGAAAGCAACGAGCTCTGGCGTAACAAAACAGAGGAGATGAGTCAGCTGCGAAGTGGGGTGGCAAGGAATTTTCTATCTTCGCACGGGCAACAGTGTGTAACTTATTTTTTGCTGCAAAGATTTGGTACCTGTTACAGGTTCTGCACTGCTCTCGTGTGCATTTGCAACGCATGCACCGGGTGATGGCCGTGTACATATGGAAGTCTACCTGGGAAAGGACTATAGTCGGTTACAAGTCAAGAAGGTAGCGGCAAAAGCCCCTCAAAGGGAATCTTGTATTCCTCCGCCACCAATCGCGTCCCGTTGTTTCCGTGACGTCACGACCTGCCCGAACCAATTTTGTTCTGGCAAATGAATATTTTCAACATGGCTGCCGGGCAGATTTTCTACGACTCGAGTATCTTGCAGCAATTATTCTGTTCTTAATGCGGTTTTTCACTTACCCGAGCATACGTCGCTAAGTCGTAACCGCGTCCACTTTTATTCGCAATAGGTTCTGCGCGACAGCGTGAGAATCCAGCGATAGCATTGCCATCGAAAATTTCGATGCGGGAGTAAGGCCTAGCATCGTACATACGTCGAACGCCGTCTGCTTCTCTGCCTCGGGTTGCGCCTCAACATCGTGAAGGCATCGGCTTTTCTTCGCAGTGGTTTCCGTGGAGCGATGTTAAAATGCAGCGGTCACCAAACTCTTCTTTATAAGTGTAGTGGGCTGTGCGGGAGGGGCATAAGTGAACCGCGAACACAGTAAGTGTCTTTACCCAATTTCGACCGTACCTTTGCTGGCGTTAATAAATAGTCTGTCTACTGAAATGACGCTTTCGAAGCAGTATGCATTCATCTGTGAAACGTGGCGTCCTTGTCAAGTTTCCGCGTCGCAATCGGCTGCACGGTAATCTATGAGTGCGATAGTACCCGCGGGTACACCCTCGTTCGCAATAATGAGCTGTTACATACAGGTGGCACACAAATGATAAAGCCAGTGATGCGTATGTTACAAACATTTAATTGATATTGTTTTGGACGTTAAGAGGCTGATGTCTTCTTTTGGAAGAAATACCAGAGAATTTGAGGGAAGCAGATTCGGTTCTCTCAAATGCTTCCGAACATTCTGCTTGCTCTCGAGGCGCTGTCAGTCGTATGTTTATGCTTCGAAACCCGGGTACGTGACGCCTGTACCTCCACTCGCTTTGCGTCGCGGCCTGAGGTATTACCGGTAAACACGCACCAATTTTTCCAATTTACTTAAGAAGGAAAATGTGTCCACAATACTGGATCGCAGCGTTGGTTTAATAATTTGTAAAAGATGAAAAGTATGGTCAATAAAAATTGATTGTAAGGGCAGTTTCCTGCTTCATGAATTGTGGCTTTCTTATATGCGAAATATTTGTTTAAATCAAGAATTGAAAACGTACCGAATACTCTTGATCTTGGTCCGAATGCAGGTGGCAGAATGATTTGTCTTTATAACAATAAAATCAATGTTTGAATCAAGCAACAGCTCAAACCGCCTAATTGCATTTCTGATGCATGTTTATCTCTGGATCATACCAGGCCGTAGCCGCGAACGAGCTCTTCAGAATCTGTCATCGTCTTTCTGGTCCACCTTGGCAAAGACAGACTCGTGTAAAAACATTGAGCTTCTCGGAGGCAACCTTGCAGTCCTCATTGTCAGAGCCTCCATGGAACCATTGGAAAGAAGGGTCCCTGTTGTTTCATCGACACATTTCATCAACTTTTTACGACTCGTTTCATTGATACTGCCACACTGTGCTGTGAAGTTTCATCGACACAAAAATTTCACGCTGTAGGAACATTTTGTTGTGCGTTTATCACTGAAGCACATATTAAACTATCCGACCGACCCAGTTCACAACGCTTTGCGGCGACAGTCTCCAGCAGTTCATTACAAAAATGTGGACCCACCCAGCCCACCCGTACATGCCGCTTCGCAGCAGCGTGTAAGGGTGGTCCTACCCCCTGCATGTACCCGTACCCTTGCTCACCAACTAAGCAGCGCACCCCTAACCAAACCAAGATCTTGTCGACGAAACATAGCAAGATATGTCGATGAGCGAGTGTCGATGAAACAATCTGTTGATAAAGCGTCGCAGCGTTGAAACAAACTGTCGGGGAAATGTCATTTGATGAAATGAGTGGCAGCGAAAAAAAAGCCTGTTCCCAAGCCGCGTTACTTAAACACTATCGCAGGCATCATTTTTAGATACTCATTGCCAGAACAAATGCACTCTAAACAAAGAAGAAATGAATTTCGCGCCCCTCTGCTGTTAAAGTTCACGACCCGGAATTGGATAAGGGGCCATAAGGCAAATTTGATATGGTTCTGGACTGGACAAGACAACCTTTCGGTACTTCACAACTCTGTCCTTGGCAACAAGTCTGGCTGCAATCTGTGCATTGTGGTTCTTATCAGCTTTGAAAACGTTGGATTTAATCCTGTACATTGCACTAGTCCGGGAGGCTCAAAACTGAGGTCTCTATGGAAGACCGCTTCACTTCATCACAGCGTTTCTGCAAGACGGACAATATCAAGCTTGAGCTAGGCCCAGTTACTGGCATTGGCATTCCCCAGATCTCCGTCCTCTCACCAATCCTTCATCAATGTTGTAGCCGACGTTTTCTCATGTCAAGCAATTAGTGCTGTTTTTACGATATATTTCAAGCGAGTACAATGGCGCCTCTTAAATTCAGGAAATCTATGCCGCACTACTTCAGACCGCACTTCGGCGCACAGGGCAGCCTGCTCCTCATCCACCACGAGGTGTTGGCCAACTCGCCAAAGTGCGACCCAAGAGTCATAATGGCCGTCGACTTCAAGGGAACTTTCGACGCGTCTACTCAGCTTCGAATCGAAGCACTAGCACTCGCATTTTGCTCTCCACTGTGCTAACACAAGGTATTGTTATTCCCAGGGTGGCCTCAGTCGTGTGAATGGCCACAGACGTCCTGTTTATGTTTTGAAACGAGATCATTAGCAGTTAGAGTTAGCTGCACACAGTGCTGACAGACGTTATTGTTATTCTCAGAGTGGCCTCGGTCGTGTGGATGGCCACCGACGTCCAGTTTATGCTTCGAAACAGGTCATTGGCAGTTAGAGTTAGCTGCCAGCAGCGCTGATGCACGTTATTGTTATTCTCAGAGTGGCCTCGGTCGTGTGGATGGCCACTAACGTCCAGTTTATGCTTCGAAACAGGTCACTGGCAGTTAGAGTTAGCTGCCCGGAGCGCTGATGCTCGTTATTGTTATTCTCAGAGTGGCCTCGGACGTGTGGATGGCCACTAACGTCCAGTTTATGCTTCGAAACAGGTCACTGGCAGTTAGAGTTAGCTGCCCGCAGCGCTGATGCACGTTATTGTTATTCTCAGAGTGGCCTCGGACGTGTGGATGGCCACTGGCGTCCAGTTTATGCTTCGAAACAGGTCACTGGCAGTTAGAGTTAGCTGCCCGCAGCGCTGATGCTCGTTATTGTTATTCTCAGAGTGGCCTCGGACGTGTGGATGGCCACTGGCGTCCAGTTTATGCTTCGAAACAGGTCACTGGCAGTTAGAGTTAGCTGCCCGCAGCGCTGATGCTCGTTATTGTTATTCTCAAAGTGGCCTCGGACGTGTGGATGGCCACTGGCGTCCAGTTTATGCTTCGAAACAGGTCACTGGCAGTTAGAGTTAGCTGCCCGCAGCGCTGATGCACGTTATTGTTATTCTCAGAGTGGCCTCAGTCGTGTGGATGGCCACTGACGTCCAGTTTATGCTTCGAAACAGGTCACTGGCAGTTAGAGTTAGGTGCCCGCAGCGCTGATGCACGTTATTGTTATTCTCAGAGTGGCCTCAGTCGTGTGGATGGCCACTGACGTCCAGTTTATGCTTCGAAACAGGTCATTAGCAGTTAGAGTTAGCTGCCCGCAGCGCTTATGCACGTTATTGTTATTCTCAGAGTGGCCTCGGTCGTGTGGATGGCCACTGACGTCCAGTTTATGCTTCGAAACAAGTCATTGGCAGTTAGAGTTAGCTCCCCGCAGCGCTGATGCACGTTATTGTTATTCTCAGAGTGGCCTCGGTCATGTGAATGGCCACTGACGTCCAGTTTATGCTTCGAAACAGGTCATTGGCATTAAGAGTTAGCTTCCCACTGTGCTGACTCACATTATTGTTGTTTTCAGAGGGGCCTCGGTCATGTGAATGACCATAGGCGTTCCCTTTAGACTTAGAAACAGAGTACTGGTACTGCGATTTCGCTCTCCACTGTGCTAACACACGGCTTTGTTATTCCCAGAAGCCTCAGTCATGTAAATGGCCACAGACGTCCCATTTATGCTTTAAAGCAGAGCACTGGCAGTGATATGTTGTGTCGTTTTTCTTAGACAAAAAAGAGCTTATTTGCAATCAAAATTCCATTTGCTGCGTAGCAAAGATCTTTAGACAGCGGGAAGGGTCAATATGGCATCTGATGTCTTTGCCGTAGATGGGCTGCAAACTTTTGTTTTCGTGAAGTTGAAATCTATACTGGTGATTTATGGCACAGTGCAATGTATAGACCAGCTTAGACATTATCGCAACAAAAATAAAAAGTTTGTCTGGTGGCTGCATATCGAAATGCTATTCGGCAACGAGCAGAGAAGCATGACAACATGAGACACGGGAGGTTAGTGGTGGTCAAGAACAACAATCCGATCTTAAAGCAAATAAGTGGTCCTTAAAAGGACCGTTTTGTGTTCCGAGATGTTCCACGCTTTCTCCATAATGGTGGCCTTAAGCTTCGTCAAGGGGCTCGACACCAGACAGGTCACTCTCGAATGGGGTGTCCTCTCCATCCAGCTGGATGACGATGGGCTGGATGTGGGCACTTGTGGCACCGCCTCGTCGGAACGTTGCTTCAATGTCAATAACGTGCCTGACAGCATTAATCCAGTTGTCAGTGGTGACCTTGTCAACTTCTTCGTTGAGGAGTCTCCCCACGTCGACAATCTTGAACGTCGTGTTTCGGGCAGCAACGCCGTTCTTGATCTGCGCCCATATCAGTTCGATGGGGTTGAACTCGCAGTGATACGGTGGGAGCCTGACCACAGTGCAGCCAGCTGTCTCGGCAGCAGTGTCCACACGATACTTTAGGTGCTGTGGCTTCACCAAGGCCACAATGTCGAGCAGCTGCTTCTTCACCATCTTGGGGTCCCATGAAATTTTCTTAGACGTCAGCCACTGTCGGATGTCGTCCTTCCGGGAACTCGTCGTCGGCACTGCTTCCAACCGCCGTGAATGGTAAGAAGCGTTGTCCATGACGATAACACTTCCTGTCGGCAGTTTGTCGAGGACACCATCGAACCACTTCTCGAAGCGGGCGCCATCCATCTCCTCGTGGTAATCACCGGTTTTTTGTCCACGGAACACGTCCAGGCAGTCGTCGACGAAGCCTTCATCGCTGCCGATGTGGGTGACAATAAGACGCTGGCCCTTCCCCGATGGCTGCTTGAGGCCAGTCGAGAGACCACGCATGAAGGCGTCGTGAGACGAGGCCACTGTCGTGTCTACCCACACCTTTGAGACAGTGTGCCCTGCCGTCACCCACGTCTCGTCCAAGTAGAAGATCTTCCGACCATCTTGTCGGTGACGTGCGATCTCATGCAGATACTTCTGCTGCCAGGCGACTATGTCCTCTCGTTCAATCAACCGGGAGTTTCGTTCCCTCTTGTCATGCTCGAATCCGATGTCGTGGAGAAGGCGACGCACAGTCCAAGCCTTCAACGAGGGAAGTTCAGTGCTCGCGCAGAATTCGGCCGTTATCTTCTTGACCGTGGGAACCTCGTTCCGTCGAAAGAAACGGTGGACGCACGATCTTAGCGCGCACAACGTGAACTCGCCGTACCTGACTTTGCGCCGCCTCTTGCCTTCACTTGCTGGGCGCTTCCGAGAAGGCGTCACAACTTGTCCCTCGGTTTCTTTCGCCTGCTTCCTAATCTCGAGGACGGTGCGTACACCAACGCCAAGCAGCTTGCTGACTTTGATGCAGGACTCCTCCACAGTGAGGCCGGGCTGGCCGGGCTTGGCGGGCGGTTCGTGTCGCACCTGAACGTACGCGTTCATTATCAGCTGCCGTGCAGCTCGGTTGAGGACATCGCCGCTCTTATGCTTCTTGTAGAGGCGCCTTGGCGTAGGCGGCGAGGCTGCACCAGACTCTCTTGACGAAGAAGAATCGGAGGAATCGCATTCCGCTGTCTCCACGTTGGGATTCATAACGGAAAACGGCAACTTCGGCATTGTTAGAGCACTATATAGCTCCTACGGAGCAGAGTAGCGCAATCCTTTGAACCCCGTGTTTTGCCGACAACATGGCCGACAGAGCGGCTCGGCGCGAGTCACGTGGTACTCAGGGTTCCAGGAGGCGGCCCGCCCTATGGGAGAATACATGGAGATCGACACAACACGGCTGATTAAAAAATGAGCGGCGAGTTCACACTTTTCAAAACTAGTCTGTCGTGAAGTTAGTAGAACACTAAACACTTTATCAAAGTTTTAATAATATCGGATGTGTGTGCAAATTTTGAGAAGGCAATTTCCAAGTCAATGGCGTTTGAAGCAGACGATTTTTGCTCGCAGCGGAGATGGGCTTTTCGGGTTGGCCGGAGCGGGTCACGTGAATGGTGTGACGTCGCCGTGTCGTCTGCTGCATGACGCCGCTCAGGCAATTTTTTAAAAAAAGTCAGGTCCTTGCGGGGCACAAAACTTACCGCAAATTATTCTAAAGTGTTCCATTATTATGTCAAAAATGATTGCGATTCCGTACATTCTCACAATACTGGAGAAACAACGATTTTCTCACGTTCTCCATGCATTTCGGACCACAGTTGGAACCTCCGGCCGTTCGCCGCTAGTCGCCGAGAGGCGGCGTTCTAGATTGCGCTACTCTGCTCCGAAGGAGCTATATAGTGCTCTAGGCATTGTTAAAACGCGAATTGCAGGAACTTTCAAAACCCGAAACGCAGGTTTTTTTTAACAAACGCAGAAAATACACGGAATGTACCTAATTCGAGTAGGAAGGTTATCAAGCTAAAACCAACAACCATATATGCATTACTTATAAAAGTTACAATTTTCGTTGCACTGAAGCCTTCTTTTTACGTCAACCTTCCGGAGCGAGTAATTTGCCTCGGCTAGGTGGCGCAAGCTGCCGCCCGCTACAAGGTCTGTCTGTAGTCAATATCCATCCATTGAAGTAGAAGGGGCGTTTTCAGCGAACTATCTTCTCGACTGCGGAGGCATCTGAAGCGGGCGCATCACGCTTATGGGGAGGGGCTTCTACTACCTTCTTAACTTGTAACCGACTACAGACGAGATAACCTTTTTCGCCGCGTGAAGTCGGGTGGGCTTAGTTTGTCGCATTTGTTCATACGACAGCTGGTATCGAGGTTTTTCTTTTTGCGAGACCAGGCTGACCCGTTTCTGAGAACTGTCATTCAAGTACGGTTGTTCAGAGAGTTACTCGAGTTCATCGTTTCGACGTGTGACACATGTGAAGGCCAAGTAACGGGCTTTCTTAGAGAGGTTGTTTGTACGTACCAATTTCTTAGTGTGCGATTTTAAAGAGAGTACTTAAACTCTGTCACACGAAAGCGTCTGAAGCGAGATCTTGTTGAATGCCTGTTTCCCGTCCCATCGTATCGCTCTTTGTTTTCCGACAGTACTGACCGTGATGTGCTTTCCCGCGTGAAAAGAATGCTAGTTCCCGGATCTGTGAAAACCTTTTATTTTAAACTACATACCAACACGCTTCCAGTAAAGACATGGTTAGCAAAAAAGGGCATGTTTGTACCATGGAGCGAGGACTGTATTTTGTGCAAGAAACCGGAGACTGTGGAGCACGTGTTCCTGGACTGCTGGGATGCTATCCTGTTCTGGGACGTGCTCCAACGCACTCTTAAAAAAGACCTACCGCTCACGGCTCAGGGAATACGCTTTTTGTCTGTGGAAGGGACGCCTTTCCGATATGACCTCGTATTTTTACTGGGCCTGCACGCTATTTGGAGATGTAGGATGGCAGTTCGTCACGCGGATTTGGATGCCCGTCCAGTACGGTATTATTTCATTGAAAATATAAACTTGATAGCAGCTGTCTACGAGAAAGTATGTCTGGAACTGGAGTGGTTGCCTGCATTTTTGAAGCTGTCGATGATGAGAGAATTTTAACAATTCTCACCGCCTCTCCAAACCTTACAGGCGACGTTCTATCGTCGCCTTCACTAACGTCGTCAATATAATATTGCACATGTTCAAGTGAAATTTATCGTGCATTGTGAATCTTTGTTCACTGTCGAAATCTTGCAATAAAAAAAAAAAAAAAGGATCGGTGGCCGAGTGGTCTAGCGCACACCAGCTCGGAGCACGTGGAGCGAAAGCTCGCGCTGCAGAACCCAGGGATCCTGGGTTCGAGCCCCACCCCTGCCCGTTTCGATCTGGATGAGCATCGTACCGGCGTGCGGTCGTGTATCACTACTGCGTGATGCACGTTAAAGACCCCAGGCTAGCGGCTGTACCGCACTGGCTAAATTTCTCATCTACAGCTGGGAGACTCGTCGCCCCTGTGAGGCAGACCAAGTTCTAGGCTGTATAAACACACACACAACCCAATTTTTTTTTAGCCGCAGTACCTAGGAGAGGGATTTTGAGATCACGTGACTGGCTCGGTAGGGATGCGGGGAAACATGGCGGTGCCCCAGTGAGTGAGCGCCGCTCGCTTTGGAACTAATATGTCGTTGTGGTTGCAATATCGGGCGCGTTAGCCAGAAACAAATGCTGCAGGAGACTTTCGCTTTGCCTTACCTCACTTAAACCGCAAAGCATAGGCAATGACATCGCCGCATTTTTTAGATAGTGTTTCGATTCTGGGCACTCCTAAGCCTAAGTGAACGCGATAATTGTCGGCATAGCAACGTCTTCGGAAAGCGGATTGTTGATACCACACAAAAGCAGACGGCGTCCCAACAGACCTTTTTTCTAAATTATCCAAGCACCGAGGTGCATGCTACGACTGCAGTTGCACGCGTCGCGCGTGCTGGTGTCTGCAGTAGTAACCGTTCTAAAGCAAAAAGTATAAAACAAATTTTGCCTTGCACGCGCGTTCGTTAAAGTCTTATTATGATTTTTTACTTCAAATCTTTTATAAGAGGAAGGCCAGCGTGCGTGAACCGTAGAATTACACTTCCAGCGTTCTCCTCGCGATGCTTGGATAATTTAGAAAAAATTCTGCCGGGACGCTGTCTGCTTTTGTGTGCTATCAACAATCCGCTTTCCGAAGACGTTGCCATGGCGACAATTATCGCGTTCATTTAGGCTCAGGGATGCCCAGAATCGAAACACTATCTAAAAAATGCGGCGATTTCATTGCCCATGTTTTGCGGTTTAAGTGAGGTAAGGCAAAGAGAAAGCCTCCTGCATTATTCGTTGATGACTAACGCGCCCGATATTGCAGCTACAACGACATATTAGTTCCAAAGCGAGCGGCGCTCACTCACTGGGGTACTGCCATGTTACCCCGCATCCCTACCGTGCCCAGTCACGTGATCTCAAAATCCCTCTCCTAGGTACTGCGGCTAACTTTAGCCGCGGTTAGCGCTTTGAGCAAACGGGCCCTGATGTGTGTGAGAGGGAGGTTGGTTTTCCAGACGGTTTGGGAGAGGAAAGTCCGCCGGATGGTTTGGGAGAGGGAAGCAATGTTCCCCAGATGGTTAGAGAAAGGGATGTTGGTCCTCCAGATGGTTTGATAGAGGGACGTATTGTCCTCCAGATAGTTTGAGAGAGGGATGTAATATCCTCAAGATAGTTTGCGAGAGGAGTGTTTGTCCTATGGAGATGTAGGAGAGAGAAGTTGGTCCTCCATGTGGTTTGGGAAAGGGAAGTTTGTCATCTAGATGGTTTTGGAGAGGGAAGTCATGACCTTGAGATGGTTTGGGAAAGGGAATTAATGTCAGCCAGATGGTTTGGGAGAGGGTAGCTGGTTCTCCAGATGGTTTGAGAGATGGAAGTTTGTCCTCCCGAGGGTACGGGAGACGGAAGTAATATCCTCTAGATGGTTTGGGAGAGGGAAGTTGGTCCTCTAGATGGTTTGGGCGAGAGAAGGTGGTCTTCTAAATGTTTTGGGGGAGGGAAGTTGGTTCTCGATATGGTTTGACAGAGGGAAGTTGGTCCTCCAGGTGGTTTGTGAGATGGAAGTTGGTCTTCCAGATGGTTTGGGAGATGGAAATAATGTCCTTCAGACGGTTTGAGAGATGGATGTAATGTCCTCCAGATGTGTGTGAGAGGGAAGTTGGTCCTCCAGACGGTTTGGGAGAGGAAAGTCCGCCGGATGGTTTGGGAGAGGGAAGCAATGTTCCCCAGATAGTTAGAGAAAGGGATATTGGTCCACCAGATGGTTTGGGAGAGGGAAGTTCATCATCCAGATGGTTTGACAGAAGGAAGTTTTTCCTTCAGATACTTTGGGAGAGGAAATTCGGTCCTCCAGGTGGTTTGCGAGATCCAAGTTGGTCCCAGATGGTCTGGAGAGGAGAGTAATGTCCTCCAGATGGTTTGGGAGAAGGAAGTAATGTCCTCCAGATGGTTTGGGGAGAGGGAAGTAATGTCCTCCAGATAATTTGGGGCAGAGAAGTTGGTCTTCCAGATGGGTTCGGAGGGTAGTTAGTCCTCCAGATGGTTTGAGAGAGGGATGTATTATCCTCCAGAGGGTTTGGGAGAGGAATGTAATATCCTCAAGATAGTTTGGGAGAGGGATGTTGGTCCTCCAGATGGTGTAGGAGAGGGAAGTTAGTCCTCTATGTGGTTTGGGAAAGGGAAGTTTGTCATCTAGATGGTTTTGGAGAGGAAAGTAATGACCTAGAGATGGTTTGGTAAGGAGAAGTAATGTCAGCCAGATGGTTTGGGAGAGGCTAGCTGGTTCTCCAGATGGTTTGAGAGATGGAAATTTGTCCTCCCGAGGGTACGGGAGACAGAAGTAATGTCCTCCAGATGGTTTGGGGAGGGACGTTGGTCCTCCAGATGGTTTGGAAGAGAAAAGTAATGACCTCCAGATGGTTTGGGAGAGGGAAGCAATGTTCCCCAGATGATTTGAAAGAGGGAAGTTCATCCTCCAGATGGTTTGGGAGGGGGAAGTTTTTCCTTCAGATATTTTTGGAGAGGAAATTCGGTCCTCCAGATGGTTTGGGAGACGGAAGTAATGCCATCCAAACGGTTTGGGAGACAGAAGTAATGTCCTCCAGATGGTTTGCGAGGGGGAAGTTTGTTCCAGATGGCTTGGGAGAGGAAAGTAATCTACTGCAGATAGTTTGGAAGAGGGAACTTGGTCTTCCAGATGGTTTGAAAGAGGGAAGTTGGCCCTCCAGATTGTTTGGGAGAGGGAAGTAATGTCATCCAGGTAGTTTGGGAAGGGAAAATTGGTCCTCCAGATGATTTGGAAGAAGAAAGTTTCTCTTCCCGAAAATTAGCAACAGGGAGGTAATGCCCTGCAGACAGTTTGGGAAAGGGAAGGAATGTCCTCCAGATTGTTTAGAAGGGGAAATATAATTACCATGTCGTGTTGAACTCGTGGTTGCATCATTTTTCTGGCGTTCAGCAGCTAGTTAAATACAATAGGCTTTTGCCCAATCATCCTTGCTGGAATTTTTGTTGTTAGGGTTTTACATATATCATGATGTATTTCTTTCCATAATACAAACTATAGCGCAGCCTAAATATGTGTGCTAGGTGCCACCTTGGCCAGGCTGAATCTGACTGGACGGCAAGGATCCTAACGTTAGTTTACTGAAACGAGAGTCTGTATTGTGTATTGTTCCGATGTTCGTGCTTCATGGCAGCCATACAATAAATGTTATTGGAGAAAACCTGCCTTGACTTCAAGTGTGTTGATGAAAGGTTGCCTTATATATCAGGAATGTTATCAGAACTTTTATTTGTTTTATTGTTTTGTGGATGCTGTGACCTAGTAGGTTATTACAGGGAGTAACTTCGTGCAGCCACACTGCTCTAAAACCTATTTCATATTTGCGGCTGAGCTTCCTGTTGTAGGATATTAATTTTTTTGGCATTGTATTCCAAATCTTAAACTTTTAAATTACTTTTGATGCCAGCTCCGTTATCGACCTGTGACATTTGATTCTGTGCCAGAAACACCACAAAAATTGAATAAAATAGCTTAACCCTTTGTTGCATAGTGGCCACTACGGTGGACAAAGTTAATCAATTTTTTTAAAAGGAAGTGCCAGCGCGCATAATACCAGTGTCCACTTCAGCGTACATTCGCATTTTCGATTGCCACTCATGGATGGCGCCACCATTACACTGGTGTCGACATATTCAGCATCGAAGACGGCAGCTTCCACAAATTCCAGGTAACGCACGTGCATCCTCGCAAAATCGTCGTAAACTGTTGCAAAAACGTATTACTCCTCTGTTAAACGTTTTCATGCCTTCGAGGAAGTCCTGGGGTTTAATATGTATATATATGAGTGTCCAATAAGTCTTCAATGTTCAGTGAATAATTTATTTGTGTCTTGACCACTCCGGTGGACACCATGAACAGCAACATTACGGGCCATGTACTATACACAAATTGTTGTTTGGTCAGCAGCGCTGTAAATACGCTGGAATTGTCCAATTTTCTGTTGTAATGAATAAGGTGCCATACTTCTACATATTCCAAGAAAAAAATACTATATTTTGTTATTTTTTGTTTTAGGGGCAAACGATCTGCTATCAAATCGCCTTTAAGGGAAGCAGAGATAGCTGCTTTATTTTATATTCCACTATCTGACGCAGAAATCAATGTCCTACTTAAGGATGGTTTGCCGTTAGGAAGTGAGGATGATCTCTTAGAGAGCGAGCATAATGACATCGATTATGCCATAGAGGATGAATAACCGCTCATTCACACTGGAAGCGGATCCGCGTTCGCAAAGCGGTTGCGAACGCGATTGTATAAAGAACCAGTGCAATTGCGCGCGCATTCGATGTCATCGAGTGCGCGTGCAGTTGTACTGGATCTTTATACAACCGCATTCGCAACCGCTTTGCGAACGCGGATCCGCTTCCAGTGTGAATGAGCGGTAAGGCAGGTGTGAGGATAGCTCGGAAGATGCCAGCCAAAGTGATGGCAGTGATGAAGAGGATCACGACACGGAAACCCAAGCTCCGCCACCAAGAAAACAACGTCGAGTTTAAAAAGAAAAACCAAAGTAATGGTCATAAGACGAAAGGGATCTTGTGCACCTAGTACATGCTGTCCACTGTAGTGGACGTTCTTCAATTAATCAACTACATTCCTGAAAGCTAAGAAAAAAAAAATCCTGGGTCTCAGCTCAATACCAGAGTTCGCAAAAACGCAACATTTTATGATATGCTCGGACGTTCTTGAAGTATGCAACAAAAGGTTAATTATTATGTTCGGTTCCTGCATTGCTACGATATAAGAATCCCAGCAATTACATTCCCCAAATACTTAATGTAACATTTATAACTTTGTCTTAATTTTATGCTTTATTTATGCTAGGATTACTAATATAGCAGACTGTATTTCCTTGCAAGATGACCTTTTTAGCATTGAGTCTTGGTGTCGGAAATGGCAGATGGAAATTAACGTTCATAAAACTAAGTTCATGGTGTTCAGCACTAAACAAGTTGCTTCTGTATTCAATTACACTTTATTTAACGCCTATGTAGAAAAATTTATGAATTATAAATACCTAGGAGGTTTTTCTAACCAGATAGCTTCTCTTGGGAATGTTACATCAATCATATAG
Organism: Ixodes scapularis; assembly: GCF_016920785.2. Classification (NCBI taxonomy): domain Eukaryota; kingdom Metazoa; phylum Arthropoda; class Arachnida; order Ixodida; family Ixodidae; genus Ixodes; species Ixodes scapularis. Next base: position 208,244,324 of record NW_024609846.1, on the reverse strand, counting down.
CCGCTAAATATAACAAATCTCTTGGTTTTCTGCGTCGTACTTTATATCTCGCATCTGAAGAAACTAAACTTGTATCTTATAACGCCTTAATGCGCCCCATTTTAGAGTATGCTTCTGCCATTTGGAACCCCCACCAAGTCTTCCGGGAAAAAGGGTTAGAATCCATCCAAAATAAAGCTGCACGTATCATCCTAAGGAATTATAACCACTCTGTAAGCGCTACCTCTTTCAAGTCAATTCGCAACCTTCCTCCTCTAAGAGAACGTAGAGCTGTATGACAACTAAACTACTTCATAAAGTTTTCTATCACTCTGCATATCGTAAGTCTATTTATTGCATACCTCTCTCTTTCATTTCTCGCCGACATGACCACTCCTGCAAACTTCACCTAGACATTCCCATGACTAATATTTACAAGTTTTCACCCTTGCAGCTCGCCATTAAAAATTGGAACATGTTACCAGAAGCCGTTGTCGCGATAACGAACCCTCAAAAATTCGCCGAAGCTGTTATTGGTTACTTGCACCTGTGATACGTCCATTGAATTCATTCTTTTTCTCTTGTGACATTATTGTATTGTTTCTTGCCAACGCCCCCCCCCCCCCCCCCTTTGTAATACCCCTCGTGGGTCTTAAGGGGAACTAATAAATGAATGAATGAATGAGCATCGCACCGGAGGAATGCGTTCGTGTACCGCTACTGCGTGATGCACGCTCAACACCCAGGGGGTAGTATGGCCAGGAATTTATGCAACCCAAACCCCCCCCCCCCCCCCCCCCCCCAAGCTGCTTTCACCTCACCCGGAATAAATTAAAGAAATTGATTAAAGAAACAACAAAGAATTCCCTCGAGCTTTCAACCTAGGAAGTACAGAACAACGTACACAGCATCGTTCCCAAAAACATAGTAACATCAAACCTGTTTCTAAGGGGGGAGAAATGGAGGTCAAGAAACTTCTTCCACCCGGAATAAGAACGCAGGAAGAAAGGGCTATTCAAGATATTTACAAGCTTTATTATTGCTATTGATTCCTTCAGTTTACGATTGTGGTCATTCCCTTTGGTCACAACAAATCCTGTAGTGTGGAGTTTCAGTGGCACACAAGCATTATCGAAAACATTGTCAAGGTGCAGGCGAGCTGGTGTATGTTGATCATGATGTTAAAATCCTGAGGCTGGGAAGGCAACTTGAAAGAAAAAGTGTAAGAAATCACAGAAATAAGGGGACAAACAAACGTCTCAAACTCAGCTAACAAATTTTTATTCTGTCCACAGCTTTTATAACCACCGCCCAAGGTCACCACCAGCGCGCACCATTACGTTTCTTTTTTTTTCCAGTACAAGCACAAAGACGACATTCTATACCACAAGAGTTCACCATTGTACTCTGTAGGGACGTTCTGAACAAAACACAAAAGAACAACAGTAAACGTCCAAAACCTAATCCAGAACCGCCGCACGCTTCATTCAATGTCCTCTTGAAAATATAGAAAGAGCATTCCATACAAAACACACACACCACACACACACACACACAAAAAAAAAAAAGAAACAAGTACAGCGTGAAAAAAATACATTCACATTTCGAGAAACATTTTGGACTGGTCTCTTAGCTGCATTGAAGCTTGACTGACGCAATTGCCCAACGGGGCAATTGCGTCAGTCAAGTTGGGGGTACCCTCTTCATAAATCTCTTTCGTTAAGAAATTCAGAAGAACTGATTCACATCTTAAGTGTTAATCATGGGAGAAGCTGCTCGGTACTGTCGATAGACATTAAGCATTTGTATTATTCTCTAAAAAAGAAAAGGCTAATGAACGCGGTGAGGGAGTTTGTGGAGTTAAATTTAGTCAAGTTTCAATCTGAGCGAGGAATATCGGAAGAAGGTTCCCTTACTTACGTTAGTGGATATGCACCTTCAGCCGACTGTTCTAGACTTGGAAGATCAAAGATATGTGCAAAAAGAAGGCGTATGTATAGGCTCCTCGGTCGCCCCCCGCCGTCCTGCCACCACCCGAACCACCTCACCCGAACGCACTGGCAGCCCGTCAAGGGCAACCCGTCCCTCCACGCCCCCCCCTTCAACTCTCCAAAGAAGCCCAAGAAGTAGGGACGCACCGGGTCCCCTTGGCCGTCACCGCGGGCTTTCCCCGCACAGACGACCCTCGTGGACCATCTCCACCTTTGGCTCCCTCGCCAGTTTCTGTGGGCCTTCCTCAACGGGACTACCAGAGTGAGCCCTCCCTCTTGCCAGAAACTTTCACCTGTCCAACTGAGTGTCTCGACCTCCTGGACTACCTGGATGCCCCCCAAGGTGTTCCTCGTGCCCTCCACCTCGTCCGCGGCCCCGCCCGGCCTACGGCCGTGCTGGTGGACGGTGTGCCCACTCTGGCACTCCTGCAGGATGTTCTTCTCCCAGAAGATCTTCTTGCGCAAGCGGTCTGTGAGGCTGGCCTTCCCACCCTCTCGTCAGCGTCTTCGCCGGTTTCCGGGTCTGCACCGGACGTCGGCTCTTTGGGGTGCCCCTCCTCTCCATCGGTTTCCCCATCTGAGGGATCCGATGCAGAGGAATACGGGCCCTCTCCGCGCCGGCGTCCGGGTCTTCCCCGGACTCCGGGGTGGACTCTGACCCCGATGATGGGGAGGACAGCCTCACGGACGCCGCTCTCCGTATCCTGCGCTGGCTTGCCGTCCACCAGCCCATCCCCGACCTCGGCGGAGCCGAGGAGGAGGAGGAGTCCACCGACAGTCGTCGCCCGGCGGCCTTCCCGGCCGGGCCACCCCACATGCCTGTCCGCCAGGCACGTAGCCAGGGGGGAGGCCCATGGGGCCCGCCCCCCCCCCCCCCCCCCCCGAATCTTTCATTTTGCTGGGACCTCCTCTCCCCCCTCCCCTTCATACAGCATTTTGTTATGGATCGGCCCCCCCGCAACGAAATTCTGGCTACGGGCCTGCTGTCCGCCCAAGTGAACCACCACCAGAGGTGAACTAGGGCCTGCTGTCCTCTGTTTTTGGCTACGCCCCCCCCCCCCCCTTTGACCCCTCGGCACTGAAGTTTTTCGCACGAAAGTCGTCCGTCTTTAAGGGACGACCCCCTTTTTTCAGCCCAAATTAGCTGAAATTTACCTCAACACCTTGGACTGAGTTGTGTATGACAAAGTGAATGAAACCAGATATAGGGTTAGTCAGAAGATATGTTGATGACATCATTATTTGTACGTTTAAGAACGGTTTACCAAAATCTCTAGAAACTTTGGTAAGATCAACGGCCTTGGAACTACAGTTCACTGTGGAAAGACCTGAGGAGGGAGTGCTACAGTTCTTAGATATACGCGTTCGTACTAGGGATGGGTTGTGCTGGGAGTACGGGAAGATAACGAAAAAAAAAACAGTCCTTTCTAAACATCGCTGTCATTCAAAGATTGTCAAGGCCGGTATGGTCAAGTCTCTAGTTAAAAATGCGCTGGATAGGTCTTGCACCCATTACATGAATCAAGCAGTACAGAGACAGTGGAGGAGACTAGAAGATGCGGGGTATCAAGAAGCATTCTTTAAAAAACAACTCTCCGTACAGATCAAAGATGTGAAGAAAAAGCAGGAATCAAGGAACCTGAGAACGGTTATAGCATATTTTCATCACATATCACACAACTTGAAGGCCTGTGCCAAAACTCTTGGGGTCGACACCGTTTTTACCACGGACTTCAAATAGATTGACACCTTTTCAAAACGGACATAGAGGATATCTAAAAGGCTAACCGGACAAAAGCTCACCGGGCAAAAGCTCACCGGGCAGAATCTCACCGGACGAAAGCTCGCTCGTTTTTTCGCAGACCCGGAGAAAAGCTCACCTCTTTTGCTACCCGGCGAAACACGGGCTGTGATAACGTGTGGACGCAATCTACATTGCACCTGTAGCGGTCATCGCGCCAGCTCTTGAAAGAGGAAAGAAGAGGACGACACAGAGAAAAGGCTCGCGAGCAAGTTGAGCGGCTAGGTTCCGAAGGCCGTGACAGCAATCTGCACTTGATATGTAAATAATGTATATATAAATACTGATTGCTAAACACCATTTTTAGGAAAACTGGTACCCCATCCTATGCAAAGATGTCGACAGATATGCCATAACAGGCAGAAAAGCAACAGTTTGGGACCAAAATTTAGGTCACCGAAATTGAGTGGAGCTGATAAAGATCAAGCTTGCTTGACTCAAGGTATACCGGAGCACCCCGGTGCCACGCCCAAGAAACTCCGTGAACCGAGGTTTTTGAACCCGAAGAGTGACCGAAGAAGCGAAGTCACCCCTCGGTGAACTCGCTTTTTCATTGTGCTTAAGAGGTTAGGCACAATGTCCCTTTCTTTACTAATGCATTGTTGGGGTTCAGGGTAATATTTGAAGTGAATGGCTAAGAAAATTAAAATATTTCCGTCATTGTGCGTCGTAAAGGTATTTGAAATCAAGGATTACTTAGGGTGATGTGAAAGGGAAACTGAAGCAAAACTGTGATCTACAAACCATCGAGTTGCGAATATTTAAAAATATTTTGAAGGAACGGGATTTGGGTCTTTTGGACAAGTCAATACAGATGACGAATTTAGAAAGCTGTGCGGAATTTTGGATAGGCTGGCGTTCCTTCCACCACAGCTTGTGCCCGAAGAACTAACCTATGAGGGGAAAGTCTACCAGCTACATCGGCGAACTGCTGGACTACTTTATATTGCACGTATGTCAACGGCCCCTTCTGTTTTGCTTGTGCTCCTTATGCGGCGGCAACCAAAGCGAATTCTTCTCTTTGCCTGACTGTGCGCCGACGACGACCGGAGTTTCCCCCGAAACGGTAGATTATGTATGATGCCACTCTTCAAGATAGAGACCGGACGAACAACACCTGCGAAGGATGGAATGCCGGGTTCCAGAGTCTTGTCGGCTACGCCCCCAAACGTCTGGAGACTGATTGAATGCCTACTGCAAAATTAGGCGCTCGTTGCCACGGCATTGACACAAGCCCGGAGAGGTGAGTACTGTAGTGCAGCCGATTTATTAAGCAGAGTAAGCAGGGAACGCCGACATGGCAGTAGCATTCTCATCGTCTTCTTTGTTCTTTTTTCACCTAATCACTTCTTTCTTCACATCAAACACTACCTTTCCCCCTCTCTTAAAGGAAATGTACGCATCAATATGAACAAACTAAAAGAGGAACTACTAAAATGAACGAACTAAACTTAATCAGTTCTGAGTGCAATGATTATGGCACAGTGTGCCCGCGTTTATCGGGAGGCTTTCGCTCTCTGCAGCTCCGACGAAGGGGCTGCGTTTGCTGCGTTTGCGGTCCTTGCTGGTCAACTTCTGGTGCACCTGACATCAGCTGTTCTCCCGCCACAGAGAAATTGTCTGGCTTGAGTGTATTATCTGCTTGGAACCACGAAGTCGCTGGTGACAGGCTGTTTTCTTCCTCGGAAGTAATCTGTGACAGGACTTCCCGCGTGGAACTTTGGACAGCTTACTGGCGTTTTAAACTTTGAAATAATCGAGCAGGAAGGGATTTCGTCCTCGGTGATCTAGCATTTTCCGTGGTTTTGAATATTGCAAGTCACCTTTAGCGTGATGTCCTGGCAGTTTTACACGGACGTAATCGCCTGGCTGAAGGGCCGGCCTGCGTGCGCCCCTCTTGTCGTCCACGTTCCCACGTGAGGCGAGCTGATGTTTCTTGACTCGTTCTCTCAGCTCGCTCATTGCTGCTGTCGGATCGGTGAAGTTTTGCGATGGCCATCCGACAATACTCAACTTCGTTCGGGGGTGCCTGTTGTGCAACAAATATGCTGGTGATACGGCAGTGGTTGAGTGAGGCGTTGCACGGTACACTCCAATGTATTCAGTTAGCCCTTCCTCAAGGTTTCGCTGCTCAAGGAGTGCCAGCTGGATAAACGCTTTCATAACTCGGTTGAATCTTTCAATTAGGCCGTTTGCCTGCGGGTATTATACGGATGAAAAACTGTGACGAATGCCACGTTCCCGTAGGAAATCCTCAAAGTCTGCCGATGTAAATTGGCTTCCGTGATCGGAGACGATCTCAGTCGGATACCCTTCAAGACTGAAGAGAGTCAACAGGAATGTCGTCACTGTGTCAGAAGTTACAGTACTGGCAAAATCAATTTTAGGCCAGCGGCTGAAATAATCCATGACGGTTATAACAAATCGATGTCGCTGTGCTGCCCTCTCGATTGGAACAACAATGTCAATACCAATCTTCTCCCAGGGATGCGCGGGAAGTGGTATGGGATGCAGTGGAGCCGGAGATGTCTTTGCAGATTTGTCTGCTGTCTGGCAGATCAAACAACCTCGAACAGCGTGTTCCACTTCGGCATCCATGGCTGGCCACCAATACCACTGTCTCAACCTTTGTTTTGTTCGTACTTTTCCCAAGTGTGAGTCGTGACCCAGGGCGATTACCTTGGTAGTCATCGTAGATGGGACGACAACCCGTTCTCCACGTAGAAGTAAGCCATCCACCTCTGAAAGCTCAGATTGCACTTGGTAGTATGGTAAAAATTCAGCACCTAGTTTACCTTTCGATGGCCTTGCTGTAGAAAGAAAATGCTTAACTTTTTTAATCACCGCATCTGCAGATGTTAGAATCTGGATGTCCTTCTTGGAGATAGGATGTTGAGTTATGGCTGAAATAACTTCCTCGTCCAGATTGTCAGGTGATGTGGAAGGTAATGGTAGTCGGGAAAGAGCATCTGCGATGACGTTGTCCTCACCCTTTTTGTAGCACACAGCAAAGTTATAGTTCAGTAGACGTGCTGTCCATCGAGCGATTCTAAATGGACGGTGACCCGTGCCTTGAGAAATCAATAAGGTGGTAAGTGCTTGATGGTCCGTGTAGAGGGTGAATGCATGGTCTTCCCCAAAGGTACACATGCCAATGTTCTAGAGCCCAAACAGGGGTGCTATGTTGCGCTTTTTGCACTCCCAGGAGACTTGGAAGAGGGAAGTGACGTCAACGACTAGAGAAAACGCAGATTGGATGTTGACAGAAGAAAACGAAATCAACACCCAATCTGCGTTTGCTGTGTCGTTGACGTCACTTCCCTCTCCCTAGTCTCCTGCGAGTGCAAAAAGCGCAACATAGCCCCCCAGATACGATCGAGGGCTTCTCGTTCTCCAACAGAGTATTTGCGGTCCTTGCTGGTCAACTTCTGGTGCACCTGACATCAGCTGTTCTCCCGTCACAGAGAAATTGTCTGGCTTGAGTGTATTATCTGCTTGGAACGTGGACGCTATTGCAGTAGGCAGTGTAGTAAGGGAAGCGGCAGAGATGTGAGGCAACGTGAAGAAGACTCGCTGACCTTCTGGTCCTAAGGCATGTAGCAGTAGTGCCTATTTCCGTTTGGGCGTAAGAGAAGCCTCGTCGACGCAGTCAAGGTAATTTTCGAACATGCGCTGCCATTGGTCCCTTGGGACCGCAGGTCTCCCAGGCGGTTCAAGAAACGAAGGAAGCAGCAGCAGCGTTGCGTGACTCAGCAGGCGCTGCGACGTCAATGAAGATGAAAACCACTTTACCTCGTCGCCAAAAATGTAGTGCAGCCGGTTGATTAAGCAGAGTAAGGAAGGAACGCCGAAATGGCAGTACCATTCTCATCGTCTTCATTCTTTTTTCACCTCATCGCTTCTTCTTTCTTCACATCAAACATTACAAGCACCCAGTGAAGCGAGTGCGAACAACTACTCTGCGCCTGCAGAACCGTCTGAAAAATATTCGCGAGGGGTTCCAGGTACGCCGAGATCTAGGACTGCTGGAGGTAGGGGAATGCATTCGCTTCTAACCAGTCGATAAATAAACTTGTTTCTACTCTAATCTACAAACCATGCGCCTGTCAGATTAAATTAATCGTTGCATTTTAGTGCTGCAGGCATGCACTAAGTTGTCCGCACATGTTTTAAGATTAACATGAAATTTTCACCTGGTGAGCTTTTGTCCGGGTCTGTGAAAGCTGAAAACATGGGTTAGGTTTTGTCTGGTGAGCTTTTGTCCGGGATTCATCAAAAAAAGCACAGTGAAAAATCAGTATCTTGCGAAAAAGGCGTAGTATACTAGATACCATTGGCCTGTGGTTTTAAGTATGTAGGTCAGACTTCAAGACGTATTATTGATAGACTAACTGAGCACAAACGGAACGTGAAAAACAAAGTGTCAAATTCGGAATTGGCTACACATATTCAGGAATGCAACAATTTTGCGGTTCACTGGTCAGGAACAGAACTGTTATACACAGAGAATCTAATGCCATGAAATGTGTAGTGAAAGAAACGATTAGAGTAAATACGTCGGGCAGTTACGTCAGTCAAGCTTCAATGCAACTAGGAAACCAGTTCAAAATGTTTCTCAAATTGTGAATGTAGCATTATTTTTTTCACACTGTACTTGCCTCGTTTTTTTTTAAAATTTTGTGTGTGTTTTGTTCGGGATGTCCTTCCCATATTTTTCAAGAGGATAGCGTAGGAAGCGTGCGGTTCTGGACTAGGTTTAGGACGTTTGCTGTTGTTCTTTTGTGTTTTGTTCAGAGTACGATGGTGAACCCTTGGGGTATAGAAGGTCTTTCTAGTTGTACTGGAAAGGGAGAAGCGTATCGGTGTGAGTTGGCGGTGACCTTGGGAGGTGGTTATAAAAGCTGTGGACGGAATAAAATTTGTTAGCCGAGTTTGAGACGTATGTCTGTCCCCTTATTTCTGCAAATATGTCCCAAAAGCCAGGGGTAGTCATAACGAAATAAGTTTACACTGGCTTAACACCACAATAAAAAAATATAACAACAACACAGGCGTTTCGATACCTATCCGGGTGGCATCATCAGTATAAACTGGCCCGGTGGTGGGGAGAGACAAAACCAGTCGACTCTAATCTAACGAGTCTCCGTAAACGTCCGGTAGGGGGCACCGGTTTTTGTTGCACGCCTTGGGGTCCCGGCATATAAACCACGGTTCCACGAACTTCCTCGGGCCCCAACGCTGCTCACGAGCCAAGGTCGCCGCATTGTCCAAGTCAAACGTACGCCCAGTCGTCCAGCCGTGGTCGACGAGCTCAGACTTGTTTCTCGTGGCGTGCGTGGCCTTCACCATTTCTCCGATGTACGTGGCGTCGCAGTTAACACAGTTCACCTTGTACACCACACCTGTCTGGACGTTGGCGGGGGTAATGTCTTCCGGCTTAGCAAACGCGTTCGCCAAAGTTTGCGCAGGCTTGAACACAGTCCGGATGCCCAAAGGGGTCAAAGCACTTGTAGGGGAATACATAGGGAATACACCTATGTGACTTCTTACACTTTTTCTTTCAAGTTTTCTTCCCAGTCTCAGGATTTTAACATCATGAACAAGTATTACATTAGATCAAGTATTTTGAAACAGCTAAATAACAATCCCCATCTTCTGCATCATTTATACCAATTCAATCGGTCGTTAATGCAAGGTTTTGTCATAAACAGTACATGTAAATAGAGATTTCGTATTTGTAAGTGTGAAAACATTTTATAGAATAATTGTGAGCTTTTATGGATCTCTAAAAAATGGTTTTGACCAAAGGGAATTACAAGTTTATACTAAAAGAATCAGTAACAATAATGAAACATGGAAATATGTCGAATAAGACCATTATGTTTTGACTCCAAATGGAAGTTTCTTGATTTATATGTTTCTCTATATCCAGACTTGATGTCCGCCTGTTCTTGGAAGCCTAAGGCTGTGTATAATCTTTTTATTACCTAGGCTATAAGTTAAAGGGTCTTCAATGTTTCTTTGACCACGTTTACATAGAGACTAGTAGGTTGTTTCTTTGTATCCTCTGTCCTTGAGAATGTTAGCGGTCGTTTCGAGTCGTGGATAGTGCAAGCTGAAACGACCACGCGACGACTGAAAAATACTGGTGGCTGTGCCTCGGCGCGAGAAGCTGAACTAGCAGTCGGAAATGGCACGAGGACGAGAGTACCATGGACACCGTTATGCTATCGAGGTTATTTCTCCATCTTTGGAATCATTCCGCTGAGGCTCACCTTTATATGGACTTGGAAGTAATTTGTTACAGGCAACGTAATTACTTCTAATTTCTTACTTTTCCTATAATTTAGTAATTAGTTTGTTTGTGTTTCTGAAAATGTAATTTTTAATTTAAATCAATTACTTTTTCAATGACGAATTACTAAAATTATTCGTTACATTAATTTCGTCCCATCAGATGGAGAGGTAGAGGGGAAGATGGGCGATGCAATGGCCTTCGCGCTTTTAGCATGGTGACACACAACGGGGGTTCGCTAGCTCAGAAAGTGCTGGCGAAGGAAAGAAAAGGAATTTGTAAAAGCACGACATTCCAGCCAGAGCCCGTTTCTGAACTCGTTCGTACGGTCAGCTATGCTGTGAAGATAAGACTGCCTACATGGGGGCAACAGGCCTCGAGTTCTTAGAAAACGAACGGACTGCTTCGAGCACACAACAGCTAAAAACGAATGGCCCATAAATGATAAAACCGTCGCGTGGGTTTCGTGAGGAGTAGGACCGTGGCGCATAAGTCCGCTTTTTCCCAACCCCCTCCCCCCAGCCCACCCCTCCTTCTTCCTCTTCACTCCTCTGCGCCTTGTCCCCCACAAAACAATCTGTGTTTTTCTTCGTGTCACTGACGCACGAAACCGTCCCTTGCTTGTCGATGTTTATGCCTCCACGCGTCCATCGGCTAACAGAATGAGCTCTGATAAGATCTTGCCCATACTCATGCTTGACAGCGCTGTGAGAGCTAAGTATTACATTCTAAAACAAATCCGTGAGTCTACTTTCCCGCACAACACTCGGAGAGCCAACACCGCAACTTACGGAGGCAGCTCAGCGAATGACGGTGCCGAAACATATGTTTAGACCAAAAAACGCAGTCTGAGTTGTGACATTAAGCAATGCAAAACGTCACGCTTGCATTGCTTAATGTCGCAACTCAGACTGCGTTTTTGGGTCTAAACTAATGTTTCGGCATCGTCATTCGCTGAGCTGCCTCCGTAAGTTGCGGTGATTGGCTCTTCGAGTGTTGTGCGGAGAAGCAGACGCACGGGCTTTTTTTAGAGTGTAGGTGGACCAACCAGCTATGTGGCTTCTGCCACATGCCTTCGCACTAGCAGATGCGTGAGGCAGAAACATGAGGGGTGCAATGGCAGCAGTTCATTGTAACAGAAAAAAAAAGTACCATCAACCCTGCTATCAGTTTAAACAGTAACTTTCGACAGCAGGCAATAAGCTTGACGGGGAGCACAACCAGAACGCCCTGGGACTTGAAAGCTCACTCATATTCTTAGGAGAGTTAATGCTGAGGTCCTCGTCAGCGAATTTTGCCCGCGTTGACTTAGACCGAAATTTTAAGAAAAGTAAACACATGCCTAGTTTTCTGAGAATAAACAGTGGCTGACTTGGACACGGGAGTTGAGAAAGCACAAGGCGGCTGTAAACGCATGAGAGACATGGAAGCCTGCTGATCATTGTCAATTATGTTTTTCTTTAAATAATTTCTAAACGGCAAAATTAGTTCAGCTCTAAGGTTGTATAATTCGTGTGAATTTTTGATTCCGACGAGTTTGGTGATCAAAATTCTAACGAGTTTGGTGATCAAAAATAAAAATCAAGTTTGGTCATTTGGTCGAAAAACAGCCTCCATCTAGCAGGAGACTTCGAAATGTGCCCCAACCCAAGTACCGCATCTTGGTCTCACAGTCAGTCAGTTTTAGTAGGTAAAACAGCCCCTATTTAGGCAACATGCAACAACAACCATAGTAAACTACATCTACAAGGGAATCGCGCTTTGAAGTTCGCCGATGCTAAACTCGGATTAATTCGAATGGAGTGCGTGCCTTCACCACCCACATGCATTCGTCGCATGTTCATTGAATTTAGTTCTGTCCGACTGGACAGCGTAATATTTGTATATTTTGGACACCTGTGTTAGTCCTTCAAAACTTGAAAACTTTTAAACTTATTAAGCTAAAAAGGGGGTAGACAGTAATGAATGCCTTTTGTTTGCGTTTTATTTTTGACAGTGCCTACAGTTTCGCCCCTCAAACACGCAGTAGATATTGCACGTATTTTGCGTGTTTCTTTGAAGTAACGCAAAAGTAATCCAGTAAGGTAACAAAGTAATTAATCGATTACTTTTTACGGTGAGTAATTTGGAACGGTAATCAATTATTTTTTAATTTAAGTTCTTGTGTCTGCAATTAATTACATTTTTGGAGTATCGGGTGCTAGTCAGCCTTTGCGCTTGGCTACCGCCTCCATCCTTATCGTCATCCTCATATTTGGGCCTGTGGGTTTGTCCTAGACAACTAATTTGGTACGATGTCTTAACAGGCAGACATGATGGTAAAGATAAACAAGCCCAGAAGCAGTACGTGTGTAGCAAGGGTGTCCAGTTTACAACCCCGATCAGGCGGAGTCGATCGCATCTCGTATGCGTGCTATCTCTCGTTGCTGGTTCGATTTCTCCAGTTGGGGCAGTGCCATCGGTGTCTTTTAGTTGCTTGGCCATTTCAGTTTCTACGAACTATGGTTTTACAGTACAAGGCTGTAAGGTCCGGGAACAAGTTCCCTTATTGAAATGGTTGCAAGCGGAATTGTACTTGTGGCAAGAGTTTCTTCGAGTCTGCTTTTATGTATTCCGTAGTGTGTCGTCTAGTTAAAGGGACGATGCAAAATTTTTTTTAAACTTTTAGGAAATACCGTAAGAATGATTCGTTGACATCCATAGTCGATGAAACACGCTTAAGTTATTATTGCAATGGCGGAAGAAAAAAAAAGAACGAGCATCGTCTTTACCCAACTTGCACCCATAACAAGCGGCCACGTGACCCGGACAGACGCTTCTCAGTCAGTGGTGTCGGCGTTGCATGCGAGTGCACTTGGGCGCCACTATTGCCAGGAAGCCCGTGGAAAGTAAGAAACTACCTTTCTTCTGAGGAGGGGTAGGAATTTTAGTGAAGAAGGGAGCCCCTTTATTAAAATTCAGCTGTACCCAAGTCTCAAGTAAATTCTCATTGAAGAATTTCTTTGAGTATAAAACTCTGAGGCAATGTCAAATATTTATTTATCTACTTATTAGCAAGGCCGAGGCATTACAGAGAGGGATGGGCGAAGCACACAAACAATAAACGTCAACTTAAACACACCAACAAGGTTACAAAAAAATGGTTGCGAGTGGAAGATTTGGAGTGGACGGTGCCAGAGATCGGGGGGAGTCGATGAAGGTGGGGAGGTGTTTCCAGTCGGTGCAGTTTTGGAAATGAAGGAGTGGAAATGTAAATTGGTGCGGCTGCTTGCCAACCTTGTACTGGGGGTCGCTGCGGGAAGAAATGTATGATGGTGGCCGAAAGAGAGAGCCACTGAGGGGATAGCTAAAGTGATAAATATTATGAAAGATACGTAAAGAAAGATTGGGTAATTTGAGATTAGATTTCATTGAACTAGCACTGGCAGTACGGAAGTAATCCGAAAAGGTGAAACGCGCAGAACGGTTCTGGATGGCTTATGATTGTAGAATAAGAGAGTTGATATTAGGGTCTCAGATTGATGATGCATATTCTAGCTTTGATCGGACTAGCAGAAGTTTTAGGTTAGTTGGGGCTAAAGAAAAATTTCGCATCTGTCCACCCTCTGTCAAGGGGCCGGGCAACCTGTCGTCACGTGACCCAAGATGGCGCATCGGTCACATCGAGGAATCTTGCACGCGGGTTATATGTTGTTCTCCAGTCCCCACGGCTGAACACGCGGCGGAGACCGAGGTAAGGGACCATCACCCGGTGCCCCTGGATGTGGACGAAGTTGGGGACTGGGTTTGGCATCTCCATTTTGACCACCCGAGTGCCGGTACCAACATGTGGGCGGTTTCGAAACGTGGCGTGGTTGATCGCTTTCCTCTTGTCGTACTGTGCGAGGACTTGCACCAGTGCCTCCCGGGCCCTGACACGTACGGGGGGAGGCGAGCCGGTATACTAACATAAACACAGCATGGGCTCACAATGGCTCCAGGGGGACGTCCATGTTACAAGCGACAAGAACCCTTGCGCTATGAGATGTTGAGTGGCAGCTATAGTGTTGACCGCCGCCATGAACCATACTTCAGCACGGTATTGCAGATATTACAGGTTATCTCCGCCGGCGACGGCTTAGATGCTGTCCGTGCGGCATCCACCGTTGTGTCCGCCGGCACGTTGAAAACGCAGCACTGGGCCTCGGTAGTGGTCGACATGGCGGAGACCACGAACCCCAGGGACCAGGAATAAATCGAGGTTTCTGGGAGAGCGTAAAATGGAAGCGTTTCACTTCACAGGAACGATCGAGTGACAGCCACCTGTTGCCATAGGAATCGCCACTTTAGTCCATTCAACTCCTCGAAGCTTTCAAAGAGGTGTTCTGAACCAGTGCCGCCAAGGTCACTATGAAGCATCATTGCACTGAAAACATTCCCCCCTAATATAAGCGTCTTCGGCACTGTTCATGCAATCTACTAATGAATGATGCACAACTCCACAGATATCTTGCAATGGTATAGTTCTTCTTCCTTATTTCAAGACAGGCACTTATTTTTTAAGGCCGCCAAGCACTGGCGCCGCAGGGAGTGGCGGTGCAAAGGTGTTGAATTGTTTCGCCGGTGTGTGGATAACAAAATCTCGGCCTTTAAGAAATGAAACTCTGTTGCGAGTCAATGCTTGTGTGTCTTGTGTGTTCCTTTCCTTTGACCTCGTCCTCTGTGCGCTTTTGTGTTAAGCAACAAATTTCTTTATAAAGCAACCCGTCACCGGAAATTCGAATCGGCAAACCACTAATTGAGAGGTCAAGGACAAAGTGCTAATTCCATGAATCAATATGGCGACTATACTGGAGGTTGGCGCTCATTGGCGCTTTTATCTCAGGATTCAGTGACTTTAAGAGCTAGTAACTGACGAATGGATACTAAGTGGAATACATTGAGAGTTTATTTTTGTACTGTTTGAGCACATGTGCTCGGTAGTTCAAGGCTTTGAGCTCGCATTTGTAGCCGACTATCTGTGGCTATGCAGTCAAAGCTACAGCCACTAAGTAAGCTTCAGAGTAACTGCGCTTTAGCCATCTTCGTGCAAAAAATCATGATTGCCAGTTATCTGAACCTATCTGAAATCACAGGAAACGTTTCTTCCGCCCTCCGGAAATGTTTGAACAGTTCGCTACAGAGCAAAACGATATTACCTGAACTCCTTACCACCGTGCTGAGGTTAGTCACATTTTTGAATTGTGACGATCGAAAGTTGCGCCAGCTCTGCTCTAAGCAGCAAGATGGCGGCATCCACTAGAAGATCGGGGAACGGAGGGCCGATACTCTAAGTGGAGCTCATGAAGTGGCTCAAGTCAAAGCTATGGGCCCATTAAAAGTGTGCACGCGCACTTTTCCCTTCTGAAATGCCACAGAAAATTGACCGTGGGTAAACTACGATCGAACGTAAAAAAAACACGGGCACACGCCAAAAGCCCACGATTTGCTCGTTAAACTTTGGCAAAGTGCACACCGCCGCGAGGTGACCCTAAACAGAATTCAATTTGTGTATGAGTGTTTTTAGTACAATTTTAATCGCAGAAACGAAAATCGGACATGAATTCCGCAACAACATTAATGTTATAAGATAGTAACTGAATTTTATTTTTATCTTTGAATAGTGATTTGTTTGGGTACTGCACTTATTATTGAAGTGCGATCGACATTTTCAATTTGATCACTTCGTAGCTTGTAAGCACGAGGCTGTCTCATGGCTTTGGCTTTCCGAGGCCAGTGTCGCTGCTCAGCTGTCCAATGCCCGGGTTTGGCTGCCCGGTGACCGTGGGGTGGCCGGGCCCGTCCAGGCTGTCTACATCTGCAGAGAAGGAGGAGGAGGAAGAGGAGGGGGAAGGCGGAGGAGGAGGAGAAGTTAAAAAATACAATTTCAAGGATAAATTTTATTAAATGCCTAGGAACGGTCCTGATGCTGAAACTTACACACACTACAAACTACGCATAAACTGAACACACCAATACAAAAACACAATGAAAGTATTACCAATACATACACACATACACTATTGCACACCGAGTAGAAAAAAACAGTACGAAGTGCACGGCATAAATATAAGGAAATAATTTTCTATCGCACCTTGACACTGAGCTGGTGTGCGCTAGCCCACCGAGTGGGCTGGCGCACACGAGCAGTTCGGAGCACGTAGAGCGAAAGCTCGCGCTGATCCTGGGTTCAGCCCCCACCCCTGTCCGTCTCGATCTTGATGAGCATCGTACCGGCGATCTGTCATGTATCACTACTGCGTGATGCACGTTAAAGACCCAAGGCTAGCGGTTGTACTGCACTGGCTAAATTTCTCCAGCTGGGAGGCTCGTCGCCTGCTGAGGCAGACCAAGTTCTGTATTAGCGGCGAGATGTTTTGGTGGCGCCCTCCTATGGTTCCCCCTTGTGACGTCATTACCTTGCAAACAACAAGTTCGATGGTGTTTGTAAATAGCATGGTGGAAGCTTGAAATCATTGAGCTCTTAAGCAACGCTGCCAACACCGTAAAAATTAAAGTTCTTTCATTCCTCTTATTTCCGTCGATGATAAATCCACTTTCCGACGTCATAATCAACGTTCGGCCAATCGTGGAAGGCCGACCACAGCGACGCTTTCGGTCGCGCACGGGGCTAATAAACATACACACAACCCAGTTTTTGTTTTTAGAGCGCTGTTTTTAGGCGCTTATTTCCGGGTTGAGCGGCGTCAGCGTCGGCGTAACCAAGTGTTGCATTATGGGACGTTTCTCATAATGACGTCGCACGTGATCACGAGGGTAAATCTTTCCCGCTAAATTTGTCGGGAAAATGTTTCGCTAAATTTGGCGGGAAACGTTTCCGCTAAATTTAGCGGGACGTTTCCCATAATGACGTCACACGTGATTTTTCACGTCACGTGTGACGTCACACGTGAAATTGACGTGTGACATCACACGTGATGTCACACCTAAAATTAGCTGGAAAATTTCCCCGTTAAATTTAGCCGGAAATTTTTCCCGTTAAAATTAGCGAAAAAATTTCCCATTAAATTTAGCGGAAAAAATTTCCCCGCTTTATTTAGCGGAAAAAATTCTCTCTAAATTTAGCGAAAAAATTTCCCCGCTAAATTTAGCGGGGAAACGTTTCCTAAATTCAGCAAGAAATCTAGCAAAACATTTTCGCTAAATGGGAAGAGAGCAGGAAAGGAGGGTAGAGAGGGGGAGGAGGGGAATACTCTCTCCTCCGTACCGTCCCCTCCTCTTCCTCAAGGGCTTTAGAACTTTTTTGTCCAATTTATCCCACCTAAGAAAACGTTAATCTTCTATCTATATCCGACGCAAAGAACTCTAAAATGTGCCTTTTCGCAAATTTCACGACCTACAGGGGGTGCACTGGCGCCTATCTAAATGGCTGTCCACTGAATGCTCGTCTTAGGACAGCAGTACGAGGTGGGGTCTGCGACGCGTAAGCAATTCTAGTTTTGCTCAATACGAGCAGTACTAGAGCCTTACTTAATTTTTTTACGTCAGGAAGGTGTAGGCGAGCACCGTGAAGCAGATCATCCAGGAGCTAGGGAGCACGATTCTCACACCGGTGTACCACCATCGCTGAAAGTTGCTCATTTTTGGACCGCATTATAATTCGCTGTTTAACAAAAACAACAACAAAAAAAATGTATGCGCGTACTTTGTTCAGACAAATTATATTGTATAGTGGTTTTTATTATCATGCCTTGTAGGTGCAGGGGCACGAAACCGAAAGTCTCTTCATGTTTCAAAATTGGCACAAGGTGCGTCGATGCACGAGGCACATGTAACGCGCAGCCCTTGGGGAAATATGGAGGCAGAGCGGAGCACTGCGCTAGAATTCAGACGCCATGTTCTTCCCAGAAGTGGCGCGCGGCACATGTCTCGAGCATTTCCACAACACTGAATGGCGCCACTTTTCCCAGGATTGAGGGGATTTAACCGAAAGCAGCCAAGCTACATTGTAGAAGCTTTTTGCCTGGTTATTTCAGCACAATAGTGCTGAAATAAACCAGCAGTGTTGGGCAAAGTACATTTAAAAGGAACTTTAAGTAAAGTACAAAGTAAATGAGAATTGATGTACTTTAAATAAAGTAGTAAGTACATTAGGTGCAATGTACTTGAAGTAAAGTACTATAAATATAATGTTCGGCGCTCCCCAAACTTAACGCCGCCACAAGATGGTTCGGTTTCTTAACTTTGAAAGCTATTCCTGAACCTAGCAATCAAACCAGTTGGTGAAGATTTGCGTCCCCGATGAAAACCCAACCAGGGGAAGTTATTCCACCAGCTGCAGCGATCAATTTATCTTTCGGTCGCATGCAATAGATCAATATTTGCGAAACTTAGTGGCGGCGTTAAGTTTGAGGGGCACTGTACTTTCAGAGTAAAGTACAAGTACTTTTAACACAACCTTTCCTGGTGCCCTTTTTTAACTGTTATGCATTGCCCCAGGCAGCGGCGTAGACTTTCCATTTTCCCGGGGGGGGGGGGGGGGGGGGGGGGCACGAGCCCTGATGCCCCCTCGTAGTCTACGCCTATGGCCCCTGGGGTAATTGGGAGATGCATTACTTACTCTCGGAAATGGCGGCGAATATTGGATAAAGTCAAGTGGCCACAGAGTTATTTTCAGAAATGGCGCCTAATTCAAAAGTCTCTCCGTCTTCTGAATTTGGCGCCGCTTGCACTGACTTGTTGCACCCAAGAGGGTTAAAGGGATGGTGAACCGAAATTTGAATTTCAAAAAAACAATGCTGGAGATGTAGGCGGGACGCTACAATACGCTCCGGGCGCTGGTGTTTTGAAAAAACCCGTGGCGCCATCTGTCCGACGAAATAAAAACTATTGGTATGTTACCGCCCTTCCCGACTGCTTTCGCGTTAGGCTTGCCAGGCGTAAAGTGGAGGCGTACCCGGCTGCTTTCGTTATGTCGTCCGCAACAACGCAGTCGAAAAAGCACACTTCTGTTTATTGCTGTGTTTACGATTGCCACAACAGCTACGGAAACACAGCTGGGAAGCTCCCAGTGGTAGAGTTTTACCGCTTTCCAGCAAAGCCGTACGAGGCAGAGCGTCGACGGAAATGGGTTGCAGCGGTGCGGCGCGCAACGTAAAGAAACCTTTTTTTTTTTTTTTTTTGTTGCTTCTCGGTTTTTGTTTGCTCTCCATGATACAGAATTGTTTCTCGCTGGCACAGTTAGACACTGCATTTTTGTGTACAGCGGAGACGCAGACCCCTGGGAACCCGCGAATGGGCAGGCCAGGATTTGCAGCTGCCACTTCCTAGGAAACAAAAAAAGCTCCATCGCTCAGCACCCCGCTTACGTCCCCACGATCTTCCCTTCGTCGTACAAGGCGAGATGCAATGTGACGACAGAGACACAACTGCAAAGATATGCAATGTGACGACAGAGACACACTGCTCCATGTTTGCACCACCCACGCACGCCAGCCTTGCAGGTGCAGCTCGCGCCCACGATGAGTCTCGGGTGCGCTGAAAGCTGCCGTAGCAAAAAAAAAAAAAAATGTGTGTTATGCACGGTTGAACCGAGAAATCAGAACAACAACAAATGAGGAGTGGAGGGGGGGGGGGGGGGGGGGTACGCGAAACCGAACCGGGTGGCACGCTCACCTGAAGCCGGACGTTGTAAACAGCAGACTTCATCTCCGCGAGGCATTTCCCTACAACTTCGCTGGGAGCTGTGGAATGAAGGACTTCTTCTTTCACGCCAAACACGTGACGGCCCGCATAAAGTTGCTCCCCTAACTTCAGTGACTTTTCTTTGAAATATTCTGCGATCTCGTCAATCCTTCTGAAGCCGCAAAAGAGCACCGTCGGATCGCACGTGCGAGCCGCCATTTTCAGATGGGAACCTACCAATCGTTCTTAGGTCGACCACGGGCGGCGCTGGGGAGCGCAAGCGACGGTGGCGCCGGAGTGGCCGCCCGGAGGGTATCCCCTACAACACTACTAGTACGGCGATATCTCAAATGGACGGCCGTATTTTCGGAAAAAGAAGTCGAGATTGAACCAGGCCGACAAGCGCGTGATTGTCAAGATACCTAGTTTCCTCCTCTCTTCGCTTCGCTCTCTCAAGGCCGCGAGGCGGAGAAGACGCGAGGCCGTTCCCCCTCCTTGTCGGAGAAACAGGACGTCAACATTCCTGCCAAATGCGCCCAACTGTGGAGGAGCAGTTAGGTTGTATTCTTGAAATTATCACCAGGATTGAAAAGAGCCAGATCGATGTGCTTGCCGAGCTTGGGCGGGTTCAGAGCGCTCAAAGGTCCACCGACGAAAATGTGAGTGCACTTTCCGATAGAGTTACAGCTCTCGAGGCCCAGTTTGCCGCAGCGAAGGCCTCTCCCATCCGCGACGTTCTTGACCATGAGGCCTCAGGCGGTATTGTGTAGGAACTTTACAAGGTAAATTCGCGATGCGACGACACAGAGAAGAGACTGACAGTTTTTGCGGACTCTAACCAAAGTTTTATTTAAAAACATATGAACCCGACGTTTCGGGACCCGCTCGGTCCCTTGGTCACGGGTGACTGTAGGTGGGGGCGCGGTGGGGAAGGTTGCCCAGGTGGTTGGCCTTGCTGAGGCTTAACCCAGAGGGCGCGGGGGAGGGGGCGCGGTGTGAAAGGTTGCCCGGGCGTTTGACCTTGCTAAGGTTTACCCCAGAGGGCGCGAAGTCCAGACACGTACGCGCTCGGGAGAGTGCCCTTGGACCGGTTCACGTTCTTACTCGTTGTTTGGATAAACCAGGACTCTAGATGAAGGCGTTTCCTCCAATGTCCCTCGGTGGCCACGATCTGAGTCTCGTCGAGGGAGAAAGAGTGCCCCGTTTTTTGCTCGTGCTCTGCCAGGGCGCTGGCCTCAATATCTTTCTTTCTCACGTCGTATTTGTGTCGTCGAATACGATCCGGGAAGTTTTTCGTTTCCCCCACATAAGCGACCGGGCAATCCGCGCACGGCACGCGGTACACGAGGCCTTGAGCCCTTTCCCTTCCTGGTCTGTCTTTGGGGAGAGGAAGCCGCCGACGGATGGTAGACACGGGCTTGTGGGAGACGGCGATGCCGTGTTTCCGAAGGACGCGTCCGACGGTCTCACTCACATTTTTCACATAAGGGAGACAGATCCGATTAGACGGTCTCGAGGTCGGAGTCACAGGGGGGCGGCGTAGGCGTTTGTAGATGTCGTTAATGAACCGCTTTGGGTAACCATTGTTAACTAGATCAGCTTTGATATTCTTAACTTCTTCTCGTAGGGCCTCCTCCGTAGAACACACGGACAGCGCCCGTCGGAAAAGGGCCCTGACCACTGAGGCCTTGTGCGATGTGGGGTGATACGACTCGAAGTCCAGGTACCTACCGGTGTGCGTAGGTTTTCGGTATACCGCGAAGCTGAGCGCGTCAGAAGCTCTCCTGACGCTCACATCCAGAAACGGGAGCACGCCGTCCGTCTCTCGCTCCACCGTGAACTGAATCGACGGTTCAACGGAGTTCAAACACTGGCACAGGCGCTCAACCTCACTGGCTTCGACGATGCAGAAACAATCATCCACATACCGGAGGAAGGTCTTGGGCTTTGGATTAAAGCAAGAAAGAGCTTTTTGTTCGATGTACTCCATCGTGAGGTTGGCCATGGTAACGGAGATCGCAGCTCCCATGGCAGTTCCACTCGTTTGCTTGTAGAAGCGTCCATTGAACGAGAAGTATGTGCTCGAGAGACACAGCTCCAGAAGGCGGCAGATTTCGTCCACGGACAGACAGGTTCGTTCTGCTAACCCGGAATCGGCGGAAAGGGCCGTCCTGGCCACAGAAAGTGCCAGGGGCACCGGCACACTCGTGAAGAGTTACACGACGTCAAAGGAAACCAGAGATTCGTCGGCGTTCACCTTTAGTCCTTTGACGAGATCGATGAAGTGACTCGAATCTCGCAGGTATGTGTCCGTGGTGCCAGTAAGGGGGGAGATGAGCTGGTGCAGGTACGCCGAAACTGCACGTAGTGGGGAAGTAGTGAAGTCCACAATGGGGCGGAGGGGGACCTCGGGCTTGTGGATTTTTGGTAGACCGTACAAAGCGGGAGCGGACCCGTTGCGACAAATTAACCTGAGATAAAGGCTGCGTGAATCCGGGTGCTCTTTGAAAATGATAGACAGGGCCCTGTTTATGGTATTCTGGATCTTGCCGGTGGGGTATTTTTGTAGGGGCGCGTACGCCGACGTGGAGAGCATATCCGTCACCTTGCGGATGTAGGAGCTCTTGTCCAGGACCACCGTTGCGTTGCCTTTGTCTGCGGGCAGAACCACGATGGCGTCGTCTTCCTTCAGGCTACGCAGGGCGCGGTGTTCGGCGGATGAAATGTTATTCTGGCGACGGCGCACCTGTGCGATAGCCCCGATAGCCTTGAGCCGAACCTCTTCTTGCAGAGATGGGTCCAGTTTACGAATGCCGTCTTCAATGGCGGCCGCCATAGCGGGAATTGGAGGCTTACTTGGGATGTTGAACCCGTGTCCTTTTGCCAGCACGGATGTTTCTGTCGGCGAGAGCACCCTTGAAGACAAGTTCCTCACGAAGTTGCTGTTACTCCGGCAGACGCTAGGTGACGATTTCTGCCGGAGAGCCGCGATCTTCTTCTGATGTTCGTAAGTTCTTTCCTGCGTAGCGGTGATAGCCGTGGACCGGGCGAAATCATCAAGGGCGTGGAAGGCCTCCGGTATCTTGAATTCCAGCTGTCTTCGCAAGAAGAAAAGGTCGAGTTCCCTTCTTTTGACGTTCTCTCGGCACTCATGGATGCGGGCGTCGAGAAGACGGCGTTCCGCTTGATCAATGACCCTGTGCCCCTCGGATGAGCTCACCAGGCGCTTCAGCCGCAGGCTCTTGGGAATCAGGTTGAGCTCCTGCGGAAGTCAAATCTGCGGTTTTTGGCATTCCGGACTCGCAGACTGAAACATGGACCCAGTCGGAGGAGAAGGTAATCCGGCTTTGTGCACAAAACCTAGGCGTCCCGAGATAAGCCCCGAAAACCTTGAACGCTCCCACCGGCTGGGAAAGTTCTCGGTTAACAAAAACCGACCGATTATCGTGAGATTCTTGCGCTTCAAGGACAAGCAGAACGTTTTGTTCTCTGGGGGAAAACTAAAAGAAACTCAGTACGCGGTGCGTGAGGACCTCTCGCTTTCAGTGCAACAAGGCTCGCACTAAACTATTTCATTATGGCAAATCACTGAACTCCCTTTTCACAATTCGCTTTGACAAACTGTGCGTCAATGACAGGTGTTTCCAGTATGACTCTACGACCGACTCCGTCACAGAGATTCCTAGATAGCACCAGGGACCTCTCTCTGATCGGTCACCGCCGCCCGTTACTACGCGACGTATAAAGACTTCGAATCATACAGTCACATTCACTAATATCCGTAGCCTCGATCCTTCCCAAACGTGAGGAGCTCAGTGGCTTTATTCAAGATAATAATTCTGACATTGTCATTGTTACAGAAACGTGGTTAGAGCCTGAGAAAAGTGACAGCGAAATTCCCCCCCCCCCCCCCCTAACTTAACGTTTAATATTTACCGTTGTGATCGGTCCGCACAGAGAGGAGGTGGTGTGCTAATAGCGGTAAAAAAATGCATTTCTTCCTTTCATATTACTACCAGCTCCAATATCGAGGCTACTTTTGTTTGTGTTACATCGTCCTGCACAAAAACTGTTATCGGTGTCTGCTACCGACCTCCGAATTATAGCGGCATGTTTTGCCACCAGCTTCATTCTCTGCTGCTGGAAATCGATGAGCGGTACCCAAGATCAAATGTCTTAGTCTTTGGCGACTTTAACTTCCCTAACATAGATTGGTTTAGTCTAACAACTAGTGGGTCCAGTGAAGCCAGGGATTTTCTCGATCTATGCTTAAACCATAATCTCACCCAAGTCGTCGACAAACCGACACGTGAAGACAACATCCTTGATCTTATTCTAAAGACGTCCCCAGACCTGGTGACATCCATTAGCCAAAGGAAAGGTTTTAGCGACCACAATCTGCTGACCGTGGAGTTATCCTCACCCATCCATTATAGAAACCCATCCTCAAAAATGATCAAGGACTACTCCAAAGCCAATTTCGACGCAATGAACAGCAATCTTTCTGCATATCTGCCTTTGTATACCGCCAGTTTTTACTCTAGGACCGTAGAACAGAACTGGTTACTTTTTAAGAACAAGTTAAATAATCTCGTTGACCTGTTTGTACCCCCTGTACATATCCGGAGCGATGATTGCAACCCATGGTATAACAAAGCATTAAGGTCCCTCAACAATAAAAAAAAAAAAGCGATTGTTTAGAAGAGCAAGGTATCTAGACTGCGACGCTGCCTGGGATGCATACTTTTTGTGCCTTAAGACCTACACTCGGAACCTTCGTGTGGCTAAACATAAGTTCTTTTTTGAGGATCTTTTTGGTATCTTGCGTAAAAACCCTAAAAATTCTGGAAGATAATATCCCCTAACTCTCGCTCCTCCTCTATCCAGCTAACCGACGAGGACGGGTCCCCAATATCTGAAGCGGACTATGCCACAGTATTAAACGGCTATTTTTTGTCTGTGTTTACATTAGAAGACGCCGATGTCCCTATATTGCCAGCACTACCGTACGAGTCAATGGAACCTATTGACATCTCATGCGCTGGAATAGCGAAACTCCTTGACAACTTGAAATTGACATCCTCTGGAGGACCTGACGACATCACCCCCAAAATTCTTCACTACACCAAAGCAATATCCAGCGAATTTCTCTTCTTAATATTCTCGCAGTCCTTATCGCAGGGATGCCTACCATCGGACTGGAAACTGGGTAAGGTCGTTCCGGTCTTTAAAAATAGGGATCGTTCTTCGGCTTCGAATTACCGCCCTATATCTCTAACCTGCGTAGCCTCAAAACTCCTAGAGCATATTATCTACTCAAACGTTGTATCTCATCTTGAGAGTAATAACTTCTTTTACAGCAAGCAACACGGTTTTCGTAAGGGACTGTCTTGTGAGACGCAACTCGTAGAATTCACCCACGAAATATACACTAATTTTGAATCCAACCAGCAAACTGATGCCCTATTTTTGGACTGTTCAAAGGCTTTCGACCGCGTTGCTCACTGTCGCCTGCTTGCCAAACTTTCATGCCTCGGAATCGACCCTCTCATTCTCTCCTGGATCCAGGATTTCCTCTCCTGTCGCACTCAATTCACCACAATTAATAGTTCCTCATCCACCCGCGCTGAGGTTACTTCGGGAGTTCCCCAGGGCTCGGTTCTTGGTCCCCTACTTTTTCTGATCTTTATTAATGACACTAAGCTACTTATCGTCTGCGATGAGCAACAGTTTTAACTGTGCGATACAAAGCTGAGGAGCGCCTCCGTCAGCACGCGCTTAGGGCGAGGTCAGCGCTATGCTTGTAGCGCTCCGCTGCATGCGTGAACAGGCCTTTAGTCGACAAGTGGCTTCGGCTGCTTGTCGACTAAGGGCTAATGTTTCAGATTTCTAGATCAAGTGGAACCACGCTGCCGAAGTTACAGAC
The DNA here is from genome assembly GCF_016920785.2 of Ixodes scapularis. Lineage (NCBI taxonomy): Eukaryota > Metazoa > Arthropoda > Arachnida > Ixodida > Ixodidae > Ixodes > Ixodes scapularis. Next base: position 208,218,669 of record NW_024609846.1, on the reverse strand, counting down.
GACGACCTTCGAAGGGTCACTGACCAGTTGGCGATTATTTTAGAACCAGTTTTCGGTGACATTACATAACGACCAAAGTCTTACTAACGTTAAGAGATGCACTATCTTCGGTCTTTGCTCGCAGGACACGTGGCATTTCCGACACCAGGAGTTACAACCCCCCGGCAACAGTTACTAAGAGGCGATAGATGTTATGAAGCGTCGATTTGGTGACACGTATGGCATAACCTTAGAACACATAACAAGTTGAGAACAGTGGAGAAAGTCACTTCATTAAACAATGTAAGAGGACTCAAAAGATTACGTTATTATATGCAGAGAGACATCACGGGATTAGAAAGCATAGACGCCAGTCCATCATCGTATGCTTCAATGATGTGTGAAATATAATCAAAACACTGCCGCAAGCCTCTTACCTTGGAACACCATCGGGGAAGAAGTTGCGGTGAACTAACTGGACAAATTATAGAACAGAAATCCTGAGTATCCTCTCGATCGAAGCTGAAAGTTGCGAGAGAAGCGTCTGGACTACCAACATATCGACCGGCGCAAACCATTCGACGAGAACGTTTCAGCCAAACAACGTACGATCTGCCTCAACGCTGCGAAACAAACCTGATCAGTGCTTCTTGTAACTCTAGAAAACACAGCACAGAAGAGTGCCAAGCGGATATCACATTATCGAAAAAAACTAACGATTACAGACTGACCAGCGATGTTTTCAGTGCACTATGAAAGGTCACCGTGAAAGAGGCTGCTGTCGAAGAGTGGATTGTGCCTGCTGTAATAGAAGACATGCTACCGTGATGTGCGACTCAAACATGAATCGAAGAAACAACGGAGGCAACAAATACGAGGAGAACGCTTTGTATGCAGGACCAAAAAACCTGCGCTAAGTCCAGGAACCACGGATCTTGCTCTAAACTTTCAGATCTTGGATTGTAGGACAGAGCACCTTCTTCTATATACGAGCAGTTATGGACTCCGGCAGCCAACGTTAATTTGTCACAGATATGTCCAGACAATGTAAGCTGAATGTTCTGGGGCACATTGACATAAATATTAACAGTTTTTCGGCTGTGAAGCTATGCGAACAAAGAAAAGGGGGGGGGGGGGGGGGGTAAGAAGTTTAAAAGCCAGTTTCATCGAATATAGATTTGAAGCGAATAAAGTGCCCCACATCTGTAAACACATGGCAGAAATTCCCTGTAGACATGCCTTCGTGAAAAAAAAAAAAACAAAAAAAAAAAACAACAACGACAAGGAAAAGGTAACTCCTGGAGGAGATGAACAGCTTGCAACGAGAATTAAACCCCGGGCATCATCTTATTGCTCGGAGTTGATAAACTGTGGAAGGTCATGTAGAGTCAAGTCGTCCAAGGTAAATATCAAGTATCACTTGCAGTCAACACTCGTGTGGGAGGGATATTTCAAGGATCGATTGAGCATATTGTTTCTTGATAAAAAGGATCAACATCATGGTGTGTGTCCTGTGTAGCGACGTGAGCATGGAAATGAATCAAATCCAGGTCTTTTGGGGGGGATTTAGAGCATATTAAAACCCACGACTCAGAGAACGAAGATATGAACACACGTATGTAGAAAAAGTTTCAAGAAAGTACCAGGATATAGGGCATAAGATACAAAGTTGGTCTTCTTTAGATAGATCTGTAAGGACACATTCACAGAAATCGAGATTAAGCGAACCTGAGATTTTGTGGACTATTAAAAAAAACTGCCTAGAGATCAGGATTTATTTTAAAGATACGTCAGTGTTATTTGACAATGCCTAAGAGATGAACACGCAGAAGTAGGGCGAAGAAACAAGAGTAAAGAGGAAGCACACCGTCTTTATTACCTGCCACATTACGTAGTAACGCGAGAACCCTGTCTCGCAACTAAAGTGCGCATTGTTTTCGACGCTTCCTCTCACCGGAAAGATCAAGACGGCTTCAATGCACACATGAAGACTGGACCAAACTTGGCAGACAAGATTGTGCGAGTCTTGCACCGATTCAGAGCAAACGATGTAGCAATTATAGTTGAAATAAAAACGAGCCTTTTTGCAAATATCAGTTAGACAGCAAGACCACGATGCACTACAATTTTGATGGTCTCACGAAACTTCACATCCCACGGGCCCACTGCCGCCCATCGAGGTGTGGAAAATGACGAGGGTGCCATTTGGAGCCACTTCAAGCCCCTTCCCACTCACAGCCATTCTATCTCAGGACTTCCACAAAACACCAAGACACAGCGGCCTCTCTAGAGAAGTCATTTTACGTAGACGACCCGCTTAGGGGAGCGTCGACTATCGGAGAGGCTATACAGTTATATATCGAAGCATGTTCCATCATGCAGTAAGCGGTGATGAAACTGAAGAAATGGACATCTAACTGAAAGGCACTACAAAGCGTCTTTGATCGAAATGGTGAAGAACAAACAAATAAACGACATGCACGCAGGTTTACGGAATAATCTGAGACAGCACGGAAGTCGTTTTTAAATTTTCGCTATATTCGATATTGAAGATTATGAAATTCAAAGTGAACTCTAAGCGCTATCCTCTGCAGGCATCAACCCTGATTTTGATTGTATAGGCCTACTCCCGCCTTTTATGATTCGAGTCAAGATATTATTCCAGGCAATGTAGAAAGAAAAAAATAGGCTAGGACGAGACCCTAACCACGAAGGTGGTTAGCGACAAGAACCTCAACTACCAGATTCATGTATTTCCTGATGCGAGGCCACAGGCTTATGGTGCAGCCACACATGTCCGCGCGTGTACGTCGGACGCTACCGAAAAAGTAGAGACGCACCTTCTACTATAGCAAAAACCGACAAGACGACTAACTCTACCTCGCTTATAGTTGATGGGTGCTCATGTCGGCAGCCGACTACTGCAGTATGTCATCAAAATATTCGAAGACAAGGACCTACTATTTGTGGTAACATTGTACGATTACATTGATGTGAATTCGAGGATCAGCCATTAGATGGAACGCGCTCGTCGCCAACGGAATCGTAGAAATGGAAAACAATGCTGACGAGTCACGGTGGAACTTCTGTCCTGGAAAAAAGAATTCAACCGACCTACTTGCCAGAGGCATTTCAGTTGCAGATCTTTAGGAGAATCATCCGTGGTGGAAACGTCCTGACTGGCTCACAAAAAAGCCATTCAAATTGTCCACATAAGAAGGAGGAACGTGATGCTAAGAAATATTCTGAACTTGAACAAAATATGAGTACACTTTTAATATCAACCTTTGCACCTACAGTATAACCTGTTCTAAACTTGACACGTTACAGTAAACTCTGCAATCTTAGGGGTTACACCATAGACCTTTCGTTTCGCGAATAGCTGCAAAAGAGACCACCGTGTCCTATCCAGCACTTCGTTATTAGCTGAAGTTCTTTCTTCAAGCGGAACGTTATTGGATGAAAATCGTGCAAGAGAGGTTTTTGGGTGATATTCAGGCAATGCATAAAATCGTGCTGTCAATAAGGGATCCAAATTGACGAATCTTGGAACGTACCTGGATGAAGCTGGAATATTGCGAGTTGGAATTCAGTTGCCAGACCTCAATTCAAGCGATGCCATTACGTATACAATTATTTTGCCCAAACGACTACAGAATTACAAGGTAGTTGTGCTCACTGTGCATCAACGACTACTTCACGCTGGAGTTGATTCTGGATTATACGAGGACCACAACCGGTAAAGAAGGACTGCATAGTTTCCCCACGTTCAAAATGTTTAGATTGAAATCGACTTTCACACTCTCAGCTCCATTGCCGAAGAATCGCATCGAGCAAGTCAGTCTCTGCGAGGTAACTGGAATAGATTTTGCAGGCTCATCGTACACAAAAGGCGAGAAGACAAAAAAGTTTACATAACTGTTGTGAATTAACCCGAGTAAATCGGGCGTAGGAAAAGAAAGACCAGCATCGTTCCAAGCGTCCGACGAACAAATCTGAAAATACGTCAACATGAGGAGAGGGATGATGAAAAAATGTATCATTCTTAGTAATGGTGACAATGGACGATTTGCAATTTTCCCAAGCGCCCCGGCCCGCGCGCAAGGAATTGTGGGAGAAACTATCCCTCGCGTGGCCGCTCTGCCTTGAGATCGCATTGCCTTGTCTCCTCTTAATCCTCTGTTTCTTCTTATTCTATTACCTATTTTTATCTATTCCAGTGTATTCTTTATTGCTTCTAAGTGTTTCTATTCTCTTCGGCGCGCGATATTTCTTGTATATATATATATAGTATTTGTGTCTTTATTTTGCCTTTTTCGACGGGAGTGCCAACGGACAACACGCCGCTTCGCGCGTCGTACCTCGGGTGAGTACTACCGTTGCTACCGATTCCTATCGCGCTGTTAGCTGTTCATTTTAGTTCATTTGACCCGCTTGCAGTCAAGAGGAGCCGTTTATGAAAACCCGCACACATGTCATAGGGGTCAGCGGAGTTGCGAATCAACAATCGCGACGCGAGAGCCGAGTGCACTGTGATTTGGCCGCGCGCGCTGGCTCCGTTGACTCGCACTGCAGCGCATGCCTTTGAGTTCCGCTTACTTGACCAAGATTGCACTAAGAAGCAATAAAAAGTGCACTGGAATAGATAAAAATAGGTAATCGAATCGAAAAAAACAGAGGATTAAGAGGAGACAAGCGACAAGGTAGTGCGATTTCAAGGCAGAGCGGCCAGGCGAGGGACAGTCTCTCCCACAATTCCTCGCGCGCGGGCCGGGGCGCTCGGGGGATTTTGCAAAAGGTCTATTGCGCTAGAGTAGATGGGTAAAATATATATGAACATCTAAAAACACAACCCGGCAAATGAAAGTTCAATAATGACGACAAATCACTACTAGACGACCGCAAACCACTTAGTGCAAGAAAAAAAAAAAAGAAACATCACGAGTAATTTTTATTTTCGTCAAGTTGCGTGAAGAAAGTTCTTTAAGAATGTTTTCATAGTTAAAAAGAAAAAAAAAAACAAATATCGAAATATTTGTTCTAAACAATGCGTATAAAGTGTCTCTGAACTTTTTCGATTCGCTGGGCCTAATATATGAGCATTAGTTTTTAATGGTATTTCACTAGTACCATATAGTAGTAAGCAACACCATAAAAAAATGAGGAAAATAATATTTTTTTTAGAGGTAATTAAGTTGCTATCATCGTAAAATTCATGGTACCTGTTGATGGCACTTTTCTACACAATTAGAGCGTACAGTACTAAATAATGTTTTCTGAATTTTGAAGGAAATTAATCACTTGAGAAATTTTACCAATGCAAAACAAAACGTACGCAAAGAATGCTCAACGTTGGATTTGATCCGGTTACCGAAGTATGTGTCGAAAATAAGAAAAAAAAAGAGGATTACATACTATACTTGTAAAGACACTAATGAAAGTAATGCCTGTTTTTAAGGCAAAGTTAAATTTCTTTTACTGTGGAATATAATCCACCAGCCTAGCCAATATTTCTCGATTTTTTATTGCATATGAATATCTCTGTTAACCAGTGCAAAAACGACCACTTAGTATTGGTGGTTTTACCGCATCGTTTCAGCATTATTTCTTGGTGTCGGAAGAACAGTACCAAGATTAACATAGTGTAGGGGTAACAGCGCCTAACAACGAAAACTAATGGTATATTCGGCTGGTCGTTTTTAAGCGCCCCAACACTCTGAATTGGATCTGGGAGATACGGGACCGCCTCCAAATCCGAGCTAGAGGAACAGCGTGCCAGCCGAATGCTCGGCCACTTTTCTAAACGGCCCGAGCGCTGACACGGAACCGGATACCGAGGACAATTTCCGCGACCGCACCACTGCCATGGCGCAAGCTACCGCCCGATACGAAGGGTTTAGCCAATACCATTTATCCATGCAGCGGCACCGCCGCATGACCGCTTGCCCGCACAAAAAAATGGCAGCCTTCAATGCGGACAATAGCTCTCGCTGCGGTCCAGTCCCCCGTCGAGCACCTCCTGAACTCACTGCACAGCACAGCGGGATCTGTGCGGAATCCAAAGGCGGTGGCGCCTCTCGGCCGTGCATCTTTCTCTTTCAATTCAACGGCGGAAGTGGCTGGAATCACGTGACCGGTCCTCTGGCACGCGCTCCCACCGCTGCCACTTCGAAGTCAGAGTGCCCCACAGCGCTACGAGTCAGAAGACGGCGCGATCCAAAAATCTGAGAGCGCCATGAAAGAACCAGGCGATTATACTTAGAGCGCCCGACTTTGACTGCTGAATGGGCACCGACTTTTCAGAGTACTCCAAGAAGCTGGAAATGGACCAGCCGAATATACCATCAGAGAAGGAACACACATCACAGGACGGGCGTCAACTCGCAACTAAATGTTTAATAGTGAAAACAGGAACCAGGAAAACATAAAAGGCACACTCAACCACGCATGCGCCACCCAGACTGTCTTGTCACAAAAAGGCTTCATCAATCAGCGCATAACAACCCCCCCCCCCCCCCCCTCCTCCATTCATAGTCAAAAAAGCTTTTCTTTTCCCGATAGCGCCACCGATGGGTTGCTGACACAATGCACTCCGTAATTAACAATCTAGAAGGCCTCTGTCACCAAGATGCTGACACAATCAGGCGGACCTCATTGCAGTCGGTGTCTTCTCCGATCGCGTCCATCTTTGGGGCTGCCGTCAGTGCAACGACATGACCCCGCTCCTATGAACGCTTAAACTTTATATTATCGCAAATATTAAAACGTGTCTTACCGAAGTAGGCGTCTTTTTTTATGCCGGGCGCACCCTTCAGCGTGCGTGGGTCTTGCGTCGTAACTGCCGTGGAGAGAAGCAAATAGTAAAATCAGCGTCTAGGTCATGGTAGTTCCCTACACTCAGTAGGTGTGACTGGACTACCATAGCGCAGCTGCACATCTTACTTCAGGCTAATGCAAAGGTGGTCACCAGCCTTGTTTTAGCCTGACAAAACAGCCACATTTATAGCTGCGCACGATACCAGCAGGCTTGAACAAATATGAATGACAAAATGCACAACGCCAGATAACCGCTTCGTATATAGTGTCAAAAACTAAAAATAACTCGGAATCTTAGTTTACAACCGCACATGCTAGAACTAAATGATACGTGCATATGGTTCACCACTTAAGAAGATGTATAAGTATACTAGGGCAGACTTTGATGCTATCAATATTGAGCTGTGTCTTTTTTTATGACTACACGAGTTTCTTTGCAGAGTGCTCAATTGGTGTTAATTAAAGTTTAATAAAAAAAATCATCATAATGGCACATTTACCCCTTTGCACTGTTCAGTCATCAAATTAATTGCCATGGTTTAGCGTGCCCCTAAAAAGGCTTTAATATAAAAAGGTTTTGCACCGCTAAGCTGCCCCGCAAAGAGTCGCCTAGCTGGGCAACCTACCATCTTGCTACCAGTGTATGCAACTAAAACATTAGAAGAGGCAAAACTTACTTTTTTTAATACTTCGTTAACATTTATGTTATGAAACAATTTCTGGCAATTTTAGACAATTATAATTTCTACCGCAGATTCCCGTGTAACGCTGAGGGACAATGACGAAGTTGATATGCCCAGCGAACTCTGTTCTTCTATTTTATGTAAAGTGTATTAGATCCCTTTCATGTCCTGTTATTATTCACTATTCAGTGCTTCTTCTATATGATTTTTGCCAAGATATTGTCACGGGTGGTGACCAAAAGAACAATAAATATACAGGAATAAATAAACGTTGAATGCGGCGAACTTGTGCCCGAAAAGAAGGGAACAGACGATAACAATAGAGCGTCGCAGGCGACGATGGCGGCGTAACAGCAGGATCGAACGCGGGGGCGAGACTGAATCTGCTCGCCTTGCGGAGTCCCTTATGTACCCTCGTGGGTTTCTGGATCATTCGGCGTAGAACATTCGGTGCGTAGAACATTCGGAACTCGATCAGACGAGAATGTTCTCGAGCTTACGAGAAGGCCAAGTTGAAATAATAAATAAAAAGCCAGTCCGCTGACTGGAATCGAACCTACACCTTCCGCGCGAAAGTCAAACGCGGTAACCACTCGTCTTTTTTTCTTTTTTTCGGTAACCACTCGGCCACGCACGCGCTTGCTCGCCGACGCGCGTGGCAATATCCTGTTGTTTTAGAATGCGAAGGTATTGCTAAGATAATCTAATACCTTAAACTGCCTTGCGCAGCAGCCACCGGTAACATTAATGGTAAGTTGTTTTGTTAAACACTAAGTTGTATTCGCATATTACACTATCCCAGCTGTTATGCCAATCGCTTGAACAAAAACTATTGCCAAGAGACTGGAAAGGGGAGAAGTGATTCCTCTTCACGAAAGTGGCGACCAGCATAAATTCCGGCCAATTTTCGTCCCATTTACTTAGCAAGCATTCCATGTGAAATTCTTGAACATGTAATTTATTCTCATCTTGTTAACTTTCTTGACTCCAACTTTTTTTTCTAAACCCAGCGTAACACGGTTTCCGGAAATTTTATACATGTGAACCTCAACCTCTAACATTTACGAATGTCCTTCACGTCGTTCTCAACCGGGGCTTTATAACTGACTGCATATTGCCGCGCGCGTAGGTGGCCGTGACCTAACGGTTCCTTACGTGCCCTAACATTCTAACCTTCTAAAAAGCTAACTTGTCCTAATATTCTATTGGCGAACCTTCTACGCCGATTGTTTCAGAAGCCCACGCGTGTACAAAAGGGGCTCCACGTGGCAAGCCGCATGCAGTCAGTCTCACCTTAGCGCTCGATCCTGCTGTTTCGCCGACATCGACGCCTGCGACGCTAGCCTTTCCCTATTTTGTTTTGGGCACAACTTCGCCCCATTAAACGTTTAGTTTCTTCAGTTATTCGCAGCCTCATCATTTGTCCTTCGTGACATTTTGGTGGAGGTGCGGGTGCGTCGCGCGCAGGAATCGAATCCTCGCTCTTCGCGTGGGAGGCAAGCCCGATAACCGTTAGGCTACGGCCTATCTGCCTATACTTGGCCACCTACGCGCACGACATTATTTATTGATTTTTCAAAAGCTTTTGACAAGGTTTCTCGCAAGTTTCTGCCTTATAAATTTTGTAACCTTAACATTGACTTCAAAATACACTCTTGAAACGGAAATGAGATGAGCTAGTTGGTTATAGATTTCCGGTGGAACCAGGTGAACATGAAAAGTGAGGAAGCAAATAAAAAAGACAACCGTTCGCTGGACTACCAACTATTTTATTGAATCCTCCTCTTTTTGAATCCTCCCCTTTCTCAACGCTAGAAGAAGAGGAGGTGGTAGGGTGACCACCCGTCCCGCGACTCGCGGGACTGTCCCGCATTGACGGCTTGTGTCCCGCGTCCCGCATTTATACTGAAAATGTTCAAAATGTCCCGCACTTCATCCTGTCGTAAAATTCGCAATTTATCTCATGGCGCTGCAGAACAAAGGGGCGCGGGGAAGCGTGGAGGCCGCTCGTATGGTACGCTATTTACTATCCTAGTATTGCGGGAAGCGACCGTCATTCTCGCAAGAGATCGACGCGCATGTGCCGTTGTTTCCCCGGTGGAAAAGTACTGCGAGAGAAAATCGCTGGCCAAAATATGAAATATAAATTATTGTAATTATTTTCAAATCAAACTGTGTCAATGAGAAAGGGTTGATGTGAAATGTTTTTTTTAGTGGAGAGTTAGCGCCTGTCCTGTCGTCTTTGTGTCTTTATTGTCCTCGTTTTGTTCGCGCTCTTAACCTTTTATTTCAGTATGAACAAACTCGCCCAAACCCAAGTTTTAATAAAGACACAGGGTTCTAAATTTGAGTAAGAGTATGTTGATAAAAGTATACACAAACTCAGCTTTCTTACGTCACGGCGCGGTGGTGGCGCGTCGGGCTTACTTCCGGTTCGGGGCTGTGGGCGGAAATCATCATGCGAGGCGTGTATTCCTGCTTTGCTTTTGAAGAAACCAAACAAAAACCTGCCTTCTCGTCAAAACACCGCGACTAGGACTGTGCCAAAAGAGTTGGGAAAGCTTTGAAGGTCAGTCTTCATGTGTTTTCTGCCTGCTCGGTGCGTCCGAGAACGTGGATAGGGCCTTGAAAAAGGAAACCAGACGCCGTCGGACCACAATTGTTTGTGCGGGAAGCACTTTGGGTTGAATTCACAGATACTTGCGGCCGTCAGATTTATTTTGTTTTGTTCCAACATGAACGCGGGAAAACCGCAAAGTTGTATGGACCACCTGCGGACTACGTCCAGTGCGTCTTCAGTTTGAACGGCCGCCTGATCGTTCAAACTGTCGTCTGCTCTCAAGCGTTTCTGCTTGTTGTAGTCTGCTTGTTCAAACGACAGCGGCCCGTAGACCAGACGTTGTTGTGAAAACGGAAAATCCCCGGACCAGACCCTCCCTATCTAATCCGTCCGGCAACGGTGAACTCAATGAGTACCATCATCACATGGCTCCGGTCGGCTTGCTCGGAAACGAGGCGAGAGGCGACAAGGGGGTGCCGTGGGACCACCGTGTTGGCGTCGCCCCACCTAGGCGCGGAGCTAAGCCGGACCCTTCTTTCTGGCTGCGTTAACGCTGGTCTGAAACGGGGTCAGCCGACTCAAGAACCGGGAGGATTACCGGGCCAGGATTCCGCGTAACGACGCGCCAGCTGCGGGACCTCCGTGAGGGTGGGATTATCCCCGGACGCCACCTGCGGATGATCCGGCCAAGCCCTTTCCCGTGCCTCAACGCCGTCTGATGGAGGGGTCAGCACTACCACGGCCAACGTCGTCACCCGGGCAAACACTGGACCCCTTGCTGTCGCCTCCTCGGCGCAGCTTTCGAGGGCAAGGGTGCCTCGGCGCCGGAGTGCAAAGTCCGGCAACAGCTGCAGTATGTGCATGTGGGTGTGTGCGTGCTCAGGGGATGAGTGGAGGCGGGGCCTGAACATGATTTGTTGGCAGCTCGGCCACCATTGGCTGCCAGCCGCGAGAGTACCGAAGAGCGACCCTATAAAGGGGGCAAACAGAATATCGCATCTGTGCTCTCGGACGTTGTAAATACTTTGTACATATGTATTAAACAAAGTTTCGTTGCGAGAGACCCTCCCGTCTCGTCATGTTCCTGGACGGGAGTCTGCCCGCTGCTCCTTTCCTGGCCTGGCCCTGCGTGACGCTACCCGGAGAACCCCCTCGGTCCCAACAACTGGATGGCAGCGGTGGGATCGACTTCGCCGGACCAGGACTTCTTGTGTGGGTGAGTGCCCGGCCCTCTCTTTCTCAATCTGCCAGACCCATTAGCTCTAAGTTTTGCCTGTGGGGGTTGGAGATAATCGTTGTTAGAAGGACTGTGTGACCGTTCTGACGCGAGAATTTTGTGAGAAAGAGAGCCAACACAAGCTAGATCATGAATCTCGAGGCATTCCGTTAGCACGAGTTAGTGCAGGTTTGTACCGAATTGGGAATCGATTTAGGGCAGACCAAACGCAAACCGCATATTATAAAACTCCTTCAGGCCGAAGACGTCAGCATTGAAGAGTTCACGGAGGCTCTGGAGGAAGTTCGCGAAAGGGAGCGGGAGGAACGCAGAAAGCGGGCCGACGAGGAGGCTCGCGAGAGGGCTAGAAAAGAACTCGAGTGGGCTCTCGAGTGTAAGAGATGGGAACTCGAGAAACGCGAGTACAAGCGCGAAATGGAGAGGCTCGACTACGAGTTCGAGCAGCTCGAGCTCGCGAAGAAAGCGCGGGAGTTGGAGGCTCTTTCTCGGGCTGCAACAGGCGTTGAAGGGGTGACACGAAAGGCGTGTCAGGGAAAGGAGAAAGTGGGAGCTGGGGACACAGAGATGACCGAAAACCAGCGTCTTTCTCCCGACACGACCGTCACCGAGCTTCGCAAGACCGACCCATACCCCGAGCGGCGGGACGGCGAAAGTGACGTGGAGGCAGCGACAGAATTGGTGTGTCAGGAAAAGAAGAAAACTGGAGCTGGGGACACCGAGGTGACCGGAAACCAGCGGGTCTCTTCCGACGCGACCGACGCTGTTCCACGCGAGACCGACGCCGTTCCGCGCAAGACCTGCCGAACGCCCGAGCGGCAAGAAAAGGAAGAGAAGGCTCTTCGGGCGTCCAGCTGCGACTTCCCGGAGGACGAAGGCGATGCCAAGACAGAAGCGACGCCGGGGGAGTCCAGCCAGCTCATGGAGAGCGGCGCCGAGATGCAACAAACAGCGTTTCAGCAAACAAGCCAGGATCCTGACCGCTCTGGTCGGCACCCGTGCGGCTTTGAGGACAAGCCCACGGCGCCGTCGCAGGAGTCCACGCGGCTGACCAGGAGGGAGGTGATTGGGATTTCCTTCGACAAGGTCAACCACACCTGCCTGGTACGGCTGCGGAGCCCGGACTCCAGACCATTCACGGAGTCGAGGTGCAAGGAGGACGTCGACGAGTACGCGTCCCGCAGCGAGTCGTCGAGGTTGGAGGACGGGAGACCCCAAACCGGCCATCCCAGGGGACCTGCAACCGGAGGCGGCTGCGCGAGCAAGGGATCCACCGGGGACACGATGGAGCCCGGGCGGGACAGAGCAGACCCGTCGCAGGTGCATCTAAGGACGTCGTCGTGCTCGCGGCATGGGAGATCCGAGACCGAGAACCTGGATGCCGTCAGGAGCAAGCGACCGAGGCCGAAGAAGAAGAGGTGGCGCCAAACTAGCGTTGTACGTTCTGGCAGCAACGCTTCCTGCAGAGAACGTCGAGGCACTGAGCGCGACGAGCGCCACTTCAAGAGGAGGAAGCGGTTCTCGAGGCTGGGAGGGGGCAAACTCCAGGACCCCCACCCCAACGAGCCACGGACCCACAGCTCAAGTACGAGCAAGAATCCTGGAGAAGGCAACAACGAGCCTGGAACGACTCGGCGAGGTTCCAGACGGAGTCACAGCTCATCGCCTGTGGTTCAGCCTGGCGTCACGTCGGACGCGGAGACTAAGGGAGATCTCCGAGACTGCAACTTCGGGCCTGTACGCAAGTCCAAGGAGAAAAGCTTGAACAGTTCGAGTGAAGCCAAGGACAAACTGGGCGTAGGTTAGATGCAGAGAGGGACTTTTGAGGGGAAAAGGGAGGGCTAAACGTGTTTTTTTTTTAGTGTAATTGAGTCGATTAGGTTATTCGGCAAGGTTATTAGCTTTTCTTTTTTCGGGAGTCCGAGTTTTGCGTTTCTTTCGACTTTAGCTTGTTGTGTTAGCGTTGTTCCTTTAAAGCGGTTTTCTCCTCAGTAAAGTTTGGGTTCTGAAGGACGTGCTCGAATTTGATAGGGATATGCCCTATGTGAGTTACGTTGCGGTTTGTAATGTGTTTTTTTCACGGGAGTCCGTTTTATTTTAGGTTGAGCGTTAGAGGGCTTTTATTGGTCTACAAAAGTTTCTTTCGCTAGAGCAGCCTGTCGGAGGAAAATAAGTTTCTTCGTGCGTGAATAGAATATAGTACGGAACTTTCGCGACGCATTTTATTTTGTTGTTCGTTTTGGTCTGGCGGATTGGAGAGATTGGGTGCTGGGCACTTGCCTGCGCGGTGTGTGGGTTTTTGTTACTGCCACTTCCCGGTCTGGACTCCAGCCTGGACCTCATTCGCCAGCCCAGCCGTGAGACCGCGTCTTTCAAGGGACCAGTGTGGACTGCTCCTTTTCAAGACACTCTTCCCAGCGGCGGAGGAGCTGTTGTGAAAACGGAAAATCCCCGGACCAGACCCTCCCTATCTAATCCGTCCGGCAACGGTGAACTCAATGAGTACCATCATCACATGGCTCCGGTCGGCTTGCCCGGAAACGAGGCGAGAGGCGACAAGGGGGTGCCGTGGGACCACCGTGTTGGCGTCGCCCCACCTAGGCGCGGAGCTAAGCCGGACCCTTCTTTCTGGCTGCGTTAACGCTGGTCTGAAACGGGGTCAGCCGACTCAAGAACCGGGAGGATTACCGGGCCAGGATTCCGGGTAACGACGCGCCAGCTGCGGGACCTCCGTGAGGGTGGGATTATCCCCGGACGCCACCTGCGGATGATCCGGCCAAGCCCTTTCCCGTGCCTCAACGCCGTCTGATGGAGGGGTCAGCACTACCACGGCCAACGTCGTCACCCGGGCAAACACTGGACCCCTTGCTGTCGCCTCCTCGGCGCAGCTTTCGAGGGCAAGGGTGCCTCGGCGCCGGAGTGCAAAGTCCGGCAACAGCTGCAGTATGTGCATGTGGGTGTGTGCGTGCTCAGGGGATGAGTGGAGGCGGGGCCTGAACATGATTTGTTGGCAGCTCGGCCACCATTGGCTGCCAGCCGCGAGAGTACCGAAGAGCGACCCTATAAAGGGGGCAAACAGAATGTCGCATCTGTGCTCTCGGACGTTGTAAATACTTTGTACATATGTATTAAACAAAGTTTCGTTGCGAGATACCCTCCCGTCTCGTCATGTTCCTGGACGGGAGTCCGCCCGCTGCTCCTTTCCTGGCCTGGCCCTGCGTGACGCTACCCGGAGAACCCCCTCGGTCCCAACAACGTCCGGTCACTGCGGTAAGAAGTAAGCGCAGGTCTCGAAATACTAAGTTTGAAGCTTGATCGAAATAAATAGGCTCGGTATAAACAGTAGATACAAACATATGATGAAAATTGTTGCCAACTACATCACCGACTTGTTATGCCTGATTCACTTGGTCCGATTCTGCTTGCGATTTTCAGTATCGACGTCGACATCTCAGCTACAGTTCACGCTTTCGCAGCCCGAGCGACGTCATGACTGAAAAAAGCGAGCAGAATCTCAGCCTACGAAAACGAAAGAAAGAAATGTTCGTCGTCCCTTGTCCCTAGTTTGTTTTATTCTTTCTTTTGCCTGCCAATCAGTCTTAAGCGTCCATTCTGCGGCGTCCACGCGGAATGAATCGCCGCATGTCACAATATTCACGCGAAGTATTGCGGTGTAACGACCCTCGTTAATTTCGCTGAGCCCGCCACAGTAGTGAGACATTGCCAGGAAGACGTAAAATCAACCATTCCAACGGGAAAAAGACCACGGAGACCCACACCAACGCCGACAACATCGCATTCCAATGGTTGGTTTACGGGCGACGGCGAGCTTTTTGCCCGCACTCCATCGCGCATGCGCGGCGCCGGTGGCGTCCGCTAGGGGCGTTTGGGTTTGTTTGTAAACATGAGTTGGTGTATATCGACAGGAAAGAATAAGCCGAAAAAAGGTTAACTGTTTCTTCTTTACTTTTGATGCATTGAGCTCTGTTGCAGTAAATTTGGATGTTTTCAACTTTGACAATTTGATAACTTACTTGTCATTAAAATAAAAGATATATCTCACTGGGTGTGAAAATTATTTGCGCTTAATCGCTGCAATACAGTGTATAACATGCTTTCAGCCACATTTCGTGGTGTGCGTGGTACTACATTTCCTCTAATGTATCCCTCTTAGATGCCGCAGTTGTGATGACACAAGGCCAAAAAATCATAATTGCATACCACTTTGTCCGGTTCTTCTTTTTAGGTCGCCATGTATGGCACACCACCCCAAATTCGCACAGCTGCACACAAAAAAACATAAATTCAGCGATGCATTTTTTAAAATTTTTTATTGTGGTTGATGCTGAGTGTGCTTTGCATAGCCTTTTTCGCCTTGCAGACGACTTTGCGTTTGCGAGCGAAAGGGTTGGCGGGCCCCTTCCGGCGTGTCCTAATCCTTCTGTGACCCAAAATGGCGAAGTTCCCCTGTCCAAACCCCGACCGGGCGTAGTCCGAACAACAAAAAAATAGTTTGCAAAACGAGCTATTTAAATGCGTGTGCTATTATGCACCTAAACGTTCAGTCGAGAAGGGTTAGGGACAAAAAGAACGCGTAGGAAAGCTGAAGCTGTGGGGCCAGGGTATTCCCATGGATGTAACAAAACAAAAAAAGTAATGGGCATTTTGCGGTTTACGAGTCAGACCAATACAGAACATCTGGCGTTCCCCGGTGAGGTACTGGGGAATCATTTAAACCACCTGGGGATATTTGGACGCAAAATTTATTGCCCACTTATACGGTGGCCTCTCTGCAATATGCCTTTGTCCTATGATCAGAGCTTCAAGAAAGATTAATACGTGTGGTTGACGTGAAGCGTTAAAAAAGTACAAGAAAGTTAGCTTCACTATTTTTGTATCTACACTATACCTGGAGAGACATAGGATGGTATAAATTCTTTGCATTTAGAAAGAGCAACAGCTCATTCAAGTATAACCATAGCCTCCTCTATACGGAGAAAGCCTGGCGCGTCGCGTGAAAAGACGGCCGCCGTAAATGGGAAAGGAGGGGCGGAGAAACGGGAGCGGAGAGAACCTTGTCCGCTAGCGCCACAAAAGAGCGAGCGGCCAAACGCAGAAACAATCTTTTTTTTTTTCTCTCTCTTTTCTTTTCGCTATCGTGGAGAGGAGAAACTCAACGTCCACCCTTTCCTGTTTCTCCCTGCGCCCTTTCGAATCGCCGCGCCCGTTTCTCCCGGAGTACGAAAACAACGGTGACGAAAACACAAAAACAAGCGTGGTTCGGGGAGCGGCCGCTCATGACCCAAGCGCTCGCTGTCTAGGTCTGCCCTTTCTGCTCTGCGCTACCATATTGGTCACCGTTCGGCGCGCTCCTCCTCTCCTTTTTCCTGCGGCCGCGCGCTCTATGGCTCCGTCGTCGATGTGCCAGGCTTTCTCCGTATAGAGGAGGCTATGGTATAACTCAAAAGCCTACAAATGACTACATTCTATTAAACACACCATTTTGACAAGTTTATGATCCTGCACAAATATCTACGAGTGGCTGCTGGTGAGTCTTGAGTTTTACTCTGATCGGCTCATCTAATAACAGCTTCAGGTATTGTGTTCAAAAGTATATTACCTTCGAAGTTTGTGTGCCAAATATAATCCCTCTAATTCACATTTTTATCTCGTGTTTTGGAGTGCTGAAGCTAAAAAGTAGTGTAGTCACTATGGGTTTTATGCAGAAAAAGTGTCGTGCTGTGATGATTATCCTTTGCGTACGTAAAGTCCGTGAAGAATATTTTGGACACTATATCAGCAGCAGTAGGGGACAACTCTCCTTATGTTCCACACTGCAAGGGTGTGTATGTCAATTTTGGAATGGTCAGTTCAATAACATTTCAGCACCGTACGGCGTGCGGTCGTATATCACTTCTGCGTGATGCACTTTTTCAAGACCCCAAGCTAGCAGTCGTAAAGCACTGGAAAATGCCTTTTTAACAGTTTAATCCAGGGTCGCCATACCTCAAAGGTAGTCTGCGTACGCTGCTTGCACACAGACGTCATATTTCTTTGTTATTTTCTCTTTTTTTTTCGTTTTTAGTATGCAGCAGGGAGAAGATGGGTGACTCGATTTTTGATCAGGCTATTTCAGCACCCTTTCAGCATTCCACTGGCGTGATGCCATGTATTACTAAAGAGCGATACACCTTTTGAAAATCCTTAGGTAGCAGTCGTACTGCGCATGCAAACTTTCGTATTACAGTATGAACAGCGTAAAGGAGTGCCGCCATACCTGAAATGTACAGCCATCCTACCTTGTTAAAGACAAACGACATATTTGTTTGTTCTGTCCCCCTTCCCCTCCTTTCTATGAAACATTGAATTAGTGGGTGTCTATATTTTTCACAGGTTATTTCAGTGCCGTTTTAACCTCGAACTGGCTTCGGGTCGTGCATGAATCCCTACTGCGCGATGCACTTTTTTTTTAAAACACCAGGCTTATAATCGTACCGCACTAGTAAACTTTTTTATCTGCAGCGCAAACCAGCGTCTTCATATCTCAAATGTAGACCGACCCTGAGCTGTCTAAACACTAAGCGTCACTGTTATTAACACTTTTCTTTCCTTTATATGCAACTGGGAAAAGTTGGGTGGCTCAATTTCGGACAGGTTTTTTTTTGCACCATTTCAGCATCGTACTGGCGTACGGTCTTGTATCATTACTGCGCAATGCACTTTTTAAGGAACCCATGCTTATGGTCGTACTGCACTGGCAAAATTACTGATTTGCATCGTCGTAGCTCAAAGGTAGACCGACCCTACTTTGTTGAAATGCAAACGTCCTATTCGTTTGTTAATTCTTTTTCCACTTTATGTTCAACACTGAACATGTGGGTGGCTCAATTTGGACATGGTATTTTGCCACCATCAATGAAAAAGAAAAAAACACGCCCCAAAAGACCTGTGGAGGTGACTCCTAGAAAAATATGGACAACCTTCAAAAAATCTATTTAACAAGAGGATATGAACTGAATGCATAGTAGGGACCCTAGACATATTTTTACGATTGGAAAATGGTGGACGAACGTAGCACTCAAAATGCACATTGAATGACGGGAACGTATGCCTACAAACTTAAAGAGAAAGGTGCACGCATCTTGCATCGGAGACGAAAGGATGATTGTCCCGAAGCAGCGCGTTACCGCTGCTTCTTGCAGGTGGTACTTTCAGAAATGTTTGGAAACAGAAAAGACTATGGCAGCCGAGAATAAGCTGCAAATTTTCACAAAAGCAAAATATTATAGAATAAAAAGCAGATTCGAGAGGGATTTCAGCCCCGTTCCTCCGCGTGGCAGCCGTCCGCGTGCCAACTCCGCCACGCACGCGGCGATATCACGAGAACACATGAGCTACATACTGACTAATTTACAGGGCATGAATCAGGTTTCTACCAAATGGGTCTCAAAACGCCTCAATGCTCACCAGAAACGTGAATGTGTCACACCTTCTGAAGTCATTTTTTGGCATTTTGATATAGATGAAGAAAAAAAGAATTTGCACCCAAGTCGGGAAGAGAAAAATATCTGCATGGCAAGCTGATGGCATCCGTGTTTTGGGTCAACAAAAATATTGTATTCGTTGACTTTCTAGAAGCGAGTACCGTGGTCACAGCAACTTATTATGCATTACTGTCGGGCACAGTAAGGCAGGATTTGGGGAAGAAACAACATCATGGGCGGTTCTCGTAGTGGGTGCTGTGTTTTGCAGACAATGCCGCAGCAAACAAAGCCTCCATCACAATGCAGACACTGACAGATATAGAAATATAAATTGTGCAACGTTCCCTTACTCCCTAGATTTAGTGGAGACACTCGAAGGGCCAGAATTTTTATGCTCATAGAACTGTGATAGCTGCCGGAAACCATTGATGTCATGTCTATTATCAGTCTTTTTATTGGAGGGCCTACAACATTTGAAGGACCCATGGCAAAGTTGCATTCACATTTGCGGAGATTCTGTTAACTAATCTGCAAGTTCCACTCCTGCAAATATTTTGTTTAATAGAGTTTAAAAATTATCAGCACTTCTTTTAAACACGTTTTTGCGAACACCACGCCCCCTTCGTGCTTGCTACGCCGTGCTGTTTAGACGTTGCCCTACTTTGGTGAGTGCTCTTCTTTCACTGTACCGTTTTCACTCTCCATTGTTTTTGATGCTGTGGTGTTTTGTGACCATGCTGTTAAGGCGTGTGCTGTTTTGTCATGTGTTCAGCCGCTTTTCCGTGTATGCACATGTGTTCACTACTGATAAAGACTCTGGGATAACAGTGGCACTGCAGTGGTAAATATTTCATCGACAACCTCAGCTACAGTCGAAAGGCCGACCTCACGCTGTACACACGTGATGTCTCAGTCATTTCACGTTTTATGCCCCCCCCCCCCCCCAAAAAAAAAAAAAGTTAATTAATGAAACGAAGAAAGTAGTTGTATTCGATTGTCCTCAAAAACAGGATAAGTACCGCGCTACTTTTAAGATAGCTTTGCCAAAGGAGGGCGAGACAGGTTGTGTTGCTTTAAACACGTTAAACATCTCATTTTGTACGTAAACATAAAAATAGCAAACTTTAAAAAAACGCACGGGTTTGCATGGAGAATTAGCGAAAATCGCTTCACAAAACTAAGTCCAGCGTACAATTAAGAGGGCACTTGTGAGCGGGCCCCTTGAGCCAGCAAGAGAGAAGGCACCAAACAGAGCAATGTGTAGAATGGCAACTGTGAGAGGCCCTGTTGGGGAACTATATAAAAAGAGCCTTTCATTTTGACCCGCGTATTTTTTAACCGCAAATTAAAAAAAAATGCCTGTGTTGTTTTTTAATTGTTTTGAACAAAAAGGCTTTCCCTGTGTAGTCTAAAACGCGACTTTGCTACCATTCTCGATACCTCAACATCCAGTTAGTTTCGGTTGTGCAGTCTCAGTCGAAGCACCCTCAAAGGCAAAATTCATTTAATGTCACGCGGCTAAAGAGGTGCATTCGGGTTCCAGTAGTATTTCCCTCTGTCCAGTTTAAGACAGGAAGTCATCAGCAGGTTTACATCCCATAAGACAGCCAGACGTGCAATCGAAGAACACAACCCAGATAAGGCAAGGCCTGCATTCCCACTGCCAAGCACCACAAACCGGTTAAATGCGGTAATTCAGTTCGCCTGGAATTTGGGTGTTTCCTTCATTTTCGTCCGGGGGCGAATTTAGAGGGGGGAGGGGGGGGGGGGGGGTCCGGATGTCCTGACCCCCCTCTTGATTTCTGCATGTGCAAAAATTTTGGGGCGTGGAAACGGGGGAGGGGAGGGAGTTCCTAAACATATGGTACGCTGACCAACACCTGACCCCCCCCCCCCCCCCCCCCCCTTTTCCTGGAAATTCCTGCATCCGCCCCTGTTTGCGTCCTTAGTTCCAATAAGTCCGACGGACACAGTTCAGCTTCCAAAGAATGCGGAAAACATGAACAGGCCATTGACTCATCTAGGTTGCGTCGACCTCGGACGGTGCCTGTGGGCATGCCTTTGCCAGGACAGCAGCATTACTACTGGTGACGGCACGAAATGGGCCAAAACCCTCGTGCACTAGTCAAGAAAAATGCTGAGCAGTTTTCGCCCGTAAATAGTTGGAACTCGTGAATTCAGAAACAGAAACTTTATGTTTCGCACCTTTTACAGAATCTGTTCGAGCCCACCACTCTGATTTCCACGCTCTTACGCATCGAGTGGCGGCGTGCCCACAGACGCCGCTTGATGCGGCACCGCCGTCCACACTGAGAGCGTCTCCTCACGGAGGCGAAGCGGTCGTACCCTCCTCGCAGTTGGCATGAAGCGGGAAGTCGCACTTTCCGGTGACCTTGTTGAAGTGCAGGCCCGGCGGGCAGTCGAGCTTCATGCCGAAGCCTCCGCTGCACACCTTGTACTTGGTGCAGTCGTCCGGGTCCGCGATGTAGAGCGGCTCGAAGCCGTCCGACTCTGGACAGGACGGCTCGGTGGGGAGACCGCCCGAGTCGGCCGGCGCAGCGCCGGCCGCGTCGGCCGAGGGAGCGCCACCTTTGGCGCCGCCTTGAAAGTCACCGAGGAAGCTGCCCCATCCGGCAGGAGCACCAACGAAGGCGAACGCCATGACCGCGGGGAGCATGGCCATCATGCAGGCGACCAGCAGGAGTGCCACCTTCATCTTCGATTGCCCGGGCTGTTCAGAAATAAGCTGAATATGATCCACAATGTCCGTAAATGACAATCGCACGTTTGTATTTTGAGCCTGATGGCTGTATTTTTCGTTATAAACGGCCCCCTCTGGCAAGCGCTCGGAGAGCCGCCAGCGGAGAGCACATCATATCCGGTGCAATCGTGATGTAGTTTGTCTCGGGATGAGCAAAGCTGCGGCGCGGCTGACATTGTCAGGATGCCGCAGCCGTTGCAGCCGCCGAAGCGGTCGAGGAACGCCAGCGCGATCGGGCCACCGCAACTAACCGAAAAGTGCTTTTGTGTGAATTTTGAGTGACGAATTAATCTTCTATCATTTGGTAGAGGGAAAATAGCGACGTCTGGGGCACACAAAAGAGAGTCCCGTTGAGTGGGGAGTTCCTCCCCCCTCCCCCTCTTCTCCTGTGCTGGCCAGAGAGCTGTCGGGATGACGTCAGGTTCAAACCATGTATAGTTCTAGGCGAGGCAGTTATCGTCACTACCTATCGAAGGTTTCTAGACGGGCACTACAAACGAGGCTTTCGCGGCATCCACCAGGTGCTCTTCGCTAATCGTTTAATTTGTTTTAAAAAATGTTTGTGTTCTTTCTAACAAGATATTGGCGTGTCCGATGTGATACTGCTTCTTTGAACACGTATAGACCAAAAAATAGGCGCCGAAATTTTGTCGTAGAATCCCTTTAAAGGCAGCATACGCTACATTTATTTCTTCCTTCTATAAAGCTTCGGCATATTGTGAGCCTGGAGTGCACACGCGACGCCATAGCACGGCAAAAAGGCAGGGAGCTCGTGCTAAAGGTCGGGGGTTCAAGAGAGACGCACTGACGCTCTCGACAAGGCCTATAGACCACTGATCTCTGTTGTAGTAGGCTGGATCGCGGATCGAGGCTTGTCTCGCTAGGGCTGAGTGGCACCACCGGAAGCCATCATTTGACACCAGTTAATGCATAGGACTCTATGGGAGAAACGGGAAAAAGTGACATTTCCCCCGCTTCTAAGCTGTGGTCGGCACTGAAACTTTTTGGCTGCTGTTCAGGAAGCCAGCCAAATACCTTCCGCACAAACACCAAACTGAGAGCCCTCGCAGTTCTTATAAATAAATGTTTTGTGATCGAGAGTGACTTCGCTGGGCGAGAAATGTAGTGCAGCTCAGTGAGACGAGAGTCACCTAGAGTTACCGCGGAGTCGGTGGCGGTTTCCACAAGTTGGGTTTAGCAGACGACAACCTTGAGGGCTTTGCTACGCGGAATTCGCTCACTCCCGGAGAGCCGCTATCCACATGGAACTTTTCTGACATTCATCAACTTCTGGGCTTTCCCGTGGACGATCTTATTGACGGCAAGTTCCTTTGTTTACTCCACTACGAGAGCAAACCTGCCAACTCAGCCGTGGGTGCTCAGGCACGTTTGATTTTCTTAATCGACGAATACTGATTCGATCTCCAAACACCCGATATAATGATCGCAGCACATATAAAATACTCGCATTTGAGCACAGCGAACAGGCTTCAATATTCTTAACTTTTGTTTGTTTCTCCCATAGACCAGCGTGTATTGCCCGGTGTCAAGAAATGGCCGTCGGTGATGCCACCGACGGGCTCCCGATTCGCGATCCAGCCTACTACAATAGAGATCAGTGCTATAGACGATTGCAAGCTTGGCTGGCCGCCGCCACGGCTCCGCTCGTGCGGGAAAGCCCGTAGAATTACAAGCTTGTAAGAGATATATGCTCACGCCCACGCTGCACGAGCTTGCACTAACGGTGCACCAGTCGGGGCACCATGCTTGCAATTGTCTATACACGATTTCAATATATACAAGTCAGCCCAGCGTGTCATCTCCTCGGCCCAGCACGCGCATGTTCGTTGCTTCGGAAAGCGAGCAAATCACGCGCCATACGCACAAACAGTGAGAGTGTCGCCTGTCAGAAGCCTCTTTCTGGAATGGTCGATTCGCGGGGAGAAGCTCGCTAGGGGCGCTTCTTTTTTTTTTCCCCGAGGGCTTTACCTCACGATGGGTAGGGCACGGGCTACCAACGCGGTTATCTTTTCATTTTCATTGAGCAAACAGCTTTTCATTGCGCCTGTTTGCACCTGCAGCAGAGGAAATTCAAGTATCCTCACTCTTGGTTGTGAAGAAATTCCACCAGGCGGCGATGCCCAAACTTCTAGCCGCAAATAGGGCAATAAGGCGCTGCTTCCATTCAAACCCACATGAGGTGTGGCATAGCCTCCTATATACTGACCAAACCTAGCAAATTGCCGCGAGAAGCGGCCGCCGAAATGGAAAAGGTAAAGCGGCAGACAGAGGATGAGAGGAGAGCCACGTGACTGGCGCCCAGCTGCGGCCAGACGTCGAAACACACTTCTCCCGAGCGAACGAGTGTGTTTCGGCTCCTCGTCGCTGCAAAAGCTGTGCGCTGACGTCCAGGTTCCCCGAGAAATGGCTCTTTGATGCTCTGTGCTACCAGATCTTCGCGCTTCAAATCTGCGACCGGGCGCTCTATGGCTCTGTCCTCAAACTGCCAGGCTTTGTGAGCATAAAAGAAGCTAATGGTGTGGGCACTGCGCACGACCAGGAAGCAGACTTGCGTGAAGTGGAGCGTTCGCGCGTGCGCCCTGCCGATAGCAGCGCCACCGCAGTTGCCTGACGTCACGCCGCGTGTTGGTGACGCAGTACCATCTAGAAGCCGCGGGTTGGCTGTAGCAGTACCATTTCCCACGCAGCGCCACCTACCTTGCGCCAGCATCATCGGCAGCGCGTATTGCAGCGTCTCATAACGAGTGAAACGTTAGCACGCAGACAGGCCGAACCGGGAGCGTCTGCTTTTCATCGAGGTTCAGCGCCTGTTTGCTCCTTGGGCCGGCTCAAGGATCTACTAACGATGGCGTCATGCGTGGGCCGTATCTTCCAGGTGCTATTGGCGACACCTCGTTGTTGCCTATGCGTGCGCACGACCGTCCAATCAGGCGAACTTGCACATCGTGTAGCTAGACCTCAGAAAGTCCGTGGCGAATCCGAAGAACACCAATTTCAGTTCCGGCGCACCGGAGAGGCTCGTCGTATAAACGCAGATACGTATGAGGCACGCGAGCGGAAGGGAGAGCGGACGCGAAAATGGCCCGAAAATTCTCATAATCATGCTCAGAGGCGGCGCAGAAATGACAACGGCACCACAATAAAGAGTTTTGGTATTGTTTATAGCCGTCCTTTTATTTTTTTACAAACACGAACCACCGCTTGAGCTCCAAGCGACTTCCAGTCGCTCCGTCTTTGTAATACTATCGAGCTTGCTTACGCCGCCACTGCTAGACGGCATAAATTCTACATGGACAACAAAGTTGGAGATTTAACGAGGGCCTTCAGCTGTACAATTTAACGTCTTGGAGGAGACAAATTGGTTTACAATAAGATTCGGAATATCTGAACAGATCTCGCGCTTCTTCGTTTTTTTGCTGTCCACCTGATGATTTGAACCTTTCTCAAATTCAGCGCCATCTAGTGGATGGAATATCATTCCGAATTGTTGTATGCTGATGGCGTATAAAATCGGGTACCTATTCATCAAATGTAGACATACGAAAATTACGGTGTTTTTCGCTGAACAGCTATTTCTCTGTCGGCTTCAGTTTCGACGGTGTCAAGAAACTTCCACCCCATATGAGGCGCTTGTGATTGAGTAAACCTCCTGATAAAATAACATTTTATTGTCATGCGCTGTTGCCGAAGCCGAGTATTCCAAGGACTTACAGGGCACCCCTAAATGCGTAACAGCTTATATTATAAGTCTTGTCGCGGTGACATCGAACAACAATACAACGTACTAACGTCTGTATGCTCAGTCTCCGCATCGGTCTTCAAATTCTTCCTTCACCAGCCATCACAAGGCCGCCATTAGTATGTTCAGATGATAGACACTTAGGTGAGACACTTAGGTGAGACTGCCAGACTGCATTTCGGAAAGTGTCTATTGATGGCAAAACGTTTCATTGGCATTTCAAGCAGCGGTGTTAAGGTAGGCTTTGTTCATTCGTTTTTATGAACCAGAGGTTCCCTGGGACGTCAACATGAACGCGCTGTTTAGAGCGCATGCTCAGAACGAGCTCACATCAATAGGAAACTAAGACCGGCAACCTTGATAATGTGGGATGCACGTTGCAAAAACTGGAAGCTCGCCATCAGCACGTGCTCAGCAGTTGCGCTCATGGTGATATGGTCGCCAGTGAACATAGAGTTATTATAATGTACGCTAGAGGTTCAACTGGCGCTAGTGTGCTGCTGCAATCTGAAGTAGACAGCAACCAGTCGGAAATTGACTTGGGGTAATGCATTTCTCTGGGAAAAAGCGAGTGCATTTTATCTCCGCGCTCGATATAGAGCAAATATCACGAATAATTCGTACGTACCAGGCACATTGGAACATTTCTCAGTCACGCAGAAGAAATAATTGGTCAGTTACGGCGTTTTTTATGTAAATACGAAGCATGAAAAACGGTGTTAAAACCGCTTCGTACATGTATTTATGTGCACTGTCGGACACTGTTCGCGCGAACACCGCGTCGGCGATTTCTAGCATGGGGGATATACGTGTCAAACGAACGAAGGACACGTGGTAACTATGAGAGAAGGCAAGAACTACGCAGAAACACTGGATAAGTAACTCCTTGTGCATTCAGACGATCAAAATTAATTGAAAGACACATAATATTGTCCGACTTACAATAAATAAGTACTGCTTTATTCTCTCTGCTCATGATTATGTGCAAAGATGCTTGTTCTGGATTCAAATCATCACCCGCACGCTCCACATCTTTGCAAATAGGAAGAAGCCAGAGAACATGTGCCCTATAAAAACTGCCCGACACAGAAAATAATAAAAACATAACCTTTTGTAGAGCCGACGTACTTTATTTTTTATGTCCAAATGTTTTTTTTTTTCTTTTGAACTGATCGTATAGATGCGCACGACGGAGTCATTTTCATATAATGACAGGACGGGCATATTAGCGATATATAAGCGCCACCGGAATGCTGGCGAACCTTGAACACACTCTACATTTGTTTCGATCGTTAGTTTGCTTAGAATCGCCGCTCGTTTTTACATACCTGCCATGGTACAGAGGTTTGGGCCTGAAATATAGCGAAGTTTAACATCCTTCAGTGGTAAAGAAAAATGCTGTGACTAAAGCAATGACACTTTCAGAATATTAATAAAGGTACATACTATAGGGTGCAACCGGAAAAACATAGTTATTCATGTTATGTTCGGGCGAAAAGACAGAATGCACGCGCGTTCTCGCATAGGAATGCACTGGGGCACCGCAAAAGTAGACTGGTTGCCGTCTGCTCCAATTTGCCTCCCGGAAGTCGCATAGACATTAGCGCCAGTTGAACCTCTGGCGTACATTATTAGAACCCTATGCGAGTGAATACTCCCTATACTTCGTCTCCCCTTAGCATGGACTATTGTTAGCCGCGCACGCTAAAAGCGCGCGCTAGTTGCTTTGGATGAAGCCTCAGCGGCTGCACAAGCGCTCCTGAGGCTGGTGCTCCATTCAAGGCAGTCAAGCTATCCGCTCGCGCTTGCACAGCCTTCGCAGTTAGTTCATGCTGACGTGAGGTGAAGTATATAAATGCAAGTGCTCTGCGTCTGCGTTAACGTTGCGTGCTCCGTGTTGCGCATGCGCGTAGTCGCCATGCGCAAATCCAAGACCGCAATATGGGCTCCGCGCACACACAGTGTGGAACATGCGGGACAAACGCAACGCATAGTGCTTGCGTTCGTTCAAATACGCAATACTAAACTCACCAATTATAGCGATTTACGCAAACGGCGAGATGCTGTGTCTGTGACACATATTACGCCAAAACGTAAATGCACTCGATTTTTTTTTTTTTTTGTGTGTATATTGGCGTTGCAAGCGTGAGATGCTTGGGCCTTCTGTCGCAGTGAATATATGCTCTTTTAAAGCTCTCTCGTGTAACGTACACTTACGCAAGCGCTAAATTTAGCACGAACTTTTACTAAGATCACCTACGTTATTCTCGCGGTTTCAGTAATGACTTTTAATGCCCACCGTATGATTGAACCCGAACCTTAAGTACCTGCCAACGCAATTATCTAACCGCTGTACTCGCGGCCAATACGTTCTGACTGACTAAAGTAGGGTGTCTGATTAAACTATGCCTTAATATGGCGTTATAGGCACACTGGTTACTATATGACACCTATATTTGTAAAGAATTTATCAGCTAGTTTTGTCGAATTCAATGTAGTTTTGTAGTTCAGGTTAATTGAGAGCTGCTCCGTGAGCGTGATCAGGTGACTAACCCACCTTATGCGACATGATGTAAAGAGGTGAGCTAGCAGGATCAGCAGTACGTACCTTTGTTGCGAAATACGAGAAACAGTCCGGTCAATCTTGTCCTCTCAACAGAGGCTCCACTGAGGTACGAAGAGGGCCTAGTAGTGTTGTCACCTTTTGTTATCGGCGGTGATGGCGCGACCATCAGATTACCCCAATAGAAGCCACCGATGACGTCGTGCACAACGGTGTAACCGCCAGAGGCAGCAGCGGGACACTCATTGGCTCCTTTCCCCTCCGTTTGCTGTAATCGCTGAAAGATGACCAATCGGAGACTTGCACTCGTACAACGACTCTGCGCCTCTCCTACGTCAAATGGAGAAATGAGTTTGTTTGGGAGCCCTCAGACATTCCCGCGTGTCTCCGCCCGCTTATCGACCCGAGCCGGACGGCTTTAGGGCAGATGCCATAAAAGAAGACGCTTTCCACTCGGTTACGTCGCCGGAAGCTGGAAAGCAAATACCCTAAACGAAGACTATTTCCACTAGGGAGCATCTTTTATTGTCGCAGCTCTCGTCGTCCCCTCATTTTTGTCCCAGAAAAAATGAATCCAGCGACCGAGTCAGGGGCACGAGCGCCCGGTTTTCGAAAGCGCTTTCTCTGTGCGAGTGCTTGTGCGAGCGAAGGATTCCTTCAGAACTACGCTTTGTCAATTGTCGTCCTGTTCTTTTCTGTTCCTTCAACTTATTTGTTCACTTCTGCCCCAGTCTCAGGTTATTCAACATGGTCTATTCCCGCAGCGTACTCAGAACAGGCAATTTGGCACATTTCTCGCTCGTAGATGCAAAGCGCTCTTTCCACCTCAACGTGAAGGCGAAGCCGATCCACCTCTCCACGCGCCCGAAACGCCGAGAAAGAAGACAGGTGGAAAGGAGGTGACTACCGACTAAATCGTGTCTCGCGCCGTCAATGTTGCTCTAACTTATCTTTTTCTTTTTCTTTTTTTTTTCCCCAAGCGCGTTTCAACCAGATTGTTTAAATTAGTTTTTTTTTTCAAAGGCCCTTTAAAAAGGGAATGGTCAGCGTTGAGCGTTTCCAAGGGTCATGCTATCGCAATCCTTAATAATCCACGGTCCACCAATTGATCTTCCTGTATTTGTGTCTTAATATATTTGATTGCGTTCTTACTTGTGATGAAAGACGGCATAGTTGTTGAACTTCTGGGAAAATGTTGTACATTTCAACAAAAAATGAAAGACGTTTACAATTCTCTGTAATTCCGAATTAGAACGCAGCTCTTGAGGAGGAGGAGGAGAGGGTGTGCAGCAACTGATCTCTACTATAGGGAGTATTCACTGGCGGCCATATCCGTGTGCGCCAGGGGGGTAAAGGTGGGTGAGGAGGAGTGGCAAATCCCGTGCGCCGACACCCGGGGTCCCGAGTGAACGACCGCAAAAGAGAGCGACAGAACACGAGAGAAAGAAAGCAACGTTGCCATGGTAAACGCGAAGAGTGAAAACTCTCAGCAATATAAACAATGATAATTTAACGTTGTAAACTAAATTCTGAGCTATTCTAACGCTTATAAAAAGCAATAAAGTCATTACGCTGCATTAACTTCCCTTCTGTCGAAATCTCGGAAATCTGGTGGTTGCGCAGTTTCGTATTCCTCAAGCGCGCCCACCCGCGCCCCACCGGCGAAGCCGTGTATATGGTTTAGTTTAGCGTTAACGCGAGGCCGTACATCTGCGCGCTATGCGAAAAGAAAGCTTCGAAAGGAACGCGAATATCTTTCCACCGGTAAGTTCGTGGATTGTTGAAGTTCACGAAACTGCTCTGATGATGTAACCGTGTTTGGGACCCCGAGGGTCTGCCTGCATGATCCGCCGCTTGCGGCAGCCACAATGTATGGGAAAATGGCGGACCTTTTCCTCTAGAGTTAGTATGTATGATCTCTATGGTGTGCGCTGCTGCTGAGCTCGTGCTGACGGCGAGCTTCCGGAGTCCTTTTGGAGCGTGCATTTAGCACCATCAAGGTTGCCGGTCTTAGCAGGCTATTAATGTGAGCTCGCTCTGAGCATGCGCTCTAAACATCGCCCTCAAATATGGCGTCCAG
The DNA here is from genome assembly GCF_016920785.2 of Ixodes scapularis. Classification (NCBI taxonomy): domain Eukaryota; kingdom Metazoa; phylum Arthropoda; class Arachnida; order Ixodida; family Ixodidae; genus Ixodes; species Ixodes scapularis. Next base: position 208,188,749 of record NW_024609846.1, on the reverse strand, counting down.
TGAATACCTCCTATAGTGGGCTGGATGGCGCTTAGCTGCTCTCCGAGCCTGGCGCAAGTGAAGCCACCAGAAGTTCGATGCTTGTCCCGGAAGTCGGGCGTGCGCTGGGCTTCCTAGTGGACTCAGTCAATATTTTGGACCATACTTTTTTGTGTCTTTGATTGGGTTATAATACTCCTGTTCTGGATTAAATCCCTAGAATGAGGCATTTGAACTTGGGACATATTCACACTCGATTAACTAGAATCTCAAAATGTTTAAATTGAATGGCTTCCCATGATACTTCTGGGGTCTGCATGCGCTCTTCCTGCGCAACAAGCAGGCTCTCTTGAGGAAACAAGCGAAAATCCAGCGCCCTCGACGCTTTTCGAAACAGCACTCGGAAAGGTTACAAAGCCTGCCAAGCGCTCACTTCCGGAACAAGCCGCTTACTTCCGGTGGCTTCGTACCTGTTCGTTCAATGCGCCATCTAGCCCCGTCTAGTGGAGATCAGTGTGTGCAGCTCCTCCCTCTCCTTACCCTCCCATCCTCCTCTCCTGCTCGCCTCCCATTTAAAGGAAAACTTTCGCAAATATCCCGCTAAATTTAGTGGGAAATATTTTTCGCTAAAACATTTTCCACCAGGTTTAGTGGGAAAATGTTTTCGCTAAATTCAGCGGGGAAACTTTTCTGCTAAATTTAGCGGGAACAATTTCTCGCAACATTTAGCACGTTTTTTTCCTCTAAATTTAGCGGATAATTCTTTCCCCTAAATTTAGCGGGAAAGCTTTTCTGGTAAATTTAACGGGTTATTTTTTGTGCTAGATTTAGCGGGGAAAGTTTTTCGCAAAATTTAGCGGGGAAGTTTTATCGCTATTTAGCGGGGAAATTTTCCCATAATGCAACGCGCAATTACGCCTGCTTGCATTATTCTCATACTGCACGCGCGCGGTTACGCCGATGCCGACGGCGACGGCGACGCCGCTAAGCCGGAAACAGGCGCCTAAGAGCTGCGCTCTAAAAGTAGCACGCGGTGATGCGAATGAAAAAAAGAAAGAAAGGCATTTACAATTTTCTGTAATACCGAATTAGAGCGCAGCTCTTGAGGAGGAGGAGGAAGGGAGGGTCACGTGTGAGGTGACGTGAAGCGTGTGACGTCACAGGGGTAAAATTTTCCCACTAAATTTGGCGGGAAATGTCTCCGCTAAATTTAGCGGGGATATCTTCCTGCTAAATTTAGCAGAAAAATTTTCCCTCAAAAAATTTAGCGCACAGATTTTCCCGAGTTGAATGCGTCACGTGTAACGTCACGAGGGTAAAATTTTCATGCTAAGTTTAGCGGAAAACTTTCCCACCAAATTTAGCGGGACACTTTTGCCTTCATGACGTCACACATGATGTCACGTGTGACGTCATTTTGGGAAACGTCCCAGATTGCAACGCGCGGTTACGCCGACGACAAAGGCGACGGCGACGCCGCTCAAGCCGGAGACGGGCGCTTAAAAGCTGCGCTCTAAAAAAAATACACGTAAATTAGAGCAGTTGTAACATTTATCTTTAAGAGCGCAGCTCTTAGGCGTCGTTTTCGGGTTTCGCGGCGTTGCCGTCGGCGTCGGCGTAACAACGCTAAATTTAGCAGGAAAATAAACGTCACGTGACCTCAGCACCAATTCGATTCCCCGCCAAAGTTAGCGGGAAAACTGACGTCACGTGACCCCATACCCAATTCAGTTTCCCCCCTTAATTCAGCGGGGGAAAGGACGTCGCATGACTTGGTGTCACGTCACCTACGAACTAATTCAGTTTTCTCCTAGATTCAGCGGGAAACGTGACGTCACGTCACCTCAACAGCGTTTGATTCCCCGCTAATTTAGCGGGGAACTGAACTGCTGTTGAGGTCACGTGGCATCAATTTTTCAGCTACATTCAGTGGGGAAACTGGGGGAGGAGGTGAGGGTACCCGAAGGAAAAATCCATCAATGTAACGCTGTTTGGCAGTCAATGTTTTCTAGTGGACCGCTGACTGTGCCTGACTGTACGTCATGCATGCATGACGTACAGTCAAGACAGAAAGCCGACAAGCGGAGTCTGACTGGAGTTTGACTGTCGGTCAGAGTAACTTGTTGGCCAATCAGACATGCATGTCTGATTGGCCAACAAGTTACTCTGACCGACAGTCAAACTCCAGTCAGACTCCGCTTGTCGGCTTTCTGATGGTTTCCTGATGGCAGCCGGCCGCCGCGAAATGCCATCAGGATCTCCTGGTGGTGATTCTGACTGTACATCGATTGTCTCTGACTGTACGTCAAAAAGCTTTGACGTGCAGACAGACGTACGGTCAAAGGACGTAAAGTTCGTTCGGATACCACTATTTCGTCAAATCTATGAATACAAAAAGCAATCTATGCACAAGAAAACGATTTCGGGACGTGAGCCCATAAAACCGCTGACGTTAGAGATATGACACGCAGCAGACCGACAACCTTGGTCAGAAGCCCGCCGAAGCGCCGAACACGACACTTCGCCGACTTCGCTTCGCCCATAGAGACGTCGCCGAGCTTTCATGAACGATCGCTCTCGACTCGTTTTGTTTGCCCGCTTGCTTTAACCTGTCGATCCTGCCCGGGCTCTACAATGTCTTATGTTTTAGTAGAATTTCTACTCGACAAGACCCAGCCTATTCTGAGTTCCGACGATGTAAGGGACTTTAGCGGTGTAGTTGAAGACGACAAGGTGTACCAGGTCTACTGGGCCGGTGACGCGCGAACAAAAGGATCGCTCTACGACGCGAAAGTACTCTACATGGCAGGTGAGTAGAACTGAAGTACGGCGAGTGATGTACGAGTGCTTTGCATAACACGCTGACGACTTAACTGCATTTGTAGCCGAAGCATCTCGTATAAATCGAATAGTCAAATCGAGTTTCCAAAGCGGAGGCATAGCATAGTGGTTAAGATGCCCGATTTGTATGCAAGTGGTCGCGGGTTTGATGCGCGGTGGACCAGGTTTTTTTTTTTTTTTTTTGAACATTTTGTTTTATTGAGGCATTTGGCCATATTTATGAGTGCGTATAGCTTTACTCTTATATAAATGCTGCCCTTGTTGATGAAATTCCCTTGGCAGTGGCAGTCAGACGTCATCTGATGGACTATCAGATGACGTCTGATGGTCCATCACGTTCCACCAAGGCTGCTGACTGGCAGTCAGTGTCCCAAATTACGTACCTTGATGGAATTTTCAATAGGGTATGGAGTAGGAGGGAAGGGTACGCAGGAGGAAAAAGGGGGGGGGGGTACGGAAAAGGAGCAGGAGAAGGTACGAAGGAGGAGAAGGAAATAAGGAAGAGAGGAGGAGGGGAGAGGGGGAGGGGATGGAGGAGGAGACAGAGGAAGGGCATGCCCTCCCCTCTACTCTCCCCTCCTCCCCCTTAAGAGCTGCGCTCTAATTTCGTGTTACAGAGATTTGTAAACGTCTCTCTTTTTTTGTTTTGTTTCTGATCTTCAAATACCTCAAAACTCATAATGACGCTAATTGTTCACCTTGATATGGAAAGAAAGCCCCGACTCTTTTGGAACATTTTCGATTTTGTTTTTATTGTTATGTTTTTATTGCGAACATTTTTCTATGTTGTCACTGAACAAATTCTTAATCTGTACTGTGCATCGCAAATATGCGACTTTATTTAGTTGCATAGCCGCCTCGAAGACAGCGATAAAAAGCGCTGGTTTACAGGTCCCCAGCTAGTTCTACGGACCCCCAGACGTTCATGATTATATTTAATAACTAGACGTCTGATCTCACCCTTGTGGCAGTTATTACCAAGACTAGTAGAAACTGTTAACATTCGTTTGCTGTACTGACGGCTAGCTCCTGGTGAGCTCAGTTGGTAGAGCGCTTCGCTAGTCTTGGAGAGGTCCGAGGTCGGTTCCTGGACGTAGCGGATATTTTCGGCTGCCAGAAGTCGCCGAAAAGGCGAAAACTATGCTCCATTTCAGGTATAAGAAATTTATTCATGCTTATATTTGTTCAACCTTGGAGATTTCCGCTAAATTGTTTTATGTACTTCATGTCACGAATTGTGTGCAGTGTTAACAAGGGTACGCGAGCGTTACGTGGTTCGGCTCGGTGCATAATTTCTCGCCCTGAACCACTTTCTAAAGTCGTGCGCTCACCCCCATACTTCACAGGGAGATGAGTAACATGAATAAAAAAGCTCATAAACCAAATTTATTTCTCTACAATGAGCCTTTGTCCAATAGCAAGGACGTCGGGTGGCATTTGAATCTTGAATCCTCCCACTTGAGATCCATAGGCCAGCACTCTGCCTTGAGTCACGCAGGCAGCTAGCATACCATGGGTACCTGACTCTTCCTTAGCGTTGTTCCAAGCAAACTGCATATCAATGGTGTCTCGGGGAGAAAGTGAAGGATTTAATTTTGAACACAGAGCAACTTCACGCCACCCAAAACGTTTCAGGAAAAGCTAACCAGCAAGAAAGGCGAGGAAGTTTCAACACTGAAGCCTCAGACTGTTTCTTCCCCTAAGGTACTAACATGTGAATAGTAAATAATTACCTGGCAGAGTCATCCAGTTCTGAACGACTCTGCCAGGTAATGTGTAGTGATGTGCAGAGCGCCTGGACATACTAGCGGCGTCGCACCGGAGGTACTTTTTGCATCCCTCTGCCTGCTCAGTCTGAAAGATCAAATTATGCTCATTTACACCTGATGAACGCACATATGCATCATAGAACGCATCGATGGATCATTGTAAACGGCCGGCTCCCTCGCTACTTTACAAATAATGAAGAACCAATGTTTGTGTTTCGGTGGCAAACAGGGGCCCTACATTCGGCTTTTTTGCCCTTTCCAAAGGTAACGGATGCGGATGAGATACTGGGCGCAGCCAGATGCCCGCGCTACTAGCCCGTAGAGCGTTGTTTAACTATTAACTAGGGCTCCGTGTTTTCGGATAAATCCGAAAAGCTCCGAAAAACACCCGCCGGTAAAATTTTGGTCAATTCGGATTTATCCGATAAACTCCGAATGTTTATGTGCCAATGCCCCCCCGCAAAAAAAAAAAAAAGAATATATATATATATATATATATATATATATATATATATATATATATATATATATATATATATATATATATATATATATATATATATATATATATATATATATTTACAATTTGATTAGCACGGAGTCAATGGTCCTGGGAAAATGGCACCATAATTATCTTTCAAATCTTAGAACGTTATAAAAAGGGGTTTTGCCGCTTGTCTCGTCGAGGTTGATTCAGGGTAACATGTCATTGTACATTCGGGTCACGACAAAAGCCACTCTTTTGGTTTCCAGTTTGAGCCATGCGATTTGTGATTTAGAGAAAGAAGAAGCCAAGAAGGTATGTTTCTGTAACAGTGAAAGCTATGGACTACAGAGAGACTGTATTATATAGAGAAAAGGGACGGTTGAAACTCTCTATTACATCCTTAACCAATCCACCTCGCACGGCCGCGCGCTAGATTGATGGAATAGGATGGGATGACTACGAGCTTCCTAGCGACTGCCCCCGGGAGTTTATTATTTTAAGGTATCGACGTTTATCGAAGAACACTCGTGTGGGACTTATGTCGTGGGACGAATTAATATTGCCAATGGCAATGACACGAACGTCAAATTCAACTGAAGAAATTTTAATCGATACGAGCGCGTTTTATTTTTTTTCGGGCATACGTTTACATTCGGTTATTATTTACATATTTATTTTCAATAGGAAACACTGCGAAAATAAACTCCGAATTTCGGAAAATTGGGAATCAAACAAATATAAACTCCGATAAACTCCGAATCTTCGGCAAAAAAATAAACTCCGAAAAACACCCTCCGAATTTGACGAAAAATAAACTCCGAAAACACGGAGCCCTACTAATAACCAATCATACGCATCATCCGCATCACGTCACTTTCGTTACCTTTGGAGACAAAGGACAAAAAAGCCTAACATAGGGCCCCAGTACTCTTGAGCTGTGGTCTGAAGTTTAGGTAGTAGGTTGATACTTGTTTATGGCGCCAGCTGTACACGAAGGAAGAACACACAGAGAGATAGGATTTTGCGAAACGCCATTGAAGAGAAAGGTTTCCAAACCTTCCAAAACGAGTCTAGCATCAACAGAGACAGCTTCTTGAAACTCCAGAGCGTGTACCCGAAGGTGACTGTAGTGACACATCAAAACCAACAGTATGTTCAAAAACGAGGCTTCTGTATAGGATCCCGCGTAGCTCCATACCTCAGTGATTTGTACCTCACAGCATTTGGATATGTCATTCAAGAATGCTTGAAAGATCCAAGAGTTAAGGGTATCTTCAGATATCTAGACGATTTTAATATAATAATGTATTTTTTTATTTTTTTATTTCCCATTCTGGTTGGTACAAAAAGGGAGGACGTCGGGGCAAAAAGCTGCGGTTGCAGCTTGACGAGGTCCTGGCGCCCTAACACACTTTGGCGGGAAAGCAGCATTGGAAACACAACGAAAACAAACACAAAAATGGGCACTAAAACACAATCACGAGAATTCACATTGTTGCACTCAGCTTGAATGCATCAAAACAAATATTTTTAAAGTAGAAACAAGTTTAATCGCAGATACAAAAACTCCAGGCACTTGAGGTAAAAATTATGCTGTCTGTAGTATGATTTTTGCCAACATCCGATTTGATGTCCCATAGATGCTGATACCATTGGATTCGAGTTTATTAGGTAAAGATGGTAATGCGTATTTTAATGATGTAAAGCCGTAATTCGTACGCGGTATTGAAACGCTTCAAATTTCGCCGTGACGTGTGACATATTTATGGTCTAGTTTTGCTAAGCCCGACAGTGCGAAAAGGAAAGAAATATTATGTTTTAATGCCATATTATACATCACCAGCAGGCGAAATTGGTACAAGTGGTCAATAGGAATGACGTTATGTTTAAGAAAGAGCCCCCGAGAAGGATCCAAGAAGGGTACATTTGCGATAATTCGAAGAACCCTCTTTTGGGTTAGCAGTAGTTTTGTTATATTTTGTATCGTTGTTTGGCCCCAAACTAAATGGCAATACACGTAGTGAGTATAAATCAAAGAATAATATAAAAGTAATTTAACACCTCTTGGAAAGACATCGCGATTCCTACAAAGTAGACCAATAGATTTACGAATTTTTTTTTATGTATATAATCAACGTGCTCATTCCATGACAACGATTCAGTGAAATAAACGCCCAATATTTTTACCGACTTTACCACTTAAAGTGTTGAAGACCCTAAAGTTATTTGAAGCAAATTAGGTGCCTGTCTATTTCGTGGTCGAAATAACACACATTTAGTTTTATCCGCGTTTATTTTTAGCCCGTTTACTTTCGTCCACAAATCGATGTTTGAAAGGACTCTTATTGCCGTGCTCTCTATTTCATCCGCTGTATGGCCCTTAATAAAAATAGTTGTGTCGTCAGCATAAGATACAAGGTTTGCCTGTGGTACACTATTTTCAATATCATTAATAAAAATAATAAATAAGAGTGACCCGAGCACACTACCCTGAGGTACTCCCGTTTCAATTTTTTGAGTGGCTGAAATATAGTTGTTAATGGTAACGAATTGTGTACGGTACTGCAGGTAAGATCTAAATAAATTCTGAGTAGTTCCACGAATACCATAGCGCTCTAACTTTTCCAGCAATATTGTGTGATTAATTAAGACAAACGCTTTCGAAAAATCGATATATATACCCAAAATAAGTTCCTTGTTTTCAAAGCTTTCAATGATCTGCTGTTTTTGTACTAAGAGCGCTGATTCCGTTGACCGGTGCCTACGAAAGCCATGCTGACTATTAGAAATAACAGAATGTCTCTCTAAGTAGGAATAAAGTCTCTGATGAATTATTTTCTCAAGACCCTTTGAGGAAATGGATAACAATGAAATAGGTCTATAATTTTTAAACATATTTTTATCGCCACCTTTATACAAAGTGACCACCTTAGCGCGCTGCATTGCTTTAGGAAAAACACCGGAAGAAAGCGATAGACTAAATATATACGTTAACACAGGTGTCACAATATCGACGACATACTTAATCGGTTTGATATTGAAATCATTTACGTCTTGACTTTTGCAGCTTTTAGGTTTTTAAAAACCGCGAGCACTTCACACTCATCTGTCGGACTCATAAAAAAAGAATTTTCAAAATTACGATCGATATAACCACAAGCATCGGGTCCACCTTGAGGCAGATCTACATCACTTGATTGGTTCACTAGGCAACTGTTAAAAGCATTCGCCAGAGCGCAGCCACACAGTTGAACATCTCCCCAGATTATTTTATCTAATGTTTAACGTTCACGGTTTGGATGCAATACATTGTTTGCCCTTTCCCAAAGAACATGTGAATCTTTGTTATCATCTCTAGTGAATAGACTTGTAAAGTATTCAGATTTCGCACGCCTTTGTGAACCAGTTAATTTATTACGATACCTCTTGAAAGCTTTAAGGTCTTCGGAGTCCCTTGTTTTTAAGAAGCGCTGGTACATGCTGTTTTTCTCACGTATTTTATGCAATAACTCCCTCGTCATTCAAGGCTTACGTATTTTTTTACACAAGTTGACGGTTCTGTAAGGAAAGCACTCATCGTACAATTTTTTAAATGTTTGTAAAAAATATTCATATGCACGGTTGACATCTGTCTCCGAGTAAAGGGTGTCCCAATTTACTGAGCATAAAACATCTCTAAAGACCGCCATTGTTGCGTCTGTAACATTTTGCCTTTTAAAAGTTTTTCGTTTTGCTCTGTTTTTGTTTTGTGTAACTTTTTTATTAACATAAATATTGGTAGGTGATCGCTGATATCGGCGCCAATGACATCAGCAGCTATGGAAGAGACATCATAATTCGTAACAAAGAAATCAATTAAGGTAGAGGTGGAGTCAGTAATTCTCGTCGCTTCAGTCGCACTATAGTCAAACCCATTTACTTCAATGACCTGTACTAAGTCCCGTTGCGCTGTTGTGTTTACAAGCATGTTAATGTTAAAATCCCCATCAAGAAAAAGAACATATCGGTTCTCTGCTACAAAGTTACAAAAAGTGTCAAAGAAGGAAACAAACTTAGATACATCTCCAGATGGGGGCCGATACACAACAGCGAAAACATAACCCTTGTGGGAGACACACAAGAACTCAAAGTCATCCGTAATTTGAGTGAACTCAGATATAGGTTTGCACTCCAAGCTATTATGTATTAGCAGAGACACTCCACCACCTCTTCTTTGTTGTAATAATGCGTAACACTGCAGGCTCCAAAATGCTGGTAACACTCATGTAAATCGGCCAATCAACGGCTGCCGAGTTACGAAATGTTTTGAATAAAACTGCCCGGATCTCGCTTTCACTCATGACCATGTTAAGCATGTTCATAGCATTCCCGAATTTATCCTTGGAATTCAAAACAAGGCAGGTGTTCTCGAGATATCTGGCAAGGTCTTGCAAAGGATTTCTTTCGTTTAGCTCCGAACATTCACAAAATATAAAACGAGGAGTTGCCACTACAGCGCTCACTTCCGCCCTCACAAATCATGTCACCATCAGGTGGGGAAAGTTTCGCGACGCAAATATCCAGGCTCCAGGATGCTGGTTCCCCTAAAATGCTCCTGGTATCGATATCCGAAAACGTCTGCAGGGATATCAAGAGTTAACCTGAAGACAATGGAGGAGCAACAGCAAAAGACCCTCGAAAATCTTTTGTACTAGCACCCTATATGTCCACGGGCTCACCCGTTGATTAAAAAACAGCTGGCCAACAGGGCGTTCAGTGGCTAGTCCAGCGGTACATTTGCCTATCCTGTCTCTGTGTGTTCTTTCTTCGTGTTCAGCTGCCACCATCAACAACCACAGTAGTCTTATAAGCCTAAAAAAAGCAACATGCCTTTTTTTAATTTTGTTTCATACGTCTAAAACATGTCTACAATCAGCTGTGTAGAACACAGCCTGCTTGAAGATCGTGAGATAATTGAGCACTCACTTTTAGACCAGCAGGGAACATCAACGATGCCGATGATCCCGTAAGACGACCTTTCAAGGTGAAGCTCGAGCACCCAGTACGGTTGCTAAAGGCGTCACACAAGCGCCCTTTATAAAGGGCGCTTGTGTGATGATGACGATGGTGATGCATTGTTTTTATTTCTAGATAATTTCAGGGTGATACCTGACTAATGCAGGTAGGTCACTGACGTTTGGGGGAGAGGATACTCAACGCAGGGATTATATTGTAATGGATATTACACCAGAAATGTCACGAATGAAGGCAACGAGACGATGAATAATAAACTGAAAATAAAGAGGGTGGGCACCGTGGCGCCTTCCCAGCCCAGTTGCCCGACTGCGAGGCAAAGGTGCCTAGCTTTTCCCGCGTGGCGGCGACGTCACGCTAGCCACACGCACATCGGATTCGCCGCCTTGATAAGGCGGATCAGAGGCGGCGCACAAGGAGTCGCTGGCTGGACTCAGGTGCCGCCGGTGCCCTTTGGTTTTCTGTTAGTATTATATTGTCCATGTCCAATTAACTGTAGTTTCTTGTTGTTGAGACCGTTGGCTCCGTGTTGTTGCTCCGGGTCGGGTAGGCAGCGAGGCAAACCCACCACAATGGCGCCCACCGTGGTCCCGAGAGAATCTCGACGCCGCCCAGGTACAGCAGGCAGAACAGTACAACCAGGGGAAACGTGACTTGCAGTTCGAGGTGGGAGATTTTGTGCTCCGGCGTACTCACCCACTGAGTGATGCCGCTCGAGGCTTCGCAGCCTCCCTCGCTAAGAGGTCGGAAGGTCCGTTTCGCGTGCATGAAAAGTGCTCACCACTCACATACAAACTAGTTAACTGTGAGTTTAGTGAGGAAACCGGACCTGTTCATGTCACCGACCTTAAACGATTTTTTCATGCAGAAAACGAATATTCCTCGCAGGTCCGGAACGACACTGACGGCAGTCCCGTTTCGGAAACCCCCTCGTCTCCACCAAGGCGGCGCTATAACCTGCGACGTCGCTAACACCAAAAAAAGAGGAAATCTTTTTTTTTTTTTTTTGTCTCCTTGGTTTTGCCTTTTTCGCATTTTGTGGGTAGTGTTTTAGTAATAATAATAAGCTTTATTTTATTTTCGCATTACAGGTAATGATGGGGCCGAGAATAAAAGCCGCGATAGACGGCTTAACAAGCTCTCGGCCCCAATGACATCTGCAGCAGTCAGAGGGAACAATACAAAATAAACTTCCACGGATATGCTCCCCCTTCAAGAGAGGGGGGAGAAGATTGTGTTCCCAGCTCAGATCCGTTATTTCGAACTTTCTGAAAGTGGTGCGAAGATAACGTCAGGGCTCAACCCTCAACTAAGCCCCTATGTCGTCTGCTTGCTTGTTTTTCCACGTGGATGGCTCGTGGACAACAACGCCACCGCATTCCGCCATCGGAACAACATGGCGGCCGGGCTCGTGGTGGACCGAGCCACCAAGGACGTCGGCGCTTCAGGGCGGCCCAGGGAACCATGGACCGCGGCCACCCCCAACAGGACGGAGCGGCAGCTGGCTCGGATCAAGGAGGACCACGTAGAGAGCAGAAGCCACCTGCTGGAGACTATCCAGAGCAGCAAGGTGGCCGCCAGCGAAGCCCTGAGCCAGAACAAGGAGCTGAAGCGACAGCTGGAGGAGAGTGCAGACGCTGAACTCATCGCGCGCATCAAACAACTCGAAAAGCGTAATCTCGAACGGGCCATCGCGCTCGTCCAGCGGCGCCGACCGGACCTGCTATGCCAGTCTAGAGTAACTGTATATGCTCCGCTTGCGGCTCTGCAAGCAGAGCCTATGCAGTTACTCTATGCCAGTCCGCCCAGCAGCGCCATCCACCCCCTGACGCCCTCGACGTCGTCTCCGTCATCGACATGCCGGACGAAGCTTGAGGTGGGGGATGAGGGGGGGGGGGGGGGGGGGGAGTGTGGGCACCCTAGCGGCTTCCCAGCCCAGTTGCCCGACTGCGAGGCAAATGTGCCGAACCTTTTCCGCGCGGCGGCGACGTCACACCAACGCGTACATCGGATGCGCGCCTTGATAAGGAGGATCAGAGGCGGTGCACAGGGAGTCGCTGCCTAGACTCAGGCGCCGCCGGTGCTCCTTGGTTTTCTGTTAGTATTATAATCATCCATGTTCAATTAAATGAAGTTTCTTGTTGCTGAAACCGTTGGCTCCATGTTATTCCACCGGGTCGATTATGCAGCAATTCAAAACGACCACAATGGTTAATCGGCGAACTTGTTCAAGAAAAAAGAAATAACAAACGTCGAGAAAGCAGTAGCTGGCTAGCGCGAGAGTGGATGAGTCGGCAGTACCCAGCTCGGCTCTCAATCTACTACTCTCGGTATCTTGAACATTCGACCTAGAAAGTTCGGTAGTGAGCTAGGGCAAGACTGACTAGGCAAAGTTACTCTAACCTCCTTATTTTTTTACACTCGGGGTAAGAATGAACACGAATCTTCTAGATGTAGAGAGAAGCGTTCCTTGTCGGTCGGGCACACGGCAATATATACCGACCTCATAGTGTACTACATACTAAGGTCTCGAAACATGTTACCAACTCATGGTCGCCTTCACAGTAGTGATTAGATCTGTTACAACGTGCCACGTGACACAACATGCTGGCAGCTGGCATCGTCGAGGTGCGCGCGATGGCGCAGACGGCGTCGATAAAGCCGACATTGCTTTGGATTTGGGCCCGCTGGCGTTGGAAACGAGTACGCGGCGGCCGGAAGTTCCGCTTATGGACTGCCCACGCCATGAGCGCGATGCGCCAGTGATAAACGTAGCCTAGTTTTCTGCACCATATATTTTTAGTTTTCGTTCAGTATACACACCTGCACTTACCAGATTAGAGCCGCTATAACTGACCTGATAACAACAAGCACGCAACCTCGTTATTGTTAGGTTTTTGTTTGACCCCTTTCTGGAGTTCTCCGTTTTAGATTTTAGTATGCACAACCAGTCTTGTACGCGTTACTAGAAAAAAAAAAACGATTACAAATACAATTACTTTATTGAAAAATGTAACAGATTACAGTAATTAATTACTGCATCTCAAGAGTAACTAAAAAGTTACCAGAAAGTAATTGATTACTTTTCACCAGGGATGGGCAAAATACGTGCAAATATGTATCAAAGTACAAATACAAAATACTGCGTCCAAAATGTATTGAATTACAAATCTAACTACATTTCCAAAAAAGCATTTAAGTACGAGATACAAATACTACCAAATGCATTTGGCCTCCTCAAAATACTTTTCTAAATACGTTCCTCAAAATTTGCGTCAGTGACTTCAGGGCACCTGCAACGGGTTTCTGGGTATCTCATTTTCATTTTGCATCGCACACTCAGGAGTTGGTGTGCGAGGCTCTAGTAACGTTATAGAAATATAATCGCAAAAAAATGTAATCAGCTTGGATGCAATAGGTGAAAAAAGTACAGAGCTTCAAGCAGCTTTTTTGGTCGATTACATTTTGGTATGGACCAACAAAGAACCGAGACGACCAAGACGCGCAACACCAGCTAAAGAATTTTTTATTCTTGCAACTCGCACCAGTTACAAAAATCTAGACGACCCGCGCATTTAGAATGTTCCAGGGAAAAATATGGATGGAAATCAGGCTGGAAAGCATCACAATTTGTCACAGGCACTTATTTAGCCAATCTGCCTGTGAACGTCGATTTCGTCACTATTCTTGCCCTGGACTAGCACCGTTATCACAAAGTCACTAAACGCTTGTGCTTTATTGAAAAACAGTGCATTCGGTGCAGAACGTAGCTTTCTTTCTGCTCTGGACAGTGACAACAAATTTGAGGGATGTATTTTCGCCCACAAAATTGTATTTAATTACAATTCTATTTTAAATACTCACGTTTTAGTATTTAAATACACGCGTCAAATACATTACACAATTTGTAATAAATACAAATGCAAAATACACAAAGTATTTGAAATACGTATTTCAAATACTTGTATTTGAAATACTGCCCATCCCTGCTTTTCACGTTACTTTTTTTACTTTTTATTTCGACATCAAAAGTGCATACATATGTTCGAAGTATTTACATTTGAACAAATGATCAGGAACTACCAAAAGCCTAGTGAAGATTTTCCATTTTATAACTCCAAAAAGAGCACGTGACCTTCTTCACGGGCGCACTGAGAAAAAGATAGCCTATTGCTAAAAAAATTCGTCACTTCCTTCAGTAATAGATATAGACTTAGAAAAAGAGATAGAAAGAGAGAAAAAAGTAAATAAACAGCCACATGCTGGACTAGTAAAGACCCCGATCTAGTATCAAAAATTAAAGACTTTTACCATTCTCTGTGATGCCGAATTAGAGCGCAGCTCTTAAGGACGAGCAGTGAAGGGTACGGAGGGGAGGGTATGCCCCTCCTCTCCTCCTCTTCTGCTCCCTTCCATTTAGCGAAAAATTTTAGCTAAATTTCCTGCTAAATTTAGCGGGGAAATTTTCCGATAAATCTAGCGGGGAATTTTCAAAGCTAAAAAGTTGTCTTGCTATATTTAGCGGAAAAATATTCCCCGTTAAATTTAGAGGGGAAATTTTCCGCTAAATTTAGAGGAAAACTTTTACAGCTATATTTAACGGGGAAATTTCCCCGCTAAGTCCAGCAAGGAATTTTATCGGCTGTATTTAGCGGAGAAATATTTCCGCTAAATTTAGCGGTTAAATTTTTCCGCTAAATTGAGCGGGAAAATTTTTACGCTAAATTAGCGGAAAGATTTCCCCACTAAATTAGCGGAACGATTTTCCCGATTAATTTAGCAGGAAAATTTCCACGCTAAATTTGCCGAGAAAATTGGGTAAGGAATTTCCCCGCTAAATTTAGCGGAAAAGACTACCCGCTAAATTTGGCGGGGAAATTGGGTAAGGAATTTCCCGCTAAATTTAGTGGAAAAGACTACCCGCTAAATTTGGCGGGAAAATGTCCCCGCCAATTTTAGGGGGGGAAATATTCCTGCTAAATGTTGGCACCATGTGACGTCATGTGTGACGTCATTATGGGAGACGTCCCATAATGAAACGAGCGGTTACGCCGACGGCGACACCACTCAAGCCGGAAACGGGTGCCTAAGAGCTGCGCTTTAAAAAGTGTCAAATGTTGGTGCAACATACACGAGTGACGTACAGGCAGAGAGAGCGATTTTTAGAGCGCAGCTCTTAGGCGTTCATTTCCGGGTTTCGCGGCGTCGTGATAGGCGCGGCGTAAGCGTAACGGCGCTATATTTATCGGGAAAATTGACGTTACGTTACCTGAACACTAATTCGATTCCCCACTAAATTTAGCAAGGAAAATGATGTCACATGACCACCCACGAACAAATTCAGTTTCTCCGCTAGATTAGCAGGAAAATTGATGTCACGTGACCTCAACATCAACTTAGTTTCCCCGCTAACTTTAGCGGGGAAAATGACGTCACGTGATTTGGTGTCACGTCACCTATGAACAAATTCAGTTTCTCCGCTAGATTTAGGAAAATTGACGTCAGGTGACCTTAACAGCAATTCAATTCCATGCTAAATTTAGCGGGGAATCGAATCGCTGTTGAGGTCACGTGGCGTCAATTTTTCAGCTCAACTCTGCGGAAAAACTGGGAGGAGGAGAGGGTATGAAGGAGGAGGAGGGGAGGGTACGCAGGAGGGGGATGGGAGGATACGCAGGAAGAGGAGGGAAGGAGGATGTAGGAAGAAAGGAGGAATAGGGGAGAGGAGGAGGAGGGGAGGGTAGGACTAGGGGTAGGACGAGAGAGGGAGGGGAGGAGGAGGAGGGGCATAACCTCCCCTCCGTAGCCTCTCCTCCTCCTTCTCAAGAGCTGCGCTGTAATTTCGCGTTACAGAGGTTTGTAAACGAATTTAATTTTTAAGTAAACAGCTCAACTCAATAATTTTTGCTTTTCGGATACATATATTACTTGCAATTGATTGCAGAAAAATAGCAACCGAATTACGGCGAACTTTACCGCAGAGAAAAGTAATTGAATAATTAGAAAGTTACAATATAATGCAAGTCATTACAAGTAATCAGTTACTTTCAACTCGTTACGTATAAGTCTGTGTGTAACTGCCCTCTTCTCCCACTGAGACACCGAGTAACTGAAATGCAGGAAGGTTGGACCTACACGAAACTTCTGCGGTGCCTAGAAACATGGTCGGCTGTCGTGTGACCATGAAGGGTAGTCAGTCGAATAAACAAAAATTAAATTAATTACTATCGCCCACGAGGTTATAAAAGTGCCACGAGAGCATTTCAGCGTCAGAGGGCGCAGCGGCACTCCCCCGGAAGCAATGGCTAACCCTGTCATGCTGTGCAGGTGAGCAGAAATTACTCCGTGCATTCTAAGCGTACCAGCAACGTTTGCCTTTTTTTGCTGCCGTGCCCTCGGACGTGTGTACTGCTGGTCCTTCAGTGTATTGCTGTAACTCGTGACCCGTTATCATGCGGGGATATCGAGTCCAACCCAGGCCTGGATGATGACCATACACCTGCGATGGAAGAAATGGTCAAGGATATTTTCGGCTAAACAGAGTGTGATCATAAATGAACTTGCTGGGATAAGAACTAGACAACACATTTTTGAGAACAAATGTGACAAACTGGCCAAAAATGATGAAAAAACTGAGGTTACAGTCGAAGAAACAAAAAAGCTTAGGAACCAGATGATGAGTTTCGAAAAAAATGTTACGTCAGTACAAAGCGAACTCATTGAATGCGAAAGAAAGTTGGTCGACTTAGAAGACCAAAGCCGCCGCAACAATCTTATGGCTTTTGGTGTTCCCGAAGATGCCGGTGAAACGTCAGATATACCTAAATAAAGGGTACTAGAAGGTATCTTCGAAGAAAAACTCGGAATTCGTACGAGCTCTGTCGAACGATTGCATCGAGTTGGATGAAAGACAAATTGGAGCTGGCCTTTTATTGTTAAGTTCTCCGACTACAATAGAAAGGATAATCTTCTAAAAACAAACAAAAAAACGCAGACTTCTAGAAGGTAGCAAAATAACACTTGACCACGATTATTCATGGGTGACGCTTCAAAAGCGTTCGAATGGGATGACACCAAAAAACAAGTGTGCAAAAAAAAAAAAATCAGTTAACTAACCGAAGGAATGTAAAATGAAGCCAATCACCTTTAAGGAAGCAGACTAAGGAATCATTGAATTTGTTAAGTATTAATGCTGTGAGCATCGTGAACGAAGTAGGTGACCTGGAACTTATCTTGTTAACTCATGATCCCCATGTTGTTGTTATTACCGAAATATGGCTACACGGTGGTATCGGTGACAGCAAAATTATCCCCCATTCATAGAGGATTATTAGAAAAGATAGATGATCATAGGGCGGTTGCGTTGCAGTCGGTACAATTGACGCCATTCAATTGTGTTATCAGTGGCGAGGTATTATGGTGTAGCTCGACATTCCACGGAAACGTTTTGACTTTAGGCGCCCGTTTTCAGGCCACCAAATACCTCGCCGAAACTTCTAGAAAATCGATAGGATTACATGGCACTGCACTTCACCTATAAAACTAAGGTTATTTTAACGGGAAACTTCAACCTGCCTAATTTTGATTGGACGTTGATTGGATATTCGGTAAAGAAGGTAAAACAAAAGTCGCATCTTCTGAACTTCTGTAAGGTATCTCACTTTGTTTTAATATGCAACAACTAGTGAACGCCCCAACTAGAGTGACAGACAGAGGCCAAGCAACGTTAAATCTGCATTTTGTTAGTAATGCGACCGAAGCTGATGAGGTTGTGGTGGCGAAGCAAGAAAAAAACCGAACACGACGAAGCTCGGGCCAAGACTATTTTTTATATCACCGTCACGCGCTTGTTGCCTTTTAGCTCCGCGCACCCGCATTCGGTGGACATCGTTTTCTTTGATGCTCTGTCACCACAGGACTCCCCTCCCTAGAGACGGAGTCGCTCCAACGAACCGTTTTGTGTAGAAGTCGTGGAGGAAGAGTCGATGAGTAGCCGGAAGCTGCCTGCCTCGATGAGCACTGTGTTTCGGCCTCTAAACACAATGTTGGGATTGCGTCGAGGTAGGCCGGTTTGAGGCGGTCCGTGGCAACCACTTCTTCTCGTCCGTTAATCTTGATGGTAAATTTTTTTTCATTTCTCGCCAGGACAAGATGTGGTCCGGTGTAGGGTGGCTGAAGAGAGCGTCGTACCGCGTCTGTCCTGGGAAAAACATGTGTTGTTTCACGAAGGTCTTTGCTGATAAATGGTTTGGTTGTCGCTTTTGCCCGGGTGGGTATTGGCCTGATTTCTCTGAAGATGTTCTGTAGTCTCTCGACGTATGTCTCGATCTTGGGAGGTGCTGCTGTAGGGTGCAAGGGGGGGGGGGGGGGGGGGGGAGTGAAGTGCCGTAGACGAGTTGGGCTGGGCAACAAGCTAGGTCTTCTTTGACAGGAGCACGAAGATCAAGAAGAATGATAGGAAGAAGTTCCAACCAACAAGTTGGATTTTGGTGAGCCATGATGGAAGCTTTCAGTTGACGGTGAAATCTCTCAACAAGTTCATTGGCTTGCGGATGATAGGCAGTTGTTCGTATGTGTGTGGTTCCTAGTAGTTCAGAGAGGCATCTGAAAAGGGCCGATTCAAACTGTCGTCCCCTGTCTGTGACGATCTCGATGGGTGTTCCGAAGCGCGCGACCCAGGTTTGGATGAAAGCTGATGCTACGGTCTCGGCTCTGATATCCTGAATTGGTGTTGCTTCCGGCCAACGAGTGAAGCGGTCAACAATCGTGAGGAGGTATCGGTAGCCTTTGCAGTGTGGTAGAGGTCCGACGAGATCAATGTGAACTTTGTCAAAACGGCTGTCGGGAGGCAGGAGCTTTACAAGTGGAGTTACGGTGTGCCGATGTGTTTTTGCTCGCTGGCACGGCGAACATGCTCTTGCCCACTGTCGGACATCGCTGTTCATGCCCGGCCCGACGTAGCGTTCCGTGATCAGTTTTTGAGATGCTCGAATTCCGGGGTGAGCGAGAGAATGAAGAGAGTCGAAAACTCGTCGGCATAATTCGGCAGGGACGAAGGGGCGTTGCCTGCTTGTGGAAGTGTCACATACAATGGTGATGTCTGACGAAAAATGTGGAACGTCCGTGAGCTGTAGGGAGGTTGAGGAGTGGCGTAGGTCCCTGAGCTCTTCGTCCTGTTGCTGCAGTCTAGCGAACGTTTCCCACGACAAATCAGAGGCGTTGACTGAAGCAATGCGACTAAGCGTGTCAGCAGGGATATTTTGCGTGCCTTTGACATGTCGTATGTCCGTGGAATATTCTGCCAAAAAAGCAAGGTGCCTGACCTCTCTTGAAGAGTAGCTGTTTCTGGCAGCTTGGAAAGCATGAGTCAACGGCTTGTGGTCCGTGATGATGATGAATTGGCGCCCTTCTAAAAAATATCGGAAATGTTTCACAGCCAGGTAGGCAGCTAAGAGCTCTCGCCCAAAAGCGCTCTACCGTTGCTCGGTGCTGGTTAATTTCTTAGAGAAAAAACCAAGCGGTTTCCATGCTCCACCAAGGTACTGCTGTACCACAGCGCCGACGGCAACTCCGAAAGCGTCTACCATGATGCTTGTAAGAGCATCTTGCTGGGGATGCTCCAACAGTGTCGCTTGGGACTATTTTTGGCAGCGGAGAAAGCGTTGTCGGCCTCTTGATTCCAAGAGAGTGCAGCTGCTGGAGACTTGGATTGCGTGAGCATTGCTTCAAGAGGTCGGAGGACGGTCGCGCAATGTGGTATAAAACGGCGGTAGAAGTTTACCAACCCCAGAAAACGACGCAGTTGGCGGAGGGATTCAGGGCGAGGAAACTCAGAGATAGCCTTGACTTTCGCCGTCAGTGGTCTAATGCCTTGTTTGTCCACCATGTGTCCTAAAAAATCTAACGAAGGAACTTCGAACTCACACTTGTCCACGTTTATGATGAGGTTGTAGTCTCGAAGGCGTTCGAACAGAAGCCGGAGATGATGGAGATGCTCCTCTGGTGATGTGCTTGTGACAAGAATATCGTCGACGTACGCGAAAACAAACGTCAGTCCCCGTGTTACAACGTCGATAAATCTCTGAAAAGTTTGTGCGGCATTTCTTCACCCAAATGGCATGCGAGTGAACTCAAACAGGCCAAATGGTGTCGTTATGGCGGTCTTAGAGATGTCTTCTGCGGCTACAGGAATTTGATGGTATGCTTTCGTGAGGTCTATTTTCGAAAAAAATAGTAGATCCTCTTAGGTTGACAGTATGGGAGGCTCACCCGTACGATCCGTTTCTTGTGTGTTCGTGGCCATAATTCGCGGGTCACCAGTGTGGTGGCGAAGCAAGGAAAAGAACCGAACACGACGAAGCTCGGGCCAAGACTATTTTTTATATCACCGTCACGCGCTTGTTGCCTTTTAGCCCCGCGCACCCGCATTCGGTGGACATCCTTTTCTTTGATGCTCTGTCACCACAAGGTCAATGTTATTGACGGGGTCTCTGATCATAAAATGCTTGTATTCGCTATCCAACTTTCTAAATCATCGTCCCAAAACACTCGTCCGGAAAATGTGGTTTAAGATTTTCAAAACTCGGATGATGTGTCTGTTCTCGACTACCTAGAATGGCATTTTGATGATTCTAGTCAACTTTCGGACGTCAGTGAGCTGTGGGGAAAATTGAAGAATATTGTATCCCACTGTGTATATCACTGTCCCATCAAGAAACGTGAGCAAAAAAGGTCCATACTTGGATTACGAGGGAAATCCTACAATTAAAACGAAAAATAAACGCCGAAGAAAAAGCCGAGTAAACTCTTCCACGGATATAGAAGATTTAGGGCGAAAGCTAAAGAGTTTATCACACAAGCTAGAGAAAGCTACTGTGATAACGCTCTCTCGCGGTTCTTGTAGGAATCTACACAAAACTTTTGGCGCTTCTTTTCGTCGCCTAAGGAGGTGACTTCGCACATTACAGTTAATAATGGAGCTATTTCTTAACCGCTTCGAATTGAGCTGAATTTAACAAATATTTAACATACTTTACCCCTCTCCCCCCAGTACATCTCATCTCGATTAGATCATGTTCATAAAATCGGAATTCCGTCGTGTAGAACTGATGCTTTTTTCCGTCATTCTTTCCCCGCAGATCAGTAGAGTGGAATGGCCTTCCCGCCCCAACAGCAACAATCGATCATCACCAGCAGCTGAAGAAGGCCATAGCTAATATTGTATTACTAGGAGTGAATTTACTGTACTATTAATCACTGATTTTTTTACCTATACTAAATACATTGTACCCACTCCCCTCTTTCATTTCTTTGGCCCTTAGGGTATATGAAATAATAATAATAATAATATTTATTCGAACCTGTTTCTGTAGCAAGTTCGCTTGTTGGGTTGGTCGAAGCCTGCAAGGACTTGTAGGACCAGACCCAGCACTCAAATGAAGCATATTCGTGTAGTTTCATGATCACACACACACACACACACACACACACACACACACACACACGCACACGCACACGCACACGCACACGCGCGCGCGCACACGCACACACACACACACACACACACACACTGATGTCATGGTCGTATCAGAACGAAGTTTCACAATTGGCGGCGCACTAAAGAGTTCTTGCAATGTAGATAAAAGAAAAGAAGAAAAAAAGAAAGAACACCCGCACACACAGGCACATCGCAAGAAAAAAAAATGTACGTAACTGGCTCCGAGGCGGGGACGAAGTCTCAAAGTTACTATATGCCCACTTTAGAACATAACGAACATAGACTTACACGATCATTTGTCCTATCATTGTAAGACGCGCTAGATTGTAGTCAAATCTGTTGTGATAAATTTGCTAGTTAGTTGGGTTGTACATTATTAGTAAAGCTTGATATTGGTCAACATTTTTTTTTCCCAAATTCCTCCTCGTAAGTAGCATTGAGTATACATTCCGGAAGCTTATTGAAACTGAAAGGCACATAATGTGAACGTACTCGTGTACCGTTATAAAACGGGCTGTTTGGTGAAGGTTTCTTGCAGAAACGAAGGAATGTTCGAAGTCATCACACCAAAAGTGGTGAAGAACGGCAGTTTGCATAAAAAGAGAATGAAAATTTGGCAGTTGTAGAGCTTCGAAAACATCGATTTCGGATGAAAATTCGATTTGGTATTCAACACTCTTCAATTGACTCTCCAAAACACGATTGATTTTGCATTGTTACTGCTCTGCACAATTCCCGAACAATGTAATACCGTACCTCATTATGCTGTAGCCGAGGCCATGAGTGATTAATCTTCTGGCCACATACGGCATAAATATGTTTTGATTGTAAACTAAACAACTCACGCTCCGAAGTTTTCTTACATGTGTGTGACAGATCCGAGTTCTATGAAATATCTGAGTCGAAGAGTATGCCCAGTACTTGACGCTATCAACCCACTCTAGAGGGAGACGCTTAAAATCGGTACAGTCTGATCTGGGCAGAACAAGGGACGAGGGCATGCTCACATTTTTTAATAGATTTCAGAAACAGGCAAGTTTGGTTTTGGACATTTTAATTTTAATTAGATTTTGGTCAAACCAGTCGATTACTTGTGTCGCGTCTTGTGCCAATAGACGTACTGTACAGTCATAAGCCACATGTCGGGAGACAAGTACAGTATCGTCTGCATATTGAAAAACTTTTGCAACTAGATATCCTGGCTGAAATATCGTTTACGCACATATTAAAAAAAATGAAAACTGTTTACAATTCCCTGTAACGCTGGTTTAGAGCGCAGCTCTTGAGGAGGAGGATGGAAGGGTATACTGAGGGATAGGTGACTCCTTGAGGTCACGCGATCTCAGGGGGGGGGGGTCGTGTGACCTGAGGGGTCACGTGACCTCAGGGTGGTCACGTGGCCTCAGGGGGGTCAGGTGGCCTCAGGGGGGTCACGTGGCCTCAGGGGGGTCACGTGGCCTCAGGGGGTTACGTGGCCTCAGGGGGGTCACGTGACCTCAGGTGGGTGACGTGACCTCAGGGGGGTCACGTGACCTCACGGTTACGCCGACATCGCTCAAGCCGGAAACGGGCGCCTAAGAGCTGCGCTCTAAAAGTAACGGTGACATAACACATTCCTGAAGAGATCCAGCTTTGATGATCGCCCGCCTACTCTTGAAATTTCCGACACGCACAGTTTGCGACCGTTCTAAAAAGAAGTTTTCTAACGAAACTAGGAAGGGACCGCGGAAGCCGAAGTTAGACAGTTTTTGGAGAAGCAGCTTATGACTGACCGTGTCGAATGCTTTTGCTACGTCGAGAAAGATGGCACATGCGAATAGATTATTATCAAATGCAATATGTAATAATAATAATAGTACTAATAATACTAATATTAATAATGCATGGAACTCTATGGGAGAAACGGGGAGAACTTTCATTTCTTACCTTCATAGGTTGTTCTCGACGGTGAAACTTTTGTCGTGTTTTCCGGGAATTACAGTTAATATTCTGGGCGCAAATATCACGCGCGTTAATATACTAATTTGTTTTCAATAAATAATTTGTGATTGAGGATCGAGGGTTACGACTTTGTTCCGCTTAAACTGGTGCGCTTCAATGATACAATGGTTTCCGAAAGTCAATGTGGTATCGTTCGTGATCTCGAAGTCATCAGAGTTTGGCAGACGATAAGGTAGAAGGCCTTTACCGGGGACATTCGCATCGCCTCAAGCGCATGTAGGGAGTAATTTCTGGTGCAAGATGTTGTTTTGAATTGCAGCGATGGCTTCTGTGACGAAGTAAAACTCGGAGCGTGTCGTTCATTTGCAGAACGTGTCATTTATTTAGCAACTGAAACAAGCGACGCCGGTACATTGGACTTTATTTTTTTTTAAATCAGTGTTCGAACGCTTGGCAAATACCGACTGGATCTCCAAATACCAGGCATAATGATCGCTATGATGATAATGCATTTAAATGAAAAGTTGCAAGCGAGCTGGACAAGTATTCCGAAAATAATCCCTGGAGAAGGGGAACAAGGGGGACAAAGGTCAGGCACATATCTCCAAACACAGCTAGGTGACTGGTGCGCGACCGGAAAAATCCGGCTGGTCCTGGTGTCGAACCAGGGACCTCTTCATTTCCAGTGGAGCGCTCTACCATGTTCCAACTAAGCTAACCAAGGGTTAGACGTCAGTAGAGCAAACGGGTTTTATCAGCTGCCACCAGTCTAACACCAACAAAGGTGAAAGGCTTGCATTTTAAGGTTATGATTCTAATGAAATTGAAAGCAAAGGTGCAAGCGAGCTGGACAAGAATGACAAAATCCAGCTCGCTTGCACCTTTTCATCTAACTGATAAACCCGTATACTCTACTGACGTCTAACTCCTGGTTAGCTCAGTTGGTAGAGCGCTCCACTGGAAATGTAAAGGTCCCTGGTTGGACACCAGCACTGTTTGGAGATATGTGCTTGTCCTCTGTCCCGCCTTGTTCCCGTTCTCCAGGGATTATTTTCGTCATTATGATCGCAGCAGGTAATAAAATACTCCCCTGCAAGCACCGCGTAAAAGCTTCAATACTTGTGTGCATTCCTCCCATAGACTTGCGTGGTTTCGCTCTTTCTCGCGTCAGGTGAAGCGTAGTGGGCGCCAGTGCGAAAATAGCCCCCAACCACTTCCGGTTCTGAAGTAGACGGCGGCTTCCGCAGTATTTGCGAAATCAAATATACACGCTATCTTCTGCAAATGGCCACTGATAGCACTACGAGACTTAATTCACTCTTACGATCAAAGAACGATGAGTGAAAAATTTTGAAATATACGTGAACCGAAAGTGTGCCGAGGCTACCCAATAGCTGGTGCTAGAGCCACTCTATGTGGCAGCGTAGCTGCCAGAGTAGCGCCACGCTTTTCCCTGTGCCGCCTCTCAGCGTGATTGGTCCAACGAGGTAGAGGGGCTTAGAGCGATAAACCGGGGTTCCGGTCTGCACTCGAAAGTGACCCCCATAACGCGGCTGCCATTGTACGCAAATTTGACCACGCGTCACATGACCAAACCAAATACGTGACGTCACAGGAAAGATGGCAGCGCCCATGCAGCGGCTGGCCCCAGCTGGGCCGGAGCTTGTCGGATGCTTTGTTGGTTGTCGTTCGTCTCGGCGAGTTGATTTCAGACGCAGAAGCCGTCATATGAGGCCGGTCGAAAGCGAGTTCGGAGTTCAGCGTGGTGTTTGACGTAGGTATAACGTGAAAATACGGAGGAACGGTGTGCATTTCGCTGCTGACCGACCGGGATATTGCCACGGAAGAGACAATCAGACCTACGTTGCTCGGACCTCGGAGTGAATCGGATACCGCTAGGATAAAATTTAGGGCTGCGTTTCTGTGCTCTCGTTGACCATCGGAGTCTTCGAGGTTTGCAGTGAAGCGTGTGCAATATATTTGGATACACAGTTTAGCGACGGAAATTGCGTGAGTCGTGCTTGGCGGTGTGCAATCGCGGTGCAGCTTCGATCAAATGACCGAGGGCTCACTTCGGTTGTGCGGCGCACCGGAAGGCTGCCTTGAAGCTGGTAGTTCCCGTGCCGCGCTGAATGATGCTGTGCTGCTTACAAATTGTTCCGGCGTAGAAGTGCACTTTTACGGAGCACAGGTGTGCGGCGCGCCGAAGAGCTGCCTTTAAGCTGGTAGTTCCTGTGCCATGCTTTAGGTGATGCTGTGCTGCTTCCGAAATTGTTCCGGCGTAGACGTGCACTTTCACGGAGCACAGGTGTTGCAGTTGGTATTGGTCCCGCTGGTCTGTCGCGCGTTTCGTCAACACAAACGTTTCATTCACACTCGTTACGCGAATTGCAAGCTGTCCGGACATTTCATCGAGCGTGTTACGTACCCAGCTCACGCCGCTTTGTGGCAACAGTCTGCAGTGGCTCATTACCAGAAAAGTGGTCCCACATCCATTTCAGTTCAGTTCGTCCACGGCAGTCGCCAAACCCCGAAGGAGAGGATTTATTCGGACAGAATGCCACTAAAGCAAAGCAGCTTCTTCAGTGGTCAGGATAGATTCTCTTCTGCGAGTTTTGTTACACTGTCACGGATCCTTGTTCCAGTCATATCTTCTATCAATATTCACTATTCTGGGACACTGCAGGTCATGCTCAGCTGTAATCGTATGTTCTGGTGGAGGTGCTGGGCACTTTACCCATAGCCCTTCACTCTGTGTGAACCCGGCGGCTCTTCAGCCGAGTTACCCGATAATGGGACACGCACTGTTAGCAAAAATAACACGCCCAGACGTGTAAACCGTTGTCCCATAGCGGACACTTCAAAACGTGTTCGTTTTACACGAGGCCATCCGTGTTTTTCGTCTACACATGAGGTGCTGTGTAAACTTAACACGCTACACCGTGTCTGCCTTCCGCAAAACCGTTTCGAGCGTGTTCCTTATGAAACATGGCGGCCAGCGGCCGAGAACAGGCGAGAGACGAGCTCAGCGAGCCGCGCGCCTTTCAGCCGAATTGAAAGCACACAGTGCGCGTTAGTTCTCGTTCGATGTCTTTTATACACAGTAAAGTCTCCAAGCGGCGGACGTAGCTACTTGCAAAGGTACGTACTTGCGTTGTCGGCGGTCGGCGGCGTCGGTAGCTTCAACAAGCCGCTAGACAAAAAAAAAAAAAAAAAAAAAAAAAAAACGAATGCCGAACTTGCATGGATAAATAACTTGATAAAACTATTCAGAATCCGGCGGTAACTCGCGCCACCTATCGAGATTTCTAGCAGCCTGTTTTTAAAAAAAGGACGAGTCTGTTAACACTGCGAACGACCACGACTACACAGCAACCCTACATACAACGCAGGCAACACAGCGCACAGCTACACAGCACCGATATGTACACAAACACAACAACCGACACTACGCCCGACACTTCCTAATCGATATCCATTTCTCCCCGCGGCGCAATGGACAGCCGTGTGTTAGAACTGTTTGCATTTAAAAAGTGTGGAGGCAAAATCTATAATGTTAGTTCGTTGCAATAAATAACGATATGTTAACAATAAATCTTAAACCGGTCATGAAAAAGTTCAAATTTTTGTTATTTTCTTGCTTGACCAGTGTTATGAGCTGTCCGACTAGCTTGAATCACACTCTCAGAAAAAAAGGTGTATTATGACACCCCTTGTCCCATATAATACACCCCAAAACTTGAATTCGACGTACAGCGCCCCATAATCGAACAGGCGGCCCCAAAGTTTACGAGGGGCTTGATAGCCGTGTGGTACAACTTATTAAGATAGCTGATGTACGCATTATTCACCACAAAAAAAAAAAAAAATATCGGAGTTTTCTTGGCCGTACTGCAAAAGCTCCGCGTTTTCTTTCTTTGGCCTTTGAAACGTACTTTAGCAATTTATTAAGTTAGATCGCACCATTATCAAGCCCCCGGTAAAATTTGGTGCCGTCTGTTCGACTATAGGGCGCTGTACGTCGAAATGAAGTTTTGGGGTGTATTATATGGGACAAAAGGGTGTAAGGTGATACCCTTTTTTTTTAGAGTGCAGATAGGAAAACAAATTATTGGGATTTTGTCATTACGTATACAATAATAAATGAAAATGATCCTTGCGCAAAGCATTTTTTATATATTTTTGTGAAGGACATCCTGACATCCGCCCAACACTTCACTTCCGCTAGTTGCAGCAGTTGCAGTACGGGAGCAGACGCCTTCACTTTTGGGGCGTTTTGATGCAGTTTGTTGTCGTATGTCGTGTCGGTGTCGAGAAGAGTGGTGGGGCTTGGGAGTTTGTGACCGGTGTTATTCATGAACACTGGTGTAGGGCGCTGATGCGTCTTTTTTTATACTGCCACCACCCCGATCTTTGAAGATACACCAGCCCGTAGCAGTGCATTATGCTGAATCGCGAGCTCCTTCTCTGTTGACGTCGCTTTCCTGGTACCACTCGTGGATACTGCAAGCGTTTAAACAGTGTGCACCGTCTCGCCTACATCCCCGGTGACGTACTCGACCTGTTGAAACTTATTGCTTCCGTCATTTTAGAGTACGCAAGGCAGTTATCTCGTTGGTCTGGTTTCGGTTATAAAAGCAAGGCAAAACGCTCGTATAGTTCCCGCCCTCGGTACACGTTGGACATCTTCCACACTTTGACACCGGATAACTGAATGAACGAGGATTTACATTCACTTCCGAGGTTACTCTCGCCGCTTCCTCACCGTTGAGCAGCAGGATGAGCTGGCGACAAGCCGCGGATGAAAGGCTTGAGCATCAACAGCCCAAGCGCACTCGGTGCCTATGCGGGCGACGCGGGTTTCTGTCAAGCGGGAGGCCAGCACAAACCGTGACCGTTCCAGCTCTTCGTCATGACACGGTGTTGCAGAGAGCAGGGTAAAATACAGCTACACGGATCACCGAAGCAAACGACTGCTATTTTAAATCTTGGCTTGTGATTGCGCCTTTGTAGTAGATCATCTTATTCGTTTTGCTGGGGAGACGCAAACGACGGGCATAACAAAATCGCTTGCATTCCGCATATCTCACAAAAGCATTTACCCTGTCACCTTGCGAAAAGCGCGAAACACGGAGTCCGCACCGTCCTAAGCTTCCCGTTTTTTACCTGCTTTAGAGCAGTTTGTACCTGCTAGTAGATATGCCTACTTAAACTGAAACAGGGCAGTGCCAGAGAGAAGAGACAAAGTTGGGAAAGCTTGCTCGCTCTCCAATTTCTCAACTCTCAAGTGATTGTACCATAATAAATGCACCAACGCGTCTTCCAAAATAAAGAAAGAGCACTACGTTCACAACATAAAAAATGGTCTCAGTACATGCATCTGTGGGCAGGTGCATGTACTATCGGGGAAAAATGAAATGCGAACAGAGGAGCGCGTGGCTCGCGGTACAGGCTGCGCCGCCTGGAAGTGAGCCTAGGGGCGAGATTACGTGGCCTACTTTGATGTGTTCACGCCCCCGATTGGCGCTCCCCCAGCTTCGGCAGTGCGCCTCTCAGTGCGCTGAAAGCTGTTACCGCTACGGCGCTATCTTTGCCTGCTCGGCGAGTGCGGCGAGCTTCTTTGCAGCGCACGCGCTGAGCCAGCAAAGATAGCGGTGATAGCTTTCAGCGCACAAAGAGGCGCACTGCTGAAGCTTGGGGAGCGCAGAGGGAGGGGCGTTATCACGTCGGAGTAGGCCACGCACCCTCGCCCCTAGTCTCACTTCCAGGTGGCGCAGCCTGTACCGCGAGCCACGCGCTCCTCTGTTCGCATTTCATTTTTCCCCGATAGTACACCTTGCCCTAATTTATTCACGCCGCATGATTGGCGCGACAAGCTCGTTGCAGGACTGAATCATCTACTCGAGCGGTGTGCGTCGCTATGCAAACGCAGTCCAACACGAAGCATAAAAAATGGCAGATTTAAGACAACAATCCGGAGTCCATTATTCAATTAAAACAACGTAATTTTGTTGAAAACGCCCGCTGCTTCTTACTCACAGTACGTGTCGGGATACTTCCACAGTTTGAAACGGAACGAAGGAAGATTTACTTTTAAAAACGCTCGCTGCGTCCTCCCGGACTAGTTGGACCGGATCAGCTGACGACGACGGGACCGTACCCGTTGAACCTCCACCACGCAAAAAACAATTTGCGCTCCGTGTTAAAAGCGTGGTTCAAACAGACCCGGAATACAAAGCACCGCACCACACACGACGAATGTTTCAGCTCTTTTTCGCATCGCCTGGTTGCACCAAACAGAACGAGATCGCCGAAGTCAACGCCGCGCTGTCGTGAACCTTGGCTTGTGGTTGCGAACTCGTGGACCCTGTGACTCCCTTCGCTTTCAAAGCACACACGACGATTACGAATGCTACTTTCCGTCTTCCAGGAACATCACAGGGGCACTTCTCCGGTCACGTCTTCACTATGTGCTCGCAAACTCCGAAGCTCTATGCGAAGCTTCTCGCGTCCCGTCAAACCAAAACAGTAGCGGCGCCATGCGTACTTGCCAGACTTTCTCCGGTCAAACAAAAACAACGAAAGCCAACCGGCGCTTGCTTCCAGCGTACATCGGCGTTGCGCTTGCGCCGTGGCCAGATCGCTTGCAGTTGAAGGTTGAAGCAAAAACGAAACCAACTGCAATGTCACGTGTTCACATCAAGGACACGCTTTTTATATCCATTTTAACTGTTTGGAACGAATAATTAGACCCATGACTTTATTTGTGGTGTCTAAGAAACTGTTATCAGGACCCCTAAACTAAATACAAACATGGGCGACATGAGGGAAGCCGCATTGCCATCGACCAGAAGATGGCGGCGAGCACGGTAAGCGTGGGTTCGCCAACGTCCTGCGACATGGCGCAATTGCTTTTGGTGCATATCTGTCTCCGAGACATGTTTCTTTCCGCGGCATTTGTCTCGACGGTCCTTTCTAAGTGTGTCCCCAACCATTCCGGTGCTTCGATAGCCGGCAATGCCGCGGTCGTCGCCGGGGGCGATGCGTGTTATCGAGGTCGGCTACACGGTTATGCGTGTATGACCGAACCAAAACACGTTTTTTACAACCTCGCATGATTTCTGAACGAATTATCCGTTACTCATCGTGTAAATTTATGGTAATTTGTGTAAATAGCGTGTTTTTCACCCCAAATATTCGCCAAATACACGGGACTTGCTAACAGTGCGGCTGGCGGACTATTTTGCGTCTTATACCCCCGTCGAGCCGTAAGCAAAGTCCTGACCCGAGCCTGGCAGAACAACCGCAAGACGACCGAGTACCACAAGGAGTAACCTCGGAAATACACCACGAAGCACCTGAAATCCGAGCCAGTTGCTGCTACCAGGAAAAACCACCGGAATTCGGTCTCCTGTCTGAAAATCCGAAGCTTACTAAGCCAACAATGACAAACCTGTAGCAGCAAACCGTGTCCCCTCCCACCATTGTTTGCATGCCCGTCGCAAATCACACTCCGACGCTCTTTCACGCAAGCTGTATGAAGACGTCAAGGACTGGATTGAACAATATGACAGTGTCGCCCGCCACATTGGGTGGACAGACAACCAGCTCCTGCAGAACCTTACTTCTCGTGCAAGAAACTGCCGGCGCTGGTCTGAGAACCATAGATCCTCCTTAACGTCATGGGAAGTTTGCAAGATCGAGCTGAAGCGCGCATTCGTCAGCCAACATCAACGAGAGAGAGCCGCATTCTTGATTCTGTCCAGGACACTGCCCCAACGAGAGTGCCACCGCACTCGTGGAGGATGTTTTGCGCTTGATCGAGCGCCCACGCCTACGCCCACGCCGACCTTGATGCTACAGAAGACAAGAACTTAAGAATCCCATGCCCCTCACGTGAGGGACAACACCTTCGGCAGCCTTGTCCGCAACCCCCTACAACAGTCGAAGTGTTCATATCACCGAGGCTTCCAACATGGAATGTGCACTGCATGCCCGAGCCTGCCACTATGAACAACTTCCCGGCGTCTCGACACTCGAGTTGTCCAGCTACTACTTCGACGCCAGCCTCCCAGACATCCACGACATCATCCACGACGTTGTCTGGGAGGAGATCAGGAAGCTACTTCCTGCCATCAGTTGCCCGGCTTTTATTTTGATTGCCGAGATTGTTTCGGAACAAGTTTGACAGGTATTTCAACCAAGACTTCTGCGAGCGAAGCGGCATCTGACAAACCGAGGGCAACTTACGCCACAATGGCACGACGACCGCCACCGGCTGCCCCTTAGTATTCAATGCCAATTCAATGAGACACTCTAACGCCGAAGCATTCCTGACATGGTGTGTAGGTCTGTGCTCAACAAAGTACATCAAGGAAAACGTAGGTGATGCAAATGTGCGACCGAAAACCACTTTGCTACCACTGCATGAAGCCGACCATGTCTACCAAAACCGCCCGTACCAATGAATTGGTCTGCGAGGGTTCGTGCCAAATGACCCTCGATTACGTCTCGAGGAGCGACCACGGGAGATTAAGGATTACCTTCGGCGACCTTTGTCCCTGATGCCGAAGGTGCTGAATCGAAAATTCTGAATCCCTGATTACCCTGTAGCTCCTCATGTCCATCACCTCAACAAGAGGTAAGCACGACAAAGCAGGTGAGCGGCGATGCAGTGACAGTTGATTTGGTGTTAGTTGTCGTCCAAGGACAATACCTAATAATTTGCCGACACCATTCATCTGTGTCCATGCAATGAAGCACACAATTTCCAACTTTGAGGGAAAATGACCCTGAGTGACTTGGAAGGAATAGAATGGTTGGTTGCTCTCGAAAGTGAACTGCAAGCATCACCAGACTTGGATAGCAAACAAAAATTGTTGCCAGCTATCAAGTCAACGGTACAGCAAAAGGCACAGCCACGTAAGCAATACATGCTCGAGCTTGCTACATTGATGCCGAAAACTACCAGGAAAATTTTCGGATTAGAAGCCAGCCCTGCAGCTTCACTGCATCAGACGTCAGTGGCCGCACATGACGTATGATTACAAGACAGCATCAGTCGGTCAAAGTTGCCACTCGACCAAACTGAACATTGACGTGCCAGGAGCGTCATCCGACAACAAGGTCCACAGGTACTACGACTGAACGCCTGACACGAGACTGTCGCAGAAAGAACTCGTTATGGAACCATTTACTAAAAATCAATAATTATGTAATCAAGTGGAAATAAACATATTTGATACACTAACCAGATAAACATATTTCCGCTTGCCTTCATGCCTTGAGAGTCTACACACCGAGAATTGTGTCCACTGCACGCTCTGGACCTTACGAGGACACTCGCATCTCTGACCCTTCAATATTAATTAAGGGGTCATACCAGACTGGCAGACTTCTTGCAAGGGGCTGCACTCGTTCAACCTTTCCTGAACATGTGGTGCATCCGAAAACCAACTCCAGTGATATGAAAATGTTATTTATTAATTTATTCCTTCCAGGGGCCTTCGTAGGCATTGCAGAGAGGATACTTAAAACCACACACATGATAATAGCATTAAAGCACACTGCTGTAACTTGTTAATTGGAAAAACAAACACAACTCTGAGCATATAGTTTAATAGTATGTGTTGATGCATTGTTATATAGCATGACACTTCCTATATGTATGACACAATAGACCCTTTGCAGAACCTTATCAAGCAACACAACTGTCACCATTTTTTTCGGCGTAAAGCACACGAATGGGCCCCAGTTCAGGTCGAACGCTAATGCAGCATTCTAGTCCAATAGGTGCTGAGCCGAATTCACAGGGATGGCGGACATAACATTCTTGTCGAACAAATGCCCAAAGTATGAAAGCCTGGGGTAATTACAGTAGTAGCTACTGTAATTTGTTTCATCAGAATTTGGCACACGGCAAAGGCTACAGTCTCGGTGAGTCAATACACTCATTGGACAGAGGCACATGACAACATATCACCAGAGTGCTCGTCTGCACAGATTTGTCACACACCTTCGCTCAGTCTCTCTGATTGGCTCGAGGGGGCTGTGGCGGTTGGCCTTTTCCAAGTTACGGTGATGCGAAGTATAGACAGCCCACACTTTTAAAAAGAGTCTATTGAAGAGACCGAAAGGAATGGTAGTCGACATTTTTCAACAAGACTGCTTTCCAGGCAAGGGATGAACAAAAATATGAATCATCCAGGTAATTAGAACAATTAAATAATTGACCGACTAATACAATGCACTCTTGATGGAAAACAATAAATCCTACAAAACAGAAAAAATACGCAGTTAATCTATGCATGCACCAAAACAGTTGTTCTTATAGCAAGTCGAATAGCTTTGAAGCAGGTGCCTGCAACGATTAATTCTTCCCCATACTCAATAAAACGCCATCCTCGTAGCTGAAAATAAGGGTGCACTTCGCACTCACACACAAAAAAAAGGAAGAAAAGCGATCGAATGTAGAATTGTGGATTAGCACAAATGGTTAAAATCGCAGGAGCTTCCTCGCTAAAAGTTGCTATGGTTGTTCGGTGACGGAGGGCTTAAACAACTTTCCTTAGGCCCTAACGCGACGTATACATTTCGCGTAGATTCTCAGATATTTCAACGTTCAAACAAGGCTAAGAGAATGTGAAAATTTCATGTTAAAAGCACTCAAGGTTCTGTCGATCCTCGGACACATCCCGGAATCCGAGCACCGGTACGGCGATGCAGAGCTGATGCTGTCTCACAGGCGTTAATATCCAAATGATCCAGAGCGATCTTGCGCAAAAACGGTATAAAGTATCATTCCTTCATATTTTCAAATTATACCTGCGTCAGCGAGCACGAAGAAGCCCGAAGTCGTCGGAAAGCAGCTGCCCATCACGGCTACCGCGCACCGAACAAACTCCCATCCGCCAGCTCTGGGCGCTGCCATCTTACCTGTGACGTCACGGCTCTTGGGAGGTAATGTGACGAGTGG
This sequence comes from Ixodes scapularis, assembly GCF_016920785.2. Taxonomy (NCBI): domain Eukaryota; kingdom Metazoa; phylum Arthropoda; class Arachnida; order Ixodida; family Ixodidae; genus Ixodes; species Ixodes scapularis. Next base: position 208,154,247 of record NW_024609846.1, on the reverse strand, counting down.
TCACATTTGCGTAAAATATGGCGGCAACCGGGGGGGTGCCACTTCCGAACTTCCGGTTTATCACTCTAAGCCCCTCTACCTCGTTGGATTGGTCACACGCGGTATCATAGCAACGAGCTGAGCTGGCTGGGTTTCCGTAGCAACCGAGTGACGACTCGTCACGTGACCTCTCAAGAGCCGTGATGTCATCGGCAAGATGGCAGCGCCCAGAGCTGGTGGATACGAGTTTGTTCGGTGCGCGGAGTCGTGATGTGCCGCAGCTTGCCGACGATTTAGGGCTTCTTCGTGCTTTCTGACGTAGGTATAACGTGAAGATCTGAAAGAATGATACTTTATACCCTTTCTGTGCAAGATCGCTCTGGATATTAGCACTAAGGCGATATTACTGATGCTGTACAGCATCAGTAATATCGCCTTAGCGGTGCTCAAGTTTCCGGATGTGTTTGAGGATCGATAAGACATTTAGCATGCAATTTGCGCATTCTCTTAACTTTATTTGAACCTTGGAGTGTCTGAGAATCGATGCGAAATCTATGCGTCGCATGTTGGGCCTTGGGGAATTTGTTTTTGCCCCGGGTAACCGCATGATCACAAACTTCTAGCGAGGAAACTCCTGCGATGCTTACGTTTTGTACTAATCAATGAGGGAACTTGGGTTTAATCACCACCCCTGCCCGTTTCGATCTGGATGAGCATCGTACTGGCCTGCGGTTGTGTATCACTACTGCGTGGTGCACGTTAAAGACCTATAGACCACAGGCTAGCGGTTGTAGTGCTCTGGCTAAATTGCTCATCTACAGCGAGTGACTCGTCACAACTTTGAAATGGCTGACCAACTACACGCTGTATAAATATTCACACAACTCCCAAGCATAATAATCAACGATTTTACGATATGCGCAGCGCAAGTTCGTCTGCTTCTTTTAGTAGGGGTTGTGGTGACGTCAGAACGCCGAGCTCTGGTTGGTTCTGAATAAAGAATAGTGGGTAGGCCTCAAGGCAGCTTGCTTTTAGGTCTACCCACTATCCTTTAATCGGAGCCAATCAGATCTCGGCGTTCTGACGTCACCACAACCCCTGCAAAAAGAAGCAGACGAACTTGCGCTCCACATAGCTTTTAGGATAAAATTTTCGCATTTTTCGAGCTTCCTTTGAAAGTCTTAATTTCTGAGAATCCTAACGAAAGGTATACGGCACGTGTAGGGCCTAGGGGAAATTGTTCTAGCCCTGGGTCACCGAATAATCACAGCAATTTTTAGCGAGGAAGCTCCTGCGATCTTTAACCTTTTTTACTAATCGCCAATTTTACGAATTGGCAGTTCTGAAGATTTTGATATAACTTGCTCTCGTTGCAATAGCTTGCACTTGATCGCAGTGTTTTTTGGTTTGTTTTTCAAGTGAAAAAACCACATCTTCTGATATTGATAATTTGCTTCGATTTATAATGTCCTAACGCCCACGATAATTTACGTCAACTGTCGGATAAAATTAAGAAGTAAGCAATGAACTGTACACAAAGTTAATATCTTAAAATGATATAAAAGTATAAAGTTATGTTATTTCTACGTGCGAGAAAAACAAAATCACCTTAACTAATAAAACTTACGAGACATTAAATTACGAACCATCTTTCTATATTGCATTTTCAAGAGACTGTTTATCGATAGATAACACGTTAAGTGTAGTATTCAATTTTTAAACTTTTCTCATTTAGTTACGGCAAGTTTTAGTGTTCTAATATCAAATACAAATGGTGACACGTGTTGAAAAAATGAAAGCCGTTTACAACTCCCTGTAACGCCGAATTAGAGCGCAGCTCTTGAGGAGGAGGAGGGAAGGGTACTGGGGAATGGGTCAAGTGACCTCGGGGGGCGGGTTGTCACGTGACCTTGTGGGAGTCACGTGACCTTGTGTGAGTCACGTGACCTTGGGGCGTCACGTGACGTCGGGGGGTCACGTGACCTGGGGCCACGTGATGATAATGATGACGATGCGGATGCCGGTGACGTCATCAGTGACGTCACTGATGACGTCGTCAGTGATGATGACGATGACGATGCGGATGCCGGTGACGTCATCAGTGACGTCACTGATGACGTCATCAGTGGCTATGACGTCAACGGGGGGTCACGTGACCTGGGTAACCATCGTGACCCTCGTGAGGGTAACTCTCATAACCCTCGGGACCCTCGTGAGGGTAACCCTCGTGAAGGTAACCCTTTTGAGGGTAACTAACCCTCGTAACCCTCGTGAGGGTTACGAGGGTAAGTAACCCTCGTGAGGGTAACCCTCGTGAAGGTAACCCTTTTGAGGGTAACTAACCCTCGTAACCCTCACGAGGGTTACGAGGGTTAGTAACCCTCGTGAGGGTAACCCTCGTGAAGGTAACCCTTTTGAGGGTAACTAACCCTCGTAACCCTCGTGAGGGTTACGAGGGTAAGTAACCCTCGTGACCCTCGTGATCCTCGTGAGGGTAACCCTCATGAGATTAACCCTCGTAACCCTCGTAACCCTCACGAGGGTTACGAGGGTTGCGGTTACGCCGACGCCGACGCCGACGCCGACGGCGACGCCGACGCCGACGCCGACGCCGCTCAAGCCGGGAACGGGCCCCTAAGAGCTGCGCTCTAAAAGTGAAAGCCGTTCACAACTCCCTGTAACGCCGAATAGGAGCGGAGCTCTTGAGGAAAAGGAGGGAAGGGTACCGAGGGGAGGGTAGACCCCTCCTCCTCCTCCTTCTCCTCCTCCTGCCCTCATTCTTTAATATGCTCCGGGGGGGTCACCTGACCTCGGGGGGAGGGGGTCACGTGACCTCGGGGGGAAGGGGGGGTGTCGCGTGACTTCGGGGGGGGAGGGGGGTCACGTGACCTCAAGGAGGGGGCCACGTGACCTCGGGGGTCAAGTGACCTTGAGGTGACCTTGGAAGGGGTCACGTGGCCTCGGGGGGTCACGGGACCTTGGAAGGGGTCACGTGACCTTGGGAGGGGTCTCGTGACCTTGGGGTTACCTGGGGGTCACGTGGCCTTGGGGTGACCTTAGGGGTCACGTGACCTTGGGAGGGGTCACGTGACATGGGAGGTCACGTGAACTTAGGGTGACCTTGGGGTGACCTTGGTTACGCCGATGGCGACGGCGACGCCGCTCAAGCCGGAAACGGGCGCCTAAGAGCTGCGCTCTAAAACTTGCGTTTGCTCAAGTGACGTATATGAAATGTCCTGCTACATAACAGTGCATCAACACATACTATTAAACTTAGATGCTCAGAGGTGTGTTCGTAATTGTAATTAACATGTTAAAGACGTATTTATTTCTTACGAGTGTAATATTTATTTTCTGTAGCTGGGCCCGTTTTGTGCTCCTAAATGTCAGTGTGCTTGGTTCCAAATATCCTCTTCACAATGCCTACAAAGGCCAAAATGACGTCAGCCGACCCCAACTCACGGATTGGACACGAAAACTGCGTCGCTCGGATGTATGCGCTCGACAGCAATCAATTCGTCCATGGATATTTGAATTCGCTTTCCTGGCCAATGAGTGTCCTGACAAAACTTATCATCACTTGCGAATGCCAAGTTCTACGGTGTGCTTAAAAAGCACGGTGAAAGCTTGGGGTCATCGCACCGATGCCCTACCATGTCACGACTGCGTGATTTCACAGTTCTCTTTTGAGTTGAGGATTACAGGTAAGGAAGAAGTTTAAAAATAATTTCGTGGCACCTTTAACACGCATATGTGTGCTACACCAGATAAAAATATTGACTTTTTGAATGCCGGTAAACTTCCGAACGACCATTTAGCCTGTCGGCAAGAACATTTCATATCCGGCGTCCGTCTCTTTTGATGGCGTCAACGATTCCCTAGAGACCACCATGTCGTCCTTCCTTGGTTGAACCCTGTCGACGTCGCTCCTGACCAGTCGGTGAGAAAATCTCATCTTGAAGGGATGATCGGGTCTTGAAGAAGTATGATGCTAGACTCGCTCACTACGGGGCAGTCGAGCAGCAGTCATGTCCCGAGCCAATCGTCCTGTCGTGGCCGGCGTAATCGGATTTTGTTCCATCGGAGCGAAGTCCGAAAGTACTAGGATGGTACGTTCGCCCACGAAGCGGCCGCCATCCCGGCGGCGCCGAAAACCTCTCGCCTTGTCCGTGCACGTACGATACCATATAGCAGCTCTCGTCGCCCGACAGTCCCCGGGCTGCAAATCGTCTCACTTTTCAGAAAAAAACAGGCACCATTCCTCCAGAGGTTCTTGCCGTACAGCGATGCCAAGCGCCTTACTTTTAAATGAACGAAGGGAGATATCAACTAGACTACAAAGGTTACCGCCCGGCGTCGCTAGAAGTGTATCAGTCGTGATGTGTCAAGCCAACAATAACGTTTATTCAGGAAGCGATTAGTTATATAGTACGACGCGGCTGCGCGGCAGCGCAGCACGTGTCAACAGTTTATCTGTTAACGAGATATGACATCGCGGTTTACATGCAGCGCGTGCGTGACTTGCACGATACATTTTCCTTTGTTTCATAAATAACATTAGGAGTTCCAATGGTGGGTGGGATGCACTTGGTTGAAATTGCTGTCGTATTGCAGGCGCTCTGGTTGACGGGTGTGCCTTGTGGATCGTCGTGGGACCGGCGTCAGGGGGTGGTCCTGCAAACCCGGCGTAGGCGGTCTTGTGGGCAAGGAGGGTGAGAGACAAAGCATGGACTCGTAGAGCTCGGGTCTTGGGATCAGCTGCGCCAAGATCATATCGGGTGGTTACCGAAGACAACAAGCTGCTGCGACGCAACCGGCAACATCTTCTTGCAACACGAGAGCCGCTTCAACAAGAAACTGCTGAAAGTGACGACTCGGACAGCGGGGATTCAACCGAGGAACTGAGAGCGACACCGGCCTCCTTGCCCACAAGACCGCCTACGCCGGGTTTGCAGGACCACCCCCTGACGCCGGTCCCACGACGATCCACAAGGCACACCCGTCAACCAGAGCGCCTGCTGGGTTGATGTCAGCTCGTTCCATACGCTCCAGCTCCTCTCGAAGAGGCTCTCGCAGCGCCAGAGGTACTCGTCGTGCCGGTTGAACTACCGGTGTTGCGTCATCTCGCAGGACCATCCGATACTGACGTGCCAGGCAGCCGGTACCCTGAAATAGCTGGTGAAATTCTGTCACTATTTTCTCGGTATTGCTGGTGTTCACAACACTCACCGAGCGCGACACAAGTCCCAGCGCCTCACTTGCTAGCAGTCCGAGTAGTGCCTGGCTGCCTTTTGTGACAATGAAGAAGTCGATGTCGCCGGACCGATTGTCCATTACCACTCGTAGAGCTGCGACCCCGATGTGCTTGATGGCGTCCCCGCTGTATGATCGAAGCACAGAGCCGCTTGGTTTCAAGTTCGCCTTGTTCCTGCACCTCCGATAGATCGAATAAGGCAGCAGGTTAGCTTGGGAGCCCGTGTCCACCTTCAAGACGACTGGCTGGTCCGCCACCATTGCGTGGACGATCCAGTCCGCATGGTTGCCGACGCTGTCTATCTTCAGGTCGAGGATGTCGAAGGTCTCGTGGTCTTCGCGTACTTCCTTCACTTGCGGCCCTTTCTTGCAGCAAGCCGCAAAATGGTTAGTACCTCTGCACAAGAAGCATGACCTTCCAAATGCCGGACACCGTCCTGGCTCGTGCGGCCGGTTGCACTTGGCACATTTGTACTGTTGCTTCTTTTTCACCAGCGCCACTTGTTTTTCCGCCTGCGCCCACACTTCGTTCTGCTGGGCCGATACTTCCGCTGCTTTACAGATCTGTTCAGCCTTGAGCAGCGTTAGATCTTTTTCTTTGAGCATTTTCTCTCTCAACTTTGAATTGTTTGTACCGAACACAATCTGATCCCGAATCCTTGTGTCGGTCAACTGCGCGAAGTTACAGCCGCGTGCTTGTTTCCTCAATTCACGCAAAAAATGCTCGAAAGGTTCTGCTTCAACTTGCGTTCTTGTTCGAAAGATGTACCTCTCGTAGACCTCATTCTGCTGTTGTCTACAGTACTCCTCAAACTTGAGTGCGACCGTCGCGTAATCTTCCTTATTCTCGCTTTCGGCAAACACAAAATTGTTGAATACCTCCAAAGCGTCATCCCCGGCTACACTCAGCAGGAGAGCGGTCTTGACCGATGCCGACCTTGGTTCTTTGGCTGGCTCCGTTGCCCTCAGAAAGAGCTCGAATTTCTGCTTGAACAGGTCCCAGTTTTTTGCGATGTTCCCAGACAGCAGCAGTGGCTCCGGTGGCTTGAGTAGTTCCATAGCTATGGTGACTGACGTCGTTACTTTGAGCTACCGCCGACGTGGACGGCATCCCACTTCTGACACCATGTATCAGTCGTGATGTGTCAAGCCAACAACAACGTTTATTCAGGAAGCGATTAGTTATATAGTACGACGCGGCTGCGCGGTAGCGCAGCACGTGTCAACAGTTTATCTGTTAACGAGATATGACATCGCGGTTTACATGCAGCGCGTGCGTGACTTGCACGATACAAGAAGCACGGTTACCATGGCAACCTCCCAGGCCCAAAATGGAGATCACTATCAGCGCTTTTGACGTCGTGCTTCTAGATAATTTTGCCTCGTGTCGCTACTCTGGCAGCTACGCTGCCATATAGACGCTTTGCAGCAGCTGTGCATAGACGCCGCCATAACTGACCTTCAGTTTTTGTTTCCTCTTATTTCGTTTATTTTACTTCATCATTACCATAGCAGGTCAGGTTATTGCCATATTAGATTCAACTGTGTCCTTTTCTAAAGCATCGGCCTTTGTAGAGGATCGTCAAATACCGTTTCAGTTGCTCGGCATCTCGGTAAGACAACAGAAGGTCAGCAATGGCGGCTGTAATTTGGCGCGTGTGTAAAGCGTCTATAGAGTGGCTCTAGCTGGTGCCACTCAGTTTGTTACCAAACAAAATAGGACGAATCGTCTCGTGTCAAGCAGTGGCCGCCGGTGGTGCCACCGAATGGCTCCCGATCAGCGATCCAGCCAACTATAGAATAGAGATCAGCGGCTGCGCCACCATTTGCTTCCAAGTGTCGCACGAGGCAGGGGCGCGTGCATTGGCGTATTTGATGATTTCATGCCGCTTGCAAGAAAAACACATCAAGAGGCTTTACTGAGGGCGTGTGACTTTTGGGTGTGATAGACTCGTGGAGCGAAAGGTTACGTGGCACGTTCTAACCGTTAGATTGGCTGCATAGGTCGTGGCATCGTCCCCGGTCACTCTAAAATTAAAAGGGAAATCTCGTCGCGCGGCGGCGAGACACAGCACGTTGCCATGGCATCACTATGTCATGCATGCGTCGCCTCTCATGGTTTCTAATTTGTGTGTGGTGCAACAAACAGAAATCTCACGCAGACTCCTGCAAAACGGCAAAACCGATATCGGCGGTGTAGAGCAAAGGACTCGCGCCGCGAGTCGCCGTCCGTGAAAGCTCGTGCAATCAGCAACAACAAAAAATGCTCTGTCTTGGAGCATTTGATGCTGGTGCTGCCCTCTCGTTGAACCCATTGAAAATAGATCTAGCGAAAGCTGCCCTGTTACAGTAGGTAGCCCTGTCAAATTTATTTACATAAATACTCAAATACAGAGGCATTTAAGTTTCCCGTCATGGTCTTAAAATTAAGATAGGAGACACCTCTAGTACGTACCACCATTCGGTTTCTCACCTTCATCAATTAAATGAATTTATTTCAAAACAAATGCATCAAAATGCACTCAAACCGGTCAAAATGGTAATGTTTCTGGATTTTATTAAGAATGTCTAGCGTCCTCAGGGGAAAACCCAAGGAGCGTACGACCTTTATGACATCTTCATAATGAACCTAAAAACAAAATATCAATACTCTGGTGCATTCCTGAAACTAAGGTTTATGTGGCGAAACTTAGCCATTGAGTGACAAGAGGGTGAATCCCCCTTAAAAACAATACTACGCAGATCAATCTTTACCTGTTTGAAGATTAGTTCTTTATTTACGGCAGCAAGGATCTCCAAACACTTCCTAAAAGTTGCTGTAATTGAACACAAAAACTGAGTTTCTAAAATTTTGTTTGGTTTTCTCAATGGCTCCCGTGTTTATTTTGTTTCTTGTATGTATTTTTCGAGAAAAAAAAAGGTCCACCCCGCGCCTTACCTGGGCGTTCAATCCCACGCGCATTCGATCCACAGACGAACCACAGAGAATGATAACTTATACCGAGAACTTGGAAGTTCGGCGCGACACTATCTGCCTTGAGGGTCATAAAAGTCTTCGGCCGTCCTTGCCCTGACCTAGGAGCGTGTCGAGGCCAGAGGCCCTTGCCGAGGCCTCGCACGCACTGCCCCGAAACTGCCACGCGAAAGCACCGTTGCAGCGAAGAGATGCACCCTCGCATGCAGCTCTTCACCCTGCAGCAATCGAGCAAAATGAGCGATAAGGAGGCAAAAACTCCACACGCGTGCGTCACGAGCGTTGTGCGTCAAGCATGGGGTGACGGAAACGGTGCAAAGCCGGCCATAAAGCTTCTGGTGCAACTCCTTCGGCGACAACGAGCCACGGCAATTAGCGGCTTTCACGATAACGGTGCTAATCCCTGCGCTGGTCGCCGGCCTTATAAATGCGCCGCGCTATGAACGAGGCAACCCAGCTTTTCGGACGGTCGGATCACAGCATACCAAGGTAAGAACCTCCCAGTTCTCTCGTCATTCACGAAGCAGGCTTTAAAGCGGTCAAATGGAAGGGCCGAATGGTTCAGAATAGGCCTCTTCGGAAGAGCGCATCAAGTCGATTTGTAGACCCAGGATAAACGGGTCTCCGGACTCAATTACCTGTTCTAAAACCCGAAAACTCTATCGAGTTATCGTGCAGTTGCGGGTTTAACGCAGTCGCGGGTTTAACGAAGTTGCGTCAAACGCAACTGCAAGTCTAAAGCTAGCATACCCAGAGAGAGGGCATTGCTTCGCTTCGCGTCCCACACCTCGATGTGGGAGGATACCATGCATGATGACTGCGCAAAAAGCGTCTTCGGTCAACCTAACTACACCGACGCGATGCTCGTAGCCGGCCCCATCATTGCACCCCGAGCCTTTTCTCCCGTTTGGTTCTCGTGGGACGCCCCAGGTTCGTTAAAATGCCCACCACAAAGTTGCAGCTTCCGCTCTTCCGACGCCGGCTTTGTTTCGTTCCTTAGATTGATTTAGAAGATTGAAGCTATATGAGCTTAACCATCATGTAAAGCAAAATCAATAACAAAATGAGACGTGCAGTGATGGAACTGTGCAGGAATCGAACGGCCGAACAAGACTGGCCATAGAGCAACCTTGGCAGGCTCTCCTGGTACGGCGCGATGGTGGAGGGGGCGGAGCATCCCGGTGTGACGACACGTGGAAGCCATGTATTGGGAGGGAATAGGGGAACGAGTGCGCGAAACATTTGTCTTCAAGCGGGAGAACATGTCATCCTGGTATTTGTTTTTGTGTGGACGGGGTATGATGCTAAGGAATACAACGGAAAATGGTGGGCTATATCACGAGAAATGGAAGAGCAAGAAGATAACTATGGAATTGTGATATTAGTAGAGCGCTCATCTGAATGATTTCAGTGGACACGACAGGAAACATGGTCTTGAATATTTGAGTGGCCTGCCGTACTGTAAAATAAACAAAAGCATGACTTAGCGGTCGAACAAAATGTGAGAGCGCAAGTGAGCTGGTGTGTTCATAATTGTAGAATTAACCGAGGCTGCGGTGACGACAGAAAAACGACAGGAAGAAAAATAGAAGTCTCAAACACGGCTCAGTTGAGTTGTGTTTGAGACTTCTATTCTTCCTGTCGTTTTTCTGTCGTCACCGCAGCCTCGGGTAATTCTACAATTAGTGGTCGTTTAAAACAAAACAAAAAGGCGAAGAACAGTTTACATGGACGTCAGGTAGCCAGCCTTTGACAACAGAATGCTGCTTTATGTCACAGAAGACATACATCGTATCCCCAAAATGTTTTACAGTGTTCTTTTCGCCGCAAAAACTAAACGACCCATCTCCGAACGCTTAGCCTCTGCCAAAATGTAGCGCTAGCGGTTCGTACCAGATGCAAAAGTTTCAGGACCAACCGCTATCTGATTCATAAGTCATGTGATTTTATGAAACTTCCAGTGGGGAAACGGAGCCCGTTCTTGATAACTGGCGCCATTCAGCTCGGCACCGTCGGACGGAATTTTCCCGTTCAAAATTTCGGAAAATCACTTTTAAAGTTTTAATAATATAACAGTTAGTTCTGAAACTTTGGCACCTGCAGTGGTTCGAACCGCTGGTGCTACATTTGGGCGAAAAATGAGAGTTTGTCGATGCGAAGTTTATATTAGAGGTAAACAAAAAAAACTTCTTAATTCTTGTGGAGATGCCCTGTACATGAAGCTGGAAAACATGAAAATAAACGAAGATGAAAATAAGAGTCTATGTAGCGACCATAAGCGCATTATGATATTTTTTGACAGGACAGTATAGGGAAGTACTCGATGGCAAGGAGGACCGCTGAACAACCCGACGGAAAAGTAATTAGAAAATGAGACTACAAAGAGAGGAGGCCATATTGAAGCAACCTGATGGAAAATGAAATTATGAGAATCTAGCCAGAATCAGTTCAGGGAGCAATCAGGCAAGGTTAAATGGACGCGAGGCGGTAAACAAAAGTATAAACCGAATCTCTCGTGGGACAAGGAAGTTAGAGAATTGAAAACAAAAGGTAAAAACGCGTCAAAAGAGACGCCGATTGAGCCTCCAGTCTTGTTAAACAGCCGCATGAATGTTCGCTTCCCGTAGGAAACAAAATGCAGCTTTCTTTCGCGGTTCTGCTCGTCCTCGTGGCCGTAGCTGTGGCCAAGGACTTCAGCGGCGGCTTCAACTCGAAGCCGACGAGCCCGGACTGCCCGGTGCCCGGCTCCCCCGCCCTTGCGTACGTGGCCGACCCCAACGACTGCACAAAATACTCCATCTGCTCCGACAAGATCAGCGTCAAGGTGGACTGTCCTTTCGGACAGTGCTTCAACGGAGCCGTGTGCAACACAGACTGCGTGGACTGCACGCCAGGTGAGCCCCCATCTCTTCTGCCAGCCCTCCCGGATAACGAGGCCGTCGAGTTGGATTTCCGGTGTGGTCCAGCCGCGATGGACGCATGCACACCGTCGCAGGACTCGCTGGCCCTAGAAACCCTATCGCTTTACAAAACTCCCAAACACCCACTTCTAGAAAGTCAAAATTAAATAGGGGTATCGGTCGCGGAGTGGGCTAGCGCACACCGGCTCGGAGCACATGGAGCGAAAGCTCGCACTGCAGAATCCAAGGATCCTGGTTTCAATCACCGCCCCTGCCCGTTTCTATCTGGATGAGCACCGTACCGGCGTGCGGTCGTGTGTCACTACTGCGTGGTGCACGTTGAAGACCCCAGGATAGCGGTTGTACTGCACTGGAAAAGTTTCTCATCTGTAGCGAGTGACGCGTCACAACTTTGAAATGGCTGACGAACTACAGGCTCTTTATATATCCACAAAACCCTAATTATTATTATTACAATTACATACAAGTACATCAGTCTCTATGTTTGTAAGTAATCTCCTAGACTGTTCGCACATATACGCGCATATACAATAACTGAGCCATATACAAAGTTCCCGCTCAACGTACCGGGAAACATTCCCCGCTATATTTACTGTATATTTTTTTTTCACTCTAACGCGTTTTCGCAACAAAGGTAACGCTCAAAATGCCAAAACCAAGACATATTGGCGACGTGCGAGACCAAAAGCGACGCTCTGGTCGGCCTTCCGCGATTGACAAAACGCTCACTTTGAAGCCTTTAGTTTATAGTGTTAATTTTGCTTTCGTCGACGGAAATAAAAACAGCTAGTGTCAGTCTGTAAACTTTCACGGCTTTGGTTTAAGACTCCAAGCTTCCATTGTGCTTTTTGCAACCTTTCGTTCACGAATCATAATTCAGGTCGTTGTCTCGTGGTTAGGGACTTTAAAAGGGTGCGCCAAAACATCTTGTCACCAAAAGCGGATGCCGCATGAAAATATGCCTGATATCATCGGGGAAATACCCTTGGAGTCACTCATGGCACGTTTCCCTCCAGCCCCGCCCCCGGGACCACCCGCAGGAGTTGCCGCGGTGGCTGCCGACGACGCTGAATAGGCCGCTGCCCTGGCTGCCTAGAGTCCTTGGGTTCCGGGTCCCTGGAGCTGACGGCAGAGGAGTCTGGCAGCGTGGAATGAGCTCGGAAATATTTCTACGTGCGACGTTACCTATAGCCTGTGCCAGTTAAAAGGTCATCGGAAGCATCTTCGATCCCTTTTCATTTTTGCGGAGAGAATGGTGGAGAGGGGGGAGACCTTCTCGAAAGCGTTCGTTCTGCTGAAGAGGAAAGGGGTGGGAGGAGTTTGCCCTGATCTCTTAACCTGTCACTGACCATAGATAGCACTCCAAAGACTGTAACCGAGCTTCAGAACCGGTTGACCTACATGACTTTACAAAATATTTTGCAATAAACAAAGCCAACTGCAAGGACTGTCTCCCTTATTCATCTCGCAAAAACTTGCGGAAGACGCCTCTGTTTACACACGAAACATAAAAGAGACAAAGACAGAACCGAAGTGTTTTAAACACACGGACACATCTGAACGATCACGAATATCAACAATCCGTTATCGACCCACTGTCTGTTTACTGCGGCCTATCGTTACTGTTTTATGTTTATGCTTGGCCAGTACGCGGATCTCCCCCGCGCTCCTTTCGCCTCAAGTGTCTTGACGGTAAAACTGACGTTTTACAAGACTCTGTCCCATAATTAATCTATGAGCGCAATTTCTAACAAAGACTTCGGCCACGTTTCGTGTCTGCTCCTTCACAATTTTTTTTCTCATGTTTCTCTTGCAAAAACATTAAGGAAGTACTACATTCAAATCGCATTACCATTATATACACTAAGAAAATGAAAAAGTGGGAGCAGAGGCGAGTTGGTGAATCTCGATCACACTTAAAACCAGAAACCAAGGAAAGGTAAACTAACTTTCCTACGAAGGGTCACTAATACACACACTGGGATCCACCCACGAGTTTGAGTAAACTTAGAGCGGTAAATCGGCGGTCAAAAATAGCACCCCCCCCCCCCTCCCCGCGGTTGCCGCCATCTTGCCCGTTTGCCACATTAGTGATCATGTTACAGCAAGATGCCCCCTCCCAGAGATGGGCCGAGCGCGGTGATGCAAGTCGCGTTGAACCGCGACGATCGTGCTGTGGGAGCTGAATAATGGTAGACCGCGGTGTGCGCTACGTTTGCCTAGGCAGATGATGAACAAATAGGACTCGGTGCGCACGTTTAGCACGAGATCTGACCAGGTATTGGCACCGATACGATAAAAATAGTCCTACTCATATATTTATTTATTTATTTATTTTTCGTTACCTTAGGGCCCGAAGGCATTACAGAGGGGGAGAGAAAAATTGAGATAAAAAAACAGCGTAATGTATATAGTTATTCACACTCAAAAAATAAAATAATTGGTAAGCTAGCAGACCTAAAAAGTACAGTGTCAGTTATGGGTGCAACTGATCCGTGAAGGTGGTTTCAGTCGAGGGATGTGCGTGGAAGGAAAGAAGGTTGGAATTAACCATGTTGAAATTAACCTGAGACTGGGGTAGAGAACAAACATCAAAACGTAGAAGGGACAGAAAATAGACAGGACGACGTCTCAAACTCAGCTAACTTGTTTATTTAGTCCACCTCTTTATATCGTCTCAATCTCAAGGTCATCTCCACTTCTTCTCTACCCCAGTCTCAGGTTAATTTCAACATGGTTAATATTCACCAGCTCGCCTGCACTCTTAAGATTTTTTCTAAGGTTGGAATGTTGATGTGATAGCGCTAGGTACCTCAAATGATCATGACGAGCAGAAATGTAAGAGGGACGAGTAATTAATTTCTCGAGAAGCACAGAGTTACAAAAATAAAGTTTGTGAAATAAAGAAAGACGTGAAAGCTTACATCACAGGAAGAGAGGCGGGAGTAACAAAGTAGATTTCAAAGAAGTTACGCTAGATGTATAATGATAATTAGAAAAAAATAAAACGAGCGGATCTATTTTGAATGCTTTCCTACGCGGTGATGGGAGTGGTTTGTCCGTGATTCCAGACAGAGGCTGCATATTCTAACTTCGGTCGAACTAGAGTTTTATAAAGAATTAGTTTTAAGGAAACAGGTGCTAATGAAAAAAGTACGCCTGAGGTAGCCTAGCATACGGTTAGCATTAGATCATGTGATATACTGAACATGTGTTTTTCATAAGAGGTTAGTAGTTATATGTACACCTAAATATTTGTAAGAAGATACCGCGTCAAGCTGAGCCTAATTAAGAAAGTAGTTCCGGGTTTCATGTGACTGGCGAGATACACGCATGGACTCGCATTTGTTAGTAATAAGTCATAGACCATACGTCACACCACTGGTATATAGCGTTAATGTGAGACTGAAGCATGATGTTATCATGATCGTTAAGTATCTCACGGTAAATCTGACATTCGTCCGCAAATAAACAAATAGAAGTGGAAACATTAAGAGGTAGGTCGTTAATATATATTAAAAAGCTAAAGGCCCTAAAACAGGTCCTTGGGGAACCCCAGAGGCTAAAGACGATGCCAGTAGAGGCTTGAGGGACAAAACCCAGCAAACGTAATGTAACAGATAGCGCAGAAGAAGTCCGTAGAGCACATATTTAAAACATGTATCGCACTATACGAGAAACAGCAAATAATCACCTCACAATATCACAGCAAACATATTTGGTACAAAATATGGCACAGCAGTACAGTATTTAAATTGTGCAATGAATTAGAGCGTAAAACTGTTCAATAGAGTTTTCAACTTTCTCCTACTTGTAGCTTCAAAGAAGTGGTCGGGAAGTCTGTTAAAAATGTATGGCACTATAGTAAGAGCGCTCTCGCTTACCATATCTCGTAAAACATCGGGGGATTATAAAGCGATCAGATGTGCGTAAACCTCTGCGGGGCACAAAGGGATGTTTAAATTCGATACACCAGAAATGAGAAAGCAAAACACATTGCAAAAGAAAGTGAATGGAAGATAGGTAGTGGTAGAGCCTCAAAGATGCCAGCCTCTGATGAAAGGTCATAATTATAACCGACACTTCTCCTAAGGATGCGGTCAATTTTAGTTTGCCATATTTCTGCACAGTTACCAAATAATGTGATGCCATACCTTAGTACACTATAAGCAAGAGCATTAGCAATTGATTTTCTTACGGCAAATGGCATAAATACGCTATTATTATAAAGTAAGCAACACACGTTGCGAAGCTTGCCAGAAACATGGGTTAAATGCGTTGACCACGACAAATTTGAATAAAAAAAAATACGCCTAAGTACTTAGCAGTGCCCAACACATTTCAGGGAACTACATGACTACATGTACAATCAAGGCAGCTGGATCTGTATAACACAAATGATGAGTCCAATTCTACATTCTTCAGTGGACTCCTGAAGCAAGCAATTCTGGTTTTGGATGTGTTAATAGTAATATTGCCGCAAGCACAGCTGACCAAGCAGGCAGCGCGCTCGTGGCCTAACGGTTATCGCGCTTGCCTTCCACGCAGAAAGCCAGGGCTCGATTCCTGGCCGCGGAGACGCATTTTTTGGACTCTGACGTAATGTTCCGGTAAATTCGAGAACCGTGTTGGGGGCTTGTTCGAGGTCAGAATGTTCTACACTGTTAGCAAGTGCCGTGTATTTGGTGAATATTTGGGGTGAAAAACACGCTATTTACACAAATTACCATCAATTTACACGATGAGTAACGGATAATACGTTCAGATATCATGCGAGGTTGTAAAAAACGTGTTTTGGTTCGGTCATACACGCATAACCGTGTAGCCGACCTCGATAACACGCATCGCCTCCGGCGACGACCGCGGCATTGCCGGCTATCGAAGCACCGGAATGCTTGGGGACACACTTAGAAAGGACCGTCGAGACAAATGCCGCGGAAAGAAACATGTCTCGGAAACAGATATGCACCAAAAGCAATTACGCCATGTCGCGGGACGTTGGCGAAACCCGCGCTTACCGTGGCTCGCCGCCATTTTCTGGTCGATGGCAATGCGGCTTCCCTCATGTCGCCCATGTTTGCATTTAGTTTAGGGCTCTTGATAATAGTTTCTTACACACCACAAATAAATTCATGGGTCCAATTATTCGTTCAAAACAGTTAAAATGAATATAAAAAGCGTGTCTTCGATGTGAACACGTGACATTGCAGTTGGTTTCGTTTTTGCTTCAACCTTCAACTGCTTCAACTGCAAGCGATCTGGCCGATCTGGCCATGGTGCAAGCGCAACGTCGATGTACGGTGGAAGCAAGAGCCGGTTGGCTTTCGTTCTTTTTGTTTGACCGGAGAAATTTCTGGCAGCCGCTATTGTTTTGGTTTGACGGGACGCGAGAAGCTTCGCATAGAGCTTCGCAGTTTGCGAGCACATAGTGAAGACGTGACCGGAGAAGTGCCCCTGTGATGTTCCCGGAAGACGGAAAGTACCATTCGTCGTGTGTGCTTTGAAAGCGAGGGGAGTCACAGGGTCCACGAGTGCGCAACCACAAGCCAAGGTTCACGACAGCGCTGCGTTCTTCGGCGATCTCGTTCTGTTTGGGGCAACACGGCGATGCGAGAAAGGGCCGAAACGTTCGTGGTGTGTGGTGCGGTGCTTGTAGGTAGAAACCCGCACTAACGCGGAGCTCATATTGGTTGTTGTGGGGTTGCGTTTGGCGGGTTTAGCCCCGTCGTCGTCAGCTGATCCGGTCCAGCTGGTCGGGGAGGACGCAGCGAGCGTTCTTAAAAGTAAATCTTCCTTCGTTCCGTTTCAAAATGTGGAAGATTCCCGACGCATACCATGAGTAAAATGCTGCGGACGTTTTCAACAAAATTACGTCGTTTTAATTGAACAAGGGACTTCGGATAGTTTCCCTAAATCTGCCGTTTCTATGCTTCGTGTCGTTAGACACACCGCTCGAGTAGATGATTCGGTCCGGCAAACGACCGGTTGTACAGAATTTCAGGGAAACTTAAGTCACCACCGATGTTTTCCCGTAAATCTCGTGTGACTCGTGCGAGTTTGTTGCGCTAATCATGCGGTGTGAATAAACTAGGGCAAGATTTTCTACCTGCCCACAGATGCATGAACTGAGACCAATTTTTTACGTAGAGAACATAGTGGTTTTTCTTTACATTGGGAAGAGGCCCGAATTTGTCTCTTTTCCCTCTGGCACTGCCCCAAGTTTCAAGTTGCAGTTTCAGTAGACATACCTACTAACAGGTACAAACTGCTCTAAAGCAGGCAAAAGACTGGGAAGTTAGGACGGTGCGGACACCGTGTTTTGCGCTTCTCGCAAGGTGACTGATGCTTTTGCGAGGTATGCGGAATATGCAAACGATTTTGTTATGCCCTTCGTTTGCGTCTCCAGAAAAAAGAATAAGATTATTTACAAATTTAGGCGCAATCACAAGCCAAGATTTACGATAACAGTGCGTTCGCTTCGGTGGTCCGTGTAGTGGTATTATACGCTGCTTTCTGCAACACCGCGTCAGGACGAAGAGCTGGAACGGTCACGGTCTGTGCTGGGCTAGCGGTTGACAGAAGCCCGCATCGCCCGCATCGGCACCGAGTGCACTTGGGCTGTTGATGCTCGAGCCTTTCATACGCGGCTTGTCGCCAGCTGATCCTGCTGCTCGACGGTGAGGAAGCGGCGAGTATGACCTCTGAAGTAAATGTAAATCCTCGTTCATCCAGTTATCCAGTGTCAAAGTGTGGAAGATGTCCAACGTGTACTGAGGGCGGGAACCACGAGCGTTTTGCCTTGCTTTTATAACCGAAACCAGAGCAGCGAGATAATTGCCTTGCGTACTCCAAAATGACGCAAGCAATAAGTTTCAACAGGTCGAGTACGTCACCGCGGATGTAGGCGAGACTGTGCACTGTTTAAACGCTTGCAGTATCCACGAGTGCTACCGACGTCAACAGAGAAGGAGCTCGCGATTTTAGCATAATGCAGTGCCACGGGCTCGTGAATTTTCAATGTGGCTATATAAAAATATTTAAAAAAAAACAAAAAAAAACGCATCAGCGCCACATTAATGATCACGAATAACACCGGTCACAAACTCCCAAGCCTCACCGCTTCGCTCGACACCAACACGACATACGACAACAATCTGCATCAAAACGCCCCAAAAGTGAAGGCGTCTGCTCCCGTACGCGTACTACAACTAGCGGAAGTGAGGTGTTGGGCGGATGTCCTTCACAATAATATATATAAAAAATGCCTTGCGCAAGTATAATTTCCATTGATTATTGAATACGTACTGATAAAATCCCAATCATTTGTTTTCCTATCTGATTCAAGCGAGTCGAACTGCTCATAACACTGGTCGAGCATGAAAATAACAAAAATGTGAACTTTTTCATGGCCGGTTTAAGATTTATTGTTAGTACATCGTTGTTTTTCGCAAAGGACTAATTTTACAGATTTTGCCTCCATACTTTTTAAATGCCAACAGTTCTTACATACGGCTGTCCATTGTGCCGTGTTTTGTGTCTTCTTCTATAAATCGGTAACGGTCAGCGACCAAAGAGCTCACCCGTACATGTCAAGCATATATACGCCGCGGGGAGAGTCCGTTGTTAGTAGGAAGTGTCGGGCGTAGTGTCGGTGTTGTGTTTGTGTATGTGTCGCTGCTGTGTCCTACGTGGTGTTCGTGTTGTCTGTGATGTATGTAGAGTAGCAGTCTACTCGTGATAGTTCCCCGCGTATTAACCGACTCCTGCTTTTTTTTTCATTGGTTGCTAGAAATCGCACTAGGTGGCGCAAGTTACCGCCCGATTACAAGAGTTTGCTTGAGCTATTTATCCATGTAAGTTCAATATTCGTTTTTTTTTTTTTTTTTTTTTTTTTTGTCTAGCGGTTTTGTCGTAGCTGCCGACGCCACCGACCGCCGACGATGCACGTAGGTACCTTAGCACGTAGCTACGTCCGCCGCTCGGAGACTGTTTACTGTGCATAAAAGACATCGAACGAGAACGAACGCGTCCTGTATGCTTTCAGTTCGGCTGAAAGGCGCGGCTGGCTGGGCTCGTCCCTCGCCTGTTCTCGGCTGCTGGCCGCCATGTTTCATAAGGAACACGTTGAACCGTGCTTCTCGGAAGGCAAACACGGTGTAGCGTGTTAACTTTACACAGCACCTCATGTGTAGACGAAAAACACAGATGGCTCCGTGTAAAACGAACACGTTTCGACGTGTCCGCTATGGGACAACGGTTTACACGTCTGGGCGTGTTATTTTTGCTAACAGTGTACACGCAGAACTTTCTACGGCGTTTCTTCCAGAACCCCACGCGTGTACATAAGGGGCTCCGCGTGTCGAGCCGCAGTCAGTCTCGCCCCAGCGCTCGATCCTGCCTCATCACTTGTCATTTGTGACATTTTGGTGGAGGTGCTGGGTACTGTCCTATGCCCGTAAAGCGTATCCCTACGAATACACCTCGCCCGAGTGAGGTGCTCAACCCTGGAAGGCTACCCTTCGCCGAAGACGCCGAAGCCCGAAGAAGCTGTTGGACCAGAGGTCAGTCCCTCGAATCGGGTCTCTTGCTCGAGAACCGGAGGAAGAAAATACCGACCATGACCACCGCACCCGTCGTCATCCTGCCCGTCACTCCCCGCTCTCCGACGCCCTTTCACGGCGAAGCCCACGAGGATGTCGAAGACTGGCTGCAGCATTACGAACGTGTAGCTCGCCACAACGGATGGACGGCTGAGCAGCGCCTCCAGAACCTGTACTTCTCGCTTGAGGGCACCTCGAGGCACTGGTTTGAGAACCACAAAGCCTCTTTTACTTCGTGGGAGTCATGCGCTGTCGAATTAAAGAGGACGTTTATCAACCACCACCGTCGACAGCGAGCAGAGGATCTTCTTCAATCAAGGGTGCAGGGCCCTAACGAAAGCGTGACAAGCTTTGGCGAAGATGTCCTGCAGCTAAGCGCCCGAGCCGATCCGGAGGCCGCCGAGGAAAAAAAACTTCGCGCCCTCATCTGTGGCGTGAAAATTGAAATCTTCGGAAGCCTGATACGCAATCCCCCAACGACTGTCGAAGGTTTTCTAACCGAAGCCAGCAATATCGAGCGTGCACTGACGTCCCGAGCAAGCCACTACCACCGACTCGCCGGCGCGCCTACCGCTCCAACCGTCGCAGCTACCCGTCTGGATTTGAGCACCACCGGTGTCGACAGCCTTCGGGAGATCGTCCGGGATATCGTCTGGGAAGAGCTACGCAAAATCCTATCTGCTGCAGGTCGCCCAGCCTCCCTCTCACTCCGTTCACCGAGCCCTCCATCCCGAGGTTGCCGTCACCGCAGCAGCACAGAAAGAGCCAGCCCTAGGCTACGCCGAAATGGTCCGACGAGCACCACCAGCCCCGCGTCCGTACACGGCGCACCCCCCCCCCCCCCCCCCCCCCCCCGGACGTGAACCTCCAGCGCCGCAGTATCCCCAACACCAAGAAGTTAGGGCGTACGTCCGCCCAGAACAAGCTGTGGCAAGGAAGACCGACGTGTGGTGGACGGTCGACAGGCGACCGCTGTGCTACCACTGCGGTGAAGCTGACCATGTGTACCGGCGATGCCCCTACCGGCAGATCGGGTTTCGCGAGTTCGCGCCGGACGCCCCACGCCCAAGGAGCGGAGAACGACCACGAGACATCGAGGAATACCTGCAACGTGCACCGTCTCCAGCGCCCGCTCCCTCCCGAGGATACCGTTCGCCATCACCAAGACGTCCAGCTTCGCCGATGCACCGACCCCGACGTGAAAGCCTGTCGCCCCTTGCTCCTCGCCGGGGAAACTAGGCACGGCATTGCCGGGAGGTGGTGTTGCCGAAGACGAACGATGCCAAGATCGTCTAAGGTCGTCGGAGCTCGCCCACTCTAACACCGCCACGCCCCGAAACGACGTTTCTGCAACAGTGTCGAATAACCTCAACGTTATCATCGACGGCCACGACGCGACGGCACTCGTTGACATTGGGGCAGACTACTCCATTTTGAGTGGGAGACTCTCTCGTCGCCTTCGGAAAGTTACGACGTTGTGGGATGGACCGCAGATATGGACCGCCGGCGGACATCTTATCACACCTGTCGGCAGGTGCACAGCCCGCGTTGAGATCGACGGTGAAACCTGCCCTGTGAACTTCGTCGTCCTGCAAGACTGTGCGAGGGATGTTATCCTGGGAATGGACTTCCTCTGCGAGTATGCCGCCGTCATCGACCTCGGAGCACACCGGTTGACGCTACGAAAACCTGTTTCACCACCGGAGGAGCCCAAAGCGACGTCATCTGTGGTCCGAGGCCTCGCAAGCCACGTGAACCTACCGCCGCGGTCAAGTGTTTTCGTACCCGTCGGGACCACCGAAACATTCTGAGGCAAAGTTCTGCTCGAAGGAAGCCTCCAGTTGCTTCTTGGTAGAGGAATAGGCGTCGCTAGAGGAGTAGCTGAATTTCAAAATGGCCGCACTGTGGTCCTCGTGACGAACTTCCGAAATGAAACGCAACACCTCACAAAAGGTGCAGCCGTGGGCCAGGCAGAGGAACTCCGAAACTCCGCCGAAATCACCGCCATTACTGACGAATCCTCGCCATCTCAGCAAGACAGTACGTCGCCAGCGCAGCTCGACATTGACCATAAGCTTCCGGGCTCGAAACGACGACAGCTGATTAACCTTCTCGCCGAACACCGCGACTGCTTTGCGATGTCGTCGAAGGTGCGCCAAACCGCCGTTGCGAAGCACCACATCGTTACCGAGGACTATGCGCGCCCTGTTCATCCATTGCCGTACAGAGTCTCCGTAAAAGAAAGAGAGGTAATCCATGAGCAAGTTCAAGAGATGCTTAACGACGACATAATCCAACCTTCAAGCAGTCCGTGGGGCTCTCCAGTCGTACTGGTTAAGAAGGACGGAACGCTTAGGTTCTGCGTGGACTACCGGCAGCTGAACGCCGTGACGAAGACGTCTATCCACTCCCCCGCATCGACGACACGCTAGATCGGCTGCGCCATTCTCGATATTTTTCATCAATGGACCTGAAGAGCGGCTACTGGCAAATCGAAGTCGACGAACGGGACCGAGAGAAGACAGCTTTCGTCACGCCAGATGGACTGTACGAGTTCAAGGGCATGCCCTTTGGACTATGCACGGCACCAGCAACTTTACAGCGTGTCATGGACACCGTACTGGCTGGGCTGAAATGGCAGGGCTGTCTCGTCTACCTTGACGAAGTGGTAGTGTTTTCAAGCGACTTCGACGAGCACTGGCGACGACTCCGTGCTGTTCTCCAAGCAATACAAACCGCCGGCCTCATTCTCAAGCAATCAAAGTGTCGGTTCGCCTATGGCGAACTGAAGTTCCTAGGCCATGTGGTTAGCGACGATGGTGTTCACCCAGACCCAGAGAAGACTCGCGTCGTCGCGGCATTTCCAGCGCCGACAGACAAGAGGGCCGTACTAAGATTCCTTGGACTATGCGCGTACTATCGGTGCTTCGTTCTCGATTTCGCAAGGATTTCCGCACCACTCACAAACCTCACAATGGACTGCCAGAAGTTCGAATGGCCGAGGAGCAACAGCAGGCATTTGACGAGCTGAAACGACAACTCCAGACCCCTCCAATTCTTGGACACTTCGATCAGGAGGTGGATACCGAGATTCATGCGGACGCAAGTAGCGCCGGACTTGGCGCGGTACTGGTTCAAGTGCAGGAAGGCACCGAGTGAGTCATCGCCTACGCAAGTCGGACACTGTCCAAAGCGGAGATAAATTACTCACGACTGAAAAGGAATGCCCTGCGGTCGTCTAGGCCGTCACGAAGTTTCGCCCGTACCTGTACGGGAGCCCGTTCCGTGTTGTCACGGACCACCACTCACTCTGCTGGCTTGCGAACCTAAAGGACCCTTCAGGACGCCTTGCTCGATGGAGCCTCCGACTGCAGGAGTTCGACATGACTGCGGTCTACAAGTCAGGCCGCAAGCACAGCGACGCCGACTGTCTGTCCAGAGCCCCTGTCGAGACATCTCCCGATAGCAAAGACGACGATGACAACGAGTACTTGCTTGGCGCAGTGAGCACCGACGACATGGCACGACGTCAAAGAGACGATCCTGAGTTGCGTGCTAATCGAGCACCTCGAAGGACGAGGGGGTACTATCCCCCGTGTCTTCTCAAAAGCCCTGCCGACCTTCGTCCCCCGACAAGGTGTACTTTACGAGGAGAACTTCGGAGACAGCAGCTCGCCATTGCTGCTGGTAATTCCTACCGACTCTAGAGCGGAGATCTTTCAAGCCTGCCGCGACGACCTGACGTCCGGACACCTTGGTTACAGCCGTATTCTGGCCCGAATTTGTGAAAGGTATCACTGGCCCAAACTGCCAAAGACCGTCCACCTCTACACACGATCGTGCCACGAGTGCCAGCGACGGAAGAAACCGCCGACGAAGGCGGCAGGTCTCCAGCAGCCGATCGCCTCCTCGACCGCGCCGTTCTAGCAGATCGAAATGGATCTACTTGGTCCTTTCCCACCATCAACGCAAGGAAGCAGATGGATAATCGTCAGCACAGATTATCTCAGGATAATCGTCGGCACAGATTATCTCACGCGGTACGCCGAAACGAAAGCCCTTTCATCAGGGACTGCTGTGGAAGTCGCCAAGTTTTTTATTGAGTCCATCGTCCTCCGGCACGGCGCTGCCAAAGTTCTTATCTCAGACCGTAGAGTATCGTTCATGGCCCAGCTGACGTAAGAATTCCTTCGTCTCAGCCACACCAGTCATCGGCGCACCACGGCGCACCACCCGCAGACCAACGGGCTCACAGAAAGACTCAACAAAACCATCGCCGACATGATCTCCATGTACGTCGACGTGGAGCACAAGACATGGGGCGAGGTGCTGCCTTACGTTACATTTGCCTACAACACAGCGCTGCAAGAGACTACAGGAGTAACCCCGTTCCAACTGGTGCATGGCAGGAAAGTAACGACCATGCTCGACGCGATGCTACCCCATGAACGAGCTGACGATGGGAGCCCCGACGCCCAGGTGGTTGCTCAACGAGCCGAAGAGGTTCGCCAGCTCGCCCAACTCCGAATTCAAGATCAACAACGTGTCGACGTTACCCGGTACAACCTTCGTCGTCGGGACATCCACTTCCAGCCCGGAGACAAGGTATGGGTCTGGACACCGATTCGCCGCCGTGGTCTCAGCGAGAAACTCTTAAAACGGTACTTTGGACCTTACAAGCTACTTCGTCGACTTGGAGATCTGAACTACAAGGTGATACCCGACGGAACAAGAACGTCATCACGCCGCCCACCACGGCCTGAAGTCGTTGTGCGCCTGAAGCCGTACTACGCTCGATAGGACTGTGTACCTTATGTGTTCCAAATAACTCTTTAGTTTACCGTCCCTTTTATTTGCTTTGTTTTGTTTTATGTTGCATCGGGGCGATGCACTTTTTAAAGGGGGGGGGGGGGGGGGGGGGAGCAATGCCGCGAGCGCAGCTGACCAAGCGGGAAGCGCGCTCGTGGCCCAACGGTTATCACGCGTGCCTTCCACGCAGAAAGCCAGGGATCGATTCCTGGCCGCGGGGACGTATTTTTGTGGAGTCTGACGGAATGTTCTGGTGAATTCGAGAACCATGTTGCTTGTTCCAGGTCCGAATGGTTCTACAGGCAGAACTTTCTACGCTGAATGTTCCAGAACCCCATGCGTGTACATAAGGGGCTCTGCGTGGCGAGCCGCAGTCAGTCTCGCCCCAGCGTTCGATCCTGCGGTTTCGCCGACATCGATGCCCGCGACTCTGTTGTTTTCTTCTGTTCCCTTCTTGTTTTGGGCACAAGTTCTCCCCATTAAACGTTTAGTTTACTTCAGTTTTCGTCGCCTCATCACTTGTCATTTGTGACCATATAATTGTCATAAAACCAGTCCATTATTCGCGCAGAATCGTTACGCAATAACTGCACAGCTTGGCGGTAATTAATGTGACTAGCTACAAGTAGAGTATCATCCGCATACTGAAATTTTTTGCAACTAGTGAGCCTCGTTGAGATATCATTAACAAAAAGATTATATAACAAAGGAGACGAAACCAATCCCCGGGGCACACCGGCTTTTAGCATCAGACGAGCACTTTTGAAATTTCCTATAGATACGATTTAAGAGCGGTCAATAAAGAAATTTTTAACCAATGCAATAAATGGTCTACGGAAACCGTAATTCTGCAGTTTGAAAAGAAGCATTTTATGACTGACCGTGTCAAAAGCCTTGGCGACATCAAGAAAAATTGCATAATAGTAATAATAATAATTAGTTTATTGCACGAGCACAGAACCAGGTACAGACACGAGTTCATTTAAGCCATCTAGGGCTTGTATGATGAACACCACCTTGAAGAGTATGCTGCTCGTGAAGTGAAACAGAAAAACGCAAATGCTAACAGAATTTGTTTCCGGAGTTACTTAAATAGAAAAAATGTAATTTAATATGATTACTCACACTATGTGATACATAATTACCATCAAACTTAATGCAGGGATACACAAAACATCAGAATTTTTTTTTCTTGATCGGTCTTGAGATGGGCCTTAGTAAACACACTTGAGAGCTTTCCTTAATTTTTGCACCGACTCTATGTTATCTAAGTTTGTGAAGCTCATTAAATATCTTTGGTACGTAAAAGGATCCTACGCTTTCTCCATAATGTGTTCTTTTTTTGGGCACTTCAAACCGTTGATAGCTCATTAAAGACCGAGACAATACTTGGGATTCTTAAAGGAACTGTCCCAGTAGTTCCTTGGTGATAATGGTGTGCTTGAACAGGGTCTCAAAATTAGGCAACTGACACGATTGAAATAAGTTGTCCTCTGCAAGAAACTCCGAGTTGTAAGCTACACTTCTCAGCAGACCTTTCAAGATACCATCAATCCTGGTATGCCATCGCCTGGGACAGTTTCCAAATAAAGTAATGCCATACCTTAAAATACTCTATCCCAGAGTCTGCATAATAAGTATCCGAATTGACATCGGGACAAACACTTTAATAGAATACAATAGACAGGATTCTCTTCTCATTCTTTTGGAAATGTTTGCCATCTGCGTGTTCCAGGATAAATCAGAATCGAACACATTTCCCATGTGCTTAACATCACAAACATATTCAACAGGACAGTAATCAATCAATCAATGGTTTTACTGAAGTTCCCGGGAACAACCTTGCGGTCTTGGTACGGGTGCACTCAGGAAACATGAAAAACATAATACTACGCACAACAAACAAACTGTAAACAATAAAAACAGATCACATATTTCACATAAACTCTCTATGGTATGCCACCAGGATAGCGAAAGAAAAGAAAGCGAGAGTATAAAATTCGGTTCTGAGCAACTTAATCAAGTGCAAAAAATGGTTAGCAAAATGTTGGTGAGGACCTTTAGTGCTCTGATAAACTCCGGTGTGTTATTGTTAAATATATCAATAGTGTCTCTAAAAAAAGGAATTGTAGGTGTGCCGAATTCTTGACACGGGGTCGTGAAGATTTGTTATGCGAGCACTGTAAAAGGATTCATTTTCCCGTGTAGTTTTTACGGGAATTTTCAAACGAACGTTTGAGATCAATGATGCGCAGTCAGTGTTGCCATGAGTAAGTTTGTACAGGAATAGGATATCGGCATGTTCTCTCCTACACCGCAGGGTGGGCAATGCCAAGCTATGTTGGACTGGGACTGCTGGATCATCGTTTGAGGCAGACACATTGCGCGACGAGAAACGATGTCTGTAGATACATAAGAACTTACTCTGAACACGTTCGATCCTAGCCGAGTTTGTCGTGCAGATTCCATTCCATACAACAGAGGCATACTCGACGTGTGGTCGACACAAAGCACTGTACAGTGTGACACAAGTACTAGGGTTATTAAACTCTTTAGTAATGCCGCACGTAATACCAAGCGTGCGTAAAGCTGAGCCCACAATCTGGTCAACATGACTCGAAAAGCGTGATGTACTATCAAATACAACTCCAAGGCCTTTGATTTCATTCACACGTGTCAAAAGAACTGACCGAATGTCATAAGAGAATATAATATGATGTGTATTTCGAGTGTAGGACATGACTTTAGTTTTAGAACTATTAATTTTATAGCATTCTGATTGCGCCAGTTTTCGAAAGCATATATATACATCATTTTGCAGCAAAACACAGTCGCGTTCGTCTCGTACCTCTATAAACATCTTAATGTCCTCTGCATATTGTAGAAAGGGGGAGTGACGGATCACAGCCGAAACATCATTCAACAAACCTGAAAACAGAAGGGAGCCGAGAACGGACCCGTCGTAGCCTGATAAGCAGCAGACGAATTACCATTCGAGCTGACAAAACACATTATATCACGCAAGTAACTTTTCAGCAATAAAAGTAACGAACTGTGGACATCAAGCTTTGGCAGCTTTGCTAGCAACATGTCGTGGTTTACAATATCAAACGCTTTGCTTAAGTCAAAGTAAATACCACCAAGTTGGCTTTTATTAGAGACGACCTGAGCGGCAGTTGACATGAAACAAGTGAGGTTGGTCGTGGTTGAGCCACCCGCCATAAAACCATGTTGGCTAGAGATGAGAGAAGGTTCGAGCTTAAACGACAGTACTTCGTGCAAAGCTGTTTCGAAGAGTTTTGAAAATGTACAAAGAAGAGATATAGGCCTGTAATTTGAGACGCTTGTTCTTGAACAGGGCTTATATACGGGTACAACAAGTGTTGTTTTCTACAAGACGGGAAACACTTCCGTTTTTACGCAGCTGTTAAAAATGTGTACAAAAATTGGGATAAATATTGCACTACAGGCCTTCAATAGGACCGACGGAATGTCGTCATGGCCAGAAGACAAAGACGGCTTCATCTTCTTTACACACTCATGTAATAGCTCCTCGTCAAAAAACGCAATAGAGGTTGAGGCAGCTGGCGCGGCGTTATTGGGAGAGTTCGGTTGATGCCTAAATACAAATTGAAAGTGGCGGGCGAAAATTTCGCAAACATCTGTGGTCGAGTTTTCCTGTGAGTTCAGCAATGTGATCTCCCTCCCACATTTTGTCTTTGATCGAGACCGAACATGTTTCCAAAATTCCATGGGATTCTGAGTTAAATGCAACTCAACAGAATTAACGTACGTCTGACGATCACGCCTCATAACTTCCTTGTGTGAAGACCTTAGACGCCTAAATTCTGATTTCCATTCAGGGAGACTGTTCTTTTTAAATTTTCTGTGAGCGTGCAACTTCTTATTCATTAATCTGCGTAATTCATGTGAGAACCAATAATAACAATAATTGATAATAATAAATAATAATAATAGTAACAATGTTTATTCAGACTGTGTGTCTAGGCTGAGGAAGCAAAAGGCGATTTAACGCCGCCTGAAGAAGCCCCTCCCTCAGCCCTGCACATAACTCAGCAGAACAACAGAAAATAAAAAAAAGACTAAAGAAAATGCATGCAATAAATAAATCATTAGCGGACTTAGCAAAAGCGGTCACTCATTGACCATACAAAACTCCCAAAGCTGCCTATGCAGAAATGATTACTTCATACAAAAAAAAATAAATAACAAAGTTAAAATGACAGAATGACAAGCACAAATAAACACTAAGGAGAGTCTTATAAGAAGTAATTTTTTGCAGACTTTTTAAAGCTACAAAACGGCCATCGCACTTAGATTCATATCTTCGATCTCCCGGTATCTGATTAAAAATTCAGGTACACGATATTTTAAGCTTTGTAGCTATTAATTTGTTCTCGTCTTTGGTTTGACATATATTTCTTCTCTGAAATTGTATTGGGTTTTTTTTACGAGGATACTGCTCATGAAATGCCGCTTGGTCATTTTTTATTTTTTTTTATATTTCTATTGCAAATTTAACGTTAAAAAGTTGTTCAGCGCGCAATAAGGAATACTTCGAAAAATCAGGGGCAATATGCTCTCTAGAAGGTAAGTTTTTGATGCAGCGAACTGCTTTCTTTTGAATAATAACGAGTTCCTTAAGGCTGCTTTTTGTAGTTGACCCCCAAACTAACAGACAATAATGAAGATGTGAATGAAAGAGACTGTAGTAGAATTGACGCTTGAGCCAGCTGGGCAGGAGATGCTTAATTCTATTCAGAATACGAACTGATCTAGATATTTTACCACAAACATGGTTTATGCGACATTACTAGTTTAGCGTTTCCTCGAACCACGTGACACACCCAAACATTTGTAAGAGGGGAGTTGCTCAATTATCTCGGTTTGGAATTTGATTGTAATATTATGTTCACATGCTTTATTTCTGGACTTGAAGGTAATATATTTTGTTTCGCTGATGTTCAATTCTAGTCTATTTAGCTGTAGCCACAGTGATAATCGTTCGAGCCAAGTGTTTACCATGTTCCCAAGCTTATTAGCATTTTTATCTGTAAAAAAACAACAGTAGTGACGTCCGCATATAAAATAATATATGCAGTTGGGATTCGGATACAAAGTATGTGGATGCAAATCGGATTCGATTACATTGCGGATCCGGTTCGGACGCGGATTTAAAGTTTGATAACCATGACTGGCTATCTGCGCAAGCCCGTTGATCTGCGCAGGGCTCTCTCCATCCGTGAGGTAATGGCCCGCGGAAGGTGATTGGGGGGGGGGGGGGGGGGGGGGGGGGTTAGGAGGTTACGCAGGAAAGCAGAAATATAAAACTAACTAAGCTAGGGGCAGCATGGCTTTTTATACACTACAATAGAGCAGCACCGCTGTACAGCCTTTGTCGATTAAAAAAAAAAAAAAAAGAATATATCCTTGGAGTCCGCGTCGTGCAGCAAAGCCCCTATAACGAAGACAAGCTAGCCCAATTCTAGTGACGATGTGTTGTCGTTTTTTTTTCTTATAAGGAGGTCAAATTTTACTGAATGTTTTGTCATAAGAAGTTAGTTCAAGTCACTGTAAATGTTCAAGGAAAGTTTTAAAAAAACAAACAAAAAAACAAAAAAAGTGGTGTTGTTTTTCTAAATGTCAACGTGCACTTTTGTCATATTTGGAGAAATGAGCTGCGTTTCTGCATTAATAAAAAAACAATTCTTCCCAGAGCTCCGAGAGAATATTTTTTTTTGCGTATTTTGACGATTTTTTAAATGTAATGTCCGCAGCTGTAACGCAGCTAATTCCCCTATAAAAAAAAAAAAAAAAAAAAAAAAAAAAAAAAAAGAAGCGATTTGGAGCCAACGGATGCATCACCATCAGAATGTATGACTCCCAGCATCGAGAAGTCGATCATTCAACAGACGCCATCATCCTCACCGGATTCCTCTGTGCGATCCGTCTCCGCCCAGCATCTTCCAGTTTCTGCTGTGACTCACCCAAATGACTTGGGAATCTACGTTGGAAAGTCGGTAAGTGTGACTAGATTTCTTTTTATTTTTATTTTTTTTTGGGGGGGGGGGGATCTTTGTCATTTTGTTTTTCACATACATAAGGTCCAAAATTGTATGCTGCATTTAACTAATAAAATGGCCTAAAAGTTGAAATCAACAATGTTGAGTTCGGGATTGATTTATTCTAACTTTTAGCGAATTTTAGAAATTACCTCGCTTTTGGGATGTCTTTCTGGCTTGGTTTTCCTTTCTTGTTCAAGTTATGTAAGGGTTTCCATGTTTCAAGTTTTTAGAAAAACGTGACCGCACGACTCAAAGAAAAGTCGCAATCTGTTCAATTGCAACGAGCATCCTTTTTTTTTTTTTTTGACTTCCGGAGATTTTATTATTCCTTCGCGGGTTGACTAACAACAAGAGCAAAGCCGTAATCGTTTTATGACTCTTTCTTTAGACTATTTAAGCTTGATAGTCTGCATATTTTACTTAATTGGATCGCCGGAACCTAATATTTCTTAGATCTACGTGTATTTCTCAGACTAGGGCTGCGATTCACTCTATTACATTTGTTAAAATTGGCGCACTAAATAAAACGGCCAGCCGTGATAATCAAGTTACACAAAAAAAAATGAAAATTAATGGTTTCTTCTGGATCGAAGTTCAATTATATTTCATTTCAAGTAATCAAATAATCGAATGAGTACATTTCAAGTGGAAGTGGTTGTAGTCGTAAATGTTGTTTTCGTAATTTTCGTAACTCGCACGTAATAATGGATTTAGGCTAGATTCTATGCCACGGGTTCGGCCACGTTTTTTCCTCCCGTTGTCTCCTGACTGGTCCCTATGCGTTTCCGCTGTTTTCGGATGGCTTGCACACAGGTCGGGCCTTATTTGCACGACAGGTAACCTCGTTCCACTGGTACAACGTTCAACAACAAAGTTTGACAGACGGGACATCCTTCGAATTCCGGAGAAAAGCTCACCGGAGAAAAGCCTGTCGGAGATAAGCTCACCGGAGAAAAGCTCACCGCAAAACCGGCGGATGCGGAGAAAAGCTCACCGGTCACTGGGCGTAGGCGGAGAGAAGCTCACGGATTTTTTTTTTCTTATTTTTATGTGAAGGCTGTTAAATCATCCGTAACGTATGTCCAATTTATTATCATTAAAATTCGTCAACTTTGTAAAAAAAAGAAAATGTCCTTTTTGTACTATTTGTGAAGCTTATTGAGTACATTGCCCTCAAATTTATAATTGCGGGCCAGTGTTTTCTGGGGTTTACTCTCTAAGCAACGAAAGCCTGACTGAAAACTTTATGAACTTGAAGAACAGGAAAAAGTTCGAAAACTTAATAATGTCTGCCTGAAACCTAAAAATCAAAACTGCAAATTCCGAAAATCCGAAAGTGCATGCGCAACAACGCGGTGCCTGAAATTCTCTTGGAAGTTTCTGTTAACCTTTAAAAACAGGATTAAACAGTCAGTAGAATATCAAGGTTTCTTTCTTCCACAGACATTTACGTTTTCTAGCCGTTCGTGCTGGTGTTTCCACACGTTGCCTTTTTGTGATAGTGCCTTTCTACGGCCAGCCACCCATGACCTTCAGAGCTGCACATTGTCACCGTTGTTACTCGTGACCTGTATAAGAAGTAGTATTCTGTAAGGTAGCGAATTTCTCGAGTTGGTAAACGTTATACATGATGAAAACCGCTCAAACGACGACGACGTAGTGAAGACAAAAAACACGACACGACTGTATTTTCACTAACAAAACTAAAGTTTGTTAGTGAAATTAACAAAAATAGAACAGCGTAGCCGCCACTGATTACATCAACAAACACATACTTATCTATCAGGCACTACACAACTTTTGGAGCTGAAACGATTCACCACACCGCTATTCATATTAGCTCGCAAAGGACAAACCTCTATTTTTACAGAGCTACAGAGGGCGCACTGTCAGCTATCAATAAAGTATTGTCTCTTTTACCGACGTCCAACGTTCCGATTGTATACTTGCGACTTCATTAATATACAGAATTGGTGATTACTAATTTCTGAGGAAATAGTAAATATGCCCAATGAACTTCAAGGATATTAAAGAAAAAACATATTTTTAATGAAGTGACGGATTCGAATTGTGTTAAATTGCCACGTGTGACGCAAAATCTGCTAAGGAAAAATTAAAAAAAAAAAAATCGGTGAGCTTTTTTTTGCATCTGCTCAAAGGCGGGTGAGCTTTTCTCCGCATCGGCCGATCTTGCGGTGAGTTTTTCTCCGGTGAGCTTTTCTCCGGTAAGCTTTTCTCCGCCACCCCATCGTTCATGGTGATGCTCGCTTGACACGTGCGCAAGCAGTGGTTCTTGTTCGTTCACTTGGTGGGATGAACCCGTGTAAACCTAGCCGTTTTCCTCCTGCAACGGTGATGGTTAACCAGAGTAGCTGATTGAAGCCCGGAGGTATCGTTACAAGGTTGAGCCCTACTTATAAATGTCATTTCTATTTTGTGCAGGATTCGGACGTCAAGAAAAAAGAGCTGCTGACCTGGGCTCCTGGAAGCCTGGACGCCGAGCCCCACCTTCCGCTTCAAGCCAACGGGAAAAAGGAACCTCATGTTTCAGTATAACTGGCTGCACCGATGGACCTTTCCAAGAAACACCCGACCCCAGGAGCAGCAAACCGTTTTCAAGCCCAGTCACTGGGTCTGAGGCTAGACTCTCACCGGCGTCCCCGCTAACCCTAACCGAGTGGACTGTGATTTCGATAGGCGCAGCCTGCGTAGGCGCAGTTTCAAACACTGCTTGCGGCTGAATTCTCGTCTTTTCTCGCTGCATTTTGTGTTTCAAGGTGCATGTATTTTCCGATGTCATTGAGAAAGCATTGTACCACATTTGAAAAAAAAAAGCAATAAAAAACCTATAAACTATTTTTGTTCGGTACGCGCGCGACAGAACGAATGCGACTGGAATGTATAATTCTAAATTTTTGTTTTCGTTTTTTACAATAGGTCTTGACGGCGCCGCGTGATTCGCCGCATGTCAAGTGACAAAGCGCTTAGCTGTCGAAAAAAATTTACAGCAGAAAATAGCCGAGAGGCATGCATTTTTCACGCTCACAACTGATGTGTTTACCTATGGACAGGACAGGGACATACAATTTAGCAAGTGTTAACATTCGAACAATATATTGTACGTACCACACGATGCAGAGTCATTAAAAAAAAAATGATTTGAGAAAGATCTCAAATAGCACAGTCGATGACAGTCACATCTTGATGATCGGACGGAATCCAAGCTGACTTCATTTTGGGGCATGTTGCCGCTCGCGCAGCTGGTCAAGTAGGCAGCGCGCGCGTGGCCTAACAGCCCACTTCCGGCCGCCGCGGCGAAAGGACGTGAATCAATGAGCTCCTCCGGAGCGGCGATAACGGCCCTTGCCGGCCGTGGCGACTCGGCTGTTTTCAATTCCAACGAATACAGGATGATACTGCCCCAGCTGCCTTCAGGGGAAGCCATGAAGCGAGCCGTCGTGTTGCATGGCGATATCGCCTGTCGACCGTACAGGATTGAAGATTTTCGTCAACCGCTCGGTGAAGCAGGCGTACTAGGGGACGTAGTCAGGCTTGGGGCGTTTCAAATGTCCCACGTCTGGCTGCTTGATCTTCGGACCGACGCGGCGAAGCAGAAGCTGCTGGAGATGGGGCGGCTCACAGTCAAGGGCCGCACATGTGTCGTCGTGGACCCCTTCCGGCAAGAGGTACCTCTTGCCGGCCATATGAGCTCCCCCGGCCGAACGCCGACCGGAGCAGCGAAAATCCCGCATGCGGCGCGTCGAGCGTTGCCGCGCTCTGGGAGCGGGGCTATTGGGACCAAACCATTCCGTTATCAAAGGGGTGGACACAGGAAGTTTAATAGCATTCCGCCTTTTGAAACGTGAATCTGAAGCACGGCCGATAACAATCCCGCTTCTGGTCGTAGGTAAACGCAGACGGCTTATCGAAATTCTTCTCTGCACAATATCTCTGACGTGTTATATGCTACTTCTTTATTTGCGAATTCGGTTTGTCATTTTAAATAGCTCCTACCCGAAGAGTAATCGTACGCACCAAGCACCCCCTCCCTCTTTTTCTTACAACCTTTCTTAAACATAGACTAGACAATGACAAGCGATTTTGAAATAATTTATTCAATCTATAAGGATATGCCATAGATAACAAAAAAAATGCTTTGTGTCGAAGCAGAATTCAGATTCAGGCACTTTTCATGAATGCGCTTTATCGAGGAGACTATTGTTCTGCGCTCAGTAGCATGTTGCTTCGCCAAGGATGACTCTCTACACGATGATTTTGCAGATAGCTTCCCGGTCGACCACTTCTCGCTTGCCGAGGGATAATTGTTGTCATGCCTAATATCATATCAAACATAGGGTTTTTGCATTTGTAAGCATCGATCGAACACTTCTGCTTTATCTACGCCTAAAGCAAGCTCTAGTTTATTAGCAGTTATAACATCATCTCCGAACACTTGGGGCCAACACCCGAAGAAGGCGATTCTAATCGGCCATGTTTTTGTGATTCACGCTTCGAAAGGCTGGAATCCCGATAAAAGCTATGCGTCCACCCCTTTGATAACGGAATGGTTTGGTCGCAATAGCCCGGCTCCCAAAACGCAACAACGCTCGACGCGCCGCGTGCGGGATTTTCGCTGATCCGGTCGGCGTTCGGCCGGGGGAGCTCATATGGCCGGCGACTGTACGGATCAAGCTCCATTGGGTGGCTTTCGGCGTCACGAATGACACCATCCATCGGGCGTTCTCCGAGTACGGGGTCGTCAAAGAGGTGGCGCACGAGCGGTGGAGGGTACCCGGTTTCGACGGCGTCGAGTCTACCACCAGGATTGTGCGTCTAGTTCTCCGGGAGGGCGTCGCCCTTGACCGCCTGCCACACCAACTGCGGCTCGGCGGTGGCACGGTACTTGTGGTCGTGCCGGTGCGTGCCCCCATCTGCCTCCGGTGCCGCATGACGGGCCACATCCGTCGGGACTGCCGGGTCCCCAGGTGTGCCGAGTGCCACGCCTTCGGGCACGAGCGGGACGACTGCGTTCGCTCCTACGCCAGTGCCGCCGGCCGAGGGGCAAGCGACGTCAACAACGACGAGCTGATGGATGAAGAGGAGGCTGAGAAAGCGGCTGCACCCGCGGGAGCCCTGCCCGAGCAACCGAAGGAGGGGAACGACGCAACTAGGACCGTCTCAGCAGAGGTGAACGCCCCGTCGCCGCAGCAGCCGTCAGCAGCGGCTCCTGCCTCCCAACAGGTAGTTGAGCTGGTTGAACCCAAGGCGGCCATAACAACGGTCAACAACGAGGAAGGCGCGGCCACGGCTCATGACGCCGAAGAAAATATGGACGACGAAGCGGGCTCCGCCAAGCGCCCACTCGAAGATGACTCGACCGTCTCCCAAGAACATCGGCAACACCAGCATGAGAAAAAATGGAAGATGGTGGCGGGCTGGACGTGCGTGGATGGCAAGCCTCGATCTTCGGCGTCGAGGAGCCGTGACAAGCTGACACCGTGAACTGGTGTGACGGAGGGCGGCCCCGTGCGATGTCGACCTACGAAGGTAAGCACCGTGCGCTTGGTCTGGGTCTTTTAACCCATGGTCTCTATCGAAAAGCCTGTCCGACTAGCGACTCTCAATGTACGAGGGCTCGCGGACCGTAGGAAGCAACGGCAATTATACCGCCTTGTAGTTGAGCACGACCTCGACATTGTCGCGCTTCAGGAGACCAAGGTCGATGGGGAGGACCAGACCGAGCGCATGGTGCGGCCGTTCACTACCCGTTACGACGTCTGCGTGCACGCCGTAGGGACTTCGGCGGGGTGTGTCCTGTTGGTACGCCAGAGCATAGGGGCAGTTGTACAGTCCGTCACCACTTGTGTCTCGGGACGTCTCGTGGTGTGTGATTTTTCTTTTTCTTCCCTTGAATGGCGGGTAATCTGTTTGTACGCGCCTACCCGAGTTGAGGGGAGGAGGGCATTTTTCGAGGGCGTACGATACTATTGTAACTGCCAGCGACTAGTTATTTTACTTGGAGATTTTAATTGCGTATGCTCGGCTAGCGACAAAACAAGCCCTACACCTTATGTTGGTTCAAGTACAGTATGTTTAAATAATTTAATTATTGAATTCGGCTTAGAGGATGTTGGCGACTGTTTACGCAACGGCGAGTCGTGAATTTTACCCACTTTCAAGGGGTCAGTCACGCCCGTTTAGACCGAGCGTATCTGTCGTTAGATGTAATACCCCTTTGTCGCGATTATCGGGTATGTCCTGTATCATTTAGCGACCATTGCCTAGTTGAGTTTTCTATTCGCAGTAAAAATGAATCGAAAAAAGTGTTCATTTGGGAACTATGGAAATTAAACGCAAAGCTTCTGAAAGATGAAAACTTTATGGATCGAGTTCAAGCTGCGGTAGAACAAATGAAAAATGAAGACAAATCAGTTGCGTATGGCCATAAATGGGAAGTATTTAAGCAAGCCATCAAGATGACTGCCCTGGAAAGAGCTAGTGCAATTAAGTATGAAGAAAAGAAAAATGAGAAGTTAATGCGCTCAAACTTGCAGGCGATGGTGGAAGAGGAATGCAGATTGCCGGGTGCGTTAAAGGACGATATTTTATCTTTGAAAGAAAAACTCGAGTTGCTAGATAGGGAACGTTATCGCGGTGCCCTGATACGAGCTAGAGCCGTCAGACTGATAGCGGGCGAAGCGCCTACTAAGCGAGCCCTGGGCATGGAAAAAAAGCATGCACGTCATAATGAAATTGCAGAAATTGAAAAGGACGGGACAGTCACAAGCGACAGTGTGGAAATCGAGAGGGCTTTTTTCGATTATTACAGCACGTTATTTTCTTACAATCCCGTTAATGTTGAGGGGTTTAAAAGTGAATTTTTGTTTCGCATGCCGCGTTTAGACGATAGAACAAAATCAGCTTTAGAAGGTCCCATCACGTGCGAGGACGTTAAGACGGCAATAGAAGCTTTGAACCCCGGGAAGTCCCCGGGGCCGGACGGACTAAGTGCAGGGTTTTATAAAGCTTTCAAAAATATATTGTCTCCTTTTTTAGCAAATGCCTTCAACGAAGCTTTCGACCTTAACATTCTTCCGCCTTCCTTCTTAACGTCTCATACCGTCCTCATTCCTAAAACGCAAGACGCAGTTAAACTTCGGCATGTTGCATCCTATCGACCCATAAGTCTAACTAATGTTGATTACAAAATACTGATGAATATCTTGGCCAGCAGGCTGCAAAGCGTCATAACTAAAATTGTTGGTTCTCATCAAACCTGCGGAATAAAGGGAAGAACTATTTTTACTAATATTCATAAAGCGCGGAGCGTCTTGGAGTGTTGCGATGCCATGCAGAGTTGCGTAGCCATGTTGCAAGTAGATTTGGAGAAAGCTTTCGATCGGGTTCCACATGATGTACTTTTATCTGTTTTGGATCATATCAACGTCGGATCAGTTATACGGGAGGGTGTGCGCATGGCGTACAGTGGTTGTACTACTAGGCTAATAGTAAATAAGTTGGTAGGGAAGCGTGTTCATGTACAGCGATCTGTTCGCCAAGGATGCCCGTTATCACCATTGCTTTTCTGCATTTACATAGAATCATTTTGTTTAAGTATCATAAAAAATAGTAAAATAAGTGGCTTTAGACTACATTCATCCAAGTCCGTGCATTGGCTTATGCGGACGATATTGCTATGTTCTGTGCCAATCTAGAAAGCGTCGTCGAAGCAGTGGACACTGTTAAGCGCTTTTGTGGTGTTAGTGGAAGTGCCGTTAACTGGAACAAATGTCTTGGTTTCTGGCATGGGGACTGGGGTGTAACACCAAGCATGTTTGCGAATATAAGGTGGGTATCCACCCCTACTAAGTATTTGGGTGTACCTCTCGAATATTACCGCGATAGCGAGCCTTACTGGCGTAGTCAAGTTCGTGAACTCCGCGACAAAGCCGAGAAATGGAGGGGCTGGGGTTTTTCTATTTTCGCGCGCACCACAGTTTGCAATTTGTTTCTTGTAAGCAAGCTGTGGTACGTAATGCAAGTGTTGCATTGTTCTAGAATGAACGTGCAGAAACTTCACCGTGTTTTTGCAGTTTTTATTTGGGGCTCGTCGTGGGAGAAAACGAGCAGAATGAACCTTTTCCGGCGCGTCCGCGAGGGCGGACTCAGCTTGTCGCACCTTTTTTTTGCGTCAAGTAGTAAACCGTTTTCTTTTTTTTTTTCGAGATGCTGGCGATCCTTTTTTACGCACTGTTTTTCAAGTAAGGCTGGGCCGGGTTTTGCCCGAGTTTGGGATTTCTTCGTCCTACTTGCCTGGGGGTATTCATGGGTACTTTAAGGAAGTGGTGATGTCATGCCGTTTTTTATCAACTCGTTTTTCTCACGGATATCCGAGTGAAGTGACACGCAAAAGATTGTACAAAGATGTTTGCGACATTGTTTTTCCTGTTCCTATGTACATAGCTCTGTACTCCGCTGGCCCGGGTCAGGACGTTTTAAAAAGGGTGAAAAGAATTCTAGTGCCACCCGGTGTTAAAACGTTTTTCTTTAAATTGCACTCCCGTACTCTACCGGTGAAGACGTGGATGGAGGATAAGGGCATCTTAGTCCCGTGGGGCTCTCACTGTTTTCTTTGTAAGCAACCGGAGACCATTGAACATGTCTTCCTAGAGTGCTGGGATGGCGTTTTTTTGTGGGACGTCCTCCAGCGCACATTGAAGAAAGAGTTACCGCTCGAGTCCCACGGGATCAGGTATCTATCTGTGGAGAACGATGATGGCGTCCCGTTTGATCTTGTGATGCTACTGTGTCTGCACGGAATTTGGAGGTCGCGGATGACCGTGCGCCACGCTGACAGTGACGCACGAGAAGCACAGGAGTACCTCCGTGAGAGCATTATTTCTTTTCTTGAACTCGTCAAGGCTCGTGAAAGTGTTCCCGAGTGGCTTCCGCAAATTGAAGTACTCGTAACCATGCGAAAAATTTAACCCCAGGACGCTTGCCATAGCAAGGCGGGCCATTTGTTCCTCGTGTATGCTCTAGTGTGTCTATGAGTGTGTTCTTTTTCCCGGCAATAAAGAAAAAAAAGCGCGCGTGGCCTAACGGTTATCGCGCTTTCCTCCCACGCGGAAGGCCAGGGTTCGAATCCTGGCCGCGGCTACGCATTTTTGTTGACACTGTAATGTGATGTTCTGGTGAATTCGAGAACCGTCTTGCTGATTCGAGGTTAGAATGTTCTACGCGCCGAACCTTCTACGCCGAACGATCCAGAAACCCACGAGGGTACATGAGGGATTCCGCCAGGCGAGCGAGTTCAGTTTTCGCCCCAGCGTTCGACTCTGCACTCGCCGACTTCGACGCCCGCGACGCTCTGCTGTTATCTTCTGCTTCCTCTTTTATTTCTTGGGCACAAGTTCGCCCCATTAAACGTTTCAGTTTCCTGTTATTCTTTGTTTCCTATTTTGTTCCTTCGTGGCAATTTTGGTGGAGGTGCGGGGTACCGCATGCCCGTGCAGCGTTCCCCTCCAAGGGCCCGCAGTGCAAGTCCGATTCCAAGCCCGGTGAGAAGACCACTCTACGAGGAGCCTACGACCCAATCCAGTCGCCGCACCCAAGGTCTACCCCCGGAATACGGACTTCTGTCACCCAGGACCAGGCAGCCAACGAGGCCGACGATGGACAACCAGTCGTCGCAGAACCCGTCCGCCGCCGCCGTCGTATACCTTCCCGTCGCACCCAGGGCTCCGACGCCATTCCACGGGGAGGTCCACGAGGACGTTGAAGATTGGCTGCAGCATTACGAACGAGTTGCCCGCCATAACGGATGGACACCGGAGCAGTGCCTCCAGAACGTCTACTTCGCTCTGGAAGGCACGGCACGCACGTGGTTCGAGAACCACGAAGCGTCAATTTCGTCGTGGCAAGACTTCCAGGCGGAGCTTCGACGCACTTTTGCCAGCCAGCAGCGACGTCAGCGGGCCGAAGAACTTCTTCAAGCAAGAAGCCAAGGGCCAAACGAGAGCGTCACAAGTTTCGTCGAGGACGTTCTCCGCCTCATGAACCGCGCTGACCCAAACGCTCCTGAAGAGAAGAAGTTGCGGTTCCTGATGAGGGGCGTGAAAGAAAACATCTTCGGCGGCTTTGTTCGTAGCCCTCCGACAACTGTCGAAGATTTTGTCACCGAGGTGA
The DNA here is from genome assembly GCF_016920785.2 of Ixodes scapularis. Taxonomy (NCBI): domain Eukaryota; kingdom Metazoa; phylum Arthropoda; class Arachnida; order Ixodida; family Ixodidae; genus Ixodes; species Ixodes scapularis. The sequence continues at coordinate 208,113,437 of NW_024609846.1, read as the reverse complement.
CGAACATCGAGCGTGCCCTGCAAGCCCGAGCCAGCCACTACCAGAGGCTACCCGGCGTCAGCGCGGTTCCGCAGTCCCCTTGCGACCTTGTCCACGGCATCCCGGGCATTCGAGAGCTCATTCGCGAGGTTGTCCGGGAGGAGCTTAAGAAGCTTCTGCCGACTGCTGAGCGCCCGGCCTCAATCTCCATTGCTGAAGTTGTTCGGGACGAGGTTCATCGAGCGTTCCTTCCGGAAGCCCCTGTCACCGTGGCCGCAGCCGATGAGCCGACGCTGACCTACGCCGCAGTGGCCCGACGACCGCCGCCAACTGCTCGTCATTACCCGGTGGCGCCACGACGAGACCCACCAACGCAGACATACCTCCGACGAAACGACGAAGGATGTCAGTACGACCGCCGAGAACAGCCGGCGCCGAGGAAAACCGACGTGTGGAGGACAGCTGATCGACGACCCATCTGCTACCACTGCGGGGAGGCCGACCATATCTACCGCCGCTGCCCTTACCGGCAAATAGGGCTGCGTGGCTTCCATCCGAACGATCCACGTCCACGCTCCGGTGAACGCCCTCGGGAGATCGACGAGTACCTGCGACGACCTCAGTCCCCCAAGCCTGCGTCCCGCCGAGAGTTCCGGTCGCCGTCGCCACGACGTCCAGCTTCGCCGATGCACCGACCCCGACGTGAAAGCCTGTCGCCCCTCGCTCCTCGCCGGGGAAACTAGGCGCGGCAACCCCTGGAGGTGGAGTTGCTGAAGACGACCGACGTAAAGAGCCTCCAAGAACGACGGAGCGCTCCCACTCTCTCGACGCTACGCATCACAACGACGCTCCTGCATCGGTGTCCAACAACCTAAACGTTGTTATCGACGGCCTCGACGCATCGGCACTCGTGGACACCGGAGCAGACTACTCAGTCTTGAGTGGGAGGCTCTCCCGCCGCCTTCGAAAAGTCACCACGCCGTGGGATGGACCACAAATACGAACCGCCGGAGGGCACCTCATCACACCAGTCGGGAGATGCACTGCTCGCGTCGAGATCCACGGTGAGACGTGCCCTGTGAAGTTCGTCGTTCAGCAAGACTGTTCAAGGGACGTTATCCTCGGAATGGACTTTCTCTGCGAGTATGGCGCCATCATCGACCTCGGGGCAAACCAGCTGACGCAGCGAAAGCCTGTTTTACCGCCGGTGGAGACCAACACGACGTCAACCGCGATCCGAGTTATCGCCGACCATGTGAACTTACCGCCCCGGTCGAGTATTTTCGTCACCGTCATAACCGACGCAGCCATGCACGGTGAAGCTCTTCTGGAAGGCAGCGTCCAACTGCTCTTTGAGAAAGGAATTGGCGTCGCACGAGGCGTAACGGATCTCCAAGAAGGACGTGCAACTGTTCTTGTGACAAACTTCCGAGAGGAGCCGGAGCACCTAACGAAGGGTACCACTGTGGGCCACATTGAGGAGCTTCAGGCGCCAGCCGTGGTCACCGCAATCTCCGAAGAAACCTTGTCGTCACAGCAGAACAGCACGCAGCCGCCACCGATCGACATTGACCCCGAGCTCCCAGCTCTCAAGCGCCGGAAACTGGTTGATCTCCTCGCTGAATACCGTGACTGTTTCGCCACGTCGTCGAAAGTTCGCCAAACACCAATGGCGAAACATCGCGTTATTACCGACGACGACGCGCTCCCTGTCCACCAGTCGCCGTATCGAGTCTCCTTAAAGGAAAGGAAGGTGACTCAGAATCAAGTCCAAGAAATGCTCGACGACGACATCATTCAACCCTCAAGAAGTCCATGGGCGTCCCCAGTCGTCCTTGTAAAGAAGAAGGACGGAACCCTGCGGTTCTGCGTGGACTATCGTCGACTGAACGCTGTGACGAAGAAGGACGTCTATCCGCTCCCCCGCATCGACGATGAGTTAGACCGACTGCGCCACTCCCGATATTTTTCGTCGATGGATCTGAAGAGTGGCTACTGGCAGATTGAAGTCGACGAACGCGACCGGGAGAAAACTGCCTTCGTCACTCCCGACGGACTGTACGAATTCAAAGTTATACCGTTCGGGCTTTGTACTGCGCCAGCCATGCGTGTCATGAACACCGTGCTGGCAGGTCTGAAATGGCAGAGCTTCCTCGTCTACCTCGACGACGTCGTGGTATTTTCACGAGATTTCGACGAGCACCTGAAACGACTTTGAGCCGTGCTTCAAGCCATCAAGACCGACGGCCTGTCACTCAAGCCAACAAAATGTCGATTCGCCTATGGTGAACTTAAGTTCCTTGGCCACGTCGTGAGCAACAAAGGTGTTCTCCCTGACCCCGAGAAGACCCGCGCCGTAGCTGCATTCACGCCGCCGTTTGACAAGAAGGCCGTGAGGAGATTCCTCGGACTTTGTGCCTACTACAGACGATTTGTTCGGGACTTTGCCAAGCTGTCCGCACCGCTGACGCACCTCACGAAGGACGTTGTAAAGTTCGAATGGACAGACGAACACCAGCGGTCTTTCGATGAGCTGAAACGAAGACTCCAGACGCCCCGATTCTTGGCCATTTCGACCAGTTCGCTGATAGAGAGATCCACACAGACGCCAGTAACACCGGACTTGGCGCGGTGCTAGTTCAAAGGCAGGACTGGGCAGAGCGAGTCATCGCATACGCGAGACGGACGCTGTCTAAGGCGGAGAGGAATTACTCTACAACTGAAAAGGCGTGCCTTGCTGTCGTCGGGGCAATAACAAAGTTTCGCCCATATCTGTATGGAAGTCCTTTTCGCGTCGTCACGGACCACCACTCGCTCTGCTGGCTCGCGAATCTGAAAGACCCCTCCGGACGCCTCGCCCGGTGGAGCCTACGACTGCAGGAGTTCGACATGACCGTTGTGTACAAGTCCGGCCGGAAGCACCATGACGCCGACTGCCTGTCAAGAGCTCCTGTCGAGGCTGGTCCTGCCTGTATCGAAGACGACGACGATTAGTGTTTCCTCGGCGCTTTGGACGTCAGCGACATGGCAGCACTCCAAGGAGACGACCCTGAGCTGCGAGCGCTCATCGAGCACTTAGAGGGACAAGCGAGTTCGGTTCCCCGTGCTTTCTTAAGAATCCTGCATACATTCTCCATGCGGCAAGGGGTGCTGTACAAGGAGAACTTCGTCAACAACAACAGAGCATGGCTGTTGGTTGTTCCTGCCAGCCTTCGAGACGAAATATTCCAAGGATGCCATGACGACCCAACGGCTGGACACCTTGGCTACAGCAGGACGCTCGCCAGGATTCGAGAAAAGTACTACTGGCCGAGGCTACCGAAGACCGTTCACCTATACATTCGATCATGCCACGAGTGTCAGCGACGCAAGAGACCGCCAACGAAGCCGTCAGGACTTCTGCATCCGATTTCTCCCCCGTCTATACCGTTCCAGCAGATTGGAATTTGATTTACTTGGCCCTTTCCCGCCGTCAACATCGGGAAACCGCTGGATTATCGTCGCCACCGATTATCTCACACGGTACGCCGAGACAAAAGCCATTCCAGCAGGCACGGCTGTTGAAGTCGCCAAGTTTTTCATCGAGTCCATTGTCCTCCGGCACGGCGCCCCTGAAGTCCTCATCACAGACCGTGGATCTTCGTTCATGGCCCAGCTGACGCAAGAAATCCTTCGTCTCAGTGGCACCGGCCATCGTCGAACCACTGCATACCACCCGCAGACCAACGGGCTGACCGAGCGACTCAACAAGACAATCGCCGATATGATCTCTATGTACGTCGACGTAGAGTACAAGACGTGGGACAAGATGTTGCCCTACGTCACGTTCGCCTACAATACGGCGGTTCAGGACACCACTGGATTTCCCCCATTTCCAGCTGGTACATGGTTGGAAGGTAACGACCATGCTGGGCGCAATGCTGCCCCATGATCCATCTGACAATGAGAGCGACGACGCCCAGGCGGTTGCTCAACGCGCCGAAGAAGTCCGCCAGCTCGCCCGACTCATGATTCAAGACCAGCAACGCGTCGACGCGGGCCGCTACAACCTTCGTCGCAGGGACGTTCACTTCCAGCCCGGAGACAGGGTGTGGGTGTGGACGCTTATCCGTCGCCGCGGCCTCAGTGAGAAACTGCTGAAACGGTACTTTGGACCATACAAGGTACTTCGTCGCCTCGGCGAGCTGAACTACGAGGTGATGCCCGACGGAACACGGACTTCGTCACGCCGCCCTCCACGACCGGAAGTCGTCCATGTCGTGCGACTGAAGCCGTACTACGCTCGATAGGACTGTGGACCTCATGTGTTCCAAATGACTCTTTAGTTTACCGTTCTTTTTATTTGCTTTGTTTTGTTTTTGGGTTGCATCGGGACGATGCACTTTTTAAAGGGGGGAGTAATGCCGCGCGCGCAGAACCCACGAGGGTACATAGTGGATTCCGCCAGGCGAGCGAGTTCAGTTTTCGCCCCAGCGTTCGACTCTGCACTCACCGACTTCGACGCCCGCGACGCTCTGCTGTTATCTTCTGTTTCCTCTTTTATTTCTTGGGCACAAGTTCGCCCCATTAAACGTTTCAGTTTCCCGTTATTCTTTGTTTCCTCTTTTGTTCCTTCGTGGCAATGTTTTGGGGGGAGCTTTCTTTTTTCGCAACAGTACCAAGGCAAGGAACGAACGCGACTGACCCGTTTCCTACCCCAACCCGGACAACTATTTTTGGAGAAGACTGAGGATTCTACGCGGATTATCTCTGATGCTCGCAAAATCGCGTCGAGGGCCGTTCGACGTCCTTCACCTCCTCCGTTTCCCGTGAGTGTCGAGCAGAAAAGCTTGAATGGCAGGCACTTACCAGCCTTATTTTTCACACTGGAAGATAACACAGAAAGGTACGCACCACACATAAAACAAATATTAAGTGGGAACTATCAAGAGGGGTAAAAAAACGTCCAATGCAAAACCGCAAAAAACATAGGTAGAGAACCGCGCTGAGCGGCTTTTCACGGTCCAAGAGAGTGACAGAAAATTTCTAGCTGATAGAGGGCGCGAGAGTCGCACCAGCCGCATCAGCATCAGCAACATGGCGGCGGCCTAGGAGCGTTATTTGGAAAGGTGTATACTGCAGCGCGGAGAACGGCGCCTTTTGTAAGAACTGCGTCCTTTTTGCTCCATCTGGGGTGGGCGAGAGTGCTGTCAAAATTCGACAAATGGAAGAATGCAGTTGAGGACTTTAAGGACCATGAAATAAAAATATTCCATAAGAACAGCGTCCTTGATGCCAGCCAGTTTCTGGATATATCAGAGGGGAGAAAGAATCCCATTGACCAAGACATTGACTCCGGGTTAAAGGAGCAAATAGCTAAAAAGTGAAAGTCGCTTACAACTCCCTGTAACGCCGAATTAGAGCGCAGCTCTTGAGGAGGAGGGAAGGGCACCGGGGGGAGGGTTAAACTAACCAGGAGGGGTCACGTGACCTTGGGGGGTCACGTGACTCCCATTGCCGATGATGTCATCACTGACGTCACTGATGACGTCATCAGTGACGATGACGATGCGGGTACCGATGACGTCATTAGTGACGTCACTGATGACTTCACTAGTGATGATGACGATGACGATGCGAATGTCGGCGACGTCATCAGTGACGTCGCTGATGACGTCATCAGTGATGATGACGATGACGATGCGGATGTCGGTAACGTCATCAGTGATGATGACGATGACGATGCGGATGCCGGTGACGTCATCAGTGATGATGACGATGCGGATGCCGGTGACGTCATCAGTGATTATGACGATGACGATGTGGATGCCGGTCACGACATCAGCGACGTCACTGATGACGTCATCAGTGATGATGACGATGACGATGCGGATGTCGGTAACGTCATCAGTGATGATGACGAAGACGATGCGGATGCCGGTGACGTCATCAGTGATGATGACGATGATGATGTGGATGCCGGTGACATCATCAGTGATGATGACGATGTGGATGCCGGTGACGTCATCAGTGATGATGACGATGTGGATGCCGGTGACGTCATCAGTGACGATGACGTCATCGGGGGGTCACGCGACATCGGCGGGGGTCACGTGACCTCGAGGAGGGGGTCACGTGACCTCAGGGGAGTCACGTGGCTTCGGGGGGTCACGTGACCCCGGTGGGGGGGCTCGCGCGGTGCATTATGGGACATTTCCCATGATGCACCGGGGTCACGTGACCCCGGTGGGGGGCTCGCGCGGTGCATTATGGAACATTTCCCATGATGCACCGGGGTCACGTGACCTCGGGGGGTCACGTGCCCCCCACGAGGTCACGTGACCCCGGTGCGGGGCTCGCGCGGTGCATTATGGGACATTTCCCATGATGCACCGCGCGGTTACGCCGACGGCGACGGCGACGCCGACGCCGACGCCGCTCAAGCCGGAAACGGGCCCCTAAGAGCTGCGCTCTAAAACAAGAAATACCTGACTTCTGCAATCACAGCGGTATACCGCTGTGATGACAGCGGTTAAAACTTGTTGTTGGCCTACACTGTTAGCAAAAATAACACGCCCAGACGTGTAAACCGTTGTCCCATAGCGGACACGTCGAAACGTGTTCGTTTTACACGAGGCCATCTGTGTTTTTCGTCTACACATGAGTTGCTGTGTAAACTTAACACACTACACCGTGTCTGCCTTCCGCAAAACCGTTTCGAGCGTGTTCCTTATGAAGCATGGCGGCCAGCGGCCGAGAACAGGCGAGAGACGAGCCCAGCGAGCCGCGCGCCTTTCAGCCGAATTGAGAGCACACAGGGCGCGTTAGTTCTCGTTCGATGTCTTTTATACACAGTAAAGTCTCCAAGCGGCGGACGTAGCTACTTGCAAAGGTACGTACGTGTGTTGTCGGCGGTCGGCGGCGTCAATAGCTTCAACGAGCCGCTAGACAAAAAAAGAAAAAAACGAATGCCGAACACACATGGATAAATAACTAGAGCAAACTATTTAGAATCGGGCGGTAACTTGCGCCACCTATCGAGATTTCTAGCAGCCTGTTTTTTTTAAAAAAAGACGAGTCTGTTTACACTGGGAAGTCTGTTTACACTGGGAACCCTACATACAACTCAGGCAACACAGTACACAGCTACACGGCACCGACATATACACAAACACAACAACCGACACAACGCCCGACACTTCCTACTCGATATCCATTTCTCCCCGCGGCGCATATAAGCTTGACATGTGCGGGTGAGCTCCTTGGTCACTGACCATTACAGATTTATAGAAGAATACACAAAACACGGCGCAATGGACAGCCGTGTGTTAGAACTGTTTGCATTTAAAAAGTATGGAGGCAAAATCTATAATGCTAGTCCGTTGCAATAAATAATGTTATGTTAACAATAAATCTTAAACCGGTCATGAAAAAGTTCAAATTTTTGTTATCTTCTTGCTTGACCAGTGTTATGAGCAGTCCGACTAGCATGAATCAGATAGAAAAACAAATTATTGGGATTTTGTCATTACGTATACAATAATAAATGAAAATGATCCTTGCGCAAAGCATTTTTTATATATTTTTGTGAAGGACATCCGGACATCCGCCCAACACTTCACTTCCGCTAGTTGCAGCAGTTGCAGTACGGGAGCAGACGCCTTCACTTTTGGGGCGTTTTGATGCAGTTTGTTGTCGTATGTCGTGTTGGTGTCGAGAAGAGCGGTGGGGCTTGGGAGTTTGTGACCGGTGTTATTCTTGAACACTGGTGTGGGGCGCTGATGCGTCTTTTTTTTATACTGCCACCACCCCGAACTTTGAAGATACACGGGCCCGTAGCAGTGTATTATGCTGAATCGCGAGCTCCCTCTCTGTTGACGTCGCTTTCCTGGTACCACTCGTGGATACTGCAAGCGTTTAAACAGTGTGCACCGTCTCGCCTACATCCCCGGTGACGTACTCGACCTGTTGAAACTTATTGCTTCCGTCATTTTAGAGTACGCAAGGCAGATATCTCGTTGTTCTGGTTTCGGTTATAAAAGCAAGGCAAAACGCTCGTAGGTCCCGCCCTCAGTACACGTTGGACATCTTCCACACTTTGACACCGGATAACTGAATGAACGAGGATTTACATTCACTTCCGAGGTTACTCTCGCCGCTTCCTCACCGTTGAGCAGCAGGATGAGCTGGCGACAAGCCGCGGATGAAAGGCTGGAGCATCAACAGCCCAAGCGCACTCGGTGCCGATGCGGGCGACGCGGGTTTCTGTCAACCGGGAGGCGCAGCACAAACCGTGACCATTCCAGCTCTTCGTCCTGACACGGTGTTGCAGAGAGCAGGGTAAAATACAGCTACACGGATCACCGAAGCAAACGATTGCTATCTTAAATCTTGGCTTGTGATTGCGCCTTTGTAGTAGATCATCTTATTCGTTTTGCTGGAGAGACGCAAACGACGGGCGTAACAAAATCGCTTGCATATTCCGCATATCTCACAAAAGCATTTACCCTGTCACCTTGCGAAAAGCGCGAAACACGGAGTCCGCACCGTCCTAGCTTCCCGTTTTTTACCTGCTTTAGAGCAGTTTGTACCTGCTAGTAGGTATGCCTACTCAAACTGAAACAGGGCAGTGCCAGAGAGAAAGAGACAAAGTTGAGAAAGCTTGCTCGCTCTCTAATTTCTCAACTCTCAAGTGATTGTACCATAATAAATGCACCAACGCGTCTTCCAAAATAAAGAAAGAGCACTACGTTCACAACCTAAAAAATGGTCTCAGTACATGCATCTGTGGGCAGGTAGGAAACCTTGCCCTTATTTATTCACGCCGCATGATTGCCGCAACAAACTCGTTTCAGGACCGAATCATACTCGAGCGGTGTGCGTCGCTAAGCAAAAGCAGTCCAACACGAAGCATAAAAAACGGCAGATTTAAGACAACAATCCGGAGTCCATTATTCAATTAAAACAACGTAATTTTGTTGAAAACGCCCGCTGCTTCTTACTCACGGTATGTGTCGGGATACTTCCACAGTTCGAAACGGAACGAGGGAAGATTTACTTTTAAAAACGCTCGCCGCGTCCTCCCGGACCAGCTGGACCGGATCAGCTGACGACGACGGGACTGTACCCGTTGAACCGCCACCACGCAACAAACAATTTGCGCTCCGTGTTAAAAGCGTGGTTCAAACAGACCCGGAATACAAAGCACCGCACCACACACGACGAATGTTTCAGCTCTTTTTCGCATCGCCGGGTTGCACCAAACAGAACGAGATAGCCGAAGTCAACGCCGCGCTGTCGTGAACCTCGGCTTGTGGTTGCGAACTCGTGAACCCTGTGACTCCCTTCGCTTTCAAAGCACACACGACGATTACGAATGCTACTTTCCGTCTTCCAGGAACATCACAGGGGCGCTTCTCCAGTCACGTCTTCACTATGTGCTCGCAAACTCCGAAGCTCTACGCGAAGCTTCTCGCGTCCCGTCAAACCAAAACAGTAGCGACGCCATGCGTACTTGCCAGATTTTCTCCGGTCAAACAAAAACAACGAAAGCCAACCGGCGCTTGCTTCCAACGTACATCGGCGTTGCGCTTGCACCGTGGCCAACCCCCGGACGGATTCCATAGGGCCAATGGAGTCGAGTTTTGTACAGTAGCGCCGAATTCCTCGTCCGTGGTGGGGGGCTCTCATTACTTGAACGAGTTAACTTATTATTTTATATTCGGTAAATTTTAAAATTATATTAAGAGCTAACCATGCTATTAATAAAATATCTGGCTTACTTTTCAAAACGACTTCTATATACACGTTTGGGACGTAGTAGCCTACTTTGAAGCCGTTTCTAAGCCAAGCCGTAAAGAATCCAACATGGCGTTTCTTTATTTTTGTAGGGTGGTTCGGGTGGTTCTCGTATGGATCGCTTCGGGGTCGTGCTGGAGCCTGGATCCAGGCTCCTGAGCATCACGCCCGGTCCCGGTAGTGTAATAATAGGGACTTTTAACAAACCGTGTTCCGCGTATCGCACTATCGGAGCCTTTGAAACATGCTTTTAAGTGCGCGCCCCGCTGTCACGGTATCACTCCGGGTGCGCGCCTATAAAGCATGTTTCAAAGGCTCCGATAGTGCAGTACGCGGAACACGGTAACAGTTCGCTAAAAGTCCCTCGCGTAATATACGATGTGCGATTTCGCTTTCAGCTGTATAAGGTGCGTAGTCATGTGTGTTCGTTGTTCTTCTGTTTCGAGGCGTCCCGCCGTCCAGTAAGGAATCCACAGCTGCGACCGAAATATTTCGAGGCACATTTATTGCACAGATGCTAAAACGGAATTAAGTACAGCACTGCACCTGCATACGCGCAAAAATAAAACATTGGCAAAACCATTTCGTCAACCTCGCCCACAGCTGCAGTTGCACATCGCCAGCACCTCTCTGTCATCTGTGCACGATCTCATCACTTCATTATTACATGCTTGGCCGCACACCTTCTTGGGAATGGGCTTTATCACTAACTTTATCACTATCACTTCTTGGCAATGGTCACTAACATATATCTTTACAAGTGTACACATTGACCCACATAATTACGCATTCAACATGCCAAGTTGGATCAGCTGTTCACTGAAAGTAAAGTTGTTCACTGATTTAAGAAATATAAGCTACTTAGGTGGCCCCCAGCAATCATTACCTTCATTTTTACATATTCAAAGCTTCTCACGCAAGCAAGATGAAAATGTGAAATAAAGCTTCGAAAAATGTTGGCACTCAACAGGCTGGATAACTTGTTGGGAACCACGAAGTGTCCGAAGCTTTCTTCCTCCTTGAGACGACGTTCAAATGCTCGTTCTATATGTCCCAGCATCTGTAATGACAATGTGGTCATGATGTTTAAAATTTTAAACTGATTTAAAACAAAACAAATGTCCATCTACAGCGAACAAACTAATGACATAATGCCATTGTCGCACCCGGAACCAAGCAGAAATAAATGAAACTTCAAATTAATATATAGGAAGCCTCATTCTTTTGTTTTATTATCCTCCGTCTGTTCGAGGACCGCCAAAGACCATTTTCAAGATTAAACCCAATTGTTACACTTTAAATAAGCAGTTGTGCACAAATCGAAGTGGAGCTAGGTGTATACCATTAACTTCATTAAAACCGTACTTGTTCGGGGGAAAGCATATGTTTTTACTGCGAGAACGAGCCTGCAAACTAACAGCTATGGGCAGCAGAAGTTTAATGGTAAGTTCGCTGAGCAAATAAAACTGAGTACGGGAGATACATACTCACCTGCCTTATCTTGAAAAAAAAAAAATGAACAAACAAAAACTTGTGGTCTTGGCATTTGCGCTGTTCGTGCACCATCGGGATATGACCACGTAAAATGCACCTTTCAACAGTCTCTGAAAGTTCGCACCAAAATATCCATCGAGTTCGACAGGCGCGCGGAACGCCGGAGCGCGAAACTACGCTCGCACGACCCTTGGGTAAACAAAACCACGCGACGCCGCCGTCCGCCGTTACGAAGTTTCAAATTTGGGCGAGGGTAGAGCGAAGGGGGGGGGGGGGGGCAGCGGCGTTTTCCAGGGCACCGGCGAGGCCAGCGGGTCGGTTTAGAGTTTTGGTTTTAGACCGAAAACAGAACGAACAGAAAGAAATATATAAAATAAATTGAATTTTATTTTCATGGTGCGGTGAAGACGTTTTGTTGAAATTACTGTTAGCGGACAAAGTTTTATATTTGTATTTTTGTATTAATGAGAGCCCCCCACCACCTAAGCGCTGCTGCCGGTGGCGACGCTATGCACAGCGCCGCTGATGGTGGCGACGCTAATGTCAGCGCCGCGAAACTGGGACTGTGACCGGGGGTTGCCGTGGCCAGATCGCCAGATCGCTTGCAGTTGAAGGTTGAAGCAAAAACGAAACCAACTGGAATGTCACGTGTTCACATAGAGGACGCGCTTTTTATATCCATTTTAACTGTTTGGAACGAATAATTAGACCCATAACTTTATTTGTGGTGTCTAAGAAACTGTTATCAGGACCCCTAAACTAAATACAAACATGGGCGACATGAAGCAAGCCGCATTGCCATCGACCAGAAGATGGCGGCGAGCCCGGTAAGCGTGGGTTTCGCCAACGTCCTGCGACATGGCGCAATTGCTTTTGGTGCATATCTGTCTCCGAGACATGTTTCTTTCCGCGGCATTTGTCTCGACGGTCCTTTCTAAGTGTGTCCCCAAGCATTCCGGTGCTTCGATAGCCGGCAATGCCGCGGTCGTCGACGGGGGCGATGCGTGTTTTCGAGGTCGGCTACACGGTTATGCGTGTATGACCGAACCAAAACACGTTTTTTACAACCTCGCATGATTTCTGAACGAATTATCCGTTACTCATCGTGTAAATGTATGGTAATTTGTGTAAATGGAGTGTTTTTCACCCCAAATATTCGCCAAATACACGGGACTTGCTAACAGTGTAGTTGGTTCATGATGCAGTCTAGAGGTTTTTTGCGCGACACAGGGGACAATTACAAGCGAGTAGACACGGACAAGCGCAATACACAGAACTCGAAGATAGTCATAAAAAAGTCTGACCTGCCGCCACAACTCACTTCTCAGCACCCTACAAATGCGTTTTGCGTGTCTCAGGGACGGTCTTACTTGTCCAAACAGTGCCGTAATCTCTGGGGGTATAAGACCTTTTCTCAGGTAAAAGGTGATGACTCTCGCCCGCGGCAGGTAGAAGAAACAATGTAGCTCACCAAGGAATTCACTTGAGACGTAGAATAAGGAACATTGAAGAAAGGGCCCGTTGTAGAAGAAATGTAGTCAATTAAAACTTGTGTTGTTGGCCTAGTTGGTTCATGATGCAGTCTAGAGGTTTTTTGCGCGACACAGGGGACAATTATAAGCGAGTAGACACGGACAAGCGCATGCTTGTCCGTGTCTACTCGCTTGTAATTGTCCCCTGTGTCGCGCAAAAAACTGCTCTAGATGACAGCGGTATTGCTTTGCGTGGCCATGGAGACGCCGGGAAAATGGACCTATCCCATGAGCCGGGAGCAAACGAAGGGAACTTCAAGGCGCTTTTAAGGTTGCGTGCGTCTAAGGGCGATGAGCCTCTCAAAAAGCATTTAGAGGGATGCAGTGCTAATGCGACCTACACCAGCTGGACGACCCAAAATGAGATTATATCGGCATGCAATAGCATTGTTTTGCAAAAACTTGTCTCAAAGGTGAATGCTGCAAAGTGCTTTGCAGTCATGGTTGATGAGACAACGGACATCGCGGGTGTAGAACAGCTCTCGCTGTGTGCGCGCTATGTGGATATGCATCGGATCGTTATAAAATTATAAAAGAAGAGTTCCTGCAGTTTGTTCCTGTGACTAACATGACAGGGAAACGTCTGGCCAGCACGATAGTGAAAAGTTCGAACGACATTGGTGTTGCAACGGAGTACTTGAGTACTTTTTTGCCAAGTGTCCAGATAAGAGCCCCGGTTGGTGACGCGTGCCAGGCGCATATTCAAGCCCAGAACATTTATCATTCGGGTCAAATACACTTGCCGATTCTAAAGAACAAAAGCTTATCTTATCATTCCCTCTCGGAGTTATCACAATTGCCGAGTCTGTGGAGCGCGAGTATACAACCCAGTCGCGTCACGAGGGTGAGCGGCAGCCCACCGCGACACCGCCCCCCCCCCCCCCCCCCCCCCCAACCCGCTCTCGCGTGGCCCGCCGCGACTCCCCTTCCCCTCCTCCCGCCCCCGCGGCCCGCCGCGACACCCCCCTGAGCGCTGCACGTCCGCCCCCCCCCCCCCCCCCCCCTTTGTGACGCCACTGATCCAGGGCAAGATTAAGGTATGGGCTAAAGGGGCTGCAGCCCTGGGCCCCACGCTGTCAGGGGGCCTCATGCTGGCCCCTGAAAATTTAAAAATGTTAGTCTTTTTTTTTTCTTGGTTTTTTTTTTTTATTTATGAAAGTTTAGGCAGAAAGCAGATGAAACACTCCAAAGGGCCTCTGGCGCAATGGCCTTCTCGTTCCCTTTTCCTCAACAAGGAAACAAGGATGCCATAAAGTTCCCGTCTCTAGATCAGCTGGCTTTTGTGAGTTCGTTGTACAAGGCGTGCCAGAACAGCAAAATTTAACAAGGCCTCCCATGCCCCTTGTTAGACTTTTTTTTTAATTGGAGCTTGATGGAAGGACGGTTATGGAGCTTTCTTTTGTACTGGGGCCCCCTTAGCGTGTTTTACGGAAAATTGTGGGCAGGAAGTTAAGCAAGCATTCACCAAGCAACGCAGATGGTTCACACGTGTTGTTTTAAATCTTTTCGCGAAACTCTATATTATGGAGCTCATTCCAGAACGATAAGTTTGGAACAAGCAAAAAGGCGCCTGTAAATCTTCCGGACACCGTCTCTATATCCACCAACAAAGAGGCGTTTCAAGGAGCCGGCTCTTAAGACGCCCTTCAACAGTTCTTGAAGAGTACTGACTGCAAGGAAGTGCTCTAGAGTCGATATCTGGTCTGCCAGTGCAACTGAACACTCTTCCTTCCAGCGTCTGATACGAATACTGCAATGATTTCACCAACCTCTGAGGTATAACCTCTTATTTTTTAACGTTGTCACAGAACAAAATGGCCGCCGAGGTCTAAATTACTGCATTTAAAAATAACAAGATTAGTACTAAATCTGATGAGAGACATTTTCCCCATTCAAAAAGACAGCGTGTAGATACAAAAAGAAAACATCTCGATTCTCGTGATAAATTCTTTAAATGCATATGTGCCCGAACGACAGCGGTCGATGTCTTAGAATCGCACGCAGTTTCTCCTATGCTTTCAATGTGGAAATCTGTGCTTGTTTGCGAAACGAGGGTTCAGTTATTAGAAGAGCGTTTACGAAGTAGTTTGATCCCGATAAAGACTGCTTCAACCAACGAAATTTCTTTCTTGCCTATGTCACTTCCTTCACTGTTCACACCGGTAATTAATTAACAGAGGGCTAGTTAGAAGTTAAAACACTTCCAATCATTTGGAACAATTACAAGAATAAGGGCTCTAGATTTTCGTGGCAGTTGTCGATTTGCAAGACATATGCCATTTAGGGGAAGCGAAATTAGAATGGAAATTTTGCAGGTACCTTTTCGGTTGCTGCATAACTCAATTCATGTGTGATTAATGATGTCACTCGACATGTTAGCAAGACGGTCACCTGTGCTACAAGTCGACATCGTGACCAATTTGTACAAACTGGCCCGGGTATCTACCCTATGATTCTAGCTGTAATTCTAGTCAAACAAATTCATGAACGGAGTCAACATTTTAAACGGGAGCAATTTAGTGTTGTTGTTTCTTGTGGTTGTTGTTGATTTTGTGGTTAAGTTACTGGATGTGAACGACAAATCCTAATATTTTCCGCAATGTTTATTTGATTTCATTTTTGTACCTCAAAAGTACTATATTGTAAATTGCTAGAGCGGTTCATTATTTGCGAAGTAGCTTTTAAACAATTGCATCCGCCTCAATGCCAGCAAGAAAAACTTGAATTCCATTGAATTTACGGATCTAAACAAGGCTCGACAATAATCATAAGATGAAACATATCTAAATTTAACAAGTTCAAAAATATACATATTCCCGTCGTCATCGTTACCTCCACCACAACTATCATCGCCACCACCATTATCATAGGTAGAGGACTCATAACAGCCTCAGCCCAGGGCCCCCAAATGCCATAATCCGGCACTGCAGTAGTCCCACCTACGATTTTATTATCTGGTGAAGTGTCGGCTTCGATTCCCAAACTTTCTTTGCTCTCCAAGTAGAAGCGTCGAATTTCAGTTGTTTAGAGGATAATTGTTCGTTAAACAGAGAGTTTAACCAGCGGTTTCCTATTGCAGCGACGCAACAGCACGTCGAAGGTTTGTAGAACCATCAATTAAGGTAAGTTGTGTGTTTTGATCTGAATCATATTAAACTCGTTCCATGTCTGTCTTAAGTCGTGCGTGCGTTAGTCTATGAATTCCTAAGGCATACATTGCTTCCGTGTACCAGCCCAGGTAGCACAGTTCTTTGGGCCAACATCCGCTTTCTGTGTGAAAATTTAGGGGTTTAGAAACCCCGAAGGAGAAACGTAGTGTCAAAGTTGTGTAACTTTGGCCAGAGAATGACTATCCTGGCAATACTTCGCCAATCTAATGTGAGATGTAGGCTTCACTGGAGGTACTTGGGTTTATACACGACATCTTTGTCTCAGGTCTGGTTATTGGACGGCACCAAGCTCAAGAACGGCGCCGGCCAGTCACGGATGCAGGATTCCTGGCCTACTTTTTCGCCAAGTGTCCAGATAAGAGCCCCGGTTGGTGACGCGTGCCAGGCGCATACCCAAGCCCAGAAAGTTTATCATTCGGGTCAAATACACTTGCCGATTCTGAAGAACAAAAGCTTATCTCATAATTCGCTCTCGGAGTTATCACAATTGCCGAGTCGATGAAGCGCGAGTGTCCAACCCAGTGGCATCACGATGGTCAGCGGCACTCAGGACGGCAGCCCACCGCGACGCCCCCGCCCCCAATCCGCTCTCGCGTGGCCCGCCGCGACTCCCCCCCCCCTCCCGCCCCCGCGGCCCGCCGCGACACCCCCCTGAGCGCTCCACCCGGGGCGGTCCACCCCCCCCCCCCCCACCCCTCTTTTGGCGCCACTGATCCAACCTACGATTTTGGTATCTTGTGAAGTGTCGGCTGTAATTCCCAAGCTTTCTTTGCTCTCCAAGTAGAAGTTCAGTTGTTCAGAGGATAATTGTTTGTTAAACAGAGAGTTTAACCCGTGGTTTCTCATTGCAGCGACGCAATAGCACGTCGAAGGTTGGTAGAACCATCAATTAAGATAAGGTGAGTGTTTCGATCGCAATCATATTAAACTCGTTTTATGTCTGTCTTAACTCGTGCGTGCGTTAGTCTAGGAGTTCCTAAGGCTTACATTGCTTCCGTGTACCAGCCCACGTAACTCAGTTCTTTAAGCCAACATCCAATTCCTGTGTGAAAATTTAGGGACTTAGAAACCCCGAAGGGGAAACGTAGTGTCAAAGTTCTGTAACTTTGGCCAGAAAATGACTATCCTGGCAATAGTTCGCCAATCTAGTGCGAGATGTAGGCTTCACTGGTGGTACTTGGGTTTATGCATGACATCGTTGTCTCAAGTCTGGTATTTTGGCAATTACGTATCAAGCCAGAAAAAAGCATAGTAACGTCAAATAAAAATACTCCGGCTCTAACTAACGGCTTGGAGCAGAACTGAATTAGGCTCAAGTTAGGCCATTGGGATTCCCGAGCTCGTGCCATCTTGGAGGTTTCTCTGGCGTGCCACCTGAGACGTCTTCAGATTAATTTATCTCAATGTTGCCGCTCAATTACTGGGTGACTGGCTGATAGTAGTCAAGGCAGTGAACTACTAATGGCTTTATGCTAGATGTAACGCACGATACGGGCTATCGCTTATTCCAAAACACGCCATCGCAGATGAAGTCATTAATTTAGAATGAAAATCGGGACGCTACTGCAGGTATACTTTGTCTCATCCCGACGCGATCTAGCCAAAGGCTAACTAACATAGGTGAATGGAGGATTTGGTATAGCTCTCTATCGTTTCGTCAAAACAGCTTTCAAGGAAAACTTTTTTGTACGGACGTTTCATGGGGACATGTTTCGTGGGTATATGCTTCTGCGACGTTTCGTCGACAACGTATTTTGAGAGCTATAGCTGTTTTAGGTACTTCGCACCACTGGAAATGACGCCCGCTGTTGACGTCGTAGTTGTAGTTGATGATGTTGCTGATGTTGCAGTTGGCGATGTAGTGCGTTCGTCGTCGATGTTGCAAAATCCTCGAAAAAAATCATCCGACTCCCTCGTGAATCGAACCTTAGTCCTCTGCGTGCGAAGCAGGGACGTTGCCATTGAGTTATGCCACACCGTTAAGAACCCCCTTTATTCGCCTCGAGATTCGATCGACACGGCTCATGTGGTGAAAAGGAGAACTATTATTTGTTTTACACTTACTTGGAGCAAGAAGAATGCTACTCACTCTAGGTCGAAGCCATGGGAGGCGCCAATCCAGCGCTCGCGCACTGGAATAAACTGCTAAGAGCTCGCGTCCTGTACCCTTGCTCGTGCTCTGTACCGTTAGTGTGGACGCTTTGTCTCCACCCGCATGGTGGACAGTGTGGGAACCATGGGGTCCCCTCTATCCCTATCCAGGCCTAGCTTCAAGCAGGCCGTGGGAGTCGTCGTCACCAATGGCGTCGGCCTCCCGGATACAAGGAACCACGAGGCCGAATTCCCCGAAGGGGCCGGCTCTCCCTTGCCCATTTGGGTGAACGCGCCTTCGGCACACCCTTGAGAGTTATAATGGACGCGACTGCTAGTGGCCTCCCCGGGCGCGTCCATTCTCCGAGGCTACATAAGCTGGCCCCGAAGGTGGGCCAGGGGGCTCTCGTCGGCGGAGGCCCTGGCTCTACGGAGCTCGGTTTTTCTTTGTGGGCCTCCGACTTCCCGTGAATCTGTCTAATGCGGCAGCGCGGGAAACCGACCGGGTGATACTGGCAATTAAGCCAGCGCCCAGACTTTTCATTGTCTAAGAGCGAAGCGTGCTGACATTGCAGTCAATAAACACGTCTTTATACGAACCCAAGGAACCTTCATTGTGTTTCTAAGTGGTAACCCTCACCAAAAGGGCGAATCCCACATCTGGCGCCCCGACGTGCGGCTTTCCATGGACTGCAAAGACAGCAGCATCCATCTCCTTTCGCTAAGATAGCGAACCAGGTCAATTTCCGGCCAAGGATCAAACAGGTGGACAAAGGGAGAGGCGAACGCCCGACACCCAACGCCACTCAACGGCTTAGTGGCCACGTCAGCCACGCACGGACACAATGCAGTGTCTTTTCAGCCGAGCTCGCTTCCAAACGGAGGTGACTCAACGCCCGGAATACGTCCGAGGCATTCCCTTTCGGGACGACGCCAGCCTACTTCGCTGGGGAGAGCGCACCTGCGCTTTTCGAGGTCAACCCCGTTCCCGAGCAAAGCACGGTGACGCAACACGAAGCAAGTGCAGCTTTTTGCCTTCGAGACGGCTCGCGGGGCCCACCCAGAGTGGACACCCCGTCAGCGCACAAACTAAAAGCGTATCTCGGAGCGAGAAAATGCGCTGTGCCTGCAACACCGGTCCCAGTCTAGCGAGGTTGCGGAGACCGTCGATGGTGCCCTTCGTCGCCGCGTCGACGGACCAGTAGCCATCAGGTTGACCAAGCGACCCCGGAACAAAGGCCCCCCGGGAAAACTGAGTGAGTCAAAATGATTTCCTTTTTACTCCGTCTTTCCTTCCCGCTATCAAGGGACAGAGGACTGGCGTGAGCATGGTTTTCGGCTACTAGAATTGAGTATGTTCCGTTTACCCGCGATCGACTCCGGCCAAAAGTCAGTGAGCGTCGCACGCAACAATAACGTTAGGAACCTTTGAGGGCCACCTATCGAGTTGCGACCCCGTAAAAGCGACGTGAAACGTGAAAACGCCGCGGGGTCCGGGAGCAGTTCAATCGTGCTACCGGGCAGTGCAACAGGTTGAGCAGCGTCCCGGGATGATTGCGTGTCCGATTAAGGTGACCGCCATGCGGTCACTGGACGAGATTGTGAGCCACGGCACTCGAGGTGTTCGTTGGGAGGCGACGGTAGCACGGATGAGTTTTTGATGCTCAGCAGAACGATCCGGGGTGTAAATATGTGAATAGTTGTAAATACCTTCGCGGACTCTGCGGAGTCGGGCGGTGCGTCCGCCGGGCGGTACGCTCGCCACTAACGTCGCTAAGCAACTCGTATTGTTGCAGACGGGCCTTGGCAGCCGGGCAGCGTACTCGCCGGATCGAGCAACTCGTGTTGTTGCCGATCGGTGCCGTAAATAGTCTTGTATTGCTATTGGCATGGGGGTTCTTTTTTTTATTTGGGATCGGTTTCTGTTCTTGCTGATGCGGATAAACTCGTGCTACGGCGCTTGGCCTCTGCGAACATTGCAGTTCAAGTGGCTGTCCTGCGCGGCTGGGAGGTGCACTCGGTGCTCTCCTTTGTTCGCGTTGGCCAGGGCAGCACGCGGCTCCAAGACTTTTCGAAGTTAGGTCGCTGTGCTATACCTGGCCACGGGCATTTGTGTTTTAGCCTAAGGTAAAAGCTAACATGTTTGGAAAATAACAATGTTGGCGAGCCTGCCCGATTGCAGCCCTGCATCGTTTCAATATCACAAGAAAGGACAGGGTGGCGCATTTGACATTTCATTGCACCCGCAAATCGAAGCGATTAGGCATCGTTAGCAAAAGCAGCTACAAAGAACTTTGCCTCTTCGATCAGTCACCAACAAATCTATTGTCCGGGGTGACGCGAGTCAGCTTGGTATGTGGACATCCGTGTTCACATTAAGCGGAGTCGTGGAACTATTTTCACAATAACTTCGCGAGCCGAGCCAGTGCGATGCACGTGACTCACGGCAGAAGCGACACCTTTGTCTCTGCCTCTTTTTTATCTCTGGGGCCTTGTGCACCCAGAGATTGGTCGAGTGTCTTCAGTTGGACGGCTCCACCTTGCTCGGAATTTCCGAAGCTTCCTTCTTGGGGAAAGAAACGGGAGAGGGCGGCAGAAGGCAGGCCGCATTCCAGTGATCGGCGGTTCCTGGGTCATGGTTCCACACCGAAGCTGCATTGACGCCAGGGAGCGTCATCGTCGCCGTCGCCGGCCTGCCTGTCCAGATCCGGCTCCTCGGCTCCTCGGCTGCTGGCCAAGATGGCGGCAGCCACCCTCCCCCTGCCTGGACTCGTCTCCAGGCCAGCAACACGTGGCATCTCGTCGCAGACCCAAGCTGTGGACCCGTGCCGACAGCAAGCAGCTCGCATCCCGTCACGGACCCGGTGACAGTGCCCGTGCCACTTGGTGCATCCCCAGGGAGAGAAGCCCAGCCGCCGTACTTTCCGCGGTTCTTCGGACATTTCGTCGTGGAGTGAACAGGCCGTCCTCCCTGCCCAAGCCAGACCACGCGGACCATTGCAACGCTACTCCCGGTAAGCCTGCCAAGAAGCGTGGGCTGCAGAGTTCGGCTGCACCCGGGGTCCACTGTCAAGCAGCGAGCTAGAGTTTTCAGCATGTACCGCACTGATCGTTTTTTTATTTCTTTCTTTTTCTTCGCGGCATGCTCCTTCGCTCTAGCGTTTCGTTTTTTTTTATTTTGTTTTTGAGAGCCGGTAGGCCATTTTATTTTTAGGCCTACCTTAGCCTTGAGAAGGGGGGAGTGTGGGAACCATGGGGTCCCCTCTATCCCTATCCAGGCCTAGCTTCAAGCAGGCCGTGGGAGTCGTCGTCACCAATGGCGTCGGCCTCCCGGATACAAGGAACCACGAGGCCGAATTCCCCGAAGGGGCCGGCTCTCCCTTGCCCATTTGGGTGAACGCGCCTTCGGCACACCCTTGAGAGTTATAATGGACGCGACTGCTAGTGGCCTCCCCGGGCGCGTCCATTCTCCGAGGCTACATAAGCTGGCCCCGAAGGTGGGCCAGGGGGCTCTCGTCGGCGGAGGCCCTGGCTCTACGGAGCTCGGTTTTTCTTTGTGGGCCTCCGACTTCCCGTGAATCTGTCTAATGCGGCAGCGCGGGAAACCGACCGGGTGATACTGGCAATTAAGCCAGCGCCCAGACTTTTCATTGTCTAAGAGCGAAGCGTGCTGACATTGCAGTCAATAAACACGTCTTTATACGAACCCAAGGAACCTTCATTGTGTTTCTAAGTGGTAACCCTCACCAAAAGGGCGAATCCCACAACAGATGGAATCACCACGTGCCTCATAGAGAATCATGGATGAACAAAAGCACGTTTCCACACGATTAAATATGGGTCTTGAGTACAGTGGCGTCACTAGGGTCAGCGGCACCCGGGCCGGCGGCCCGCGGCGACCCCCCCCCCCCCCCCCCCCCCCCTTACCCCGCTCGTCGCCTGCCTCCATTCCCTCACCCCCCCACCTCCACCGGCCTGTCGCGACACCCCCGGAGCGCTGCGCTCGGGACGGTCCGCACTCCCCTCTGATGCCACTGCTCGAGGACTTGGGGGTTTCTGTAGCACCTAGGGTGTAGGCACCCTAGTAGCACCCAATGCCCACTCTACGCGCTCTAAGAAAAAAAAAAAAATATTGCCGATAAGAAAATTGTTTTGTAGAAACCCCCAATGCCGAGAGCTCGTGTTAGAGGGAGACGCGCTTTTACGCTCTCCAGAACAAACAAGAAACAAAAGTGTTCGAAACAAAATGGAAGAAAACAAAAGAATTCGGAACAAAACAGATTTCTATTTGTTCCGAACGATTTTGTTTACGGACCTCACGGTACGCGTGAATGCGACACCGCTACCCAACGACTTCGGCGTGACTGTACTGTGAATAACACAAAACTGCTCAGTTTTTTTTGTTTTTTTTATTATTAAGTGGATGTGATTTCATTGCTGGATTCATTTCGTGTGCTAGAAGCATAAAGGCCGGTTCACACATGCAGCGGAGCGCTGAGTTAGCGCTACGTGAGCGCTCCAAGGAGCGCTCATGTGGCGCTTCCCAGCGCGTGATGTAGCGCTCAGTTAGCGCTCTGTTGGCGCTACAGAAGCGCTTTGTTAGCGCTCTGTTAGCGCGACAGAAGCGCTCTGTTAGCGCTCTCATGCACGCTCCTTGTGCCGTGCTTGCTGCTGCGGAACAGCGCGTGCACGGCGATTCCTTTCTTGTTGTTTTTCCTTTGGCATCGAAAGAAGAGGAAGTAAAACAGCCGCTCTCCAAGCAAAGGGTCGGGCAGGCAACCCAGAGTCATGGACTTTGAGCGACTAATTGATTGGGTACGACCTCATCGCTTTCTATTCGATACGCGTGACCCTGGTTTTAAAGACACGCAGTTAAAAATAACCGCCTTCGAAAGAGCTCTGTGTCTCGGTCCCTCAGCCTAGAAACAAGGTTCACTAGGTACCTGTCGGTATCTCGGTGGCGAAAGATTTCGCGCACCCAGAAGGCTCTTCTGGGCGTTAAGCCGTCCACACACATATGCACTAATCGCGTATGTAAGAGCATTGGTCGCATTTCTATTTCAGCATCCCACATGTCCGCCATGGTGCTGCTGATTCACACCCAAGCACAGGAACCGGAACCGCAGTGCACGCGCTAATCCGCAGCACCGCGGTACAAGAAGCGCTACTAAAGCGCTAACACGGCGCTACTGGAGCGCTAACAAGGCACTACTGGAGCGCTAACAAGGCGCTACTGGAGCGCTAACAAGGCGCTACTGGAGCGCTAACAAAGCGCTACAGAAGCGCTAATCGCGCGCTGTGTTAGAACTAAGTCACGCGCCAGGAAGCGCCACATGAGCGCTCCTTGGAGCGCTCACGTAGCGCTAACTTAGCGCTCCGCTGTATGTGTGAACAGGCCTAATTGAACTAAAGAAGACTTGCCCACGCGGATTGGGTAGAATAAAAACAAATTCGAGAGCCCTAATCCTCACACCTCGCTTCGGGAGAAAATATCACATGAGCGAATGACATTTTAGCGAATGAGTTTAGCGAAAAGAGGTCGTTTGAGCGAATCGACATTTTAGCGAATGACGTTTTTGGCGAATGTTGCTTATTTCAGCGAATGACGTTTTAGCGAACGATGTTTCAGCGAATATGCGTGTATGGCTTAATTTTTCTTCACCGAAGCCGGAAATACTTGTCTGACTTTTCTTTTTTTACCACGAAAGCAAAGAACGATTCGGAATTGCCAATTTTGCTTTTAGTGAAAGAACGTAACCATTTATTACGAGGTACCACAGCGTGGAATGCCCAAAATACTCATAGCTGAGCGGAAGCTGCACGCCGACAGATAGCTACCGACGGGTCGAAATTGACACCCGGGTCCCGCGATCACTACAACATGCGTACCTGTCGCTGTAAAAATCCTGAAGAGGCGTTACGCGGTATCACCGCTATCACTGCGATCGTTGTAACTTCGTGCTTCTGTGAACCGAAGTTCTCTTGCAAGAACGACGAACGGCGACGCAGCCCGACGCGGTTCACTGTTAGAATGTAATATCACGCGTATCACGCAGTACATTTGCCAGAGTTAGGAAATCTTATTACCATCAGCAGTATCAGAACGACCGAAGTAACGAAACATCGGTGCGAAACATTCAACCGAAACCATGTGCGTGTCGAAGGAAAATAAATTGCGTACGCTCAATCGATTCTATATGTTCCTAGGTGGCAGCTAGTACCTGTCTGTGGGTTATCTTTTTCACGTGACAAACTCCAGCGTTCTACTTTTGAACCTTTAGACCACGGTACTTTAGGCTAAAAAGAGGAATAGTTTCTTCAAAAACGTGCTCTGTTCAATTACTTTTTGGAAATAACCTAATTTACAAAATTATAGCGCGAGTTTCAGACAAATCGTGGTCTTTTTTATGTATAAATGAATAAGTGAACCAATACAGGCTGCATCTTATTTTACCAGGCGGTAGCGCGCGCCTCCTACCTTCAACCTTTTCGACCCTTTTTGATTGCTACACTATTTTCTTTTCCCCTGAAACCGCTGCAATTATCACAGGGCAGGGGAAGTAATCACCAGTCGGTTCAGTTGTCGAGAATGATACGATTATTTTTGTAGCTACTTTCCTTGAATCGAGGCAACGCGCATCGCACCAACTTCCAAATTTGTTGTTTTCTTCGAATACTTTCTAGCTTGCAAAACTAGCTGACACCATTGACCAACTAGCAGGGGATCGGTGGCCAATTGGGCTAGCGCACACTAGCACACACCAGCTCGGAGCACGTGGAGCGAAAGCTAGCCCGTCAGAACCCAGATATCTTGGGTTCAATCCTCACCCCTTGGCCGCTTTGATCTAGATGAGCATCGCACTGGCGTGCGGTCGTGTATCACTACTGTGTGGTGCACGTAAAGATCCCATGGGCTAGCAGTCTGACTCACTGGCTAAATTGCTCATGTTGAGGCCTGAGCAAATTGGTACGACATACTTCGGGATTAACAACGCAAAAAACGAAGGACCAGACGAAGAAGCAACACGGAAGAAGTTACCCGGTTATCTATTATGGGTAACAATTGTACTGGCACACTAAACTCTTTTTGTATAAACAACTAACGACTAATTTGTCTTTTTGTTTGACCATCTAGCCAAAAATTCACAGAAATGTACTTCAAAAATAGTATGATGAAAATGTGAGCTCTCCACATGGGAGTGTCGGTTTTGCTGGTGAATTTCACATAAACAACTTAGATCGATCCTAAAACACACACACACACACACAAAGGAAAAAAATATACAAATTTACCGAAGCACGTGGCACAGGCTTGGTAGTAAGCACAATCAAGACGCTTTGTTTTTTTGCATGTCATCTACCGCGTATACCCATTGAGTCAAGAGTACATTAAAAAAATAGTCAAAAATATGATTGGCGTGTTATGGTGCTGTAATCCGTCATGAAGGTTACTAATGAAAAAGATTGTTGATATATCACAAACAATCTTGGCCTTGTTCACTAGACTTGACGTTCAAAGACCGAGTCATGGCTGCTGTGAGTTGATGCATGGGTGGTGATCCTATGCGTTGCGGGGAAGGGGTTTCTCAGCGAGGTTTATTTCTCATATCTGGATCCTGGCATCTTGACCTAAATTCCCCACTCTAGAATTTTTTTTTGTGTGTGTGAATTGATTGCTTTTTACACAGACTAGAGGAGAACTGGCCACGCGGCACTGGCCACGGGCCTGGCACGTGAGCCTCCTCGTACACAATGCGTTCATCCCTACCGCCATCAGTTCACGATTTGTTCACTTTGCAAAGTACCAGTATTTGCAGCGGCTAATTACGTTCATTAAGGGTGCTGTTTCACGCATTTGCGTCGAGTGCTACTTTAAAGGTTCAAACATAGTTTGACGCAGCGCGGGCGCTATCGCGGCGCAGAGGGATGGTAATTAAAGGGACCATGAAATGACTTTTTTACTTTTTCCAGATAACTTTTACAATAAACCGTCAATGTTCACTGAATGCCGAACAGGCATCCGTTTTCGTCTCGGTTTATTAACTTCTACACAAAAAATTAATGAAATATCGACTTTTTCTTGACCGCAAAACAAGCCGTGACGTACGATGTTTCCGGAACCGGAAGTTCTCTCTGCAGTAGGAGATGGGAGCGTTAGCGAGTTGGGGTGCGCCGGTGGGTTTTACTGCGCCGATGTCACCGACGTATTTTCTGAATCGGCGCCTCTCATCGCCGCATCGCAGCTGAGCGAAATTCAATGAGATACGTTGCGCTACAGCGACAGCATGGGACTAGTCCCATACGCCGGTATGCCTGTTGGGAAGTGCAGATGGGAACAATTTGCCGCGGCGTTTTTCGCGGTCTCGGAGATGCAGGAGCGAGCCGACGTTAAAAAAGATACGTTTGAACTGTCAGCAAGAGCCACGTAAATACCTGTTCACACTCGGAGCGGACGCGCGCGTTTGATGAAGTGCTGTATTCGCGCTGTTGGTAAGCGCCTCGGGACCGATCTTTTACAATTGCAACTCGATACTGACGCGACACTCGGCAAAGAAAGGTTGGACCGGTATTGCACGTATACCTCCCACGAACTGTTACAGCTCGACAGTGACGTGCAGTCTGTCAGAATAAAAATGGCATACCAATAACAAAGTGTACATACCGTGCTACGAAGGTAATCCATACAGCGTTTATTTCAGCTCTATATCACACAAAACAATTGGAGAGGATCGACGAGGGTCCCTTTTCGACGAGTGTTCGTCAACACTGCCTCGGAAAACAAGGGGAAGAGATTGACCTCACCTCTTAACCTAAAATTGAGGTCAGCGATCAAGCTATAATACGGAAGGGTCCACAAGGGTAGCGCGGGCATATTCCATTCAGTACGCCAGCCGGTCGTAGGCAGACGGTCTTGCGACGAAGCAACGCTGCGCCGAGTCGGAGTGCCTGCTAGGCCTATATTCCGAGAGCTTCGTCGGAGCGGGATTCGCGGCTGTTGTCGCTCTTCTCGGGTGTTTGTGGATCCAGCGTTCTTGTTCGTCGTGGTTTGTTTTAAGTACATTTCTTTCTTGCTGCTTGAAGTCGGCACGCGCGAGATGAACACGTAGAAAAATAAACGTTCAGTCAGTCAGAGTTTTGAGAGGAAGGAAACCAAAGGAAATAACCGTTCTGAACTTGGCCCTGCCCTACTGCGCACGCGCAGTAGTTGCTTCGTTTACCACACGATAGATGGCGCTTGGCTCTCAGCATTATCAAATTTGGCAATTTTCGCCACACATCTCTAATTATGCTACAAAATGTGGATCTGAATATTATTTAACAAAACTTTTAGGAAACATTCGCCGGCTATTTATTGTTTACGATCGCGGTGCTGGTGAGGTAGGCTCTTACCCAATAGGCGATGTGGATTCGGCTGACGTGCACCGTTTCTGCGTATGCATCGTAGTGAAAAGGCAGAGCTTTCGAAGGAAAGAAGTCGCAAAAGAGTCCAGTTTTCTTTTAAAAGTTCTATAGCAAATAATTTTTTTTGGCTCCCTAGTCTTATGTTTTTGTGTTCCTTTTCACACCTTTTACGACGTGCGGTGGATGAAATTCGATTTTAAAATCATTTCATGGTCCCTTTAATCACAGATCTTAAATCTCGTGCTCTAAGGCCACTGAAAGGCGCGCGTGATGGGCAACGCTGCGCACGACATTGGAGACTTTTAGCAAACCGTTCCCGAGTTCCGCGTACCGCACTACCGGAGCCTTTGAAGCATGTTTTTAAGCGCGCGCCCGGCAATCACGGCATCACTTCGGACGAGCGTTTGCTTCAAAGGCTCCGGAAGTGCGGTACCTGGAACACGGTAACGGTTTACAAAAAATCCCTATAGAAGAGCCTTTATGACGGAACGATCGGTACGAGTAGGTACGAGACGCCGAGACGCTACGACGGGTTGCTATGACATCAGATTCGCTGCGCCAGGGTAACGCCAGGGCATCCAAAGCGAAACTGAATCTTATCTCGCACACGGAGTTACTATAATATCTCGATTGTCTCGAAACAATCCTTTGAATGAAAATACAATGAACATAAACAAGTACTTCTTTTGCTAATAACTGTCTGACAAAAAATAAAAAAACCTTACTGTAAAAAAAAAAATCATCAGATGCTTCTATGGAGGCAAACAAGGGAGTCATTGCAAAAACCGCACCACCATCGGCAACTTAAAATGAACGCAACGTTGCATGGACGCATGGACGTAGTCAACTTTCCGAGGAAGAGGGGGCCGGTCATTCAGGATGGTGACGACCGATGATGATGTTCGCCCGATGGTAGTCCCCCGGGAAGTCGAATAAGAAAAAAAATAAATAAATAAAAGTTGTTCGATCCCGGTGGACACATTACGACGTTGGTAGGTTTACGATGGCCAGTGTGGCCACGTTTATTGCAAAACAAAACGACAACAAGTTAACAGTAATTTACATGACAAAACTCCCAAAAGTAAAACTCATACTTTAGTCCCCAGTCTCAAGAGCCGAATCTCCCTGATCTCAAAAGCCGAATCCCCGAGAATCCTCTCGGCAGCCCTTTTCTAGACTCGTAGGGTCCTCCTTTCCCTCCAGAGACGGACCAATCACTTCAAATTTGCCCATTGTCACGTGGTACACTCTTACCCAATGATCAGTGAGCTGTCAACGTGACTCCCCTCCGACACTTCAACGGTCAAACCCAAATTCTTTGTAGAGTCACCACATGCTTTCCTCACCGTCTGGCTGGCGCCACCAAGTTAAGTTATTGCGTCGACTAAAAGTGAAGTTTCTACACTAAGCGGCGAAATACGCCGGACACAAGCACACTCGCTTAAAAGCCACAAGTGCGGACAGAAGCCCAAGACAGGGATGTTCCGGCGCCCTAAACTGAGACCCAATCCGTTTCTTAACGACCGGGGCCCGACTCTTCTCCACCGAGCCCCGCGGCTGCTCGAAGCCCCCCGCGCTTGAGAGAACAAGACGACTCCCCGTTCACGCTCTCACCCCCTGCCGCGGGTGTGCGAGCAAACGCTCAAAAATGTGGATCCAAACATAGGCAGATAAAAAAAAAAGAGGAATGCTGACGCAACTGTAGAAAGATAGACTTTTCTAAAACAAATCCTACTTATTTCTAACAAAATCCTTCGTTACTTAACAGACGTGATGGCCGGATGACCGCGCTCCAAAAGTGTCGGTGCTGCACGGTCACCTGCGATAGGCCGATATTTATATAAGAGCAGCTACAAACTCTCAAACTGACTCTTTCTACGGTATTTCATGCTACGATTGTGTCGCGATGCCTCCCCCTGCAATTTGAAACAGTAAGTCCGTCGCGCAGTCTTGGTCCAGCCACTGCGGCGATCGTAGACGCCGCTGTCTTGAAAACGCGGTCAGGTTTCAGTCGCACTCGGTATATGGGCCTCCTGCGCTGCCCAGAGGGTGCTGCGAATAAGACTTGTTAGGACTTGTTTTGGGTAGTACAAATTTTAGCGTCTCAAACTGTCACGCATGCAGAAGCGTGACTGCTCTGGTGCGGAGCGCGAGATCACGATGAGAATACAAAGACAGAACAAAAATTCGAACGCCGTCAAAGCTAAGACGCTGAGAGCGTGAGCCAAGAGATGCCGTTTCACGCGTTCCAAAGTAGACATCAAAAGGAAAAAAAAAAAAATTAAAGCGTCGCGACACAGGTGTTGTGACGTCAGCACGCAGAGATAAGAGACGCGTGCCCTAGCGGTGGTGTCATGAATTTGGCACTTTCGATTCTCTTGCAACATTGAGTTTGGCCGATTTCTGGCGTCCAAAGGCGTTTTTCGCTCTTTAGCGCCACATAGAACCGAAAAAGCTCGACCAACGTGCCATAAGTAGGGCTATGCTCAATCAGGTGAGATGTACTACCCAAAAATGAGGGCGCTACAGTTTGTGTAAAGCTTCAGCGCAGGAAGCCTATAGTCACAGTTTAAGTGAGAAACGATGAATGAAGCGAAAAAGATGAAAATTACAGAAATCAAGAGGCACGACAGACCGACGCAAAGGGCCATTCGCCAATTTCATTCGCTCAAATGAGCACCGCCATTGGCTAAAGTGTCATTCGATCAAACATAGGGGGCGGGGCTTCGTTCGCTAAAACGTGATTCGATCAAGTGAGTGCCTCCCGCCGACTTCAAATCCCTTACTTCAACACTTTCAGCGCCGTTTTTAGGCATGTGGCGCCATCTAGGATATTACAGAGAAACTCTACATTGAGTTTTTGTTTCGTTTTCTCTTTTGTCGCGAGGGGGCGACTTGTACGTTATTTGACGTCTCGGTGTCATCGCTGCACGCCGTCGCCGACGCTAATCGAAAACGTCATTTAACTCGCGATTCTGGCGCAGGAATTATCATTGTTGTGGATGAAGTTGGCAGCGGTGAGTCAGAAGATAACGTTCATTCATTAGATCTTTGTTTCGATTATGGCAGGGGGGTCGAACTAGCCGGCCGGCGTCACCCACAGGTGCTTGTCCGTATGTTTGGTTGTGCGTGTCGAGCGCATTTATTGTCTCCGTGAGCTTCTGTTGACATGCTCGGCCTTTTCTGAACGTAGTATTTTTCATCTGGAGGGCGTCAACCTCGTACTGGCGTGGTTTTATGCCATCAGCAGCAACACGAGAGTACGTAGTCAGTGGCGTCACAAGGGGGGTGGGAGAGGACTGCGCGCCCCGCGTGCAGCGCTCAGGTGAGCGCCGCGGCGGGCCACGAGAGCGGGCGAGGAGGGGGGGGATGTTCGCGGAGAGTGATGCAGTTATCCAGTCATCACGCGGGCTAATCTGTTTTTCTGCGAAACAGGAAGTTTTGCACAGAGGCTTTTTGGAGTTGCGGGATTTGTGTCTAAAAGAGTAAGATGGAAATTGTATTTATTTTTTTTTACTGCTAATATTTTGCAAAGTACATACATGAATAAAAAAAAAATAGCTAATTTCCTGAACTTTTGCACAAATTGTGTTTTTCTTTCTTGTGCTATATAACAACTATCTTCTTTCAACTTTAATTAATTTGACAAGAGAAGTCCTTTCACTATATTTTTTTTAATGTTTTGGTACACTCATTTTCACCTAAAAACGCAGCGCGAAGTAGTTGTTACAAGATTTGGTTGTCGAAGGAAGAAGCGATGTCTTTTTCGTTTGAAACGTGTGCTTCTTGACAAGATAACCAGTGTTGAATAAAATAAACCCAAAAAATTACTTGATGTAAAGTACAAAGTGAATGACAGGCAATGCACCCCAAGTAAATTAGTAAGTCTACCGCGAGCGCAATTACTTGAAGTAAAATTGTACAAATAAAGGTACTTTCAAAGTAAAAATACAAATACTTCTTAACACAATATTTCATGATGTCCTTTCATTCCCCTATATTGTGTTTTCTTTATTAAACTCGTACGCATTGATTGCCCCAGGGGTAATCGGGGGTGCATCAGAGCTTTTCGGAAACGGCGGCGAATATTGAAGAAAGTAAAATGGCCATAGAGTAGTTAGTTGTTTTACACTCTCATGAACTATTGAACAAAATCAACTTATAATTGGCACTTGCATCGGTCTCATAGCCACCATTACTTCACTCAGGGAAATTACCAGATGACATCTCGAAAGGCAATAGTTTTCCCATGACGACACGCCGTATTTTTTTAGAGCAAGCAAGTAGTTAGGTTCGAAATGCTGCGGGAAAGCCATCTCTCAGTACAAGCGGAGCAATGCGTCGTCTGCTCGCGTTTCTGGTGAGAGTAGAATGGCCCTCCCAATATTTCTTCAGAGTTGACAAAGCATCATTTTGTGATTCAAATTTAATAAGACCAAATTTGGGAAACGTACTTTGAATTCAGGAGTTGTACTTTTCTTAGAAAAAACTAGAAAACATACTTTACTTTAAGTAAACGACTAATATTCACAAAATGTACTTCAAGTAAAGTAAAAGTTTTATAATCCTACTTGAAGTACGTATTTAAACTACTTCCCAACACTGAAGATAGCATGCGAGGTGTGATAAAGAAAAGGTTCCGGGACTGCTTTTGTTGCCTATAAAGAGAGGGCAGCATAGTAATGCGCGCGCAGCATTCAAATGAAGGGACCTTCGTGTCTTGTTAATACCAAAGGACGTCGCTCTGTGAACAGTTGGAGCTGCGCTACACGAGTTTTTTGCGATTACGTGCATGGGCACAATGGCGATTTCTCGATAGACTGCAAACCAGAGCGAGAGCGAACATCAACTCTGCGCCAAACTCGACGCATATAAAAAAGAAAGCTTTTAAATTATTCAGCAGGCTTCTGTCAAAAAGCAGTGGTACTCGCGCTTCAGAAACGGCAGAACATTGCGGGAAGACGTAGACTGGTAGGGCGACCTTATCCGACTTCTCCTTGGTAGAATGTCACATTCGCCATTCTTGAGGCGTGAGTGCCAGTGAAAACACCTCGCACACCTCACTGCTTTTTGACATAAGCCTTCTAAATCATCTCAGAGGTCTCTGTTCCAGATTTGTTGAGATTGACGTAAAACTGATGTCTGCTGTCGCTTTGGTTTGCAATCTATGGAGAGATCGCCATTATGCTCGTGCAGGTGGTCAAACAAACTCGTGCAGCGCAGTCCGAAAAGTTCACTCAGCGACGCACTTTGGCATAATGTCGCAGGAAGGTCCCTGCCTTCGATTGCTCTGCGCGCATCACTGTGCTCTGCCCTTTCTTTTTACGCTACAAAATCCTTCCCGGAACGTTTTGATCCCACCTCGTATATCTAATCTAAAATGCATCTATATATGCAGGGTGTCTCTATTTAGGCTTAACAAATCTAAAAAAAAGGAGTCAATAGTAGACTAATGTGTCATTCGATCAGCAGGCGAGATATACGGCCAAAGGGGCATAGGATAAAAGATAAAAACGATCAGTGGGCTAATTAACTCAACTATATTAATTAACGCTATAGTTACTGAAACTCAACATATTGTTCTAATTCGAAACTTGCTGAGAGAGGGTCATCGAATACAATTACTACCCCTGTCAGACGGGCACCTAAAAGGACCTTTACGCCAAAGGACCTTTAGTGTAAATGTCATTTAGCAGTGCCACACGGCAACTCAAATGGCCTTTAGCTTAAAGGCCCTTTTCGTGAACCTGAGTTCTCGCAACTCCTTTACAACTGCTAAAGGCCTACTCTCGTCAACGGCGGTGTTCACTAGAGAAGCGAATGGAAATAAAGGATCGTACCAATATCTAAAATCAATGCTTTTGCACTTTTACTGTTGAAAAATAGCGTGTTTGACGTATATTCTGCATAAACCTCGCTCTACAAATAGTTTTCTGTACTCACGGCCCCAGTTATCTAGTAGGCCTCGTCGTTGCCTGCTCTCGTCGTCCGCTTCGGCAGTTCGGTTTTCCTCCTGTCGATTTTTCTTACAACCATACTTATCGAGCTTTTATTTCTCTGCTTTATATATTATCCTTTAATAGCGTATTACTTTCCGCACTGTGTATATTTAATGATTTTTTGTGCATATATATTTTTGTATTTCACTCTCGCGTGG
Source organism: Ixodes scapularis (assembly GCF_016920785.2). Lineage (NCBI taxonomy): Eukaryota > Metazoa > Arthropoda > Arachnida > Ixodida > Ixodidae > Ixodes > Ixodes scapularis. The sequence continues at coordinate 208,079,835 of NW_024609846.1, read as the reverse complement.
TGTGATGCGTCGAACGACGGAGGCGCGTCCACGAATAGGAAGGGGTCGCCGCGCTTCCATTAGTGCGTCGAGGCGACCTGGGCGCCGATACGACTTTGGAAGGATCGGCTGGAGCACCTCCGACGCGTGCGAGGAACCTCAAGCGCGACGCCGAACCGAACAGGGCAAGAGGGTAGCAGAAGCACGGAAAGAGCGGGAGCACTGAGCAACGTTAGGACTGGGTGAGCGGGAGACGCCCAGAATTGCCGCTATTGGCAAAAAAAAAAAAAAAAAAAAAACTTCGCTTGGGCTTAAAATGGACCTTGTTGTAATCACTCGCCTGAACTCGTCATTTTTTTTTTATATATTGTTTGCTTAAGGAAGACTTTAAAAAAGTCAAAGCCGTTTACAACTCCCTGTAACGCCGAATTAGAGCGCAGCTCTTGAGGAGGAGGAGGGAAGGGTACTGGGGGGGACGGTAGACCCCTCCTCCTCCTTCTCCTCCCCTCATTCAATATCCTCCGGGGGGGGAGGGTCACCTGACCTCGGGGGAGGGGGTCACGTGACCTTGGGGAAGGGGGTCACGTGACCTTAAGAAGGGGGGGGTCACGTGACCTTGGGAAGGGGGGGGGTCACGTGACCCAACCAGGGTGTCGAACCGGAACCGAACCGAAAACCGGAACAGAACCGTTATTTTTAGCCGAACCGGAACTGAACCGAACCGAAATCTTCGCCGCCATCTTGGAACTGAACCGGAACTGAACCCGAAAAAAATATAACGGTAACCGGTTCAAAACGGTTCACGGTATTTTTTTTTGTTAGTATTACAAATTTATTATTATTGGCACGTGTATTCCTCTAGGTATTGATCAAATCGTCATATACAGAATTGCAATGTATAATAAATCCTGGTTTTTTGCGGCGCTTTCTTATTGGCACTATGATTAGCCATGTGTCACAATGTCACGTGACGTCATGATGTCAAGACATGCTGTCAAGTACTGTCACATCACGTGACCCCTTGACGTCACGTGACTCACCGCGTTAAGGCGATTCGAATTGAGGACGTCGCTAGATCTATTAACGTTGTTGATACCGTGACGTCACATGACATCACAACTTCGCACTGAGAGTCACGTGACACCATGATGTACCCGATTGTCATGATCCCGAGTCAAATGCTCTGGTTCATGACAACCAGTATCGCCAAACATTCGGGTAACGCTCGTGTTCAACTCAAAGATTATGATGGGCCCGAGTCCCACAAGAGCTAGAAACAGAAACAAACGAAAGCGACAAGCCTCAGACACATGCAGCATGTTCGCGATGGTACCTTTATACGGCTTTGAGTTGTTCGATGCTCGCGAAGTTAGCACGAGTGTTTACAAGCCTGCAAATGGTACCATCGTGTGCATGATACTCGTGTTTGAGCATAGCCTTCTTTATTCTACAAAGCCTGTCAAATCGCGAAATACTCTGGTTTAAGGCTAGCGGCTGTCGTTTGTTTCTGTTTCTCGCTTTAGTGGGGCTCGGGCATTATGGCCCAACTAAAATGATATCTGACGATCAGCCCATGCTCTCTGCTTTGCCAACCCTCGTATGACTATGGTAAACGCTGACGGTGTATATATTAGGATCAGATCACGTGGCTGATAGTTCTAATTGTGAGTTGAGGAGGGGAAAGCTGTTTCATTTCTTTCTTTCGACTGTCTGCCATTTCGCGGAGGGGCAAACTAATGGATGCTTTTGCAAGTTATCAACGTCAAGGATTACAACTTAGCGGTATTTATTGAACTTAAGGTAAAAAAAAAAAAAAAAAAAAGATGCTGCACGACCCATTTTACATGTATTCACACCATTGAGGCTCCCAAACATGTTTTCGTTATTGCTGAACTGCCTCAGAAAGTTGTCCCGAGAATAGAAGTGTTAAAGGGTCTAAATGTGACGTATTAGTCGGACGTTACACGGAACTATTAGTGTGTACGGGAGGGATACCTGAAAAGAAAGATCCTAGTGGCCTCACGGGGATAGCCGAACGTTGGCAGCCGCTCTAAGTCTCACAGGAGTGTCGCTCTCAAGTTCTCCAAGTTTCGACCGCCCTGTATTTTGTTTAACCTGGCACAGTTTGGTGCAAAGTTAAAGCAAGGAAGAATTACTGTTAACAAGTGACACAAATATAATTGTCGAGTGAACACCACTCAATACGGAGCAGGCAATCCCTGAGGAATAAAAAGTATTGTAAGGGTTCTGGGAAAGACGGCTGGTTTCTCGATCGGCCGGGCGACGGTCGTCTTGTTCGGCGGCGTGTATGATGCTCCCTCCCCGGTCGTTTTGTGTAGTTTTATTTTTCTAACGGGAGACCGCGTGGGCCTTTCTGCCGACGCGGCCCCCCCCTGGAGAGCGTCTTCCTGTGTCTCCCCCTTCGGGATGACCCCTCGGGAAGAGATGTTGTTTTTTCTTTTGAATCTGGAGGCTTGCGCATTCTACGGGGCTTCTTGGGTTTCAACCTGGGGGTTCCGGAGAGGCGCCGCTATGTCTGCAACGGGATGCACGGACGAAGTTACGGAGCTGTCGGCTGTAGTCCGTTGGCAAAATAACGAATGTGTATCGACGCCCTTGCCAACTATTGGACGGTGGATGTCACGTGGCTCCAGCATAGCTTTGAAATGATTGGTTGATCCTCGCCCGAGAGTGAGGGGGTCAGCGTCTTCAAAAGTCCGTGACGGGGGAGAGAGAAGCCCCTTTCTGGCTTGGACTTGGACTAATTTGGAGGACGGCGAATGCCCTTGGCTTTGTATATACTGTGTACAATAGCTCGTCACGTCTAAATAAACAGTTTAGACGAAGTCCTCCCGCATCTGTCGCACTCTTCTGATCACCCACCGAACAAGGCTCATCAAACGATTGGCCCCGCAAGACACCGCCGGGCAATCATCATCTATTCAACCAAGGGACGAACCTTTACTGGCGCAGCTCGACAGCGATGAGCGAGCCTCGGTGACGATCGGAGGATCAAGAAAGTGACAGAGGTGGTCCAGTTGAAGCTTCCTGGCTGGCCAGGTGCTTGAACGGAGCGATCTACGGAATCCGTCGACAAGCAGCGCTGAGCGTCAGGGAGCGGTACTGCCGAAACGGCCTTCTCCGGTGGAAAGCGGCGCATGCGGCACATCGACGGAGAGAAAACCACCTGGGTCATCGGACAGCAACGCTGAACGACCGGTGGCTGAAACCAGGGACCTCAAGGGTCAGGAGTTCCGACGCCGAGGCCAAGGACGACTACTGAGGACGCAATATCCGGGCTCTGGGCGTCAGACTGCGGCAACGTTTGCGCCGGGTGAGTGGGATTTCTTCCGTCGGGTCGAGGTTGGCATGGCTGGTAGTTGGCGGGACTTATGGTTTTGACGCGTCAGATGCTGGCCGACATGGAGAACGGGTTAAATGAAGAGAACTCGCAGGGGACAGGAGCCTCTGGTCAGGGGCAGGAGGCGCCACAGGGTGCGTCAGAAAAGGAATCGGAGGCGGTCACAATTCGAAGGCTCGAACTAGAATTTGAGTTGCGGAAAGCGCAACTTCAGATTGAGTCCGAAGAGCGGATCGCGTTGCGCATGGCACAGCTAGGAAAAGAAAGTGGTCGACCTTCCTCCTCTGGGTCGGAAACAGACGACCAACGGCACGCAGGCTTAGACCCGGTTGCGCAATGCGCAAAAGTTTTGAAAGGGTACAACCTACCATGTGACGCGGACGTTCCTCTATGGTTTGATGAGGTGGAAAAATTGTTTACCACGTACCAGGTGCCGGATAGTGGTCGAGTACATTTGATTATGCCGGTGCTAACGGAGCGTGTCCGCTACCTGCTGCGCAGTCTAGGACAAGACGATTGTTTAGATTACGAGTCGGTAAAACGGGCGGTGCTAAGCGAACTGAAACTCACGCCAGCTGAGTACCTAGACAGGTTCGACAGTGCAGCCAAAAGAAAAGATGAAACATGGGCTCAGTTCGCCTCCCGTGTCCGAACCTACTTCACGTATTACCTTCAGGTGAGAGGTGCGGACACGCAGGAGACAGTAACGGAGCTCATGGTTGCTGATCGGATTAAGGCGAGCCTGAGTACCGATGGTCTGGAGTATGTTCGCCTTTGCGAGGGGGAGACTTGGTTAAAACCGGTCGAGGTGGCGAGGGTGTTACAGACTTATGAGCAGGCAAAAGGGAAAGGAAGCGCCACAAAACAGGTGTACGTTCCAACAGAACAGTCAGGGATGGGGCGCTCGCCAGGGTTCAAAGGTCCCGTGAACTCGGGTCGAGCAGCTGTAAGGTGTCATGTATGTCATGAGCAGGGACACATTGCCAAGCACTGCCCTCGCGCTTCGGGTAGTGAGGTGCCTCAGGGGCTGGCAAATGTTCCTGAACCGAAAGGGCAGACAGACAGAGTGTTAACCGCTCGGGTTGAGGTGAGGCGGTCGATTTCGGAGACGGGCCGCTCGAAGCTACAATTGGTTCAACTGGAGTGCGGCGACGTACACACCGAAGCAGTGCTCGACACGGGTACCGAAATGACGGTAGTACGGGAGAGCCTGCTACCTCAAGCTTTGAGGGAACCGTCAGGCACAGTGAAGCTAGTGTCCGCTTTTGGCCACGCCATTGATGCCAATCTTGCAACACTTCCGATAAGGTTGAGCTGTCCAGGGGCGGTAGAAAATTCAACTAAAGCCGACTTAGTGTGCGCGCTCACCAATCAGCTGGCGGAAGGGGTGAACTGTTTGCTTGCCTGGGAAGATTGGGAACTGTTGAAAACTAGGAGCGGTAAGGTCCAGGTGCAACAGGGACGTACAGCGGCCTATCCTTGTGAAGTTGAAGAACAGAACGTAGGAAGAGATGAAGACAGCGAAGCACTGACTTGTGGGGTTGGCTAGGTAGGCCTCGGCCCTTCAGCGTTACAATGTAACAGTCCAGCATGGGAAGGGAACCAGTAACGGAAATACTGACGCGTGTGGGCTCAACAATTTATGTTGGGAGTCGACTGAGTGATCATGCCATGCCGCCTCGGTTAGACGTGAATGTTCCCCTCACCCGTGCCGCAGGGCGCTGTGGGGCTGTGAAGTGAATTGGCGAGTTGAACTTGGGGACCCAAAAGGACGTTTTTCTCGTTGCTGTTGTGAATACGTTCAATGCGAATGTTACGCTGTTTTCCTCTTTGTGTGTGTGTTATTTTTCAGCCTTTGGGATGTCACGCACGCGTTTTGGCCCCTTTCTCTGTTTGCACTGGGACATTCCGGTTTGTTAAAGTAGAATCTATTGTCTTTATGTGTTTTGTTTTATTGTCAGCTTACGATTATGTTTGCACGTTTTGAGTCGGTTCTGAAGAACTTCACGTTAGTGTTATCTAGTTTTATTTCTTTTGCGTGGGTTTAGATTAACTGTTTAGCAGGTCCAAGAAGGACCAGAAACAGTCTTGGGGGGAAGGTGTAAGGGTTCTGGGAAAGACGGCTGGTTTCTCGATCGGCCGGGCGACGGTCGTCTTGTTCGGCGGCGTGTATGATGCTCCCTCCCCGGTCGTTTTGTGTAGTTTTATTTTTCTAACGGGAGACCGCGTGGGCCTTTCTGCCGACGCGGCCCCCCCCTGGAGAGCGTCTTCCTGTGTCTCCCCCTTCGGGATGACCCCTCGGGAAGAGATGTTGTTTTTTCTTTTGAATCTGGAGGCTTGCGCATTCTACGGGGCTTCTTGGGTTTCAACCTGGGGGTTCCGGAGAGGCGCCGCTATGTCTGCAACGGGATGCACGGACGAAGTTACGGAGCTGTCGGCTGTAGTCCGTTGGCAAAATAACGAATGTGTATCGACGCCCTTGCCAACTATTGGACGGTGGATGTCACGTGGCTCCAGCATAGCTTTGAAATGATTGGTTGATCCTCGCCCGAGAGTGAGGGGGTCAGCGTCTTCAAAAGTCCGTGACGGGGGAGAGAGAAGCCCCTTTCTGGCTTGGACTTGGACTAATTTGGAGGACGGCGAATGCCCTTGGCTTTGTATATACTGTGTACAATAGCTCGTCACGTCTAAATAAACAGTTTAGACGAAGTCCTCCCGCATCTGTCGCACTCTTCTGATCACCCACCGAACAAGGCTGATCAAACGATTGGCCCCGCAAGACACCGCCGGGCAATCATCATCTATTCAACCAAGGGACGAACCTTTACTAGTATCTTGAGGAGCAACTAAAAAAAAAGGGAGTGGGGGGGGGGGGGGGGGTAGTTTTAAAGCATACTGTGTCGTAAAGATTCCTCTGCCCCACATTTTCGGCGCAGACTAGAAAGCGTGGCCTGGAAACGATAGTGACAGATGGGTAGTTGGTACAACTTTTATTTGTAAAAACACTCTTGCCAGAAAGCACGTTTTCGTCGTGCCAGATACTCGCGCCGTGCCTAACGACGATGTACCAACAAGAAAAATGTGTGCCTCTCAAATACATAGCTTGCACTGAGCGCGAAACTTTTGCAGCGTGCATTTTGCCAAACCGGATTTGATTTTCTCAGCAAGAACAACTCGCAATGACAACCAGTATCTAGTGCGATTACGTCACGTGCAAACCATGTTAAATACTTCAGCTTTCTGGTGAAGTGCGACGTTCGCAACACCAGCAGTAGACGTCCAATGTGTAAAGTTGTGTAGTATTTATAGTTGTCTCGCGATGATATACGGCAGCCTAATGAAATGTTGGAGCACATGACTGATAAAGAACAGAGTCATGAAGTAAGGTCTCAAACAAGTGCACATAAAACCTAAGATAACATTAGCCTCCCGAGGTAGTATCCCGCGACGTTTCGAGCTGAGGCAAGCTGATGCCCAAAAGTGATTTATATTAGGATTCTAAAAAATCTTTGTTTGCCCTGCGCGGAATCTATGTTTAATTGGGAATATCATTTTATGCATTTCTATGCATTTCTTTTTGCAGTAAAGCGTTGTGTAAGGGATTATTTAGAAAAAAAATGCGTGTCATCTCCTTATTTCTGCACATTTCGTGTATTTGCCTTCCGATATATCATGTGACCACAGTGTTTTTTGGCATGCCCTGCAACCCACTATTTTACACTGCAAAACAGCTAACAAAAGCACGTTGCCGAAGACACAACAGCTGGCGTATTTTCAAGTATCGTCCTTCCGTGTCGGTCTCAGGCGGTTATGTGAACTTCATAAAGTCAAATTTATCGATGATAATAAAAATATACTTCATTCCTGTCTGAAGATTTGGCAGCATAAATAGAAGATTCTCACCTCCAAGATATATAAGTAAATGCGCCTTTAAATTATCTGAAAGATGTTCGGCAAATATTTTTCGGCGCTTTTATCCTCTATAGACACGTTATAGGTGATTTTGAAAAGATTTAAATAATGTTTTTTTTATTATTTTGAAGCTAATTTAAATAACTATATGTGTTCCTCACGCATATATAACTTCTCAAATATATAGAAGTTTATTATCGCGTTTTTTATGTGTTTTTACTATCGCCTTTTTTTACTGGAACGAATGGTGGAACTATGACGATTGCACACTTAAACTCTCAGAAAGTGTCCAATTAGGTAGCTTCCGAATTGAGTAGAGCATGAAATACCACTTTGTTCTATTTAACAAAAATCATCAATTAGCGAGGGTGATGCTTATTTGCAAATTAAATTGACCGGCATTTTGTCAAGAGCAAACCTCAGCATCCAGGCTATGCCGGTTTATCCAATATAAGAAAATGTACACATGGGTAAGCACTGTTTTAGGCCAGATTCGATCTCAGTACTAAGGTGCTCATAGGTTAGAGTGAACAATTTCAGCCACTCCTTTTCGCATGATTCGTCGCCCGCATCATGGTGCTGAGAGCAAACAATATGCTAGTTAGAAAAACAAGCATTGCGATTGTCGCTTAGTGTTCCTATAAAATATAGACTGGAAGGACTTGTCCCGTGACTTTCGTGACATTTTGAAAATTATATTTTCTTAAAGGAGCTGTGCAACGATATTCAATTGGAATGTTTTTTTCTCTACACGAGCTTACTGGCACACCTGCGACTCAAGGATACTCACACGCAACGCCATTGGCCAAGAAACTCTTTTGTTGCGGTGTAATTTCAAGGACAAAAGCGATCATTTTCGTTCAATCTCTCCTTTGCAAAATTTGATGACGTAACTCGGGGATCGCAGTACACCCAAGTGACGATATTTGAATGCGGTTCATAGATTGGACCCGAGCATTGCGTGGGCACTCGACTTGGGCTCGTGACAATTGCTAGCTCGAGAAGCATTCGGGTAGTGACCCGTGTCCAATCGCTGCAGCGACGACAGCAGCCGAGCTATAACAATGTCTGGAACTCAGCACGTGTCCTGCGCTTTGCCAACCCCAGCGCGTGGCTATGATTCAACACTGGCGGGATATAATCGGCTCCCGATCACGTGGCCGCTTGTTCTGGCTGCGAGTTGAGAGGGTGAACGCTGCTCGTTTTTCTTAAATTTTTTTCTGGGACTTCTATTGCGTGGAGTGAAAAACGAACGCGTGTTTCATAGGTCATTAACGTCAGGGATCCGTTCTAAGCGGTATTTGTGCACAGTACAAAAATTGTTGCATAGCTCCTTTAAGCTCAGTCGTCTCGTCATCATATATATATATTGTGAAACGTATTCCGTAAAACACATTTCATGATATATATGGCGACGAGGTGCCCATTTCATGATTGTATTCACTGTAATTAATTCCTTAGTTCAAGGGAAAAACCACGATTCAACATCTAATACTGCGATACAAAGTTGTACCAATCACGGGTATTTTAGGCAACCTACTTCACTTCCTAAAACATTTCGATTCGGGTACAATATATGTGACTGGTAAACTAAGGGATGTTGAGTCGTATAAACACGACGTTTTGTATGTTGATGTAGATTTTCCTTTCTTGTTGTGTAGGAATAAATAACAGAATTTTATAATTTTGGTACCTGAGAATAAAACTAAATTGAACAAACAATAAAAAAAAAACTATATGCTGTAAACGACTATTTTTCGTGGCCTCAATATTTCGCGATTTAGGTCAAAGCTGAAGTTTTGGAATAATTCGCGGGTTGTAATTTTCTCGACGCGGTGGAATCTCAATATAAATTTCAATCTGTTTACATTTTACCGAAATTGTTCGCGGGACCCATTTTTCGCGAATTGTAGGCGATTCGCGAAATTCTCAAAAATAGGTCCTCGCAAAAATCAGATCGTTTACAGCAGTTAGTTTCACGGCCTAAATAGCGCCTATTGACAGAACAACGCGGAAAATATATTCTTAATTTAGCGGTTCAAACCGGTTCGAACCGGTTCGAACCGGTTTGAACCGTTATTTTTTGCGCCCCGGAACTGAACCGGAACTGAACCGAAAGCCGTGAACCCGAACCCGAACCGAACCAATAAAAATATCGGTTCGACACTCTGGACCCAACACCACCTAGAAGACAAGGCCGTAGCGCTCTTCTCGTGACGTCGCAAAGGAAGGCCATCGGGGGCGCGCGTCGAAGCGAATGCAACGCGCGTAGATCGACCGTCGTAACGCGTTTTTAGTCACATACGCGTGTCATATTGTCACGGGTGGTGAGTCGTGACCAATAAACAAGAAATAAACAGAAATAAATAAACGTTTAATGTGGCGAACTTGTGCCAAAAATAAAGAAGGAAACAGAAGAAAGCAGAGCGTCGCGGGCGTCGAAGTCGGCGTGTCAGCAGGATCGAGCGCTGGGGCGAGACTGACTCGACAAGGTCGCGGGCGGCCTTTTATCTAGAGTGCGTCGCTATCTCGAAGATTCGGCGAAAGCAGCTCGAGCGTCGCGTGATCGGGCGAGAATGAACACGCACTTTCTAGAAAACAAAAGCAGGAATAAATGATAAAGTTACATGCGGTACATGAATAAACGAGAACTTTCTGGAGGTCCGTGACCGAGCGTTGCTTTCTCAGCCCTGGGCGCGGCATTATCCCCCCCTTTAAAAGTGCATCGTCCCGATGCAGCACAAAAACGGAAAACAAAAAAACAAAAGGACAGCAGAATTGCTAGCCGGAGTTCACAGTCCACAGTTCACTCGTCGACGAGAGTGGAGAGTCCTATCGTTCGTAATACGGCTTCAGCCGGACGACATGCACCACCTCGGGTCGCGGCTGACGTCTTGCAGATGGGCGCGTTCCGTCGGGTAGAACTTCGTAGTTCAGATCGCCGAGGCGTCGGATGATCTTGTAGGGCCCAAAGTAGCGCTTCAGGAGTTTTTCGCTGAGACCGCGACGACGAATCGGCGTCCACACCCAAACTCTGTCTCCGGGCTGGAAGTGGACGTCGCGGCGACGAAGATTATACCGGCGAGCGTCGACATGTTGCTGGTCTTGAATTCGTAGTCTGACTAGCTGGCGGACCTCTTCTGCCCGTTGAGCAACCACCTGGGCGTCATCGCTCCCGTCGTTGACTGACTCGTGCGGCAACATAGAGTCTAGCATAGTCGTCACCGCCCGGCCATACACCAGCTGGAAGGGCGTCACTCCTGTGGTCTCTTGCACTGCTGTGTTGTAGGCGAACGTGACGTAGGGCAGCACTTCGTCCCAGGTCTTGTGCTCCACGTCGACGTACATAGAGACCATGTCGGCGATTGTTTTGTTGAGCCGCTCCGTCAACCCGTTGGTCTGCGGATGGTATGCCGTTGTTCGACGGTGTTCCGTGTGGCTTAGACGCAGGATCTCTTGGGTCAACTGTGCCATAAACGATGACCCTCGGTCTGTGATCAGTACTTCGGGGGCGCCATGGCGGAGGACGATGGACTCGATGAAGAACTTGGCGACTTTGACAGCAGTCCCCGAAGGAAGGGCTTTCGTCTCGGCGTAACGAGTAAGATAATCGGTGGCGACGATTATCCAGCGGTTCCCCATCGTCGACGGTGGAAAAGGACCCAGCAAATCCATTCCAATTTGCTGGAAGGGCTTGGTTGGCGGGGTAATCGGCTGTAGGAGACCTGCTGGCTTTGACGGTGGTTTCTTGCGTCGCTGGCACTCATGGCACGATCGTGTGTAGAGATGGACGGTCTTCGGAAGCTTTGGCCAGTAGTACTTGTCACGAATCCGGGCAAGAGTCCTGCTGTAGCCGAGATGTCCGGCCATTGGGTCGTCGTGGCACGCTTGAAAAATTTCTTCTCGGAGGCTGGCGGGGACAACCAGTAGCCAGGGGGTTTCGCTGGTTCCGAAATTCTTTCTGAAGAGCACGCCTCGCCGCAGGACAAAGCTCGGTAGGTCCCGAGAAAAGACCCGTGGGACAGAGCCTCCTCGACCTTCGAGGCCGTCGATCACGGAGCTAAGTTCCGCGTCGTCGCGTTGCAGTGCCCTCATGTCGGTAGCGTCAACTGCGCCTAGAAAACGGGCGTCGTCATCGTCGTCCGCGCCGGAGATTGGAGGTTCGACTGGAGCCCTAGACAAACAGTCAGCGTCATTATGCTTGCGGCCGGACTTATGCACAATGGTTACGTCGAATTCCTGCAGTCGAAGGCTCCAGCGGGCGAGGCGTCCGGACGGATCCTTGAGGTTTGCGAGCCAGCAGAGGGCGTGGTGGTCTGTGACCACGCGAAACGGGATCCCGTACAAGTACGGGCGGAACTTGGTTATCGCCCAGACGACAGCAAGACATTCTTTGTCGTTGAATAATTTTGTTCTGCCTTAGACAGCGCCCGGCTTGCGTAAGCGATTACTCTCTCTGCCCCTTCTTGTCGCTGAACGAGTACCGCACCGAGACCGGTATTGCTGGCGTCCGTGTGGATTTCAGTCTCCGCCGACTGGTCAAAATGTCCGAGGATAGGGGGCGACTGGAGCCTTCGCTTGAGTTCGTCGAACGCTTGCTCTTGCTCCTCTCCCCACTGGAACTGCACGTCGTCTTTCGTCAGATGCGTCAGCGGTGCAGAAATTTGCGCAAAATCACGAACGAAACGTCTGTAATAGGCGCACAGCCCAAGGAATCTTCGAACGGTCTTCTTGTCCGATGGCTTCGGGAACTCGGCGACAGCGGACGTCTTGGCGGGATCAGGGCTTACACCCTGAGCACTCACGACGTGGCCCAAGAATTTGAGCTCACCATAGGCGAACCGACACTTGGAAGGCTTGAGGGTCAGCCCAGCAGCTTTGAAGGCCTGTAGAACGGCTCGCAGTCGTCTCAGGTGCTCGTCGAATTCACTTGCGAAGACCACAACATCGTCGAGGTAGACGAGACAGCTTTGCCATTTCAAGCCGGCAAGGACGGTGTCCATAACGCGCTGGAAGGTTGCCGGCGCTGTGCACAGCCCGAATGGCATTACTTTAAACTCATACAGTCCGTCCGGCGTGACGAAGGCCGTCTTCTCACGATCTCGTTCGTCGACCTCGATCTGCCAGTACCCGCTCTTCAAGTCCATCGACGAAAAGTATCGGGCGTGGCGTAGTCGGTCCAGGGTGTCGTCGATGCGTGGCAGTGGGTAGACGTCCTTTCTTGTTACGGCGTTCAGTCGGCGATAGTCCACGCAGAACCGAAGAGTCCCGTCTTTCTTTTTCACCAGGACTACCGGTGAAGCCCACGGACTGCTTGAGGGCTGGATAATGTCGTCGTCAAGCACTTCTTGTACCTGCTGCTGGATGGCTTCCCTTTCTTTCACGGAGACCCTGTACGGCGGCCGATGCACAGGGAGTGCGTCGCCATCAGTAATTATCCGATGTTTCGCAACCGTCGTTTGGCGCACTTTCGACGACGTGGAGAAGCACTCACTGAACTCGGCGAGAAGGTCACGAAGTTGTCGTCGTTGTGGGGCTGGGAGGGATGGGTCGATGTCGAGCTCTGAGGACGTGATTGTCTTGTTCTGCGTCGGAGAGGCGTCTTCTGAGTTCACGGCGATCGCGGCTGAGTCTTCAATTTCCTCGACGTGGCCCACAGTTGTACCCTTTGTAAGGTGCTGCGACTCTTGCCGGAAATTGGTGACAAGGGCTACTGTACGCCCGTCCTGGAGCTCGGTTACGGCTCTTGCAATGCCAATCCCTCGTCCGAGGAGAAGTTGGACGCTTCCTTCCAGCAGTGCTACACCGCAGGTGGCTCCTTCGGTCCCGACGGGCACAAAGACACTCGACAGCGGCGGCAGGCTTACGTGGCTGGCGAGGAATCGCACTGCAGCTAACGTCGGTTTGGTATTTTCCACCGATGGGGCAGGCTTCCGAAGCGTCAGCTTGTTCTCCGCAAGGTCGATGATGGCGCCGTATTCACACAGGAAGTCCATTCCGAGAATGACGTCCCTCGAACAGTCTTGCAGAACGACGAACTTCACAGGGCACGTCTCACCGTGAATCTCGACGCGAGCGGTGCATCTCCCGACTGGTGTAATGAGGTGTCCTCCGGCGGTTCTTATTTGTGGTCCATCCCACGGCGTCATGACTTTTCGAAGGCGGCGGGAGAGCCTCCCACTCAAGACTGAGTAGTCTACTCCGGTGTCCACGAGTGCGGATGCGTCGTGGCCGTCGATGACGACGTTTAGGGTATTGGACACCACTGCAGCGGCGTCGTTTTGGTCTCTGGTGGCGTTCGAGTGGGGGCCCCCCGACGTTCGTGGAGGATCTTGGCGTCGGTCGTCTTCGGCAACTCCACCTCCAGGGGTTGCCGCGCCTAGTTTCCCCGGCGAGGAGCGAGGGGGGACAGGCTTTCACGTCGCGGTCGGTGCATCGGCGAAGCTGGACGTCGCGGTGACGGCGACCGGAACTCTCGGCGGGACGCAGGCTCGGGGGACTGAGGTCGTCGCAGGTACTCGTCGATCTCGATATGGCGTTCACCATGACGGGGGCGCGGGTCGTTCGGGTGGAACCCGCGTAACCCGAGTCGTCGGTATGGGCATCGGCGGTAGGTGTGGTCCGCTTCCCCGCAATGGAAGCACAGAGGGCGTCGGTCGGGCGTTCGCCACAGGTCGGTCTTGCGGGGTGCGCGAGGCTCCGGGTAGGCGTACTGGACCTGGTCGTCGCGGCGGTGGTCGTGCTGCGGCGCAGGAGACTGACGTCGGGGCGGCGTGACATAGGTGCGGCGAGGAGGCGGTGGCCGTCGGGCCACTGCGGCGTAGGTCAGGGCGGGCTCTTCGGGTGGTGCTACGCAGGCAGGAGCCTCCGGTTGAATTGCCCGCTGGACTTCTTCGCGCACCACTTCCGCGATCGACAGCTCAGCCGGCTGGTTGGCAGCAGGCAGCAGCTTGCGGAGCTCCTCCCGGACGATGTCGCGGACGATTTCCCGAAGGCCGTCGACACCGGTGGCGTTCAGGTCTAGTCGGCAAGATGCGGCGGTTCGAGGAGCAGGCACGCCGGCGAGTCGATGGTAATGGCTTGCTCGGGCCGACAGCGCTCGCTCTATGTTAGTGGCTTCAGCCACAAAACCGTCGACGGTTGTCGGGGGATGGCGGACAAGGCCCCCAAAAATTTCAGCCTTCACGCCACGCATGAGGACGCGGAGCTTCTTCTCATCGGCTGCCTTCGGATCGGCTCGGGCACATAGGCGCATGACATCCTCTACGAAGCTCGTCACGCTTTCGTTGGGGCCCTGCACCCTTGTTTGGAGAAGGTCCTCCGCTCGCTGCCGACGGTGGTGGTTGAGGAACGTTCGCTTCAACTCCGCGGCGCAGGACTCCCACGTAGTGAAGGACGCTTCGTGGTTTTCAAACCAATGCCTCGCAGTTCCTTCAAGCGCGAAGTAGAGATTGTGAAGGTATTGTTCAGTCGTCCATCCGTTGTGGCGGGCTACACGTTCGTAGTGTTGTAGCCAGTCTTCAACGTCCTCGTGGACGTCTCCGTGGAAAGGCGTTGGAGTCCTGGGTGCGATCGGCAGGTACACAACGGCAGAAGCGGCCGGGGTCTGCGCCTGGTTGGCCATCGTCGTCTTCGGCTTGGTCGTGGGTGGCAGAAGTCCGTGTTCCGGGGGTAGACCTCGGATGCGGCGACTTGACCGGGTCTCGATCTGGTCTTCGTCGGGTCCTCCGGAGCTGGGGTTTGGACTTGTACTGCGGGAACTCGGAGGGCTGCGCTGATCTGACATGCGGTACCCCGCACCTCCACCAGAATGTCACGGGTGGTGAGTCGTGACCAATAAACAAGAAATAAACAGAAATAAATAAACGTTTAATGTGGCGAACTTGTGCCAAAAATAAAGAAGGAAACAGAAGAAAGCAGAGCGTCGCGGGCGTCGAAGTCGGCGTGTCAGCAGGATCGAGCGCTGGGGCGAGACTGACTCGACAAGGTCGCGGGCGGCCTCTTATCTAGAGTGCGTCGCTATCTCGAAGATTCGGCGAAAGCAGCTCGAGCGTCGCGTGATCGGGCGAGAATGAACACGCACTTTCTAGAAAACAAAAGCAGGAATAAATGATAAAGTTACATGCGGTACATGAATAAACGAGAACTTTCTGGAGGTCCGTGACCGAGCGTTGCTTTCTCAGCCCTGGGCGCGGCAATATTAGCTAAAATGAAAGATGCACTTAGCAACGGGTCTAGGAAACATTTTATTACACGAGCAAAATATTACACCGCTAAATAATCGGTACGAAATGGCACGAGGTATGCGTACAAGACGTCTATAGAAAAATGTGATTGTTTTAAGTCGAAAACATTGAGTCATGCAATTATTGTTGTAGGAATGCATATTTTATACAGAAATACTTCAACAAAAGGGCGAGACACGCAGTGATTTGGAAACAGCAAAACAGAACAGTTAAAAATCAGGTAGACGTAGTCAACGCGGACAAGGCAAGACAAGTGTTTATCTCGATCATGTAAGCGACGTTATCGCGTGCAGTCACTGAATTCTTGCATCATACCCCGGCCACATGGCAAAATTAATGCAATTTCGATCGAATGGCATTGTGGGGTCGACAAATCCGCTTGCGGCGCTCGTATAACCACTCAAGACCGCGAGCTGATTAAATTCTATATTACTGAATGAAAATATATTAACTTTTCCGTGTGGCAGGGGTACTAAACTTACTACTTAGTCTACTAATTTACTTCTCCCTATGGGGCTCGAGCTGCCTTAGAACAACACATAACTTATTTTGTATATAATAATACTATTACCTTAATACAGTTAAGATTCTAGTATAAACGCGGAAAAGGCAATAAAATAACTTTAGTATAAATAAACACAGAACCACGAACAACGCACTTTCAATAATAACACAAACTTGTTTTTCGCCTTCCAGTGAAAACTAGATTAGCGCGCATATTTACAAATGTCGACGCAACTGCACACGAATCATGACAAAGAACAAAACTGCAATCTATCACGCGATTAAAAAAAAAAATTGCAACATCTTATTTGCGTCCTACATGACCAAGAAAGCCCGTAAATAAGTTGTTTCTCCCCTGTCGATCGTATCCATACGTCCCACAATATCCGTGACGTACACATTTAAACACGAACTCCAAGAAGCCTCTCTCTGTGGAGAGAGGTCTATCGATTAATCGACCAGTCTTCGTTGGCTAGTTGTCACACATGTCACTCAAAACGAAGCAGGACTTGTTTCACGAATCCACGTAAATGCCGTAGTATTAAGCGAACACAAAAAAACTACCCGAGACTACGGTGATGACAGAAATACGACGGGAAACAAGTCTCAAAAGTACCACACACGAGAGCAGCGGCGACGAAAGGCTTGACGTTGTCGACCCATCTCTCGCTCGTGTGCGCTCCCTGCGACAATGACTGGATTTCTTTCCGGTATCCTTCCCTTCTGAGATGTCCCAGCGTTCCTTTTCAGACAGTCAGCAGCTCACACACAACGTAAGTTTACCAGAATCGGAGCCATGTGGCATCGGCAGCATCGCAGCCGGTCCTTTCGAAAAGTGTGGGGTGCTGCGGAACTGCACGTAGTCCCGCGGTTACGGGGATACTCATAAATATAAATTTGGTACTCTCAACCTTGGTAACGCGTTGTATATTACGTTTATATTATATATATAATAAATTGTACAAGACTGCGCCTTTAAAACGTACATTAATGCCGGATAAACGCGCATGAACACCACCGCGCCGAGGTACACTTTTTCACGTCGATAGCGTATTCTCACGTAGTTGCGCCATGGACTTCCTTCCTCCGCCATTGTGACGTAACCTCTCAGAGCGCTCTGGCCTTCTTCTCTAGGAGGTGTTGCGTGACCTCACGGTTACGCCGACGGCGACGCTGCTCGAGCCGGAAACGGGCCCCTAAGAGCTGCGCTTCTAAAATATCTATACTGCCGAAACATTATTTTTCTGGCGTGAACTTTATTTATGCGTTTGAACCGAGCTACGAGACTTCAATCGCAGTAAACGTCGTCTAAATGGCATTTACTTGCGCTGTCTGGCACAGCAGCACGTAAAAGTCATTTGAAAATCCAAAAGGCCTTTGGCGGGAAGGCCTCCCTTACCGTACTCACGTAGCACCCGACCTTGCACCACAACTCCGGTAAGCAAGGGTTTGGGGGGTCGTCTGGCTTTGGCAGTTGTGGTGCAAGGTCTGGCGCTAATTGAGTGCGTTGAGTCTTCCACCTGGATCTGCCTCAAAGCATTCACGGTTTTATGAGTTCCTTTGCAAGGACTCGGGTGAACAAGATTACACATCCGGCTTCGGAAATAAGATTTCATCTTTTCGGGACTATTCCACTTGTACACAGAATTAGAGGGGCCCTGCTCGTTTCTGAAATGTACCATATTCTTAAAACTCGGCCTGCGGATAGCGTGGAATAAAAGAGCCGGATGAGTTCGATTTTTGGAATTCGTCAGACGCAGTCGCTTTTCGCCTGTCTTTCTATACAGGCGTGAAGGTCCTTTTAGGTGCCCATCTGTCTCAGGTATAAGTCAGTCATTAGTAACAAACCTTGGGGCACGTGTGAAGCACGCTGGGGTGATAAAGTTACCATTCATGCACGAAATCGCAAATATATGGTTGTGCTACTCGAAAAAATACGTGGACAGGAAGGTATACACGACGTTTCGGGTTTCGTGTATACCTTCCTGTCCACGTATTTTTTCGAGTAGCACTACCGTATATTTGCGATTGCGTGTTTAAGCTCATTGTGCTCGGCAGCGCACCCGCCCATGCAGCAGGAGAAGGGCTACCGGTGCGATAACACGCCCGCGCGATTTTTCCGTCCATTGTCATAGCACCCAGCCTTGTGCCTGTTATACGAGTGGTAAATTTGACGTACTACTCTGCTTCCCACGCGCTCAAAGTCTTTCTAAGAATTCCTGACACAGTCATTTTCGATAAAGCTCTTCAACTTTCCAATTGAACCTCTGCGTCTATAATTAATAATTACAAATTAATTAACGCATCTAGTTAATTATTCAAGATATAGTGACGATTATCCCCCTATATTATGTCCTCCTGACCGTATAACACACCTGTACAAACCGCGTTAGTGTGGATTTCCCGGCCCTTTTTTTAAACAAATCTAAGAAGCTCCGTAAAGGGCGAAATCAGTACTTCTGCTTGAGGGGAAGGATTTTTTAAAGCATGTTTCCTGCGGTGAAAAGAAGTATTGTGTCGAAATTTGCGGCAAAACAATTTTCTTAAGGAGATCGCCTTCTAGGAGACTTTTTTTTTCCTGCGGTAAGGAATCAAGAAAGGCATGATGTAACAATGGCCAATCATTTTATTATAGCTTCAGAGCCAATGAGATTGTAGTATATTAGTGTATAAGGGTGCCTAAGAACAAACCACGAAGCAGGAACTGTGAACCTAAGGCGGAGCTCAAGCTCGTCTGCTTCTTGCCCAGGTGTGGCAGCGACGTCAAAACGCCGAGCTCTGACTGAAGTTTATTCGGAAGACTTCGATGCTAGCTGCCTTAATGTTT
The DNA here is from genome assembly GCF_016920785.2 of Ixodes scapularis. Lineage (NCBI taxonomy): Eukaryota > Metazoa > Arthropoda > Arachnida > Ixodida > Ixodidae > Ixodes > Ixodes scapularis. The sequence continues at coordinate 208,061,006 of NW_024609846.1, read as the reverse complement.
ACCCGCTATCCTTCCCATCGGAGCCAACAAGAGGTCGGCGTTCGGAAGTCACCGTAATCTCAAGCGCAAGGACCAGACGAACTTCCGCTCCGCGTAGGCCCCGCTTTGCATTCCTTACGCTGTCAGGAAGTACACGTGGCTTGCACATGACATCATCCAAAGAGCGCTCCGATGGCCACCAGAGAAGAGGGGAAGAATGAGCTGTCCTCTTACCAGGAACCTCCTTTGTGTCTCCCAGATTTGCCCAGACGTCGGTACCTCCTTCCAGAAGTTTATAAAAGATTAACCCGTGGCTCCAAATTTCTACCAAAAGTAGCTTCCTCCTTTCTCCGTGGTAAAGGTCACAAGTACGCGATATGGCATCAGAACAAGCCATGTATATAACTCTGACGACACACTACTGAGGTGGCGCTGCTGTCGGCACCGCGCACTAGGGAGCCTAAATTGTAGATAGGATCCACCTCAAACCATGGGGAGCGTTCGGAATTTAGTGGAGTAAACCTTCTGCGGCGATCGGTCGCAAGTGCGCATGTGCTTCGTTTTCGCGTGGTGAGGTGAAAAGCAGGAGGAAAGGCGGAGGCGTTTGCAGACGATCAACGCCTTCGCCACCTCTTCGCGGCTCGTATCGCAAACGCCGCCCGTGGACCACGTGACCCCGATTGACCAGTTGGGAACTCTCTGTAATACAGGCTCTTTACGGCAGCTTGCACAGTCGCTTCACGGGGATCTCGTTTCTGCGCACGCGCAGTGCCCATGCCTTGTGTGGGCGAACGCGGGCTTGTTTATAAACATCATATTTGTGTATAGATGAATGTTGACATTCATTTTTTTTTCTCTCAATAGGCTCTCCTAATTGAACCTAAGACTCCACGTAAACCTGCGCAGACATGACCACACCCAGACGCGTCCCTTTGACTTAGGACATCGACGGTGAACCATGCTGCATCTACTTTAACCCCACTCTTTACCGGCAAGTTCCGACCTTTGAACCGCAAGAGGGCGATATCATACAGGTACGGTTTTTTTATTTTTTTTTATTTTTTTGTTTTTATTTCGGGGATTACATGTCCACACCTGGACAATTATCTGAACTATAGCGTATTGTGAGTGCTCCAATTATAAGTTAAATGGTTGTCGCGATTAGGAGGTTGGCTAAAAGAACTTGTTGCAATTATCAGTACCTAAAATAGAAAGAATAAAAGTATGGTTGCCCGTGAGCGTCCTCCGTGTTTTTTATTCTTTCTTTTGATAAGTTTTAGAATGTTCACTCAGAAATCTTGGTACGATAATGTAATCACACATATACGTAACTGTTTAATGCCTGAGATCAGAAGACACTCTAGTTTATCGAACCTTTTCGCAAATGTATTCGCTCTTTTTATGCACATGTACGAAGTCGTTGAATATTATTTCTCAATTTTCTTGTAGTTCTTCTTTCTAACGAAATATTGATCTTATATTTGGGGTAATTATACAATGTGGGTATTTCTTCCATAATAGTAAATTTATTGGAAACATTTTTTTTATTGCAAGCGTCATATGTTAAACCGGTATCAATTTATTCGTTGACTATTCATCGTTTTATAATGAAGTTAAAATTAATGAAAGGCGCATGATAGTTTATTTGTTTTTATGAACATCATAAAAGCATTAAAAGTGAACACAACTTAATTAAGCAGGCGAGCTGTTGGTCTAAGTTGGTCAAGAGATTCATAATTGTGTCATTGTTGAACGCTGCCCTCAAGAAGTCTTGTTCTCACCAAAAGCATGTGTAAGTGGAGAATCAGTTGCTTCGCTTGAAGGATGTGGGATACACGAACAACATACTGAAGCGGGTTGCGATGACACTCGTAATAAAGATCCGCAGGATGAAGAGGGGCATACTACGAAAGTTGACACGGTAATTCATAACATTTGAGGCTCGGTAATTTGTAGTTGTAATCCATTACATTTTTCAAGTAACGAGCACAAGTCTGCTGTAGAAGGGTATTCGCTCAGCTGGAAGCGATGCTTCACGGGCAGAGAAAGCAGTTTTTAATCAACTTGAATGAGGTCAAAGCCACGACTTGCGGCAGGGGTTAAGTGTACGGTACAATGCTGCAGTGAGCTCGAAAACTTCCAGCGCTCATCCCAGCGCACCATTTGGAGGGCTGTTTCTTCGGGAACCGTATATTTAAACAACAAAATAAAGGATAGCTTTTTTTTTTTTCTTGTCGATTTTACCTACCATCTTCCCTTAATGCTAAAATTAAAAGAAGTACAGATACGTATTTTCCGTCATATATTTTCATACTGTTCAGCCCTTTCTCCAGAGCGCAATCGCACTCCTGGTGGAGATAACAGGGTATCGCAGGCGACAGTCACATTGGCCACACGGTACGATAGAAGGTACGGTTCAAACAAGCGTTCCAACATGACTATCCGCAGGTCGATCGATTGCACCGCAATCCCTCAAGCGGTCTTAAACTCTTTAATGTAAAGCGAAATGTCAACCTGCGACACCCCGCATCCTCCCATTACGGCCCGACCAGCGGTATCTATGCCCGTCATTTACGTCATCTTGTCTTGTTGTTACACCACAGATACGCGAACACACGGTCACATCGGCGATAATTCCAGTCTTCGTTTGCAACGCACAACACTGCCATCGCAATGTTGCTGCTATATTGCGGACACGCAGAAATACAGGACCACGTTGATTGCCGGTTGGCACTCGGCATCGGAAAACAGAACCGAAGTCAGCACATGAAGGCACCCAGACACCCGGCAGCAAAACCTGCCTGTCTTGGACGCAGTTTACGCGGTTTCCATAAACTTCGTCAACATCGACACGTCGCTCCGCAATCCGGAGGCGGCCATTAATTTTAGCCCAGTGTACGTAGCGCAGCTGGCACTGCTCCTGAACTTCACTCTTTCTAACGCCTTCGTTTGCTTGTTTAATTAAATTAATGGTAAAAATGTCAATGCAACCCAAATGTTCTGCACGTTTGTACTGGGAAAGGAAACCGAAAGAAGATTAGGCGGGAGGGCGCAACCTTTTTCCCGTCTGCCTAGAGAAGGAGAAAAACGTCTTGTTCCTCCTTCGTTCTCGTGTCGGCTTGGAAGCGGGTCAGTAGGAAAATGCGCCGTTGCTACCATTTCTCTCATTTTTTCTTAGAGCGTACTCGCCGCTTTTAGTTACAAATGGGTCAACAGAAAAGAAGGGCAAGTTGCAAGCGCTGACGCGCTATCGCGATTGACGCTTCGAAACATCACAGTAAGAAGTGACTTCTTTTAAGAAGTGTAAGAAATGCCTGAGTCGGTCTGGTAACAAACGCGCCGATACTAGGAAAGACGCAACTTGGTCGAAGGTGATGTTTTGTTGTGTTAAATGGATGGGCCTGCAAAATTTACAAACGACAAGCTGTCACAATTTTTCCTTCGCAAAGATGAGCTCCTGTAGGTTATGATTACCTCACATGGGGAAACAAAGTAGTCAACCCTGAGTCACTGCAGTCGGAAGTGTTACGGTATTTGCTAGAAAGATACCCGGGAGCTACACAGATGAGAATGCTATTCAGAAGTCATGTTTGGTGGCCCAAGTTGAGCGAACGAATGAAAGCTAGAGAATGTAAAATGCTGCGCCATTTGCCAGTTCACTCAGAATGCAGTCTCGTGCGTACAAACGTTTTCGTGGGGATGGTCAACGAAACGACGGCAAAGAGTCCATCTGGGTTTCTCGTACTTCAATAAAGATGTTTTTTTTTTTTTTTGTGGATGCATTTTTAAAGTGAATTGATGTGTTCCACCTGAATACAGCCAAGATTTCTCTGGCTGGACAACAGGACCAGGCGAAGTTTTTCGGTCGCGCACAAGTAATCAAGCTATTTTTAAAGATTTATGTTTGCCATTTGTTCTCCTTGTTGCACCTAATCCAGGGATTATTATCATTATTTTTTTTTCCAGCTCGCTTGTACCTTTGCATTAATTGGACTATTGTCATAACCTTAAAATGCAGGCCGTTCATCCTTGTTGGTGTTAGACTGGTGGCAGCTGATACAACTCATTTGCTTTACTGACGTCTATCTCCTGGTTATTTCGGTTGTCAGAGTGCTTCTCTGGATACGGAGAGCTTCCTGGTTCAATACCAGGACCAGGCGAATTTTTCCGGGTCGCGCACCAGTCGCCTAGCTGTTTTTCAAGATGCGTGTTTGTCCTTCTTACTCCTTGTTCCCCTTCTCCAGGGACTATTATCGTCACAACCAAGGCCTTAATGAATGTGGAAATACTGCGCACATGCATGATTTGCTCCTTGTGGCCTTCCGGAGAAAATTGAGACAGACAGCGCTCCCCAGCTTGTGGCTTGTTGATTTCACAGATTTTCGCAGTACAAATGCCGTGCAGCACATAGAGACGCCCCTCTACGATCCGGCGTCGAAAGTCGCCGCACAACAACTCGTCCAGATGGTCAAACGGAGCCTTATCCGCCAGCTCTTCGAAGAACGATGGACGGAAGTCTCGAACGGTACAACACCGGCCATGCCCTACCACACGTAAGACGCCAGCCAAACTCTTCTCGTCATGGAAGCCGTGCACGAGGTTAAACATCCTTCACCCAAAGTTAGCCAGCGGCAACCTCAAGGACAAAAGTGTTCCTGGATAGAATTCCTAGGCGATCCACTTTGGTTAGAAGACACCGTTTTACGGCGTGTCAGCCTCTCGAAGTATCTGGTCAAGATTCTGGGTCAGGAACGGTCCTTGCTAGCAGATTACGTTGCCATCAAAACAGTTCCTATCCCTCTGCCCACGACAATCAAGATGCCAGAGGAAACCCGGAAGGCTAAGCCACCAGACCGCAAGCCAGTAGGGGCAGTGCCTCAAGAAGCAGGCAGCCCTGACAACCCGCATTTGACGCCCGAGTCTGCGCATACGCTGGTTGTTATCTACACAACAGACAACGCTCAGGCAAGCTCTCTGTAACCAGAGTTGCGGTAGAGCACACGAATCTAAAAGCCACCTAAACGATGGGGATACGATGAAAATGAAACGTTGGAGGACTGCAGTCACCAATAGGCGCCAAGGACGTAGTGACGTCACGGCTGCCGCGGGTTAGTACGATGCACTGCTTGCCGTCAACCACATAGGGCGTGTTTCGACGTATCTACGGGCGTTTCGGCGGATGTAATCCCGACGTTGAGCGGGCGTCGGGACGAGCGCTTCCTCGACGGCTCAAAGCTTGCGTAAATACGCGCGTGTTCGGCGATCCGACCGAAACAGATCTCGGCGCCTCAGCGTATTTTGACGTGTACCAACGCCAGAATACTATACCAAGGCCGAGGAGACGTCGACGAAAAGCGGCGTGTATTTACTCTTTGAGCAAGGAACGAGTAATAGTATTTTGCTACTTTTTTTTCTTCAATGACGTGTACATGTCTGCTTAAGTCCAGCGTGCCTCAATTTCGCTTTTCCAATTTGTCCTAAAGATTTCGAAAATACTATTTTTTCTGTTTTTGTTTTTTTTTGCAGGTGTCGTATCCAAGATCCGGGACACACTGGGTGTTGCAAATCATCCAGCTTATCTTGTCCAGAGGGGAGTCGGTGAAAACGTACAACGAATCCTTTGAGAATGCGCCTTTCCTCGAAGTCATAGAAGTCAAGTCGACGTCATCCCCCAGATTGCTTCGGACCCATTACTCTATCAGCAAACTTCGCCTCAGCCCTAAAGCAAAGTACATTTACGTGGCACGGAACCCCTGGGATTGCTGCGTGTCCAACTACCATCTGGTACGAGAATGTACCCGCATAAATTTCACAGACGGGACATTCGACGACTTTCTAGACGCTTTTCTAGAAGCAAAGGTCGGTTTTGGCGTCTACTTTGAGCATATTCTTTCTGGCTACAACCGCAGAGAAGACCCAAACGTGTTTTTCATCACGTATGAAGAACTCCAGAGAAACAAACAAAAAGTTGTCCTCCGGTTGGCCGACTTTTTAGGCGGAGAACACAAGAGAGTGCTCGAAGAAAATGGGGACGTGTTTCAGCAGGTCCTGGAGAAGAGCACCGTGGAGTTTATGAAGAATGTCCTGACGATAAACCCGAAAGAACTCACCGAGTGTATCACAAACAACTCGCCACGTGTTCAACCGGCCCAGGACGTCAGCAACCAGCAGTCTTGCCAACCGACTGAAATTAATATCATCCGCAAGGGAGTGGTGGGAGATTGGAAGCAGCATTTCAGCCGTAAAAACATCGAGAAGATGCAGGCTGCCATCAAAGAACGAACGAAGGGTTCGGATATTATGAAGCTTTGGCAGTGTGACTGAGGCCCTACGGTGCTTACGAATACTCCTACTTCTATGCAATTAAAATATTTCTTTTTCAGAATCGTACGAGAATATGCACTAAGGCCGGACAGTTCCTCAAATTCTAAAACAGAATCTATAGCCATAACACTTTCTTCAGTTCGTGAAGTGGCTATTTCCCACTTGAAAGATTTGAACGCAAGGTACGTTCGGTTCAATTGCAGCACTCTGACAATGATAAACTGGTGCTTAAAGCAGGCATCTGATTGGGAATAAATGGAATGCATGTCTTTATATGTGTATACGCCAATTCCGTAAACCCAAATATTTTTCAAATTGGCCGACTCAGCTCCTTTCACATGACGTGTGCAGCGAACGCAAGGTTTATATTTTTCGGGAATGTTGTGCATGAGCGTATACTCGGTTGCTTTCGGTATGGCCTAATGAATAGCTACGCTACGCGGATCCTCGAAATAAAGTAATCTTATTGCGTGTCATTTCGTTATTTAAAAAATGGCGTCCATGCTCCATTCCACTTCAGATCCGACCGCAGCTTCCGCCAGAATCCGATGGAGCCAATCAAGCTGAGCCAAAAGTGTGACGTCACGGAGCTCATAGTCCTCAAGTGTTTGCTATACCCGGTTAAACCCATCCCGCATAGAAAAAGACGCATGATTACGGCGCATTCACTGTACATGACTGGTTTGGCTTGTGACAGCCAACGCACGTAGACAATGAGCGGCTGACGATGCACTTTTGGCGGTGTTAATAGCTACAGAACCTTTACTTGAAGCTGTAGGTAGTAAATTTATGCATCGTACTTTTGTGTACGCTTACGAATCACTATGTAACCGCTGCTATGTAGAGGCTAAATCTCTGGATGTCTCGCATTTTGAGTCTTAGACGACTGCAAAAGGAGCACATAAGTTTAAACACAAGTGAAAAAAAGAAAAAAAAATGCTGGCGAGTTGGTGAACGATATTCACAGTCAAACCGAGACAGTCGAATAATAAAAGGAACGTAGAGAAGAACCAAGTTTTAAACACAGCTTAGTGCTTGACAGCAGTGTTCAAAACTTCGTTGTTCTGTCCGTTTTTTTTTTTTTAATCATTATTATTCTATTGTCTTGGGCTTACCAAGTTACTATAAATGTCAAACACAAGTAATGTTATCAGATCAACGCCAACTTGCCATTCTTATCATTTTCGCTCGGTGTTTCTTTGATATTAATTTCTTTAAAATAAAAGAAAGGGCAATCTTGCAAACGAGCAAGATTTAAAGGATTCCCTCGATGATATCTTCTCTTTCTGGTACGACTTTCCTGCCTCGCCGATAATGATATACGATTCATAGTCCAGAGGGCAGCGCTCGCCGTCCATTATTTAGGTAGCAGGAAAACGCTCGGAATAATTGATAGTTTTACGGAGCGCTTCGTCCCCAATTTAGAACAGGACCCAACGTTGTTACATTTACCGAATTTATATTTCAAACACTCGAAACACTGAGAAGTGAAATGAAAGGTGACGCTTACCTGTTTAAAGATGATAGTTAAAAATAATACGCGATGTTAATATCTAGAGTAACTCTAATCGCCGACAAGTTAAGAAACGCAGGGCGTAGCGGATCCTGAGCATCTCATTAGCGCTCCTTATCCAATGAGGTTGCGGCGTTAACCGATTATAATATCCGAAAAACCAATCAGGAAGCAAGGAACGTCATACGGCAAGAGACGGTCGCTCAAGAGCTATTGGAAGCATTCTTTATAAAAAAAAAAAAAGATGGACGGCATGTGTCAGCGACACTTCTATTGTACTTCATAGTAATGAGTTTCAGTTTTTTAATGGTCGTGCACAAAATTAGTCAACTTTTATGTGGTGCTGCTTTGCCTGTCGTGTGTGTATATATATGCTTGCTTTTCCTGAGTAAAATCTAGTTGAAAGTTAGCGCTTGTCTTGTATACTTCTTGTCCTTGTCTTTTTTTGCGCTATTTTATATGTTGAACTAAGATGAACCCACTAGCCCAACAACGTCCCCTACTGAATGACATATTCTTTGTCCCGCGTTTATTCAGCGGTCGGCGACCGTAACTGCCGGTTGGCATCCTCGTTGCACACTACGCGGCGCTGTAAGCTCGAAACAAGCGATATCTCCAGTTTTTCCTGCGATCCTTCTTGAATCCAAGGGCTTTCATCAACGACTGCTGGTGGAAAGTGCTGAGTTAGTGCATTAAGATTAGAGGTAAAATATAGTGATTAGATGTAAAATTAGTTTAAAATGTGGTTATTGTTTTGTGAGAAACCATAAACATCGCGGCGGACCATTCCCAACTAGATAGGATAGAGGTGATCCTTACGTGAGCGCCGGGAAGAATAACGCAAAGGTGCTAGGTTGGGGTTTCCCTTTCAGTCAACGAGGATAGTTAATAACCTGCAACTTTTACCTCGAAGAAAACAGAAATTATATGGACGTGAATAATAAATATATGGAAACGGTTAGGACAATATTGGAATCGCCCGCATCGAGCCCGGCTGCTGCCAGAGCTCCTGAAAGACTACTTTTTTGGTGAACTTTTTCGGCAGCAGTTCTTACGGACAAGTGCAGGACATGTATATGTGAACATCCAGTGAATTTTTTTTTTTTTTTTTTTAAACTCTGTCTACTGCTTCAGCGGAGCTCTTCCAGTGTAGTGCTTTCCGCAAATGTCATTGCGACGTGCTTTTCCTTTTCATTCATTTCGTATTTTCCAATGTCTTGACATAGAGTTTTCAGAGGTCATTTCCTTTCAGTGAACTTCCTATCCAACTGCCCTGCATTTTGGCATTAGTTTTTACCTTCCCTCATTGTTTTCGGGAAGAGAGTTTATTCATTTTTTCTAAGAAAGGGAAGAATATGAGAATTATTTTTTTAAGAAAAGGAAAGGTGTTGTATTTAAATTTATCGCAGTTTCTATATACACTACCTAGGTGGCGCCACTGTCCAGCATTGCGCCCGTGTTGTCAGGGTTGCATCCCCGTGGCTTTTGACCCTTATGTTTTCCGTTATATAAAGGAGTACGGCCATCAGCCACCATCCGTGTCGGACGCCTTCTTCCTTCAAAAAGATCTTGTAAGAAATATATTCAAAAAGTCTATGTCTTCAATATTGTGGCGCCTGAATTTGTATTTAGGCCCTGGTTTATTTTTAAATGTTCATGAAGAACGGAACGAAAAAAGGGCCTTTACAAGGAGCTATTCTCGCGGCTTAGCTTCATAGTCAACATGCCTCACCACTGCGCAGCTCTTTAATTGCACAAATAGCAGCAAAAATGGTTGAAATGAGACACTTTAAAGAAATGCAGCAGCCTTTTCCGGGTGCTGCACGTTTAAGAAGATATCGCAGCTCCCAGCCCTATGCAATTCCAATGACAACTTTTTGGTATTTTTTTTTTTTCTCAGCAACCACCGAACGGATTGAATTGGGAATGGTTTTATTATAAAGTTGATAAAAAAACTGAGTAATATTGTAGCGCTACATTTCCCGATCTATATGTTAAAATTGTTTTATGAGAACTTAAACTTGTTTGTAAGGGCCCTTTTTTCGTTCCGTTCTTCATGGACATTTAAAAATAGACCAGGGCCTAAATACAAATTCAGGCGCCACAATATCGAAGACCAAGACTTTTTGAATATATCTCTTACAATATCGTTTTGCCAGAGATTCTCATTGCGGTAAAATTTAACTAAGTTTGTGATCATAAAAATGCCAGAAATCCAGCTGTCAGCTGGCGCCATCTATGAGCGTGTCGCTAATACTACCTCTTGAAATTGCGCAATGTGTTATTGCGCCCCGGACTACTTACATCTTCAAGGTCGTCGGGTTTCGGAGCAGAGTACCGCAATCGAGAACGCCATCTCTCGGCGAGTAGCGGCGAACGCCCGAAGGTTCCAACTCCGGTCACAAATGCACGGTTGTTTGTTTGTTTGTTTATTTTTGGGGTGACGAGAAGAAGGGGGCACCAGGAGATGTGTGGGCCTCCGTTCATGGGGCGAGTCGCTACCTGGTGGATCTGGGAAAGGGACAGAAAGAGGAAGAGAGAAATATACAAAATAAAAAATCAGGTTAATGTAAAATTGTAGCCCTAATGTTTCGCTCACGGGTTCACTCCCCATGAAGTGAACCCGCGAAAAACAAACGACGCACATTTCCCGGTGGCGCTCGCTTTACTTTGCGGCACCGTGCTTGAAGCGTGCGCCACTGGGCGAAGCGCGCCACGAACCTGTCGCAAATTTGCTTTGTGGGGCCTCTTTCGTTTGGCCAGTGAGGTGCTCCAAGAGTGGCGACAATGGTCACCTCCGAGCAGTAATCGAAGTCTATCTGCAAGGCCGCTTTCCCGAAGAAAACGAAAAAGTGCGCGGAAGGCTCTTGCTGTTACCCCTCGTAATCCTTCAGGGTTCAAAAGTTTCTCCATGCTGTTTCTTGAAAGTTCTTCAGAGGCGTAAAACTGAAAAAGAGCTCTTCTTGGCTCCGCATGGGCGGGGCACCACAGAAGGGCGTGTTCGGCATCTTCTGGGTCACCGCACTCTGGACAGCTGGGGTCCTCCTTATGGCCCATCCTGTGAAGCCGCTTAGCCTTATATGGACATCCAGCTCGAAGTCTGTGCAGGAGTAAAGCGTCGGCTCGTTGCATGATGCGGGGAATGCTTGGAGGCGGCTTGTTCGTCGCCACTCCTGGATGAGGATGCGACTTCTGTAGGCAGCTACAGAAGTCGCATCGACTGATCCGTAGGCAGCTACGGATCAGTCGATGTGCCTCGTTGAAACGATCGAGCAGAAAGATTGGGTCTTGGTCGTCATGGGCTTTGGCTGCCAGAGTGTCCGCTCTCTCATTACCGGGAATCCCGACATGAGATGGGACCCACTGCATGGCGAGGGTCCATCCGAGGTCTCTACCGTTGCAGCCTCTAGTCTAGCCACGAGGGGTGTAGGTTTTTCAACACGCTGAAGTTGTTGCAACGCAGATTTTGAATCAGTTAGGACAACCGCTTTTCCTGCTGGCTCAATATTCTTAATTGTCTCAAGCGCTCCCCATATTGCTACGAGTTCCGCTGTTGTCGATGACGTCATGAAATTGAGTCTGCCTGCGACATCATAGTTCATTTCGGGAATGGTGATTGCAGCTGTGGCTGTTTGCCTAGTTCGGTTAACAGAGGTGTCCGTAAAAACATGGGTCCAGTCTTCGTAGTCCTCGTCAAGGCTTTCTATAGGGCAACCGAACGAACAACAAATGTGGGAACATTTGCCTTTCGTTGGGAAATGGGCATTGTCTGGTATATTTGCAGTGGTGGACGTGTTGAATGCGGAGGCACAGGTGGAAGAAACTCTCCAGGGCCTCCTATCTCTTGATCAAATCGTGACATCAGGTGCCCTAGATAAGAATGCTGTCGCTTCCGCAGGTGACGCCAGATGCTGGTTTCCGGGGCCAAGCTATTCATGCGAGCGATGTTGCGCATGGCTTTTTCCTGCAGTCTCAATGAGAGCGGCCATTCTTCTGCCGACACAAGTGTCGCGATGTTCTCGGCCGAAGGGGGGAGTCCCAAGTAGGAACGAAGGACAATGCGATGAAATGCCTCTATGGCTCGAACTTGGGCTCTTCCGATGGCTAGGAGAGGAAGCGCGTACATAAGCCGGGACATTATAAGGCCCTTGTAGAGCTGAAGGAGAGCATGTTGCGATGCCCCCCAAGAGCATCCTCCTAGCTGTCGTATGACAGAAAGTAGTCGACGGCAACGGTTTAATGTTTTTTGAACTTCTGGCCGCCAAGTCACGCGGTCGTCAACGATGACTCTAAGATAGATGTGAGTTTTGACTCTCTTCACAGGTATTCCAGTAATCTTCAACTGCAGGGCGTTCTGGGGTGCTCGGCCTGTCGGTCGGTAAAGGAGTAAATCGGTCTTTTCCGCCGACAAAGTGAGGCCCAATTTAGCTATCATTAATGCCGTGGCGTCTAGGGCCACTTGGAGCCGATTGCGAATTCGGATTGCGTTCTTTGAGGGTCCGATACACCAGATGGCAACATCATCTGCGTATATCGCCGTTTTGATTCGGAGTGCGGAGTGGTCAGCCGGGAGGCAATCGGGGAGAGCAGCCATCGCAATGTTAAAAAGTACCGGACTTAACACGCTGCTTTGTGGAACCCCTCGGTTCACTAGGCGAGGTGTGCTGACAGCACCAGGCACTTTGACATGGATTGATCTTCCAACAAGGAATGCCCGAATGAAAGAAAGAATCCTTCCACATATCCCGAGTTGTAGCCGCTGAATGATAATCAGGTCAGGTAGGCTGTCGAAAGCTCGACTGATGTCTAGAAAGACACAGTCTACAATTTTTTTTTTTTTTTGTAGCTTTGGCCTCCTCGAGGGTTGAGGCGAGGTCTCCGATCACGTCTGCGGTGCACCTTTTTGCTCTAAAACCGGCCATTTCAGAAGGAAATGCATTTGTTTGATTTAACAGCCATGTAAGGCGTCCAAGAACCATTCTTTCGAGGACTTTACCCATACAGCTTGTTAATGAAACAGGTCTGTAAGACGAAGGCTGTGCAACCGGCTTTCCTTGTTTAAGTATTGGAATTATAGTGGCTTCCTTCCACACATTCGGAAAGATGCCGGTTCTCCAGATGATGTCAAACTTTTCAAGAATGTCTGCGTGGTAGACAGGGTCCACATTTCTGAATGCTTGGTAGGTTATACCATCTGGTCCCGGAGCACTTTTTTTTTTCTTTTTTTTTTTTACATCGGCCCACCGTTTCCGTGAGCTCTGTCAGGGTGAAATCGGAATAGTTCGCCAGCATCACCTCTCTGTCTGGAGAAGGGTTGACTGGTGTATCTGTAATTTCTCTGAGTTGTTCGGGGAGTGGTAGTGGGGCTGCTTGTTGTCAAGAAAATTCATCTGCTAAGACCTCTGCTATCTCTTTAAGGGGTCTACCGGTATCAATTGCAAGACTGACAATGGGATGCCGTGGGACCTTAGCCCCGGCGAGAGCTCGGGCAAGTCTCCAAAGCGCGCTTGCAACCACCTGGGCTGCCAAGGGATGTACAATCTTGTCTCCACTGCCATCGCTGCAATTGCCCCTTTTTTTGTTCGGCGGCGAAGATATTTTGCGGGTGGGTGTGAGCCATTAAGCGCCGTTCACACTCTTGCGACCGAGTAAGACCGAGAAAGACCAGACCGGTTTTTAAGCCTTTTGCGACTTCTTAGGACCGGGGTGCTATGTTGCGCTTTTTGGACTCCCAGGAGACTAGGGAGAAGGAAGTGACGTCAACAACGCAGCAAATGCAGATTGGATGTTGATTTCGTTTTCTTCTGTCAAAATCCAATCTGCGTTTGCTCTAGTCGTTGACGTCACTTCCCTCTTCCAAGTCTCCTAGAAGTGCAAAAAGCGCAACATAGCACCCCTGGGGGGCTACGTTGCGCTTTTTGCACTCCCAGGAGACTAGGGAGAAGGAAGTGACGTCAACAACGCAGCAAATGCAGATTGGATGTTGACTTTGTTTTCTTCTGTCAAAATCCAATCTGCGTTTGCTCTAGTCGTTGACGTCACTTCCCTCTTCCAAGTCTCCTAGAAGTGCAAAAAGCGCAACATAGCACCCCTGGGGGGCTACGTTGCGCTTTTTGCACTCCCAGGAGACTAGGGAGAAGGAAGTGACGTCAACAACGCAGCAAATGCAGATTGGATGTTGACTTTGTTTTCTTCTGTCAAAATCCAATCTGCGTTTGCTCTAGTCGTTGACGTCACTTCCCTCTTCCAAGTCTCCTGTGAGTGCAAAAAGCGCAACATAGCACCCCTGGTCCTAAGAGATCGCAAGAGTCTTAAAAACCGGTCTGGTCTCTCTCGGTCGTATTCGGTTGCAAGAGTGCGAACGGGCCTTTAGTTTTCACTCGCCAGAGCGCGTCATTGGAAGGATGTTCCGTTCTTTGTTGGCGTTTTGGGTCACGAAATAGGGGATGAAAGATTTCACGCCTCAAGCGGTCCTTGCGTGAGTCCTGAAGTTGCCAAATGCAGGCAGACAAAAGCTACCGAAAGCAGCAAAGGGTCGATCGATACTGTCTTACCACTTCTTTCTGTTCGAAGTAGGAGAGGTGATTTGATTTGGCGATTTTAAATATTCTGCAGAGATGCATTTAAAACGTTTACATATTTTAAATGCGGAAGAAACATACGTGAGTTCGTCGATTTTTTTTTTTTTTTAATTTCGACATTCGCTTTGCATATCAACTTGTGGAGGCTGATTTCTACCGTAATAAAACAAACATTGCGAAGATTTCTTCAGTGGAACTAAAAACAGAATAAGCTTTTTTGGTAGTAGCACGTCACACGTTTCTATTTGGAAGTTGTGAAAGTCTCGCGCTGAAGATTCTTCGTTTGACCCGAACCAAAACATTCTTGATTCAGTATTTTATGAAATAGAGGCGAATGTATTAGACAAGAACCTGCACACCTTTTATTATGGTGTTCGTCGATTTCGCGTCTTGGCTGCGATGAGCCCTTGGTCGGCTGTCACTATTTGGCGGCCAAGAAAATCTCACTGGAGAAAAGGCGGCGTTGAAAAGCTCACCGGAGCGAAGCTCGCCGGTTAAATGTTCACCACAAAAACCGACAAATGCGGAGCAAAGCTCATTTACGAAATAATTTATTCAACATTTAAAATTTAATTTAATATTCTCAGCATTATTCGCACCGCGGTGTTTATATTTAAAACTCACGTCCACACTTTGCTCACCGCTCATTCTGCGCTTTTTGCGTGTTTGTATAGTTGTAAAACCAGGGGTTCTTGTTCAGTCTCAGAAAAATAGCTTACTTTCTATGAAAAATGGGGAAGAGGCAGACGAATCCACAGTTTTGCAGAATTCGAACAATTAAAGAAATGGGGAAAAAATTTTTTTGGGGCTATTATTTACATGGTGACAGGACATAGCCTTAAAGTTGAGTACTGCGAACAGCAACAATTGTGGACCTCCGTCTCGGCACCCGACGGCCCCTGACCTCCCAAAAAGTATCAAGTCCGTCTTAGGCCACATCACCGAAAGAGGTCATTGTTTATTACGAAGCAAAAGAAAAAAAAAAAACAAAAAAACAACCACATCTTTACGTGGTGAATGATGTTGATTGGGGTGAAGCTAGGGTGGTGCTTGTCTGCGTAGACGCTGAGCCGCAGCATGCCGAGCCTTTCGTTCGTTTTCATCCATGTTACGCTGCGGTCAAATGTTCAAATGCGTATATAACCACGTTCCATACCACAGATTCTCTTTCTGACTCGGATGAAAACGAACGAAAGGCTCGGCATGTTGCGGCTCACCGTCTACGCAGACAAGTACCACCAGAGCTTCGCCCCAATCAAAATAATTCACCACGTAAAGATGCGTTTCTTTTTTTTTTTTTTTTGCCCTACACGAGCACGGGTGCACGGGCTCACGTGCTCGTGAGCAGACGGCGGACGGACATACGGACATGGCTAGCCCTAAGGAGCTTCGCCCCTAAAACGGAACATAATATTGCCGCGTGCGCAGCTGGCCAGGTAGGCAGCGTGCCCGTGGCCTAACGGTTACCGTGCTTATCTTCGACGCAAATGGCCGCTAACGGATACACTTTTTTATTGTTTATGTAATGTCGCGTTCTGGTAAGTTCTAAAACCCTGTTGCTTATTCGAGGTTAGCTGAGGCTACCGCCGAACCTTCTACTGCGGCTCCGCGTGACTGCGGCTCCGCGTGGCGAGCCGCAGTCAGTCTCGATCCTGCTGTTTCACCGACATCGACGCCTGCGACGCTGACCTTCCATTTTGTTCACCCGATTAAACGTTTTGTTTTTAAAGTTATTCACCGCCCCATCAGTTGTCATTCGTGACAATGTATTAATCCTTTGGATGCAAAGAAAAAACACTATTTACAAAAACGAGAAATGATCTGGCCAGAAACCATGATGTTCCATAAAACGGCGTTCTACTAAACGGTTTCGGCGTTCTACTAAACGGTGCGAAACGGCGCCGTGTTGTCTGCGGACCGGTGGCTTCGCTGCGTTTCCATAGGAGCTAAGCCTTTTTCTTTCTTTACTTTTTCCTCAGGTAAATTCGCCTTTGCAAATTTTACAAAAAAAAAAAAAAAGCACCATCTGTGGGCAACTCTGCACAAAGTCGTAGCGCGATAGGTTAGAAACCGAACTTTCCGGTCGATTTAAAGAGCCTGGCGTCTCCTTGTATCACCCTGTAGTTCCCAGAGTGCAACACGTGCCGTATTGCATGCAGGGCTTTATGGAAATAGTCTATTGATTTTCTGGCATTTTGACAGTACAACATATATATAGTTCTGCTTCCCATATATTTAGAAATCAGGGTGACCGTACTGAAATAAAACAAAATCCGGTGCTCTGGAAAAAAAAAAAAAAAAAAAGAAACGGGGACTCTAATGGCTGTTGACTGCATCGCGAAATGGTTAATTTCGTATATTTTTCTCACAAGGAGATCAGACACTTTTTAGGCAGTGGGGGCAGGGGCACGGCTGGCGGACAAGGGTCCAACAGTTGCCGTCCCAGGTTGTGGAGAGCCGCGCAGGCCGTGATGATGCCTGCAGATCGCTCGGGCTTGTGCTAAAGCCTCATGTCGAGGCATGGAAAGCGCCGCTTCCAAACCCCGAATGCCCTCTCGATGCTGTTTCGAGTTTTGATATGGGCCTTGTTGTACCTGCATAGGAAATTTCGTTTTGTGTATAGGCAAGTTCCCCAACTTGGTGAAAAGAGTCTTGTATTCTCAGGTTCCTTTTGTGTTGTGATAAAACAGACGAAACTTGGCCATACATAAAAGTGCAAATGCCAAATTGAGCTTAAAGATGCAATGTTTATGACGCGTGTAGCATGTGTTCCCTTTTTGTCCCGTTATGCCTTCCTCGCCTTATTACTCTTGCTTGTCAGTGCATAGTCGCAGATTTTAACTTCTGGAATGCTGCTTATGGTTCATCACTTGGGTTAGCTCGTCGAAATAAAAGTTCAGATTGTGTATAAGAATTACCATGTAAGAATTTACCACGATAGGAATTAACATCTTGAAAAACGAAGACAACGGAAGGAACACACACACACAACAGGACAAGTGCTGTACTGGCAACTCATGTGTTCCTTCCAGTTGTCTTCCTTTCCTGTGCGGTTAATTCCCATCACATTCTATTTTTAGAAGCTTGCAGAAGCTTTTAGCTGGAGTCGAGAGTGGAATGAAGCAAAGTATAGCCTGCTTATGCATGATTGAGGAGAGCATGTAGGAATCACGACATTGGACTCCCGATCTACATACTCACAAGCGCATCGTCACCTCCGTCATCAGCTTTGTGTGACAATGCCAGCTTATAAGCACTAAAACTGTATACGCATAAATAAGCTGTGCAATCCTGACACCTATTTTACTGCTGGGGTATAGCGCGAACAGCTTACCTGTCATGAGGGCTGCCTGCCTTGCCTGGATCTGCAAAGGGGCTCATCAAATACGGCGTGCAGGCATAGCCCATGTCCCTAAGGAGCACCCCGGTCATCACTGCTTCCTCGTAGAGGACCTTGGCTCGAGAGTTGTCGAAAATCCTACTGTCATGGACGGAGCCAGGCCAGCTTGCGACGACGTCGAAGAACTGGAGCTCGGGTCCTGTGATGGCCTGTAGATGCATTTACACATTGGGAATAAATGTGGAGTTCATTTTTTCCTTGAAATGAGTCACATCTTGACACCGAAGGTTGGAACTCTCTTCTTACCTAATGGCGAATTCCACTGGTCGTTTTGGAGCGCGCCGGGATCGACTTTTCTGGAGCGAGCCTATTTCACTGGACGATCGGGATTGAGACCGACATGTTTCACTGGTCGTTTTGGATTAGCTCCCGCTCCAGATCTCGATCTGGATCCGATGGCGAATTCCACTGGGTGTTTTGGAGCGCGCCGGGATCAGTTCACCAGATCCGGAATGGAGCTCACAATCCGAACGGGGTCGCACCGGCGATGGATCCCCCTTGGAACATGACCACTGCTCCGGGATCGGCATTTGCCTTCATGTCATTCAACTGCCGAGGAATCCCCTTTCCGCGGCCGCCGCGGTCGTTTCGAACACGTTTTCGCAATCACGGCGCTAACACGTGTTCGACGCACGAGGGGCAGGAATGGCTCAGGAGCTTCTAGCAAAGAGTGCCGGAATGCCCGTAGCGCGGCCCCAAAACCTTCTCTTCTCCTTCCTAAAAAACGAACCGGCTGTCGAGCCAAGGGGTAAAGACCCTGTCACACTGAGGGGACAGATGGACAACTCTATCCGGCAACACGGGGAAGTCGTGTTGCCGGCGACCCTGTCACATCGCGGCAACAACAGTCGGGCAACATATTGCTGCCGCCCGGCAACAGTGTTGCCCGATTTGTTATCCGACAACGCTGTCACACCGCACTGACGGCGAGGACAATACGGGGAACACTCCGCCATCTTGATTGTTTACCTTCGTTCGTGTGCGGCGCGGAATCGCTGGAAATGTGACTCTACAAAGTGCTAGTGCGTTCGAAGGGCCGGGAATTACCACGGTACGACATCAACCAGTGGCTGTAATTAGAAAACTTGACACGGGGAGTATTTTCCGCTCTTTATTTTACCGAGATGTTCATCATTCGTTGACAAAGCAGATAGCCCTAACCGAGGAAAGTGACATCGCTGATATATGTTCGGCATTTATGCCACCGTATGAAGTGTTTCTGTCCGGTTCTTTCATGCAATTCCTATTTCTACTGTGAAATTGCGTTAGCACCGGCAGTACCCCAAACCGTCTTTTGTAACGTGGTGTTGAGCTGAACTGACAGTGCTTCAAAACTGCGACACCGACACCATCGGCCTTTATAAGAATCGGTGGAATAAATATTTTTCAACGCTGTCTACTTGCCTACCGCCTGCTATGTGATGATTCATTGCCCCAAAACGTCCTGGGTATTTTTGAAACAAATCAGGTGTCTGGTAGCGGCTGGTTCCAAGTTCCAATTCGTTTTCGCAATCGCGCGCTACTACGTGTTCGACGCACGAGCGGCAGGAATGGCCCAGGAGCGTCTAGCAAAGATTGCCGGAATGCCCGTAGCGCGGCAAAACCCTTCTCTTCTCTTCTCCTTCCTGGAAAGCGAACCGGCTGTCGAGCCAAGGGGTAAGCAAGCGGCCATTACCATTTCTTCTGAGGCGAGATCAGGCGAGATGCCCGCGAGAAAGGAAGTCACGTGTGTGCGCCGAGGGCTGACCCTGCTGGCTTCCGGTTGAATCCGCCAAAATCGGGGGAGCGACTTTCTCGGATCCAGATCGAGATCTGGAGCGGGAGGTAATCCAAAACGACCAGTGGAACACGTTCGTCTCGATCCCGATCGCCCAGTGAAATAGGCTCGCTCCGGAAAAGTCGATCCAGGCACGCTCCAAAACGACCCGTGGAATTCGCCACGAGAAAAGTCGCTCCCACGATTTCGGCGGATTCAACCGGAAGCCAGCCGGGCCAGCCCTCGGCGCACACACGTGACTTCTTTTCTCGTGGGGCATCTCGCCTCAGAAGAAGAAGCACGTGGCGGGCTGGGCTCCTAGATTGTCTCGACATCAGAAGAATTCGTAATGGCCGCTTGCTTACCCATTGGCTCGACAGCCGGTTCGTTTTCCAGGAAGGAGAAGAGAAGGTATTTGCCGCGCTACGGGCATTCCGGCAATCTTTGCTAGAAGCGCCTGAGCCATTCCTGCCACTCGTGCGTCGAACACGTGTTAGCGCCGCGTAGCGAAAATTTCTTCGAAACGACCGCGGCGGCCGCGAAAAGGGGATTCCCGGGCAGTTGAATGACGGGAAGGCATCCGCCGATCCCGGAGCAGTGGTCATGTTCCACTGGGGATCCGTAGGCGGCGCGACCCCGTTCGGATCTTGTGCTCCAATCCGGATCTGGTCGACTGATCCCGGCGCGCTCCAAAACGCCCAGTGGAATTCGCCATAAATTATGGCTTGTTTAAAAATCTAAAATATTGATGCATTAAATAGAAATATTAAGCACTTTGCAGACATTTCCCCTTTCGATATGGATATGCAAAATAAACTACTCAGTGGAAGTTACTTAACAGAGGCCTGGGTGTGTTTCGTTCGCTAAAAAAATCGAGTGCTTCCCTGCGTCAACACTTCTTTCATAACAGCACATTTGAAAAGTACGATTAATAACGCGGGACATATATACGTTTCTTGCGAGCACAAAAAAATTCATATATATATATATATATATATATGAAGGGACGTTAGCGCACATCGCAAAACTTCTTGAGTCGCTCTTACCTGCACGTTGATGGAGAAGTACCCCTTCCGGTTACGGAATACTTCAGCGTCGTCGCCGCCGGGGCTCTTTATCCTCACGTGTGTGCAGTCAATGCAGCCGGTCACTCCCGGAAACTTTCCGATCTTGTAAAAAACGTGCGTTACGCTGCGGCGCCCGGTAGCATCGGGAAACTGAACCACTTTTGGGAAGAGTTCCCGTATGACCAGGTCGGTGATGTTGCCGACGCCGCGACACACAGTGGGCTGGGAGACGTTAATCAGATCGCCGATGACTGTCTGAAATGCACCTGCCCCATAAAAACGCAGTGCCACCAACAGCTGGAGCATAGGCGAGAGAGGCTTCCCACGACCGTCGGTGCTCGGACGAATGCACAAAAGGCACAACAGTTCTCGCACCGTCGTTTTGGAGAAGCGATAGCGTGCCGAGAGAGGACGCACGATAGGTGGGGGTAACCGGACAAAAGCTCACCCGTTTTTTCGCAAACCCGGACAAAAGCTCACCTCTTCTTTTTTTTTTTTTTGTTTGCTGCCCGGGCGAATTACGGGCTTGGATAACGTGTGGATGCGATGGAGATTGTAGCATTTTTAGGAGAACTGGAACCCCATCCCATGCAAAGGTGTCGACAGATAAGCCATGACAGGCAAAGAGGCAACGTTTCGGGACCAAAATTTAGGTCACCGAAACTGAGTGGAGCTTATAAGATCAAGCTTGCTTGGCTCAAGGTCTGCCGGATGCACCCTTGTGCATCGCCCAAATTACGTCATGAACCGAAATTGTTTAAACCCGAAAAATGACTGAAGAAGCCAAGTCACGCTTCGGTGAACTCGCTTTTTCATTGCGCTTTATGTCACGCTAAACGCGTACATAAAGATTCGGCTCAAGGTCTCTCCATTACTAATGCATGGGTTTTCTTCGGGTTCAAGGTAATATTTGAAGTGAATGGCTATGAAAATTAATTATTTCCGTCATTTTGCGTCGTAAAGGTGTTTGATTTTTTTAGTGTCGCAGGCATGCACCTAAGTTGTCCGCACTCGTCTTAAGACCAACATTAAATTTTCTCCTGGTGAGCTGTTGTCCGGGTCTGTGAAAAAATGGCTGAGCTTTTGCCCGGTGAGCTTCTGTCCGGTGAGCTTTTGTCCGGGATTCATAGGTGGGACCGGGTAGATTTCTCCGTTGCATAATTCGGCTGCCCTACACCAATAATCAACAACACTTTCGAAATCATCGTAATCATCGAGCTCCCGAAACGTCGCCATGTTGTAGAAAAGGAAAGGAAGCATCGAAGGTATAGCTACGTCGCTTCCTTCGTTCGTAAGGAAACGTCTAAGGAAACCTTTGAGTAAAGGAGCCAATCTAAGGTAAGGTTGATTCATGATTCGTAAGTGTGGCCACTTACGAAAGGAAAGGCGCTGATCTAAGGAAAGGAACCTTCCTGAATTCGGGGGTGAGTAGCTTTATTTTTCAAAGCACTGCTTCGCTGGAATGAAAAGTAGGCTTTGAGGGGCCGCAGTTAGGACGCAACGCCATTCTGACTTGTGGCAGATTATTTCGCAACATTTTAATTACATATGACACAACATGCTTTCGTACTGACGATATCAACAATAAATCGTATCGTGCGAAAAATCTCGGAACACGGAATACCCGAAGTAAAACCGGGCAGTGAAATAAGGCGTTCTGTAACCGCGTTTTTTTTTTTTTTTCCTAATTCGGTAAGAATGGGACAAAAAACCTCCTTTGCGATGAACTTGGAGGCCCACAGCCCTCACTGCTATCCTCTTTCTAAACTGCATTAAAAAAAAAAAAAAATTCTTGCAGCTTGCAGGGCGGGGTGACGGGATGGGTGGGTTAAGTGGCGGGCTTTCAGGGTCAAGCCGTCCGCTGATAACCGGAACAAAAAGTCAAGCTTTTTCTTTATTTTTGTTTGGAAATAGCACTATATCGTGTAAGCAGGTGAGTGGAGAGGCTTCCGCCCCAGTGCCATCTGGATTCCGGAAAAGTTCCAATCGGAGACGAAATTCTACTGAGATATCCTTTTAAACCCGCCGCCACCAGTCACATCGCCGCTTCTTTTCTCGGCGGCGTTCCAGGCGAGCTATCTGTTCTTTAGCAAGGGATTCAGAACCACACGACGCAGTGGAACTCGAGACGATAGCGGCTTCGCGGCGTTTGCGCTGCTGCGCACGTCGCCGCCTCCTTGCGCTCCCGCTCTTCCTCCGAACAAACGGCACGCAGCCGACCCATCGTGAGTCCCAAGGGCAACTGATAAGAGCGCTAGCGCAATCTCGACGTGAAGGGACACAGGACACACACGATTGATAGGTGAGACGATGACGTAGAGTGACGGTGAACTGGCTCGATTTCTGTGTCGACACGCCGCTTGTCCGCGGACAGAATAGTGGGAAAACTAACCCTTAACAACTTCGCTGTAAACAAAAAAAGAAAAAAAAAACGCGGTTGGGTGTAGTTACGTGATTTCCGGCAACTCCCTCCTCTAGATTTCTCCCTTCTTGGTCCACATCGTCCACACGCCAAGGCCATGAGCCTTTGTGCTTACCTTTCGGTTAGTTTTTTTTTTTCTTTATTAAAATATACTTGACACTAGCAAAATATTGATTGGGTTGTCTCTCGATTCTATTATATCGCCTGGCAAAAAAAAAAAAAAAGTGGTGGAAAGGGTGGGGGAGGGTACTGTCCCTTTACCCAGTCGACACAGTCAGGTGATCAGATGCAAGTGCTCGTCAATAACTTTGGAAACAAAAAAAAAAGAAAAAAGAAAGAAAACAATGTTGGATGATACCATGACATGCGACTCGGGTAGGCAGTTCCATTGATTAATGGTAAGAGGAAGGATTATTTTAAAATGTACGGCACAAGTATTCGCAAATCTTATTTTGATGATCTACCTGCATCATAAAAGAGCTTTAGACGGAATGCGAACCTACGGCACTTTAGCGACTTCCATCCAAGAGAGATTTTTCAGGAGACTCGACCTTAGAGTGCAATAGTAAATTCTGGTCACAAACCTTGCTGCCCTGTTTTCAACTCTTTAGAGGTCATCACAAAGATATTGTTTAGGGATCCCACAGTATACACAAGCATATTCAAGAATGGGCCTTATATTTGTCATATACAGGGTGTTTTTTTAAGCTTTACAGATTTGTTTAAAAAAATCTTTCAGCCTTTCTACTCTGGTGAAGAGGAAGACCAGCGAAGCTGTACTATGGTGGGACGACCTCAAGGACAACTTCTTGGACGTCTAGACAACTTCTAGGACGACCTCGAGGACAACTTCTTGGACGACCTCAAAGAAGACGTCTGGACAACTTCTAGGACGACACCTAACATTGCCTCAGGGACGACTTCTAGGACGACACCTAATATTGCCTCAGGGACGACTTCTAGGGCGACCTCGAGGATGTCTAGATTGACCTCCAGGACGTCTAGGACAACCTCAAGGATGACTTTTAGGACCTCTCAGACGACCTTGAGGTCGAACTCAGGGATGCCGCCTAGGACGACCTCAGGGACGACCTTAAGGACCACTTCTAGGACGACCTTGAGAACAATGTCTAAGACGACCTCAAGGATGACGAGGATGATTTCTAGGACGACCTCAAGCTGAACCTCTTGGTCGACCTCAAGGACAACATCTAAGACAACCTCAAGGACGACTTCTAGGACGACCTCGAGGACTTATAGGATGACACCTAGAGAAATGCAGCCTTTCCACTCTGGTGAAAACCAGAGTGGAAGGGCTGGAAAGGTTGCCACCATCAATGAGTGACGGCGGCAACCAGACAGCCGGCAAGCCGGTTGTCTGGTTACCGCCATAGCTGTCCAGAGTTTTGTGTCAACATTTATTTGGTGGTGGACACGAAGCTAGGGAAACTAGGTCGTAACAGCTCTGCTGTAAAAATGCCTGTATCAAGGGGCTTTAGGCAGATATGGAGTTCCTGCATGGTTGTTTTCTGTTTCCCGTCATTCTCAGTCACGCGAAATATGCGAGAAAATATAGGCGAGGCAAAACAAGAATGTGACAATCACGCATTTTGTGTAAACATCTTCCAGCGGCGTGGAGAGATCAAATCAATGATTTACCACATACCAGATGCGCCAGATTACAGCCGCCATTACCAGTCTTCTCTTGTTTTACTGAGATACCAAGCCGCTGAAACGGGCGTTGACGAGCCTCCACAAAGGCCAATGCTGAGGACGCAATAAAATATAAAATGAAAATGACCCGGCCTGACACGGTAATGATGAAGTGAAGTAAACGAAATAAGAGGAAACAAAAACTGAAGGTCGGTTATGGCGGCACCCATGCACAGCTACTGCAAAGCGTCTTTGTGCATTCAGCCATCTTAAAATCATAAGTTACGTGGGAAAGTCACTCCTCGTGTGTGTAGGAGCCGTGCTGGCCTACTCCGTTGACTGCGGCCGGTCAGGTGACTGAATTTGGCAAATAGTGCCGCCGTGGCGGAAAACAGAAAGGGAGGAGGAGGCAAAAGCAGAACATACGCTGGGGCGCGTGCAATGTCTACTTTCCTACACGGTGCTAAATTCTTTGCTCCTCCCGTTATCGATTTCATTGGACTGCGGCACAACGGCACGTGAAAAACAGATGCGCAACTCTGGCTCCCGTAGGAAGCCTATACAAGAACTCTAGGCAGATAGCATTCATAGCGTCACCAGTGTTAACGCCTCCATGGACAACGAAGGACCATTTCAAGACAACTCCTTTTTTGCGCCGGCTTTTGCACAAACTTTATGCTTACGATAAACACCCTGATAGAACTCCTTTCTGCCGCAGCTAATCTGCATCCAACGTTCCACCGATTCCGCAGCTACTGTCCATTGGGCGGGCTGATACAGTGGTCTGATAGCATAGCGAGCGCCACCGAGCGCACGCTTCACGAAAAGGCGCCAGGCGCTCTGGAAGCTTATCAACTGGCTTTCATAGTGTAATGTCGCTCAACACGGCCCTAGGGTCCATTCAAAATCGCTCAGCTCGTTTCATTCCATCAAACTATCATTGCACTGCTAGTGTCTCGTCGCTAAAAAATAGTTTATCTTTACCATCTTTCTCTCTCTCTGTGGTGTCAAATTTCATGTTTAAGTTTGTAACACAAAATTAATTTTTCTAATCCTATCATACGCGATCAAATGATAAATCTCCTTTCACGTTTCATCCAGTGTTGATCATCAGCATAAAGTTGGAATTACAAGCTGATTAAGAACGTCATTCATCATTTCTTCCTTGCACAGCCCAAGAATGGAATCATCTCCCCGGTTTCATTGCTATCACCACCGACTCTCATTTATTCCGAAATTCTATAACTACCCATTTTTTTTCCAATGATCCATGACCTGTTTGATTAACTGTTTGTTATATTATTACAATTCTTGATTTGTTACAGTTTTACCTTCCTTTTCTTTTGTACCTGCTTTTCCCTTCATAATGGCTACAAGCCTTGAAGGTATGTCCATTAAATAAATAAATAAATAGAAAAGTTGTAGATGTGTGAAAGGGGCCGAGGCGCTGCATCTTGTGCATAATGGTGGTCAGGGTCCTGGACCCGTTGCCACTCTCGTGCTGCTGCAGCCCCTCGTTTACAGTTTACTCTGCTCAGTGTGACAGGGGAAGGGGAAACTGAACGAACGGGGAGTGCTGCCTGGGGCCGCACCTTCGTTTGTTTTTTTGTAGATGCGCCAAACCCGAAGTAGCTGCGGTGAGACAGAGGGAGAACGACAGCACATCTAGCCATTATCAAGTGGCCGTGCGAGGGCCAATGGTGAGGAGAGACCGAGAGCCGGAAAAGGGCACTAACAGCTACCGTCAAAAAAAGCTTTAGATAAGGAACTTATGCGGACGGCCGATTTTCTCCAGCGCCAAATATTTTGACGATAATAATCCCTGGAGAAGGGGGACAAAGGACAAACACAAATCTCTAAACACTGCTAGTTGACTACTGCGCAACTGAAAAAACCTGCCTTGCCTTCCACACGAAGCACATTTTTAGCACGAAATTGGAAAGTTTTTTTAGGACAATATGGGGCTGAAGTGGGAAGGCAGACACTGAACGCAAGTGTTGGCTGGATTTCTCATCAAAAGCAAGTTTGCACATGGCAATCCGATTGATAGACCGAAATACAGCTGAAAGTATTTTATTTTCGGGACCCTTTTCTGCAAGACCGCTTCCCCGGGGGCCTTTCCTAAGGCCCTCCTTTGGCACTCCCCGAAATGGACTGTTGCCAGTTTGAAGGAGCCCACGGCCTTCCTCCTTTATTAGGACTCGAGGCGCTCCAGCAGCAGCACCAACTCGCAGTGCGGGGTGTGCGGGAACATGTCGACGGGCGCCGCCTTGACCACCACGAACGGCTGCCCCCGGTAGTTGTTGGATGCGGGCCTGGCCAGGCTGCGGTCAATGGGGCACACGTGAGGGCCTGAACACACAGCCGGTGCACACTACCCTCCACCTTCTGGCCCGACCTGCCTGCCAGACGTTTCCCCGTGGAGGCCGATGAGGCACTTCTCCACTCTTTTCAACCTCCCATCCTAAATAAGTTGATGCCCTAGTCTTCGAGCAGAAAGAGCACGAAGACTCGTGCTTTTCTTTTAGTCCTTCCGATCCCTATTCCGATACCTTTAGAATTTAATTAAACTGCTGAGATATCACATGCTTTCCTCATAAAACACTACCATCTTGTGTGGGGTACCGCGACAATTTCGCATTAAAAGGAGACTCTCCTACGGTCAGAAAATTATGCCACCTATTATTGCTGGTGCAAAAAACATAGCACGAGTGACAGAAACATTAGAACATTGTTTTGCAACGTTCTGATGAATGTTGCGGAACAATCAGTTTCTATCAGGCAGGGAAAATGCTGCCCTCCAAACTATTACTGCGGTAAAATGTACGTCTCCTCTCGTGCTCCTCGCTTAATTTCAATTCTGAATGTATTTTCGTAAAAATCTGGCGCGTGAATGTTGTTTTCCAACAAGTTTTATTTCTGTTTATTTTTAGAGGTTAATTCAAAGGTATTGAGATCTCAGAAATAGAACAGAAACAACAGCTGCATATTGCCTATGTCCTATTGGAGACTCCTGAAACTTAAAAAGCAGCTGCGCCGATCAGGCAAGATGGCATACGAAAGGAGGTCCGTTTTATTGTTCAGCACGCGAAACACCTTATATCTCTTGCACTGCAGTGTAGGTCAATGTTCAATATGAAAGCAGAGTACTTTGTGGACAGTAAAAACCTTCTAGCCGGTGTGTACGAGTGACACGGTGGCAACATAAAAAATAATTACTATGAACAATGTTTTTCTTTCTTTTTTTTTTTCTTTCTTCTTTGACTCGATCAGGGCATTTGGCCAAAGCTAGGGATATTTCGAGCCCTAATGGACCTTTTCCGAGAAGCGTTCTGCGCAAGCGCGAGCGCCCGATGCCAAGCGGTGGAAGTCGGCACGAAAAATCAAGGAAATTCGGACTGAGGCTAAAGTTCGACGAGTAGAACACGTAATTGCAGCATATATATATATAATTGTGTTACACAAAAAAAGAAAATAGACGGAAAGAAAAACACGACGTTTGGGCGGACGCTACAGATTTCCCTCTTTAAAGTCGCGTTGGGCACGCGACGCAGCTCAGAGAGCGAAGCAACTGGTGGCGTAGGTCCCATTATCAATTGGTAGCGCAGGTAGGTCACTCCCTCGATTTTTAGTTCGTGCAGCCACCGCCTGGTGCAGTCGGTATTTGGAAAAGGTCCATTAGGGACCCAACGTTTTGAGTCCTACTCAACCTCCTCAGGAGTGGCTGTGCATAAAGCCATTAAGAAGCAATATTTTTGTTTCTAAAACGAAAATACTGCTCCTCCATGGTCACAATCACCCCAGAAGAAATCGAGCAGCCTCGAAACGTTGGGCTCGGTTGGATGTCCTTCATCTTCACCATCACCATCATCATCATCATAATAATAATAATAATAATAATAATAATAATAATAATAATAATAATAATAATAATCATAATAATCTTTATTTTATGTGCCCAAAAACAACCTGGAGGTCTTCACTTTGGCGCACAAGTCAATGCTAAAATCGAAAAGAAAAAAAGCAACAGAATAAAAGCAAAGCGCTGGTCAAAGGTGTGTTAGAAGGACTTCCCATTGCTTTCGGTAAACAGATATATCACTGAACATGTCAATATTTGTATCATTAAAGCGATTATATAACAATTGTATATGTGACAGGGGCAAGGATCTACACATCGTCTTGACGTAAAAAGCAGTATGGTTCTATAGTTAATCAAGAAGGGACATGAATGTTAATCCTGGATAAAAGCATATTGTTATCTATCATCCCATTTACTACCTTATGTAGAAAAATTAAGTCACGCACGGCCCTTTTTTCGGACAATGGCCTCATGAAATGCTTTTCAACAAAACCCCCAAATTTTACCCGTCCATCTGTCCGTGCATTTCCCGTTAAATTTAGCGGGGAAACTGAATTTAGCGTTTAGGTGACGGGACGTCAATTGATGTCACATGATCTACTATATACCAATTAGGTTCCAGGGGTGGTCCAGCCAGTTTTTTAATGTGTGGAGCAATCTTTGGAGCAGAAAAAAATCTCGTTATGAAGCCCCTTTGTATCTAAAAAAAAGTTGCTTTTTGGAGCATCTTTGGATGCCCATTAAAACCCAAAGTTAGCAGTTATACTGTACTTTGGGTAATATCCTGGGTCACTGCCCACCGGAATATCCTGGGTCGCTGCTGCCGGAAATTCATAAAAAAAAAAGTGGGGTGGGCCATGTCTCGGTGGGTAAGCACAAAAAATTAAGAAAAAGCTAAAAATCACCAATTTTTTTGTACTTATCGAGCGTGGCTACACAAGAGGTAGATTAAACTCAAAACTCGAACAAGTTTCGTTGTTTCACGTAAGAAATGCTCATGAAAGAACGTTTTACTCTCACAGAGTCCGTCGTTTCAATACTAGGGGCGGAACTCATGAAATGTACTTTGGAGCAGCCACGGGAGCAGCTGAAACAGCTGTTTTGGAGCAGGTTAGGAGCAGCTAAAACCACATTTTGGAGCAGGCTAGGAGTGGCTCAGAACACTTTTCATTGCACTTTAGCTTGTGTCTTAGACAAGCACGGGAGCAATTTCAATTGTGCTTAGCAGCACAGATGAACATGAGTGGTTAGGGACCTAGGTAGATGGGAGAACAGTGTAACAGATGAGAAAACTTGAAACTTTGTGAGCCTTAATGGGAACCAGAAAGCAAGTACCATATGTTTCTGAAGATAGTGTCCCTGATATTTTCTGAGTGGCTTTCAGCTGCTCAAAATGCAAACCAGCACTGCTTATCACACAACCCACACATGCTCGACATAGTAATTATATGTGCGAACCACGTGACATGTATAAGGCATTGGACGTGCAGTTGCGTGGAGGAACAGGGCAACAAATTTCGAGTTTATCCTATTGTGAAATTCAATATTGAAGCAGCAGACTACGATTAACAAAGTTATCGTATGCTAAGCGATAAGCAGGAGCAAGGATAAAGTACGCTGAGCAGATCTACCGCTTGCGTGAGAGCTGCTGGCCGGCAAGGTTTCGGATCGGACCGCGCTTCAGTTACTGTAAACAACAAAATTTTCGCAGGTACCTATTGCCTACAATTCGTGAAAAATACGTCCCGCGAACAATTCGGGCAATATGTGAACGCTACGGAAGCCACACTCGATTCGCAAAAATTAGAACCCGCGAATAATTTCAATCTTTCTGCTTTGGCCCGATTCGTGAAAATTTGAGCCTGCGAAAATTAAGTTGTTTACAGTATATCAAATCACAATTTATCTTGAGGGAATGCAGTTCCAACTGTCAACAATGAAGTACTAAAAGGAATCTTTTGCTCATTTGTTTTCAACTGGCTGACGTCGGGATCCCGGGCCGCAGAGCCTCAGGCAATCTGACGTTTAACGACTTGACCTCACCTCGGCCGACTTGCTTAACCAGTGATGGCCGAAAATTAACAATCCAGTCGCAGGTGGTTTAGCGCTTGGAATCCAATCCCCGAGTTTTTTCGCACACTACTGACTTGGGATACACAGGGAGAATAAAGAAAACAAAGGACTGCAAGGCCGACCAAGCTAAACGCGCTCATTATTGCCAATCAAGTCGATAAAAACCGACACCAAGACCAAATACTTTTTTTTTTGGCGCATGTTTTGCGATTTGGTGCATAACGGCGCGAGGTATTGGCTGTGGCGCAGTTTCCGCAACATGGTACAGGATGGCGCAGACAAATGCGTCTGGCGCAAATGGCTCAGCCGTTCCACCCCTGGAATACGCGCAATAATCTCCACTGATTGACATTCAGCGGGAACGTTTCTTCCGTGAAAGCATATCTCTAATGCAGCTAAGTTATCTTGATTAGGAAACAAAAAAAAGAGCTAACAAGAAAATAGAAAAACCAACCAGGCGCAACGAGCGAGCCAGCAGGTGAAAGAAGCGACGAAGGTGCTTTTTTCGCCCACTTGATTTTTCGGTTCAGTATCCCTTTAATATCTTTTTATTAAATGATATGGGATTGAATCAGCGCGCGATCCTGAGTGACTATACAAGTGTCGCGAGCGATTTGCAAACCCCATAATGTCATACGATCGAAATTACATTAATTTTGTTATGTGGCTGGGGTGTAACGCAAGAATTCAGTGACTGCACGCGGTAACATAGCTTACATGATTGTGAGTGACACTTGTCTAGCCATGTGTGCGTTGACTATGTCTACCTGACTTTTACTGTGATCCGTTTCGCTGTGTCCAACGTTACTAGAACACTCAGTTGGGAAACTCGCCGTCGAAACCAGGGCCGCTGGCGTCCACCGAGACCGAGCTAAATGCGACAACAGCGCCACTCTTTATCGTTTGTCTGTACTGTGGTCACCTTGAGCTTTTTGAAAGCCCGTTTTTGCGTAAAAACAAACGGAAAAGGCTCTTTTTGTATGAAATTTATTGGAGTTTAGTACAAAAAGAGGGGTGCGTTATGTTTTTAATATCTTTAGTTTGCAGGGTTTTGCGGCACAATTAATACTGTTTTTATACAACCATGCCTCAGCGGGGCTTTCAGGTAGCGCGTCCCGATCTAGGTGAATTTTAACTTCGGTAGTTCGACGCAATGCGTCCGCCGGGGAGACGGGGGTGGCGCCCCTGTAACTTCTTCCGCTGTATCTGTTCTTAAAGCCAAAATAGAAGTCACGTGCAGTTCCTCGAGAGGCCGCTGCGGGAGAAATGGTGGCGTTGTGTTCGTCATTAGCTCGGTGCTCGGAGACAGATTGGGGCCACTTTTTCCAAGCTGTCTCTATGGGAGCTTCCCAACTGAGTGTTTTAGTAACGTTGGCTGAGTCCGATCGCTGCGTGTCTCGCCATTTTGTGAAAGTAATTTTGTATAAAATAGGCATTTCTACAGCAATAATTGCGTGGCTCAATGTTTTCAACTTAAAGCAATCACACTTTATTTTTTGTAGATGTCTTGTACGCATACGTCGTGCCATTTCATTCCGATTATGTACCGGTGTAATATTTTGCCTGCGCAATAAAATATTTTCTAGCCCCGTTGTTATGTGCAGCTTTCATTTTAGCTAATAAGACACGCTTACGTGACTAAAAGCGCGTTATGACAGTCGATCCGTGCTGTTGCCTTCGCTTCAGCGCTTGGACATGTGCCCCCGATGGCCTTCCTTTGCGACGTCACGAGAAAAGCACCACGGCCTTGTCTTCCAAAAGGTGTCGGTGGGGCAAAGTCCCGTGCGCTTCGAGACCAAATGTTCTACTAGCGTTTCACTTTTGCTATGGCATGGGGCACATAATGTGTCTATCCCTTGAAATTCAGCCCTATAAGTTTTTGTTCTTAACACTCCCACAGCAAAGACTTCCACGTGAATTATCAAACACCTTTTCCTTTCATATGTCCCTTTTTTTTTATATGTACCTTGCTAAAGCTAATTTTTTTGTCCCTCCCACATTTTCCTTTCTGCCTCTTTCCCTCCCTTTTTCACTGGACTAGTCTGCTCAACTCCACCAGTAGTGTGCAGGCATTTAAATGGCAGCTTGCGGGAGGTTAGGAAGTACCCTCGCACAGCAGCATTGAAACATCTACATTGGCTGCCGTCTGCACACTGGTTCGCAAGGTCGCTCCCAGGTGGCAGGCTTAATGCAGAAACATAGCAGGAGATGCTGGCGATGAGCGAGATAATCGCAATAAATAATAAATTCAAGAAGAGATACAAAACGATTCCGTAGTTTTATCAAACAGACGTCTTTCATTTAAGGGAGGACACTACCCAGAAAAAAACATTTCTGCAAAAAAAGTTGATTTTGCCATATTTACCATGCAATATTTACATACACCAACATCTAGAGAATATTCCGAGAAAGTTTCGTTCGTTTGCACAGCATAGTTAATTTTTTATAAATTATTTTCTGTCCACCGAAGCTAAAGAAAGGGTAGGGTTTGGAGCACTTTGAACGCATTTTTCTCTGTTCCACATTTTGGTGTAAATTCCAGTTTAGTCAACCTATTGTTTGATAATGGCAATACAGGGAAGGCTCGTTCTTCACTTTTCCGGACTGAAATTTAATAAGGAATGCGGCTATGGAATTTTTTGTCACTTTACAGATATCTTTTATAAAAAATGTTGACGTTTTGTTGAAGACAGAGAAGACCAAAAAGTTTACCAATTTTGCAGAAGAGACAATTTATCGAAATAAATGACTTTTTACAAAAACCTTTCCATAGCCGCACCCCCTAGGCATTCTGCTACATATCTAGTGAATACAGTGAATAAAAATCTTGAATACTGCGATAGTTTTCCGACGATAGATTAACTAAACAATGTAGGCGTATTGCTGATAGAAGCTGCTCTAATTTCCTTCCCATTGAACCGACAGACCAGAAATTTTGTTGTGCAGCCTCTAGCATGACCACCAGCCTACCCTGTAAATTCATTATTTTTAAGCCAAGGATTCAAAAGTTGACCCTCCCGGGGGTGTGTCCCCTTAATAAGAATGCACTCTAAAGCAGCTGCCCTGCCACATCCTTCATTAAAAGAGGGCTAAATCACCTATCTTTTGTGCCTCTGACAAAAAAGCTTTCGTGCCAAGTCTCTGGCAACTTTAACTTCGTGCCCGATGTCCTCTCACCGCCTTCAAAGTGGCGCGAGAGGTGTCCTGCCTTTGCTCTTATGCACAAGGGGTACACGTGACAAGCAAACATTCTTCAGCTTTGTCACCACATTCTTCAGCTTTGTCACCTTTGCCAAAAGGCTTCACAAGTCTCTTTTTTTGTGGACCATCTACACAAGGCTTGTGTCCATAAGAGCGAGACAAAACACATGTGTCTACTCAGTTCACTCGAAACGAGCTGTCCATAGTCCAGACTGTGGGTTTCCATATTAACGAGGCAGGCTTGGACGGAGACAGATTGGTCCCCTTTTGCCCATGTAGTGGGCTGTCCATATTGACTAGGCATAACCAGCATACAACGAGAAGATTTAATATTTCACTAGCCCCCGCATTTCTTACAGGTACGTGGGTTGGACTGTATTGCTCTCATTGTCAACTTTTCCGAGGCGTACAAATATACACAAATCCTAATCATTTGCAAACGGTGTTTGCCATATCAGCAGACTACTAGAAGTTCTAGGAACATTAGAAAATTATAAACGTCCTCAGAATTCCTCTATTTGTCGCATCAGGTTTCATTGCTTCGCACCGGCACATGTGTAAATGCTTCACTGCTTTGTACTGGTGTGCTCGAAAAAACTGCCAATGTGTTAGAGCATCTTGATTGGCTTGACGGGCTCAAAAATTTGACTCGCTATTGTAGGTCAACCTTTTTTAGCTAGGATTAAAGTTCGACCCCTAATTTTAAAGGACAACAGCGCGAAAAATAAAATTCTAAGCTATACAGTCACCGACCGATTCGCAGGGACCGGAAAAACGTCCGAATAATTGAGCAGTCCGAAAAATCAGCATATTAAAATTCTTGCCTTTATTACTTCCAAGTGGACTTAAAAAAGCCGTAAATAGTGCCTTGTTACGCCTCCGTTTCCGTTCGGCAACTTTCTGTTAGCTTCAGGATCGCTGCCTTCCTTTCTAGCGTTATCGTCGAGTACTTTCTGCACTTCTTAAAGGAATACTGAACCGAAATTTGGATTTCGCAAAATAAGGCTGCAGAAGTGTTGAACCGGACGCTATAAACTGCAAAACATCACTCGTACATCGATATCTCAAACGGATGGCCGTACTTTTGGAAAAGAAGGGCTTGATCGAGCGAGTTCTTTGACGTAACTGTCCTCCGGGAGAATTTGAGAATGAGGAGAAGCGGCCTCGCTTCTCTCCTCCTCACTTCGGTTCACCAGCTTGATGGGACGTAGCGAGGACGAGAGAGAATGGGAATCGTGACGTGCTTTGTCTCGTCGGCCTCGTCGGCCGGGTTCAATCACGCACTTCTTTCCCGAAAAATACGGCGATCCGTTAGATATATCGCCGTATGAGTGATATTTTTTGGTTTTGCAGCTTCCTGCCTATCCGCCCGGCCTTGTTTAGTGAGCTCGAAATTTCGGTTCAGTATCCCTTTAACCACACATCGCGGCGGAAAAACAAATGACGTCCAAGCCAGCGTTGTCCGAACCGGTTCGAACGAGATAAGCGATTTAAAACCACGAGCGCAAAATGTCGACTGGCGATGCGAAGGAACGGGAAAACAAAGCAAAATGATAATAATAATGATGATGATGACGTGCAGCTAAATGGAAAAAAAGGGCTAGCATAGCGTCACCTAGCGGTAGGACTCGGGAGTGTTCAAGTAGCACTGCGAAACCAAACCAATCCTTTGCAGCCAACATAGAATTCAAAATGGCCGCTTCTCAATGGTGTTTTCCACTGATCGCTCGCGACGATTTTGTCCGAATAATCAAACGTTCGGACTTCAAGCTGTCCGAAACATTGGTCGTGAATATATACACTATTTCTATGGGGTAAGTCACGGTTCCGCCTTTAGGTCCGAAATATCGAACAAGACCGAATTGTCGGGGCCCGAAAAAACGGTCGGCGACCGTATTCAACTGAATAAGCTAGTCCCTACTTTGCTTGCCATGTTACATTAGGTTTAAACCAACCTGCTTGTGCACTACAACTTTTTCTTAGTACAAGAAAATGAAATGTCTCGCGCAAAAGAAAAAAAGGCATATTTTGCAGAAAAACATTGCGGCCACGATTTACTTAAAGGGACCATGAAACAATTTTGAAATCGAATTTCATCCACCGATCGTCGTAAAAGGAGTGGAAAAAAACACAAAAACACAAAAATAGAGAGCCAAAAAAAATTATTCGCTATAGAACTTTTAAAAGAAAACTGGACTCTTTTGTGCCTTCTTTCCTTCGAAAGCTCTCCCTTTTCACTGCGATGCATCCGCGGAACTGCAGCACGTCAGCCGAATCCACGTCGCCTATTGGGTAAGAGTCTACCTCAGCAGCACCACGATCATAAACAATAAATAGCCGGCGAATGTTTTCTAAAAGTTTTGTTAAATAATATTCAGATCCACATTTTGCAGCATAATTAGAGATGTGACGAAAATTGCCAAATTTGATAATGCTGAGAGTCAAGCGCCATCTATCGTGTGGTAAACGAAGCAAGAGAAAGACCCTACTGGACCCTACTGTGTCGCTCAGTTGGCTGTTACTTGTCGTGACGACCAGCGAACATTTATTTTTCAACGTGTTCTTCTCGCGCGTCCAGACTTCAAGCACCAAGAAAAAAGTAAAAAGCACTTGAAACAGACCACGACGGACAAGAACGCTGGATCCACAAACACCCGAGAAAAGCTACAACGGCCACGAATCCACCGACCCCAAGCGAGCTCGGCAGAAAAACAGGCCTAGCAGGCACTCCGACTCGGCGCAGCGTTACTTCAGCGGTACTTGACCAAGACCGTCTGCCCATGACCGGCTGGCGTGCTGAATGGAATGTGCCCGCGCGACCCTTGTGGACCCTTCCCGTATTATAGTTTGATCGCTGACCTCATTTTAGATTAAGAGGTGAGGTCAATCTCTTCCCCTTGTTATCTCCTTGTTTTCCGAGGCAGTGGTGACGAACACAGTCGTCGAAAAGGGATTCTCGTCGATTATATCTTCTTGTTTTGTGTGATATAGAGCTCAAATAAACGCCATATGGATTACCTTCGTAACACGGTATGTACACTTTGTTATTAGTATGCCATTTTCATTCTGACAGACTGCACGTCACTGTCGAGCTATAACAGTTCGTGGGAGGTATACGTGCAATGCCGGTCCAACCTTTCTTTGCCGAGTGTCACGTCAGTATCGAGTTGCAATCGTAAAAGATTGGTCCCGAAGCGCTTAGCAACAGCGCGAATACAGCACTTCTGTCAAATGCACACGTCCGCTCCGAGTGTGAACAGATTTACGTGGCTCTCGCTGACACTGTTGTAGTTCAAACGTATCTTTTTTAACGTCGGCTCGCTCCTGCATCTCCGAGGCCGTGAAAAACGCCGCGGCAATTTGTTTCCATCTACGTCGCTTTGCAAACGACTGACACGGGCCGCCTTTTACTAACAATGACAGTTGGGTTGACTTCTGTGGAGTCTTCACTGGAAGACTTGCCGCACTTGCCAACAGGCAAACCGGCGAATGGGACTAGTCCCACACTGTCGCTGTAGCGCAACATATCTCGTTGAATTTCGCTCAGCTGCGGTGCGTCCGCGGTGATGAGAGGCGCCGATTCCGAAAATACGTCGGTGACATCAGCCACATCAGCGCCATCAGCGCAGTAAAACCTACCGGCGCACCCTCAACCCGCTGCCGCTAACACTCCCATTCTCCTACTGCCTAGAGAACTTCCGGTTCCTGTCCCAGGGTACATCACGACCGTCAAAATTACGGTGCAACTTGTTTTGCGGTCAGTTGGAGAGAAAGAAAAAGTCGATATTTCATGAATTTTTTGTGTAGAAGTTAATAAACCGAGACGAAAACGGATGCCTGTTCCGCATTCAGTGAATGTTGAAGGTTTAATGTAAAAGTTATGTGGCAAAAGTAAAAACGTCATTTCATGGTGCCTTTAAAGGGAAACTGAAGCGGTTTTGTATTTGAGTAAAAGACTTCAATGGCCTTCATTTGACCTCCAGGATCAGGAATAGCGAGATTATTTTTCAATTTGGTGCACGGAGGCTTCAGAAGTTAATTTTTAAAGCACCGCCGAAGCCCCTCCTTCCCGGGGCATGACGTCACACTAGGAGTTTTCGGAATCTCTGCTCTCGCGCATCTTCAGCGCCTGTCAAAGCTGTGCACGCGCACTCTTGCTATTTTCGAAAACGTTAAAAAGGGACGTCAGGACTGCCGTAAGTGCGGAAAAATACACCTGGCAAGTTGTCATTGCACGCGCTGCCCACACGAGCGGCACGCGCTTGGCGGCCCAAAGATCCTAGTATGACGTCACGACTTGATCGGAGGTTTTTCGCATTTTCTCGCTTTTAGTTGCTTGCATCTTCAGGGAAAACGAATGTGATATTCAGATTCACGGGATAAAAATACGCCAGAATTATGCTCTAACTCGTTTTTTTCAAGAAGTGTTTCAGCTTCCCTTTAAGTATTTATGCCCCATTCACATTGAATCAAAAATATTATAAATTGATTTGCAGTGCAATTCTAACATTTAATATTTCTTATTAATGTTCACATTAAAAAATTCCATATTGGCACACCACTACAAATTGCTAAAATGCTCACAATTCCTTCTGTAACAAGCACTTCTTACGGCAGGTCCCAACCATTCATTTTATTTTACCTCAAAGGCATCTAGCAATGCTTTATATGAGGGTGAAAGCAAGAAGGTTGGAGAGGTTGTGATACCATATATACATTCATCTAAACAAAATGGTAACTAGCGATAGATGTTGTCAGATCACAATCGTCCGAGAGCCAGCCCAGTGCCGCCGAAGACAGACTTACTCGAGAAAGTTCTGCAGGGCCCCCTCTGGGTTGCAGGATATGTACACGAGCCTCTTGATGCTGGCCGTGGCTCTGAGTGCCCGCAGCACCTTGTTGTCTGTGGGACAACGTCAAGCAACCGTCAAGAGGGTCTCCACAGCTCGCTCACCACATCGCATAGCAAGATACCGCGTTTCACTCAAATTCTGAACGTGCAATCAGGAATCTAAGTCAAGGGAGACTAAACTAACTGAATTGCCCTTTGTTGCAAGTGGTAAGAGTAAACATTTTGGTAAAATATGAGAAGTTTTAAGGGGAATGTATGCACTAGGATCTCGCTTGGGCAGTGATGCTCTTTTACGTCTGTTCTGAGACTACTAAGAGTCTATAAAAATATATTTGTAATAGTAGCATGGAAAATAGGCTTGGTCGTTATTTAGAAAAGGGATTTATTGCATGCAGTTCTTAATTTGAAAACTGTTAGACTCGCCCCACCTTCATGAACCCCAAGAAGGCCTTCAGGGGCCCCAAAGGGTCTGCGGTCCCCCGTAGGAGAATCGCTGTGCTATAGCATTACTCTCAGAAAACACCCCATGCAAATGTTTCTTAGGATACTTCAATACGTTATAACTTATTAGCTGACAGGCCATATCCTATATGACACACTCTAATGTAGGTATTTAAGGAGAGCATGAAAGATACATTTTTGTCGCCACTCAGCTCTGGCCCTAGTTGAGCGCATGTGCCATTGCTGAGCCGGCACAATGTCAAAATCAAAACCACACCCAGTATGCTGGGCACAAAATCTGCCCCTTCCAAAGTGCCATTATGGCACTTTGGGAGAGCCCCAGGGCCCGATTTTGGTCACTGCAAGAGCGAGCGAAAGCCCTAATCTGGCTCAGCGAGCTAAAGTGACGCTGGTACACTAATGCGGACAAAGGGTGAGGATTGTCTGCTATGAAGCATCGTATCACAGACGAGAATAAACAACGTCGTCGACTGCTAACAGAACCAGAAGAATTGCAAGTTCCTTGCCGTGTGCAGAGGAACTGAGGCAACAGTCGAGGCACATTTTGCTGCACACACGGTCCTTCTCCACACCATTCGAAGTTGGCAAAGGTCTAAGGATTATTGTACGTTTTCATGTAACATCACACTTTCCCCGCTAAACTCGGTGGGAAAGTTGTGTCACGTCACGGTGGGAAAGTGTCTTGTCACACAGTCATGTAACATCATGCAACGTCAGAGTCACATGATATCACAATTTCTCCGCTAAACTTAGTAAAGCAATGCCGCATGTGAAGTCCGTGTTGGGCGACATTATGTCACGTGACACTGCTAAGTCACACGGTCGTGGACCGTCATGTGACGCCATAGTGTACCTGTGACACCACAATTTTGCTGCTAAATTTAGCGGAGAAACACTTTAAAGGGGCACTGAAGTCTATTTTCGAAAAGGTTGTTTTTGAACTTTACATTGTTTAAAATGTGTTAGTTCTCACATTTACCAAGTCCTATATTACAAAACCGCCTATTCATCTCGGGGCAAGAAAAAAACATCTCAACCTTTTTTTCTTGCGGACAACACTGTGTGGACCAATGAACGCCCTACAATACGCGTGGATTCCGAATGATTTTATTATAATTCGTTTTGAAGAGAGTTTGATAGGTACACATTCAGATAAGACTCCTCTTTTTCTCCGCGGGCGAAGCCATCACTTGCAACTCGCCGACAAGTGCCCTTTGTCGACCACTTCACTTGGAAGAAAGTTCTTCCCAAAAAGGGCGTGTCGCGATCTTTAAACACACTTTTAACGAGGAAATTAGCTAAGCACGATTGTGATTTTGGGCCTGTTGGGCTGCTTAGAGCGCCTAGATTGAGTTCTCACCACAAAAGGACGATCTCACAATCGACTTCAGTGCCCCTTTAAGTGGAGGCACAAGATTTCTGCAATTTTTTCACTAAATTTATAAGGGAAATTGCGACACATGACAATGTGGCGTCACGCAAAGCACTTCTCCGCTAAATTTAACGAGAAAATAGACTTCATACAATGTCACGTAATGCGACGTCGCCCGACACCTGACATTTTAGACAATTTAGAGAGGAAATTTCCTTGCCAGAGCGAGAATTTTGCCATCAAATTTAGCGGGCAAACGCCAAAGGGTACATAATGTCGTACGACGTCGCAATGTTGCCGATAAATTTAGAGGGGAAATTTCTCGGCCAAACTCTATGGAGAATGCTCCGCGCGACGTCGCAGTGCCACATGACCCCGTTGTTCACTGCTAAATTTAACGAGTTTGCACCGCACCGCCGCAAAACCTTACCACTAACGTCCGTCGCCGTAAAAGAGGAATCGTCCGTTAAAAACCGGACGCCATGGCAAAGTGATATAGGACGCAATCGGCCTTGCACCGTTTTCGTGCCGTACAAAAGCTGACAGGGAGCAACGGATAAAGGAGCCCTCGAGAGAGGTGCGCCAGAGGTTGAGAAGCCCCCACCGAGGTGGCGCCCGGTCTGTCGAGGACGCCGGCCCCTTGTAGGCGGCCGACAAAGCGGGAGGGAGGGACTCACGCAGCCCCTGCCTGGGCGGGTCCACGACGGCCACCATGTCCTCGCTGTCCCTCAGGGTGTGCATCACGTCATGCATGGTGTCCTCTGCCCGGCCCAGCACAAAGCTCGCATTGCCGATGCCTGCGCCGGAGGGCTCTTGTTAACAGGCGGGCGTGCGCAAAATGATTGCAGTAACAATTCATAAGTATTTACATTTCTACCAATGCAAAACAGATCTTTCAACGAAACAACAGTGGGGGCGCAGGTGAGCTGGTGTAACATTACCATTTCTTTAAATTACCCGAGACTGGGGCGAAAAAACTATGAAGTATCAAAACGTGGAAGAGAAAGGCAAAGTGAATAGGAAGACATTGTCTCAATGTTGTCTTCCTATGACAAACAAAGTTACGCATATCATTAGAACGCTGATATCCACTTGAATGATAGTAACGAAGTGTAAAAGCTATTCCTGGAATTTACTCTTGTTATACGACCAAATAAAAGGCAGCAGGCCCAGTCAGCTGCCACGATCATGAGCAGAACCACAGCAGAACCTGGTGCCGCTCAGTTCATAGATGCAACCATGTACCATTCATGGTCACGTATGTCTCGTGTGAGAGGAATTGGTGAGGAGGATGAGAAAGAGGAGAGCGGCATGGAGAGATGGCTTGGGAAAGCTAAAAGGCTGACGTCGTACTCGCTCCTCCTCTTCTAATCTCCTTGGTTCCACCCGTTTGCTGGTTCCTTTTTGTCACGCGATTCTTGGCTCCACGCATGAAGGAAGCTGCAGGAACTGCAAAACTTGTCTAGCATGCCGCAGTCGTTCCTGCACATCCATACAGCCTTTCGTCCAGCAAGACCAAGACCCAACGAGGTTGGGCAAGACCTTTTTTGCATCTGTGGTGTATTGAAGTGTTGTGGGCAAGTGCGCGAGGACGAGGACATGGGCAAACAGCCCTTTGCAAACTCAGGACTCTGTCGCTTCTAATCCTAGCCTCCACGAGCAGGACCATAGTTGTGTTTTGCCTTGGAATAGTAGAGGTAGTGGCACCTCACAATAAGCCTCTCACGGTGTTTTGTCTCGCTAGGTACTAACAGCAGCACACGATACTTTTTCTTCGTAAGAGTGTCACAGCCGTAGTGACAAACATCGCTTTAGCTTCTGGACGACGGTGCTCCTTTGCGCTATTAGTGTTTCGCGGCAATGCGCGGTTGCAAAGTGGTCTAGTCGACCCTCGCTGTTGTTCGCTCGTCTCCTCCTTAATGTGAATGTGCTTGGGAAGATCGGCGGACGTGCCGTCGCGTGATCAATCCGTCCGCGGATTGGTGTATTGTGCGAATCGGCCTGCGCCGTCGGCGCTATGTTCCCGGCTTTTTGGACGCATATGATACCCAGAAAAGCAAATGCACTGACCAGGAAATTAATACGTGTGTTCCTATGGGGCAAAAGCCGGGAAAATGTAAATACCAAGAATGTATCAACGAGGCTCCACTGCACGAAGTCCAGTAGTCCCTCGTTATAACAAAGTCCACGGGACGGCAAAAAGATTCGATACTACACCTAAGTGGTAATTCAACGAAAGCGAGGGAACCAAAAAAACAGTGACAGCAGCCTTGAAAGTGGATGGGAACACAGTGAAACACTCAAAACATAGATTTAATCAAACAAGCCTCAGTGACGAACAACTCGTGGCACCTTTATTAAGGAGTAAAAAAAATAAATAATTAAGTGGCGTTTACTGATAATATTTTACGGGCATCACTCCTCGGGTTCCTTCAGGCATTGCAAGAGCCCCGTCGCCGCCACTGTACTCCACTTTGTTCCGAAGCAGCCGTAGGATGCTTTGCGTCTCTGCAGTCGATATTTCTTGAAGTGACTCTCTGATGTCTCTTTCGTG
Source organism: Ixodes scapularis (assembly GCF_016920785.2). NCBI lineage: Eukaryota > Metazoa > Arthropoda > Arachnida > Ixodida > Ixodidae > Ixodes > Ixodes scapularis. The sequence goes on along the minus strand of NW_024609846.1, from coordinate 208,017,935 downwards.
TTTACCCTGGCTGCACGCAAGGTCTATGATCGCAGCATCATTGGCAGGAGCAACAAAGGGAACATCAGCAGCAACAAGCGTGAACGAATCTAAGTTATCTTCGGTGGCTTCGCCAACGTATTTGCACACACTCCTGCAGAGATTGTTGCAGCTATGGAAATCATCCGCTGGCTCGGCAAGCACGCGCATGCGAGAAAATCCGACGTGCGCAAAGCACTTGGTGGCGATCTTCGAATCGCGGGCATACTTTCTCTTGAGCGAGAAACTCTTTTCAAACCCGACCAGTCTGCCTCACTTTTTCGGCAAGATGGTCGAGAGTGTCAAACAGTCGACGGCGGAATGTTGACTTCCTTGGCGATTTCAAACTCTGGCCGGCCCCTTTTTTTCACATCCACAGATCAAAGGGACTTCTGGTAAACACTGCCATACGATGCCTGTACATGCCGCAAGCTGGCAAGCTTGCACAGGAACGCGCATCTCGCGCGTCTGGTCTCCCAAGGGATGATCTAATTCGGGCTCTTTCGCTTCCTTGACCCAATTTTATTGGGAGTCGGGCTGTGGGCACTCTGTGTAGCGTCGGAACGCTGACGCACTTCCAGCGCTCTCCTTGGTTGCGTCAACATTGGAAGCGGCGCATCACCCTCTGTCACCCGTTTGCTCCATTTCCTGTTTGCCTTTTGCAGTTTGCCATTTGCCCGTTTGCCACGGTGGGGGAGGGGGAGGAGACGAAAGGGACCCCTGTGTGCCTCTGTGTAGGCTTGGACGGTTTCGGCACCTCGGCCTTCGTAACCAGCGTGGTCGGCCGTCGATATGCTAAAAATAATCCAGTTTGAAATGCGTACATTTCGTTCGGGACCACGTTAAACTTTGATTAAAGGACACATGCAAAGGAAAAAAACATTTTTTTTTAGACAGCTTAGATGGAAAAAGGATGTCATAAAACAATTTTACAACGAAGAAAACAATTTTTTAGAGCTATATTTACGACGCTATACGAATTTGTAGTTGGCGCTCGCGGGAGCCGCCGCGCTGCGTCGCCGCCGCACGCTGAGCATTGTACGAACGCCGTTTCAACGCGTTTCTCCGCGCCGCCGCCGCCGCACAAGTTTGTCTGCTTCGGGGCGCCGCCGCCGCCGTCTGACCGGCGCACAGGTCTATCACGTCTGCTTGCGCTTTTTCAGGAGTTTCCTTTGGGCTCTAAAAGTTACTTATTCATCTTAGTTTTTTGTTATACATCAAACAAAGATGAATAAGTTACTTTTAGAGGCCATAGGAAGCTTCCGAAAGAGCGCAAGCACCACGTGACATATATGGGCCCGTCACGTGATAAACAAAGGCCACTTTTCAGCGGCGCCCGCCGGTGCCAACTACAAATTCGTATGGCGCCGTCAATATAGCTCTAAAATGTTTTTTTCTTGATTGTAAAATCGTTTTATGATATCCTTTTTCCATCTAAGCTGTTTAAAAAAAATGTTTTTTTCCTTTGCATGTGTCCTTTAAGGGGATGACTCAAATAAAGCGACTTGGTTATAACGAGGTACTACTGTATCCGATTTTGAGCGAAACAATACATTAGGGTTAGGACGAGAGCTGCAGTGACAGCGGCAGAATCCAAGCTACTCTTCTGACTTCTTTGCAGTACTTCTGCACGTTAATGGACGTGCCTTTGAGACAAGAAACAGAGTGCTCCCCCGGCCAGCCCGAGGAAAAGGTAAAGAAGGCAAAGGACCGAGCCACTCTTGCCTTGCGAAGTGGCCGCAGCCGGTCTTCAACTCCTTGGCCATACAGTCGCGTCTTGCTAGTATGGGCCCAGTGAATACCGCCTACATGTTGACACGCCGTTGAGGAAGAAGAGAGCAGTGCCCGCACAACCTAGTTTCGGGCCACAAGTGGCACCAGTGCCGACATCAACGACGTGCATCACTCTGGACGTCAAATAAACTCTGTTTTGTGGCGATGCTCAAAGCTTACAATAGCTTCGTTCAATTTACTTGCACCTCCTGCACCGTTGCAGAGAAGTGTATGGTGGTGTACTTCCGGTATGTATATTGAGCAGGGGCGGCTGCAGGAATTTCTTGAGGGGGGTCAGGTGTTGGTCATCGTACCATATGTTTAGGAACCCCCTCCCCCTCTCCCTTGTTTTACGCCCTAAATTTTACACATGTGAAAATCAAGAGGGGAGTCAGGACTTCCGGACCGCCCCTCTACATCCGCCCCTGATATTGAGATACGACCGGAAGTACTCAGCCCAACACTTTCCTTTACCAATGCAGGAGGTGCAGGGAAATCGAAGGCAGCTAATTTGTGGTTTTTCACCTTGATCCGTAACCAAAAACAACTCGCATCAAAGACGACTCTTCCGGTGAAGGGACACATCCACACTAACGAGACTCAACTGTATCACAGTCCTTCAATGAAGATATCTGTTTTTCTCTTTTGGTTTTAATAATTTCCGTTTCTTTAAGAATGAATTTTTCTGGTCTCGTTTAACCTTCGCGTTCAGTCTTTTTCAACATTTTCGAGCGACTTCCGAGACTGTACTCAAGTTCGAAGAAAGAGTCCCACCAAAAATACCGGAAGTCGCTTGTCGGCAAACTGCCTCGTACGAGAAAGAAAGTGTCAGCAAACTGTCTCGTACGAATGTGGCTACCAAAATAAAGCTCCAAACAAACCCGTCTAAATTAAAAAAAAATCTATTAAACTTTGAGTGAGTTACGCGAAGTCATCTGGAACTGAAACAAAACCCGATGGTGCCAAAAGTGGCGCGGCGGTGCGTCCCACGCCGGCACGAACTGGCTGCACCTACGTCAGATGGCCGTTAAAATACCATGCGTCACAAATACCGCCCCGTCCCGCATTGCCGTAACAAGCTCGAATATGCCGCGCGGCAAAGAAAGAGAAAACGAAGGGCAAAACGTGGGGCCGTCGGTTGAGCCTCACCGTTGGCCTCTGCATTCCGCTTGGCGTTCTCCACGGCCCGCTTGCACACCTCCACTCCGTAGACCCTGGCCACTTTCTGCAGGGGGATGGACAAAACCGGTCGTCCGATTAACAGTGCAACGCTGCCTCTGTTATCGTTCCCCTGAGCATCGCCACTCTGATGGGTGAAAAAGCATGCATGCTACTACGGATAACATTTCAAGGCATGTTGCGCCAGTCCCTGTTATCTGATGCGTGTCAGATGGAAGCGAGCGCAAAAAATGTGTCTGCAAACACGAAAGAAACGCACGCGCAAAGCGTGACTCTTGAGAGTGGCATTGCGTCATCTGGAGGTGCAGACAGTCATTTTGACTGGTGCTCCCATGCTCCGAAAACTTCTGCCGCCGACTATACATTCGTTCAATTCAGTGAATGGCAAATGGCTGAAACTATTACATGTAAAGTCAAATTTCATCATTGCTTACATCACATAAGAAATCGTTCGGACTTGCAACAAGTTTCAAAATCCCCTTCCGATTTCCTATAGTCTGGATGTAAAAATATTTCGGTAGTACAAATGTCAAGATTCCGAATATTTCAGATCATGCCGTATTTCCTCATGTATGAGAAGCAGTTATTTTCAAAACTTTTTCTTGGTCTGTTTTATACGACGGTGCCACATGCATGTGGTTATTTCCATAAGTACAAACCTCAAGTGCAACGACGTAGAACAGCCCAAAGTGAGGTGGTTCGTGGCTGCAGCAAGCCCTCCACTCCGACCCCGTCCGCCAAGAGCGACAGAAGACACGAAAGATAATGGAACAGATTGGCAGTCGCCAGCAAAGGCCACTTGGCTTGGCTTGTTTAGGCTCAACTGGCTCTACGCACCATCTTTCAGAGCACTTCGTAACTACGTAGCTATAGGCCTTTACCAGGAGGTGCTGCCATCTTCTACTTCTTTTGGCATCCGCCTTTTGTCTATCTTATTGCCGCATGTCCACATTTGTCTTTGCGTTCCCACGTTGCATAGGCGTTGAGCTAACACGCCAACACCAAAAGCGCAAGAAAGCTATACAGTGTAGACCGCATATAACGTATGTCGCGGGAGTCGCAAAAATCCGCACTATAAGCGGTACCGCGTTATAACCAAAACATCAATTTTTCAGGCCAAAATACATGCCATGAGACTACTTACCTTTGTAAAAGAATTTAATTTATGTTAGGGGAAAAATCAAGCTTAGTTTGAGGAAAGTCTTTATTTCACCAGACTAGAACAGTTCTGTCTCAAGTGTGTCACACATTTTGAAAGAAATGAGCGACTTTTGCCTGGCGCAGCCTTTTAACAGCGTCGCGGGTTGCGGACGGACGTTGCGAGCGTTCAGGATTGCTAACCCTAATCACTTTTCTCCGGCAATGAAAACGCGTGAAAATTCGCATCCTTTATACGGTACGCGCCAGTAATACCTTCAACTTGAGCGCAGGCATGAAATGCTCCAAATAAGAAATCCGGGCGATGTTCGAAAACACAGAAAGCACCACTCTAGTCGAAGTAAACAAACATGACGACACGGGCGTTTCTGCCGTCTTGAGAGTGCCGCCACGACATCGCCGCACGAGTAGGTGGATCTTCCCTTCTAGTACGTGCTGGGTTATCATAACGACACACAACGAAAATTCAGTCAAGGGTAGCGCTTTTACGCGGAACGATGAGCCTCCATCACGTAATCTACGTCGACGATCAAAACCAACGCCATGTTTGCGGATAGACGCAGCCGGCCCGCGACCGGAGAGGAGGAGAAGCGTTGTAATAGAGGTTGGGGGGGAAAGGAGAGAGCCAATAGTGTGTACGCACTGCCGGCATGCAACGCGCGCAAACACTTCTCCTCGACCTGCGATTGGTCTGTCGTTGCGGCTGTTTCCAACCATCGCAGCGGAGGGACGCGCGCACGAGAACGACACGTGCATGCGTCCCTCCGTCGCTATGGCAACTGCAGCCTCTCTCTTCGCATCTCCCGGTTTCTTCGAGCAACCTCCTTGCCCCGCGAGTGCCGCTCGCGGCTCGCGCCGTTATCTAGCGCCGCAAAGGGAAGCGTGCTCGCTGCGCCGGTCAGTCGGCACGGCCGCCGGGCTCTTCCAGAAACCGCACTATAACCGGTATTTCCCTTCGCGCGCCTGCATTTTAAGCGGTATGTAAATACATGGAGTTCTATGGGGGGCGAACCGGTGGTTTAAAAAAGCCGCGTTATACCCGGTCCTGCACTATAAGCGGTTACGTTGTAAGTGGTCTATACTGTACTGTGAAATTAAAGTTGTATGTTGTCGTGCATGCGATTGAAAATGCCAACCATGCTGGAGGAAGGCATTTCAACATCAAGAACATTTTTCCGAACAATTCCGCCGCATACGATGACGAGCCATACAAATGGTGCGACGCCACCGTTTTCGAGGTCCACAATATCTCCATGTCGATCACCGACTCGTGAGTTTTGAAGAGGCCGCCCAAGTTTGACAACGTTGACGGCGTTAAGTCGATTGGGCGTTCACAAGTGCTAGTTGCTGTCGGGTAGCCCCGCATGCCGTTATCCACTGAAGTCACTCTCATTCTCTCGCTGTGTTCCATGCTCTTTTTATGGATTTGGAGGGCTGACTCCTCCACGGACGATACGGCGAATGTTTTACCACGTGGCCTGCACTTTGCCCGGAGTTCGATGTATCCGGTAAAATGCACTCCTTATAAGCATCACTGCTTAGCCAAGATTGTTGGAAATTGCACTTTCCCGCACAGATATCGGCAACTTTTAACAACCGGTTCGTCCAGATTAAATCGTATCATGAATTAAAACAAATCAAAGTTAACCACAATGCTTTTAAGTACTGTAAACCACTCATTTTTTGCGGGCTTAATATTTTGCGATTTAGGTCAAAGCTGAAGATCTGGAATGATTTGCAAGCTTTTGCAATGTAGTGGGATTTTAATATAGAATCCAATGTCTTTACATTTTACCGTAATTGTTCGCGGGACCCATTTTTCGCGAATTGTAGATGATTCACAATATTTGTGAAGATTAGGTCCTTGCGAAAATTAAGACGTTTACAGTAATCTTTTTTACCTCGGGAAATTAACGAATAGTACTTCGTCAAATAAAATTGTGACACTTCCGTCACTCCACGACTTTGTTGATGCCATTACTTCTGTCGCGAGATACCGTGGTGCTTGTGATTGTAATATGTAATGCTATACCACAAACTATGATTTTTTTTAATGAACCCATACCCACTATGGCTCGCATGTATGAGCCGTAATATCCTTTAAATGAAAAATTATAAAAAATAAACTAATTAACAGCATTTTAATGTTTTGTAATGTTAAATTCTATTTGAAACTGATAAAGAGCATTACTAATGCCCTTTAGAAGCCACCTTCACGGCCTATGCTAGGGAAAGCAAGGGTTCGGGCCACCGTGCCGTAGTCTCGAGCGCCAGAGCACGGAACGCCGGCCGTCCGGCGGTTCCAATCTGCAAGCTCTGTTTCGGCCTCGAGCAGGTGCCGAGATGTTGCACTCTGGGAATGCTCCGGGGACCCTCGGCCGTGAAGCAGAGCAGACCGAGGCATGATGTGCGGGAGCAGCAAGGTGGGGCCGGCAGCAACAATTGAAAAGCGCCGATGTTGGAGGAACCGAGAGCGATGAGAAGGGCCACGGAAGAGTGAAAAAAGAAAGCGGACGACGCTTTTAACACATTCGTGTAGCGCGACGCATCAAAACTGCTGGCGTGCCAATCGACTCGGCTTTTCTTGGAGCGACGCACGTCGCCGGTACCTCTTCGTGCAAGAAAGCTTGAAGGTGATAACTACCAAACTCGCGAGTGATATCTCGCCAGTCTTTGGGTTTGTCGAAGCCTCGCAGGCAGCTTCGGTACTCCGGCAGTGCCCGCGTCTGTCTCCACATTGTGCCGTTCTGAGGCAACCGAAACTTCCGGGAAGGTGCGACCTTTCCTCTACGGGCGCCGGCAGGGCGAGAACGGTGGGGAGGTCTGCTGGTCGTCCCTCTTGCGGCGCGAGCGGCGATGACGCTCAGGCTCGTGGTCGAAGCAAAGAAAGGTAAGGAGCGCGTGCCAGAAGCCGGATATTCTGAGAATTCCTTGTCCCGTCAAGACGTAAACCCTGGAGTCCTCACCGCAGCCATGCAGAGCCCGATGGTGCCCGTGCCACAGCAGACGTCCAGCAGGGTGGTGCGGGGCCCCAGGCCGGCCAGGTCCTCGGCCACCTCCAGGAGCACCTCTGCGGCCGGGGTATTCACCTGGAAGAAGGCGTCTGGCCCCACCCGGAAGGACAGGCCACGCACGCGCTCCTCCAGCTCCTGCGGCGGACAGATGCCCCGTCAGAGCACCGGGCAAAGGCTTCTGCACCATTCTGCTAATGCCACAGTGCAAGCGTGGCACCAGCAGGTCCACTAAGCAATACGCCACTACTGCTCTTTCATTCACGATTTTGTTCACTATGCCCCACAGCAGCTCTCGGCCTCAGTAGCGTGCACATTTTACCGAGATGAAAGGAAATAAAATAAACAAACAAATGAGTGCACAAAAGAGAAAATACAAAAATAAAAACAAACTGAAGTACGAAGACAGACATTGGGTGTATCGCCAAGGTGTCGACGAGCTTTTTTTAAATGTTCTGAAGGAAAACAAACTTTAAATCGCTCTTCTCCTAGATACAGAGAAGCTGTAAGCGTGTCGTCGGAGACGTGGGCTGTGTTCCAAAATTTACTCTATCTTACTCCAGGGTAAGGGTTTTGAGCCTTGGCATTCTAAAACCTACCCACGTGTAGCATCGTTAAATCTGTGCTGTCACGTGACACGACCCACCGGAGTAACTCGGATCCATTGGGGTAAGATTTGGAACACAGCCACAATGTTAACACTTTGCCAGCGACAAAAGGAGGCCCGATACGCTTCTGTAAAACGCAAAGTAAAATGTCACAACAAAACAAACAAAAGTGCATCAGTCGTGGCATTCGTTACTCTTTGGAAAAACACACTATGCAATGCACAGCTGAAAAAAATTTCAAGAAGTCACGCAAAGAATGCGAGCAACGCATGCACTAAGCGCTCCTGCAACTAGTTTCCTCAACCGTCCATTAGCACACTAGGGCCAATGCTGTGAGTCATCTGCGGCAATCGAGCCTAGACAGCACCTCAGACAGACCTCACAGTTCAGCAGAGTAATACAGAGGGCACAAGGGGCAGCCCACTCTCGATGCAGGAGAAACTCATGTAGCCAACAGCCATTATTCGAGATGAAACGGAGTGCTGGCATGTCATGCCTCTTAATGCTAAGCGTGGTTAAGAATAACGGCCATTTGGGTAGCATTTGTCCAGGGTTCACACTGTCCGATTTCGGCTGGAAAATCGGAAGAAACCCAACTCCCGAATCACTGAAGTCGTGAAATGACAAATAACCTAACGCTTTTCTGGGCCTCAGACACGGTCCCCTTCCCCTGAAGAAGCAGGGCTCAAGTCAGCATTTTACAATATAAACTCGCTCAAACTCACAACCAGGTCAAAACCGAACATTTGCTTTCTCTCAATCTCACGACTAGAAACAATCAAGTCATTCACTCCCAAGACCCCGCTCACCTTCAATTCCTCACTAGCACTTATACATAAATTGGTGTACCCACCTGAGCTCATGAACTCAAGCCCAGAAACTCACCCAACCTCATGAGTTCAATCAAACCCAGGAACTCACTACAACTCATGAACTCCAATTCACGAGTAAGAACTCACAAACTCGAACTCACAAGCTCACCAACTCGATCTGAGGAATTCAAACCCGCAAACTTCTTGGTCTGAGGGCCCCTCACCGTAGTGCCAAAGAGGTGCTCAAACTCGGCTTGCTCCCCTTCCGGCCGCTTCTTGTCAAAGCGCTGCAGGTACAAGGAGGTCACTCCGCACACCTGGCCGGGGCCCGACTCAAAGAACTCCCTCAGCTTCCGCTTCTCCTCCGTGATCTCCTCCTGGAAGGACGTACCGTTCGGGTCTACCATGCAGAAGCCAAGGTGTTGCGGACATTCGGCCAACACACTTGTTCCACGAGAACTGAGAGGACTGATCTAAAACTGGAGCAAAATGTGCAAAGATTGCCGAGGTGCTCGTGTCAAATTTCGACGCCAGTTCAATGAGAGTGAACACACTTTAAAAATGCCTAAATGGCTACTTGCCACGGAGCACACCAAATAAAAAAAGCTTCAAGAAACGCTGTCTGCTTTCTGGCACTGATCCTCACACCTGACATGCTTACATGTTTGTTAAGTACAATTTATGGGAAAATATTTCCTCGAAACTTGTAAAAAAGAACTTGGCCGTTTCGATCTCCTAGAAAGCAAAAGTAACAATGTTTAGAAAGAGCTCGCGTCTCGAGAAAGCCTGTGACACCAGAAAACAAAAAGTTGCACCCGTGGTGTCACCTCGGTGAGGCCCTGGGGGTGGATCACCACGATGGCCATGACGTGTCCCTTGCAGCTGGTGCGCACCGTCAGCTGGCGCCAGTAGCCCCCGTGGCTCTCAGGGTCAAAGGGCTCCTTCCCAGACTGACGCACATACTCCTGAAAGCACTGCAGATATGCACAGTAAGTCACCACACCGGCCTCGAGGTAATTGGAGCAGTCTCAAGAACACGCTCCAGTGATATCACAATCTTGGGGGCCCATAACCACGAGGTCCCTTAGACAATTTTTTCTTAAACTTTGGCACCCAACTTATTGTAAGGACAATTTGTACTAAATAAACAACTCTGAGATTGGCCGTCAATCCTCAGTCTTCAGAAGTACTTCAAGTACCATGCACATCCAGTGGTGCTTAGAGGACATCTTCAATGCCTGTACGTTCTCAGGACTGCAAGTAGGTGCAGACGCAAGAAGCATTTTGAAACATGTGGAATTTTTTTGCGAATGAGACTGGGACGTAGCAATGTAGCTAATGTAGCTAAAGTCGTCGTCCACTCATGGCACCACCTGGTCTCGCCAATGTTTTGGACATGGGCGAGACATCCGTCAAAACTAAGTTAAAGACAGGGTGCAGGCGAACGCAATAAGGTACAAGGTACAACAGTTGAACCCAGGAATTTGGGGACATGTGGGACAATCACCAACACAGAACATCCTGCTTGTAATTCTCCCCTCTATCCGTGCTCCAAGGGTCGTTCCCAATTCTCACTGTACGCCAGGCATTGGCTAAGATTATCCGCGCACTTCGGTACAACGCAGATAAGATAAAAATAAGTCAACAAGCACACGGACCAGCTTTTTAATTTGATGACTAAACATTCTGAATTATACTTGTGGAATTTAGATTCAACACAATCCACCAAGAAAGAACCCTTTCCATCATAATCTAAACTCTGAGGCAAAGAGAAACAAATTAACGGACAAGACGACACAAACACGTTCGCTCCTGGCAATTACCCTTTCCAATTCTTTAGAAAGAAACAGAGACAAGAAAGGAAACACAGAGGGCACGGCGGGCATCGCTTTCGAGCACCAGTGATGCCCGCCCTGACGTCTCCGTCACCTCAGCTGCATCCGCCAATTCTGAGTCTAAAAGAGAAACTTACCGTAAAATACCGGACAAGCGCCCACTCAAATTTCAGAGATAATCACAAAATAAATGGGGGATGGGCACTTGCCCGGTCATCAGTTTTACATGTAAATGTAATGTGCATATTTTCTCAGATATTACAAATTTGGGGATGGGCGCTTAATGTGGAATGGGTGGATGCGCGGTGTTCTACGGTACATCTAAGAACCGACGTTTCATTATTGTGTCATGACATAATTGTGTAAGCAACTAGCTAGCAGATCACAGTGAGTCCATACATTTTTTTGTCACGTCTACGTTTCCAGGCACATGCAAAAAGATGCTTACAACAGCAGCAACACTAATCTCCAGGTGATTCTTCCAATTAACCTAATGCAGAAATTCAGTATAAAAATTGTGTTTGTTTAGACAAGAGAAAGTTAGTCAGCCCCAGGGGGACACTGCAGTCTCCACTGTAGATGAGAAACTGAGGCAGCGCAATACTACTGCTAGCCTGGGGTCTGATGGGAATGAGCGATACATGACTGCACTTCAGTACAATCCTCATCTAGATTGAAACAGGCAGGGGCAAAGATTAAAGACAGGATCCTTAGATTCTACAGCACCAGCTTTCACTCCACATCCTCGGAGTTGCTGATCCCCCCCATCCTATGCTCACACTTGCACAAATTGGAAGGCGACCCCTGCTTCAGAAAAACAACAAAGTCGGTGTGTTGAGACAATAACTACTAGGTACTTCCGAGCCAAGGTACAATGGTGTCTCGTTATTATGGCCACCTCTGTTCCCCCAAAAAGCGCCCACAATAATGAGACAAAGGTGCATGATTTATCCGGTTCATCCCCAAAAATGTTGTGTATATAGCGGGGTATACGTACAGTAATCCCTCGTTAGCTCGAACTCGGATACCTCGAAATATATGCCAAGTCCTAAGATTTCCTTGTCATGAAATGAACTCTCATGGGCACAATGCATTTTCTTATCGCTTACCTCGAAAAGCTTTGAGGATCGACCTCGAATATCTCGAAATCTTGACAACAAATACTACCAAAAAGATACAACAGGCAGAGGGCACAGCAAACAAGGAACTGGAGGCCTAAACACTGGTTGATGAAGAAACAGCGATCCAAAAACAAACACACAAGAAAAGGGGAAATAAAGAAAAAAATTGCATATCAGTGCGCCGATAACGCGCAAAAAATAAAAAATAACGTCCCGTGCCTTGAGCGCAGCAACACATGAAGCAGCGTGCGTAGGGTGACCACCTTTCGGCAGGCGAAATGCGGGACATTTTGAACGGGTGTGTGTGTATGTGGGGGGGGGGGGGGAGGGGGCGGGCGGGGCGGGGGAGGTAAAAGGAGGGCGGTATTTTCATAACTGAAGAAAAAAATATTAAAAAAAAGTCACCATCACGCGCACCCCGATACCCTGTGCTCTCCGAAAGCATATTACACACCTGAAAATTGTGTGGGGGCAATTAAGCTAAAGTAATTTTCATTCACAGTGATATATTTTTGTGTAATTGTGATGGTAAATATTTCATTATGGGTGTCTAAGTTGAAACCATTAAAATTGACTGCAGCAGACCAAAATGCATGAAAGGGAAATAAGAAATCGTAAATCTTCTTTGCCTTATTGTTTCCTGCCGATACTTACTCTTATACTAACATACTCTTACAAAAAATTATAACCTTATGTTGCTGTTTTTTCGACCCTTGTGAGACAAAAAAAGCTTTCCAAAACAACCCTTTCGCATGACACAGTATGATTTGCAAATAATTACAATAGTTTATTTTTCAACTTTTGGCAAGCAATTTTCGCTCGCAATATTTTGCCATCAAAGGGAGAGGCACAACGGCACATGTGCGTCTTTTTCCTGCAAGAACGGTCGCTTCCCACAGTGATTGTATAGAAAATGGCATACTATCGATATTCACATGATTATCAGCGACCTCCGCGCTACCCCGTGGCCTGTTCTTTGGAAGCGCCATAATTTGCGTAGTGAATGCTATGACAATGTCAAATGCGGGACATTTTAAAGATTTTGGTATTTCTTGCGGGACGCGGGACACGCGCTCTCAATGCGGGACAGTCCGCGAGTCGCGGGACGGGTGGTCACCCTAAGTGTGCGCCTCACGGACGTTTGTTTTCTTACTTTTTTTTCCCCCCGATATGGCTTGGCAATCGGTGCCACTGTTTCTCTCTCCCTCGTGCTTAACATTACCTCCCATCAATAGTGACAGATGGGCTAGTTGGTACAGAGTACCTTTTGATAATAAGCACTGCAAGACAGGGACAGAAAGTGAGAGACAAGAAAGTGGAAAAGGTGTCGCTAAACAAAATCAAGACAGCACCCAAGGAGCTTTGTGAAGGACTGGAGTTGAGCAGACTAGCGGAGAAGGTCCAAGCGTCCAAGAAGCTAAGCCCGGAAGTGCTTTTTTGCCAAGACTCATAAATAATTGCCAATTTAGGGTGATAGCATCTGAAATGGACCCCTGGCAGCGATAAATCGGCGAGTTCTAGGGCACACAGCTTGCAGGTATTGATTTGAAGGGTCCTTTTCTGATTCGGAATTCGGAGGCGGCTATTGAGCAATTGTCAGCAGAAGTTTGCTACTTGGAAGGGTTCTCAAACGACGTAGAAGACCTGTCTTATTCCATGCAGCATGTTAAATTGTTTCCTGCGGTTAGTGAGGGCATTGAAGGTAACAACGAGATCGTGTTGAGGAACCCTCGCTGACTGAGTGTAAAGTCGTTCAAAGAACTGCTCACATGTTACCTAGATTCCATCTTGGCGTCTTTGGAAAACGACCTATATGTACAAAAGCACGGGATCTGCATCGTCACGTCTTGCCCGTTGTTTACAATATTTTTTTGACAAGATTTGGCCGGGGAGTGCTCAACGATTTAGAAACAGTGGGGGGATGGTAAGATATTAGGGTACGTAGATGATTTTCCAGTGCTAGTACCACAGCACACTGTGTCGGATGAAAAAGTTATTCAAAGAGTGCTAGGAATTTTCTCATTGAATTCGCACGGCCTTACTCACGAAACAATAACGTCAGAAAAGCTGCAATTTCTGGACTTACGTCTAGATTTTCAAGAAAAGCATGTATGCTGAGAGTATAAACCACGCTCAAAGAAAGGGGTGCTGCCCTTCAATTCAGCCCACTCTAAGCTGGTAAGAGAGGCATCACGTCCGCCCTAATGAAGACATCCCTTGCCAAATCGTGTCAGCAAACCATGAACATAATAGTTTTTTCAACCAGGTCGGATGCCTAAGATCGTCGGGTTACCCTGACTGTTTTCTTCAGGAGGTGGCCGGAACACGTTTCAAAAATGAAAACTAAAAAGAATGATGAGGAAGCACCCAGGCCCAGGAGAAAAGTGAGACCCTTTGTCATCCCACACACAAGGTTTCACTCAACCTAAAAAGGTGGTGTCGCATTTTGATGTACCGGTAGTGTTTTCGGCCCCAGAAAAGCTGTCTAGTCGTTGCCGAAAAATCAACAACAAAAAAGATGGAGGTGACATGTGCAAAGACACGCTCAAAGCAGTTCGTAGATTGTGCCTCCGAGATTTTTATGGCTTGAGGAAAAGCGTATGTGGGTCAGATGGGCAGGTGCGTCAATGACAGGGCACAGGAGCACGCAGTACTAGTAAGGAATTCCCCCTCGGGCAACTTGGCTATTCATTGTGATCGATGCACTTGTGCCCCTGAACTAGAAAAAACAAAAATTCTGGAGAAGTCAAGAGATAGGATCTTCAGACAATTGTACGAGCCATTCAACATCAGAATGCAAGGGGATGACAGATGCACAAGTGCCCCCTCTGTTCCTTTAACAGATAAAGAATTTGAATTCCTGCTTGAAAAGCCCAATTGGGTGTATAAATAGCTTTGTGTTGCTTCAATAAACAGTCAGCTAAAAATAGCACTTTGTGTTATCTCTCACTTTCTGTCCCTGTCTTAGGGCACCATTGTCAATCAACCCTTCCTCTTTTTCTTTAATTCTTTTTTTCTAAGTATTTTCTTCAATTCTTTTTGTTTTGTTGTCTCATTTTGTGAATGTTGCTTAGTTGATAATTTTGTCGAGGTCGGTCGTTTTAATGCATTAGCATTAGTACCTACATCACAGGAAAATCTGATGGCGTACATCTGTGGACAAAACAGTGGAAATGGAAGGGCTCAAAAAAGAGGTGAGAGGGAGGCGACATCATGGGACGGAAGCCAATGCGCGCGCGGATGCTAGGGCGAGTTTGAAGTTGCAGGTGTGCGGAGCGCATACGCCTTGATTTGTGCTACGGGATAGAGTGTGAACCAAGTAGTAGCGCAAGCAGACAGCAAAAGAAGACGGATTGTGAACAAAGGAGACGGGCTGTCGAAACCAGTGAACAGCAAAAGCGGCGTCACGCAACGGATGCCGCCGCTAAGCATAAAGGCAGGCGAACAAGTCCGGGGAGCAGAAGCAGCACCTGGCAAAAGAAACCCCTAAAGCCGGAAAAAATTAAGGGAAGATCCATTGGTGGATCTTTAGCCAATGCATTAGCATGACCCTTGGGAAATGCCACACGTTCCTCTTTGGACATGATGAAAGATTGTGCCAAAAGAGGAAGGAACACAGAACACAGACAGGCATGTGTTCAGTGTTAGCGTGCGTTCAGTCTAAGTGCATGCGGTCAGTGTTAGTGTTTCCCGTTGGGAAACGACAACACTGACCCCGTAACAAAGCCAAAAAGAGGCAGAAAAGAAATAGAGGAAGCAAAAGAAAAAGCCAAAAAAGAAAAGTGAAGGGGTCAGTGTCAGCGTATGCCAAAGAGGGACGTGTGTGCCGTTTTCCAAGGGTCAAGCTAAAGCATTCCCTAAGGATCCACCAATGGACCTTCCTTTAGCTTTGCTCTCCCCACCGAGCTGCGCACCGTGCGAATATCAAGTCAATTGGCACGATTGTTGGAAGGGTTCCATTCACACAATGCGTGATCAGTGCAGAAAAAATTTGGTACCTCGCTTACCTCGATATGCTGCTTATCTAAAACATTTTCTAGCTTTCATGAGTTCGAGTTAACGAGGGTTTACTGTGTCAAAGGGTTCTGCATTGACAAGAGACGACTGCAACACATTTTTTTCTTAATCTCGATAGGTAACGTGTGACGGTGTTCGGCCACTCTCTTGGACGGCGTGACCCACCCGTGTGACTGCCTTGGCGGAGGCAGGCACGTTGGGCAGGGCGTCGGGCGGCGCCACACTCATGGAGCCTTGACGGTAGCTGCTCAGCCGGAAGCCAACCGTGGCCTCGCCCGTGGCCAGGTGGCGCCCCACCGAGAACTCGTTCTTATTGCGGTAGCCCTCCGTCACAGGGGACGCTCGGATGGGGAGCACGGGGCAGCAGCCCCCATGGGCCTCCCTGCGAGGATTTATGTCGTATCCCTAAGGATGGCAAGGATAAGCATATACTCCAGGTAACATTCCCACTCAAATCGATTTATTTCACAATGAAGATAATTGTCTCTTAAATGTCTATACACTGGCAACGCAACTTTTTCCTCTTTGCGAAAGTAGTCCTTTTGTGGAGCAGGAGGCGCTCGGCGTCATCCACTCCTTCAAGGCTCTATCGTCGACGTGTCAGGTGGCAGCGCATTTGAGGCGTATCCCTGTTGAGGAGTGTCTGCCACTCCTGTAGCCTCCTCTGAAATGGGCACAGTTCCTGGCTTTGGTTCATCTTGAACTGGCTGCCACGGTGTTTTGAGCTGAAGATCTTCCGAGTTGGTGGAGCCAGACTTTGCAATTGTAGCCAATCTATGATACCCAAACGCGTGACTTGCATCTTCTGGCACTTTAGAAAACTTGCTGACATTCCCTGTTTTGCACCCAACCAAGGTCGAAAGTGTTTGGTCCTTTCTTTGGAATGATTTCCCTTGATTTGGAGAATAAGGGTCTCTGGGGATGTGCGAATAGTGATTTTTCAGTTTGAAACGAATATGAAGGGAATAGTTCCTTTGTACAAATAATTTAAAATCGAACTGAATAATATTGAAGAGAAGCGAATAGTTTGTGGCCGTCAATGCAGTCATGGTAAAGAACCCTTGGGACTAGGGAACAAAAGAAAGGACAAACACGACAAGGACTGAAGAGTACTTCACCAGCTAGCCTACACAATTACTCTTATTTCAATACAATTGTGTCTCATTAATATGGACACTTTCGTTGCCCAGAAAAAACATCCCTAGTGTGAATCGTTCATAATAGTGAATCAAGGTCGAGATCACAAGTAATGAAAATGAAGCAGGACCGCAAAAGAAAAAAGTATTTAGGAAAACAATTCTAAGACTCATTTGCACAGACACTTTTGCGTTCACTATTAGAAACATAATCCACAATAGATTGAAGGGAGTAGACTTGTTGCACCCCTTTTAGAGCGCAGCTCTTAGGCGCCCGCTTCCGGCTTGACCGGCGTAGCCGTAACCGCGCGGTGCATGATGCGTGAACTTCTCCGCTAAATTTAGCGGAAAATTTTCCCCGCTAAATTTAGCAGAAAACTTTCCCTGCTCAATCTAGCAGGAAATTTTCCCCGCTAAATCAAATGGGAAATTTTCCCCACTAAATTTAGCGGAAAATTTTCCCCACTAAATCTAGTGGGAAATTTTCCCCGCTAAATTTAGCGGAAAATTTTCCCCGCTAAATCTAGCGGAAATTTGTCCCCGCTAAGTTTAGCGGGAAATTTTCCCCACTAAATTTAGCAGAAAATTTTCCCCACTAAATCTAGCGAAAAATTTTCCCCGCTAAATCTAGCGAGAAATTTTCTCCACTAAATCTAGCGGGAAATTTTCCCCGCTAAATCTAGCGAAAAATTTTTTCCGATAAGTCTAGTGAAAAATTTTCCCCACTAAATCTAGCGGAAAGTTTTCCCCGCTAAATTTAGCGGGAAATTCTGCCCGCTAAATGTAGAGAAAAATTTTCCCCGCTAAATCGCAGAAAATTTTCCCCGCTAAATCTAGCAGAAAATTTTCCCCGCTAAATCTAGCGGGAAATTTTCCCCTAAATGGGAGGCAAGCAGGAGAAGAGGAGGGGCATAGCCTCCTCTCCTTACCTTCCCCTCCTCCTCCTCAAGAGCTGCGCTCTAATTTGGCGTTACAGGGGATTGTAAACGGCTTTCATTTTTTATTGTAACTTCTGTTTCAGCCCATGTTGGTGAATTAATTTTAAGTGTGTGCTGCATACTCGTTTCATCCATTTTTTTTTTCGTTTTTAGTCTGAAATAAGGTATGTTTTGCAGCATTTCAAAATTTGAAATACATTAGAACCTCGTTGATAAGTTTTTCAGGGGACCGCGGAAAATAAAATATATCATCTGGGAAAAGGTAACAACCGATAATGCACTTAAGGAGGCTCTACATGAGATAGAAAGCAGCTTTTATACAACGGTTCATTTTATGTGTACTTAGAGAACTGTTGAGGACTCAGACACTTAAACTTTGCTTGTTTTGTGCCCCCCCCCCCCCTCCCCCCCCCGAGTCTATTTAAAGCCTGGTTGATAAAAAGGAGCTTTCGCCCCGATCTCCTTTCGTTTGGCGACAATGCTGTTCAAAGTTGACGACGCAAGTCCGAGGTCTCTTGCGATGCCAGATCTCTTCCGGCTGGGATTGTGATCCACCGTCTGAAGTATATCAAACTCCTCTTTAAAAGACAGTGCCTTCCTTTTTCGCGATGCCATGGGCGCCGTCAATGGGCGCAAAGCGCACATGCTCCGAAACACCACAGTTCACGCAATCGAGCGGAACAGAAACGAGAAGTGCAGCGTGCATCTGGGTACACCTAGATTGCCTTCATGTTCGAAGCAAGACATAAAAGCACCCCAGGTACACCTCGTGCCAGAGAAAGAGGAGGACAGATGAAAGAGGAGGACTGATGAAAGAGAGAACGAGCGTTTGCCGCCTCGCCAGCCTTGCTCCCCGTCCGAGCAGTGCTCCAAGGTCACACCTGGGCAAGATGGGAAGCTGTGGCAGAGCTCAGCAAAGCCCAGCGAGGAAACAGACAGAAAAGAGGGGGAAAGGAGTAAAGGGAAGATGGGCGTCTACGTGCCCACGCGTGCCGTGCGATCCGCATCGCATGCTTCGGCTTTGCTCCGCTAGCTTCGCTTCGAAGCCAGCATGGCAGCCTGGTGCCCGGCGCGCCGCGATGCCGACACTTTAGAATATAAAAACCGGGAAAGCAAACGTAACAGGCAGGAAACTAACACACGTATCTCTATGGACGTAGAACGAGACTGGCGTTTTTGAACGTAACAGCCGGGAAAACGTATCAACCAAGAACATATCAATAAGGTTCTATTGTACTTCGAAAATATTAGAGGTTGACGAATAGCCCCATTCAGTTCGAACTTCGAGTCGAATATGGCATTATTCGCTTCAATATTCAAAAGTTTCAAATATTTGCAGAACTCTAAAAGTTGCCCTTTGTAGTGTCAAGTAGGTAACTTTACTCGCACCAAGTCACCTATCTGAAATTCTTGGTATTTTGCGGTTCTCTTTAAATCTGTATATTTCTTTGTTTTCACCCGGCGCTTTTTCATCTTCTCGTGAAGCTGGTGATTTGTTTGCGATGATTTCCGGAAGCTGAACAAAGGCCTTCACATTCGGTTAGTCCTGAAATTCCGACCGTGCAGCAGGTAGGCAGGTGTGGAACCTCTGGTGGAGTGAGGCGTCGCTCTGTGAACTCCAAGGTATTTCGTGACTGCTTCTTGTAAAGGATGACCTTCCAAACTTGCAACTTGTACAACACTCTTGAGTACTCGACTGAATCTGCTTGAGGATAGTGTACAGACGAATGCAGCTGGGTGATTTCTCTTTCCTGGAGAAAATTCTTGAACTGTGATGACGTGCACTTACTTCCGCAATTGGTAACTACTTTTAATGGATAGCCTTCCTTACTGAAAACTAAATGCAGGAACTTTATCAGCTTTGTGGTTGTCACGTCATTTGCAAGTCATAAGTCACATCATTTGCCAATTAAACTGTCGCAAATGGGCTACGCATGTCACGCCAAGAGTTGTCTTGCGAGATCGTAGCGAGTGCACGTCCCGGGAATGAGACACGCGCGCCCCGGACGCAGATGGAAGCTCCTTGGCATTGGTAAAACTAAAGAAGCGCCTAGAACCACACGACAGCGTCGCCACTTGGCTCCGTCGTGACGGCCCGGTCTCCCAGGCAGGCAAGAGCGCTCCCCCCGGGGCCTCGCCCATACCACCTAGAGGGCAACGCCTCAACGTCTTCCCGTCAAACGTCATCACCGGTGGATCTACGTAGCACCCAGCACGCATCAGCATCACCGTCCGCATGCCTCGTGGCGTCTCACGAGCGTGACGCTAGCCCGCGTTGCTGCCAAGATGGACGCGTCTGCTGCTTTGCGGCAAGGGCGGCCTTGTCGCTTAGTCAGCATTGCCTCACCTCTGCTGCTTGAGCCAGGGCCTGAGGGCCGGGTTGGTGGCCTCCAGCTTGCGGGCATACTTGACCAGCACTTTCCTCACCAGGTCCTGCTTCTGCTGCAGCTGCTGCTCATAGGGAGTGTCCCACCAAGCGGCCACGGACTCCTTGATCCTGGCCACACGCAGAACCTCTCATTCAACAACACTCGAAGCTTTTTCGAAAAACGCAGTAGGAGTTTTGACATTAAGCAATGCAAAACGTCACGCTTGCATTGCGTAATGTCACAACTCAGACTGCGTTTTTTTGGTCTAAACATATGTTTCGGCGTCGTCATTCGCTGAGCTGCCTCCGTAACTCGCGGTGATTGGCCCGCCGAGTGTTGTGCGTGAAAGTAGACGCACGGGCTTTTTTTAGAGTGTACACAAATTTTTAACAATATGTTCTTTTTCGACCCTTGTGAGTTGCAGGCTTTTTCCCTTGTGTAGTTGTCTTCACGAAAAAATAAAAATATTAATCCACGGAAAACCTTTTGCTGTGACACAGTGATATAAAAATAATTACAGTGTCTTATATTTAAAATTTTGGCGAGCAATTTTTCTTACAATATTTTGCCACCAATGGGAGAGGCGCAACGGAGCATACGCGTCGGTTCTTCTGCCAAAACGACGGTCGCTTCCCGCAATGCTTGGATAGAAAATGGCGTACCCATGCGATTCACACAATTACCAGCGACCTCCGCGCTTCCCCGTGCCCCGTTGTTCGGCAGCACCATGAGTTGCAGAGTGAATTTTACGACAGTATGAGATGCGGGACATTTTGAAGATTTGAAAATTTCTTGCGGGATGTGGGACACCAGCCCTCAATGCGGGACAGTCCCGAAGTCGCAGGACGGGTGGTCACCCTATCATGTCACCGTGAACATTCTGACGCCATTATTGTGTCCCGTGGACATTTTGATGATGTCATATCCTATCTGATGGATGTCCTAGAGACACCCATTGGGCGCATGCGACACCTATAGGGGGTACGCCATTCCCCCCCTTGGCAGCTGGTTGGTAGCACCACCAGTGACAGCGTTCACGTCACCTCGCATAGTGAAGCGTCGCCCGCTCTGACCTGTTCTAGTGTGATCGCAGCGTCCTGGCTGCGTCCGCGCTTTCCAACGACCGCGTTTCTCGATCTCATCCCAAAAAAAAAGGTTTGGCACCTTTACCTTAAGTCAGCTTACCTGAGCACGATGCTACACAAAACCTACTTGTGTACAGCATAGCTCTGCAAGCGTTTTTAAGTCTTTCAACCCACAGGAGTTGCTCAGAGCTCAGGTTCAATCGCGTGTCCCGCATCTGTAAGCAGCAACGATGGCAACACACTACCATGTTTTTCGTTGAACAGCACTGGAAGACGCTCTATGAAGAGTCTCTGTGTTTATGATGCAGAAATCAATATGGGACGACATTTACCAGTGCCAGTAATGATAAAATCTACATGAGAAGTTTTTAGAGCGCAGCTCTTAGGGGCCCGTTTCCAGCCTGAGCGGCGTCGCCGTTGGCGTCGGCGTCGCCGTCGCCGTCGGCGTCGGCGTAACCGCGCCCCTCCCTCTCCTCCTCCTCCCTCTCCTTCTCCCCCTCCTCCTCCCCTCCTCCTCCTCCCCTTCTCCCCTCCCCTCCTCCTCCTCCCCCTCTTCCTCCTCCCCCTCCTCCCCCTCCTTCTCCTCCTCCTCCCCTCATTGTCCGGCTTGAGCGGCAAGGAGGAAAGCAGTGCGAAGGTGGAGGAGGGGGGAGGAGAGACAAGGAGCCGGAGGCGAGGGGGGGGAGGAGCTTGAAGGACGAGGAGGTGGTAAAGGAGAGGGAGTGGGAGCGGGAGGCGAGGAGGACTAGCAGGCATGATCACGAGGGAGGAGGAGGAATATACCCTCCACTCCTCCTCCTCAAGAGCTGCGCTCCAATTCGGCGTTACAGGAAGTTGTAAACGGCTTTCACTTTTTTCCGTTCCTCATCATCAGACTGCTCTTGGTTCGCTGGCGGATAGAGTAGACGCACTGGGATTGAGATGATTGCGGCGCTTTTTGCCAGCACACGGAGGGGATCTGCGTTCTCAATTTACGGGCCTCGTGTAAAAAAAGTTAGTGCCAACTGTAGCCTCGAACATTTTGTAGAGTATCGCAGCCTTTTGCCGTCCCGTGCAAAAGCCTTTAGTGAAAGGCTTTTGCTAGGAGCTGCGCTGTGGTGCAACTGTCTTGTCACACACTTCTAATGGGACCATCTGTTGTGACTGCGTTTCACTTAGAAAGAGAATACCTGTCGTCAATGCTGCCCTCACAGTGCCTCTTGTCGGGCACCGACAGTTCGTCCTCTCCCAGCTTCCGCTTCTGCACAAGTGGGTCTGCCATAGGGTTAGCTTTCTGGAAGTGATTGGACGAATGGGTGGAAGAGTATGGTCAAACCCCCAGAGTTGGGTGGCGACTTGCGCTACCTAGCTCCACTTTACCTTGGCTGACAGCGTGCACCCCTTAAAAACAAAGCCCTGCACAGTTTCCAAGGCCTTCTCCCTCTCCTCCTCAGACCTGCAGAGTCGAAAACGCAGTGACAGATAAAGAGATTAGACTGGGAACTGGTCCAAAAGAATTTGAAGAAGGAGCCCATTTACCTTATCCCTCCTACATCACAGCGAGAAACTAAGTCAAAGTGAGAGAGAGGCATTAACTGACACTTTTTGGGAAGACACTTTTCAGGAAAAAAAAATGTCTTCCCCAATAGCCTTTTAATTAAAGCCTCTGCTGCTGTTCTCACTTTTTTTTTATCTTGTTGGCAAAAGAATTTTTATAGAGACATTTCATAGAAGGAAGGAGAGTTGGGAACAAACACTCAATGCATCGGACTTCGATGCTTATCTACAAAAACGTTTCGTGCCATTGTACTAAGAAATTTTGTACACACCTAGCAGAAAATGCAGTTCTGGAATTAATTGGGCATGTAGGGATACGGACTACTGCAAGGCCATAAATAATGTTTTATGAGCCTGTTAATACTGTGGTCATTAGAGGCACACATACTTATCTCAGGCATCAACAGACCACTTTACTAAAGTATGTCAGAGCATAGAATAAACAATATGATTTTTTTTTTTTTTTTTAGTTTGGAGAGTGACTGTTTATCTGTCATTTTTCCACTTGTCTCCATCTTTTTTTTTTTTTCAGTTAAAAAAAGAATGGAGCAAGTTTCCGCATCTAATTCTATTTGATGTCAAATGTTTCTTGATATTTAAAGTTGTTTCTACAATCAGCACGCTCACTTCAGACCGTTGGAAGAAATGTCCAGTTATCTAAGACATCTGCATAATCCGCATAAATGAAAAAAAAAGATATGGTTTATGTGTTTTTACTTAATGAACAGTCAAACCTAACGTCCTCGGGATTTGGCATGACAATTCTAAAAATAAAAAATAAAAAATCATTTATTAAAAAAAAAAAAAAATAGCCACACGATGAAGTGCACATTATGAAAATCAAAGGAGCGAGCGAGCAACTTAAACAAGGGTTCATGCGACAAGGGTTTTTTGCCAAAGCTGCAAGCCTAGCCTGTGGTTTCTGTTCAAGAGTATAGAAATAAATGAATGATCAGGAGTAGCTGTATTTATTTTCTGCTTTACTTCCAGACGATGTAATATTTCCAGGAATGTATGTCATAATGAACTTGCCTGCAACTCAAATTGTGAATAGTAAATCACTGTTTCAGATACTGACTAGGGTAATCCTATTGCAAAATAAAAATTAATGAGTTTTTTGGCAGAAAAGAAATCGCTCATCACATATAAAAAGTTAAACCCTAATACGAGTGCTTCATGTGACGAGTACTCCGGCGTAACGAGAATTCCCCATACGAGATGCCCCGTGACAAGTAGGCCTACCGGACGAGTTCACCTATTTCAAGTTTGCCCGTGATGACTGGGCTTGTGACAAGTTCTGCTATATCTGTTCCACGACACCCCATCCCGATTCTGGACAAGTCGAACTAGCGACAAACTGTCCTATGACTAATTGCTCTATGTGACCGTTGCCCGTTATGAATTGTTTTTCGACGAACAGCCTGCAGCCCGTGGCACTTTTGTAGAGTCTAGGAATGTTGTGGCTGCTTGTGGTGGACTTGAAAAAGAATCTATCTGTTAACAGCTGAGATGGCGATGCGGGAGAAAAAGAAAGTCTTCCACCAATGGACACACTTCATCAGGATGTTGTATGTGTGATAAGTTGCAGACAGCAACATGAGGGCACCATCGGAAGGGTTAATAAAAGCATGTATGTGATGGAGCCAGGCGGAGCGTTGTATGTCCTCATCGTGGCAGAAAAAACAGCTCACCGTGTCTTTCCATTGAAGATATAATACATTTTAAAGTGATAGCTTTAAAGAGCTCATGTCGCAGAAAAGCCGGTGTCGGCAGGACGGGAAAATCTTGATTGATCATTAAGTAATTCTTTTGACTCAAAGAAAAAATTAAAAGAATTTTAGGCGGAGCGGGTTCGAACCCTTCGGTTACGAGCCAGACATGCTACCGAACGGGCCTTGCTGACACGCTTGCATGGCTTGGGAACGAGCGGGGGTTTATAATTAGCAACTGTGTCCCACTCTTCAAGGGTAACTGCAAAGAAAAAAAAGTGTATTTTTAAACAGTCTAATTGGGACAAGCGTGTCACAAAACAATTTTTCTGCCAAAAACAAAATTTTTTACAGCAATATTTATTGCGCGAGACTTATTTTAGTTTGCGGCTGTTTCGTCCGTTTTAAATTGCGCGCCACAAAGTTGGTATTACTGTAAAACCCTTAATGTTCGCGAGCCCTCAATTTTCGCGAATTTCATGAATTGAAGAATTCGCAAAATTTAAGGGCGCGCAAAGATTTTGGTTTTTAAGATTTTTAATGCAGGCGTCTGGAATTCGCGAAATTTAGTGGTCGTGATTATGTCATCTGTGACCGATTCGCGAAAATAAAGGGTTATACAGTATACGTCACATAGTGGCGTAAAACAGCCATTCCATGCACATCGAAAGAGCGAGAGTTTCAAATGTGGAGAAATTGTGACTCTTACTAAATTACGCTAATTTAGGGGGAAAATTTTTCCGCTAAATTTAGCGGGAAAATTGTTCCGCTCAATTTGGCAGGGAATTTTAATTTTTTTTTCTGCTTAATTTAGAGGGGGTATTTTTTCGCTAAACTTAGTAGGGAAGTTTTTCCGCTAAATTTAACGGGAAAATTTTTCCTCCAAATTTAGCGGGGAATTTTTTTCCCTAGACTCAGCGGGGAAGTTTTTTCGCTACATTTAGCGGGGAATTTTTTTCGCTAGATTTAGCAGGGAAAGCTTTCCGCTAAATTTAGCGGGGAAATTCTCCCGCCAAATTTAGTGGCGAAATTCCCCCAAATTTAGCAGGAAAATATTCCCACTAAATTTAGGCGCCGTGGGACGTCACTCGTGGCCCTCGTGATGTCACATGTGACATGATTAGGGGAATGTCCCATAATGCAACACGCAATTGCGCTGACAGCGACGCTGCTCAAGCCGGAAACGGACGCCTAAGAGCTGCGCTCTAAAAACCTTCAGCAAAAGAATGTGAAGGTGTATTTACATATCGTTCAGTTGCCCTCGAAACCTTTAGGCTATCAGCCGATATCCAAACAAAATGTCAATCTTTTCTCCACATAGGTCCTGTGACCTTTCAAACATGTTACTGCATGAACCAAAGAAGTGTTCTTGCCAGACAGCATTTATCGCCTGCCTAGCTGTCCTTGTTTCTGCCGAGGTCACCATTGACCCGGGCAGTGCAATTACTAGAACTGGGCTATCTTTCAGTGTTTTGAAGTTTACTTTTTTCTTGAACATAACTTAGGGTGACCATATTCCTCAAGGGAGAAAAGGGGACATTCAGCGAAACTATGTACTCTTGCGAAAACAGGACAGGATTCTTTATTGGGACAAAAAGACGGGACGGCAGAAGCGGACTTCAAAAACGAGATTGTCCTGGCCAAAAGGGACGTCTGGTCACCCTAACATAACTGAATGTCTTGCTTGAGATTTGAACTTCAATCACAAAAGATTTATTTATTTATTTATTTATTGTACTTTTCCGGTGCCCCTAAACAGCCCATAGGCCTACATAAGGGTGCACCGTTGACACCTACATGCAGTTTTGCATAAAAAAGATGCACGCAAACGCATACATAATTTGAACAAACAAAAACGTGAAATATAAATGTAAATGAGAAAAGTGGATAAAGTTGAAAACAACACTGTTTGCCAAAAAGACTGATACAAGAGGGCGTCATATTGGAAAGTTGTAGAACAACTTCCGAAATTCCTTATTAAATTAGCTAAACATTCTGATTGACAAGATAAATATTTACCTAAGGATATAAAGCTTTGTGTCAGAAATGGTGTGTTCAAAAGTCCTTTTGGGGGACGTCTGTAATTAGTTAACTTCACAAAGTGTCTAAATTAACCCAACAAAATTAATCTACGTGAAAATTAATCTTTTACAAAAAAAAAAAAATCAAAGAAAATAGTGACAAGAAACCCCTTAATACAAGCAGGCAAGAAAATTCTTTTGGCAGGAGGCAGAGGGTCACCTGAATGAAACAAAGGCAAACTTGTTGCCCACAATCTTGATCTTGTGGGGGTTGAGCTTGAGTTTGTTTGCCAGCAGTTTCTTGAGTTGCTGTAAGAGAGAAGAGAGCAGCACAGTCACCCAGGGTGGACGAGTCAATACGTACAAGTAACCGCATGCCGACAACTAGGTATACCTTTTGTGCAGGAGCAAATCTACATACTCTTATGAACCCTAGGTACAATTTCTAGTAATTATGGGAAGTCTCTTTTCTACAGGTATAGGTACTTGCTTTGCTGGAATCTCAAACAAAATAAGAAAGGATTCTTATCTGCATAGGATGGCCACTAAATGGCGCAATCTTACTCGACTCCATCTCGTCTCAAGACGGGCTGCGACGGATGCTAGAAGACACCCGAGTCGATCCGGCATTGTGAACTTGTCACACGATTACACGCCCCCTTGCATTACCGCGCCCCTTCCGAAGCTTACGTGACTCTCGTGCAGCAGCTGACGGGCTCCGACAGCTCCTAGCATCCGGTGTGGTTCATCGTAAGGACAAGACCTTTCTCATCTCTGTAGTTATCCGATTGGAAGATAGAAGGCGCTCACGCACTTGCCGCCATTGGGCGGCTTCAATTTCGTTAGTTGCAGTTTTGGCGTGCATGTGGCCGCATTGGTGTTTTACGTCATTTTCACTTAATTTCGTAGCGCACGACCAACGAAACAGTTGTACTAAGCCAATTTGAGAATCGCGAAGTGGCTTCAAGCTCAAAGGTCACGTTCGTCGTCAATTTCAGCCAGTTTGCCGGCGAAACAACTGAAGTCGTGCACTGCTGGCTTTCGACATGACTGGCACACCCAAAAAAGTTTTGGTGTGCACATGCTGTTGCGGCACGATGGAAGGCAATGAGCCCAAGATAGAAGCGGAGCTTCAATCACAGGTTTGTTGCCTGGCACAGCCCAGGCAACATCAACATTGGCTGGCACCGTATTAGAGACGTATATATACAAACTTCCAGGGAAGAACTGGGCCCATCGCACCCTGTGCTACCTTGTGTACAGGAAGAGGGGCACCAAATAGATGCGCCAGGTAGGAGGACTGCAAGACCACCATGGTTTTCACACAATCTGGCTGGAGACAGCAGAGAGGACAAGGTGGGCTCCAAGGCACTCCGGGAGGACATCCATGCGGTGGGGACAGAAGGGTGGAGGGCGAGAGCGTCGACCAAACCTTCACTTGGAGTGCACCAAGCAGAAAAGATTACCAAAGAAAAGATACCGTGGTACGACAACTCAGCAGCCAGCGGGCTCTTCGCGGAGGCACGCATGGGGACTCTGCGAACCCGGGTGTGGAGGGCCAGGTTCACGTTGGGACTGGCCGAGGTGTGCAGGCCTTGTGAATGGCACAAGGAGACGACAGAACACCTGGTACTGCAGCGCCAGAGCATCGTAACGGACCCCCTGAAGGCGGCATTGCCTGCTGCACTCCGTTTCCGAAGCAGTGGCGACACGGAGGAGAGGAACCAAGTGGACACACACTCGGGTGAGGGGGTGACTAAGTGAAGACTTGAGGTCTAGTGGCGGGAGACAGGTCGGCGGAGACAGGCAGTGGGACATGAACCGACCAGAGGGGCCAACAGAGCTTCAGGCGGAAGAGGAAATCGCAGAAGAGGCGACTGACTAGATCCAGACAGATGCAGTGTTTGTCATCACCTGATTCAAAGGGGAAGCCGTAGATCCACATGCATATCCATATCTCTAAGTCTTGCAACTACAGGTTGCGTGACATCAATTTTGATCGACTGATTAGGGGCTTTCTGACACAACAGCGAAGCGGCCATTCTCTGCCAAACTTCAATATTTAGGCAAAGCAGAGGTAGAGTGCTATTCAATGTAAAAGTAAAACTCAGATACCCTGGTACAGGGATGTAGCCAGGGGGGATGGGGGGGTCCATGGGCTCCCTCCCCCCCAAAATCTTCCATTTTGCTTTGTCCCTCTTGTTCCCCTTCTCCAGGGATTATTTTCGTCATTCTTGTCCAGCTCGCTTGCACCTTTGCATTTAATTGTACCACCTTTCCCCCCCCCCCACCGAATCAAAATCCTGGCTACGTGCCTGCTCTGGTAAAAGACAAAATGCTAAGTAAGACATAATTATCTGTGGTGATCACGTAAAATAGAAAGTGCATGTTGGAAAAGCTAGAACTTAGTGAAAAATTTGTTTTCTCAGAGAACATGACAACGTGCTCAAAAGGAATTATCGGCTACAGGGTGAAATGAAATATAATACTGTTGTGTCCGCTCGTGTGTACCGGCACCAGGGACGAAACGAGAAAAACGACGACAACACGGGCACGCGCGATTCCTGGGACGATCGAGCACCATCCACCTCAAACGTTTTCATGTGCGACGTATTCTCGATGTAACCGATGTAAATGAGCATGTACAGTCCTTATTTCAACTAGTAAACATTGGCGACGAGGATGGGATATCGCCCTGGCAACGGAAAGTGCGGCCAAGCAGCAGGAAAACTTCAAAGAAAGAATTCCAACGTAGCAACCACGTGGACACAGCACAAGTGACTCCACGAGCGAACCATTCTGAGCAACAGGTGGGTTCATGGAGAGAACGGAAATAAGGACTGTACATGCTCATTTACATCGGTTACATCGAGAATATGTCACACATGAAAACATTCGAGGTGGATGGCGCCCGATCGTCCCAGGAATCGCGCGTGCCCGTGTCGTCGTCGTTTTTCTCGTTTCGTCCCTGGTGCTGGTACACACGAGCGGACACGACACCTCTTCCCCTATGTTGAGTTCCTGTACCTGGCAGGCGGATGTTTCGTCCTTGTCGATTTGCGCAGCACAGGTTCTTCAACAGATGACTTCGAGTCGTTACTTTCTCGCTTGTGGTTACACTTCCGAATGTGGTTCAAGTGTCGGCGAACTGTCTCTTCTCCGCACTGCACTGGCCATGAGCGTGGACCGAATTTCCTGACCAATGTGCCTCTAATCCATTCAGGTTTTTTCAGGAACTGTCGGATCATGACATGTCCTCCCACCTGCAGCTGGCGGTTTCTAGGTAACTTCTCTGTTGCCGGTGGTGTAGCTTTGGTGGGTACAAGGTCTAGAAGAGTCGGTAATTCCCTCCCGAACATTGCCTTAGCCGGGGTCATGTTCGTCGTCTGATTGACTGTGCAGTGCTGACGGAATAAAAACCTCGACAACCGCAGGTTCACTGATCCAGATGGTTCCCATGCTAGTGCCTTCTTCAGTTCGCCCACGTAGCGTTCTGCCTGCCCATTAGTGGCAGGGTGGTACGGGGAAGACGTGACGTGCTGAATCCCATTGTTTTTGTAGAACGTTGCAATCTCAGCAGAGACGAAAGCTGTCCCGTTGTCCGACACTAGTTTCTGTGGAATTCCAAACATCGCAAACAGGGATCGCAGCACATCGATTACTGCCGCCGACGTAGGATGGCCTACTTGACACTCCTCCAGCCATTTGAAGGCATCCACCACCACCAAGAAAGTGCGTCCCTCCACGGGACCTGCAAAATCCACATGCAGTGTGTGCCACGGTGTCGACAGTTGAGGCCACGGCGGAATATGGGCTTTTGCTGGGTTCCGCTGTGTACGCTGGCATGGATCACAAGATCCAACGGTTGTTTGAATGTCTTCATCCAACCCTGGCCACCACAAGTAACTCCGAGCGCAAGTCTTCATAGCTATTACTCCTCGATGTCCTGCGTGAACCAGGTTCATGGCTTGCTCCCGTGCAGCTGTGGGAATGACAACCCTTGTTCCACATCCATCCATCCATTCCACATCCATCCACCTCGAACGTTTTCATGTGTGACGTATTCTCGATGTAACCAATGTAAATGAGCATGTACAGTCCTTATTTCAACTAGTAAACAAATACATTGAGAATTCCGGAAAATAAGAGCGTCTTTGTGGCACAAGGGCAGAGCAGAGACCAAGAATATGCCAGATCAACAAGATGTCACACCAGTGTTCGCACAGTGGTGGATCTGCCCCATGCAACAAGTATACATGGGTGGCATAAAAATGACCAAGCCTCAAGCGACAGAGTAAGGTCTCGTGAGACTGGGTTTTACGGGAGTAGCTCTCCCATATTCCTAAAACAGTCTTGATAAAGTGTAGCTTATTGTTATGCTGTTCGTCCCATTCTGACTGCCATTTTTGAAAAAAGTCGCGGGCCTGTCGGCATTTCTGTTGCCATTGATCTCTACAAGGTTGGGTAACCTAGCAAAATATTATGCCATGCCCCTTTTGTAGGCCCCTTTTTATTTTTGCACACACGAGTTGGATGAGATTACGCTTTCTATCTTTTACGGAGCTGATTGCAGTTAAGACAATTTGGGAATCAACAAACATGACGGCCTTCATTGTATGGCTTTTTATAACCTTTTTGTATGGCTGTTTATAACATTTAAAACTTTGTTATAAAAAAGTTGAAGGAGTGGTCGTAATTATTTTATTGTAACCATTAGTTTGTTATAGCCAGTGTCCATTTCTTCCCACTATTAGCAAGCGAGGGGAATTATGATTATTTTGTTATATCCATTAGTTTGTTTTATATAAGGTTTGGCATTTTCAGTTTTTATTTTTCAAATTTCAGCATACTTTTTTCGGTGTTCACTTTAAAATTAAATTTTCATTTTTCTTTTGTGTATATTTATTCCCAAAAAGGTTTACCTTTTTTTTCGGTGAATATGAAAGAAACACCATCGGAACTGGATCAGATGATCCTTGTAGCTGTGATATTTGTGATTACTCAAAGAATAACGGCACATATACACATGTCGTCTTCGCTACAACTTCCGTCAGGACACACCTTAAAATCGCTGAATTCGCGGGGATAATCTTCAGCACGCTTCGTTTTCCTTCCCATTCTAACGACGTGACCGCCTGAGATGATGACAGTACAGACACCAGCGGAATGGCAAAAAAAAAAAAAAAGAGTCCACTGCAGTTATGTTTTTAACCACATAGAGGTTTGACAGATGATGATAAGAAAGGTATTCAACGGTTTTTCTCAATGTCGTCCGAAGTGCATGAAACGGAAAACCTTATACTAGCCCACATCCAAACTGTTTTTTAGGACCGGGAGCTTGACACACTTAGCCCGATCACAGAAAGGACATAGATGTCCCGCAAAGGCAAATCCAAGACCTCTTTTGTTGCATGTTGAACCTTGGAAGAGGGCAATCACAAAGACATCACACAATGTCGAACCTTGCAAAGCCCTCTCTCCCCTCCCCCCTCCCCTACCCATCTCGACGCGGCCCTAAAAAACTGACCATTTTCGGTTAAAACCGAATTTCTGAAAATGGATTCGGCATACTTTTATCGGTTTAAACCGAAAACTCCGAACCGTAGTAATTATATCCCATTTGTTATAACGAGGTTTTATTGTAGTCCGCTATTGTTAAAACACCTTGAAGTTCTACAGTGACTGTACTGGCAATACTGCTGAACCGTTGAATGCTCTTAAATGATTCAGAGTACACAGCAGAGCCAACAAAAGAGATGCTCTTTGCCCCGTCGGTATAAAACTGTGCATAGTCGTACTTCATAGAACTCCTCCTGGATGACTATTGGAGAAATGTTACACTTCTTGAACCTGGTGAAACTCCAATTGCAGCTGACTGGCAGCAGGGGGGCTATGTTCGACAAATATTTCGTTTCTCCTAAAAAGAAACGGAAGTGACGGAAGCGACGATATCGCGTCTGATTGGTTAGGGGCTCAAATGACGAAAGTTCCCTCTTTCGTCATTTGAGCCCCTAACAAATCAGACGCGATATCGTCGCTTCCGTTTCTTTTTAGGAGAAACGAAACATTTGTCGAACATAGCACCCCAGGTCCCAAGGAGCAACAGTGTCTGTCCTTTCGAGTAAGCTGATGTCACTCAGTTCGAGACTAAGAGATCGACAAAGGTTCTCAAGGCGAAAACTGAGCGGCTGCTCAATGCTAAGCTTGTTTTGAAAAATATGGGAAAAACTAAAGTTATGCACCGATGGTATGTTAGTTGGTAAGGGTCAGACAGGATTTTTGTAGGCGTAATTCAAGCTAATATAATGTCGTCTTTTTTCCAGCAACATTGATGTGTTTCGACATCTAAACTAAGGGTTGGTGATGTCCGAAAAGTGCCTGTGTCAAGTCGAAGGCCAAGGTGGTAAACGGGATCCAACATCTTAAGTGCTGACGACCTTGCTGATCTATAGACTATTGCTTTCTAATGAAGGCGAGACCTCAGGAGGAAATTATACAGGCGCAGCAGACCCTTTCTGTCAGATCCCCATGACTTGTGTGACAAGACTTTGAGGATATTAGCAGATTTTAGGCATTTAAGTTTTTTAAGCTGTTTCAGATGAGAAATAAAATTTAGCTTCCTATCAAAAATGAGGCCTAAGAACTTGTGTTTGTTTCATAAACTTAAAGCAATTCTATTGATATCCCATGCTGGATCCAGTGTTATTCCACGTCTAAGAGAAAGAGGTCTGCACACCGTTTTCTCAGGTGAGAACCGGAAACCAGTTTCGTCGGCCCACTTACTAATTTTATTTATTGTGAGCTGTAGCTGGCATTCAAAGCTAGACAAATTGCAAAAAAATGATATTTGAACGTCATTAACAAACAAGGAGTAAGAGACGGTGTGTGGTATTACGAAACGGAGTTGATCTTCACAGCAAATAATGTAATGCTCAAGACCTTGTGGCACCCTATTCGCCTGAATAAAAGGGTCTGAATATGTGGCACCTAGTCTAACTTTGAATGTTCGATCAGATGGAAAGCTTTTTATAACACAGGGCATGCGACCAAGTAAACCACATGCGAACAGGTCCCTAAGGATTCCCTACCGCATGTCTTCGTCAAAAAGGAGTGACACGCAGTGCTGCCTAGTCACAAAAGCATTGCACATAATTGTTTCCAGGTGCACTAGGTGGTCAAAAGTTGACTTCCCTCCCCGGAAACCACACTGGTTCCTGCGGTAATATTCACGTTGATGTGCATCAATGAAACCCCAAATAGGGGGCAGCCAGTTGGGAGCGCATGCATGACCGAGCTCGCTCGTGTTGTTCAGTCTCCCTCCTTGTGGTAAAGCAGAATTATCACGACATTCACAACATGGTGTCAGAAGTGGGGTACTGACGGCCACAACAGTGGAAGGGACAGGCGACGAGCGACGTCTAGAGCAAGCTGAAGAAGAGGTGTCCGATCGAGCAGAAAAAGACAATCGGGTTTGCCTGGTCCGACGGTTTCACGAACGATCGGTGATTCCCCCTTCTGCTTCGCTTCCGACCATGTTCATGACAGGGCCATTGACTTTGAGATGAAGAAGAACAGTCAACATTGAGAATTCCATTGAGAAGAATAGTCAACAGTGACTGTTCTTCTGAAGAAGACTAAACTTAAAAAACCAACGTTCTAGTTCTTTGGCCAAAAGATATATATAGATTTTTTTCAAACTTTCCTTGATTGTGCTTTGAAAGCTAGCTCAGTGCCTATTTTCACCCGATTTGGTTTTGATTTTTGGTAGGCTATCCACGAGATATTACAATAAGTTTAGTTCATAAGCGCATATGCAACCGTGTGAACCAGATATTGTACATTTATCGACGATCATTAGTGCAGTGGAAGAACAGCTCGCTTACGCAAACATAGAGCCACAGGGTTTAAAAGTAGCGGATATAAATAGGGGCAAACAATTTTGATGCCAATGCTTGCCAGCTTAAACTCAAGCGTTGTGTGTTGACATGACACATGGCACAGCACAGCCCGGTTTCTGCCGCCATATTTGTAGAGCGGTGACCCCTACATGTCCCTGGAGTCGCGAATTGGATAGTCTGCTGTCGGTCCTATTTCCAACGATACAACACCTGCCGACGCTGTTCCAAGAGCTACGTCATGAAGCAGTTCTTCGGATGTTGCAGGAATAGCTCTCTCACAATATAATACACAGTTTGCGCGTTTCGAATAAGCTTGGTGAGCAGCATACATTTTAATTTTAGCCCGAGTGGCTATACAGAGCAGGGGTGCTATGTTGCGCTTTTTGCACTCCCAGGAGACTTGGAAGAGGGAAGTGACGTCAACGACTAGAGCAAATGCAGATTGGATGTTGACAGAAGAAAACAAAATCAACATTCAATCTGCATTTGCTGCGTTGTTGACGTCACTTCCCTCTCCCTAGTCTCCAGGTAGTGCAAAAAGCGCAACATAGCCCCCCAGTCCACTTTCACACACTTGGAACCGAGTAGGACAGAGAGAGACAAGACCAGTTTCTAAGCCTCTTGTGACGGTGGAGGACCTGCTTTGCAGCAGGGCATCCGGTCATCCGACGTTGCAAGAGGCTTAAAAACCGGTCTTGTCTCTCTCTATCTTGAGAGCCATTCACACACTTGCAACCAAGTTGGACGGAGAGAGTTAAGACTGGTTTTCAAGCGTTTTACGAGATCTTAGGACCAGCTCTGCAGTTGCGCATCCGGTCCTAAGACGTGCAAGAGGCTTAAAAACCGGTCTTGTCTCTCTCGGTCTTACTCAGCTGCAAGTGTGCGCTTGGCGCTTTATTGGGTACACTGAAAAGAGTGGCCGGCGCTCCGTATCGCACCGGCTGCTGCACGCTATGGCGCAGGCGCAGTGAGCAAAAAATCATAAATAATGAGGAAATGAGGTTTTAGCAAACAGCAGTCATTTAAGCGAATCAACGTTTTAGCGAATGACTGGGGTGCGTGTTAGCCCACCCGCTCCTCTGCGTTCATGACGCTTCACAGCGACAGTCTGTGGCAGCTCATTACAAAAATGTTAACCAACCTGGCCCACCCAAAAACACCGCTTTGCAGCAGCCAACCATTCGCTAAAATGCCTTTCAATGATAAGTCGGCTTTCGCTAAAAAGTCGTTTCCAGAGCCATATTTTGGGAGAGTTAGGCCAGTAGGTGTGGCAACAAAGGCGCCGGGAAGGAGAAAAGTGAAGGAAAGAGAGGAGAGCGCCAAAGGAGCGGGAAAGAGGGGAGTAAAGAGGAGACGACCATCATTTGGACGCAACGCTGTCGGCGCCGAGCACTGTTGAGGCTATGCGTTGTCTGCGACAGGCTTATTTCTTTTTCGCCAGAATAAAAGTTTGCGTTCAAACGTGAAGAAACTTCATTCCTTAGCTTTTTAAGCCACGAAGGAATAACACTATATCATTTTCTCGCCAGAGTTTGCCAAATAAAAAGAAAGAACTGAAATTTGGATGTCGATCCTATACATTCCGCCGGGCGAATGAATGAAAATGGCGGCCCTACCCAATCAGCTGGGAGCAGCCGGGAGTTCACGCGCATGCGATCCCGCATCTCGCTCTGCGCCGCAGGCTGATTGGCTCACTCGGAAAAGGGGCGTTACGGCGGCGAGATCATAGGCTAACCAAACCCTCCCCATGTACGGCTCTAGTCGTTCGACCATCTGAGCGGCACCCCTGGGTCATCTTTTCCAACCCCGCAGTCGCACCGTGTTCCCCCTCCAGCTCACCCCGTGTCCGAACATTTTCGGCAGGTTTCCGATCTCGATCTTGTGCAGCTCCGAAGTGAACTCGTCCCTCTTCGTGTACGAGTATGGGTCATGATCGTCGGAGGCGTCCGCTCCAGCCGTGCCTTCCGCTGTGGACATTGCGAACAGCTTCCACGCAGTACCTAGCTGGCGGTCTCCAACTCCTCTCACGCTTCACAAGAAAGCCGCCACGGGAAGCGCTGGAGCGAGCCAGGCACACGGACGCGCATGGACGCGGTAACACAACCACACACCAACCACCAACAAAACGGAGCAACTGAGCCAAAGTTGAACCAGATGGTTGAACTTTGAACCGTTGAACGGTTGAACCCGCTGAACGTTAACCGCTGAACGGTTGAATAGAGTTGGTCGTGGGTTGAACTACACTGTAGTTGCACTAGTTGAACCGGTTGAACTGAGCGTGAACCATGCGTGAACTGCGTGAACTGAGCAAGCACATGGACAACACAGAGTTGCCACCAACGTTTTGGCTATCACCCGATAAGCTGTGCGTCAGAAAAAAAGCCCCGGAAAGTTGTAAAGAAGCCCAATTAAGAAATAACACTGTTTTGTATACTACAAAACTTTTTCTTTTTTTTATGTGGCGAGCTTAGGACTATTTTGCGCTGCTTTACCTACTCCCCACACCAACTAGCCCAGCCGGCCCGCGTAGCCGCCCAGCCCAGCTTTCAACTTTGGTCCAGCTGTCTGGCTCAGAGCCACTGTCAAAGCCAGTCAGAGCCAAGGAGGTTGCCCTTCTGGCTCCCACCTGGCGGCGAATGAGCAAATTATTCACATTGGCGTCGGCCGAGGCTGGGAGGGCTTAGCATAATCTTCGGACTACGAACTCTTTAGGGAAGTTTTTTTTCTATCGCTTTTAATCGTGAAGAACCATGGCCGATGACAATGTATGTATTCTGATAAAAGTGTATGAGAGATCAAATTTTCTGTCAACGTCCTTAGTTTAGCGAAAACGGAGCTGTGACATGAGAATGCTTAAGTGTTTTGTTAGGCTTACGCCTGTCAGCCCCCGTAACCATGGTCCGTGGAGATCGGGCATTGATCATGTTTTAATGTTCAAGTCTTGAGAGAAGTGTCTGCGTATATATATATATATATTTAATATATGCACGTAATACTAGCTTTTGCTATGTTGCGTTGTGTAGGAGATTGCAAGCCGGAGTCCGTGAAAGAAAATAGCAACATTCACCGGAGGTGTGCGCGTTGCCAAGCCGGCAGTTCCGTACGGTTTGCCGGCTTTTGAAAGCGCATCCAGCGTTGGTCGAAGAGCGCTGATCGCTGCTTGGCTTTGTTTTTCTTGTAGGGCGACAGCAACAAAGAACGGAGTCGGAACGACAGCGTCGGCGACCAAGTGAGTCCTCTTGACAAGCAGTCGCGCTGCATTTTGCTGAATAATGCGCCGTGCCGCTTGTTGTCGCGATTCCTTCAGACTTCGAACGCGAGATTGTCGCGTTTGAATTGTGCTCTAACTACGTGCGCTAAATCTGCAGAACCGTAAGGCAGAACTGAAGAGAATTTCTGCCTTTTTGCTTTTGTTTGGTAGCCCTTTACCATCGCGAGGCGGTTAGTACTTTTGGAAAGAAGGCCCTGCAGTACGATCGGTTCCAGAAAGAAAGTTTTCAAATTGGGTTCCTCGCGGGATAGGCAGAGGCCTGTTGGAAGGGACCGGATACATCAATTTGTGAATGTTTTGGGCTAAATTTTTTCAAAGAGGTGGCTGAAGAGCGTGCATTAAGGATATAAAAATTTCACTGAACAAACTTACCCGAATAAAAAGTTAGGAACGAAAATCGTGGAATCCTTTCCTACGGCGACCGTGTAATGAAAAAGGGTGGTGTGCCAATGTACTATCGGCACATCACCAGATACCACGCCAAATTGTTTTCGAGCGAGATGCACAAACAAATCTTTTCCGGAACGCAAATTGATGACTTTCCAATTGAAGCACAATTATTCTCTGGCCAAGCATTCCAAAAAGGGCAGCAATCTGTCTGTCTTCTCACCTCAACATCTTTTCTGTCAGTGTGCTATCGGCACACCACCGTTCAGTGGATAGCAAGCTATTGTAGTGAGTGCGCAGGCGAGCTGGTGGAAATTGACCATTCTGATGTTAGCCTGAGACTGAGGCAGGAAAAGAGGAAGTTTCAAAGTAGAAGAAAAAGGAACAGTCGATGATACGTCTCTCCAGAAGAAAAAG
Source organism: Ixodes scapularis (assembly GCF_016920785.2). Taxonomy (NCBI): domain Eukaryota; kingdom Metazoa; phylum Arthropoda; class Arachnida; order Ixodida; family Ixodidae; genus Ixodes; species Ixodes scapularis. Next base: position 207,979,636 of record NW_024609846.1, on the reverse strand, counting down.
GAACAGTCGAGGATACGAGACGTATCCTCGACTGTTCCTTTTTCTTCTACTTTGAAACTTCCTCTTTTCCTGCCTCAGTCTCAGGCTAACATCAGAATGATAGCAAGTTAATTTCTTTTCAGGCGAGATGCACAAGCAAACCTCTTTCCAGAACGCTAATTTATGTTTTAGCTTTCCAACCGATTCGTCTTTACTCGCTAAGCTAAGCATTCTTTTCCCGAAAAAGGGCAGCGTCCTGTCTGGTCTCCTAGTTTCTACAAGTATTCCGCCAACCTTCTTGTTTACGGATGTGACGTCACGGAGCGTGAAGAAGTCACTCACGCTCTGAGAAAAACTCGGTGCACAAAGAGCGCGTTCGGGCGTCGATCTCCAGCGGCACTCCTGTCCGTTTCTTGAACTGAGCACCAAACTCGTGCGCTCCAGAGCATGAACTTAATGCGCTCACTGAGTCGCTTAGATCTTCTAAAATGGTGCTTATACATAGCTCGCAAGCGTCTTTTTGCTGGGTATCAACGGTAATTTCTACTTACTGGTTTCCTCGAACTATGACTTCTGCGGTGCGAGAGTAACACGGCAAACGGAACTCTTGCGGTGCATGAAATACTGGCATGGCCACGAGTGCGTCACATACAAGCTGTGTATACGGGACGCGGTTGAGGAAATTGGGCAGCTCGGGAATTCAGTTCGAGAACTGGTGGTGTGCAGCAAATTGCTCCCCTCCTATTGTTCCCTTGCTCTGCGGGAATGGCTGGCAAGGAGCGAGGTTGGTAACTGCTGGGTAGGCAGCCACACTTTCGGCACACTATCGAGGCACAAACTTGGCTATAGGTAGGTTTAGAGTTACTGGTATAAATTCTGCAACAAGTTTGTGTCTTCAAAAACTTTTTGGACAGTCTTTAGACAATCTTCGTCAACTGCCCGAAGTAAACAGCCACGTCGTTCCTGCTTGTCTGAGGTTGGCCCGGGGTTGGCGCGTCGCCTTTTTTAAAAACTGGAAAACCCTCTGTAGACCCATGTGCTGCTCCGAGCGTGGAAGCCCGCCCCGAGGCGTATCAATAGTTGTGGATTAAAATTGAAAGCACACACTCTGCATTTCGCGATCGCTTTTCAGGAAATCGCCCGACGTTGCTCGTTCGCCGGACAGAATGTGGTTCAATGAATGATCTGGTACGGAACTCGGCAAAATGACGCAGAAAGCTCGAGGCCGGTGATGCCTGGAGGGCTGGATTGTAACTGCTGAGCGTACTCATGCAAGGTTGAAATTTTCGCTCGTTCGTCGCGGTACGGCACGATGTGACAGGAAACGTCCCGGTCTCGCGAGGATTGCGCTCTAGGATCTGGAACAGCTTTCCGTCGCAGTTTAGAGGCTGGTAAGAACACGGTTACCAAGCTTTGGCCGCCTCCGAAAGTGGCCGTTGCCAGGGCGTTGCGAAAACGTAGAGCACACGGCGGCGTTGACCCTGTGGACGGGCGTCTGGTGCAGGACGAGGAGCGTGCCCACAGCCCGGACATCCACTTCGAGCCCGTGGTAAAGCTGCCGCTGTGCGAGGTGAAGACGCTCGAGGAGGACGAAGAGGTGCTGCTCAAGTTGTGAGTGCTCTCGCAGGGGTGGCCTCGCAGCCCGGCCTTTCTCGTACTCTCTTCCTTGCCTAGTATGTTGCGTGTCCTAGCCTAGGACACGCAACATACTAGGTGGCGCAAGCCGCCACCCGATACAAGTACCCTGCTTCAATCGTTCATCCGGTCTTGAATGGTTTTTCCCGCCGTCTCTCGTTTCGCGCTCTCGTCCTCTCGTTGTCTCGCGTCTTTTCAAAACTTTTTCAACGATAGACGCGGGTGTCTGCGGACACTCCTACACTAGCGTGCTGGATACCAGCCATGTCATCATGCTGTGAAATGAAACCAAGTTTTTGCGTCCCTGCCTGCCAGTCGCCGTGGTCACGCGACGTCGAGTGTTGCTGTCGCCGCGTCGCTGCAGATATGGTGCTTTCGAAACTGAAACGTAAGGATCGCCCTAATCTTCATCAACGTTCCTATTGTTTAATACGCTACTACAAAAATCCCTCTAGACCAAAGACTGCTGTGTTGAAGTACTGTTTACCTGGGTTTTTCTCGGCAAGCTTTCTTTCGAGGGGGACCCCGGTACGTGAAAAATCTTCCGCGAAAGGATGTCGGTGAAGGGAAGTAAGCTAAAGCAAAGAAGGCAATGTCTCTTACGCTGAACTCGCACAGCGCGCATGTTTGTCTCGAGTTCAGTCGTTGCACAAAGCGCTCCAAGAACCTTTTGACTTTGGCTTGTAATGTCTTGCATCGATGTGCTCAGGTTTTTTTTTTTTTTTTCTGTGTGTTTAGCTTATACCTTGCCAGCCGCCCTGGCAAGCACGTGCGGCTGGGCTGTTTGTTGTCGTGTGCTCGACAATTACATTTTGTGTACAAGTTTGTCAACCATTTGGCGACGGAGCGGAGTGGCATGGTTTCGATCGAACAGCTATCTCCGCTCGCGTGAAAATTTTGCGTTACACTGCTGTGGTCACGTGTATCAGCAGTCAGAGACTGCTTGTATTTATTATATAACTAGTCAACCTAATGCTGTGATATTTAATACTAAGCTGGTCATTTTAAAAAAAAGTATTAATAGATGCAGTTTGGGATTCTTATTTACCTATGGCAGGTACCTATATATGTATCATTTTACTGAAGCATTGCAATGTTTCATGTCATTGGCATTTCAGTTACATGTTGAAAGACCCTTAGGTGGCCTAATATGTTTATAATATGTTTACTGCGGCGGGCAAAGTGTCCTTCGTTTGTCCAGCACTTGAAACAAATATTTTTATTTTTCTAAGAATATCTGCTCTAAAGTCCACTTTTGCTGCTCCAAAACACTGTTTTGGCTGCTCCGAAAGGTGCTCCAAAACGGCTTGGGCCAATCACATCACTGCGCCCCCATCGATGACCAAAACCAAGGAACGCCATTGGACGAAAAGAAGAGCTGACTCAACAGCTGTTTTGGTCACCCTCGGGGCCTGGGGCCTCGGCTCCGGGGGCAACAAAAACAGTCAATAAGTCAGCTCTCCTTTTTGCCTAATAGCGTATGAGCTTTGTTTGGACATTGTGACCATGCAAGGTCATGGTGTGTCATGGTATGTTCATAGGTGGCTGCAAAGTCTATAGAAAAGATAGGAAAGAGAAAAGGATTTTGTTTTTGTTTGTTATGTTGGTTGGTGACGACCTTGGTTTCAAAGGTGTATATAAGAGGTTTACTGAATAAACTTATTAGCTGAGTTTGAGCCGTCGTTTGACCTTTTTCTTTGTCTCTTGTACTTTTGGTTGTTCCAAGGTTTTTTGCACACCCAGTCTCGGGTGTTTTAACATAGTGGTAAATAATCCAAGCAGCATGCGCCACATGTTGTATCTATAAGATCTGTAATAACCTCTTCTCAGGCATTTATATACTTGGCTTAGGTTGGGAAGAGATTCTACAATACACTCAACCCAAGCCAAGTAAATAGTTTTGAGAAAACTAATGCGAAAGAGAAACAATGCCATAGTCGAGTTGCGGTAGTTTTGCTGAGACGCTAATTCGGTTAGTGAAACTGCAAAAACGCTCCTCGAATGCCTCGGGGTAAGCTGAAAAGGGAGGCAGTTGTGCAAAACTTATTCAGAGAAACTACGGTGGTGTTTTTATATAGAATAGGGCAGATTGGGGTGGTACCTCTTTAAAGCTTATATCGTATTTACGTTAGTGACAACAGAACTGAATAGACCCTATTCATTATCAGTGCCATCTCTTGGCAGCCGCATGCACTGTCAGAGGATCGGCGCCATCTTTGAGGCTTTTCTACCGTCCCAGTCTACGCGATGCGTGGCCAGGACATCGCTGCCTGCTGCAATTGGCCAGCGGCACAGAGCTGGCCAATCGCAGCCCGCGGCGAAGTCCCGGTTCGCCGTGTAATTAGGGCCCCAGCAGTACGGACCTTACTCTCCCCGCAAAGCATTCGTCGTGCATTCTTGTTTTCGAGAATATTGATAGTGTGAGAGCCATTCAGAAATAAGCTAGGAATATTATCAAACTAAAGTCTATCTGCAGTGATTATACCAACAATTTGCTTTTACTAAAACAAAGGTTCACTTCCAACAACAAAGCAGGCGCACATTTGTTCGATAATCATATGTTAACTTGCCAGACCAGCAGACGATGCCTGTTTGCACAAGGGGATATGTGTCATGTTTAGCAGGGCTATCATTCAATGTGCAAGTTTAGTTTTTAATCGGCATTTTCAGTGGCAGAGTGGAGAATGTAAGCTGTACCCGTGTGCCTTGGACTGCATGTGCAGACCGGATATGGATACTTTTATGATGGGTTCCCCGAATGTCTAACTTTGGTTCACCATTATCTTAATATTAAGAATATTGTGGGTATTACCGTAATATCCCGGAAGGTACATAACCCCCAAAAGATAACCCACCCCCTATTTTTGGCTTGATTTGCCATTTTCTTTTAAACACCGAAAGATAGCCCACTCCTTGTAATCATAGTGTTCGGATCAATGATGACCTTGGCGTAAATGCGGCTAGTTAGCTAGGGCAAGATATTGCCGCGCGCCAAGTAGGCACCGCGGCCGTAGCACAACGGTTATCGCGCTTACCTCCCACGCGAAGGGCCAGGGTTCGATTCCTGGCTGCGGCTACGCATTTTTGTTTACACTGTAATGTGATGTCCTAGTGAATTCGAGAACCGTCTAGCTGATTCGAGGTTAGAATGTTCTCCGCGTCGAACCTTCTACATCGAACGCTCCAGAAGCCAACGCGTGTACAAAAGCGGCTCCGCCTGGCAAGCAGGATTCAGTCTCGCCCCAGCGTTCGACTCTGCTGCCACGCCGACTTCGACGCCCGCGACGCTCTATTATTATCTTTCGTACTCTTTTATTTTTGGCACAAGTTCGCCACATTAAACGTTTATTTCTTCCTGTTTATTTGTTATTTTTGGTCACTACCCGTGACATTTTGGTGGAGGTGCGGGGTACCGCATGCCCGTGCAGCGTTCCCCTCCAAGGGACCGCAGTGCAAGTCCGATTCCCGGCTCGGTGAGAAGACCACTCACCGCAGAACCTGAAATTCGGACCAGCCGCCGCACCAGGGGAGAGGATCCTGAGTACGGTTTGCTCCTGGACAAGCCCAAGCCGCAGAAGACGACGATGGCCAACCAGTCGCAAGCCCCCGCCGCTTCTCCCGTCGTCTACATGCCCGTTGCACCGCGGACGGCTGCCCCCTTCCACGGTGAACTCTACGAAGACGTCGAAGACTGGATTGACCAGTATGAACGCGTTGCCCGCCACAATGGCTGGACCGACGAGCAACGCCTGCACAACGTCTACTTCTCGCTTGAGGGAACCGCCAAGCACTGGTACGAGAACCATGAGTCCTCTTTGACGTCGTGGGACATCTTCAAGACCGACCTGAAGGCTACGTTCGTCAACCACCACCGCCGAGAGAGAGCCGAGGACCTACTGCGAACCAGGACCCAGGGCCCCAATGAAAGCGTCACGAGCTTTGTGGAAGACGTGCTCCGCCTGAGCTCCCGCGCCGATCCTCAGGCCACCGAGGGAAAGAAGCTGCGCATTTTGATGCGGGGCGTGAAGGACGACATCTTCGGAGGCCTCGTCCGCAACCCGCCGGCAACCGTCGACGCCTTCGTCAGCGAGGCGACAAACATCGAGCGCGCGCTTCCCACTACCAGCGGCAGCCAAGCGTCACTGCAACCGCGCTCCTTAGCGGTGAAAACGTGCCTGGTACGGACATCCGCGAAATTATCCGGGAAGTTGTCCGGGAGGAACTGCGAAGGTTGCTGCCAACCACCAGCCGTCCGCCAACCATTTCCATCGCCGAGGCTGTCCGAGAAGAAGTGCATCGCGCGCTCCAACCAGAGGTTCCCGTCACCAGGGTGGCACCGGAGGAACCAACGTTGAGCTACGCCGCCATGGCCCGACGACCGCCACAAGCTTCCCGCCAAGCCACGGCGCCACCCCGAAGAGACGCCCCAACGCCGCAGTACCCCCGACGGCAGGAAGATCAGGCGCACGTTCCCCCAGAGCGACCTGCGCCGAGGAAGACAGACGTCTGGAGGACGGCCGACCGACGCCCGCTGTGTTACCACTGCGGGGAAGCTGACCATGTGTACCGCCGATGCCCATACCGACGACTCGGGCTGCGCGGATTCCACCCAATCGACCCGCGCCCCCGGTATGGTGAACGCCCTCGGGAGATCGACAAGTATCTGCGACGACCCCAGTCCCCCGAGCCTGCGTCACGCCGAGAGTTCCGGTCGCCGTCACCGCGACGTCCAGCTTCGCTGATGCACCGACCCCGACGTGAAAGCCTGTCACCCCTCGCTCCTCGCCGGGGAAACTAGGCGCGGCAACCCCTGGAGGTGGAGTTGCCGAAGACGACCGACGCCAAGATCCTCCACGAACGTCAGAGGGCCCCCACTCAAACGCTACCAGAAATCGAAACGACGCCCCTGCAACGGTGTCCAATAACCTAAACGTCGTCATCGACGGCCACGACGCATCAGCGCTCGTGGACACCGGAGCAGACTACTCAGTCTTGAGTGGGAGGCTCTCCCGCCGCCTTCGAAAAGTCACCACGCCGTGGGATGGACCACAAATACGAACCGCCGGAGGGCACCTCATCACACCAGTCGGGAGATGCACTGCTCGCGTCGAGATCCACGGTGAGACGTGCCCTGTTAAGTTCGTCGTTCTGCAAGACTGTTCAAGAGACGTTATCCTCCGAATGGACTTTCTCTGCGAGTATGGCGCCGTCATCGATCTCGGGGCAAACCAGCTGACGCTGCGAAAGCCTGTTTTACCGTCGGTGGAGACCAACACAACGTCAACCGCGATCCGAGTTATCGCCGACCATATGAACTTACCGCCGCGGTCGAGTGTTTTTGTCCCCGTCATAACCGACGCAGCCATGCACGGTGAAGCTCTTCTGGAAGGCAACGTCCAACTGCTCCTTGTGAAAGGAATTGGCGTCGCACGAGGCGTAACGGATCTCCAAGAAGGACGTACAACTGTTCTTGTAACGAACTTCCGAGAGGAGCCGCAGCACCTAACGAAGGGTACCACTGTGGGCCACATTGAGGAGCTTCAGGCGCCAGTCGTGGTCACCGCAATCTCCATAGAAACCTCGTCGTCACAGCAGAACAGCACGCCGCCGCCGCTCGACATCGACCCCGAGCTCCCAGCTACGAAGCGCCGGCAACTGGTTGATCTCCTTGCCGAATACAGCGACTGTTTTGCCACGACATCGAAGATTCGCCAAACACCAATGGCGAAACATCGCATTGTTACCGACGACGACGCACTTCCTGTCCACCAGTCGCCGTATCGAGTCTCCTTAAAGGAAAGGAAAGTGATTCAAGATCAAGTCCAGGAGATGCTCGACGACGACATCATTCAACCCTCAAGAAGCCCATGGGCGTCCCCAGTCGTCCTTGTAAAGAAGAAGGACGGAACCCTGCGGTTCTGCGTGGACCATCGTCGACTGAACGCTGTGACGAAGAAGGACGTCTATCCGCTCCCCCGCGTCGACGATACGTTAGACCGACTGCGCCACTCCCGATATTTTTCGTCGATGGATCTGAAGAGTGGCTACTGGCAGATTGAAGTCGATGAACGCGACCGGGAGAAAACTGCCTTCGTCACTCCCGACGGACTGTACGAATTCAAAGTGATGCCGTTCGGGCTTTGTACTGCGCCCGCCACCGTCCAGCGTGTCATGGACACCGTGCTGGCAGGTCTGAAATGGCAGAGCTGCCTCGTCTACCTCGACGACGTCGTGGTATTTTCACGAGATTTCGACGAGCACCTGAAACGACTTCGAGCCGTGCTTCAAGCCATCAAGACTGCCGGCCTGTCACTCAAGCCAACAAAGTGTCGATTCGCCTATGGTGAACTTAAGTTCCTTGGCCACGTCGTGAGCAACAAAGGTGTTCTCCCTGACTCTGAGAAGACCCGCGCCGTGGCTGCATTTACGCCGCCGTCTGACAAGAAGGCCGTGAGAAGATTCCTCGGACTTTGTGCCTACTACAGACGATTTGTTCGGGACTTCGCCAAGCTGTCCGCACCTCTGACGCACCTCACGAAGGACGCCGTAAAGTTCGAATGGACAAACGAACACCAGCAATCATTCGATGAGCTGAAACGAAGACTCCAGACGCCCCCGATTCTTGGCCATTTCGACCAGTTCGCTGATACAGAGATCCACACGGACGCCAGTAACACCGGACTTGGCACAGTGCTAGTTCAAAGGCAGGACGGGGCAGAGCGAGTCATCGCATACGCGAGTCGGACGCTGTCTAAGGCGGAGAGGAACTACTCTACAACTGAAAAGGAGTGCCTTGCTGTCGTCTGGGCAATAACAAAGTTTCGCCCATATCTGTATGGAAGTCCTTTTCGCGTGGTCACGGACCACCACTCGCTCTGCTGGCTCGCGAATCTGAAAGACCCCTCCGGACGCCTCGCCCGGTGGAGCCTACGACTGCAGGAGTTCGACATGACCGTTGTGTACAAGTCCGGCCGGAAGCATCATGACGCCGACTGCCTGTCAAGAGCTCCTGTCGAGGCCGGTCCTGCCTGTATCGAAGACGACGACGATGAGTGTTTCCTCGGCGCTTTGGACGTCAGCGACATGGCAGCACTCCAACTAGACGACCCTGAACTGCGAGCGCTCATCGATCACTTAGAGGGACAAGCGAGTTCGGTTCCCCGTGCTTTCTTAAGAATCCTGCATACATTTTCCATGCGGCGAGGGGTGCTGTACAAGGAGAACTTCGTCAACAACAACACAGCATGGCTGTTGGTTGTTCCTGCCAGCCTTCGAGACGAAATATTCCAAGGATGCCATGACGACCCAACGGCTGGACACCTTGGCTACAGCAGGACGCTCGCCAGGATTCGAGAAAAGTACTACTGGCCGAGGCTACCGAAGACCGTTCACCTATACATTCGATCATGCCACGAGTGTCAGCGACGCAAGAAACCGCCAACGAAGCCGTCAGGACTTCTGCATCCGATATCTCCCCCGTCTATGCCGTTCCAGCAGATCGGAATGGATTTACTTGGCCCTTTGCCATCGTCAACGTCGGGAAACCGCTGGATTATCGTCGCCACCGATTATCTCACACGGTACGCCGAGACGAAAGCCCTTCCAGCAGGCACGGCTGTTGAAGTCGCCAAGTTTTTCATTGAGTCCATTGTCCTCCGGCACGGCGCCCCTGAAGTCCTGATCACAGACCGTGGATCTTCGTTCATGGCCCAGCTGACTCAAGAGATCCTTCGTCTCAGTGGCACCGGCCATCGTCGAACCACTGCATACCACCCACAGACCAACGGACTGACCGAGCGACTCAACAAGACAATCGCCGATATGATCTTTATGTACGTCGACGTAGAACACAAGACGTGGGACGAGGTGTTGCCCTACGTCACGTTCGCCTACAATACGGCGGTTCAGGAGACCACTGGATTCACCCCTTTCCAGCTGGTACATGGTCGGAAGGTCACGACCATGCTGGACGCAATGCTGCCCCATGAGCCATCTGTAAATGAGAGCGACGACGCCCAGGCGGTTGCTCAACGCGCCGAAGAAGCCCGCCAGCTCGCTCGACTCATGATTCAAGACCAGCAACGCGTCGACACGGGCCGCTACAACCTTCGTCGCAGGGACGTTCACTTCCAGCCCGGAGACAGGGTGTGGGTGTGGACGCCCATCCGTCGCCGCGGCCTCAGTGAGAAACTGCTGAAACGGTACTTTGGACTATACAAGGTACTTCGTCGCCTCGGCGAGCTGAACTACGAGGTGATTCCTGACGGAACAAGAACATCATCACGCCGCCCACCACGACCTGAAGTCGTCCACGTCGTGCGCCTGAAGCCTTACTACGCTCGATAGGACTGTGGATCTTATGTGTTTCAAATGACTCTTTAGTTTGCCGTTCTCTTTATGTGCTTTGTTTTGTGTTGCATCGAGGCGATGCACTTTTTAAGGGGGGGAGTAATGCCGCGCACCAAGTAGGCACCGCGGCTGTAGCACAACGGTTATCGCGCTTACCTCCCACGCGAAGGGCCAGGGTTCGATTCCTGGCCGCGGCTACGGATTTTTGTTTACACTGTAATGTGATGTCCTAGTGAATTCGAGAACCGTCTAGCTGATTCGAGGTTAGAATGTTCTCCGCGTCGAACCTTCTACATCGAACGCTCCAGAAGCCAACGCGTGTACAAAAGCGGCTCCGCCTGGCAAGCAGGATTCAGTCTCGCCCCAGCGTTCGACTCTGCTGCCACGCCGACTTCGACGCCCGCGACGCTCTATTATTATCTTTCGTACTCTTTTATTTTTGGCACAAGTTCGCCACATTAAACGTTTATTTCTTCCTGTTTGTTATTTTTGGTCACTACCCGTGACAATATAAGCTAACATTGCTGACTGGGAAGTAGTCATTTTTGCTTCATTGTGCCTTGCCGCGATAACAAGTTTGGCTGAAAAACGTTGTAAAAATTGTGTCTTTTCAACGTCATTGATTGTACATCAAAAGATAGCCCGCTCCTTATTTTCACTTCGATTTGCTCTAATTTTAAAGGGGTGCGAAGTTGAAACTTGAAATATCCCTGGAACACTTTGAAATGGATGAAAGGTGATCCATGATATTTGTAAACGATAATGACACGCTTGTATTATCAGCGGATGGCCATATTTTTCGTTCCAACCAACAAATTCTTGCGGGCGCTTCAAAATCAGCCATCGAGGCAGCGCGATGCGTCTTCGGATATTTACCCGTGACGTCACGTGCGCAACGTCACGGGCCCATAAATGACCAAAGGTACTGTAATTACGATCGTTGTCTCTAGGTGGCGCCAGCTTTATTATCAACACGTTACAATCCTGCCAAGTTGGAATATCTGAGGTATGGCGTACTAGAACTGAGAGGTGTGCCAAGTGCCGCTCAATCCCGGGTGCCCCCTCATCAAACACGCCGCTCCATGGCGCTGCCACTGATGGGCCCGTGACATCAGACATTCCAACGAAACTCAGCCCCCAACTACCGGGCGGTATTGGGAAGTCGTTTTTATTAGGTTTAAAACTGCTTTTCTTGCGTTTACGGACAAAAGACTGGTGTTTGAGAGCTACTGTGAGAAAAGGGACCAGGTCTACACAAAGAGATGGGTGCTAAAATTTTTGCTTTCATACCCTTTTAAAGGCCGACGACCACATACGAGATTCTGCAAGGCAGAAGATCCTCCTCACCCTGGGGGAGGAGGAAACAGGCAGCGGTGGACAGCGTAGAAGGGGGGAGAGGAGGGAGCGGGGGAAAAGTGGAAAGCGCGAACTGGTCGTCTGTCTTTAAGGTGGGCTGTCTTGGGATATTGCGGTAGTCCATATTCATGAAATTAAACACATAAAATAAATTTGTATCTGTTTCCTCGGTGTAAGCATGTTTCCACAGGAAGGGGAGTCATTGATTAGCCACGGCAACTTTCGAAGGTTGACTTCCGCTCGAGTATGGCCACTTGTTAGAAGGAAACTGCAAGGAGGGCGAGTGTGCAGCCACTCATTTGGTCGTGGTAACGAGGAATGTAAGGCGTTCCTCGGAGACTCGTAACTAACGTTTCGGGTTCGATTAGCCCGACCCCGTTGCACTCGCCTCGTTTTGCGATGGCCTATTCGGTAGGTTGTCGAGGCATTGCCTCATGCCTGCAATTAGCCGGGTTCGAAGGGGACCCTGTCCGGGTACCGTGGGTCGAATTCAGGAGCCCTCGCGTGCCCTGCAGGCGGGGCAAGCTGTACCGGTATGACACGTCGGGCGAGCCGGCCGAGTGGAAGGAGCGGGGCACCGGGGAGGTGAAGATCCTGCGCAACGAGGAGGGCTGCTGCCGCATCCTCATGCGCAGGGACAAGACCTTCAAGATCTGCGCCAACCACAAGGGTGGGTGCTCTCCCCCAGGATGTGGGGCGGGCTGGGAAAGGCGTCCAAATGTCCCCCCTCTGGCCGCGGCCGGCGGTGACAGTCTTTGTCGGATGCGTCTAGAGCAAGAGGCCTCGATGATACGCCGCGGCGTAAAAGCGCACTTGGCCGGCTAGCCGGAAGCAACATTTGGGCAAAGACTGGGTGGAAGAGAGCGCCGCCAGAGCAGATGAAGAGCTGGGTGGCGCTTGGATCGTGCCTCGATTCGTTTGCGCACCCCATCCTTTGCGGTGCATCCTACGCATGGTCTTGGCCGAGAAGCTGCTTCTAGAAAGACGGCCCCGCAAAATCAACTTTGCAGCCAGCCAACTCTCGGGTGACTGCGATTTTCAAAACTCGGAAATGGCTCCTGTTTTGAACGCGGATTCGCACGCTCCTTTTCAATGCTCTATTTTTTCGCTGAAGGCTCGAACCAAGTAGAGTAAGAAGCATTTCAGGCTCTAATAACCTAGACACACGTAAATGCCTAGCCCGTCCCACTCGAAGAAGTGCAAGGTGCGCCTCTTTGTCTGGAGACCCTAGTGGAGCCCTGGACATAGGGCTGGCTCTTGAATCAGACGCGCAAAACTCGGAAAGTGCCCACAGTTTGCCAGAGTGCCCATGCGTGTGCCGCAGTCACCGAGAGCATGGAGCTGAAGCCCAGCCACGGCAGCGACCGGGCTTGGATCTGGAGCACGCCCGCCGACTTCGCCGACGAGGAGCCCAAGGCGGAGCTGCTGGCGCTGCGCTTCGCCAACACAGAGAGTGAGTGTGCCCCTGCCCTCCAGTCTGCCTTTTGCCGCCTGTCGTCTCGCAAGGGCGTGACGCTTGCGTGTCGTGGGCGGCCGGACGTCGAGACCAAAGTGCGGTGGTGGTGAGCACACCGGTAGAGACTCGTTCCACGCCTTCGGAAAACGTGCCAAGTATGGTCAAACCTCTCTCTCTTCAGGGAGTCGACTCAGGGAAAGGTTGCGATTAAAGGGACACTGCAAGGAAATTCTAGCACCTATTTTATTGTCTAAATGTCAACCACGTTCTAACCACACCACGGAGGCACCCAATTTTTCCCTCAAAAAGACACCACAACGTTATTTAAAAGGAATAAACCTAATGTAGCTATGTCACTCTGAACTTGGAAGCAGTGCCGCTCCGCGGAAGTGTGGCGGCAAACTGCGTGCGCGAGCCCTGTCGAACCTGGTTGAAACCGCATTTCCCTTCTCTCCCGCGCATATTCAACTCCTGTGGGGAGCGGGGAGGGGCAGCTGAAACGGCCAGGTTGTATTTAGGGTGACCACCCGTCCCGCAACTCACGGGACTGTCCCGCATTGAGGGCTTGTGTCCCGCGTTCCGCAAGAAATATCAAAATCTTCAAAATGTCCCGCATTTTTTACTGTCGTAAAATTCACTCAGCAACTCATGGTGCTGCTGAGCAACGGGGCGCGGGGAAGCGCGGAGGTTGCTGGTAATTGTGTGGATCGCAATGGTACGCCATTTTCTATCCAAGCATTGCGGGAAGCGACCGTCGTTTTGGCAGAAGAACCGACGCGTATGCTCCGTTGTGCCTCTCCCCTTGGTGCCAAAATATTGTAAGAATAATTGCTTTATTTAAATATTGGATACTGTTAATATTTTCAAATTGCTGTGTTACTGCGAAAGGGTTGCTCTGGATTTTTGTTTTTAGTGAAGACTGCCACACAAAACAAACAAGCCTGCAACTCACGACGGTCGAAAAAGAACATAATGTTAAAATTTTGTGTTGGACCATGTTGACAAAAGCAAGCGTTGACAGGAAATAATAACCCGAAAAAGATTTACTGTTTCTTATTTTTATTTGATGCATTGAGTTCTGCTGCAGTTGTTTTTTATGCTTTCAACTTCGACAGATCTAGTAACATATTTGCAGTGATGTGATTGCTGCGCCAATTGCGCCAAACTGCGCCAAGGGGCTAACCCTGCTACATCCTGCTACATTTCGCCAAAATATGGGTAATCTGCGCCAAGCCTGCGCCAAAGGACCAGTGTTGGTCGCATTTCAAAACCGAAACTAAACTGAGTATCGTAACTGAGTATGCGTGAGCTAGGTGGCGCAAGCGGCCGCCCGACACAACGTACTCTGCATCAATCGTGACATTTTAACCCTGGAGCCGGGGAAAAGAAGGGACGTAGGACAGGCAAAAAACTCCAATCTCAGTATTGAACCAGCTTGCCTGCACTCTTGCTTTAGTTACATCAATCGCCCATCCGGTCTCGCATGGTTTTTTCCGCCGTCTCTTCTTTCAGGCTCTCGTCGTCTCGTGAATGTCGTCTCGCTTTTTGTTTTATTTATTTATTTATTTTTTATTTTTACAACGATAGATGGCGGGCGTGCGCGGACGCTCCGACGCTAACGTGCTGGGTACCTGCCATGCAATCACACTGACACGAAATTAAGTTTTTGCGCGGCAGGAGTTACTTTTTGAGCTGAAGCACTCGCTTCTGCAAGCAACGGCCGTGGGAAAACTATATTTGGTCCTGCTTGCCAGTCCGCACGTCGCTAGAGAGATGGAGCTTCCTAAACTGAAACATAAGGACCGCCGCATATTCATCAACATTTCTGTTCTTGTTTAAAACATACGCTACTACAAAAAATCCCTAAATAGTTCGAAGACTGCTGTGTTTAAGTATTGATTACTTAGGTTTCTCTTGGTTGGCTTTCTTTCGAGGGGGACCCCGGTTCATGAAAAATCTTTCGCGCAAGAAAGTTTGTGAAGAGAAGTGAGCTAAAGCAAATAATGCAATATCTGCACGCTGAACCCGCACAGCGCAGTTGTTTGTCTCGAGTTCAGTCGTTGCACAAAGCTCGAAGAACGTTTTGACCCTGACTCGCAATGTCCTGCATCGATGCGCTCAGATTCTTTTTTTGTATGTTTAGCTTGTACCTCGCCTGCCGGCCTTGCAAGCACGCGCCGCTGAACTATTCTTTGTCGCATGCTGGGCAGTTACATTTGACATACATTTTTGGAGACCAGTTGGCGACGGAGCGGAGTGGCATGGTTTCGGTTTCGATCGAACAGCCGTCTCTGCTCGCGCGACGAAGCATGTGCAGCTGCAAGCCTGCCGAGTTGCCCTGACGTGCATGCAAACATGATTGCACGACAGAGGCACCCCGGGACGCTTGCAATCCACTGTTTTACGTTTACTTTTGACGAAAGTCTGGCACGTCGGAAATCAATAAAAACGGTGGGAAGCGGTTTTTCAAAATGTTTCGGCAACGCCTAAAGCACTGTACACTTGTGGGGTGTCTCAATGTTTCTTTGAAGACGTTAAAAGTGGACATTCATTACTAGCCTAAGCCAAAGCAAAGCTTGCAGCAGCTTTGCCGAAAGTTTTTGAAAAGCAAAAATACCCACTAGTCGTACAGCACCTTTTTCTTGTGTGCAATCTCGTATTGCGCTGCAGTGGCTATGAGTTTCATCAGTCGGGGACTGCTTCCATTTATTATATTATATCACTACTAAACTTAATGCTGGGATATTTACTACTAAGCTGGTCATTTTGAAATAATTTTTAATATGTGAAATTTAGTTTTCAAATAAATTTGAATATGTGGAGTTTGGTTCTTATCTGTCTATTGTGGGTACATATAAAGGTATCATTTAACTGAAGCATTGCAAAATCTGTCATGTCATTGACATTTCATTTACATCTTGAAAGACTCCTAGGTGGTCGAACTTGACTATAATTCGTTTATTTCAGCGAGCAAAGTGCCCTTCGTTTGTCCAGCACGTTAAACGAATATTTTTTATTTTTCTAAGAATATCTGCTCCGAAAGCCATTTTTGGTGCTCCGAAACACTGCTTTGGCTGCTCCAAAAGCCACTTTTGCTGCTCCAAAACACTGTTTTGGTTGCTCCAAAAGGTGCTCCAAAACGGCTTAGGCCAATCACATCACTGTATTTGGCATAAAAGAAATATCACTGGGAGTGAAAATTATTCGAGCCTAATTGCTGCAATACAATTTGCAGGTGTATAAACAGCACAGGATATTGGATATGTTAACAGAGCCTCGGTTCGTGGTGTGCGCATTCATAAATTTCCTCTAAGACCCCCCCCCCCCCCCGCGTGTCCCGCATTTCGCTAGCAGGAAGGTGGTCACCCTAGTTGTAATGTGTTGATGCCACCAAGTGGCGGAGCTCACAACCACGCCAATGATTTCCTTTATGGCCAAGGCTACATGGAACCCCGCCGTTTCTGTTGCCCGTCCCCGCTTCCCCCGCAAGAGTTGAATAGACGCTGGAAAGAAGGAAAATCCGGTTAGGCCAAGTTGACAGGGCTTGCGCATGCAGCTTGCCACCGTA
Organism: Ixodes scapularis; assembly: GCF_016920785.2. Lineage (NCBI taxonomy): Eukaryota > Metazoa > Arthropoda > Arachnida > Ixodida > Ixodidae > Ixodes > Ixodes scapularis. The sequence continues at coordinate 207,963,293 of NW_024609846.1, read as the reverse complement.
CTTACGCAGAGCGGCGCTGCTTTCAGTTTGGAGTGACATATCTACATTAGGTTTATTTCTTTTCAATAATGTTTTGTTGTCTTTTCGAGCAAAGGTATCTTCCGAGGTGTGGCCAGAATAATTGACATTTAGACAATACAATAAGTGCAAGAATCTTGTTATAGCATCCCTTGACTGTGCCTTCGCGGGAGCTTAGCGAGTTTCAGAACGGCCTTTGCGTCCCTTTGTCAGAGCTCGACTGCCCCGTCTCGTGCAGATGCGCAGAAGTTCAAGGAGAAGTTTGAGGAGGCCAAGCAGGTGGTGCCACGCCAGAAGAAGGACCCCGGTGAGTCCTACGTCTGCACCTTCTCAATGCTGCCATCGCACGCTTTGCCGGCGTTGACCGGGGACGGGTTGGCGCGTTGGGAAGAAGTAATAAGAAAGACCTCCGAGCGTCACCGTAGTGTCGCCTGGAAGTGGGGATGCGCTCTACCAATTTACCCCACGGCTGTGGTGGCAGCCATTGCAGCAGCGTCCATTTCGTCCGCGTGAAATAGATTACTCTTTACCCAGAAAATTGATGATAGTTCCCCCTTTCCGTAATACCCCGTGAGATAGCCCACCCCAAATCGTTAGCAAATCATACTAAGATAAGGCGTGGGTATCTAGCTTTTGGTGTGTCATAAGAAAAAGTTGAAAATATGCTAGTTTTAGATTATGTGACCCTCGAAACTTGTGGTCGCAAGTAAGACGACTGTCCTTCCTTGTCGGCAATGTTCGCTTAACTTCCGCCATGATTAAGTAACACCTTTTTCGCCAAGGTCACCACTGGCCAGGGCCCTGCAATTACTGGAAGCAAGCTATGTTTCAATGGTTCTGAAAAAAAAGCAGCAAATTGTGTTAAAAGTAGGGAGCGGGCTACCTTTCGGGGGTGGAGAATCTCGGGATATTATGGTATGCCTTACGAGGATGCGTGCTCCGTTTTTTAAGAGTCATTCTAGGAGTCGTACATAGTGAGGGTTCTGCCTTTTCCAAGTTTAATTCTTAGTAAAATCAGCGTGTTTTCTGTAGTTCCTTTTTTTTATTTGAACTTTGTGGAGTCTTCTGGAGAGGCTGGTGTAGAGATAGGCAGTCAGCAAATTTATTGACCTACAATTCTAATAGACAGCGCAGGAGCTGAGCCTTCGTAGGTATTAACGTTAAATCCACAGTAAAACTAGCCTCGTGTATGTTTGCATAGGCCAGCCTAATAAAAGGCCCTTTCAATTGTCTCCCACTCCACATTCCTTCCATGCGAAATCAGTAGCTTTTTGAGTGACGTACACATCATGTAATCACAATGGGGTATCCCGCAACTTCCAGTCTATTTGGTGATCAGCAGATCAGCGAATTTGATCTCATAACCCTTCTCCACTTGGCCGAGGTCTGTTTTGAATATAAATTTTGCAAAATCCGACTCTGACCCTGCTCAGATTGTATGCCATCGCACAGATACTTAGTTTCTAGAACGGTGTGCTGGGTCCTCGTACGGGCATTCTTCAGAAAGTAAAATTTGATAGTATTTCTCGTTGATATACTCGTTGATAGAGATTCCTGGTGTTGGAAGACCTCGAGCTTGAGCTGGAAACCGTTGGTGTCCGGGGGTACCGCCACGAGTTTCCCTTTCCTTTCTTAATTCTGTGTTACGGTCACTACGTTCGGCAACTCGCCCTTTGGTGGCGAATGGCTCCAAAGTTGCTCCAAAATGATAACTGGGTCATTCCACGCCAAACCGCACGACGAGGTGGCTCGACCTCCTCCGATCTTCACCGAAAAAATCACAGTGGTAGTCAATTACCCCGTAAGTAATCGGACAAAATATTTCTTCTAAATATTTGTTTGTTTTGCGGCGGCCATTTTTTAAACTTTGAGAAAAGTGCCTTTACTGTAGGACATTTCAACATTTGTGTAATTAAGTCGAAATACGACAAAATTATTATGATATCGGAAGAAGACTCGCAATATAATGCTTCTTATGTACTTTTATTATCATAATAAAATAAAATATTTTTAAATAGTTTTAGGCCTAAGAAAGCTAACACACATCATGCCATATTCATTGAATTGTTAAATCAACTTGAATCCTAGACACTGATTTGAAACTTTTTTCTGAACAACAGCTTCTATTTTGATTTGTTAAAAAATTACTACATCTTAGAAACTATTATTTTTTATTTTAAAAATTTATGAATTACGTCAGTTTTTGTAAATTAGCAATTTTTGGAGTAATAAAAAAGAATGTTACTTCCAGTTTTGAACAAAACATATATATCAAAATATAGCCCCAAGCTTCTATAATGAAATATCAAAAATTTAGAAATGTACTTTTTTTTTAAATTTAAGAAATATTTTTTTCTTTCGGACAATAAGACGTAATCTGGCGTGAAGCTTTTGAGCAGGCTAGTTGCATGGTAGAACAAAAAACGCGCGAACGCATTTCAAGCGGTGAAGACGATAATACTACAGATCATAGCTAGCACCCTTTAAGAGTTATTTTATTGATCTTTAGAACACTAACAGTGATGCGTTACAATAATAAAACCTTTACTGTTCATTTTCAATGGGCGCTCAGTAAAGCAGACGGAGGATCCGATGGGAGCGCCAGCTGGTATGCCGCGATCACATTAATAAGTGAAACGAAACCGAAACTAAACTTGTGAAAATTCCTTAGAATGACATAATTGGTCTTAACAGCCCCAAAGCTAATAGAATATAAAAAAAATGTTCCCAGACTTTATTTAAATTGATGCACGCCACGAGTAACAAAGACTTGCAGGCGGAGGAATTTGTCGACATGATGGTGCTGGTCGACGGAGCCAAAGTTGCGCGTTTATCTCCGTAGTGCCGTCCTTCCTGCACAGCATGCTGATCCTGCTCGTCACGTGACTGAATTCGGCGCTTAGCGGCGCCACGCGTTCGAGGCGTACAGCGCGCTCAAAAGCAGTGGTACGTACGTCGGGGCGCGTGCAACGTCTACTTTAATGCACGGCACTTGATACGGGCCCTCACGTGATCGGATCTCGGCGAATAGCGGCGCGGCGGGTCGTGGAAAGCAGACGCGCAACTCTGGCTCCCGTAGGGAGCCTATACGGGAACTCTAGGGACAAAGAGGAAGAACAGGAGAATACAGTGCGCGACTTGTTGAGAACACAAGTTGCGCACTAAGTTGTCCTGCTGCTCCTCTTTGTCCCCATTTACAAGCGCTATCATATCGACAGATATTTATTATCAACTCGCCCAACAATCAGCACGGACGATTTGTTTAGGTAAAGGGCGAGCTAAGGTGTTAGCAGACAGCTGGAGCTTTTGTAGGTCCACTAAAAATTCAGGCTTATTTATAGCGGTCTTGCCATTAGGAAAAGGAATTCTCTATGTTTGCACTTCTCCCATCTCGTGACCAGTCGGCTACAAAAAACTTATTTATTCCTCAAATAGCCCAAAGGGCTCCGCTCTCTCGCAAGGGTTCCTACCTGGTCTTTTCTTCTTTTTCTTTTTGTAATTGACTTGCTATGCATCGTACAAAGAAGTGAGTCACTTGCTGAAGATCCCGGGAATATTTGTGACACGGTCTCCTTACCCATAGGGTGGAATCAAGGAATCTGAGTTTATTCTAAAAAAAAAAAAAATATATCAATTTCTTTCGACAAAAAGTTTCGAAGATGTACGCACGTATGCAGTATTCTAAGACAACTAAAATAATTTTTATGTGGTCAATAAAGCTTTTTTTAGTTTCATATGATAGGGTGTGTTATTTGAATGTATTAAAATGTCAAAGTATTTAAGGGCTTACTTTATGTCGACTAGTTTATAAATGGAAGAAAAAAAGAAAAGGTTCCAATGTAAGGTTGTGAGGCACTTAGGCTTTGAGCGACGCGCCAGACTCCTTAGGAAAGAGAACACAGGGTTCGAACCCTCGGTTTTGCGCTCAGGAGGCCGTAATTCTTTACCTGATTTTGTTTTTGCATGTACGGCTCAGATTGCAAGTGTTAGGCGTTCAGTCTCTCCATCACTGTAAACCTTTAGTAATAACGTTGAAGTGCGTGGGCCGCTCAATATTCACCGCCAGCCGATCGGTCTCCGCCTCGCCCACTCTCTCGAGAAGTCACACGATCAGGCCAAGTTGGTTAAGCATTTTACTTTAGCTCTCAGGCTGGCCCGGGCGTCCCCAATGTTCCGTAGTGGAATCGTCCGCGGTGGGGTTTTTGAAGCAGGCCCCGGTAGGTTCTGTTGCTCTGGTCTTTTCGTATTGCTCGGCTGCATGCTGTCTTCCGACGCCTTCGATCTTCTGCCGCGCACCGCCTTCTCGCGCCTGCTGCACCGCCTCCGTTGGTCTCGTGTATCTTTTTGAGACTTTGTTTTTCTTTTTTCCACAATTGTCATAAACTTTCTATGTTGTAGGTTACTTCTCGTTTCTTTCTCCTTCAGGTATTTATCAACATTAACACATGCCACGATCTTCAGTGACTCGGGACTTATATTTTGTTGACTAAATATTTTAGTTTGTTTTTCGCTGATGACATCACCCCTGCTTTCACTTCTGCTAGGGAGATCGGGATGAAAGCGTGGAATCCCCTTGTTCCGGGAAGGCCTTTCGCATGTTGGTAGCGGCTTGCGAGCTTCTCTCGTTCAGCGTTGATTTTGTCCTTAGATACCCATATGGGTTTTACACTGCAAAGGCTTCGCACAGCCCATTCGTACAAATCTCGGGGCGTGCAGATCTGGTCATCGAAGGGGCGTTGGAGGCTTGCTTTGGCAGCCAGTCTCTTTAAGGTTCCTCCTACCCCATCACATGGACCTTTTCCGTGTGATGTGGCAAAGAAATGCCACACTGCTTCAAGGCCAAAATCTTCATGGTGGAAGCAAAGATTGCTGAAATTTTTCTTATTCTTGTACTGTGCAGCTGCACCATCTGTGAAGCAATGAATTTTCGTTAGTTTTTTCTGAGTGCATTGGAAAAGCTCAATCACCCTCCTTTGAAACAAATGCACGGCTGCATTATCGTGTGTTAGGTCATCAGAAATTATTGTGAAAGTTTGGTGCTGAATTTCCTTTTCGCCTTGCGCCCGGTAATATACAACGACGGGGTGAATGGTCGCTTGCGTCTCACTCCAGTAGAAGGACTGGGGAGAGTCTTGCACAAGAAAGTTGTTATTTTCAGCAAAATCCATTAGAAAGATGGCTTCATTTTCGAGTATAGTGTCCTTTAACTTCCGTAAAAAACTTGACTGTTCTTTGGCAACGAAGTGATGCGGCTTCAGAGACAACAGCTGACTGGCGAGGTGGTCCACAAACTCTTCAGACGGAAGCTCCACCGTTTCAAGTGTAGCGCGGTTTCCGGAGATCCACCTTTTGAATTTTACGGTGCCGGCGGCTTGCAGTCTACGAAGGTTGTCGCCCAATGATGTTCTAAGTCCTTCCAGACCTGGACAGGAAAGGCATCTGCCAAACATGCAGTCTTCATTCTCTATACTGCATACAGCAGAACGTAGTAGCTCCTTGTAGTTGACGTTTACTCCTGCAGCGTGTAGCAGGAGCTTTATGTTCTGGCGATAGGAGCAGACGCAAACTGTGTGCGTGCCGGGTGCTCCTGCTAACACACATTACCGTGGTCGGGACGAGGCGAAGGTGGAAATTTGCACTGTGCGTCTGGGCATTGGCTTTTCCATTGAAGAAAAGCCTCCTTCAGATTAATTAGCATTAACCGTTTTTGTTTTCTGCAAATGACGTCTTTTTTTCCTGGCATGCAGTAGCTTACTGCGTCGTCCTCATAAAACTTTCTAATGGAGATCTTGATGCTCTCCAGAAGATGCGGTGCGTTTTTGGCGTCCGGTTGAGAAAGTACTCCGCCATTCTTTCGGAGCTCCCTAGCTTTGCGCACCATCCATTTTGTTGCACCAAAAAAATCGGCCACTTGCAACATACTTCATGACGCCGGTGCTAACGTAAAAAAAAACATTTTTTTAGCCCTTGAGGTTTCATTCCTCAATTTTTGTTTCAACTCGCAGAGAAGACCTAGGTAGTCGTCCGCGAGGGTCTCAGCGCAAGTTGTACTTGGGACACGAATGCTTAAGCTTCTGTGCAGCTTTGCAGAAAAAGTGTTTTGCATGCTTTTTAGCTTTTCCCTAGCGTAGCCTTGCCGTTGTTTGTAGGACCTCTTCAGGGTAACTTTGGCTTCCTCTACGGCAGACAATGAAGCATTCAAGGATTCAAAGATCGCATAGGGCTCAGGTGACGTTCCATCTGTAGAAAAGTTCCCCTCGTGTTCACTCAACTGACCTGGTGACAGCTGTGCACTTGCAGCCTAAATGTTCTTGATTTCGTCGTGCACACGTATGTTGCCTTTTACGCATAGGTAGTTTCCAACTATTAGCTTCAAGTAGTGAACTGTGGATGCAACTTTTGAGGTGATCACCTTCGTTCCGCAACAAAGGTTCTTGTGTAGACGAAACGGATCCGCACACCTCTTGGACCGTGGCATCTTGCTAAAATGAGGATAAGTTTTCTTTCACTTCACGGTGCTTCTGAATGATGCGTGTTTTCTTGCTCGCATTTCACTTTACACTGCTTCTGAAAGATGCGTGTTTCCTCGCTCACAATTGTATCAGACGTTAAAAAACTAATGTCGTCTGCTAAAAGTTTAGCTCGCCCTTTCGTAAACAGATTCCTCCGCTTGCAAGTCTTTGTTACTCATGGCGTGCATCAATTTAAATAAAGTCTGGGAACATTTTTCTTTATATTCTATTAGCTTTGGGACTGTTAAGACCAATTATGTAATTCTAAGGAATTTTAACAAGTTTAGTTTCGGTTTCGTTTCACTCATTAATGTGATTGCGGCATACCAGCTGGCGCTCCCATTGGATCCTCCGTCTGCTTTACTGAGCGCCCATTGAAAATGAACAGTAAAGGTTTTATTATTGTAACGCATCACTGTAAGTGTTCTAAAGATCAATAAAATAACTTGTAAAGGGTGCTCGCTACGATCCGTAGTATTATCGTCTTCACCACTTGAAATGCGTTCGCGCGTTTTTTGTTCTACCATGCAACTAGCCTGCTCAAAAGCGTCACGCCAGATTACGTCTTATTGTCCGAAAGAAAAAAATATTTCTTAAATTTAAAAAAAGGTACCTTTCTAAATTTTTGTTATTTCATTATAGAAGCTTGGAGCTATATTTTGATATATATGTTTTGTTCGAGACTGAGGGGTAACATTCTTTTTTATTACTTCAAAAATTGCCAATTTACAAAAACTGACGTAGTTCATATATTTTTAAAATAAAAACTAATAGTTTCTAAGATGTAGTAATTTTTTAGCAAATCAAAATAGAATCTGTTGTTCAGAAAAAAAAAGTTTCAAATCAGTGTCTAGGATTTAAGTTGATTTAATAATTCAATGAATATGGCATGATGTGTGTTAGCTTTCTTAGGCCTAAAACAATTTAAAAATATTTTATTTTATTATGATAATAAAATTACATAAGAAGCATTATATTGTAAGTCTTCTTCCGATATCATAATAATTTTGTTGTATTTCGACTTAATTACACAAATGTTGAAATGTCCTACAGTAAAGGCACTTTTCTCAAAGTTTAAAAAATGGCCGCCACAAAACAAACAAATATTTAGAAGAAATATTTTGTCCGGATACTTATGGGGCAATTGACTACCACTGTGATTTTTTCGGTGAAGATCTGAGGAGGTCGAGCCACCTCGTCGTGCGGTTTGGCGTGGAATGACCCAACTTTTCTTATACAAAGGTGCCCCAAGACAATGTTTTTCTTCCTCCTGCATGCCGTCGCGGTTTCGCTGCATTGCAGCATGTGAGCAATCTGCGTCGTAGCTGCCATTTACACCCTTGGTGCATTTTTTGGGTTTTATTGGTTGCTTTATTTTGTGGGTATATCAGTGGTCTGAGCAACTGGAGTCACGTGAAACGAAGTATCTTTCCAGACCAGTTTTGTTTGCGGACAGCCACGAGCCCATTGGGCCGCTCGGGTCTGAGGATTGCGCCAATCTTCGTCAAGGTCCAATTGAGATTCGGACAGAGTTCGTGGAACGTGACTTCCCTCTTTCGTCCGAGTCAATATGCGTCGTCACACCAAGAAAAAATTAAGTTTTGCACATTACTCGTGCGCTGCGTGGAGTAGTTCTTTGAAGGCTTGGCCGTCAAAGGAAAAACAAATGGTTTTGGCACTTCGTGCATGTCTCGATAAAATGACATAAGGCTAATCTAAGACGCACCTACATATATCTTAATTCACTGCACAAAGGGAAAAATAATGACGTTCTGCGAGGAGCCGGATCTTTTTTTACTACGGTTCTCGAGGAGAATACGAGTGTAGATCTGCAGTTAGACGAGCGCGTTACGATTAGGCCGTAACTTCCCGCTTGTGGTGCCGAAATCTAAACGAGATTGATAGAGGCACACGGAAACGCCCACCGTGCGTGGGTGCAGCATTGCACAACGACTCGCGTTCAATTTTGCGCTCTCAACCTTTATGACCGAAAGGTTTTTATGTTTAACTTGGCCCCAGTCACGCCAAACTCATTATAAAGCCTTTTACTGTAACGTCCATCACCACCCTAGTGCCACAATCGTGCAGAGTTTTGACTTACTGCAATGCTTAGTTTATTTATTTGGGTCAAAAGACTGTCTCCCTTTCTTGGTCGGACCTCGCCACGACGCGCACCGCCCGGTCGGGAAGTGCGGCAGACGGCTGGGGCGGTGCGCGGAAAAGCGCCGAGGTGACGAGCGAGACCCGTGTTGCAGAGGCGGATGCAGCGGCGGACAAGCTGGAGTCTCTGTCCATCGAGCCCCGGGACGAAGGGAGCAAGGAGTGAGCCCCGTCAGGGGAAGTGCCGGGACCACGCAGCCACGGCCCACCGGGAGATTGAGCGGGAGACTGCCGGCCGGGCCCTGGGGGCTGCCTCCCCCCCTTTTGTACATAGCCTCGCATGTGTTTGTATAGGCCGGCCTAATAAAGGGCCCCTCCAATTGTCTCTTGCGCTCCACGTTCCTCCTGCGCAAAATCGGTCTAAACCGAACAAACCTTTTTAATGCTGTGCGGGTTGCCAGCCACGATAGCCGGATGTGTTTTAGAGTTTGTTTCCAATCCTAGAGCATCACTTACTGTAAGGAAAGTACGATAATGCTGCCCTTGTCTTTATGAAAGGATGTGTCCATCGGTAAGAATTGAACTGCTCGCACCTCACTCGGTAATCAGACGCCTTACCCGCCGCACTAGCTGAGCGGCTTTGGTTATCAGGGTTACAGCTTTGGTTATCAGGCTTTGAGCAACGCGTTGCTCAAAACTTTGTTGCCATAATGGTGGGAGGAATCACACAATGATGGGACCACCATAAGTTACGTGATCATGTAATCACAATCGGGTATGTAATCGTGTAATTACGATAAGCTGCATGATCACGTTATCACTATTTGTGACTAGCTAGTTGCTGGCTCTCTCGCGGTGGAAACAAGATGCACTCTAGTCAGGGTCTGCCGATTTTCCTGCTCTGCAGGCACGGCGAAACTGCTCACAATTATGGTTCGCGAACAGCGAACCTTTCACACTTTGATGTAGTGCTACAGCCGGGATGGGATTATACCTTACTAGAGAGTTTTAGTATTGCGCAGAGAGGGAAGCGCTGTGCATTTGCGTTAAGAGTTGCGTGCTCTGTGCTGATCATGCATGTTGTCGTCGTGCACCAATCCAAAACTGAAATATTGGGCTCTGCGCACGCGCAGTGTGGAACACGGGGCACTCGGTGTTTGCGTTCGCTTGTATGCGCAATACTAAAACTCAACACTGTTTCACCGGTCTTTCAGCACCCACGAATCGCGCTGCAATGAGCAGACATGCAAGCGGGTAGGCGTTCCTGAGAACTGAAAAGGCCGAGATTGGCAAAACGACCGAACGTGAAAATCGCCGAAAATTAAAGCTTCTGGGAAGTTTTGTAATAAAAAAATCACAACGGAATGCATTTTTTGTATTTCGGGGTTTTTGGAGCAGAAGGATAGGCGACGAATTTGAAAGTTTTGCCGATTGTCAAAAGTCGAGACTTTGATAGCACCATACGCTTTGCCAACAATTAATGCCATTTTACGTGGATTTCTCAGACTAACTGAAATGATTTTATTCATTTTTTGGCTATTTTATTTTAAAACCTGTTAATTAAACATGCTGTAATTTTCACCAGTTATGATAATCTGCCGACCATGGATTGCCATAGTTGCACCTTTCAAATTAGATCATTAGCAACAAATTGGAGCTTGAAAAACTATGTATTAAAGTATCTTAATTTTATTATTATTAATGCAAATTGCGGTAATGCGGGCCCCAATAATGCCACAATCACAAGAATATGCCATTTATCCATAATTGTCTTCACAGAAAGGTCTAAATTTGTTTTCTCTAGCATATTAAAAACTCTTGCATTGTTATCAAGACAGACATAAACCCTGGATGTAATATAATGTCCAATGCATCACGCATTGTCTTGAAAGAATACCGTATTTACTCACATAATGAACACACTTTTTTTCCCCGAAAAATTGACAGATACGTCTAAGCTCGTTATAACAGACCTTGATTTTGATGAAGATTTCGGGCTGTTGTAAGAGGAGTATGTTGTATGCAGATATGAAGTTGAGTCAGGTAGTAGAGGAAAACGAACCAAACTTCACAAATCGGTATGCTATATCCAAGTGTGTTGTAACTGGGTCTGTTGTAATGAGCTTGGACTGTATTTTGGGGGCGTTTATTACACGGGGTAAAATTTTTGCATTTACACACTTTGTGCAAATGTCATATTAGGTGCCAAATACGACACGGCAAGGTACTGTGGCTCGTCTCCAGTGATGGAGGCGCAGCCACGGCTGGTCGGGGGTGCGCCACAATAACCATGCTTTATAAATTGGAAACCCCTTTAGGGCGCTTTTGGGGTGCCTTTTGCCGAAGGGAAAGCTCCCTACGAAGCTTACTCGGCACGAAAAGCAACATGACCGACCATTCTTAGGCGATATATATTGCTGGTGTTCGGCGGGCACTCTCGGGTATAATTTGTCACTACTCGTATAAAAACTCGTACAAAGTTCAACCCCCCCCCCCCCCCCCACTGGCACCGACGAAGCCTGCTCGCTCGCATGAATTAAGTTTCGTTCACGGAGAGGCTACCAGACACTCGGCCTACAGCGCACGGCACAGTGTGCACCTTGCTGTGCCGTCCTGTTGCGGATTAATGCCTTCTGTAATGCCTTCGGGCCCTGAGAGAACAATAAATGAAATGAAATGAAAATATTTACTCGGAGTAGGTGAAATTAGGCCTAACCACTTTCACGATTTCACTGTCCGAAAGCGGACCACAGACGACTGCTTGTTTGTTGACATCAATTCATCCGATGGGCGAAGAATGTCCGGGGCTCCACAATTCCTCGACCCAAGCTTCGTCAAGTGAGCGTGACACTCGGTTTCACGGTTGGTCACCTCCGTAACTACCGCAACTACGCACTTGCGGCCATTACGTGAGCAGCCTGGCTTGGTTTGACTTGGCTTGACTCTTTGGCGGCTAAAGAAAACTGGCTTGGTGGCTTACTACATTGTACGAAATTCGAGACTCGCGGATCCGAAAATTGGAGGTACGTAGATTATGGGAGGGAAAAAAAGGTAAAAATATTGATGCCTGTTGTGTTTATTATGCGAGTAAATACGGTGCACACACTTCTGTCGTCCGACTCTGATTCCATTTTTGACTTTTTGTAGTGAGAGCAGCGTTACTTAATTTATATGTTTTGTGAACATTTTCTAAACTCATCACCCGTAGCGATATATTGTAAAATTTGGATTGTGTGTTGTTCTTGTGCTGAGAATACACCTTTACAAAAAACGCTCTTAGGCCGCCACCATGTTGCTGATGCTGATGCGGCTGGTGCGACTCTCGCCTTCTATCAGCTAGGGATATTCTGCTATCTCTATTGAACTGTGAAAACATGCTCAGCGTGATTCTCCACCTATGTTTTGCAGTTCGGCATTCAACGTTTTCCAGCCCCTCTTAAAAGTTTCCACTTAATTTTTCTGATACACGCTGCGTATCCTTTCTGTGTTATCTTTCACTGTGAGAAATAGGGCTGGTAAGTGCCTGCCATTTAAGCATTTCTGCTTGACATTCACTGGAAACGGGGGAAGGACGTCGATTGGCCCTTGACGTGATTTTGCGAACAATGACAACTGTTCTCAGTCAGTCAGAAATCGTTCCGGTTGGAGTCAGTCGCGCCCATTCCTTTGCCTCGATGCTGGTGTGAAAAAGGAAGCTTTCCCCAAAACGTGGCCCAAAACGAAGTCGTCTTGGATTCCGTCCGATCGTCAAGATGCGACTGTCTTTGTCTGTGACTTATTTGAGATCTTTCTCAAATCAATTATTTTCAGATAACGCTGCATTGTATGATACATACAATATATTGTTTGAATGTTAAAACTTGCTAAATTGTATGTCCGTGTCCTGTCCATCCATAAACACATTTTTAGTGAGCGTGAAAAATGCATGCCTTTGGGCTATCTTCTATTGTGAACTATTTTCGAACGCTAAGCGCTTCGTCATTCGACACGCAGCTAATTGGGTGGCGCCATCAAAGCTTATCGTAAAAAAAAGGACAAGTAACATTCCAGTCACATTCGTTCTGTGGCAGTTTACCCAACAAAAATAGTTTCTTTTTTTTTTTTTGCTTTTTCAAATGTAGTACAATGCATTCTCAATGTCCTCAGAAAAATACATACACCATGAAACAAAAAATATAGCAGGAAAAGACTAGGTTTAGCCGCCAGCAGTGTTTGAAACTGCACCTACGGAAATAAGTCCACTCAGTTAGGATTAGCAGGGACACCAGTGAGAGTCTAGGCTCAAACCCAGTGATGGCTCGAAAACTGTTTGTTGCCTCTGGGGTCGAGCGTTTCTTGGAAATGTGCATAATGCTAAAGCAATTGTTCATCTAAATGCCCAAAAAACCCATTAAAGGGCCCGCAGTTCATTATTTCACATGACAATTATCTGAGCGAGAAAAGGCAACAAGAACAAATAAAAACTTCGATTCTTTAAAGGAGCAATGCAACAATTTTTGTACTTTGCGCAAATACCGCTTAAAACAAATCCCTAACGTTGATGACCTATGAAACACGCGTTCGTTTTTCACCCCACGCAATAGAAGTCCCAGAAAAAAATTTAAGAAAAACGAGCAGCGTTCACCTCCTCAACTCGCAGCCAGAACAAGCGGCCATGTGATCTGGAGCCGATTATATGCCGCCAGTGTTGATCATAGCCATGCGCTGGGGTTGGCAAAGCGCAGGACACGCGCCGAGTTCCAGACATTGCTATGGCTCGGCTGTTGTCGTCGTTGCAGCAATTGGACACGGGTCACAACCCGAATGCTTCTCGAGCTAGCAATTGTCACGAACCCAAGTTGAGTGCCCACGCAATGCTCGGATCCAATCTATGAACCGCATTCAAATATCGTCACTTGGGTGTACTGCGATCCCCACGTTACGTCATCAAATTTTGCAAAGAAGAGATTGAATGAAAATGATCGCTTTTGTCCTTGAAATTAGACCGCAACAAAGGAGTTTCTTGGCCAATGGTGTTGCGTGCGAGTATCCTTGAGTCTCAGGTGTGAGAGTAAGCTCGTGTAGAGAGAAAAACATTCCAATTGAATATCGTTGCACAGCTCCTTTAAACAAATATTTTATGTTATCTCTAAGGTAGTTGAAAGACCCCGTCTAAAGGGACACTGAGCTCTCAAAAATATTTTGAAATGCCCGGATCGAACATGTATGCCACGAAATGAAGTTTCAGCGAACAATTTCTTTGTATCAAGAATTATGCTGCAAGGTACCATCTTGATTTAGGAGAAAAACCGAAATTAACACTTATATCGGGAAATTAAGTCAAAATAGAAATTGGTTTTGTTCCAGTCACACAAAAATCGCCATGGAGCATCATCGCTCTAAAGGCATTCCTCACCAATATAAATGTCTGGCACTGTGTAAGCAATCAATTTATCAATGGTGCCCATCGTCACAGATCTCTTATAATGACGTTGTTCTTACATATTTCGAGACATTTTTCAGTGCCTCCAAGCATGGACGCCACACGTGGCTGTGGTACGAAGATGTACGCTTGTTTCGCCAAACTATGGGTAGCAAAATTGTGGTATACAAGAAACATCCCTATAAAGCTACCCATCGCCAGCAAATTTATGTTGACTCGCCAGGAGTGGAGAGGTCGAGGAGAGACTGCTCAATTTATGAACCAAAATGGCAACCATTTGGCTTGGCACCACTTTGCCAGGATCAGGTTACTTTAGTCAAGCTATACTCGGCCATTAATGTCTGCAGCCAAGGCATGCAAGCCTAGCTTAGCAGAAGGCTTTTTTTTTTTTTGCCAAGTACTCGTGCATAGCAGGCACTTTCCAAAGCCACACTGCATTCATGCCTTCTGCACTGCAGGTGTTTGAGAGACGGAATAAATACTCATCCCAAACGGTTTGGGGCTAGCTCCACGTTGATGAGCCAGGCACGTCCAAAAGGGTTAGAGGCTCACCCATGTTTCGTAGGCGCATATGTTGGCACCTGCTTTGTAAATCATCAGTGGCTGCTCTAAACCAATATTTTGTACGCTATAAAAAGTCAAATGCCACTCTCCATCACTGAGAGTTATTTTGCAGAGGCCAGAACTACAACTTCTCAATCTGCTAGATATAGGTGCTACAACAACTAGGGTGCCTCAATGACCTTCTGTTTAGAGTGATGCCACCCTTTGTAGTACCCAATGCCGACGGCACGCACTCACGGGGAAAATACAAAGAAATTGACGAAAACAAAATGTCGCCATAGCACAGTCAGCGCCACAAACGTGTGCAGGGACACACTCTTTCACGCGCTTCTGAACAAAAAATTAATGTAAAAGTGGGAACAAAATGGCCAGATGTCTCCACCCTAAGCAAAGCGCACATGAAGGCACCCTAACAACAACAGCATTCACAGAAGTTTACAACACGAAATACAGTTCAGAGCATTGCTTGGGTCCCTCTGAAAAGCCACCTGCACAAGGTTTTTTCTCTTTATGGCGACAGCTGTTTTACTATAAATGGTAGGCAGCTGGCCATGCCAGCTGTTGTTCAGAACCCAGCGCTTTTTGGAAAAACTGAAAGACGGGTTGATGCAAACAGCCTTTATTTGTCAATAGATGCCAGTAAAAAAAGGACCCCACTTCAAAATGAACAAAATCAACTGTCGGAGAACAATGAGACTAGGCACACTCAAAGAAATGATGCGTGAAATACAATTGATCCTCCCGCCTTGTTCAAATGCCACTGTAAACCGCTCGCTGGAACTCGAGAACCCCCCTTCCCCCCCTCCCAAAGCAGAAAACCAAAAGGGCCCCTCATAACTCGTCCCTGACAAAAGAGCTGATGATGTTAAGGCGCCCCTGGAGCTCCTCCTTCTTGGTGCTGGTGATCTTTCCGTTTCGGATGTTTTTCACCCGCTCCGCCTCGCTCTTTACAAAGGCCTTGCCACGTTCCAGCACCTTCTGCATCATCTTGACGTAGACATCTGCAGACTTCTTGTCTGCCTCCTTCTCCAGGGAGCCCTGGAGCTTCTTGGCTTCTGCCAGAAGGGCCTCCTGGCTGCTTGCACCTTCCGCCGCCATGAACTGGCTCGCAAGCTGGTCAAACTCCGACAGGCAGTGCTTCAGCTGCAGCTTGATGCCTGCAACAAGCCATTGCGCAAACACTCACTGCCAGCCCACCCAACAACGAACAGCCAGAGTTCTGCACGCGCGTGAGTGTAAAGAGAAAGGTCGTGAACTCCTGGTGTTTTACGACTCCGGAGAGTATGAACACGCGAGTGCAAAGAGAATCGACCGCTCTGCCGCTTTCGGTAAAAACGCGAGGGATTCACATGCGTCAACGGGAAGGATCTCAACATGTGTTGAGTATGATCAAGGCACTTTGTTTCTCAAGCAAGTGTCTGTGCAGTTCGCTTTTGCCCGGCGTGCCATATCGGCAGGCAACGCCGAATTGAACGCAAGTTTCTTGCATCAAATCGGCATCAAAAGGAACCTTCGTACATCAGCACACGTTTCTCTGCATCGGAATAATGTCGAAGCATTTCGTAGCCGTAAGCAGACTGCAAGGAAAAACTACTAGGGTTGCCTCAAGGCGAGGCGTATCGCCTTGAACTGCCAGCTAACGGTAATGGACTGAACTTTGGAAGAGGTTAGGCCTAGCGCGCTGGTGCGGCATGCTAAACCCAATAATGTCAAACAAAAAGAAATTTACGCAGACGGTTGCGTCGACACATTTCTTATTGATGTGTACGAGCCCTCAATAGGCTCCTGGCACCAACATCACATCGCATACTTTTGAACACCATGTAAGAGGAGGAGGAGAGAAGCTGCTTTTGTAAGAATTTTGATTGACAGGTTAATCGTCTATAATCTGGGAGGAGAATAGCGACGCCTGTTCAATTCCGGGAGGCACAAAGGAGGATCCTGATAAGAGGAGAGCTCCTCCTTTGCTCTGGAGGTCATCGGAAATGACGTCATGTGCAAGCCATGTATTGGAATCGTGGAAAACCGCTAAATTGCAGGTGCAGAGCAAGAATGATTTTAACACAATTTACTGCTACAATTTATTTAAAAATGGTAGAATAAATTCAAGAACTACTATAAGGAGGGCTATATTGTTTGGCTCGGATCACTTCATGCACAGAATGATGTTTGTTACCTTTTGGCATGCACCTCCATTCCGATCTTTAGTCAAATATTTGGTGGCGGTTCAACTCTTCAGAGGCCAAATTCACATGCTTTGCCCAAATTTCTATTCTCCAATCTAGGCATCTTGATCATCCATTGTCGCTTACAACTTCCAGTAACCAGTCCCAAAGTTTAGAACCCTATGAAGAGCAGAAGTTAGCTTCTTGAGCAGGGGTTGCAGAGACGTCAGAATGCCGAGCTGTAATTGGCTCCGAGAAGCAAACAAACTTGCACTCTGCATAGCCCCATGTTTTCTTTGTTCTTCTGAATACTTCACTGAGCCTACTTCTGGCACATATCTATATGTCGTCTCAAGCGTAATGAACCCATCTCCACTTTTGCACGGCACCATCCCGCACGACCAACATTGCTGCTGCTTGGTTCTCGTAGGCAGCACAGAAACAAACATTGTGTCCAGTAATTATTTTTTATGCTTCCGCAGTGTCATTCCTACACATGGACTCTAAGGTTTCTACAGTCAAAAAATCGCTTTGCTTTCATATGCAAAAGATTTTACGCTGCAGTTCAAGAGATTTATGGCGGTCTGCGTGCTGAACAACAAAAGCGAACTCCTTTTGTCTGCCATTTTGCCTGACCAATGCGCGCCTCTTATAGTTTGCTGGAGTCGCAAATGCTCATTTTCACCTCAAGAACCCTAGTAAAAGCTTTCAGCCTTTCCACTTAGGTGAAGCGGGAAGGGCAGCGAAGTTGTAGCTTCTGTTCTTGGCGGTGGCTTTCCAGGCGAGCGATCTGCTCTTTCGCAAGGGAATCTGAAGCGATCGACGCAGTGGAACTTTAGGCGACAGTGGCCTCACGGCGGTTGTAGAACCATTGGTGCAGCTGCGCACATCGCCGCTCTTCTCCCTCCAAAGAAATGTTGCCACTATTTTTGAGCGACAGCGGCAAGCAGACAACCGGAAAACACAACACTCTGGCCAGCTACCACCATCTACGAGCAACGGCGGCAATGAGAGTGTTGTGTCGACCACAGGTGTCGACATTTGTTTGGTACCCGACACGATCCTGGGGAAACTAGCCCTCAACAGCTCTGCTGTAAGAAAAGGTCAGGCTGCTCGCGAAACATTACTAATTTCCCCCTTCATGTAGAGAATTAACATATATGTAGGTGATATTTAAATGAGATATGTTATCAAGAAGCGATGCAAAAGTATCACTTCTTCCTCAAACAACCAAATCGTAACTACTCTGCACGGCATATGAACAAAGCGCAAAACTTATTTTTCTTGAGGTGAAAACAAGGGTATGAGGAAAAACGAGACCTCCGTCTCAATTCTAGCCTCGGCTGTTTTTGCAGGGAGCCTATTTGAGAAGCTCTATGGTAACAGGATAGCATGTGTGGCTTTGTGGCACTTGCATTCATGATGGCCACCTTAGTACTGTGGACCTTCATAGTTATTGGTACATGGTAGGCCAACAATGAAGCTCGACAATCTCGTCAGTTATGGGAAAACCTGCAGAAAGTAGAATTTAGCAACCCTAGCAGACGCCCAGCATATGAATACTCTAGATTCATTAACTCGGACCTTTTTTAACAGTTTCTGGGCCGACGCCTTCGCTCTCAAGATGAATCGGGAACTAGAAATGCGGACGGAGGACTGCAAGGGACACCAACTGTGGTCCCGCTTGTCAGAGTAAGTTGTCATTTGCGTAAGAACAAGATCCTTAGTTTCTGACAATAGAAGTAAGCTCGCACCCCGTGCGCCGGAATGCACGACACGCGAGGATCCGTTTGCAATAAGCCGGGCCAGAGGCGCGTACCGGAGTGCTTCTTGACGAAGGCCTTGATGTCGTCGGCCTTGAACTCCCCCTCGTAGAGGACCGGCTCGTCCTGGCCGGACAGGAAGAGCTTGAGCACGGGGAACTGCTCCTTCTTGACGCCGTACCGCTCGGCTAGGTCCATGTTCTCCTTGTCTCCATAGTCTGTGAAGCCAGCGAACCAGTCAGTGCCGCCGAGTCGGGCATCAGGGCCCGAAGCCAGAAAAGAAACCCACCCTGAACGCCCACTTCAGCCACCAAAAAGTCGGGGGTGTTCTGGGACTCCTCAGCCACCTTGACGAACTCGTCGTGCTTTTCTCCGTAAGGGTACGTCACGTCGAACTTTACCAGCGTCACTTTGAACTTCGGAACGATCTAGAAAGGGCAGAAACAGACAGGAGCGTTAGCGCACATTTATCGCCCCGAACGGCTACGTTTTTCTGTCCTTCACGGCAAAAAGATAACGGAGGTGCGCTCTACGAACATGGCCCTTTAACCGAGAGTCAGGCACGCGAACTTGGAGAGGATCTATCCGCGGAACGAGGCAAGGCACGTTCCGGAGCGTCGGCGGACCGTGTCTGATTTTACCTTGTCGAATGTGGATGTTTGTAGCGGTACGCTGCCCTTTGTGGTGCTCGCGACGGTACCGCTTGCCAGCACGGCGAAAAGCCCGAGGAACAGCGTCAGCGAGCGCATCTTTGACACCGGTACGTAGCGTGAGACCGCTTTGAGATCGTAGAACCACCGTAGAACGAAAAGTGATCGAGTGATCTGCAGAAACAAACTACCCGTGCCGCTTGGGCGTCAGCGATTGGCCCAAATCTACAAACGTCGCGTGTTTTCATTGGACCGAGTTGCATAAGGTCACGTGCTGTTTGATGACACTAATCATGCGGTTTTTCTCGTTTCACAAATATTGGATGCGGGCAGAATTTTTAAAATTTTTCAGACGATAGTAAAGTGTTTTTCAATGCTATTTTGTGTGGGTTTTGTCTGAGTTAAAATGAGGTAATGCTCGTAATGGGTTGTTGGGGTTGTTGTAAGCTCCGTTTCTTTGTTTGTTTCGTTTTTGAAGGATGCAAAGGTGTGCGTTTGTGAAACAACAGAAATTGTCCAAGACGATTAGATTTGCACGATTTGCACAGATTCCAAGCCGAGGAAGAGTTTACGTTAAACTAGTAAAAACGAATTCCAAAGTAAAACCAAATAATAAGAGACCAATAACAGTTCTGTTCTGAAATGTTTCCAGTTTCAGCCAATCACAAGAGAGCTTTTATTTGTGCGTATTCAAGATGGCAGCATGTTCTGAGCAAGAGATAGACGGGAAACTATCGACGGATTTCTGTTCAAATTTTCCCGTATCTCCAGTGCCGATTCAAAACAGCGAACTGTTCATTAAAAAATCAAGGACCAGCGAACGGATCCTATTGGAGAAAGTCTCCAACAACGAGGTAAAGTGGCACAATCATTCTTTATTTGGTGGGTGTGTTAGGAGAAATCTTTAATTCAGGCTGCACGGTAGGCTTATGAGTTTTTAGGCTTACATTGGGAATTTATGCTCAATTTCGGAGCAGACTCTGCAATCTTGACCTCGGGCAGACCCGAGACATCCACCTCCGTCAGTCCGCGTCCAGCTCTCGCCCACGGACGGCGCGCTGGACCCGCAGCGCGGCGACCAGGGTCCCGTTTTCGCCCGAGTCACGATATATTGCACCTCCCGTAATTCAGCTGGCAAAAGCGATTTGTTCGGAAGCAGCGGATAGTCTCGGAGGGACGTTTCATTCCGACCGGCTTTCCTTATCGGTCCCGGGGTGACATTGGAGGCGTCTTCCGAGTGTCGCCCTCCGAGCTGCCCGCTCCGCCCGCCCCAGAGGCCCGAGTTGGGCTCCGGCCTGTCTCGCGGCCGCCTGTTGTGACCCGCTTGTCGCAGCCGCACCACGTGCCCGCGGCTGGCTGTCGAGAACGCCGGTAAGGGCCTCTTTCGGGGGCCCGTGTTCGGCGACGCGCCTGCCTCGTGCCCGAGAAGCCGATGGGAAAGTGTGTCTGCTCCCACGCGTGAAGGCCGAGCCACCGAATACACCCCAAATACCAAACCTGCCACCTGACACGACGTGAAGCTTCGTAGGGCGAGGTTACACATACCTCGGGCCGTCTTGGGGTGCATCCTTTCTGTATGCCTAGAAAGGTCATAGTCGTTCGGGCCGACGTCGACGATAGGGTCGCAACAAAGCCTTAGATAACTTGATGAGCACAAGAGAAACCTTGAAAAGATGGTGTTTGATATTCCCGCACGGAAGCTCGTAACGCTCGTCGACACGAGTGAAAGCGACCAGTCGACGGGTTTTGGTTTCTTAGTGTGCACAGTGGAATATTAAGGGACATTTTGCTTGCCATTGGCCGCAATGTATGCATAGTGCTGACATTGGCTAGGCGTCGCTCGGCGTATGGCAAATGTGCAGAACACCAGATCCAGCCAAATGCCAATAGTCGCCCTCGCCTTCTTGGTCCTCCTAAATCTTGACTGACCAATTTGAATGGCTATGGAAAGTGTCTCGACCTCGAGCCCACTTGGTGGCCAGGAGGTGTCTGTGCATTGGCACGGATTACCCGAACAACGGGGTACCTCGAAGGCGTTCGCACTCTCTGCGTCTGGATCATCTGTTACTGGTTGGCCAAAGAGAACAATGTTTCATGATTTCGTATCGACTGAACAATCCTCCTTTCTCGAGATGAGTGTCTCCGAGGTCCTGAAATGAAAGGACACGTTTGCGTCATGTGAACTCTGGAGTGACCGTGAGAGGCTTTTCAAGCGAGAGGCCAATGCTCGTGGTGTGCACATCCTCTGCCCAAATACCTTGAACTTGCAAACTGGAGATTGCCGAGAACAGTGCTTGGCAGGATGGCTGGTGGCACCGCCGGACCGTGGGTTTGGCTCGTGTGCTTAGAGTAAGGGGGGGGGGGAAGAAGGAGGGAGGGGTGACAACCATTTCTTTCTCGTTTCTGCACCGCAGACCCAGAGGTTTATATGTGCACGTAAGGGATGCTCTAAGGCTGTCAAGCAGGTGCGCTGCCTTTCTTTCAATTTCGAAGTTGGCCACTTGTTGAGCGTGGGTACGAGTCCAGGCCAAGCGAGTGCCCACCTTTAGTGGTTTGAGGATTCTCTTTCAGTTAGTGCAGGTGTTGGCGGTATTTTAAAAGTTATGCATGCCATGCATCTCACGTAGAGGTGCGTCTTCACACTGGCACCGACGTCAAAAAGGCAAACCTTATGTGTCAGTCTGAAGGTTTTCTTATCTAGCCTCTTTTACGTGCGATGCGTGGCGGCGAACGCACATTGTGCGTTTTGACCACGGGAAGTGGGATTGCTGGCACAGAGAGGCGCTCTGATAAGAAACCGAAACCTAGAAATGCGTCCAAATTTAGCATTTTTTCGTTGGGGCATAAGGCGCTGCATGTACCTTGTATCATTATTATATAGGTGGATTTAGTAGTTTTCAATGATGCCCAGCAAGTTTCTAATTAAAACCTTGCCCTTAAAGGGTCCATAAAACAAATTTTGGGATGGGATAAATTATTTTAAATTGGGACTTTACTAATCTCATATCGTTTAGTTGGCCAAAAGAAAGAGGGTAGAAAGTCGAAAGCCAGCTTTTCGGTGCGGACATTTGAAAATATAACGGTCTATTTTGTACCTTCTTGCTTTCGAAACTTTGATACATCCGCACTATGGTACACTATGATACATCCGCGGTTCCCAAAACGCGTCACCGCCGCCAAACTAACGTCAGCAGAGCACATCTCACGCATTGGACACGAGAACTGCGTCACTCGGACGTATGCGCTCGTCAACAATCAATCCGTCGACGAATATTTGGATTCGTGTTCGTGGCCAATGAGTGCCCTGACGGAACTTATTGTCACTGGGGAATGACAAGTTCTATGGTGTGCATAAAAAAGCAGGATGGAAGCTAAGAGTCATCGCACAGGTGCCGAAGAATGTCACGACGACGGGATTTTACAATTCGCATTTGAGTTGAGGATTAAAGCTAAGGAGGAAGAAGTAGGAAAATCGTTTCATGACCCCTTAAGTTCAATAATTAAAGAAGTTAGTTACTCAAAAATAATAAATAACTTAATTATTCTGCACTTAATTGATTTTCCTAAATAGGCCCCTTGACAGGGGCCAAAATAACATCAACCTTTTTCTTGTGCGATGCATCGATTTTGCAAAATTAATTTTGCCGTAATTTCATGAAACAGCCTGCATATCAAATGGCTGAAAGTGGAGACGTGCAAGCTGTGAAAAGAATGCCGGCACAACATTGAACGAGACACAGCACCAGCTTTGTCGGGGCTCGTAGAAAGAGTTGTAGCACAGGTTTGCCGACAATGTGCTTTTTTATTTATTTTTAAGGTCAATAAATGAATATCTTGGCCAACAAGCAGACTGCCCCATATTTGTAGACTCTAAAAAAACAAAGTTTTTTTCCAGCCAATTTTTGCCTGTGTAGGCAATACAGCAAGTGCATGCTTTTGCCCGGAAAATACAGTATAAAGCCCTTTAGCTTCTTCTAAATCTTGACACCCATGTGCGATAAACCAATCCACTTGGTGGTCCTTTTGTCAATTCTTTTGGCTTCTGTCACGGGTTTCTCGACCATGTGAGCAGAGTTTATTAGGGTATGCGTGCCACTGCTGCAGTTCTTACATTAACCTCGGGTCAAACAAAGCCTACAATGTGTAGTCTCACCGGCCATGCAGCATGCAGTCGTTTGACTTTGATCTGTTGCACACATTTGAGCACAAACAAGCCTCTTCTATATGCCTCAAGGGGTTGCGGGGACATGTTACGTAGCCATTCTTCTGTCGGTTGAATACATATTTGGAACCCGTTGTATCCAAAGTTTGGCCATGTGGCTACGTTTTGATGCTTGCATAGAAATGTTTACTTCTTTAACTTAAGTCAACTTTTGCATTTTAAAAACAATAAGCAGTCTTTCCGGTGCTGGACGCAAAGGTACTTCCATTCGCTGGATTTGTTTGTTTCTGAGCTCTGCCCAATATTTTGGCCCAAATGTGCTTGGGAAATAGGTTTGCCCATTTCTCCCATAGTTTCTAAACTCCTCGGTAACGTGTCGACATGCGGGGTAGAATGACTGCGGATTATTGCAACTGCTGTTCGCACAACTCCAGTCGGAACGGCTGCCTTAGCCACCCTGGATGACAAGTGTTCTCTGCGCACATTTTAGTCTTTAGACTAACAACCTAGAAATACCCCGTTTGTGAAATTGGTGGCCATATAGCCTGGTTGCTCTCTGATCAGTCCGAAAACCAAAGTATTTTCCAAGAGTCCCAGTTGGCTGCCACCGCATTCTTGCGAGGCAAGGAACAGGTTCACAGATTCTCACTGGGCAGCTCCAGAGTCCGGCCAGAGTGCCTGCAGCCTGACGGGGATCTGTTGCCGCTCAGGTGCCACGAGGCTGAGGTTTTGTTTGCCGGGATTAGCAGGGCAAGTTTGCTGTGGACAACTTCACTTGTTTGCGACTCCCTGGACGGTTGGGTCAGCTGACTGGCTGTGGGAGGGGCCACAAAGGGGGTCTCGAGCAGAGATGTCTCGGTTATATCTTTGTCAAATATAATTATATCCTAGTCTTTTTTTTCTAGAATGATGCTTTATTGTAACTCCATCCCACAGCTGTCGCATGTCATGTCTTATAGTGTAACACTTGTGACTTATTTTTAAATTTGAGGTTTTTTTTTTGTTTCACAAAGTTAATTTTTTTTATTATAGATTTTCACGTGAATGTTTCTAGTACGACTAATATTTCTTGAGATTTTTTTATTGTGCATTCTACGAAACGAGCTTGATTTCCCTTTTGATTTGTTTTGTAGAGTTGTTGCACACAGTATTATGCAATTATCTCGAACTGCTGAACTTTTGGGGACAAAGGCCTTCTCGGAGGCCTTTGTCCCCTAAATTCGCAATAAACCCGCAAATTCAATAAAAAAAAAAAAAAGAAAAAGAAAACTTGGAGGGATTTGTTGGGGAATTCGGACGTGCGTCTAGAGCAAGGGTGGCTAAACTGCGGCTCACGGGTTGCATGAGGCTCTTCACTGGTCCAGGTGGGGCTTGTGGCTTTCTAATAGGAATGCCCCCCCCCCCCCCCTTAAAAAAAAATTCTAGGAAGAAAAAAAAGCTTATAGTCTTGGCACCCTTGCACTACAGTACGTACATACAACTGGACGTTTTTTTTACACATAGATGTTGTTCAGTGACCCTGTTTCCTTCATTGTTCTAGAAAGAATTTCGAACCGTATACGCATAACGTGCGTCGGGGGCAGCAGCGTGCTTGCGAACCATGCATTAATTTTTGCTTAGCGGTTGAAACATTCTGCTGCCTGGTGTCATTTGTTGTCGACAATTAGACTTGTCCCCCTTGGAAAGGACTGTTCCCCCCATGTCGCTTCTTGTTAAAATAAGCCCCCCCCCCCCCCCCCCCCCCTCTTTTTTTTTCCCCTGCGGCTCTGTCAACTTTTGCAGTTGTGTCTGTGGCTCTGGCCCTATTCCACTCTGGCCACCCCTGGTCTAGAGTTTGGCAAATTCATTGGGAAATATTCCAAAGTTCCCCCCAAGAACTTTTGAAAAGTCAAGTTTTGCTCAAGTAATTTCGGTGTTGATATTTGACGGTTGCGTTGCACACACGCGACACGATAACGTAACCCTCGAGGGCGTTCGGGAGAGGTTGTTTTGGCTCGTTGCCTGCCTTCATTGTCCCTGTGCAAAGCTGTGCAGTGTGGAAAAAGGGAACAGTTAAGTCAAATCAGACCTAGCACTTCGGTTTTGACTTTGGGGCTCTGTTTTGGGGTGCGAGTTGGTGTAAGTTGCACAGTGCCGATCTAAAGCCGAAGAGGATGTACGGGCTCGGGTGCTCTAGATGTGATGGCAAGTGGTTTCATGCTGCCTGGATCTGCAGGAACAACTGGCAGGTCCCTGCTTTATCTACTCGTTCGGGGGTCCTAGCCCCATTGTTGCCTTTTTTTCTTATCCATGCGTATGGAGCTAAACTGAAGGGATTATCTGTAACCTAGAGATAATCCTCAATCTGTTGCTAGTTTTGTCATTGGCACCAGCTACATTGCGTGCTCGTGACCGTCATATAGTGGAAGGTGAATGTGGTCAAGGGCAAAGGCCACTGGCTTTTTTGGAGGCCTTTTGTTTGCAAATTGAAAACTGATACCTGCTTTATAAATGGTAAAAGTTTACTTTAAGCACGATAGTTTGTTTTACTTTGTGCTAGCGAAGGTGAAGCTACAAGCACGAGCGTGATGCCCCAGACAATGCTTGCACTGCACAAAGGCACATGCTTTGCAGGGGATGCCGAAAGACTGAAACTCATTCTTGTTGCTTTTGCTTTGGGGTGGAGTATATTTCTTTAGGAAGGTTTAATTTGGCGTTGACATCCACGTTTGTAGAATGTGCCATTTTTGACGCATTATTATCGAACGGCACTCGAATCGCGACTGCAGGCGCTTGTCCTCTCCGGCCTTGGCAGTGCTTCCTTTCATGCGGTCTTAGTTAAACGCCAGTCCAGACGTTTGTGTTTGAGTGTGTGATGACCACTTGTGACCACTTACAAGGAGGCGGTTGCTACGGCAACCAAGGTTTGCGCAGCGCGTCGTAGTGGAACGCAAGTGGTCGTGGCATCGTCGGTCACGCTCGAATGCAAGCGCCCCAACGCTGTCTTCAGCCAGGCGGCCGAGGCCCAGTGCAGCCTTTCCGTGTCCCATTAGAAAAAGCCCGCGCATCCCCGCAGAGCCCGGACCTGTCCCAGCTGTCGGACGAGCAGTTCGAGGACATCCTCAAGGAGTTGGCGCAGTGCAAGAGCGCGGCACGGTCGAGCTCGCTGGTGCGCTGCCTGCGCCGGGGGGTGCGGGACCGGGAGGAGGCCCCGCCCTCCCTCCATGGGGCCCCCCACCGCTCCCTGCAGGACCTGCCCCAGTGCACGCGGGTGGCTGGCAGGGGCCGGCCGGGAAGGCCGGGCGGGCCCCCCTGCGAGGCCGAAACCCCTCCGGGGGACGCGCGGCCTGCCCTCAACAACGGGACGGCTCACCGGGACGACCTGGCCGCAAAGGTGGGGGCCCTCGGACGCTTTCGGGCCTCCTCGCACTCCTTTGGCTCGGGTGGTGGCACGCGGTGGCGGTGGCGTCCGATCCGACCGTTGGTCGCCGTCCACTTTGACGGCTTCCGGAAACTTGGGGGTTCAGGAGTCGGGTCGCTGCGCCAACAACGACACAAGCTTTTTTTTGCCACTGCTTTAATGACCGGCCAACTGGGTTATGACGCGGGATGGAGCGACGTAATTCGTTGCCACTTCCCACATTGCCACAAAACGAGTTCCGTTCCGGCACATTTCCTTCGTTGTCACAGAGCGAGTTTTGGCTCACGGTCGGCACGGGACGCCGAGGCCTTCGGTCGTAGACGCATTCCAGGCACTCTTGTGGCTGGGGGGGTGGGGGGGGGGGATGTTAGTAAGGTGAGAGTTACCGTAAAGTTCCGAAAGAACGCCAACCCAAAATTAACAAACAAATGGTGTAAAACATCGGGTGGGCTGTTTTTGGGGATGCCACAGCAAACCTTGATCAAAAATTAATTATACCGGGCGCCTGCTGCGAACCACATGATGTGGCAACTGATATTCCAGATCGCGGACACCGCTAATTTGCGTTTCACAATGCGACAAGCACACGGGAACTCGCTACGAACTCCTGTGTCACGGGAAAAGATACCGCAGGTTGTGGACGCAGCAGATTCGCGTTCTACCGTGCGAAGGACCCACGGAAACCTGCCGAGGACTCTCATCTGATGGGGACGAACACCGCAAATCGCGGACGCAGCAGAATCATAATTCACGATGCAATATACACGCGGGACCAACTCACGTGTTATGGGAATCAATATCGCGCACGCAGGTCGCAGACAGAAACGCGGAAATGTGCTACAAACTTATGTCACGGGAACGGATACCGCAGGTTGTGGACACGGCAGATTTACATTTCATGATGCAATATACACACAGGAACAACTCGATTATGTTACGGGAGCTGATATCGCGGTCGAAAACACGGGAACCTGCTATGAACTTGCTTATCAGACGTACTGGTACAGCAGATCGCGCAGCGGATGCAAATCCATTTGGACATCGCGTGACGTCCAATGGGAGTGGGGGGTTGGCTATACTTTAGAAATTTTATGTTACAGGTATTTAGCCATAAAAACGGAATGGGTGATCTCTCGGGGGGTGGGCTTTCTGTCAGAAATTTACGGTAAGCAGATGGAGAGTTGGGCTCTCGGTGGGCACGGCGCAGTTGGAAACGTGGACGGAGGAAGATACAAGACGGGACCGAGTGCCGACTACAAGTTTTCGTGGACGTGTGCACCTGTTAGCAGTGGGGGTGTTGTGTGTGCTATTTTGTGGAGAAACTTTCGGTTGGTCGAAAATTTCGGTTTGTTGGTGGGAGTTCAGTTTGGTCTCTTTTCGTCGTTTGTCCTCGTATGTATTCACACGGTTGTGCCAAGAGACAAAAGATGCCCTTGTTCGGCATAGTTTTTGTGCTGGCTCATAACAGTCTCGCCGACCGTCGTGCGGTAGAACCTGGTCGACGTGACTTTCGGGCAGTTGTGAGTAAGTTACTTTTAAAAAGTAATTTGTTACAGTTACAGTTACTTTGAACAAGTAGCGAAGTTACCTTTACAGTTACCGCAACAAAAGAGTAACTCATTACAGTTACAGTTACTTTTAAGAAGTAACGACGTTACTTTTCAGTTACCTTTCTATAACTCAAAAATTAAGGAAAAACTAGTGTTTGAAATAAATAAATATAGACACGAATCAGTCGGGCTTCCACCATAGTGGTAAATTCAAACTTAATAATTTAGCTGGAAAATTAGTCAATATTATAAAAAGAATAAAGACCAAAGTTCAACTGGATGCGTTTTCTCAGATTTGAACACGAAGACTTGTTGTCGGAGTGCTCCTTGTTGCAAAGTTTGCCTACTGTGGTCAAATTGTTGGCAACCCCCTTCACCATAGAAAAATACTCTCTGTACGCCGGCCATGCTAGTTCTTTGTTCTCATCAACATCCCCATCCTTGGTAGCACTAGCACATTGCTGGCTCGTTGACGGTTGCGCTGGGTTCATGGACTCCTTTGATATATCTCAGTTTGTACCCAGCAAACCAGAAGCAAGCCCTGCGCAAACAGCAGTAAATTTTGCCTCCACCGTTGAAACCATGCCGGAGTAGTGGCGCAAATCAAGATACGAGACATGCGCAGTGCGGAGAAGTGGTGCTAATCAAAATACAAAACATACGAAGTTCCCTCCACGTGTATTGTTGTTTCACGGTTGATTCACCCGATTGAAAAG
Organism: Ixodes scapularis; assembly: GCF_016920785.2. Taxonomy (NCBI): domain Eukaryota; kingdom Metazoa; phylum Arthropoda; class Arachnida; order Ixodida; family Ixodidae; genus Ixodes; species Ixodes scapularis. The sequence continues at coordinate 207,934,271 of NW_024609846.1, read as the reverse complement.
CGTGCGCAGAAAAAAGAAAAACCGCAACAGAGATAGTGCTTAATATACTAAGATGTAAGTGTTCAGTCAAAAGGTACAAGCAAGTGCATAAAGATAACTACATTCTTCTTTTTTTTCATCAAATCTACACTTGGCTATATTCGAATAGTGACTCGCGAGAAAGAACGTATTCTCAAGTTTGTGCTAGGCCAACTGACACACGAAATGTCGGAACAGACAATTTGGAAAGTCCAAGAAATAGCTAGATTATTTTCGTTCAATGATATATTTTTCACAAAGAACTGAAAAGTAATGACAAAAGTAAAGTTACTTTCATTGTTACCTCACAAAAAGTAATAGGACTACAGTTACAAGTTACATTCTTAAAAAGTAACTCGTTACAGTTACAAGTTACCGAATAAGTAACGAAAAAAAGTAGCTACGGTAACGTGTTACTACCCAAGACTGCTTTCGGGTGACCGAGGCGAGAACACTCAATTCGAAAAGGCCTAAAAAAAAAAAAAAAGACGACCAGAGGGGCCCTTTGGATGAAAATGAGAATTAATTCTCGAGCGGCATTTTATTTCATGCGGTCTTCCACGGCCACAAGGATCTAGTGCATTAATTAAGAAACTGGTAAATCAAAATATTTATTAAAATACTGAACGTTTTTTAAAATTTCGAATTGTTTGTTAAAATGAGGGGTCGATCGAGAGTCGTGGCAAAACGACGCGGGAATGAGCGAAATTTACGTGCCTGTCGAGCTACCCCTGCCACTCCCCCATGTCGTCGGCTGTGAAACGGGGCCTAATACCACAGGTCGCATACACAGCAAGTTTGCTTTCTGCGGTGCGATAAGTATGCGAGAATTTGTTAGGGACTCTCGTCACAGGGACAGTTAATGCGTATGCAGCACATTTGCGCTTCACAGTGCGATCAACACTAGAGAAACTGTCACAAACGCGGGCGTCACGGGAACCAATATCGCGAGTGCAGATTGCGGACAAAAGTGCTGGAGCCTGCTACGTAAAAAAGCGCAGAAACCTGCACGGAAACAGATGTTGATTGCAGATGAAGCAGATTTGTGTTTCACGGTGCAATAACACTGGACACCACTACAAACTTGTGTATCACGGTAACTAATATCACACCCGCAAATAGCGGGCAAAAATACGATACCGGAGCGAATTTCGAACTTGCATTTCACGGGAAGAGCTGCCGCAGATTGCGAATGCAGCAGATTGATGAGTCCAGGTGCGATAAACGTGCGAGAACCCGGGGCGAACACGCTTGTCACACGTACCCACACCGCAGATTGCGCGGTTAATGAGATTTCCGTCGGGCATTGCGTGATCAATACCTGGCTGGAATCAGGGGTTGTCCAATGTTTCTCAATTTTTATGTTATGGATGTTCAGCCCAGAAAACGGAATGGGCATTGTATGGGACTTTATGGTAGCATGATGGGGTGTTCAGTTTCCGAGACATTTATCCCGGCCCGACCCGGGCCCGATGCAGTTGACAATAAATGAGCCCGAACCTGTTGCGAGCCAGGACATCGGCCCGAGCTCGGCCAATGTCCTGGTTTTGGGCTTTCGGGTGTGTCCGAGTTCGCGCAGGTCTCTATTCGCTACGAACTCGCATGTCAAGGGAGCTAATATGACCCGCACATCGCAGACGCAGCAAACTCTGGTTCCATGGCGCAACAAACGTGCAAAAACCTGCAACAAATTCGCTCGTCACACGTACCGATGCCGTAGATCACGCAGTTGATTTGGTTTTGTCGGAAATCGCGTTGACAAGTTGGTGCGTGGGCGAATTTTGGAATTTTTAGCCCGTGGGAATTCAGTCAGAAAAACGGAATGGGCGATAGGGTGTTCATACCAGATTTTAAGGTACTTGTGTTGGCGCATGAATGAGCTTTAATTCCAGAAATTGGTCAGCTTGGACTGCTTACACTTTTCTGAAAAAAGCGCGACATGGTGCAATTCTCCCAGTTGTGTAGTCGTTGTGCGCATTTGCAAAAGTCCCCACAGTTTAGAAAGCCTCTCTTTCTTGGAACGTGAACACTGGAGTATAGAGTCTCGAGCATCGTTGTATTCATCAGTTGAGCCATCGTAAATATTTTTAATGATTTGTTTGTCATTCATCTCTTTGCAAATAATCGCACCCCTGTCGGTGTCAGTGCCGACAAGGACGTGCCGAAAGTGCTTGCGATATCTGCCTTTTATTTTTGAACTCGCTGCCTCGGCGATAATGTATTTTCTCTTAGAGAGAAAAAAATATTTGTTGCACGTCAGCGTCATACTGGTACTGCATTGCCAACTATCTGCCTCTGTTGAAAACTCTGGCATATCGTTGTGCAAAATCACACACTGGTGGTACCAACTAGTACCGGTCTACGACCACATGCTGCAATAACGGCTCGCAAGGACTTCACTCGAACCCAAACCTGACACAAATGAAAAATGAAAATTCTTTCGTTTCCCGCCTTTGTAGGGAGTGAAACTTTGGAGGTCTCGCGGAGTGCTCCACTACATGCTCATTGCCACCAAAGGAGGTTTCCACCTCCAGGGTTGCTCAGAACTTCTGCTCTTCGTGGCCTTTTTGGCGAGATTGCGAGCCACCAATGTCAAAAATAATTTTATAGTCCTTTAGTTAGTAAGTCGGAGCTTTTCTTTACGAAAACTTTGAAGTTAAGCAGCGTTCGAAAATATGTTTTGTGCAAAGATAACTTTTTGACACTAATAATAATAATAATAATAATGCTGCGTTTGTGCTTATACAGCCTGAACTTAGTCTACCTCAATAGGCGACTTGTCTTTCAGCCGTGGATGAGCAATTTAGCCGGTGCAGTACAACTGCTAGCCAGGGGTCTTTGACGTGCGCCACGCAGTAGTGACACCCGACCGCTCGTCGGTACGATGCTCGTCCAGGTCGGAACGAACAGGGCCGCGGTGCGAGCTTTCGTTGCACATGCTCCGAGCTGGCGTGCGCTAGCCTACTCAACCGCCGATCCCCCCATCATTTTATTTTTTTTTACGAGATTTTTTATGAACAAACGACGGGAAATTAAAAATGCTCGGTTGCATTAATTTTGTCGAAGCGGCCTTCACTCCGGCAGTATTCGACTGCAGCGTCGAACCGACGAGATCTGGCTTGTCGGGCCAGTTGGTGCGCTAAAAAAGGAATAGCTATGAGGCACTTGTACCAAAAAACTGTGCAAGACGCCTCTTGCAGCCCGCTCTCCACATGTGGTGTGGCAGACAGCTTCTCGATCGGCGCCGCGCCGCTCCGCCCCGGGGTCCAACTGGTTCCCCCATTGCAACGGGGTTTCTGATAAGGGGTCTGCCCAGGGGGCTCCTCGTAGAGCGCCCCTGATGTGCCCCCGGCCCGGTGCCCCCTTCGGTCGGGGAAAGGGGATGTCCGGAGCGGATGTCCGACTCGCGGGGTTCTGGGTGACTTTTGTTGTGAGGAAGCCCAAGTGCGCTCCTTGCTGATAGACTGTGCCTTCTGCCTCTGCAGCCGACTGCTGTGGAGCTCCTGGAGACCAAGACGTTCCTGCTTGAGAGTAAGTGAAATCCTCTTTTGGTTGCGGGGCAGACGTCGCTCGGCCGTCTTGTCGTCTTCTACTTGACCCTCGGGTGATTTCGGGTAAGATCAAATGGAAGGTGGCTGGTCGACCTTTTTAATTTGATTCATAAGTTTATATGTTGTTTTCAAGTGCCCGAAATAAACAAAAACCAATATTTTCACTCTCAAAAAAAAAAATTATTTGATGCAAAAATATCTTGGATCACGAACAGGTGGAAAGTCTCATGTATTTGTGCATCCGGAGTGGTCACCTTTGGTGATAGATGAGTGAACTTCTTTCCGAGTGAGTTTCATAATTGTTTCACGCACTCGGTACCTGTATTTTAAATAATTGAGTCGCAAACATAATATTTTGATGCAACACTCTACTCGTAAATATAAGTAAATTGACGAAAAAATGCAATTTATTCATGAACAGGTTGTATAGATATTGACAAGCAAACACGAGAAAAGCACCAAGCTAAAAGAACTGATGATAATTTTAAAAAAAACAATCTCGTTCTTAATTTTTTTAAACTGTCCAGTCATTCTATTCTTCTTTGGGAGTTCATATTTTCATTAAAAACATGTTGCATCATATTGGTGGTGTTATAGATGCAGCTCCTCTACCAAAGCCCTTTTCAGAGGCTCGGCACGGGCTGTCGCTATTGTGCAACAAAGTGACTGCGACTTCTTATTTTGTGAAAAGAGCACAATTTTTTTTTGTTACCCGAGTGATGCAAGGAATACTGTTAAATAGTGTACACATAATAATAAATTGGACATTAAGTAATCACACGACACGAAAAACTGCTTTGCCTTCTCGAGTGTCAAAATGGACAGGTGTTAACTAGTCGAAAGTTGCCGTTGCAAAATACCCACGCGGTCGTGCTGTGCGGACACGCTCCCTCTCCTCCCCCCTGCTGCCTTTCAGGTTCCGTTCTCGTGTACTCTCCGCACCTTTACGAAACAGCTCGCATGCATACTTTCGCTTCTTCCACCACAGGCGCGATTGCGGGCACCCCTTTGTTCGGAAAAAAGTGTTTCAGCCCAAGAAAAAGCATGTCTCTGTGTCCTTCTCCAACTCGTGCAACATCTCGTGCAATCGTTCCACAGGAGCAGACGCCTCCTCACACACTGCTCCTACCTCGATTCCGCTGAAAGGAAAGAACCCACTGCAAACATTCTACAGCACACTGGCTGAAGGAAAGTCTCCTTTAGCACGCCTTTCTACAATGCAGCAGCTACCCGCTGTCAGTCGCAGCACACTTTGTGTGGTCGTTTGTATTTTCTTGGGAAAGAGTGTTCATCATTATCTTCCTGATTGGCGTTTCCTGGGAGCCCCCCCAGGTTGTGAAACGTTGCTTGGTACTTGATGAGTCCTCCAACTCCGTCGCACACAAAACATTACTTGGCTAGGTGTTCAGCATTCCGTGAAGCCCAGATAAAGGTGTGGCCGCGAAGCTTGACACTGCTTGGTTGGGGGATGGGAGAGGAGGAGTGAGGAGTTAGAAAGCTGATTGGTTGGCAGGTGGGAGAGAAGTGAGGAGCTCGATGCTGATTGGTTGGCGGGTGGGAAAGGAGGAGTGACGAACTTGACGCTGATTGGTTAACGGGGAGGTCATGTGACTAGAGGGCGAGGAGGAGCTCAACCGCATGTGTGTACTGCATAGGTCGGCATTTTAGGACCCACTCACTCACCATCACATCACCGAAATTGGCAGCCCATCAAAGTCATTCGGAATCACATCACAAAGTACACCACCATTCAAAAGTCACAGCCCTTCACATCACAGAGTTCAACTGTGCCAAAGACTCATAGCCAATCACATCACGCACCCGCAAACTCGCCCCCATCATGGTTACTCACAATCACGAGGAGGTCCCACTCACAGCCAGTCACTCACATCACGGCCCCTCAGAGTCGCCCCCTTCACAGCTACTCACACTCATGAAGAGGAGGCCCCACTCACGGCCGCATCACGGCTACTCACACTCATGAGGAGCTCACACTCACGGCCAGCCACTCACATCACGGCCCCTCAGAGTCGCCCCGATCACGGCTACTTACACTCATGAAGAGGAGGTCCCACTCATGACCCCATCACGGCTACCCACACTCATGAGGAGACCACACTCACGGCCAGCCACTCACATCACGGCCCCTCGGAGTCGCCGCCTTCACGGCTACTCACACTCATGATGAGGAAGCCCCACTCACAACCCCATCACGGCTACTCACACTCATGAGGAGCTCACACTCACGGCCAGCCACTCACAATCACGGTCTCGCGTCCCCTCATCGAGGGGCCTCCTCGCTACGAGCCGAGCGGGCCGGCGCCTGCGGCTCTAATGTTTGTTTTGGTTTGTTCCCAGTATTTCTTTTTAGTTTTTTTAACATTGAGCAAGAGGCATCCACACCACGCCGGCACCACAGCACTACTAAAAAAAAAAAAAAAAAACTATATATACAAAAAAGCCAACCCCCGAAAGTTTTTTTCTTTTCCCCTTTTATTTGCACCGTTTCCCAAAGCAAAACCTCCGTATAACGGAGGTTTTGCTTTGGGAAACGGTAGGCAGTACAGACAGTCTGGCGACGCACTGCGCGGAGGGGTGCAGCGCACATATCCTACTACGCATGCAGCGAACTGCTCACTCGGCGTTAAGACGTATTCGGAAGTTGCGAGCGAAACGGGGCAGAGGAGAAGTCCACCGTGGCAGCGGAATTAACCTGTAGTGGACGGCTGGCGTGGCACGTTTGCGGCACTGTCTAGGGCGCTGAGCATTCCTGGCACTATCTGTGGGCCTCGCCCACTAAAAAAAAATAATAACAATAAAAATAAAACTTTTGAATATTGGCGATGTTTCTGATATAGTTGATGTGAGACGTTGCATGCCAAATTTAGCATATTTCCTTCCTAAATCTTGAACTTTGTTAGTCCTTCTAAAAAGGATATAGGGGGAACCGCATCGTAATATTTGAGGCACAGACTTTTTAGGTGACGCTAAAGGCAGCCGCATCATTAGTTCAAAAAGAGAAATGGGTCAATATTCTCCTTAAGCGGCATTCATACGAAAAAGAAATCTGCAGAGGGACGGGCTTGATGTTGGCGGCAGACACAATTTCCTTCTTGGCTTTGTTTTTCACGCCAACCAGGTGCAGGGGGAAAGGATGTCGGAGCTTGCAGATCAGTTAACTCTTTCCTGGCCATGGGAAAAGTAGCAATTTTCCTAACTAATTTGCATACGTAGCAAATATGACTTGTCAAAATTTGGCCAATTAGTTGTTTTGTCTGAGGAAACTGGTTAGTGTAATGTGGGTAAAAGATCTAAAATGTCATTCTTGAAAATACCGTATACGTGCGGAAGGCTTATAAACGCCGAAACTTCTACAGCTATGTCATGTTAAGGGGAGACACTACCCAGAAAAAACAATTTCTGCTAAAAAGGTTGATTTTGAAAAATGTCATACATCCACCAACATTTAGAGTATTCCCAGAAAGTTTCATTAGTTGACACTGCATAGTTAATTTTTTATAAATTAGTTTCGGTCCACTGATGCTGAAGAAAAGGTAGAGGTTGGAGCACTTTGAATGCATTTTTCTCCATTCCACTTTTGGCATAAATTTCACTTCAAGAAAACTATTGTTTTGTTGTTACGAATCATTTTTATGAGTTTTTCTGGGGTGAAATTTTAAGGGGAAGATAGCTGTGTGATTGTATTTTTTATTTTTGTCATTTTTTATGCTCAAGAACTACAATTTTGGACGAAGGATGGAAATCTAAAAAAACAGTATTTGTGTTTATGTGACTGTTCTGTCATGAAAGACGGTATAATAAAAAAAAATATAGCTCTATAGCTATCTGCTTTGAACTGTCCTAAAGCAATATAACACTTGAAAACAACCAATTTATGAGTAATTTCAAAACGAAAGTTTCCCTGCACAGTCACATCTTTGAACAATTGCAATTTTTTTTGCACTTCACCCAGGTTAACAAAATTTGGCAGAAATGTTCTCAACATTTCTGCCAAAAATCAGACAAGGGGTTCAAACATCCATTTTTTTTTTTGGGTAGTATAAAAGAAAAATTGAAAATATACAAAACGTGCCCCACACCGACGACTATTACTTCTGAAAGTTAGTGTACTCTAACTAACGTTGTCTATTTTTAGTTTGTCGGAGTGTTGGCCTCCGTAACACGTGTGCTTTTCCGCGAAGGAATGCTTATATTGGTGAAACACAGATAGTACACCTGACATCCCCAGCAGAATGCTTTCTCTGTGTTCTACCTTGGTTTAGTCATAGCCTCGATTTCAGTTCCCCATATCTAGCATTTTTGTCCTTGTAGGGAACATAACATGTGCACGCCAGCTCAGGACAGCATTGGAAGTTATAGGGATGCTTATACCGACAACCACCTGTTATGCGACATCTATAAGATCATTTAAACTTTCCCCAGGGTTCTTGAAGTCTAAAAAATATGATGCAATAGAGTTGAATTACGTAAATGATGCCATCTTTGTTACGAAGCCCGATGCAAGCAGTTAGCCATGTTAGACGAGTGCAACTACCTTTCCCAGGACTATTTTTGATGGCCCACCAGCTTGCGATAGAGCTCTAACCTACGTTCGAACCGAAACTACAGTTCTTCGGCTATTCTCCGCTCTAAATTTAATTTCGTGACTGCTCTTGGAAACCATCGATTACCAGTGATCGACAGCCTGTGGGTGAGACCAGGAAAGAGTTAAGCGGTTTCCATGCTTTCCATATACCACCGCAGACGAATTCGGAGGTCTACATTTGACACCTAAGCGTTTAACGACAAACTATCGTTCAAAACAAACCGATCTGCCGCCGAACCGGCTTTGTTTGTACCGCCGAGGATCCCTCCCTCCCCGCCGCCGGGCCGACGTTGTGGTGGAAAAGCCCAATGTTTTCGTCGCACGGTGCGTGCACCGGGGAGAGATGCCAGGCATTTCTCCCTCTCGCGAATACCGCTTAAATTGGAAAAGGCAGCAAGCAGACTTGGCAGATCTTAACAAAAGGCCCGAAGCCTCGTGCAGCCGTACCAAACAAGGTGCTAATGCTTGCGGACTATTCGTAGAGTGCTCCTTTAGGCTCCGCCGGGCGTCGGTTAAACGTTCGACGCCCCCGCTACATCAAATTTCGAAAATGCCACGGCTAGAGGAAGTCGAGCTTGACTAGTAGCTCGGAGGGCCGTCTCTAATTTCGTCGACGGCGCACACGTCACCTTTGGGTCGGGGCTCGACAAGGGTGGCAAGCGCCAAATACGGCACGCCTTGGGCGTACCGGGGGCTGAGCATGGTGGGGCTTGCAGGCGAAGCGACGGGGTCGCGGGTGGGCGGCCGGCCGGGCAAGGGCAAGAAGGGGCGCAACCACGCGGAGGAGACGGTGCGACTGGCCCGGCACATCGAGGGCAACCGGGGGGACGACGCCATTGACGCCCTGGTGGCCTTCATCTGCTCGGAGGACAAGGCCGGCAAGGGCCCCAACGGCCTGGATCGCAAGCTGAAGGCGGCACCCCGCAGGGCTCGGCACCCACCCCGAGAGCGGGAGAGGCCCTTCTCGCCCAGCTTCTACTCGGACCAGGGGGCGGAGCCGGAGGAGGGCCCCGGCCGGCCCGACGTGTCCTCCTACTCGGACGTGGATCAGGTGCAGGAGGAGTTCCGACTGGTCACCAAGAAGCAGCGGCGCCGGGGCAAGGAGGCCCTCCCCCGCAGGCCCCCGTGCCCGGCCCCTGTCACGCCCCCCTCCGAGCCCTCGTCCCCGTCGGACAGCGGAGGGGGGACCCAGCCGTCCCCCCGACCCACCCCCCCCACCTCGTACGCGGACGTGGCCCGGATGCCCCGCGGTGGCTGCCGGACGCCCCCCCCGGCCCTCCCGCCACCCCCCGTGGTGCTGCTGGGCGGAGCGTCCCTTCCCCCCTGCGGGCCCTTGGGCCAGATCACCTTCGGCTTCGACGTGAACGAGCAGCTGGTGCGCATGACGCTGGACGGGCCCCGTCCTCCCGACCCCCTGGGCAGCTTCAACTACGCGGACGTGGTGCACTTCCTCGGCTCCGGTGAGCACCCAGCTTTTCTTTCCCCTTTTCCGCGAGTAAGGCCTGATGATTGGCCAAGTGATGAGCTCTAGTTTGCGAGTGGCAATGCGGTTGTACCTTTCTGCAATGAAATCTTCGATGTTGACGGAAAACGCCTCTTCTACGAAAGTGCCCGTTCGACTGAGTAAAACCGAGTCCTCACCGGGTTGTTTGAAGACTAGAACGAACTGGGTGGCCCAAATGCACACTCGCTCCAGGATTGACGGTCGAGTTTTTTCCTAAACGACGTTTCCCAGTGGTTGGGATTTCAGCGACGTGGTTGCCGCGCCAAACTGTGCCGAAGTGCTTACCCCGCAACACTTCGACAGGTGCGGTGAATTTGTGCCAACATTGAGCCAAAACGGCCCTGTCATTGTAGTGGGCTTCTTCAAATTTTCTGAACTTTAGGATATTGCCTTAAATGACGTGCTGCTTCATTTGATCTCTGTATCTCCATCCTCAAGTCTCCACCACCTACATGAAATTTGACTAATGAAAATAGTTAATTGCATGGAGATTTTGTATGATACTATTATTGCTCTTTTTAGGCAATATTTTGACAAAAATTTCAAATCTTTGGATGTAGGACACATAATACTGCAATCTTCGTTTGAAAACGCAGTCCAACGGCACCCTCTGGTGTCTGATCCAATGCGCAGAGAGAGGTGTGTCACAATATTTAATTTCCAGTTTTTTAGGATGCTTTAGAGCCTGTAGATTGAGTTATCACCATAAACAGACAATCTTAGATTTCATTGAACAGTTTTTAAGGTTCATTTATCGTTCCCATGCTGATTTTTGTCATCATGAAGTCCTGCGTATAAATTGTAATTGGTGTTAATAATCAAATGACGAAGGCTTTGCTTTTATTTGAATTAATAATTGCAGTTTTATTACAATCTTTTAGCACTTCAGTGAAACATCAGCTTAGGTGCTCAGCATTCTAATCTAACATACTATCCTGGGATATACTATTTAGTTTACCTTTGGCTCGTACCAAAAATAACTATTCGCAGCAATTCACAGTGTCCTTCATCATTCAGCATATTGTTGTCTTGCATGGTATTTCTACATGCCATAGCTAGTTAGTATGTGTTTGGGAATCAAATCTGCCGTGCAGTTGATGCTGACAAACCTCGCAAGGGGCACCTGTAAAAGCAGGTGTTTGGCAAGTGGCGTTGCCACGAACCCCGAGCCGTGTGGGTTCGCCTGTCCACGTTTGGCCGTGACTTTCCCGTGTCTGGGGAAAAGGGGATCCTGGTGGTTGAGCTGAGCTTGGGGATGGTTCGACCCTTCGGGGCCCCACGGCTGAGGCAATGCACTACCTCGGCCCTCGCTTTGCCAGGATGATTGGGCCTAGTCGCCTCTTCTTCTCTTTACCTTCATCTTCCCTCCTCTTTGGAGGCAAGGGCTAACCTTGGCTGGTGATAGAAACCCTTTTCTAGAACACAGTGATGGAAGTGTTGCGCCAAATTGCGCCAAGGACGCAACTTTGCTACATGTAGTGCGAAATTGTCATTTGACCGAAGAATTGCGCCATGCCTGCGCCGAGATGAGATGTGGCAATAAAAAATAAAAAAATGAAGTCCTGTCAGAGCGCGTGGCGGTACCGCGGTATTTTCCGCGCCGCAACTGTTACGCAAACAAACTGCGAGGGCGCATTATCATCATCATCATTGAAAGGAACAACGTTAGCAACGTCCGAGACCAAAGCCGCAGAGGCTAAGCGAAGAACCATTCCACTAAGCAGCCTATTTAGAAAAAAAAAAAGGCCGAGCTTGTGGATGTTTTTGATGTTGGCCCGCCCAGTTCCCGTGCGCTAGCTACCAGCGAAGTCAAAGCTAGCACGAGCCCAATGCTCTGTGCATTCCTGACTCGCGCGTGGGCTCGTGCAGTGTGGGCACCGTTACGGGCTCCATGCGCGTGCTTGTAGCTTCGGCTGCGCTCGCACCGAAGCTGAAACGAAGTGCTTTGTGCTCCTTTTCGGAGCACAAAGCACTGCGCGACTCGCGCGACTGCGGTGTCTGCTCCGCGGGTGTCGCTTCTCTGCAGCGTGTCGGTGCATGCCAAGGAGCGCACTCAACGGGTTAACGCGCCATGATCCGATCGTGACTTCGCCAACACATTGAAAATGAATCGGAATTTTTGAAGTGAATATCGGATACCGCAATATTTGACGCTGCTGCCCAATAGACAACTCTAATCTGAACTAAAACATTCCACAACAGTGACGGTCGTGAGATGCTGCTGCAGATACCTTAAAAGAAGTGCAGGCTGATAAAACTAAATATCCTGTACCATCAGAACTCAGTGTGACATATTTAATTGTATTTTTTTATCTGACGAGCTGATAAACTTTATTTAAAAAAAATGTTTTTTTTTTGTTTTTACTTTGTTGAATTTTATATATCCTGTCTTAAAAAATGCAACTGGCGCTGTGTTCCAATAGTAGTGATGGGCTTTATATAGCGATGCAGCATTATTTCATTTTCAAGTAATATGCCAACATATGCCGGACCCTGCTCCAAAAGGGCGACTACCTGCTCCAAAACAAGATTTTGCCTGCTACAAGGCCTGCTCCAAAAGGTCAAATGGCCCTTACATCACTGAGAACAGCACTCAGGTATAGTGCCTGGGCAGCACTGACAGCCCAACGTACTCAGCAAAGCCCCTTTTGTTATGATACGTTGGCTATCCCCATGATGGGCTCCATGGCGGCGGTGCACTGCAGCTGCCGAATTCTTGCCTTTTTATGGCGTCCCTCTCTTTTGATCCCCGAGCAGAGCGACAGCCCAAAAAGGGCTTGCCCTGCTCCCCCCCTACTTTTGCAAAAGCCAAAGAACCCGAAACCGTTTCTAGTTTTCTTATAGTCCATGCTGCAACCGACACCTTTGTTAAAGATTTCACCTTTCCTTGTCTCTGAGATCCTAGAGCAGGCGATTGAAATGAATTACGAGCCAAGAAAGCTTGCTTGGGTCTTCCTTGTTGAGGCAGAAAATAAAGCTCAAAGCACAGCATTACTTAAAAGAAACACTGACATGTCGAAATCATTTTTTTTTAATCCGAAATGATTGAAAACGATGCCTGGACATTACCTTTAAAATTCGAAACTTGGGAATTCAGTATTTGTGAAGTAAAGAAGCAATTTCCAAATGCCGAATTCCAAGTTCCTGCACGATCCGCGCTAGTGCAGTTACGTCAAATATTGAGCTGTCCTGTGAGTCGAGTTTCTTTCACGCCTCCGCTCCGAACCGCCGTTGCCGTCGGGTGTACCAAGAACAAACGGTTCCCTTTATGCGTGCCGTGCCGCCTATCGCTGCGAGCAGACGACACTCGACGTCTCACCGGTTCTGCGTGAAAGGCTGCCCCGGCGGAGTCACAACTAAAACTACAATACACAGACACCAAACCCAGTGGTTTTGACCGTTTGACGATTTCCTTTTCGAAGTCCGAGAGGTCGTCGGGCACCTAAAGAAGAACACTTCGTCCGATTCCCTGACTCGCCGATCATCCTCTGTTAATGCGTCGGGCGCCGCCATGTTTTCTGAAGAAGGATAAAAATCCAGAAGGCGACATCACACCGGACTCTGATCTTAGAGCGCAGCTCTTGGGCACCTATTCCGGTTTGAGCGGTGTCGCCGTCGCCGTAATCACGCGATGCATTATGGGAAATGTCCCATAATGCAATGCATTGGGGGAGGGGGAGGAGGAGGAGGAGGAGGGGAGGAGGAGGTGAAGGAGGAAAGGAGGAGAAGGGCGAGTAGGAGGAAGAGGAGGGAAGGAGGAGTATCAGGGAGGATGAGGAGGTGGGGTGGAGAGAGGAGGGGTATACCCTTTCCTCAGTAACCTTCCCTCCTCCTCCTCTAGAGCTGCGCTCTAATTCGGCGTTACACGGTGTTGTGAACGTCTTTCAATTTTTTTGGTATTTCAAAAAGAAAGCAGTGCGTTTGCAACTGCGTTAAAAACATGTTTTACTATTTCCGTTATTACATGTTATAGAAATGTCGCCTGCAAAGCTTCTAAATTTTTGTAATATTTGACGTCACAAATCAAAAGAAGCGAGGAGGTGAGGAGCAGGCGAGAGAAGCGGCAAAAATAAAAAGGTGTGCGTAGAGCAATTTTATTTTTTTGCGTTGCGGTATTTTTTTTTTTGTTTGTCTATGACTACAACTTGCATTGTTTTAGGCAATAAAAAAAAATACTATGTTTGGAATATCAGTGCCCCTTTAAGTTGACAAACTTAGGCAAACACCAGGTCTCTGTAACCCCACACTGCACTCTGAATACTGCCCGTGGCGTCATCTCTGAGGATGACTTCCTTCAGTGCACTGAAAAGTAAATTCTTGAAGGTCTGCGCAGGAGTGCTGTTAGAGGCGTGTGGCGAATCACTCTACGATGAGACGGACGGGAGATACTAACCCGACACCTAGTCCTGACTTTTGAACTCCACTCTCTGCCTTCCACTGTGAAGGCAGGGTACCTAAACCATACCTGCCAACTCTTCAGAGTTTTTCGTAAAATGTATGAATTGGGACTGATTTTACAAATTTACGAATCTTGCTTCAAATTTTACAAAAAAAAAACTTGTGTAAAAATCTTTTTTTTTTTTACATTTCTTTTGTAGAACCATTGCTGGCGGTACTTTGCACCGTCACAAGAGGGCGATAATGACCGTCCACGGCAGCGCCGTGGTTTTTACTATTCGTCTATCCGGTGGCCACGGATCCGAAACCAATCCAAAGTCCAAAGCCTTTGTTCGTGTTTTCGGCGGCGTACGTTAGTTTGGCGTGTTAAGACGTGGTTGGGCCTCTGTTTTGGCCGGTTTCGAGGCGAGAAGTGCGGCGTCTGTGTGTGTTTGTTGCATGTGTAATCGTAGCATTCCCCTAGTCGGGGTGGCTTCGCGGCGCAGTGGCGAACTGTAAACCTCAAACGAGGTACCTTAAAGGGGCCCTGCAATGACTTTTTGACTGGTTTTTAATTTGCACTGAACCTGAGCTTACTGAACATAGTAACTTAATCCAACTTTTCTTTTCTCAAATTTTGCTTTATTTGAAAAGTTATAGGCAAATTAGAATTACAAAAACAAGCAAAAAATAACTTCCTTCATGACGTCGTAGGTCTTGCCTTGAGTGGCCTTGAACTAGAGGAGGAGGAGGAGTGAGCTCATCGAGCGCACACGGCTGCCGCACTCCCTGTCGACGGCTCGAGAGGGTGCCACTAAAGCATGTGTTGGATAGGCTGTATGAAGCGGGCGGCCAGGGCAGCTCGTATTGCATTTGCAGCGCGACTAAACACTAATTTGGCATAACATTTCATTGGCCACAAACGACAGCAAACACGGGGTTAAGATCAGTTCAGAACGGGAGCCACTTCGCGCTGACGCACCGCCAAATGGCCAAATCGCCAACAGGGCCCGTGCCGAAGGCCTTCGGAACGCTCGAAACCGGTCGGATTCTTGAGCCGGCATACGACCACAGCGCCGCCGCGTACATCCGGGACCTTTCTACACTCCTCGTTTGTCGTAGCCTCATCCCACTAGCCTTTTCTAGTATGCGCCGTTTTTTTCCGCCGCTTGGTGGCGGGTATGTCGACAGGTCATTTCTCGTTTCCGTACTTTCTAAACTGCATTTGTTTCTTTTCTGATCTAAAATACTGAACAAAAACTACTTTCATACATAATTGGAACGGTTCGCCACACTTATATATTGTATCTCGACTAAAAAAAAGCTCTTAGCAGCTTTGACCAGTGGCAAGCCCCGGACCAAAGACGTCGCATTTTGCGCGCTTTCGGTACCGTGGGTCGCCCTCGTCGGTGGAGGAGGTTTCTGCGTCGTCCGGTTAAAATATGACGCACTGATATTTAGTTACTCTCTCCATGCCCGCTGGCTTGCCCCAACCCCAAGAGACGTAGAAACCGCAAAAAAGGTAGACGCTTAAATATGATTGCAGGGCTCTTTAAGGTGTTCCTGAAGTCCTACACGTCAGAATTCCCGTGCTTCATGCCGTCCAAAAAGGAAGAGAAGTTTGGATTCTATAGCACGTGCACGTGTGATGTGAGCGTTTCGCACGGTGGCAAGGCTGACATTAAGCTGCACATCACTTTGCGTAAACAGCCCTCCCCCCCTGCGCGGCTGCGGGAGTTTTACGATCTTGAAAGTCCACAGGTTGGCAGGTATGCTAAACTGCAGAGTTAGTTTTTTCGTTCAAAATCCTGCTTCTATTGCCAGCGTTTTGGACATGGTTCCCGAAACTGCTGCGGCCGAGAAACCTGTGGAAAATGTTGTGCGACTGGCCACGTCGCCGACATCTGTGAAAATGACCATAAATGCGTAAACTGTGGTGGACCATGCCCCGCATTTTCACTCGCATGCCCGAAATGGAAGGAAGAGAAAGTTGTCGCATTTAAGGTCAAGTACAATCTAAACTACCAAGAGGCTAGAGGACAGCTTGTCTTCAAGGCTAGCGGTTCATATGCCCAGGCAGTGCGAAGGGGATCCCCACTTTCTATGGCATCTGTGGAGATGCAGACTGAACCTGAAGACCTGTCTTCTCCACAAGGGTCCTGTTGCAAACGTCCGAAGACGGTGGGCAAACTACCGCCTTCATGTTCCAATAAGGTTGTTGTGTCCTCTAAGGAAGGTACTACACCCTCCAGGGAGCCATACTTGCCGTCAATGGCACCAGCTGGCCCTTCTGGCCGAGGTCGAGGGCTGCCTTCCCGTGCCTCTGGCAGGTCTTTAAAGGCAGGGTGGTCAGATCCACCTCTGCCGCCCAAAGGACCCAAGGTCTTGTTGGATGAGAAAATGGATGAGAGCATCCCACTCTCTGATGAGGACCTTCCTCTCTCTGGATCAGGGTCTGTCTCCTCGGCCTCCTGCGAGACTGCAGGATAGCCCAAGGCAAAGAAGAAAGCTATCCCACGGATTGTGGCACCAAAATACACATAAACTGCATTTTGTATGACACAAATATCGACCCTTTTCCTTTATTGAAGATAAATGTTGTTCTTCCTTCAGTGGAACTGCAGAGGCCTCTTGCCTAACTACAGCGATGTGAGCGATCCTTAAGAGGATCACCGGCTCATTGCATGTTGCTTACAGGAAACGCTTCTAAAGACCACCCACACTAATGTTTTAAAACACTTCCAAGTGTTTCGCAGGGACCGTACACATGCAGCTCACGCAGCTGGAGGTGTTGCGGTATTTGTGCAACGTCAGTTCCTTGTAACGAGGTGGCCCCTGCAGACTTTACTGGAGGCAGGGGCTACACACATTTTGTTAGATCGAATAATTACAGTCTGTTCTTTGTATGTACCTCCCAATTATCAGTTACATAGGGAGGAGCTAGAAGACCTTGTTAATCAACTCCCTTCACCTTTTTTACTTTTAGGAGATTTTAACGCACACAATCCCCTGAGGGGTATTGACAGACGGGATTCTAGGGGGACCCTTGTCGAATGTTTTCTGCTTTTTACGGGATTGTGCCTGCTAAACACAAATGAATTCACATGTTTTAGCTCAGTAACTTAAACTTTTACTTCCTTGACCTATCTATTTGTCACCCATCATTATTCCCACTGCTTTCGTGGAAGGTCATCCCGAATTCTCGTGCAAGTGACCACTTTCCTATCACTTTAAAATTTAACCATCTTCCCATGACAGTCTCAACGCGCTCACCTCGTTGGAAGGTTGAAAAAGCCTACTGGGCAACTTCCATGGAATCGTCTCTTTTGGCATGCACATCACTTGACAATCTCGATTCGTCCTGTAATTCCTCAATTTGTGAACATAGTGTCCAACTTACGGTTAATAACTTGATCAAATGGGCCTTTACGAATGGTTTTAAATTTGCCCCCGGAAAAATAGCTCGGGTCTTTTTTTCGTCGACGTGGAATTCTTCAGGAGCCATCCCTGAGCATGTACGGCACTCCTATTGTTGTAAAAAATGAGCGCAAGTTTCTGGGCCTTGTGTTTGATTCCAAGTGGACTTTCATCCCACGTAATCAAGCTAACTAAAGTGTCTTAAATCTCGCCTTAAGGTCTTGTCACATGTATCCTGGGGCTGTGACCGACTCTGCCTCTTGCGCATCTATCGCTCAGTCATTTTTTATCAGCATGATTATGGTAGTATTGTTTATAACTGCCTTTACATCAGTCCTGAATATGTTAGATCACATTAATCATCAGGGACTGCGATTAGCTGCTGGTGCGTTTTGCACCTCTCCAGCGCTTAGCCTTTATGCAGAAGCGAATTTACCCTCTCTGGACTATAGGAAATTTTCCCTGGGTTTTATGTACTGCGTCCGAGCCCGCTCTGTCGCCACGCGCCCCATTGGAGATAGTATTGAGAATGTCAAGTTCCAACTCACATTTGGAAACAACCCTTTCATAGTCTTCCCTTTTTCTACGAGGAATGGTAATGCAGCACAATCTTTTGGGGTGGATGCAAAGCTTCCACTAGTATAGTACCCACCACATAAAGCCCCATGGAACCATTGCCTCATACGTTGCGACTTTACACCCACCTCGTCTATTAAAAGGGGTGTTCCACAGGAAGTCATAAAGCAGGCATTGTTTTAGCTTCAAACCCGGTATTGGGACTACGCCAATTTTTATACAGATGGAACAAAACAAAAAAAGACTAGTAGACTGTGCAATGGTGGTACCATTGGTAGATCAGATAAATCAACAGCCACTATACTAAGAGCAGAGCTCTATGGTTTGCTGCTGGCTGTTGATTACATAACTTTAAAAAAAAGCTTCTTTATGCTGTAATCAACACCGACCCCGAGTTCTCTGAAGGAAGTCGCATCAATCAGCTGTGTAACAAACCCACTGGTTTCTGAGTTAAAGAACAAAATTATCTTGGCTGCAAAAAAAAATCTTGACATAGTCCTATGCTGGGTTCCTAGCCACGTTGGCATTCCTGGAAATGAGTTGGCTGTTTGCGCAGCTTTCACTGCTGATGGTAGAGAAATCGACGTGCACCAAATACTATACAAAGATCACCGCAACTCTTTGAAAGGTTGCGTCCAAGCAAAGTGGCGGCTGCAGTGGAACAATGAAACGGGCAACAAGCTTCATGGAATCAAACCTTCTCTGAGCGGGTGGGATGGTGCCCAACACTGGAAGCGCTTCTATGAGGTTGTACTTTGTAGGTTACGAATCGGTCATGCCCGTCTCACACCTAGGCACCTCTTGAGTGGGGAGGATGCCCCTGGATGTGGACACTGTCACTTGCCTCCAAGTATTGTGCACATACTCATTGAATGCCCTATGTATGATCAGCGCCATTACAAACAGTTCTCACTGGTTTACACACCAACTCATGTTTACAAACAAACTGGAGCGCCCCTAGTGGACGCCACTAGCGCCGCGCATGCGCGATGGGGGTGTGGGCAAGAAGCTCGTCGTCGCCCATAAGCAAACCGTTCAAATGGGATGTTGTTGGCGTTGGTATAAGTCCCCGTGCTTTTTTCGCGTTGAAATTGTTGCTTCTACGTCTTCCTGGCAATGTCCGAATACTTCAGCGGCCTCATCGAAAGTAACGAGGCTCGTTACACCGCAAAACTTGGCGTGAATAATGTAACACGCACCGATTCGTTCCGTGTGGACGCCACAGAATGGACTCTAAAACCTGATTGACATGGTCAGGTCCTGCTCGCTATTTTCAGTCATGACGTTGCCCGGGCTGCAAACGCCTGAACAGTAGCCGAGATGTCAATGTTGATACTGAAAATCGCAAGCAGAATCGGACCGAGTGAATCGGGCATCTGGTCACTGGTGAACAATTACCAACATCTCCTTATATCTACTGTTTACACTGAGCCTACTTACCTGAACCAACCTTCAAACTTAAACATCTTTTGAGGTCTGCACTTACTTCTTATCGCAATTACTGAGTCAATGTTTGGCCTACGGGCCGCTGTCGTTTGACCAAGCAGACGGCAGGCAAAAATGTTTGAGAGAGCAGATGACAGCTCGAACAATGAGGTGGCCGTTTGAACTTGATAATGCACTGAACATAGTCTGCAGGTGGTCTGTGCGACTTGACGGATTTGCTGCGCTCATGTTGGAACAAAACAAATAAATCTGACTACAAGTATCCGTGAATTCAATCCAAAGTGCTTTTCGCCCAAGCAATCGTGGTCCGACGGCATCTGTTCTTCCTATTTCACGGCCCCTATTTACGTTCTTGGACAAACCGAGCAGGCAGAAAACGCATGAAAATTGACCTTCAAACCTCTTCTGACTCTTTTGGTACAGCCCCAGTCGCGGCGTTTTGACGAGAAGGCAGGTTTTTGTCTGGTTTCTTCCGAAAAGACACAGGAATGCACGTCCCACGTGGTGACTTCCACCCACAACCCCAGACCGGAAGTGCGCCCGACACACCACCACTGTGCCGTGACGTAACAGAGCTGAGTTTGTGTATAAACATCAGATTCCACTACACCTTGCCTTACTACTAGGTGATGAACCGCTCATCCCACACAGCTGTGTTTTTAACTTCCTCATTGATGTCGGCCTTCTACACCGACTGTGATTTTACTGTCTATCCTAAATGCATGGTCATATTTTCATGTTCAAAGTTTTATCAGATATTTTGCTACTGTAGCTTTTTCCTCTCCTTAACCGCATTATGCAATAGTCTGAGCTTGGCTCCCTCTTTTGCTCGCAGCATGGAACCGGGCCTTCCAGAGCAACAAAAGAGGTGAGTCCCCGGGCGGGCCTGGCCGGCCCCCGTGCTGACGGGGCGCTTGCCCGCCCCACCCCAGACCCGGACGGAGGGAGCGGCCCCGACTGCGGGGGAGCCGGGACGGCCTGCTACTACCGGGACGCCTCGGCACCCGGCCGGCCGGACAGCTAGTGTGCGTGGGGCTGCGGGCGGGTGCTCCGCGGACCCCCGGTGCAGTGCGTGCGTCGGACCACGTGCCTCGGAAGAGCCCTTCGGACTGCTTAGGAAATGGTGACGGACGACCCCGGCTGGCCGCCGTC
Source organism: Ixodes scapularis (assembly GCF_016920785.2). Taxonomy (NCBI): domain Eukaryota; kingdom Metazoa; phylum Arthropoda; class Arachnida; order Ixodida; family Ixodidae; genus Ixodes; species Ixodes scapularis. The sequence continues at coordinate 207,913,624 of NW_024609846.1, read as the reverse complement.
TGTGCGGGACGGGAGGAAGGAAGTGTGCCCCTTGCGGGGGAACCTCTGGTGCGACGGGGGGACCTTTGTTTTGCCGTTGTGGGACCCCCGGGACGGCCCCCGCCCTCTCAGAAGGCTGGGATCACCCTCCCCGGTGGGACCACCTTGCCCGGTGGGACCACCCTCCCTGGCGGGAGCCACCGCTCGCGGGGAGGACGCCCTCTGCGAAGACCGCTCCGGCCAAAGGAGGTGGGCCGCCGCAACCTGCCCTGGTCGCCCTCACCGAGACTTTTTTTTTTTAATTTGTTCTCTTTGCGGAGAAGATTGTGATGAACTTCCCCCTGCAATTCAATTTGCGTGGAGAGAGGTTTCGTCGAAGACATGTTACGATTAATTTATTATAATTATTGTTGTTACTATAATTATGGTGGTTTTGGGAAGGGCGCGTCGGGAGAAGAGGTGGCCCCCGAACGGAACAAAAGCTAGGTCAGGGTACGAAGGAGCCTAGTTTTTCTTTTTCTGGTTTTTTAATTGTCAGATATATATATATATATATGAAAAAAAAAAAAAAAAAGATATACGCGTATGATCGAGACAGCCACCGAACACTCTTCCAAGCAGTGAGTGTTACAAGGGCCTAGCCACATCGCCGGACGGGTGCCGCCCTTACCTTACGTTTCCCCTCAAACCTCTCCGCCCATTTTGTCGTCGCACAAAAGGGGTCCGGCGAAGGGAGCGACGGCACGTTTGCGGTGGCGCGCGTCGACCAAATGCTTCGCCGAGGCTCCGCGCGCGGGAGGGCAAGACGAGCAGTCCACGAGTGCCGTCGGAGGTTGTACAACCGGCTGCACGTTGCAGTCGCGACTAGTCCGAGATGGGGGCCTCTGGGGCAGCGGGGGGAGGCCCGGCAGCCGTGGGGGCGTCGCTCGCGGTGCCGCGTCCCGGCTGCCGGAGGACCTTGAGGGACACTTGCTCAGCTACTCGTCGGGAGCGAGGGCCTCCCCTCCTGCCCCTCAAAAAATAAAAGACAGGGATCGAGCGAGTGCAATGGAGAAATAAAAGTTGCTTCGACAGTTTTCCCTCGTGTCGTTTTTGGGGTCTCGTGGCGGGGAGTTGGAAGTTGGCAGAGACGGGAAAGAGAATGGGGTTTGCGTCTGTGACACGACGCTCGGCGGCAACCGCTCTACGCTACGTCGACGAGGCTAGCGTAGCTTCCCTGGTGTTGCGACGCCGTCCAAGCTATCTGTACGAGGGTGTGGCCCTGCCACCTCTGTCGTGTAAAGCACTAGATGAAGCCACGTGCCCTTGTGGCATTGTGGGTCCACGGCACTGCGAAAGCTACACCAGTCTTGACGATGCAGAGCAGCATAGTCAGTGTGGAGTTTAGCCAGTTTGTAACAAAAGATTGAGGACCGCTGGCAGCATTCGCTGCTCGGGATTCTGTTGGAAACGGACATTATTGTTTGCTCAATTGTCTGGAGGCTACGACGTAGGAGTATGTTCGTGGAACCAACATCACAAAAATGTGATTCGGAAGCACAATATCCGAGATTTAGTGGAGAATCCGCCAAATGACCTTTTTTCAGCTTCTGGTGTGTGAGCATTGCACATTTTTCTCATAGACCTGTAAATTGTTTGTGGATTGATGTTGAAAATTCAAGGGCCGGTTGATTGTGGACTTCTAACCGCGTCCGGTAAACCAGAGGACTGAATGTACTCGTCTATGTTTCGTTAAAGTTTAAATTGGAATTTTGAGCTTTTTTTTTTAACATTTGCCTTTTTTACATTAGAAAAAAGAAAATGTGTGGACTTCTGAAGTCCTTTGATTCAACGTTCATGGGTTGCCTGTCCTACTGCCTTGTTGTCAAAGTTTAAATAAGTGAGCATATGAGAAATCAAAACTGATAAATTTGGTTCTAATACTTTTATAGCGTGCAAGATTGTGAAATTTGATAGGCTTGCTATCAATACAGTGCAGATACATATCAAAAGAAACTAAAATAAGATCTTTGTTTTTTTTGCATATGCACCTTCATCAACTCTGCAGTGCTTCAGCGAAATTTTCTGCGCAGTTATGTTTGTCTTAGGCTTGAATGGAACTATAGTCGGTGACAGGTCAAGAACGAAGCGGAAGCTCCTCCCACCTCTTTCCACTTTAGCAGAGCGAATGCTGGAGAGGAGGCGACCTCCTCCCCAGCGTTCGCTCTGCCGAAGGGGGAAAAGCTGGGAGGACCTACCGCTTCGTTCTTGACCCGTCACCGACTGTGGAGTCAATTGTTTTTCTTGTTCTGTGATACTTCCAATATACAGGATGTTGCATGTGGGAGTGACGAAAATTCCTACAATTAGTGTATTCCAGGTAAAAAGATAGTTTTCTCGGGACCGCATTACTCGTGGTGGCGGACGTAATAAAATGCGCGATACTTACTAATTTGGTAATTGAGAATGACTAATTAAATTTTTATTAGTGAAAATAGACATGGTTTTAATTGGAAACTTGCTGAGTGTCATTGGAAACTACTAAATCTAATTTTCGGAAAGAGTCTGAGCACATGAGAAGCGTAGTAGTGCGCTAAAGTTGCCACTCGTGGAGCAGGTACAAGGCTAGCGGTTGTGGTAAGGTGTCTGCGTGATTTTTCCGTCTCCTATGATCCGCAGCCTTCTACCTGCTCCATGAGTGGTAACTTTAGTGCACTACTACGCTTCTCACACGCTCGGTCTTTCTGAAAATGCCTGGTTTAGTGGTTCTTGATGACGCTTATCACATTTCTAATTGGAGCCATTTGTCTATTTTCACTAATTAAGAAGTTAATGAGTCATTTCTAATTAATTAGCAAACTAATTAGTATTACATATTTTGTGACTTTTGCCACCACTAGTAATGCAGTCCCTAGAAAATTATCATTTTACCTCAAATACACTAATTTTAGAAATTATCATTCTTACATGAAAGACATGTTAGAATATGGTAATTTTATTTTGCTGAACAAAACAACAAAAATGTTCCTCATTTTTTTTATAAAAGCTCCGTTTTAGTACCGGGCATGCAGGAATGCGGAAGTCCCTGCCTACCGAATTTGAAAGCTACATCGAGTAGACTTCTCTAGAAAAGACTGCAATGCAAAAAGCACACACAAAACAGTATTTTAGTTTATATTTTATGTTCTGCCATTTAATAATAGTAATTCTATCAAACATCATGAGCCTTATTTCGGTTATAAAAATTTTAGAATTCACTATAATAGTTGCACTTTCAAACTCACCACCTTATCTTTTTCTGTACCACAGGGGCAAGTGGCGATTCCTGATAATAGGAAAAAAAAAAAAAGAACATTAGAAAATGTTCAGAATTAGGCTAATTGTGATATATCAAAATGTAGCCAATGAGCTGCTCTTTGGAAGAAGAGAAAAAGATGTTTGTAAAACTTAAATTTGACCGTGTTGGAGGAGAATAACACCGTAGCTTGACCAGCTTGCTCCATTTCCACGAGAATAAAGGTTGAACTTGGAATATATATGCAAAATGAAATGGATGGCTGGATATGGCTGAACCCTCTAGATTGGGTGGTGGCTAAAGCCCCTAGCCAAAGCTTCCAACTCAAATTAATCCAAATAAATTTGTATTCAGTGGAGTACGGCAAAGAATCTCGAATCGCTGCTGAGCCTCCATCTATTATTCTCCACAAAACTTTATTCTTCCCTCAACCTATAGACCGTTCCATTAGGGTCATAGCAGAGAGGATAAAAAAGAAAAACATGCACTCCCCCTCTCACCCCGATGCCATCCGCTCCGCCGAGTGGGCTGTAGCTAGCGTCCGGCTGGCGTGCAAACTCTGTTTAAAATCGCGTCATTTTGGAACTTTGAAGCGCAGATGCGCAGATTTTGGTGTGCCAGTTGTCGTGTTATACTATGCTAGATAAAAAGACTCACAGGGTCCAATTGCGCTGTTACCAGCGTGCAAATAAAAAAAAAAAAAGAAACAGGGAAAACTGTCAGATTGGCCGGTCTCTTTGGCGAAAAGTAAATCCGGTTGCTGTACCTTTTTTTTACTATAAAAAGTTCGTACTGGTGTAGGCCTTTAGCGACCATGAGTGGAAGTCTGAAATAATAAATAAAACGTGCTATCCTGCCGCAATACACGCAGTAGTTGAGGGTAGTACTGCCGGCTGACTCAACTGCTATTTAAGTAACGGAAAAAAGATATGCCAGTTGATCATTTAGCAAAATAGAACAACAGAGAGCTATAGGCTGATTTTGGAGTAGCCACAGCTATTCTAAGAACGTGAACCACTTCACAACGGCAGCCACGAGCGAGAGTTCGATGTTCGGTAGAGCCCGCCGATACAGCCCAAAGATGGAGAACGGCAACCTCCCGGTTTGTCGTCTGCTAGCGGAGTCGGGCGCGTGCCCTCTCTCTAGTTTTACCCCGCCGAACCCGCTGAACTTCCCGGATGTGTGGAGAGGGCGCTGCGGTCGAACAAAATGGTGCCGCCCAAAGAGCGCTAAATGGAATGGTCTATAGCACCAGTCCGATAACCTGTGAGTGGTGATCTCTGCTTTCCCAGCGTCTTTTTCCATCGCTGATTTTAAAGCCCAAAATACAAAGTAAAGTAGTAGTTGTTAGCCGTCTCCTTTTCCTCCCTACACAACCCCAAGATTTCCAGACAAGCGCTTGCCGTCACTACTTACGCCACCTATCAAGAAAAACTAATCACTCAATCGCTTTGCATTTTTGTGTCACTTCTCACTACGTTTCCCTCAACCCGCACGAGAAATTTCATGGTCGTGCGTTTATCATAAGAATTGCCAAAATGCAACCAAACTTTTACTCATTGGTTTCTATGGCGAGTCGCAGAAAATTCACATCTTTTCAAAATTCAATGCAACCCCCAAGAGAACCACACCATCAATTTAGTTGCATTTTGCTATATATATATGGGTAATTACATCTCAAATCGGACAGGCTAAAAGATTCAAACTTTTAATTTTCACGAAAAAAAAAAAATGTTTTGGCTGCATTTCTCAAATGAAGGAGGGCGCAAACCGCATGTTCCCCAGATTTTTTGTTCTCGAGTTACGAAGCGTAGAAGCCGCAGTGGCAGAAACTAGTGTTTTTGCCTGCCGTCGCATGTGGCGTGTTTGACACCCTCTGCTGGCGCTAGGGCTTTTCCTACACCCTTTTAACTTTTTCCCCTCGCTTAATAGGTACTATGAAGATGCCTTCACGTATTCAAATATTTCTAATAATTTGATTCTTTTCTAAAAAAAGAAATGTCAAAATCGTCACTCAGGTTGATTTTTGTCAACTTTGACAGTTCATTAGTTTGTGTGTACTTAAGGTACATTTTATTTCTTTGGCTCTATAAAAAGCCGTAAGCATGCCTTGTTTAGATATAGCAATATCATTATGATCTGCTAAGTAGCCGCTCCGCTACCTTCACGTTAACGTGAAAAAAAAATGTTCACACATTTCACGCGATTGCGGCTCAAACAGAGGACATACAACCAAAATATTACATTTCTAGACTGTTTTTTGTAGTCGACTAATATATCTAAAAGAATTTTAAAAAATAAAAATTTACAAAAATGGGGTTTTTGAAAAAATCGATCTCAAACTTTCAACATTTGTTATTTCTTACAACGTTTACGTGAAGGTAGCGGAGCGGCTAATCAACATATCATAAGGATATTATTATATTTATAATGGGCTTGCTTTGGGCTTTCTGTAGAGCCAAAGGAAGAATTTACCTTGCGTACAGACCTCTCAAAGTTGACCAAAAAGCGACCGGAGTGACGAGTTTGACATTTTTTTTTTTAGAAAACAATCAAATTCCTAAAAAAATATTTGAGTACGTCAATGTATCTTTTAGTATCTATTAAATGAGGGGGGTAAGTTAAAATGGTGTAGAAAAAACCCTAGCGCCAGCAGAGGGTGTCAAACACGCGACCTGCAACGGCAGGCAAAAACACTAGTTTCTGCCACTGCGGCTTCTACGCTTCGTAACTCGTGAACAAAAAATCTGGGGAACATGCGGTTTGCGCTCTCCTTCATTTGAGAAATGTCCCCGAAACATAGTTTTTTTGTCAAAATTAAAAATTAGACCCTTTTAGCCTGCCCGATTTGAGATAAAACCACCCATATATATATATATATATATATATATATATATATATATATATATATATATATATATATATATATATATATATATATATATAGTCAATGTGTGTAGCTACATGGAAAACTTTTTTTAGTTCCAGATAACTTAATTTAAAGTTCTTCCGCCGGACTTTAAATACCAAAAAAGAAGCCACAGCTAGTTGGTGAGGTGACTCGAGGATTCAGTTACGTTGTTGTTTTCTCAAATACATATTTTAGCAACGTATGTAATGTATAACAAAACAGCAACTGCACTGAATATTTCCTTAAATTATGAACACTGAGCCTGAGTGCCGTTTTTTTTTTTCATGTAATTAGCTCAGATTAATTCTACTCAAAATGCTAAATAATTAAGCAGTCAAAACGTTTTTTCTTCCGAACTGTCCTTCACAAAGTGTCAGCATTCCATTTTTCCAGCTATTGCACTTCAAGGATGGTATTAAAGATGAAAAGTCCACAATGAGTGGAAGTGGTCCAGACATTTTGGCAAACGCAACATGAACTGTACCATTTATGGCGACACTCAGCAGTCAGTAATTCATAAAAATGAATAAGGTCTGTGACGCACATGCCCGAGTGGTTTTGAAGCGGCCCAGTATTTCTTAAATTACCGCTCTGCAAAAGTGACCTCAGATGGGAGAGGCCCTTGTGAGTGCACGACGCTAGAGCGCCGACGTTAGAGCGCGCGACTCGACATCGGTGCGACAGGAGTGCGCTTGCCATTAGAACGCACGTCACGAGAGCGCACGCCCAGTTGAGGTACGAGGGTCAATGGATGGTTTGTAGAGAGTCGCGAAATCTGTGAAATAGCGGCGACACCAGACATAGGCGCAATCGCGATTCCAGCGGATGCGGAGGAAAGCTCCCTACAAATCTGAATTAGATTTGAGAATTCGCCAAAAGACTATCCGTCAGCGAGCAACAGCAGTAGGCCAATTCGAATAGCAGATCATTTGACGCTGTCTGTCCTCATAAAAAAGTTAATCGTAAAAAAAAAAAAGAAAGTTATATTATACATTGCTATTACCTAGTATTTGAACTAGGGCATATATCTACCAAGATTAGCTGACTTTGGAAAAACATAACTTCAAAGATGATAAAACATATCAAGTATAAGAAGTCGACTACTTGTAAAAACACATTGCCGCTCTGAGGTGGACTATCTTAGACTTTGTGACAAAACAACAGTTTGTAAATTGTGCAGTAGTGGGAACTCTCTCGGCTGCGCGGAAATTCCATAGTTTACACTTTATTCAGGAAATAACGCTCTGAATTCCAGCGCCTTTCGATCGGTGTATACATAAAATTTTTCCCAAAATTCCGGCCTCGTCATAATTAAACTAGGCCGCTATCCTGCGAGAATAGTCGCATTAGCGGAGCGAGGATTACAGCAGAGTCCATTGCTTATCTCCCGCACGCGTGGGAGATGCCGGTTGCCCTGGTTCCACTCCCGCTCTGAGATAATAACTACCAAACTTTTTAAACCAGGGATCCAAGAAGCTCGTCGTCTCCAAACCGATTAAAAAAAAATCTATTTTTTTTTATTTACATAGGTCAACCTGCAGCGCCGAAACTTCAGCATTATAGCAGTTACAATCTATAATTAATACGCTAAAAAAAAAACAAACAAACAAACAAACAAACAAACAAACAGCATTTGAATATACAGCCTCGGTTGTCAAGAGAGAGAATACATAAACGTTAAAAATAAATAACACCATTACAAATCAAGACCTTTCCTGAGGTAAATGGTCCACCGTCGTCATTAATAAAAAAAAAAAAAAATCTCGGGTAACAGCTTCCACTGAGCGATTGTGTGGAAAAAAAGAAAGCTACTCATAATCTGTTCTACAGAAAATTCCCCATATCTTTCTGGAATGATTTACGCGATTTAAACTATAACTAGGTAATTCTATATATCAAGGGATGTAGCCCGAAAGAACCCATTCCCGTTTAAACCCATCCCATTTTGACCCATTCCCGAAACGACCTCCCCTTTTGAACCCGTCCCGTTCCGACCCATTCCCGAAACGCCCTTCCCATTTGAACCCGTCCCGTTTCAACCCGTTCCCGAAACGACTTTTTATTTGAACCGTACCCGAAACACCTTTGCGTCTGAACCCGTCTCATTTCAACCCATTTGTATAAGGCCCTGCACATCGCAACCTCTTCGGGAAAAGCCTCCCTCGTTCTAACCCTGGTCCGCGCACCTTTTCTGCTTAAAATTATGTTTGAAATAGTTTTGCATGTGAAGGTATTCTTAAAATAGACAACCCTACTTCAACCACTGAAAAAGCCTCTGATACACCAAAAAACTTTTTTTTTTCATGCTAGGCGTTAAAATGGTGTCTCAGGACATCACAAAAAAAATGGTTTCACTTTATAGAGTTGCGCAGTTTTTTTAATAAAAAATAGAAATACAAAGCCCAATTCAAAGTGCCCGCCAGTGCCCTGTGACGTAACAATGTACCGCAAGATGTCGGGGCGGTCGGAAGGAAGACATCGCCGGAAGTCACGTGTGAGTTGTAACACTCGTGCTTGCCGCGACCGCTTGTAATATATTTTTTTTTATTTTTGTTAGTCTCCGCACCTCCGCGAGCAATCCAAGCAGACAAGGTTTCTTTTACTTGCTTTTCATCACCTAATGTTGTTGTGAAGGTAGAAGAAGAGGAGTCAGTAAACTTAGTAAACAATGCTACTCATGTTCTAGACAAAACACACTTTAAGCGCCGTTCACACTCTTGCGACTGAAGTAAGACCGAGAGAGACCAGACCGGTTTTTAAGCCTTTTGCGACTTCTTAGGACCAGATGGGCTGCAACGGAGCTGGTCCTAAGAAATCGCAAGAGGCTTAAAGGGGTAGTGAAACGAAATTTTAGCGCTGATCTTGTTGCATAAATACGGGCTAGGGACAGGCACCACCTCGGAAATATAAATATTGCGCTGTAAAACACAGGAGAACTAATTTTAAACATAATTAAACGATTTCAAATTCTCATCTGGTGGATGGGGGGAAGTTCTCGTGACATCACTTGTGCCAAAATAGCAGCGCCGTTCTGCGGCAATACGGCGTGCCCGCAGAATTCGCCTAGGCCTGAACGCGTTTGCAAAGCCTTGGCGGAGAAAGCCAAAGCGTAGTTGGCCACAGTGAGCTCGTTCTCGTTGCGGCTCTTAGCACGACACGGCCCGAGCATGCTTCTGGCACGGCCGGTATTAGTTGCTGCGAGTCGCGAGCTGCAAGCCGACGTTAAAAAGGATATGTTTGAACTACGAGGGTGTCAGCAAGAGCCACGCAAATGCCAAATACCTGTTCACACTCGGAGCGGACACGCGCGTTTGATCGAAGTGGTGGATTCGCTCTGTTAGACCGCGTTTCGGTAAGCGCTTCTGGACCGATCTTTTACGATTGCAACTCGATACTGACATGACACTCGGCAAAGAAAGGTTAGACCGACATCGCGTAGCTCCCACGAACTGCTATAGCTCGACACTGACGTAGCGTCGAGTCAGAATAAAAATGGCATACTAATAACAGAGTGTACATACCGAGTTGCCAAGGTAATCCGTATGGCGTTTATTTGAGTTCTATATCACAGAAAACAAGGAGATAGAATCAATGAGAGTCCCTTTTCGACGACAGCGTTCGTCACCGCTGTCTCGGAAAACAAGGAGATCGAGATGACAAGGGGAAAATGACAAGGGAAAAGTTCAGGGATCAAACTACTCATCCGGTAAGGGTTCACAAGGGTCGCGCGGGCATATTCCATTCAGCAGGCCAGCCGGTCATGGACAGACGGTCTTGGCCAAGGACCGCCGGAGCAACGGTGCGCCGAGTCGATGTTGCTGCTAGGCCTACTATATTCTGCCGAGCTCGCTCGGTCGGCAGAATCGTGGTTGTTGTAGCTCTTCTCGTGTGTTTGTGGATCCTGCGTTCTTGATCGTCGTGGTCTGTTTTAAGTACTCCTTCCTTTTTTCTTGCTGGTTGAAGTCGGGACGCACGAGAAGAGCACGAAGAAAAATAAATGTGCGTTGGTGGCCGATACCAAGTAACTGAGCGACGCTGTCGGCCTTGTTGATTTGACCGTAAAAAGTGCGTAAGACAGCTTCGGAGCTGTCGCAGGATTCTGTCGTAACCTGCGCAAAGGTTACGACAATTTCGTTTCGAGAGCATGGGTTTTCTCTCAAATTTGTCGTACGCACATTTTTCCGTCGTGAATTCGCTTTGAGAATCCGGCCTCAGAGCTGGTTTTGTCAGTGCTGCCGTGGTTGCCGACTTGCCGTGGTGCAGCGTGCGTGCAGCCCTTGCACATCTCAAACGGCCACGTTGTCACAGGTCGTAAATCGTCGACGCGCCACCAAGTGGCAACGCTCGTAACCACAACATTCACGCCGTAGCCTTTCCCGACCGGCACAAGTGACGTCACGAATGCGCCCAATATCCCAAGACGCATCGCGCTCTCCGATGGCAGATTTTTGAGCGCGCGCCCAATCGGGCCCATCAGGGTGAAAAATATAGCCATCCGTTCAAAATAAATACGCGCGATCATGATTTATGAATATCATTGATCATATTGAACCTATTTATGACCATAATAGGTGTATTTCAAGTTTCGCTTCAGTATCCCTTTAAAAACCGGTCTGGTCTCTCTCGGTCGCACTCGGTTGCAAGAGTGTGAACGGGCCTTTATGCTCTACGGTTACTTGTACTTGGTACACTCACCAGTTTGTATTCTCTAAACAACAGGCAGCTTCAGCCTGGAGAGTAGCCAATGATTCGACGACCTCGGTGTCTGAACCTTCAGCAATGCGATCGGGGGTGTCGCATGCTAGCAATTCTAATTTCTGCGAGCGTTCTAAATTTCTTTTTTCTAAACTCGATAGCTTATCTTGTGCCCAGTATGGCTCTGTACCATCGGACTGATGGCGTGCATTCGTACACTGGCTCGCAGCGCTTTCATGATTGACCTCCATCACGTCGATCCACTGACTCTTCGTCCTCAACTTTTACAGCACGCAAACTAACCAGCGGTGCAGCGATAAAAAGCTAGTGGAACTTAAACTTCGTTTTCTACGATCGCTCGTGGAAAATACAAAAAGAAAAAAAATCTTAGGCACGGTCGTGGAGAGCACGAGGAGTGAAACTCACGTGACTTCCGCGGCGAACCCACTTTTAGTGACGTAGGTCGATGCCTCCCTTCTGACCGCCTCGACACCTTGCGGTACATTAATTGTTGCGTGACAGGGCACTGGCGGGCGCTTGGCATTTTTTTGGCGTGTCAGAGGCCCTTTAAACGTTTTTTTCAAGATGGTCCCCAAAACGCGCCAGCGCGAACCAGACCATGTACTCTGCGCGACACTGTTACCGCGAAAAGGACGTTGTTCGCGGTAACAAATGGTATTAGTAGGCACAAACTTTTACCGCTTAGGTTAGTGGCCCAGAGAAGCACTTCCAAAGACGCTAATAGTTTTGATGGCAACCTTCTGATTCCATGAGATAAACATTTAAAAAAAATGACGATCGCTTGTTCGCGCTAATAGTGTCGCGCTCTGTACAATAAAGGAGTCTTAAGAGTAAAATACGCGATGTGAGCGAGCCCACTTCGTATAGACAGTACAGAGTCAGTAACGACCACGAGCCCCTCCTCGATCGGCCCCACGGTCTCCCCACCGCAAGACCACAACGCCAACCCACCAGCTCAACGCGCTCGCTATGGTTCCCAAGCCTTTCCCTTTCGCCCGTACGCTCTTGCCACCATCACCTCAAGTGCCTCCCGTCCTCATTCCCAGACAGCTCTCCCCCGTCTTCCTCGCTATGTTTTCCCGCCGTGCCCGCCGCTTACTTCACTTTGTACGACAGACCGCCTTCGCCTCTAGCCCTCTTAACATGTAATCTTCTAAGCTCTTCAATAAAGTCTCTAATTATCACTTCTACGCCCTGCCTCAGCCCTGCCATGCCTCACATCTGGCGCAGTCGACCTCAATAACTTTAAACTAGCTTTCGAGTCTTTCCAAAAGTCTTTCTCGCCCTTCGAAACTTTGCCGACTGGCCCACTCGCCTCAACCAGCCAACGCCCTCTTCGCCTCTTCTCCCGTCCGCCATGCCGCTCATCAGCTGGGAGGAAGCCACTGCCGCAGAGCTCTCCCGCTTCACGACGGTTCTCATCCGTGAAGAACTCGGTCGAAGCGAATAAATAAATAATAAATAAATAGGAAAATACCGGCAACAAAGAGGGAATTATTCAGCGTCTGCTAATCAACATCGCCGAAACAAAGCCACTACCCGAAGCCAACGCCCATAAAGTTGCTCCGTCCGACTCCACTTTAGCGGGGCAGCCAGGAACACCAACCATGGCTACCTTTACAGCCGATTCCGTCCTCAATATGCAGTTGTTAACTGCAAACCTACAACAAAGCCTCCAGATCCCGGCAAGATCTGTGAACGTAACAACCCTTCCGAATCTGTCTTCTACTCTGTTCCCTGTTCAGCGGAGACGGAGGGATTTTCGCTCACCGATGCCTGGAGGACCTAGAGCGCACCCAACAACTTGCCTCGTGGGAGCCCTCAACCCTGTTAGCCATCGCGCGGGGAAAACTCGGAGGACCAGCCGACAATTGGAAAGTCACAACCGGGAAGCCATTCAAGACCTGGCCCGAATGGAAACAAGCCTTCCAGGCACAATTCGGCGAACAGCTGTCCCTCATTCAGTGGCAGACACGAGTGACCGCACGACAACAGGCTCAGGGTGAGAGCCTCGTCAATTACACGCTCGCGAAGCTCAAGATCATCGCGAGGTGTCCCGCAACCCTTACCCACCAACAGAGACTCGAGTATACGTGATTCAGGGTCTCCGCGAAAGGCAAGTCGCCACCGCTATCGCGGTTTAGCGTCCAAGCACCGTGCCACTCTTCATGACCATCGTCACGAATCTTGACCGCACCCTGGATCACAATTGAAGCCCTACGACGCCCCCTGCACCCGGAGCTTCTGCTGCTCCAAATCTGCCATCGACTAGACCACTCCCATCACCGCCCTTCACCGCCTGGCCCGCGCCTCCAGTAAGCTCCGACACTACTACATCGTCAGTCCCACAGCCCCAACGACTGCAACGAATCTCAACGCTTCCAGTTGAGCAACGAAATGCTCGATACCGGGACATTGAAGCGAGAAATGGAGCCCCTTCCTTTCGCTCAGGACAGGACTTGACAACAGCCATTTGTTACAACTGCTAAAACCGTGGCCATCTTGCCAACAAATTCCCCCTGCCTCAAACATCACGAACCCCAAATCAGGTCACCCCAAGCACACAACCTAACGCCACAGCCTTCAGCACCTATTCCCCTGAAGAAGTCCCCGGCTCTAAATTCGCATGCACGATCGTCCTCGTCACAGTCGCTGGCGTGGGCCCGGTTGATGCATTTCCCGACCGCGGCTCGAAGACGAGCATAATTTCTTTATATCTCGTCAGCCACCTGAACTTGTTCCCTTGGAGTAAACCCCCACTCTTGGTGGTTGGAGGGGGTTCTGTGACCCCGATTGGCTCCGTTTGCATTCGCATCTCCGTCGGAGCCATATCCGGACTGGTGGAAGCAGCAGTTTTACCCCAAAACGCCTTGCCATTGATCTTGGGGGGGACTGGTTCTGTGCGTCACAAGTGGAGCTGCTAGTCCGCCCTCCACTTCCATCGCAGCTTCGCCACCCGGGCAACAACATCATCATCGACTGCCAGGAAAAGCTACTGCCTCGAATGGCCAACGCAGTCTTGCTCGAGAACTCCGCCCTGAGTAAGTCTCGCATACCCTGTGCTCCTGACGGACTGCAGACTTCCCCAATCTTACCAGAAGAACAGCCAGCATGGTCACTGATAGGAATAACTGCCTTGCACAATACGCCTTGCCAAGAACCACAGACATGCGATTCTGCCCCAGCCGGCGGTAATCGGTGCGCAACGTCTCCCCGACGAACGCAATCGAGTTCAAGCCATTCTCGAGCGACACGCACCACTCTTCGCCACCAGTGACCATGACCTCGGGCTCTATGACAAGGTAGACCATACCATCGACCTTGTGCAAGGTGCACAGCCTTACAGTCGTCAGCCGTATCGTTTCACTTCCGACGACCGTTCATTCATTGAAGAACGAACAGTGCAGCTCCTTCAACAGGGAATCATCGTGCCGTCGATTGGATCATCGAAATTTCCCGTCGTCGGGACTCGCGAGAGAAAGAAGCGCCTTTGTGTAAATTATATACCGCTCAACAAGCTGACCATCAGCGTCGTCCAGCCCTTTCCCCTCGCGGATGATCTCATGAACGAAGTTGCCGGATGTTACTTGTTTGCGTCCCCAGACCTCAAGTGTGCCTATTGGCAAATTGGCCTCCGCCCAGAGGATCAAGACAAAACCGCTTTTGTGACGTATCAGGGAGCCTACAAGTGGACCAGAATGCCATTTGGCTTGAGAAGTGCCCCTGCAGCTTTCCAGAGGACAATGAACACCATCTTTGAAAGTCTCAAGCCACGTTATCCAAAATTAGGCGCAAGAGTCTACCTTGACGATGTCCTGCTTTTCGCAACGAGCTTCGCCGAGTTCTTGGATCTGCTCGAGGAAGTTCTGACCGTCTTACTGCACAGCGGACTCAAAGTGCCTCTCACCAAGTGCAAGTTTGGAGTCGGATCTATCAGATTCTTGGGATTCATCCTGTCTTCGCAAGGAAAGCTTCCGGACCACGCGGAAGTGCGGGCTCTGAATCAGATCCCCACGCCTCAGACTCTGAAAGCCGTTCTGTCATGGGATTTTATCGTGTGTTCATCAAGGACTTCGCCAAAGTCACCGCTCCACTTCAGTCGATCATCCGTTCGAGACAGTTCGAGTGGACGCCCGCGTGCGAGTCAGCCTTCCAAAAAATTCGCCACAGTCTTACCTCAGCCCCAATCTTGGCGTATTTATAATAGTAAAAGGTTAAAACAGCGCAAAAAACGACGGACAGAATAAAGGACACGGACAGAGCGCTGTAGTACCTTTATTTGTTTCCTTCAAAAACAATTTTGAAAAGGTGACACGGGAAAAAAGCAGTAAAAACAACTTGACCAGCCCTGAGCCACCTAAACCAGCAGTCGCGATGCAGGCACCAAAGATTTATACAAAAATAAAACATGACATGTGTACTACACGTTCGAGATACTTTACAAAAAAGAACTAACGCTATACAAGATAAGTAGCATGAAAGTAAACATCTTCGACAGAAATCTGTCTGGTTTTGGGAACAATTCGAGAAAAAGAAAACTCAAACCAAAAGTTTAGAAACAACAGTTCCCAACGTTTCGGGGTCGACTTGACTCCTTCTTCAGGGGTGACTAAAAATGGAATTGGACAGCGCGAGCTTCAACCTCTCCTTCTTCTTCTACCGAGGTGATGTTTTCTGAACGTGACGCAGGCCATGGACGTAAATAGATGGTAAGGCCCCGAGGGACCTGTTAATGTTCCCCGGTGTATTCTGGATGTGCCACGACTCCAAGAACAGGCGTCTTCGAATATGTGGCTCCGTGTCTATCACGTGTGCTTTTCCGAAGTCGATCCGATGATCAAACACCTCACAATGTTCCGCGACGGCGCTACGCTCGCGATCGAAATTGCGCACATCGTTCTGGTGCTGGCGCATGCGTTCGGGAAAAGATTTAGTTTCACCGATGTAGGCGGCGGGGCACTCCGCACACGGTATCTTGTAGACCACGCCCTGTGCTTTCTCTTTTGGGGGGCGATCTTTCGGCCTTGGCATGAGCCGTCCTAATGTTGATACTGGCTTGTGCGCCACTTGGATACCTTCTTTTCGGAGCACGCGCGCCAGTGTCTCGCTCGTCCTAGAGCCACTAAATAAGCTGCGCTTAGAGTATCGGCACTCCGTTCCCCTACATTGTTGTGGGCGCCGCCATTTTGGCTCGTATGCAGAGCAGACGCAACTGCCGATCGTCATGATTCGAAAGTGCGACTTCCTCAGCATTAGATTCGGTGTTAGGAAGGTCATGTAATAATGCTTTGCTCTGTCGCGAACTGTCTAAACATTTGTGGAGGTCAGAAAAGCGTTTCCTGTGATTTCAGATAATGCTTCAGATAACTGGCGACCATGATTTTAAGACACAATATGGCCAAGTGTCGTTACTCTGAAGCGTAGCTTATCTAGTGGCACTAGCTCGTCCCTTTTACATAGGGGACGCTGATGCGCGCGATGGGGCGGGGCTGTGTGTCACCCGACGATCCATGGTTATTGCGCGTGCAGCACTGTCGACGGGCGACGCGTTGGACAAAACTCCTTGAATAGCCGTTTTTTTGTAGGTCAGCAAGTATGGTCTGATTCTCCTTTCTTCTGTCTCTTTCCGACGAGCAGATGGTCGTTGCTCTAGACAGGAGAGTAGAGACCACCGACGTCTTGTGACTCGTTGGGTGGTTCGAGTCATAATCAAGGTAGCGTCCGGTGTGTGTTGGCTTCCTGTAGACCGTGAACCCCAGCTTGTCTCCTTGCCTTTTCACCAGAGCATCGAGGAACGGCAAGACTCCATCTCTCTCGTATTCTACAGTGAACTGGATGGCCGGTTCTATGGAATTCAGGTGTGCGAGGAAGTGGTTCACCTCTGATTTCTTCACGATGCAAAAGCAATCATCTACATAGCGCATGAACTCTTTTGGCCTGTTGGCGAAAGTGCTAAGCGCTTTCTGTTCAACCACTTCCATTGTGAGGTTTGCCGTCGTGACCGAAATAGAGGCGCCCATTGCCGTTCCGCTGACTTGTTTGAAAAGCTCACCCTTGAAGCTGAAGTACGTACTGGTAAGGCAGAACTCGAGAAGGCGGCATAGCTCATCAACACTGAGGCTGGTTCTTGAGCCCAATGTTTCGTCTTTTTCGAGAACCTCTCTGGCTGCAGCAACTGCTAAGGGAACTGGCACGCTGGTAAAGAGCGACACAACGTCGAAAGACACAATCGTGTCATCATCGCTGAGTCTCACTTGCGAGGCACGTTCCACGAAGTGGCCGGTGTTCAGCACATGTGTCGGCGTATTTCCAACAAGGGGAGCTATAGTCCGGTGTAGGTAATTTGACAGCGCTCGGAGCGGTGAGGTCGTAAAGTCCACGATAGGTCTCAAGGGGACGTTAGGTTTGTGGGTCTTGGGTAGTCCGTAGAAGCTTGGCGCAGACCCATTCCTGCAGATGAGATGCAAGTTAAGGGCTTTCGACTCTGGATATTGCTTGAAAATGTCAGACAACATCTTGTTCATGTTCCGCTGAATTTGGGACGTTGGATCTTTCTTAAGCTTTTCATAGGCCGGACTTTCCAGAAGATCCCGTGCCTTCTGTTCGTACTCCTCCCGGTCCAGGACGACGGTAGATTTCCCTTTATCTGCCGGCAGTAGCACAATCTCTGTATCTTCGCGGAGCTTCCGAAGCGCAGCAGTTTCATCGCGAGATAGATTGTGGCGTTGCCTCGGCGGAGGTTTTGAAAGGATGCCTATCGCCTTAAGTCGTACACCTTCTCGGACGCTAGGGTCTAGACGCGCAATGCCGTCTTCCACAGCGGCAATCATTTTTGGTAGAGGGGGCCGGGTCGTGGTCATGTTGAAGCCGTGGCCTTTTATTGCCAAGACTTTAATCTCGCAGGGGGAGAGTTGTCTTGAAGACAGGTTCGTGACAAAACTGGCGGTGTCAGCGCCTCCCCTTTCCGGGTCTTTTTTCCTTAGCTTAGAAAGCTTCTCTTCTTGAGATGCCTGTCGTTTTTCTCTAGTAGCGGAGGCGATGCTGGAAGCGAACGACTGCAACGACGGAAGCACACCGGGGATGCGATGTTCGAGCTGCCGACGCGTGAACTACAGGTCCAGTTCTTTTCTCCTTAGGATGGAGTAACACTCGTGAATCCTGGCGCTTACCAACCGGTGCTCCGCCTGTGCCAAGATCTTGTTTCCCTCCTGGGTGTGTACGAGGCGCTTGAGACGGAGGCTTTTGGGAATCACGTGCAAGTCCTGGCAGGCCCTCGTGAAGTCAATATGCGTCTTATAGGTAGCGATGCTGCGGGTGATGTTAACAAACCGCTTCGCTAGCTGGGCTGTCTCCGTAGACAGCCCAGCTAGCGAAGCGGTTTCCCTTAGTAGTTGCTGCAGCCAGAGAGGTTCTCGAAAAAGACTAAACATTGGGCTCAAGAACCAGCCTCAGTGTTGATGAGCTATGCCGCCTTCTCGAGTTCTGCCTTAGCAGTACAGGGTGTCACAAAAGAAAATTTACACGGTCTTTTTTACCGCAAAAATAAACTAGGCATCGCCGAACGCTCATTTTCCGTTCAAAGGTAGAGCTAGAGGTCACAACCAGATGCCAAAGTTTCAGCCCGATCCGATAACTTAATCAAAAGTTATAAGTGATTTTCTGAAAATTTCAATGGGAAAATGGAGCCCATTTTTGCCCGTTTTCGGTTTCTGGTGCCATAGAGCCCCATGTGTTTGAAAACTTGGTCGGCCGCCATTTTCCCATTGAAATTTTCAGAAAATCATTTATAACTTTTGATTAAGTTATCGGATCGGGCTGAAACTTTGGCATCTGGTTGTGACCTCTAGGGCTACCTTTGGGCGGAGAATGAGCGTTCGGCGATGCCTAGTTTATTTTTGCGGTAAAAAAGACCGTGTAAATTTTCTTTTGTGACACCCTGTACGTACTTCAGCTTCAAGGGTGAGCTTTTCAAACAAGTCAGCGGAACGGCAATGGGCGCCTCTATTTCGGTCACGACGGCAAACCTCACAATGGAAGTGGTTGAACAGAAAGCGCTTAGCACTTTCGCCAACAGGCCAAAAGAGTTCATGCGCTATGTAGATGATTGCTTTTGCATCGTGAAGAAATCAGAGGTGAACCACTTCCTCGCACACCTGAATTCCATAGAACCGGCCATCCAGTTCACTGTAGAATACGAGAGAGATGGAGTCTTGCCGTTCCTCGATGCTCTGGTGAAAAGGCAAGGAGACAAGCTGGGGTTCACGGTCTACAGGAAGCCAACACACACCGGACGCTACCTTGATTATGACTCGAACCACCCAACGAGTCACAAGACGTCGGTGGTCTCTACTCTCCTGTCTAGAGCAACGACCATCTGCTCGTCGGAAAGAGACAGAAGAAAGGAGAATCAGACCATACTTGCTGACCTACAAAAAAACGGCTATTCAAGGAGTTTTGTCCAACGCGTCGCCCGTCGACAGTGCTGCACGCGCAATAACCATGGATCGTCGGGTGACACACAGCCCCGCCCCATCGCGCGCATCAGCGTCCCCTATGTAAAAGGGACGAGCGAGACACTGGCGCGCGTGCTCCGAAAAGAAGGTATCCAAGTGGCGCACAAGCCAGTATCAACATTAGGACGGCTCATGCCAAGGCCGAAAGATCGCCCCCCAAAAGAGAAAGCACAGGGCGTGGTCTACAAGATACCGTGTGCGGAGTGCCCCGCCGCCTACATCAGTGAAACTAAATCTTTTCCCGAACGCATGCGCCAGCACCAGAACGATGTGCGCAATTTCGATCGCGAGCGTAGCGCCGTCGCGGAACATTGTGAGGTGTTCGATCATCGGATCGACTTCGGAAAAGCACACGTGATAGACACGGAGCCACATATTCGAAGACGCCTGTTCTTGGAGTCGTGGCATATCCAGAATACACCGGGGAACATTAACAGGTCCCTCGGGGCCTTACCATCTATTTACGTCCATGGCCTGCGTCACGTTCAGAAAACATCACCTCGGTAGAAGAAGAAGGAGAGGTTGAAGCTCGCGCTGTCCAATTCCATTTTTAGTCACCCCTGAAGAAGGAGTCAAGTCGACCCCGAAACGTTGGGAACTGTTGTTTCTAAACTTTTGGTTTGAGTTTTCTTTTTTTCGAAGATAAGTAGCATATTGGTACAATTTACACAATAGTGAAAACATACACAGAACGTTGGAGCATCACTGAAATAAACCCGAAAGAAAACAACGATTCAAGAGATTTTAGCGCTTGTTGCGGACAATTTGGCTCGGAATAAACATTTGAAATAAATATTTCCCGTAAGATGCTCACCGATATATTGCACCAATGCCTTGCCTACTAAGCTGCACTAGATAACAGAAAGTATAAAACAGAGAGAGGACGAAACACAGATGAGTACGTCCTTTCTCTGTTTTATACTTTCTGTTATCTAGTACATCGTACCAACACGCTCGTTAGGAATATACTACTAAGCTGGTTAAGGGTAGTCGGCCAAGTATATTTTAAACTTTGGTGGCCGTAGTTTGTTCTAAAAAAGGGTACTTCCCAAGGTTCTTTAATTCGTGTTGGGTATCTATAAATTTTATCTGTTAGCTTCGCTAAGTTTTTAAGGTGATATTGGGATAAATTGGATTCTATTTTATACCTTGCACATAAACAGTATTTATATAAATCAAAAATTTTCATCACACCAATTTTACTAAAAAGATCATTAGTTGGATGTTTTAGTGGCAGATCAGAGATACTTCCTAATATCTTTTTTTTTTTGTAACATAAAGATTTTGTAGAGGTTGGTATAGGTAGTGCCCCATATTAGTTGACCATGATTTAAATGGGAAAAATAATGAATCATATAATATTAACTTTATTCTAAGTGGTAGAATATGTTTATGGCGATATAGAATACCGACAATGCTAAACAATTTTGATATGATATGATTAATATGGTTTTCCCATGACAAGTTTTCTTGAAAAATAACGCCCAAAGTTTTAAACGTGGGAACAATTTCTATTTGAGAAGAATTTATAAAAAAATATCCTTGGTAATATTAATATGTTTATTCTTAGGTCGGAACATAACTGCCTTTGTCTTAACGGCGTTGATTTTTAATGCATTATGTCTACTTCATCTATTAAGCTTTTCTAGTGTTTCGTTCGCGTTATCAATAAGCTCCGACGCATCATCACCGTCACACAATAAGCATGCATCATCTGCATAAATAAAAAAATTGAGTTGACTGATTAATTATCATTTATATATACATTAAATACAAATGGCCCGAGAATGCTTCCCTGGGGAACCCTCCGATTCAATCGGTTTTATCTAAGATGAGTGGCCGTTTATATGAATATAATGTCTGCGGGGTAATAAATATGAACGTTGAAGTTTTGATACGTGACCACGAAATCCATACATATCTAACTTCTTTAGCAGCAAATTATGATCTAAATACTCGAACGCTTTAGTAAAGTCTACAAATAAGCCGAGAGTGAGTTTCCTTTTTTCAAAATTTCTAAGTATCTGTTGTTTTTGTGCAAGGAGAGCCAGTTCTGTGGATCGATATTTTCGAAAACCAAACTGCGACGAGCTAATTAAATTATGATTATCAGCAAATGTTGTCATTCGAGGTAGCATAACTTTTTCTAAACCCTTAGAGAAAACAGAAAGAATTGAAACAGGTCGATAATTGCCGAGTTCGTTTTTATTTCCTGTTTTGTATAAAACTGTTACCTTCGCTAGTTGCATTTGACATGGAAACAGGCCGTTTATGAAACAGAGATTCAATATGCGTGCTAAGGGAAGAGAAATAAGATCAATTATGTATTTAACTGGTTTGATCTGCAATTCACCAAAGTCGCAAATTTGGCTATTTTTTAGTGCATTAAAGACGTAATGCCGCGCGCGCAGCTGGCCGAGTAGGCAGCGCGCGCGTGGCCTAACGGTTATTGCGCTTGCCTCCCACGCGAAAAGCCAGGGTTCGATTCCTGGGAGCGACGTGTCTTTTGATATTCCTGCAATTTAGTTTTCTGGTAAATTCGAGAACCCTGTTGGGCTTGTTCGAGGTTCGAAAGTTCTACGCGGCGAACATTCTACGCCGATTATTCCAGAAGCTTACGCATATACATAAGGGACTTCGCGTAGCGAGCCAGAGTAAGTCTCGCCCAAGCGCTCGATCCTGCGGTTTCGCCGACATCGACGCCCGTGACGCTCTCCTGCTTTCTTCTGTTTCCTTTTCCTTTTATTTATTTGGGCACAAATTCGCCACCATTAAACGTTTAGTTTACTTCAGTTTTCGTCGCCTCGTCACTTGTCATCCGTGACATTTTGGTGGAGGTGTGGGGTACCATGCCCGTAAAGCGTACCCCTACGAAGACACCCCGCCCGACCCTTTGCCAAAGACGCCGAGGCCCGAAGAAGCCGTCGGACCAGAGGTCAGTCCCCCGAATTGGGTCTCTTGCCCGAGAACCCGACGAAGAAAATACCGACCATGACCACCGCACCCGTCGTCATCCTGCCCGTCACTCACCGCACTCCGACGCCCTTTCACGGGGAAGCCTACGAGGATGTCGAAGACTGGCTGCAGCATTACGAACGTGTTGCTCGCCACAACGGATGGACGGATGAGCAGCAGCTCCAGAACCTGTACTTCTCGCTGGAGGGCACCTCGAGGCACTGGTTTGAAAACCACGAAGCCTCCTTCACTACATGGGAGTCCTGCGTCGCCGAACTGAAGCGGACGTTCCTTAACCACCACCGCCGCCAGCGAGCAGAGGACCTACTTCAAACAAGGGTGCAGGGCACCAACGAAAGCGTGACCAGCTTTGTTGAGGATGTCCTGCGGCTAAGTGCCCGAGCCGATCCGGAGGCCACCGAGGAAAAGAAACTTCGAATCCTCATGCGTGGCGTCAAGGCAGAAATTTTTGGAGGCCTGATCCGCAACCCCCCGACCACCGGAGATGTTTTTGTGAGGGAAGCCACCAACATCGAGCGCGCACTGACGGCCCGAGCAAGCCACTACCACCGAATCGCCGGCGCGCCTGCCGCCCCAACTGTCGCTGCTTCCTTTCTGGACCTGAATACCAGCGGTGCCGACAGCCTTCGAGAGATCGTCCGTGAAGTCGTCCGGGAAGAACTCCGCAAGATACTTCCCGCCGCGGATCGCCCGTCCTCACTGCAGAGCTGGCCAAAATACTCATATTTTGTAATTAAATTACATTACTAATTACCTTGCTGAAAATTGCTGAAATGTAATTAAATTACATTACAAATTACCACAGCCAGAAAGTAATTAATTACCATTACAAATTACTTTTAAAAGTAATGACATTACTTTCGCATTAATTTTGTATACTTTTAAATATAAAGGAGCTAGTGATAACTTCCTTTTACAGATAACTTTATTTACATTGTTTACACAGTTCATGGCACACAACTAGAACTCTCTGTTGCATCTCAGGAGAAGCTGCGCTTCAAAATTTTCGTCAGAGAGAGATCCCCTCTTGCAGGACAACATGTCCCTTGCCATGCTGAACAACCTTTCGGCCGGAGCAGACGAAGGTAGCCCGGTGTTGAACCGCACGAAGAGCTCTTTCATCTCCGGAAAGCTCTCCAAAACTGAAAGTTTTGTGGTATCGCTGTGCTTCCAACGGTGGAATTCGTCAGTGTCTGGACGATGCGCTTCTGTCCGCCTGATGCTGAAGAAATCATCGTCTGGATAAGAAATTTCCGTTGTCGGCTCTCGTCTCACGTGTTCTTGCACGGGAAGCGAAGCATTGTACTGGCACTGCCACCAGTTTCCAGTTCTTCTCTTCCAGTTCTTTGTCTGCTAGCCATGCCAGCTTGAACCGCGGGTGTGTGGCGGCCGCAATCATGTTTTCTGGATCATTAAGTTGTTTCAAAAACCTGAAAAAGAAAATAGCTTGATTAGTATTGGAGAATATTAACACAAGGCGATTAATTTTTTTATGTTCCTTAAACGGCGTGCGCAGGCCTCGCACCCCGTTAAAGAAAGCGCAAAAGTTTTGTTTTGTCACGCCCTCGCCACCTCGTTGCCTCCGAACGAGTTTTGACCATGCGCAATCAGCAGCAGTGACACCTCATAAATGCAGTTCATCCGGAAATAAAACAGCTTACCACATCTGTAGAAACGGTCAATAAGTACAGCTAAACAGCGGTTACTCCGGCATGCATTGGAGAGGCAGCGCCGACTCCCGATATCAATACAGACATAAAAAGTGCTGATAAAGTTCATTGTGTTCATGTATCAAATAAGCCTATAAGGAATCTGTTCTGAGAATATTGTGTCACATTTCTAGTCCGTCATTTTTACTGGTCTGTTTAGACATACTGTTCCAACCGTATATACCGGGTGTTTTTTTTTGTCTTAACAACTTTGCTAAGTTCTCAAAAAAGAAGAGCTGCATGGGACACTTTTAATTGTGCGGTGCCGTGCTACAGGACAAGCTATGTCACCTCCGCAGGCAGTTTCAAACCGTAACTCATGTAACTAATGTGGTCTATAGCACCCGCAGCGATTTTTTATGTGCTTATTTGAGCGTGCGGTTGGAGCATATGAAGATTGGGCTTCAATTTCGTCCTCTAAAGTCATTAATTAAAGAGTTATTTAAGTTATTTTTGTTAATTAGTTGCCTAATTGCAAAATCAAACTAGTAGTTTCTAGTGGCCGACAAGACGGGTATGCTAATGGTAAAATTAAAAGCATTCTTATGCAGCTTTTCTTTTTTTGAGAAGTTAGCAAAGTTGTTAAGATTAAAAAAAAACACCCGGTATAAAAAACTCAATGCCTGAATATTTACCCAGCTTTAAAACGAGTAAATAATTGACATTGTAGGGGACACAACTCTACAGCGCATATGCACTGAACGTACCTTTTTGCCACGCCGGTTTTCAGAGCATCAAGTGGAGGCCTGCAGAATTGCAGCTCCCGCCTTTTGTGCAGCGCACGCTGTAGCGACCATAGTGTTGGGAGCAGGGCGCCCATGTACATATACTTCTCGCCCTGGAGAGAAGAAGCGAAGGGCGCGAGCGTGCACAGCTTCAATCGGCGCTCTGCGAACCATCAACTTCAAGGGCGAAAAATACCCCAAACCTTCCGGCAAGAACCACAACACCGGGTGCCTAAAGGTATTTGCTACCCGAGGACACCAAGTTTATGGAAATCGGACCACCGCCTGGCCTTGTTCGGCCGATTCCTCCTGCCGATGGGCCGGCGCCCCACTAACCCTAACGAGGGATACAGCACCTGCTGCAGGCCAGCGGCGGGGGCGGAGCCCTCCCCAAGGCACCGAGACCCAAGATGGATTACGTCGAAGTGGCAGGCGAGGACATCTCACCGGAAGAGTATACAGCAGAGGCCGGCTGGCTCGTGAGCTACCGACAACGGGGCACACGAGCCCTCAACAAGCTAGGCCTCACGGCTACGAGCACAGCCAAAAATGACGCAGGTGGCCGGACAGGAAACCGAAAACCACGTCAGAGACACAGGAAGCAGCGTCAGCAACCAGCCCTCCCACGCGAGGACGTAAAAATCATCCTGCGGCCACGAGAGGGACTCGATGTTACCAAGGTGAGCTCCGCGAGGCTACGCGACGGCGTATTTTGCGCCATCGGCCTCAAAGAGCAGGAAGCCGAGGGTGACCTGCTGCGGGTCAACCCGGAGAAGAACATCATCGTGACAAGCACACCAAGCATGGACCGAGCCAAGAAATATAACTCCATTTCAAAAATCTGCATCGCAGGCAAGACCTATGAAGTCACCGCGTACGCGGCGCCGCCAGTGGATACTGCTAAGGGGGTTATACATAATATCCCAGATTATGACACCGCGGAGGACATTACGCGCAGCCTTGTCTACAACAAGAACCCTACCATCCTTCAGGCACAAAGGATGGGAAAAACCAACTCGGCGGTCATCGTCTTCGAGGGCAACAAAGTGCCCTATTATGTATATTACCGTGGGGCGGAGTACCGGTGTTTTTTTACATAAAAAAAGCACGAAGTGTGCTCCACCTTCGGAAAAGTGGGACACCGCATGGACGTCTGCCCGACACCCGAAGACAAAATATGCCGCTCTTGCGGTACAAAGAATCCACGAGAAGGGCATAAATGTGACCCCAAGTGTGCCCTTTGTTGTGGGGATCACCCCACTGGAGACAAAAACTGTAAGAACCGGTTCCAAACGCCGTACCTACTACGGAAGAGACAGCGAGAAAAAGAACGTCAGAATGGCGCCGGCCAATATGGCGGGCACCGAAACGCAGAGTCGACGTCCGTTCTGGGTGGCGGCGAGGGCGGCGGGAGAACGAAAAAAAGGGGGACGAGAGATCGTTCGGGCTCCTTCCCACGTCTACCCCACCGCGGATCAGGGAGCGACAACGACGCGGGACAGCGGCAGCAACGCCGGTCAAGATCTAAGTCAAGATGCCGGAGCCCTTACACCCAAGGCCGATATCAGTCAAGATCGACATCCCGAGGCGGCCGACACGAGACTCCGGGAGGAACCAAGCAGAACAAGGTGAGCTGGGCTTGCACGGTCTCCCACAGCTCGGCTCTGCAGAATACAAAGAAAAAGATTAGCAACCAAACTAGCGCGCAACAGGCAGACAGGCAACAACAGGGGGACTCACCAAAATCAAGCAAATGCTAGAGATGGTAGTCGCCGAGAATACAAAGCTAAAGGCTGAAGTGGCAAAACTAAGAGGAAGCGAAAACGCCGACAAAGTAGTCCCCGAAACGCAGGGTCCCTCGAAACCGCAGGCCCCACCGTCAGACAAGGGCAAGGCAAACACACTACGACCCACACAGGCCCTGCTAGCTGAGGACTCGTCTAGTGACGAGATGGAAAACTCGGAACCCGAGTCTCCTCCCCCGAAGCGTAAAGCGAAAGACACAACAGTAACAAACGTCCTAAGGCTCCCAAAGAGAGCAGAAAAAAGGGACGCAGAGACACTGCAACATTTCGGGGAGAAGCTGAGCGAAATGCTCACCACAAAACTCGAAGCCATGCTGGCGAAATTTGCCGAGAGCACAGGCACGCAAATCGCAGCACTTAACGCTAGGGTGACGGCGATTGAGGCCACCTCACCGCGCTTCACCGGCGGGGGAGGAGGAGCGGGTTCGTTAAAATCCATCAAGCCTTACGCCAGACCCGTATCATTAGAAAGCGCTAGAACAAGTCTAGAAAGTACACAGCTTAAGGTTTATGCTTGGCACCGAATAATCACAATTACATAATTTGGCAGTGGAATTGCCGCGGGTACCGCCGCAAAAGGGGGAACCTACGTACACCAATTCATAGACAATAAAATAGCAGGGGAGGCGCCAGACGTCTTATGCCTGCAAGAAACGGGAGCCTTGGCTAAACTTTTGGGGTACAAACCGTACTACAGTGAGGATGAACCGGCCTCGGACGATAAAAGTATAACAGTATACGACCCTCGTTAGACGTAATCTACCGGTTATACGGCGCGATACCGGCGTAACGACCGTGGACCACGTCCTCGTGGAGATCATCTCGAGCCAAAAAAGGGGCATGGGAAGCCTATTTGTATTAAACGTATACAGCAACCCACGCAAGCAACATAGATTCGCGAACCTGTTTCGCAAGACATTAGACATTGCAAAGTGCCAAACACTAGTGATAGCAGGTGATTTCAACGCACACCACCCAGCCTGGGGATACAAGCGGGAAATGATCGAAGGGCGGAATCTCTGGCTGGATGCCCAGCAGGAGGGGCTGTCCCTGGTCACCGATCCCGCGTACCCCACTAGGTTGGGAAACAGCGTATGTGCGGACACCACACCGGACCTAACATTCACAAAGAACGCTAAAAAGGAAGCCGAGTGGCTAAACACGCAGGAAAATCTAGGAGGTGACCACTATATAGTGGCCACAAAACTAAAAGGGGGCCCCCACAAACCAAAAAAAGGCACGCAGCTTAAGATCATCGAGTGGGACGAGTTCAGGGAACTAAGAGCAGCCGAACGTTATTCATGCGAGGACAAAACAGGGACGCACGAGATTGAGGACATCGAATCGTGGGTCGAACAGCTTCACACATGTGTACAGAAAGCAACAAAGAACATTCCGGAGGAAGCCGAACTAACACAAGCCGACGCTAAGCTTCTGCATATGTGGGAAGCGAAGCAAGGCTCGCAGAAAAGGTTAAACGCACAAAAACTAAACCGCGCACTTCGCCGACGTCTAGCGATCCTTAATAAAACAATAGAGGACTACGCAAACCAGCTGTCGCGCCAAAACTGGCACAGCACGTGCGACGGTATGGAACTACAGATGGGCCTTGCAAGAGCCTGGAATATCCTTAGGTACTTAATCGACCCAGATAAAAGCGAGACCACGCAGAAACACAATCTAAGTAAAATTCTGCACACCTACCAGGGCACGAACGACGACCTAATCAAGGAAGTCCGCAACAGATACATCGGGACCAATCCAAAAGAACAACTTAGAATATACGCGGGAGCCTCGAATGAGACTCTTGACCGTCCGTTTACGACGGCGGAGGCCCGGGAAGCCATACTAGGTCTCCGCACCAAATCCGTTCCGGGTCCGGACGGGGTAACAAACACGATGCTGAGGAATCTAGGTGACGACTCCATCGAGGCTCTCACCAAGTACATGAACAAGTGCTGGAAGAACGGTAAAATCCCCACACAATGGAAGACCGCTAAGGTTATCATGATACAGAAACCGGGCAAAAAGCTACATCTGGAGACCCTGCGGCCCATCTCGCTCACCTCATGCGTGGGGAAGCTGATGGAGCACATAGTGTTAAACAGACTAAACAAGTATATGGATGAGAAGGGACTCTTTCCCCATACCATGATAGGTTTTCGGCCCAGGCTCTCGACTCAAGACGTGATGCTGACGCTCCGACATCAAATTATAGATGGGGAAGAATGTTCCCCGCTAGACACCAGGGCCATTGTGGGGCTCGACCTCACAAAGGCATTTGATAATGTAAAAACACGCAGCAATTCTAGAGAACTTAGACCAGTTGGAGGTAGGTCAAAGGACCTACGACTACATCAGGAATCTTTTATCTGACAGGACGGTCACCCTGACAGTAGGGAGGGTTGAGTCCGGCGAGCTGGAGTTGGGGAGCATAGGCACGCCGCAAGGCTCTGTCCTCTCGCCTTTTCTCTTCAACGTCGCTATGATCGGCCTACCCAGCCTCTTAGAGAAAATACACGGTCTAAATCACAGCCTGTATGCTGACGACGTCACACTCTGGGTGGCTGGCGGCAGCGACGAACACGTGCAGGACACAGTACAGCAGGCAATAAACGCTGTGGAAGGGTACGTGGAACCGAAAGGCTTAATCTGCTCCCCACAAAAATCAGAGCTGCTCCTTTATCGGCCAACCCGGAGAGGACAGAAAAAGGAAGCAACCACCGAAAAACCACGAATTCAGCTATACGCTTGCGGGGGGCTGCCCATCCCGGTGGTACACAGCATTAGGGTCTTAGGCCTGAAAATTCAGGAGAACGGCCACAACATCGAGACAATCAGAACACTCGAAAAAGTGTGTGTCAAACCATCCGCCTCATTTCCCGGATAGCCAATCGGCATCACGTAATGAAGGAGGGCAACTTAATCAGGCTGGTCCAGGCATTCGTCCTGAGTCGAGTAACCTACGTCGCTCCCTTCCTTGACCTCAAGGCAGATGAGCGCAATAAAATTAACGATTTAATAAAAAGGGCTTACGAGCAGGCAATTGGCATACCAATCACGACCTCCAACGAGCGCTTTGAAGCACTAGGATTGCACAACACGCTAGACGAGCTAGTAGAAGCACAGAGGATAGCGCAGATGGAAAGGCTTACCAAGATTCCGACTGGCAGACACATCCTCCAGACGCTACATATCAACTACGAAAGAAGACTCGAGGAAAAACACGACACTCCACCCGATATCAGGGGGCACATACATATCCCACCATTACCGAGAAACATGCACCCCGAACACAATGCGGAACGCAGGCAGGCCAGAGCACAAGCACTAGATAAAGGGTTCGCACAGGCTATGGCACACCTCGAGGACGTGGTTTACGTGGACGCCGAAGATTACAGT
The DNA here is from genome assembly GCF_016920785.2 of Ixodes scapularis. Taxonomy (NCBI): domain Eukaryota; kingdom Metazoa; phylum Arthropoda; class Arachnida; order Ixodida; family Ixodidae; genus Ixodes; species Ixodes scapularis. The sequence goes on along the minus strand of NW_024609846.1, from coordinate 207,883,614 downwards.
AGTCGCGACGCCATGGCCATATCGGTAGTTGATCGAGGGGGCAAGTTAATTAATTCTGGCACGGTCTTCACGACTTCATCCGAGGTCAGGGAGGAAGCAGCCATTGCACTGGCAATGACCTCGTCCTTCCGGATCAAATTCATAGTAAGCGACTCCAAGCCGGCAATTTTATATTATACGAGGAGACGCATATTGTCCGAGGCACTCACAATTCTACGGACCGGTTTCCACGGAGATCGAGTTAGAGGAGTTCAAATCGTGTGGGCTCCAGCTCACTCTGGCCTCCCGGGGAACGAGAAGGCGCACGACGCGGCTCGAGGCTTAACCGACCGGGCCGACGTCACCAACATCTTTGACGCTCATTCGTTCCGCCGGTCGGACAGAGACAAGCTGGTTGCCTATCGGGACATGATTAATTACTACAGGCTGGGAAGGGCTAAATGCCCCGCAGCAGACAGGACTTTGTCCAAATGGCAGGCAGTGGCGTGGCGCCTTCTTCAAACTAACACATTTCCAAACCCCGTGGCGTACAGCCACTGCTATCCGGGGCTTCACTCCAGCGCGTGTAAGCATTGCGGGGACAGGGCCGACCTGCAACATATGGTCTGGGCCTGCCCCTTTAAAAAACATAGAAAAAACAGAAATAGAGCTCAAACTTTAATGTTAAACATTAGAACCTCCGAGCAGTGGGAGACCGTGCTGCTCAGCTCGGACCCGGGTGAACAGGTCCGTCTGGCCCAGATGGCCGAGGCCGCCGCCACGGAACAAGGACTCCTGGCCGCCGACTGAGGGGGGAGAGGGCGAGGCTCTCTCAACACTCCCTCTTCCCTGACCCCATCTATGGGCAAATTAAATGTTGTTATCAACATCATCGCCCTGAAGAATGTCAAGAGACTGCACCACCGGTTGCAAAATCTGCGAGATCATGTCAAATACAGATATTAACTCAGTGAAAAAAGAAAATCAGTGTGAAGAATGGAAACCAAAACCGCATGCAACAATACTCATAAATCTATTCGACTTACCGATGTGTACTCTTCAAGAAAGGTCAAGTCTTCGGTGACGATCCTTGGCAGGTTCAAGTCATCTAAGAGTGCGTTGATATTGCTTCCTAGTTGACGAACCTGCTCTAGAGCTCTGTAGAGCGAATTCTATCGGGTGGGACACGGCACCAGGAGGAACCGTCCGAGGTTCTTCTTCACAACTTCTGATGCAATGCTTGATCGTTGCTGCTTTTTCCAGACTGATTTACATTTTGCGAACACCTTCGTGTAGATCCGTTTGTACTGCGCGTCCTCCAGAGCCCGGTCCGCGTCGGCTGTGGCCACCAGGTTCAGGGTATGGGCTGCGTACCGCTCATGCTTCCGAACGCGCGTTTCAGTCGATTCGGGTGTGGCGTCCAACTCCGAGGGTGCATGCAGTGCCAGGCTGAGGTTAACCATTTTGAGATCGTCCTCTTCGCTCGTTTCTGGTTGCCCATATATTCTGATTAGGTCAAAAATATACACAAATGGGTGTGAGAGGCTCAGTTATTGAATCACATAGACATCTCTCACCTAAAGGCCTTCCCAAAGTGAGACGCGTTGTCCGTGACAGTCGTGCAGACCTTGTTCAGATGTGGTAGTCTGTGAAGACACCGTGGAGTGCCGCTGCGAGCACGTCGTGCGTGTTGTGGCCGGTTAATCGCATGCACGCCAACACCGCAGATCGTCGGTGGCACTCGTTTCGATCCAGTGAACGGTTACGCCAAGGAAACTCCTGAAACAAATGCAACTTAGTATATAAATCACGGTTATAATATAAACACAGCCCTAACAAAACTATGAATAACAGTAATGCAACATACCGACGGAACGACGTCCAGCAATCGGCGGTGCAGCAGACAGTGCCGACGTCCCTCAGTGTGGCTCGCAGTCTTTCCTTCATATTTGTGTACATCGTACTAATCCGGTGAGCTACTTCCTTACGTGAGAGTATTTTGACTCCTGGTCGCATCGTTTGGATGAGCTCAATGAAATCCTCATGCTCTACGATTGAGAAACTCTGGAACGAGCCGGCTACAAACTTAGTGATTGCTTTGTCAATCTCTTGCTTAGAGGATGTTTGTCCCGTGAAGCTATCAAGTCTTAATTGTTTGGCTTCTGGCAAGCTAATGCTTGCACCGTCGTTCTTCTTCTTTACTCTGCGATTCTCAAGCTCCTTAAATACGTGTTGGTGTTTTTTCTGAAAAAAAGAAAGAAAGGAATGGTTTAAAAAGCATGAATTATGTGTTTTTTTAACCAGCGGCAGGAGAATGGGTACAGGTGATATGCAGCAACCTATTTCTAAAACTCTTACATTTCTGCGAGTGCGGTGTTTTCAAGAGCCATATACTACGCGACACAGCTTGATCGAACACGACGTCGCAATTTTTCCTATTTTGCTCAGACAGAGTATTAAGAAGCCTAACTTGTATCGCTTACGTTGGTGCTTCGGTGAGCACATTCCAGCACGCATGAGAGCATTTGAATTGTAACACAAAAACAAAAAATAATGGAAATGTCTTGTTTGAATGTCTGCAAAAGCTACAGGCCCTAGCTACTTGCTTCGAAATACGCCTCAGCTGCATGAATGCCCCCATGAAGTTATACTAGAAACGACCAAAGTTCTTGCTTGTGCTTGTACACTGTTAGCAAGTCCCATGTATTTGGCGAATATTTGGGGTGAAAAACACGCTATTTACACAAATTACCATAAATTTACACGATGAGTAACGGATAATTCATTCAGAAATCATGCGAGGTTGTAAAAAACGTGTTTTGGTTCGGTCATACACGCATAACCGTGTAGCCGACCTCGATAACACGCATCGCCCCCGGCGACGACCGCGGCATTGCCGGCTATCGAAGCACCGGAATGCTTGAGGACACACTTAGAAAGGACCGTTGAGACAAATGCCGCGGAAAGAAACATGTCTCGGAGACAGATATGCACCAAAAGCAATTGCGCCATGTCGCAGGACGTTGGCGAAACCCGCGCTTACCGTGCTCGCCGCCATTTTCTGGTCGATGGCAATGCGGCTTCCCTCATGCCGCCCATGTTTGTATTTAGTTTAGGGGTCTTGATAATAGTTTCCTACACACCACAAATAAAGTCATGGGTCTAATTATTCGTTCCAAACAGTTAAATGGATATAAAAAGCGTGTCCTCGATGTGAACACGTGACATTGCAGTTGGTTTCGTTTTTGCTTCAACCTTCAACTGCAAACGATGTGGCCACGGCGCAAGCGCCGATGTACGCTGGAAGGAAGAGCCTGTTGGTTTTCGTTGTTTTTGTTTGACCGGAGAAAATCTGTCAAGTACGCATGTTGCCGCTACTGTTTTGGTTTGACGGGACGCGAGAAGCTTCGCATAGAGCTTCGGAGTTTGCGAGCACGTAGTGAAGACGTGACCGGAGAAGTGCCCCTGTGATGTTCCTGGAAGACGGAAAGTACCATTCGTAATCGTCGTGTGTGCTTTAAAAGCGAAGGGAGTCACAGGGTCCACGATTTCGCAACCACAAGCCAAGGTTCACGACAGCGCGGCGTTGACTTCGGCGATCTCGTTCTGTTTGGTGCAACCCGGCGATGCGAAAAAGAGCTGAAACGTTCGTCGTGTGTGGTGCGGTGCTTTGTATTCCGGGTCTGTTTGAACCACGCTTTTAACACGGAGCGCAAATTATTTGTTGCGGGGTGGAGGTTCAACGGGTACAGTCCCGTCGTCGTCAGCTGATCCGGTCCAGCTGGTCCGGGAGGACGCAGCGAGCGTTTTTAAAAGTAAATCTTCCTTCGTTCCGTTTCAATGAAGTATCCCGACACATACCGCCAGTAAGAAGCAGCAGGCGTTTTCAACAAAATTACGTCGTTTTAATTGAATAATGGACTCCGGATTGTTGTCTTAAATCTGCCGTTTTTTATGCTTCGTGTTGGACTGCGTTTGCACAGCGACGCATACCGCTCGAGTAAATGATTCCGTCCTGCAATGAGTTAGTAGCGCCAATCATGCGGCGTGAATAAATTAGGGCAAGGTTTCCTACCTGCCCACAGATGCATGTACTGAGACCATTTTTTACGTTGTGAACGTAGTGCTCTTTCTTTATTTTGGAAGAGGCGTTGGTGCGTTTATTATGGTACAATCACTTGAGAGTTAAGAAATTGGAGAGCGAGCAAGCTTTCCCAACTTTGTCTTTCTCTCTGGCGCTGCCCTGTTTCAGTTTCAGTAGGCATATCTACTAGCAGGTACAAACTGCTCTAAAGGGGTCCATATCACAAGAGCGAATGACATTTTAGCGAACGGCGACATTTGAGCGAATGGTCGTTTTAGCGAATAACGGGGGCGCGCGTTAACCCATCCGTCGCGCTGCGCTTTACGCCGCTTCGCGGCGACAGTCTACGGCAACTCATTACAAAAATATGAACTCACTTGGCCCACCCGAAAACGCCGCTTCGCGGCGTCCGACTATTCGCTAAAGTGTCGTTCGATGAAACGTGGGCGTTCGCTAAAACGTCATTCGATCAAGTGAGTGCCTCCCGCTCTAAAGCAGGTAAAAAACGGGAAGCTTAGGACGGTGCGGACTCCGTGTTTCGCGCTTTTCGCAAGGTGACAGGGTAAATGCTTTTGTGAGATATGCGGAATATGCAAGCGATTTTCTTATGCCCGTCGTTTGCGTCTCTCCAGCAAAACGAATAAGATGATCTACTACAAAGGCGCAATCACAAGCCAAGATTTAAGATAGCAGTGCGTTTGCTTCGGTGATCCGTGTAGCTGTATTTTACCCTGCTCTCTGCAACACCGTGTCATGACGAAGAGCTGGAACGGTCACGGTTTATGCTGGCCTCCCGGTTGACAGAAACCTGCGTCGCCCGCATCGGCACCGAGTGCGCTTGGGCTGTTGATGCTCAAGCCTTTCATCCGCGGCTTGTCGCCAGCTCATCCTGCTGCTCAACGGTGAGGAAGCGGCGAGAGTAACCTCGGAAGTGAATGTAAATCCTCGTTCAGTTAGGTTTTCGGTGTGAAAGTGTGGAAGATGTCCAACGAGTACTGAAGGCGGGAACTGTGAGCGTTTTGCCTTGCTTTTATAACCGAAACCAGACTAACGAGATAACTGCCTTGCGTACTCTAAAATGACGGAAGCAATAAGTTTCAACAGGTCGAGTACGTCACCGGGGATGTAGGCGAGACGGTGCACACTGTTTAATCGCTTGCAGTATCCACGAGTGGTACCAGGAAAGCGACGTCAACAGAGAAGGAGCTGGCGATTCAGCATAATGCACTGCTACGGGCCCGTGTATCTTCAAAGTTCGGGTTGGTGGCAGTATAAAAAAAGACACATCAGCGCCCCAAACCAGTATTCACGAATAACACCGGTCACAAATTCCCAAGCCCCACCACTCCACTCGACAGACACGACATACGACAACAAACTGCATCAAAACGCCCCAAAAGTGAAGGCGTCTGCTCCCGTACTGCAACTAGCGGAAGTGAAGTGTTGGGCGGATGTCCGGATGTCCTTCACAGAAATGTATGAAAAATGCTTTGCGCAAGGATCATTTTCATTTATTATTGTATACATAATGACAAAATCCCAATAATTTGTTTTCCTATCTGATTCAAGCTAGTCGGACTGCTCATAACACTGGTCAAGCAAGAAAATAACAAAAATTTGAACTTTTTCATGACCGGTTTAAGATTTATTGTTAACATATCGCTATTTATTGCAACGGACTAACATTATAGATTTTGCCTCCATACTTTTTAAATGCAAACAGTTCTAATACACGGCTGTCCATTGCGCCGTGTTTTGTGTATTCTTCTATAAATCTGTAATGGTCAGCGACCAAAGAGCTCACCCGCACACGTCAAGCTTATATGCGCCGCGGGGAGAAATGGATATCGAGTAGGAAGTGTCGGGCGTGATTCTGTTTCTGGCTGCCGATAGGAGCGGACGCAGAATGGGCTCCGTGCGAGCAGCGATAGCGGCCGTCGAGGGTCGCGGTGACTCGGCATCTTCTGGTTCAAACGACTATCGTATCGTCCTTCCTCCATTGCCAGCCGGCGAGGCGATGAAGCGTGCAGTTATTCTGCACTGCGACATCTCCGGAAGACCCTACAGGCTTGAAGATTTTCGGAAGCCGCTGAAAGACATCGGCGTGATCGGGGAGGTGACCGGAATCGGGGCATACCAGATGTCGCATGTCTGGCTCCTCGATTTGCGGTCGGACGAAGCGAAGAAGAAGCTGCTCGACGTCGGGCAGTTCCTTGTCAAGGAGAAGGCGTGCCTCGTCGTGAATCCGACAAGGCAAGAAGTGCGGGTTAAGTTACATTGGGTGGCGTTCGACGTGACCAACGACACGATACGACGAGCCTTCGGGGAGTACGGCGAAGTGAAAGAGGTGACGCGAGAGAAGTGGAGGGTCGCCGACTTCGAAGGCGTGGAGTCTACGACGCGGCTCGTCCGGCTGGTGCTACACGAGGGCGTCTCGCTGGACCGTCTTCCACACCAGCTGCGCCTTGGCAGTGGCGCGGTTCTGGTGGTGGTTCCCGGCCGGGCTCCGATGTGTCTACGATGCCGCACCAAGGGGCATATTCGGCGAGACTGCCGGGTACCTAAGTGCTCCGAGTGCCGCGCATTTGGACATGTGTCGGCCGACTGCACACGGTCGTACGCGGGTGCTGTTGGGCGTGGCACGGACGGAGACCACAGCGAACTCGTTATGGACGAGGACGAGGCGGAGGGCGCAGCGGCGCCTGCAACGGCTCAATCCGAGCCGAGAGAGGCGCAGGAAGGGGCCACCAACACCACCGCTGTGACGAGCGGTGCTGACCTGCAGCCTGTGGCGGTGACTTCGAGGCCGGAGCAGCCGGAGGCGCAACAGTCGGCCACGCCGGAGTCGGGCATCAAAGAGGTCAATGCCTCTGGAGTGGATGTTCCTGTGTGCCACGATGTCAACAGCAACTCGGAGATGGAAGTCGAGTGGGCAGCGTCAAAGCGTCGCTGTGATGCCAGCCTTGAGGCATCGCAGGAGCGTCGGCTTAGTCAGCTTGAAAAGGAGTGGAAAGTTATCGGCGGAAGGGGAAAGAAGATGCGAGTCGCCAGTCAAGGGCGGTCGTCGTCGCTACCACGCGGTGACAAGACGGCGGCCGGAACGCCTGCGGGCATGGAACACTGCGCCTCGTAAAACTGAGGGGGTAAGCACCGAGTGCTCCGTCTGAACCATTCTACCATCGTGTCTCTAGATAGGTTACTGCGAATTGCGACCCTAAATGTACGAGGGCTGGCTGCTGGGAGGCGGCAGAACCAGCTGTATCGCCTCGTGACAGAGCAGGACTTGGATGTTATCGCGATCCAGGAAACGAAAGTTGAGGGCGAAGACCAGACGGAGCGCATGGTGAGACCTTTTACGGCGCGTTATGACGCCTGTGTTAGTCACGCGGTTGGGAAGTCGGCGGGATGTGTTCTTTTTGTTCGCAAATGTTTAGGGGCTGTTATCCATTCAGTGGTCACATGTGAGTTGGGGAGACTGGTCGTTTGCGATTTTTCTTTCGAGGATCGAGAGTGGCGCATCATCTGTGTATACGCGCCAACTAGGGTTCAGGAAAGGCGCATATTTTTCGAAAGTGTTCGGCACTACTGTGATACTGAACGGGTTGTTTGTTTGCTGGGGGACTTTAACTGTGTGTGCTCTGCACACGATAAAACAAGCTCTACTCCGTACCAAGACTCGAGCACCGTGCTTTTAAGCGACATAGTTAACGACTACGGCCTCGAAGACGTGGGAGAATGTGTCAATAGTGGGAGGGGCGTTCAGTTTACCCATTTTCAAGGGACCAGTCATTCCCGTCTAGACAGAGCGTATGTATCGCTGGAGGTGGTACCATTTTGTTTCGACTACACGGTGTGTCCTATTTCCTTCAGCGACCACTGTCTGGTCAAGTTCTGCGTTGGAAAAAAATCGGGAAATCGAAAAATATTTAGTTGGGACTTATGGAAACTAAATTGTAAGCTGCTGGATGACGACATTTTTAGAGCTGATGTCGAGGCCGCAATAGAAAAATTAAGGGATGTAAAGGCATGTGGGTATAGGCTAAGCTGGGAACATTTCAAGCAGGAGATAAAGATGAAGGCATTAGAACGAGCTAGTATAATTAAAAATGAAGAAAAAAGAATTGAAAAAGTGTTGCGTTTGAACTTGGAAATGTTGGTCAAAGAGGAATGCAGAATGCCGGGAGCATGTAAAGACGACATTTGTTCTGTGAAGGAAAAACTGGAGATTTTAGATAAAGAGCGTTATCGTGGCGCACTTGTCAGGGCGAGAGCGGAACGGTTCATAACGGGGGAGGCGCCGACTAAACGAGCACTGGGCATGGAAAAAAGATACGCTCGTCGTAATGAGATAACTGAGGTCGAATGTGACGGTGCAGTCACGAGCGACAGGGTGGAAATCGAGCGCGCCTTTTTTGATTATTACTGTACCCTATTCGCGGCGAGTCCAGTCGATGTGGATAGCTTTAAGCGTGACTTTTTGCCTTTACTGCCGCGGTTAGACAACGCAACAAAAGAGGTTTTGGAAGCGACCATCACGGCCGAGGACGTTTTGTTTGCTATTGAAGCCCTGAACCCGGGAAAGTCCCCTGGGCCAGACGGGCTCAGCGCTGCCTTTTATAAGGCGCTGAAGCATGAGCTTTCAATAGTTCTGGCTAAGGTCTTCAATGAGGCTTTCGAACTAGGTGTCCTACCTCCATCCTTCTTGTCGTCCCACACCATTTTAATCCCGAAAACTGAAGACCCTGTCAAACTGCGACAGGTAACTTCGTATAGACCTATCAGTTTAACTAATGTGGATTATAAAATACTTATGAAGATACTGGCCAGGCGGTTACAGACTGTAATTACGGAAATAGTTGGCCCCCACCAAACATGCGGTATTAAAGGTAGGACTATCTTAACGAATATTCATAAAGCACGGAGTGTGTTGGAGTGTTGCGACGCCATGCAGAGTGGCGTGGCAATGCTACAAATAGATCTAGAGAAAGCGTTTGATCGGGTACCGCACGACGTGTTATTGGCTGTTCTTGATCATGTTAATATTGGGTCAGTGATCCGCGAAGGAGTACGCATGGCTTATAGCGGCTGTACAACGCGCCTTGTAATAAATCATTCCGTAGGCAAGCGCATTCAAGTGCAGCGCTCTGTTCGTCAAGGGTGTCCCTTGTCACCTCTTCTTTTTTGCCTTTATTTGGAATCGCTCTGTTTAAGTATTATAAGGCATGACATTGTGAGTGGGTTTAAATTATTTTCATCTGAAGTTCGTGTCCTTGCGTACGCGGACGACATCGCTATTTTCTGTACGAATCACGAGAGTATCATCAGTGTTGTCAATATAGTCAAACATTTTTGTCGTGTAAGTGGTAGTGCGGTCAACTGGCATAAATGTCTGGGCTTCTGGCATGGAGAGTGGAGTGTTACCCCAAGTGCGTTTGCCAATGTTAAATGGGTCACCACTCCTGTAAAGTACTTAGGGGTGCCCCTTGAGTATTATCGTGTGAGTGAGGAATATTGGCGCAGTCAATCAGTAGTCCTTCGCGAGAAAGCCGAAAAATGGAGGGGTAATGGGTTTTCGATGTTTGCGCGTGCCACAGTTTGCAATTTATTTCTTGTGAGTAAACTGTGGTACGTTTTGCAGGTGTTACACTGTTCGCGTGTTAACGTACAGAAACTGCATCGTGTTTTTGCGGTGTTCATCTGGGGCTCGTCTTGGGAGCGAACAAGCAGAATGAACCTTTTCCGAAGAGTTCGCGAGGGAGGACTAGGCTTATCGCACCTGTTTTGCGCCAATTAGTAAACCGTTACTATTATTTTCGCGATGTTAGTGATCCGTTTTTGCGTACGGTTTGTCAAGTAAGATTAGGTCGATGTTTGCCTGAGTTTGTTGTTTCCTCGTCCAGTGTGCCCGGCGGTATTCATGGGTACCTCAAAGAGGTAGTCGCATCATGCCGCTTTTTGGCGGCCCGTTTCTCTTTGGAATATTTGAGTGTAGTACCCCGTAAGCGGTTGTATAAGGATGTTTGCGATGCTGTTTTTCCTGTTCCATTGTACAGGACCATGTACTCTACAGGCCCAGGACAGGACGTCTTGAAACGTGTGAAAAAGATGTTAGTTCCACCCGGGGTCAAGTCTTTTTTCTTTAAATTGCATACCGGTACATTACCGGTTAAAACGTGGATGGAAGAGAGGGGCTTGTTTGTCCCGTGGGGTGTTCATTGTTTCCTATGTAAAAAACCAGAGACTATTGAACACGTCTTCTTGGAGTGTTGGGATGGCGTCTTTCTTTGGGATGTCCTACAGCGCACCTTGAAGAAAGACTTTCCACTTGACTCTCACGGGATTAGGTACCTGCCGGTAGAAAACGAGGGTGGCGCCCCATTCGATCTTGTTATGTTGCTGGGCCTGCATGGTATCTGGAGGTCTCGGATGGCTGTCCGCCATGCAGACCGTGATATGCGTGAAGCTAAGGAGTATTTCCGTGAAAGTATTATTTCATTTATTGAAGTTCATAAGGCTCAGAAATGCGCGCCTGAGTGGCTTCCTTGCATTGAAAAGCTGGTGAACATGAGCAAATTTTAACCCAGCACTGCTAGCCGCAAGCCGGCTGGCAATTTTAGCATTACCTCTTGTATGCGTACTGTCTGTGACTTTAGTTACTGTGTACTGTCCGTGTCCGGCAATAAAGAAAAAAAAAAAAAGGAAGTGTCGGGCGTAGTGTCGTCGTTGTGATTGTGTACATGTTGGTGCTTTGTAGTACGTATTCCTGGTGTTGCCTGCGTTGTATGTAGGGTTGCTGTGTAGTCGTGGTCGTTCGCTGTGTTAACAGGCTCGTCTTTTTTTTTTTTTAAACAGGCTGCTAGAAATCTCGATAGGTGGCGCAAGGTACCGCCCGATTCTAAATAGTTTGCTGAAGTTATTTATCCATGTGAGTTCGGCATTCGTTTTTTTTTTCTTTGTCTAGCGGCTCGTTGAAGCTACCGACGCCGCCGACCGCCGACAACGCACGTACGTACCTTTGCAAGTAGCTACGTCCGCCGCTTGGAGACTTTACTGTGTATAAAAGATACCGAACGAGAACTAACGCGCCCTGTGTGCTTTCAGTTCGGCCGAAACGCGCGCGGCTCGCTGGGCTCGTCTCTCGCCTGTTCTCGGCCGCTGGCCGCCATGTTTCATAAGGAACACGCTCGAAACGTTTTTGCGGAAGGCAGACACGGTGTAGCGTGTTAAGTTTACACAGCACTTCATGTGTAGACGAAAAACACAGATGGCCTCGTGTAAAACGAACACGTTTCGACGTGTCCGCTATGGGACAACGGTTTACACGCGTCTGGGCGTGTTATTTTTGCTAACAGTCTAGTTTTTGTAGTTATTATAAAGATGATAAGGTTAAACGAAGTATACCGAACAATCGAAGAACAAAACACAAAGCGCAAATGATACTAAAATTGCATTAGATTGCTTACACTTCTTTGGGCGTTTGAAAAGGACATCCAGATGGATTACTGCACAAGCACAAAGTTCAGTGTTTGCCTGAAAAGTTGTGATTATACTATTATTGGCAGACAGGTTCCAGCAATGCCGGAAGAGGGTGCACAAAAACCTAGCAGTTCAGCTAGGTTTTTGTACGTCAAGGTCGCATGCTATTCTAATTTTACCTACTCCATTGTTGAAAAAAAGTGCCTCATAGCAGTATAGGCATGTTGGAACAAGGCTGCCATAACGCAAGCTGTCTTATTTTATACCTTTTTTTCTTTCTTACCTGAGCATGCTTACCAGGAAGTTGTGAGCCACACTTCGAACCTGAGAGAGCCGCATGCGGTTGCGAGGCGCAGTTTGGCCACTCCTATCCTAATATTATGCTTTGAAAATCTTCCATTCTTTTTATCAACCCAATCATTGATTTTCTTGTTGGAGTTTAAACTGATGTTATTTATGTTGTGCCACTGAGTAGGAATCTGTTAATTATCTTAGGGAAAAAGTGTGACCAAAGCAGTAATACAAAGCTTATAAGTTTTGTTCTCATAAAAATAAATAATTTATTTATTTATTTTCCCAGAAAGGATTTCTGTATTTCAACGAAGTGAACTAAGAAAATGGGCAATACGAAGAGCTTTTAATTTTTGCTTACATCCAAGTCCTCAGATCAAGGAAATGTCGACGGTTGTTATGTATATTGTGCGTTGTGTGATGTCAGTGCTGATCCCAGAAGATTCTTATATATGTCCTGTGGGAAAGTATATATTATGGCACTATGTATACACCTACTCATTAACTTTGAATTTGCAAAAACTGCTCAGGAGGTCTATAAGGACCTATTTTATAGAATTATTATTGAGCACATTACTTATTTTCAACATGTGAAGATGCCTTAAGTGTACAAGGATCCTACGTAAGTCCCGTGATGAGTCAGACACCAAGCGAAATAGAGATGTAGCCAACCGCTTCGATGACGCCTGGAAAAGTGTGCATTACATAAAGTTCGTGACAAACGACCCCGTATCTTCTCGTTGCTGCCTTTCACGTTGACGCCTTTTGTATTCTGAGTCTTATAGGCACGAACCAGCTCTCCCAAATTGCGCTTTTGACTTAGCACCATCGACATGGTTACTGTGCTACGCTAATTATCAGTGCTGCACGTACAGCTGTCTTTTTTCCGCCCAAGGTGTGGGAAGGTGCCACAGCATAGCAGTAGCGCACCAAAAGAAAGAACTGAGACAAGAATTGGGCAACTGCCCTTTAACATGTAAACAAAACAGAAATGTTCACACATGGCTTTGTGTGCAGTCGAGTACATAAGAGAACTCTGTCTGCTCCAACACAGTGGAAGGCATCTGCTGTGCCAGCTCCTGCTATGGCGTCTTCCTTCAGCAGGAACTTGTCAGAAGAGAGCACCATTTGTTCTGTTTTACTCCCTTCGCCTCGCTACACGGGCTCGCCTGGCAAACACCTGGTCGATGAGTGGCGATCTTGCACTGGTCCTGCCATGGTGCTCAGGAACATGCTCGACTACTACATCTGAGAAGACACGTCGACGACTTGCCAACCTCAAGTCTACGGGTGGTTCGGCTTCACCCAGCTGTAGCGCCAGGAATTGTGGACCACTGCCATGGCCATGATGCTGAACAATGCAGTCTCCAGCTTGATGCGGAGTCCAAACTCCAAAGCGGGGAAGCGGCGCTTCCATACGCCGTACTGCCTTTCAACAGTACTGCGTGTGGGTATGTGGGCTCGGTTGTAGGCTGTCTCAGCTGGCGTCTTCGGAGCAGCAACTGGTGTGAAGAGGTACCAGGAGCAGGCATAGCCTCCATCTCCCAGCAAGATGCTCTCATTCATCTGTCCACTCTCAAACAGTGCTTTTAAAGCACTGTTGCCAAAGATTGTGCTTGCGTTCACCGAGCCTGGCCACCGGACCACAATGTTGCGGATGCAGAGTAGATGGTCTGACACTCTCTGCACATTAATGGAAAAATATCCTGTCCGGTTCCGATACAGTCCGGCATGATCACCTCCAGGCAACTGGATGGGGACGTGCGTGCAGTCGATTGCTCCAACAACGCCTGGGAATCGATGCATGCTGTAGAATCCTTCGGAAACAATCCTGCGTTCCGCCGCGGTTGTGGGAAAAGAGATGAAGACCCTTGCCAGCGCAGCAATGGCGTGTGTGACCCGCTTGACGACTTGACGCACAGTTGACTTGTGCACATCCCACAGGTCGGCCAAAACTGCCTGGAAGGTGCCTGTCGCTTAGATTTGAAGAGCGACCAGGAGCTGGTTGATGGGCGACAGTCGGCAGTTTCGAAGGCCGTCGAAGGCGGTGACGTGTTCGATTCGGCTCAGCAGCCGGATGGTAACATTCTTGGAGAGTCGGAATCGCGTGATAAAATCTACGTCATCGTACCGGTAGAACGGGTCGTCCCTCGGCCGTACCTGCCGTGATCTGCAGCGGCCCTGGGTCCAACGAACATCGATGGAATCTTGGTAATCTTCCTGGTCACTATCCTCACCAAAAAAAAAAAAAAAAAAAGTCGAATCGGCGAACATGTTGCCGTACAGCAACCATTCATTTTTTGAGGTAGCACCTGCTAAAACGGCTCAAATGTAAATCGTGGGGCTGAAAATCTTATTAAATAGAAATATGATATCAAATATACAACTAATGCAATACACAAGAACGTTAAAGCATGTTTAAATAGTTTATTTTTAAAGCGAGATGTCTGCCACAATAAAAGTTCCAGTAGCAGACGTTAAGAATCAGCTGATCATTGCAATCGGACGTTGCCGCTAATCAAAACATCGATTGCAACGACTGGTCTCCGCTTCATGGCGAAGAATGAAAATACAAATATTTACACTTTGGGCACACGTTTCAGTAATCTTCCAAACTAAATACTTTCGATCGTGTACGTTTATCAGATCAAACACGAGTCGTGCAAAACATACCAGCTACTTAAGTGACATGTCCCCGCGATCCCCGCTTTGCCTGGTTAGGGCTAACACTCACTGTTAGTCGAGAGCGTATTTAAACATAAGGGTCAATAAGCACTTATCATGGTAATATTTCGTATCCTTGGCACAATTGAAGATAATTCTCTGGTCATTGTTACACAGTTGCAGCCTGAAACACACTTTAGAACCACTTTTGTCCACCGCGTCAACCGCCACAAACCAGCTGCCATGTCTTAAATCCAGGATCAGTGCCTCCTATATAAGTTACGCTATGCCTGTCAGCTCTGAGCACTGGCAAGCGGAAGGGAGAGGGCAAATAGTACGTGTGGTTGCCGTGGGGTGGAGCCGCCTAGGCGTACAAACCTGCCGTGTAGTGAAGCCAACCATCTCTTCCGTAGGAGGTTCAATGATGTCGCCCCAGCAGCACCGACAGCAAGAAATCTAAATGTTTTTGACTGACAGCTCGGGACCAGCTTGCCGTTTTCCAACGTTATATAGACCCTTTCCGAAATTCAGCGCCATCTGGTGGCTGAAATGGCGGTTTAACTTTTGCCATACGAATGGCGGCAATGAACCCGTAGCCTGCAGTATTTTATCGGGCACCGTCACTTTTGCATGTCAACGGCAGACGAGAATAAACTTTTCGCTATACAGGTTTTTCTGAATCATCTCATCCAGTCTCGATTCCCACAACGATGCAACCAGTCAGAACGAAGCGCCAACCCAGACAGACGCCTTGATAAAGTTCTATAAGTCAAGGGGTTTCGAAGTCGATTTTGTGCCACAAACAGATTCACTGGGCTCGAATTAGAGAAATGAACACTTACGCAGCGCTTGCATTCAATTCCGGTTTCGCAACGTGCTAACGTCTAGAATGTATAGGCCTCGAATCCTCAGCTTAGGAGTATCTTCAACCATGTTCCTTCATCACTAAATAGAAAGCCGCCATTGGTATGGCACATATGCCATTTTTCCGATGATGATGATAGTGATCAAAGTGGCCAGACTGAATTTCGGGAAGGGTCTATTACTTCTGATTTTTCTACCTTTTCACCCGCTCACGACCCGGAGCCAACTATTTCTATGCGCGCGATTCAGGGTGACCGCCAAAGCCCCAAACTGCCGCCAAAGCAGACGGTCAAGCGGCAAAGCGTTCTCCGCGTTCGCGCTGCGAAAGCGAAGCCTGGCCGCCTGGCCGTACGCTTGTTTCGAAGTTTCGTATTTTGTCTCAGCGAAGCTCGTTTGAATCAGGGCGGTCACATCCAGAACAGTGTTCCACATGTTGTTAAAAGAAAAAAAAACATATATAAGATATATCTTCAATAATAATGTAAATACAACATGCTAGAAAAATAGAAAAAAAGTGAAAGCCGTTTACAACTTCCTGTAACGCCGAATTGGAGCGCAGCTCTTGAGGAGGAGGAGTGGAGGGTATATTCCTCCTCCTCCCTCGTGATCATGCCTGCTAGTCCTCCTCCCCTCCTGCTCCCCCTCCCTCTCCTTTACCACCTCCTCGTCCTTCAAGCTCCTCCCCTCCCCTCACCTCCGCCTCCTCGTCTCTCCTCCCCCCCTCCTCCACCTTCGTACTGCTTTCCTCCTCGCCGCTGAAGTCATGTGACCCCCTCCCCCCGAGGTCACGTGACCCCCCCGAACCAGACAATGAGGGGAGGAGGAGGAGGGGGAGGAGGAGGAGGGCAGAGGTCCGGGGGGTCACGTGACCTCGAGGGGACGGGATCACATGACCTTGGGCGGGCCGTCACGTGACTTCGGCGGGGGGAGGGGAGTCACCCCCCGGGGTCACGTGACCTGGGCGGGGGAGGAGGGGGGAGGAGGAGGAGCGGGGAGGAGGAGGAGGGGGAGGGGCGACGCCGACGCCAACGCCGACGCCGCACAGGCTGGAAACGGGTCATGTGACCCCCTTCCCCCGAGGTCACGTGACCCGCCCGGACCATACTAAATGAGGGGAGGAGGAGAAGGAGGGGAAGAGGAGGAGGAGGGGGAGGAGGAGGAGAGGGAGGGGCGCGGTTACGCCGACGCCGACGCCGACGCCGACGCCGACGGCGACGCCGCTCAGGCTGGAAACGGGCCCCTAAGAGCTGCGCTCTAAAACGAACGTCCGCCAGGCGGCGCTACCTAGCCGTACGTGCGTGTTGTGAGGTGAAGCATCGGGCCTGGACACCTCTTGGAGAGAAGCTGACAGGCATAGTGTAACTTATTCGCGACTCCAGCGAAACGGACGCCACCAAGCGGGAAAACCGGGAACCAGCCGGTCCAGGTCGCTCCGCGCCCCTCCGCGTCTCTTGTGGCTATCGCGGACACGTGTTGTCTGCGCGGTGGCGAACCACGTAATTTGACGAAGGTCCGAAATATTCTCAAGTTTGCCTGAGTGTTCATTAGTGTGGTGAAGCCTCAGTAGATTGTTTCCTTCCATCACGTGTTTGAAAGCCCGTTTACTCCACAACACACGGTCGCGAGCTTTCGATTTCTTGGATGGGGAGGAATCGCGGAAAAACGTTTTGATTTCTTGTGTGTCTCGAATCACATTCAAAGTGACGAATACTTTGTAACTGATAAGTGATTTCCTTATAAGCATGTAGAACCGTGGACTGAGGACGACAGACGAGGCATTTCACTGGAGGGAACATCAATGTTGCAGTCAAGTGAATGGGAAGGCTCAGTGGCGAACCACGTAATTTGACGAAGGTCCGAAATATTCTCAAGTTTGCCTGAGTGTTCATTAGTGTGGTGAAGCCTCAGTAGATTGTTTCCTTCCATCACGTGTTTGAAAGCCCGTTTACTCCACAACACACGGTCGCGAGCTTTCGATTTATTGGATGGGGAGGAATCGCGGAAAAACGTTTTGATTTCTTGTGTGTCTCGAATCACATTCAAAGTGACGAATACTTTGTAACTGATAAGTGATTTCCTTATAAGCATGTAGAGCCGTGGACTGAGGACGACAGACGAGGCATTTCACTGGAGGGAACATCCATGTTGCAGTCAAGTGAATGGGAAGGTTCAATAGCTGCTTTTCTTGTGTTTGGTTGTGTTCGGTTAGCTTCAAGTTTGATCCGACCACGCCGGTCGGTGCGTTGGCTATTCATCTTGGCTGCTTTTCGCCGAAAAAGCCACTGGACCGCACTGGAGGAGTTCCGCTGATTACTTGATTCAGGAAAACCTGCTCGCTGCAAATGATGAATGAGGGAAGTTATCTGTTTTCAAAAGGTGGGGGGACGAGTCTCGCAACGTTAGAAGCTGTGACGGCATTTTTTTTTTTTATCTATCGTGCCTCCAATATTTATATTATACCTCCGTCGAAGCCAGCAGCAATATACGTCTAGATTGGTCAGGTTGACCGGCCACAAAAAATGCTCATTTTCTCCGTTCAGGATTCGAAGCAGAGTTCAATGCAGAGAGGTTCCGCGTGAATCTCCGATGAAGACTCTCTTCAGTTTGTCTCCGTGCTGCCGGTTAGAACTATTTGGCTAAGTTTAAGGAGTATCTCTCTGTCTGTCAAATATACTTTTATTCAGCAGTTCACCTAATAGCTAGTCAACTAAGCTCATATTTCATCCCGAAGAATATACTAATATCGCTTTAGTGGGACCATAGTACGTAATATAATACATAACCCGCTCGTCAAAATGACTTCTCGATTGCTACAAAACCTGAATTGAAATACGAGTATCAGCTGCTTAGTGGGGTGCCGGCAGGTTAACATGATCTTTGGCTCAAGAAGCGCTTGCTTAATTTTCGTAATTTTCGTGCAGCCTGTGTTGTTGACCGAGCAGACGACTGGAGCTGTTTCTTAAATGCGGATACGCACAAAAGCTCGATCTTGCGGACAGATTAGTCGGATGGTCGAGGCATGCGAGTTGGCTGAAAATTACTGTCGGCGGAAGAATTCTGTGGTCATTGCCGCTTTTCTTAGATGATCAAAACTGATTAGTATATTACCGACTCTCCAGAGCCCATATAGTTTCGGTTTTGAACGAAATCTCCGAAACGACAGTTTGACATGAAAAGAACAAGAAGCACCGGGAAAGCAAAACTATGCTCTGCGAGTTTATGTGCACCGGCTACACTTAACCGTCTCAGTTCAAATAGCTATAAAATTGGGCATTAAGCAAAAGAAAATCTGTTAAATTGAACGCGCCACCTGTTCAGGCGGCCCGGCCAAGCCGACGCGACCTGGACTCAGCCGCCATGTTTGTTCGGTGGTGGCGCCCCCTATAGGTCGCTGGAGTCGCGAATATAGGAGGCGCTGCTCCTCTATATGCTACACTATGCCTGTCAGCTTGTCTCCAAGATGTGTTCATGCCCGATGCTTCCCCTCACAACACGCACGTACAGCTAGGTAGCGCCGCCTGGCGCTCGGCGCTACCTAGCTGTACGTTCGTTTTGTCTATTTTTTTAGCATGTTTTATTTACCTTATTATTGAAGATATATAGTCAACCCCGTTTATAAAGAACAGCAGGAAACGTTGCGATCAGTTCGGTGTAGCAAGTAGTTCGATATAGCAAAAACCATTTACAACGAACTTCCACAATGAGTTAAGGCGAGAGCTTCTCTTTCTTTCTCATCTCTTCGCTTCCGCCTTGTAACAAAATGCTAGAAAGTTATTTTTTTGCAAGCGTGCAGAGTTTTTTTATTTTAACTTATATCCCCTTCCGAATCGCTTCTCTTCGTGGGCAACCGCTTTGGGTCGAAAAGTTTTTTTTTCTGTGCGTGCGTACTGAGTGTTTTTTTTTTTAGCTTTCTCCCCTTCTGAATCACTTATCTTCGCTATTTTTTGTTCGCGGCTTGTGCTTTTGGGATTTTATTTCTTACCTACTTTTTTTTTGTGGGGGGTACAGGCTAGAAGACAATTGTTGAAACAAGTACAGCAGGCTTCGCTTTTGCAGCGCGAACGCAGAGAACGCTTGGCCGCTTGGTCGCTTGGGGATACGGCCCATTCGTCACATGTCGATTCGTCATAGGGCAACTGGTAACAGGCCCGTTCGTCACAGCGGAACGGTGATAGGGTGATTCGTCACGCTGGCAGTTCGTCACACAATGGCTTCAAGATTGTTAAACGTTTTTTTTTTTCTATCTTGTTTTCGTAGGAAATTTACGAAAGGGGGCCACTTAATTAAATCCGTACAAGGCCAGTGAGGTTGACTACGGGAAACAAAAGCATGTCCCAATGACCCCAAGTTAAGGCAACATGCAGCCTTTAGTCTGCATGTTGTCTTATTGAGGTCACCTTTCTTACAAAAGAACTTCAAAAACATAAAGTTCACAAAAAAAAACAAAAAAAAAACACCAAACGCGATTCTTTTTTTTTTTCCACGTTGTAGGGCTTATTATGCCGGTTGCCCTCCGATTATAAAAATGTCACTCTCGATTTCTAAATGGAGGTAGTTACTACTAAGAGAGGTGGCGATATGCTTCGTCACGAAGGACATTCCTACACTTGCATTAAGGTTTACGAAACTACGTTGTATTGGGCCTGCCGGCGAAGATGAGTTTGTAAAACTAAATACAGTCACCGATCACGCCAAGACTCGTGTAATCTCTTATTCAGGAGACCATACGCATGCATTTGACAACACCAAGATAAACGTGCTTGGGTTCATCATCAGATGAAGGAAAAAGCTGGTGTGTACCAAAATCTGTCCCTGCTCTTATATTCCCAAAACAAGGTCACTAATGTCCTTTATTCCAGTGGAAGGCTGTCTAGCAGCAGAGTGACCACACCAAATACTTCTGGCTGCGGTTGCCTGTGTCAGCGACTGCTTTGCAGATTCCCGCACCGCCAACACTTCGGCGCACCATCCGCAAGCAAAGGCAGCGGGCGAATTTCGAGTACAGCACGTATCGTCTTGCAGAGCCGACATACGATCGAATGCCCACAGAGTTCAAACTAAAAAAGTGTATTGCAGCGCAAAATCACAGTGCGCGATATATTACGATAATAATGACTTTTTTACCTGCACGCAGACCACAGCCAAAGGAGACTCCTTTCTCTTTCACGATAACGGAGAGGGCTACGGCGAAAGAATTCTGATCTTTGCTACCGAGCGCAACTTGAGCTGTCTGGCTCAGGCGACTACGTGGCTCACGGACGGGACCTTTAAAGTGACCCCGGCACAGTTCTACTAACTGTACACGGTGCATGCCACAGTCAACGGCGTGGTGAAGCCAATGGTTTACAGCTTGCTGCCCAACAAATCTAAAGCTACCTACAAAAGGTGAGCATTCAAGAGCTCTGATAAACGTATAAAACGAAACGCTTGGTGTTCCTATTATTGGGTATGTGTTCAAACACTTCAAAATATGTTCGCTCGTTTTAAGGTTCTTCGACGTCGTTCTGAGTCACATGGGGGGCCAACTGCCTTGAGGTGGCTTACACACAGCGGCGTAGACTTTCCATTTTCCCGGGGGGGGGGGGGGGGGGGGGTGCTGCGCGTTATTTTTTTGCCAGAACTGGAGATTGAAGCTAACGAAAACACGCTCGAATTCCATTTCCTATGTATTTTGCCAATAAAGACAACGTGCGCGTTATTTTGTTTACATGCCGCCATAGGCGTAGACTATGGGGGGGAGGGGGAGGGCAACAGGGATCGTGCCCCCCCCCCCCCCCCCCCCCGGGAAGATGGAAAGTCTACGCCGCTGCATGCCGCTGCTAGAAGCTCGTTACATGGCCCGGGGGGGGGGGGGGGGGGGGGGGCACGAGCCCCGTTGCCCTCCTTCCCCCCCCCCCCCCCCCCCCCCCTCATAGTCTACGTCTATGCTTACACGAACTTCAAGATAGCGGCCATCAACGATACAGGGATGCTTTTTTCACTTATCCCACTCGGTGTATAGGAAGGTGTGCTCCAGTGGTCACCAGAGTCGCCACAATTCAGATGACGAGTTTGCTGTTCTGGTATGCGGCATTCTATTTATATGTCATATTGTTGTCTTCAGGTAAGCCAATTGGTTACTCTATTTCTTGTTGATTTTCAAATGGGAATGCATCCAGCATTGGCCTTCTTGCCAATCACCGACATTCCCGAGGCCTTCAAGGAACTTCTCGAGGTTTTCCCCACCGATGCCTCGCTCGTGGCGGACTACTTCGAGGACGCGTATATCGGGAGACCCCGTCGAAACGGCTTGTCGTCCGCCACCCCCCCACCTCTGGTTTGGTCAGTCAGAGAATCAACACTAGCAGAAAGGCCAACAAGGACGAACAACAGCATCGAAGCGTGGCTCCGGGGACGGCACGTAAGAACTGACCTAATCCTCTGAGAACTTGGACGTTTTCTGTAGTACATTTTTGTATTTGAGGCTCAAAATTTCAGTACGGTGCCCACTCAAAAAGCTTTCTCTACGAGTGTGTCTGTTCTTTTTTCTTTTTATCCTTAACAGAGATGAAGCTGGCTCAAGCAGAGGGCGGTACGACATCTTCGAAGGTGTCCAAGAAGCACGACGACTGCAACCGGCGTCTTCAAATCATTGTGAGTCGCTACAATGGTCGCAATCGTCTAGAAACCCTGAGGGTGGCAGCTAGGAATATCGCTTTTTTATTTTTTTTTATTTCGCTCAATAAATGTGTTGTTTTCCAAGTACAACGATGACTTGTTTGGATGTTCCCTCTCTTCTGTAAAATGGAAATATAAAGTACTAATCTTTATTGCATGCACAGCCAGGTGAATATATGTTGGGCAAATTAAAATATCCGGTTCGCACAGTGACAAACATTCCTAGGGACAAATTCCCCTATGACGAATGTTCCGCTGTGACGAACGGGCCTATTACCAGGGGCGACATCATTGAAGCTCCTACGGAAGAGAGGGTTGGCTTCACTACACGGCAGGTTTGTACGCCTAGGTGGCTCCACCGCACGGCAACCACACGTACTATTTGCCCTCTCCCTTCCGCTTGCCAGTGCTCGGAGCTGACAGGCATAGTGTAACTTATATACGCTCCGTGCGGGAACTATGGGGGGCGCTTTGAAAAACGCGCGCAGCGCCGCTAGCGGAGGAGCTGGCGTTCGACAGTGAGGCCCGTTCAACAGCCTGCGGCGCCTTTTCGCATGCCAAGCTGTGGCGGCGGAAGCGCGCACGGACGAAACTTTTGCTTTTTGAGCCGATACGTTGAGGGTGACGTTGCATGAGTGCTGGGGCAGAAGGGCATTGAGCTGTTCTCCACTTCTTATACATTGAGTTTGAGTCGTTATTGGGGGTAATTTCTCTAGTTGCGGCCACAAAAGGAGTTGGAGCAATTTTCCGAAAAGCAAGACGGCCGCCACCATAATTGCTCTGAGTGGGAAATTTATTTCGCTCGTCGCTGTAAACGTAGGACTGCTGGAACGATGATATTTAGAGGCGGGTGAAATGTTCACTAAGTTTGTGCACGAAGTGTGCCAAGTTTCATTAGGACAGCAGATGTGAAAGTTACGTTTCTAACGAATAAAAAATAAAGCTGTGCGGGATATCCAATATTGGACCCAAAATGTTGTGTAATAGCGGGCTGTGCAAAGTGCACATTTGGGCACACAGGTGCTTGGACTTGACAGTAACATGACACAGCACTTATACCAAAAAGGGGTGGCAAAGGGAGACGAGGTGGAAATTTGGTTTGGGCGGCGTAACTCAATAGGGAACGGTTTTGACCATGAAAGGGCTGTCAAGAGAATACCACTGGTCGTGGGAGGTGGAGACTTTACAGGTAGGAAGCGACTAGTGGACTCTACTTCCAATTGAAACAACTTTACGAAAGGTTGTTCCAAAGCCGAGAAAACAAAGTCGTCGGCCAACACACGGTTTGGCCGTCAAGGGCTTTTGCGGTCAGCTGTTGTGTAATTCCTTTTGTGCGAGGTGCTGGTTTTCGGCGCACAGGTACTTTGACATGACCGTAACTTGACACAATACGTATTATACCAAAAAGAGTTGGCATAGCGAAACCAGGTGAAAATTTAGTTTCGGCGGCGTAACTAAACTGAGAACTGGTTTTGACCGTCAAAGGCTGTCAAGATAATACCACTCATCGTGGGAGGTGCACACTTTACAGGTAGGAAGGGACCAGTGGACGGTACTTCCAGTTGGAACCACTTTGCGATAGGTGGATCTAAAGCCGAGAAGAAAGAAAATTGCTGTCTACAGAACTCGGGGTGTCAGTGTTTCCACACCCAAAAGGAGGCTGATCAAGAACGAAAGCACACCACATAAACTTCCATACTCAAACGTCGATTCTCAAGTGATTCCGAGTTTCATTGTTGTTTTCTTTAGATTCATATTTGTCACTTTTTTACCGTTCAAATCTTTCTTCATGAAGTACAGATTGCGTGCCATACTTGTCCGGAAATATCATCGACACGTACGATGGGGACAAAACATTTTTGGAGGGCATTCATCTAACGAAATTGGCACTGCATACCCGCGAGTGTGGGATGGCATTTCAGTCCGTCCCATCGGCGATAACACATGTAGGCGTTACTGGTACGAAAACAAACGCAGAGCGCAAAGCGGCAGTGTAGAATACGTCAGCCGTGCCGACACAGTGGCACACATGATCGGGAGACCAAATTTCTCGCGCCGTACGGCACGGGCCCATCGTTGTCGCTGTCCCACAAGACATCGGCGAGGTGAAAAACTGTGAAGCTTTGTCCCCACGAGATACGACGCATAACTATTGAAGCATTTAATGACGCAGCACAGGCAGAGCACTTCATGCTGTGAACGCAGCGCAACCGTACCGCTCAGACTTCAATGCGTACCAACGTACGCGGCGTGGTTTCGGTTTCGTTTTCTCTGGGGTTCTCACTGCCTACCTCCGGTACCGGCCGCGCGGCGGCGCGCCAGTCGCGTCGCACGGAGTGTATAGGAGGCACTGCCAGGATTAAGAAACAACCAAAAGCAAACCGCCCAATGTTGAGCGCTCACGATAAGCGTAGTTTAGTGCTAGGTTTAGAGATAAGCGATTTTGGTGCAACCGAACGAAACCGAAACTTAGCTTAGGTTCCCGGCTAAGCCCCGCTTTGCGCTAAGCGGCGTTGGTACAACCGACCTTTAGTGCTTTTATTCCGAGTTTTTAACGTGAAATCACTCATATTAGAGGTGTGCGAATATTAATATTTTCGAATACGAATCGAATACGAATAGTTAGCTTCGAATATCGAATCGAATATCGAATCGTCGAAGGCAGTTGCATTTATTCGGAGAATGTTTATTTTCATATGTTGGAACTGCAGTTAAGTTTTCTTTTTTCTCTTTTTTTTTGAATGACAGAGCTGCAGTTGGTTTTTCTGCATGACAATTTGTAATCTTGACGAGAATAAAATAAAAGAAAACGAAAAAAACTAACATTTTAGTTGTAGGGAAGATTACAAGTTCTCATGCAGAAAAATCAACTGCTGCACATGGTCCGGTAGGAGGCGCTGCCTTCGAGGGGAAACTACACCTCCAGCCACAGAAAAACTCTCTCACTCGGAACTGAAGTGGCAGGTATTGCCAGGTATTTGATGCAAAGGTTCGGCAGATTCGGATATCTTAAGCACCCGACAGTTCGCCACCACTCACACAGATCAATCTCTCTCTTTAGCAGTGCCTCATCCGCATACGCTACAACTTCCCATTATAAAGCTGAAACCACTATGCTTTCCATTGCACTTTTGGCTAAGCGGTCAAATGCTTGCCAAACATTTGCTGACGGCGTAGAGCCTTGCTCTTATGACTGTGTTGCAGCTTCCGGCTGGGTTTCTTCAGTAGCATCACATGAGGCTAGCTCTTGCAGCACCAGAGCTTTAAGCCATAATAGTTTTTCCTTTTCGGCTTTAAAAACGGTCGACTTGAAGGGTCGGTCCAAGAACAAAGCAAGGCATGCTTCCTTGTCCTCCTCATAGAGAGTGAACCTTGCCGTGAGGGATCTTATCTGTTGTGCGGGAAATTCTGATGCCCCGACACTGTTACCTAGACTGTGGGGCATACGAAAAATCATAGGAACTTGGGAAGACAAAGACGGATACTTCTCAGCACTGGAACTAACAGTGGCATCATACACTGGCTTCAATGTTTGTACATATTCAGAAGCATCTTTCCACTCTGATGAACCAAGTCCATCGATGTCACAGTCCGAGGCAGCAAGCCCCACAGTGACTGCTTCTTTGAGTTTCAGAAGGCGAGACAACATTAGATACTGGCTATTCGATCTCGTCTACACGTCTTGCACCAGACATAGTCCGTCCTTTCCCCTCTTCTTTTGGCACTCCCCAAGCCTTTTCTCAGCTGATGAACTGTGCTTGTAATATTCCACAATATGCCTCACGTTCTTGCACAGGCGATCAATGGGCGGCGAACGGGACCTCGCGTCATTAATCGCCAGTCGAAGCATATACGCGAAGCACGCTCTTTCAGTCATCGAAAGTTTATTTACCGCATCACGGATGCTGCGCCCATAATACGTTACGATGAACTTAGCACATTCATCGGGTATCTTCCAGTCACGGCACATTTTGTCCAGAATAGTTGCGACGTTGACAGTACTGTGACAGACAGCCATGTGTCCAGTGTTCAATGTGAACCACGTCATCATGAATTTTGGAGGGAGAAGATGGCAGGTGAAGCTCACGTAACTTTCGTTAGCGCGCAAACTCCACATGTCGCTTGTGAAGACAACAGCGGTAGCGCCGCCTTCAAAGGCACTGTTGAGCTCTGCTTTCACCTTCTTTCGGGTGTCGTCATACATTCGTGTCACAAACATGCGCGAGAGTGTAAAGCATCCCGCTTTACACTCTCGCGCGTGTAAGGTGATAGTGGGGAACGGCTTCTGTCAGAAGATTTTTGAAGTCGCGGTCTTCCACAATGCTGTAAAGCTGTAAAACAAGCGCCACCATGGTGGCCCCCTTGTTATTTAACGCCACACCCTCTTTTCTAACAGGGGCTCCGTGCGGCGCACGAAGTCCTTCAGTGTCGGTTGACCTTTTTCTGGCGCACCAGTGGTAATCCCACAATACTCTTTCAACAACGCAGGATGCACTCTGAGATGGTTGACAAGGGGCGTTGTCGGGCGTTCTAAGCGCTTACTCGCATGCCGTACATTAAGCCGTCGATGCCGTCACCCTCGCAAAATATTCCCAAATAGCAGTTTTCTCTCTTCGTTTTGCTGCTGTTTCCCGCTCGTTCCTCCGCTTCGCAGACGGTTCCACGCAATCACCTTCATCCGCCATAACACGGGTGGGCAAACAAAAAGGTCATCACAGTTTAAAAAGTCAGGAGTCACAATGGGAACAGAAACTCGCAGATTACCGCTACCGAAACCGATGCCACCAGTCTAGGTTGAAGCCACCATGCACCTGTGTCGCTGTCAATGGGCCTTGCTTACCGAAACTGAAACAGAAAGCAAAACTTACGATTGCAAATACATTCTCAAATATTCGATTAATTTCGGATATTCGTGTTACGACGAATATTCGAAAAATGCTGAAGACTTAGTTTACGAATCGAATACGAATATTGAATGTATAATATTCGATTCGCATTCGTAATTTTGAATATTCGCCCACCCCTACCCATTATCCTAAACGTTTTAGAACTCGAGTGTGGGGCTTGACGTCATACGCAGAGGTTTCAACTGCCTTGCGCGTGCCGCTCGTGAGGGAATGCGTGCAGCACTTCTGAGTGCTCGGGTAAGGCTTCCGGAAAAAGCAGGTATGGTGAGATCTTTTGTAATACGTCATGATTCCTTCCTCGCACCGAGTACGACAGTGCTATTTTGAAAGCGCTGTTGTAGCTACTGGGCGCATGAATTTGAAATATAATTTTAATATTCGTAATCCTGGAGACCAAATAATTATGACTGAAGTGTTTTTTGTTTCTCAAATACAGAACCGCTTTAGTTTCCTTTTCAGCTCTAGAGTGCCTATGGATGATGTCGAAGAATCCATGCAGAGGCCTTGCGATCTAGGCGCCTGTGTCGCCGTCCATCTTCAACTCTGTTATTTGCAAGTAGGTTCGGTGAAACATCGTGCGCCGGTCGTAAACGCGCTAATTTATTTATTTGTTGATTATGCATACCCCCAGGCACCGAAGCATGCTAAAGTGGAGGGGGGAGGGTGGAACTAATTAATGAAAGCGGCAAGATAAAAACGCTAAGGATAAATAGAGCATTATGCAGGCAACAGAAATGACACGTTCAAAAAGAAAATGAAATAAAATCATAAATGTTTATGTCGAATTGTCGCGAAACTGTTGAGAAATTATTGCTGATCATAGAGGTAAGTTTCACATATAGATGCGATTTGCATATCTGCGGAAAGATATTTGCAATCGTTTGCTTTGTGCAAAGTTCACGAGTAGAAAAAGAGATTCGTGTGGCAAATAATAAGTGAAGTTTTCTTAATGATTGACACTAAAAGAGTGGTATGTATAGGCATTAAAATAAAATGACGCTGTACAAGTTAGCTATGGTAAACTTGATAAAACAGGCAAGAGCGAGAACTCCCTCGGCGTGGCAACAGAAAGGACAAGGATAAAGTAGTCTTGAAGTGCGATTAGAATTAGGAGAAGTATTGAAGAGGCAGCATTGCAGTAAACTAGATCCTGTCATAATCAAAAGAAATATGCTAGGTAGGGTGCCACGTAGCGGCGGATATGGGCGGCGTTCCAGAAGGTGGACCAGCTCATCTTTTTTTTGTTCATCGCTACAAACTTTATCTTCGTGATTCAGCGCAAACGTCCTGCTTTTGCGCTGTGCTCTTGAGTGTATTTCTGCGAGAATTATGCCGCTTCTTCATATGAATTCTTGGCAACAAGGCGACTTAACGTACAGTCACAGGTAATGCGTATTTTATTTAGATATTCCGCTTAGTCAAGCCGTTTCGATTCCGCTCACAAGAGGCGTCATTTTCTAATTATTCACTCGCACTGTCTTGTGTTCTATCAATGCAATTGTTCTGTTACTAGGAAAGACGACCTTCGTTGAATGAAGCTGGAAGCACAAAGCGAGATTACTCTGCGCAGTTGATGGCAGTGCAAAAATATTCGTGCTCTCATTTGCACTCAATCACTGACGGCCTTTTGGCTATGAAGAGCAGCAATTCAGGGTTGCGCCTACTACCAAAACAGCTAGTGTCGCTTTAGATATGGCCCAAATTAAAGATAATGGAGAGCTTTAGAATAAGGTGCTCTAAAGCTTTGGGTGCCCCGAGTAACCTGGGGCCTCGCTCGGCGCTAGCGTACAAGTTGTGAGCATGCGCAGTGTGGCGCATCAAGCTGTCTGGGGAGCCCAAAGGTTCCTACTATTCTAAAACCCTTCAATGTCTTTGCCGGGAAAGACCGATAATAATCTCGACAGAGTAGTACCAGCAAGTACCGCCAGAAGGTTCTGCAAGCTCAGGAAGGCACGCGCGCTGTGTTTCGCATTTCTTTTTTGACCCTGGCTGTAATTTAGCGTGCTTAGAACCCTAACTAGAGGCATCATTTCCTAATTCGGAGTGTAGAAGCATTTTACAGTGATAGTTGTTTTAGTGACTTCTCGGCTGCATTCGCGGCTTGGGCGTTGCGCGAGGCAGTAAACTTTGTGACAGTATATCGAACCACGTGACCACACCCAACCGGGGTAGTTCATACACGACCGAAGGGTAATATTGTGAGGTTGTGGAAGTGCACATCGCGTCTCAAACACCGTTTGTTGGACTTCTTTTATTATTTTTTATTTACCAATACTGCTCGCCTCGTCGAGGCTATAGCAGGAGTGGTACAAACAGACAAGAAGATTCAGCGAAGAACGGTGCCGCACCAGGTCCATATAATCTACCCATTGAATTTTATTCAAGATTTTGGAATATGGTGGGTGACGCTTTTGTTCATGTTATCCATACCTTCTTAAAAACCGGATACGTGACTGATTCTTTTAAGCTAGGTAAAGTGACCCTGCTCCCTAAGAACGTCGAAGTGTTATCTGAGCCTTGTGCATGGCGGTCCATTACATTACTCAACGCCGATTACAAGATTCTCGCAACTGCTTTGGTCAGACGACTCCGCGACATTTTGACTTTGATAGCTAGCCCCTTTCAGAGTTGCAGTGTCCCAGGACGTACCTTTTTTTTTTCTTGTTTAGCACTGGCGTGTGACTTGTTTGCGTATGGCACGTCTCATCAGTTGATTGGCGCTTTCATATCTCTCTATCAAGCAAAGGCCTTTATCAAGTAGAACACCGTTTTATTTAGTGTTTTAGCGGCATTCAGATTTACTCGTTCATTTATAGATTTGCTAAGAAGTTTATACGCGGGCCTGTCTAGCGAACAATTTGTTAAAGGTTGTCCGACGGCTACTTCCTCAGTGACGAGGGGGGTACGACAAGGCTGCCCTTTATCTCCACTGCTATATTTAATTAGTATTGACCTATTGTTACATAAAATCTGAGCTCGTCCGAGGGCTCCCACTTCCCGGACGGGGCACAGAGTCTGTTTCTTCCAGTGTTGTCCTAAATACTCAACAAAAGCATTTAAGATGAGATACTAAACACCCATTTTAAAATGTATTTAGAGTAGTATTCAAGGTACTTTTATTACAAATTATTGTGAGTAGAATACAAATACTTTGAAAAGTATTTGAATTTCATTCGAAGATACTTGGTAAGTTTTGCAAGTGGTTAGTATAAGAAGAAAAAGTCAGAAAGAGTGGTTCTATTTCTGGCTAATTCTCTGAAAATCACATTTTGCTGTGACTTTTATGACCTTCAAAAATCGCCTTAGCTGCTGCAATGAAAGTTTAGACTGAAATAATGATAAATCTGCAGTGTAATGCGTTCCGAAATATTTTAGAACGTGCTTTAGTTTGACGGCAGGCTCGGCTCGTGACGCATTTCGCAATACGTTCGAAAAATGACCCGCCGCGGTTCGGGGGACTTGACATGTAGTCCGGTATTGCATATCTATAACATAGGAACTAGAAGTTGATCAGACAGCCAGACTTGTTGGTGAGTACGCCAGCGAACGACACACGTGCACGCTCAGGAGGAACATCGTCTCGAGGACAACAGTCTCTGTCGCTGAAGAACAACCAAGAGTGTGTGCCTCGTACTCCCAGTCAAAAAACCTTTTGTTTTTAAATAAAAAGGTCAAGAGGGAGACACAGGAAACAGAACCCCTTCTAAACACACTTTCTCTGCCCCCTCTGCACCAGTTCAAAGCATTAACGCATTGTGGTCAAGATGAGCAAGATTCTAGAATCAGAACCGAGTCTAGTTAATAAATTACTCCACTTGTCGGGAAACTGATTTTGAGGATGAAACAATGCGGACATTCGCAAGGAAGTAAAGAAACGCTTTTGAACGAGCTTTGGACCTTAAGCCACGACAGACACGCAAGGAGATTTAGGGAGGCCCAATATAGGTCACTGCAGCTCAATAAAGCCAGAAGGAATCAGATTGTTTGACCTGAGAGAGTGCCTGTTTTTGCGTAAAAACGTGTTCACGCATTTTCATGCTGGAATTCTCTTAACCGGCGATTTCTGAAAATGGTTCATTGTGATTGTACCGAGCGTTGGTACCACAATCCTCCGCTGACGGAATCACTCTAACTCCAGGTAAAAGGGGGGATCTGAGTGTAAAATCCGATGACGTCACCAGAACTTTGCAAGCTCCTAAACAAAAACAGCCTGGCAAAAAAAAAAAAAAAGGGAACAAGAGGACAAGAGGACACATAGATGTGGGCGTACTTGGGGGTATCCCTTTGGTCTTTCGTTGGCATTTGGGGCTTGTGTTTTGCTTGTGCCTTGTTTTCTGTTCTGTGTTTGGTAGCTTGGCTCCAAGTTTGCAGTCGGTTCAGCCATGGAGACTAACGATCCCTAGTTCCGTAAATTGATCCGGCAAAATTGTTTTTTTTTTTTCAAGTTTGCAAAGTGTATTTGAGATAGTGAGTAGAAGATAGTGATAATTATAGGTGATTAAGTTAGAGTAGCTAATACTGGTAGACTAAACAGATTTGCAAGATCCCAAAATACTGCCAAAACATTTAAAATACTGTGCCCTGAGAAGAGCATTAAAGATAGGCACAAGTCTAGTCTCTGCCTGTGCGGATGACCTGTCTTTGTTTTCGCGTGTTTCTGGCAGCTTTTTGTCAGGCAAGCGTATTTTCGTGGGCTACGCCGTACTTTCTAAGGCGTAGTTGAATGGGAGATAAGTAGGGCGCTGGAGTTCAGATTATTTTCTGTCGGTTCTATTATTATTATTGTTTTTTTTTAAACTGTACGTGGTTCTGGAGTACCTTCTTCTAGAATTGAAGTAGTACATGACCTGAGAAGGAATGATCGGCCAGGCGAGTAGTCAAGTACAGCTCGATTCTGTTTTGAACTTACCGTTATGGATAACGCTTAAAAGTGTAATATCGACGAAGCTCTGGTTTGTGGCTATGGTCACACTCGCACCCGCAGTTTTGACGCGTAAAAATAACATATCTCATCTCATTTTTCTCGGAATGGAAAAAAGTAAAAGATGTTTACAAAATCTGTAATGCGAAATGAGAGCGCAGCTCTTGAGGTATTTTGATTTGGCGATATACCGTGCTAATCAATTTAAGATAGAAAAATGTATATATATGTACAAAGGTAGATAACTATTCTAAGATACCGGTTCTGCGCCTACTTCCTCTTTCGTGTCCTCTTCCTCCTTTGTACCCTCTTCCTCCGTATCCCCCCATTCGCCTCTTCCGTACCCTCCCCTCCAACGCCTCCATACCCTCTTCTCCACCTCCTCTGTACTCTCCCCTCCTTCTCCTGCGTACCCTTTCCTCCTCCCCCAAACCCGCCCCTCTCCAACAGCTTCCCCTCTAAATTTAGCTAGAAAGTTGACGCCACGTGACCTCAACACTGGTTTAATTTCCCCGCTAAATTTAGCATAGGAAATGAAGTCGCAGGACATCGTGTCACGTGGCATAAGCAAATTCGGTTTCTCCGCTAGATTTAGTGGGAAAATTGACGTCACGTGAGCTCAACACCAATTCAATTCCCCACTAAATTTAGCTGGAAACTGAATTGGTGTGTAGGTCTGTGACGTCTCATTGTGCGACGCTGCGCATTCAGTTTCCGCGCTAAATGTAGCGGTAAAACTCTCGTCACATGACCTCAAGCCCATTCAGTTTCCGCGATAAATTTAGCGGGGAAACTGTGACGTCCCCGCTTAGGCGCCTGGTTCCGCTCAATGCGGAAACAGGCGCCTAAGAGCTGCGCCCTCAAACAGAACTTGTGGCCAGTCCTGCAGTACGCCTACCACGACCCAGGGGTGGCTGGAGCTTTCCGGTCCTGTCAACGTTCACCCGCTTATTGAGTTTATAATGTGTCTTTAATCTTATAGACGACACGGTGTATATTGGTCGCCCCCTGCATTTTATTGGTTGGGTCACCTGCGCCAAACGCTTTCGCCCAGGGGGCTGGGCAACCTGTGCCCCGTGGCGGAGACTCCGTCTATGCATTGTGCCTGTCGTCGTAATTCGGCGTCGGGTGACTGAAGACTTGCCCACTGTACGGATTCAGGAGAGTCCCGTGACGCGAATGCGTGAATCACTTTATGCGGTTGACGCGTCTGTCCGAAAGGTAGTTTGGGATGACATGTTATCTGCAGCACAGCCTCCTCTATACTCACAAAGCCTGGCAGTTGGACGACGGAGACAAAGAGTGCCCGGTCGCAGATTTGGAGCGCGAGGATCTGGTAGCACAGATCATCAAAGCGCCATTTCTCGGGGAACCTGGACGTAAGCGCACTGCTTTTGCAGCTTCAAGGACGCGAAACACCGATATTCGCTCGGGGAAAGTGTCTTTTGGCGTCTAACCGCAGCGCGGCGCCAGTCACGTGGCTCTCCTCTCATCCGTTGTCTGCCGCTCCACCTTTTCCATTTCGGTGGCCGCTTCTCGTGGCGATCTGCCAGGATTTGTTAGTATAAAAGAGGCTGTGACTGCTGACATACCAGCGGACGCTGCCGACACTGGCTCGAAGTATGGGTGGGGAGGGCGTGAAGGGGGGGGGGGGGGGGGGGGGGAGGTGCTGTTCACCAGGGTCAGGTTGTGAAAGTGGGCGTTACCGCGACGAACATCTACACCGACTCTACATTCGCGGAGACAGACGAGCATGTTTTCACCACGTATGGTTACGCACACATTCTGCACTCTTTTTATTCGAGTGTTTGGAATGCGCGCCCATTCCCAAAGGCGTAAACGTAATCGCTTTGGGAGACTGGTAGGAATACTAGCACGCCAGGTCTTCTGACAGCATAGGTATAGTGCCGACATTCAGCGTCACCGAATATTATAACCATGTTCCTCATGCTTGGAATGTCGCGCGAGAAGATAGCGGATTACTTGGGCAGTGGGAGAACAAGAGGTTTTGCGACGTTGTTCTTCTCAGTCTTTTTTATAGTGAGTAGAAGCAGGGTCATGTTGCGCCCCGCATACGAGTTTAGATAAGTACAATGTAGGGTCCGCGGGTGTGACCTGCGCGCCACTGAACCTGTAATTATGTAACTAAATATTTCTTACTGCAGTCAAAATAAAGATTTTGTGCATTTTGAATTTTGCCGTGACGACAACGTCACGTGCGTTGCCTTTTCAGTTACAAAAAGTCACAAATTTCAGCTCTAGCATGCTGAAATTAAATACTTGAACACGTCTTTACCAAGAAATTGTGATTGTAGGGTATAGATTAACCTCATTACCTCCGCTAGGAAAATACTCGTGGCTGATGTTGGTCATAAGTGCTGTTAACAACGCGCTCAAGGTCATTGAAATGTTTCGGCCAATAACGTGCCTTTATTTTCCCTCAATTCTTAACAATTAATGATCAAACTCTCTACATATACGACTCTGTTGATGGACTGGATCGCCCCAGGAACCGTCTTAGTAAGCACAGTTTCTGAAACGCGCGTTATGATATATGGTATTCCACAGCAGAACAGATGAGAATATGACTCCTAGCTATTTGAATGATTTAACATTTTGTGACGGCACACTATCTATAGAATATTGAAATTAAGAAATATTCGTTTTTTCCGCTTGATACTCATAAATGAAGAATGCTTCCCATTAAGAATAATTTGCCATTTATTGCACCATGAACTTATTTTTGCCAAGCTTGATGTCAATTAGAAAATGATCGACATGGCCAGAGATTTCACTGTAAACAATACAACGTTCGGCAAAAGGATTAACCTGAACTTTAATGTTAGATGAAATATCGTTACTGTATATTACAAAAATAATGGTCCATGAACAGACCCCTGTGGCACTCCAGAGTCAACAAAAACAGGATCGGAAATTGATTCACCGATAGCAACAGCCTGGCGGCGAGAGCTCAAGTGGTCCCTAATCCAATTTATTAACATGTAATTGTGCAATTGTCTAAGAATTGATTTCAGTTTTGTTAAAACCACCGGGTGGGAAACCTTATCGAAATCCTTCGAGAGGTCCAGGAAGATCACATCTACCTGCCCTCGTTGATTTAAAACCTCCGAAAAATAATGAACTACGGTCCTGCGTAAACCGTGTTGCCGATGACTAAGCAAGTTATTAATTTCTAAATATGAAGAAATATGGGATGATATAACATGCTCAGTATTTTAACCTTTGTACACAACAACGAAATTGGTCGGAAATTTGTTACATCTGGCAATCTTCAACCTTAACAACAGGGTTTTCGGCGTACTTCCACCCCGTCGGTATTTCGCCACTTCCAAGAGATTTAGGAAATCTTAGAGTAACTTGTCACACCACTTAGCGTAATGGTGCAAAAAAGCATTTGGGCTGTTTTCTATTCCGACAGACTTTTTAAAGGGATACTGCAACGATACTTCGGCGCTTATTTTTTGGTCTATTCGCGTTCAGGGGAGCAGTATCACATCAGACAAACGAATCTCTCGTTAAAAAAGACACGAAAAAGATTTTTAAAACGAATTAAACGAGTAGCAAAGAGCACCTGGTGGATGTCGCTAACGCCTCGTTTGTAATGCCCCTCTAGGCACCTTGACAGGTAGTGACGATAACTGTCTCGCCTCCGGCCACCACAAGAGAAGAGGAAAAGTACGAGCTCCCCTCTTCCCGAGACTCTCTTTTCTGTGCCTCAGACGTCGGTATTGACAATCTATAATATTATAGAAGATTAAAACGTCACTGTGCAAAAGCAACTTTGGTGTTAGTTCTGGTGGTCCGATCGCTAGCGTGCTTCGGCCACTTTGGTGGCTAGAACGTCTAGGACATCGTCTCGACGTCAGCCTCACCGCAGCTTTGGTCGTCCCGAGACAATCTACGTCACGATTGCGGCGGATGTCACGTACTCTCCGTTGGCTGCTCTCCGAGAGCTTGCTACAGTGGGCGGTTTATAACGAAAAATGAAGACATCAGGCTCGAAACACAAATGTTATATTCTCATTTATAGGGATCTTGTAGATCATATTCTGCCTATTTCTGAACACGACAGGTACATTTAAACTTTCGTTAAAGTATCCCTTTCATGTCCAAAAAAAAAAAGTGTATTTTTTATAATTTGTTATGTCTTCCAATGGAACGGTGTTCTCCGGCACGTCAAAGCTTAGGGCATATGTTATTTGTTATGAAAGCCGTTCAGCTTGTAGGAAATCGCGTACCGCCGCCGATTCGCCATTTCCCACGTGGTCCGTCAACAAACCGAGTCCAGCCTGGTTCTTTCACGGGAGCGGGATTCCGCTCCCCGTTTATTCGTACAATAAAACACAACACTACAAAACACTCAATCTAAACTACAAATACAAGCTACATTACACAATTATTTACAAATGCACGTTCAGGCTAAAGCTAAACACAAAGGAGGCCCTTAGGCCTCGCGTCCCGCGATATCCTAGATCCGGTCGCCAGCGCCACCCACTTGCCTGCCAGTGCCTGCGTCTCGGTCGCGTCCGGAGTTCTTAGAGGCCTCTTGCCCCCTGCCCCACCGAGTATATCTATCGATGGGCGAGGAGGTTTCTCCTCGCCTGCCACGGGGGCGCCTGCAGCGCCCTCCAGTGGCTAGGAGAGAAAGCGGCGCGTCGGGAGCCGAATTCGAGATCCCGATCGACCCCGCGGCAACACGACCATGTGATCGTGTCGCGGCCAAGATTGGCCGAATGGTTTGATGGGCGCCCTCGTGAATTCACGGTGCGCCATACTCCCCTCTCCTAAAAATCGAAGTACGCCGGAATTCAGACGTACGGCTAGGCTGCTGGGAACACCGTCGCTTGGTTTGGCCTGGAGACCCCCCACACGCACACACACACCGCTGGTCCCATGGGTCGTCCTCACTGAGGTCCATCAGTTCGCCCGAGACCTGGGGTGCGCGGCCACCACACACCTCGCAGTAGACTGTGTCGACTTCGGCTTGGCGGCGGCCTCCGGGGCAACGGGGTCCTTGAGCAGTGTGCCTGGCCACCATGAGACTGGCCCCTCCACAGAGTGGTGCACCGGAGAGGGACTGTGGTTGCGACCCAGCTGCGACCGCCCTCCCGGAACGATGCGGGGCTGGAAGTCCAGTGTCACTGAGAACTGCACCCCGGCGTCCTGCGTGGCGTCGCAGACGTCCCACAAGGCTCCCCGAGCTGTGGTTCCTGCCGGGGAATACGCTGCCAGAAGACGAGGAGCTCAGCCCAAGCTGGTGTTTGTCCAAACGGCGACTCCTCTTTTCATCCCTCCCAGAGAGGACCATTCGATGCACACCAAGTTGCGTCTCGAAGCAGCAGCCGCAGGGGCGATGACGCACAAGAAAAAACAAAAAACAAAAAAAAACAAAAACATTCAAAGCACAAACAAGAAAAACAAACACTGAGGGTTCCGAGGCACCCTCCCCCCACCCACAAAGAAAAACAATAAAAAAAATGCCGGGAACGTCGATTTCGGATCGCTCCCCCCTCTTCTTCCCTTTCCCGGGCCACGCACTCTACGAAGTTCCGATCCCATCGGGTTGCCTCTGGCTACGCGTGTTGTAGCTGTGCCGCGGTGGTCCCAGGAACTCCTGAGATCGTTGGCGCCCGCGAATGCCCCTTTGCGGCCGCTTGACCGGCTCATCCCCTTCCCTGGGGAAAAAGGGTTTCAGTTCGCCGATGTGGACTGTCCCGCGGACGAGATCAGAATTCTGGTCCCTCAGCGTGTATGTCAGTCGAGACTTCTTGGAATCGATGACAAAGGGGCCAACCCACTTGGGGGCCAACGCCGCCGAGAAGAACTTACTCGCATCGCTCTGCACGTGACTTCGCCGCAGAACGGTGTCGCCCACCTCGAACTGCGCATCGCGGTGCGCTTTGTCATAGGTGTTCTTCTGCTCCGCCCGCGCGCGAGCCCTGTTTCCGCGGGCGGCGTCCAGCGCCCGCGACAGTCGCTCTCTTGTGCGCGTCGCGAAGTCCTCGTACGAGGGCACCGCTCTGGCCGCGCTCTGTCGCGGGCGAAGAACCGCATCGGTCGGCGTAGAGAGTTCTCTGCCGAAGTTCAAAAGCGAAGGCGTGAACCCAGTGCTGCGGTTGAGGTTGGACCGCAATGCAAACGAAATCGAATCCAAATGCAGATCCCAGTCCCGCTGCTTTCGAGCATACGCCCCGAGCAGCGGCTTGATGTCGCGGTTCCGCCGCTCGGTCACATTTGCTTGTGGATGGTAACACGAAGTCTTACAATGCTTAATCCCGAGGGCCTGGCAGGTTGCCGCGAAGACTTTCGAGCAAAATATCGAGGCGTTGTCACTCACCAGTCTCTCGGGGAACCCGTAGCGACACCAGACCTCGGACAGCCTGCTCAGGACTCCCTTGGCTGTCACCTTCCGCATTGGAAACATCTCGACGAATCCGGTGAAGTGGCAAGTGACTACCAACACATGTTGATAGCCTCCGCTTGACCGCGGCAGGGGTCCCATCAAGTCGCAGGCCGCGATCTCCCATGGCCGCGTACTCACGATGGGCTCGAGCAGGCCGGGTGGTCTGCCGCCCCTGGGCTTGCGCTCTTGGCACACTGCGCAGCTACGGACATAACGGCACAGCTGCCCCTTCATGCCCGGCCAGGTAGCGAAACGGCGCAGCTTATGCCACGACTTCGGTGCACTGCCATGACCGTCCGCATCGTGGTAGTGACGCAGCGCTGCCACTCTGAGATCGCGGGGAATCACGGTCTTGAACGACTCACTTGAATCGCTCTCTTCCGGGAAGTAGCGCAGCAGGACGCCGTCCCCATCGATCAGGTAAGACTCCAGCTCACCTGCTTCAATGTCTGACTCCTGGGCGGTGGCACTTGGCCCTCTCGGTGTTCCGGAGTGCCGGAGCGTCTTTTCGCCCGTCTGGTCAGGATCCATCTCTTGCCTGAGCCGGTCGAAGATAGCGCGACAAAACGAATCGCTCTGCTGTGCTTCGTACAGTTCCGTTCGGTTGAACGCCGGTCCCAGTGAGGTAATCGCCTCAGCCAGCTGCGCGACGCCGCCACAGTGGGGAGCGGAGCGAGAGGCGGGATTTCCCGTCTCCTGGGGGATGGCCCCGCCTCCGTAGTCTGCTGCCTCGCGCGGTGGGGGATCCACGGGTGCGCGGGAGAGCGCGTCGGCCACCACATTTGTCGTGCCCTTCCGGTACCGAATTCGGTACTCGTACTTCTGCAGTGTCAAGGCCCAGCGCGCCAGTCTTCCGGCGGGTTCCTTGATTCGGGAGAGCCACGCGAGGGCCATATGGTCCGTCTCGATCGTGAATTCCGTCCCCTCGACATAATGATCGAACTTCTTAAGAGCAAAAATGATGGCGAGGCATTCGCGCTCACTCACCGTGTAGTTCTTCTCCGCCGGGTTCAGCGCCGATAATCGACGCAGAGTCTCGATGTTCCGTTCTTCTTGGGCACCAAAACCACCGGGAATCCCCAGGGTCCTGATGACCGGCGAATGATTCCCGACTTCAGGAGCTCATCGACTGCGGCATCTATCGCTTTTCGCTTCGCCAGGCTCACAGGACGCGGATTGGACTTCCAAGGGCGTGCGTCCCCAGTTTCAATGCGATGTTGCACCTGCTTAGTGCAGCCCGGCTGTTCGGTGAACATTTCGTCAAAGTTGTGCAGCAAAGCCGCCAACCTCTCTCGCTCTGGTCCGGACAGTCCATCGGCATTGGCCAACGGGTGGCCCATCTCGTCGCAGTGCTCGGCGGAGCTCGGAGTTGGGTGACTCATGGGCATGGCGTCGTCGCGGTCGGTTCTTTCCTGTTCTGTCGCTTTTCCCAGCGCTGCCGCCATGGCCCCCATGGAGCGCTCTCGGAAACTTGAAAGGGGTGCATGTGCCCCCTCTCGGTACCCGCCACTTGCCACGTCAATGATGATGCCAGTGTGGGCCAGGAAATCCCGTCCCAGAATGATGGGCACTGTCAGCCCGGCCAAATGGACGAACCGCTGTCTCTGCGCGCGTTGATTCCAACGTACCACGAGACGCACTGCTCCCCTCGAAGTCGTCGACCCACAAGCCAACTGGAAAGTGGTCTCCCCATGCCTCACCCGAACGGACTTCTGTTGGAGATGCCTGAGGACCTCGTCCCCAATTAGCGACGCACTAGCCCCGCTATCCAGAAGAGCTGCGAACTCCTTTCCCGCCACCGTCAGGGAAATAAATGGGGCCGCGGTGCTTGTCGCTGCTCCGACTCGATACGCCGTCGGCACGCACACGGTCGAAGGGGTGTCGGGGACCCGCTCGTTGGTCTGTTTCGCCGCCGATAACTTTATCGGCGGCCTCCTCCGTTTCCCGGAATCTGTCCTCGAGGTGACGAAGGTGGTCCTCGAAAGTTTCCGAGTACACAATGATGTCGTCCAGGTACGCGAGCGCGTGCTGCCACTTGGCATCTCCGAGCACTCCGTCGATCAACCGCTGAAATGTCATCGGTGCACCTGTTAATCCGAACGGCATCCGAGTGAACTCGAACAAGCCTCGGTGACACACGAATGCAGTTTTGCTTTCGTCGCCCGGGCTCATCTCCACTTGGAGGTAGCCTTTGCTTGCGTCGAGGGTAGTGAAATACTTCGCCTTCCCCAGATTCGAGATGATTTCTTCGATGCTCGGAAATGGATACGCATCTTTTACGGTCACCGCGTTCAAGCGCCGATAATCGACGCAGAGTCTCGATGTTCCGTTCTTCTTGGGCACCAAAACCACCGGGAATCCCCAGGGTCCTGATGACCGGCGAATGATTCCCGACTTCAGGAGCTCATCGACTGCGGCATCTATCGCTTTTCGCTTCGCCAGGCTCACAGGACGCGGATTGGACTTCCAAGGGCGTGCGTCCCCAGTTTCAATGCGATGTTGCACCTGCTTAGTGCAGCCCGGCTGTTCGGTGAACATTTCGTCAAAGTTGTGCAGCAAAGCCGCCAACCTCTCTCGCTCTGGTCCGGACAGTCCATCGGCATTGGCCAACGGGTGGCCCATCTCGTCGCAGTGCTCGGCGGAGCTCGGAGTTGGGTGACTCATGGGCATGGCGTCGTCGCGGTCGGTTCTTTCCTGTTCTGTCGCTTTTCCCAGCGCTGCCGCCATGGCCCCCATGGAGCGCTCTCGGAAACTTGAAAGGGGTGCATGTGCCCCCTCTCGGTACCCGCCACTTGCCACGTCAATGATGATGCCAGTGTGGGCCAGGAAATCCCGTCCCAGAATGATGGGCACTGTCAGCCCGGCCAAATGGACGAACCGCTGTCTCTGCGCGCGTTGATTCCAACGTACCACGAGACGCACTGCTCCCCTCGAAGTCGTCGACCCACAAGCCAACTGGAAAGTGGTCTCCCCATGCCTCACCCGAACGGACTTCTGTTGGAGATGCCTGAGGACCTCGTCCCCAATTAGCGACGCACTAGCCCCGCTATCCAGAAGAGCTGCGAACTCCTTTCCCGCCACCGTCAGGGAAATAAATGGGGCCGCGGTGCTTGTCGCTGCTCCGACTCGATACGCCGTCGGCACGCACACGGTCGAAGGGGTGTCGGGGACCCGCTCGTTGGTCTGTTTCGCCGCCGATAACTTTATCGGCGGCCTCCTCCGTTTCCCGGAATCTCCCTTGTGCAGTCGCTCCTATAGTGCCCGATTTCGTGGCACCGAAAGCAGCGGCCTCGCCAACCTGGGATAGGATTCTCCCCAGTGGGACGTCCGATGCGCTCACCCCTTTGTGGCAGCGGGTCGGCGGCAGCCTGCTCCTGGGCTGCGGCGATCCGTGGTGCGCCGGTCGGACGGAATTCCGTCGCGTGGACGGCCGCGCTCCCTCCTCGGCGCGATCCTGGCTCCAAGGCGTCATCCGTGAGCTCCCAGGGATTCCCGCTCGGCTCCCCGCTGGCCTCCGCCATTGCGGCCTCCCCCCGTCGATACCCACGTGGCACCGGCCCCTGCCACGCGCATCGCGGTTCGAGCGTGTCGATTGGTGCTGGGGGAAGGTGGTACCTGCGCTCCGCCAGTATGTCGGCCTGAACCCTGCGCGCCTCCTGTGCGAGCTCACTCAGACTTCCGAATGGGCGCCCACGCAGATACCGCGAGAAGGTGGGATGCGCCTGCCTCACCACCCGCTCGACCTGCTCCTGGTTCGTAGCATTCGGATCGGCGATCTGCAGGAGTTCCTGCATTGCCCGCAAGTACTCTCCGAAGGGCTCAGCGGGAGCCTGCGTTCTTTCCTCCAGTTCCCTGCGCATTCTTGGCAGGTAGTCTGCCGGCAAGAATTCTTGTCGGAAGAGGGCCGTGAACTCGTCGAGTGTTCCGGCTGACTCGCCCACAAGGCGATGCCACCTGGCTGCTGGGCCTACAAGAGCCACCGGCAGAACTCTGCCTAGCGTCTCCCTCTCTGTCAGGCCGGTAGCCTTCCGATATCGCTGGATTTCCAGCAAGAAGTCGGTCGCGCTCAGAGCTCGATCGCTGTGTCCGCTGTACTCCGGCACCGGAATGCGGATGAGGGTTCTTGGCGGCGGCGTTTGCCTCTGCATGCTCTGTAAGGCCTGAGCGAACGCCGCAACCAACGCCGTGGATTCACGGGACATCTCCGAGCTTTGCGGCATAGACACGACCGGCGCTACCGTCGGCGTGTCCGGACTCGGCGCTGCGGTCATCGCCGCGCCGTTCCGCTCCGCCAGCCCCGTCGATGTAGCGACGTCGGCCAAAAACATTAAATCCGTGAGGGCGAAATTACCCGTGGCCATCTCGAACAGTTGTTTGGACGTACCCTTCCCACTTTCGCAGTGCCGCGGTATAAACTCGCCAACCAGGGGGACCGCCCCGCGTGAACTTCCACGCAGTGTCGTCGACGGACGTTGCGACCGTAATTACGGCTCGCCTGCCCCACGTTGGGCGCCATTTGTAGGAAATCGCGTACCGCCGCCGATTCGCCATTTCCCACGTGGTCCGTCAACAAACCGAGTCCAGCCTGGTTCTTTCACGGGAGCGGGATTCCGCTCCCCGTTTATTCGTACAATAAAACACAACACTACAAAACACTCAATCTAAACTACAAATACAAGCTACATTACACAATTATTTACAAATGCACGTTCAGGCTAAAGCTAAACACAAAGGAGGCCCTTAGGCCTCGCGTCCCGCGATATCCTAGATCCGGTCGCCAGCGCCACCCACTTGCCTGCCAGTGCCTGCGTCTCGGTCGCGTCCGGAGTTCTTAGAGGCCTCTTGCCCCCTGCCCCACCGAGTATATCTATCGATGGGCGAGGAGGTTTCTCCTCGCCTGCCACGGGGGCGCCTGCAGCGCCCTCCAGTGGCTAGGAGAGAAAGCGGCGCGTCGGGAGCCGAATTCGAGATCCCGATCGACCCCGCGGCAACACGACCATGTGATCGTGTCGCGGCCAAGATTGGCCGAATGGTTTGATGGGCGCCCTCGTGAATTCACGGTGCGCCATAAGCTGTGAAGACGCCTGCATTGTGCAATAGCCCGAGTATGAGGCCACCCTTTCCGTGTAGAGCTTGGCTCACTACATCCTACTCTGATATCAGAAACTTAACGTTGCAAAACTTCTCATTGGCATCTGTCAAAGACTACCACTCATCACTGGAAATTTGAACGTCAACGTCACTAGTCGAGAAAACCAGTGGTTCCTCACATTCCTCCCCGTAGAATTCGGTTTCCGTGTACCATCAGACGTAAAGCAACCCACCAGTCCTAACCACACTTGCTTGATTTAGTCTTAGGATGGGACGTTGATTTATGTAAAGTATTTTTTCTTTACTGTATAATTCAGTGATCATTATTCTGTATTTTGATTGAATAAATAAAGGCAGAATATATACGCACACAAGCGTATTACAATGCGCCACAAAAGGTGTCGCTGCAACATCTCCGCAGATTAAGGTAAAAACCTGCAGATTTTAGGGGGATCGGAGGCCGAGTGGGCTAGTGCACACCCGCTCGGAGCACGTGGAGCGAAAGCTCGCGCTGCAGAACCCAGGGATCCTGGGTTTGAGCCCCATCCCTGCCCGTTTCGATCTGGATGAGCATCGTACCGGCGTGCGGTCGTGTATCACTACTACGTGGTGCACGTTAATAGCCGCGT
Organism: Ixodes scapularis; assembly: GCF_016920785.2. NCBI lineage: Eukaryota > Metazoa > Arthropoda > Arachnida > Ixodida > Ixodidae > Ixodes > Ixodes scapularis. Next base: position 207,839,627 of record NW_024609846.1, on the reverse strand, counting down.
CCCACTAGAGCGACAGACAGCAACAAACGACAGCGACACACGACAACGAGCGACAGACGACACCGACAGACAGCCTGTTTGTTGGAGTCCGCCGTCCCACCTGGCGGACACGACGCAGAACACGGGGACGAGGAAACTTGTTTCCTAGTGGGACTGGAGTTGTCAACAAAACACTTCAAAATACACAGACAAACAAAGTCTGGTGACGCGGTTTTCGTGTTTTGTTCTTTGGGCATAAAAGGCGCCGACAAACACGGTGAAAGGGGAGACGATTACTTTATTTCTTCATTAAAGCTTCCGCTTGCCTTCATTTGCCGTTGGCGACTTTCCGTAAACAGTCGTGACAATCGACACCAAACTTTTTCCGAACTAGAAATACCAGAATCGTTCTTTTTTTGGGCCATTCGGGGCATTCTAGGTGAGCGCCACGAAGTTTCACGCTGATTTTGAGGATGTTTATAACTTCATATTCTAATGATCGCGAGGACAAGCGCTCTTTGATGGACAATGTACGGTATCCCGATTATCACAGAACGTGATGACAAGTCTCTCGTCTGCCGGAATAACTTGCCACGGAACGTCGTGTCCTACTTCGTGGCAGAGTTGGGCAGTATCGCGATACAAATGTATCGCGATAGTATTTCAGAAATACATTTCGTATCTGTATTTCTGTATCGCGATACATTTTTTTTTACCAGTATCTGTATTCCTGTATCGAAATACATTCGGAATGTTTCTTTGTATCGCGATACAATCAGGATGAAATGTATTTCGTTACAATTCTTGAGAAATACTCCCCCCCCCCCCCCCCCCCCCCGAAAAAAAATAAAAATAAAAAAAGTAACAAGGCCGAACGCATTTTTTTTTTTTTACTTCTAAGTTCTAAGGGCTTAGAGTCAAGGAGATGCTGGGGTATTGTTACTATGCTGACCAAGGTTCCTTTTGATTCTGCAAACTATTTTTCTATACGTCCTCTTCTCTCTTCTGAGAAGTGTTGCGTAGTCGGGGACCCGAATCAGGTGGCGTGCCAGGAGTGGAGTCAGAGCATCTTCTGCCGCAGGTCCTTAGGTAGGGATTTCTTCAGTCATTGTTTCCCGGCAACCAATGTCCGCTGCTAACCGTCTCTCTTGCCTTAGCGTACAAAGTACACCCAGCCGGCAAAGCTGAGTCACATTCCGTTGCAACACCAGCCTGGCGGTGGTTGACCTGAAATAGTATACGAAGACTCACGCTGTGAAGTTTAACACATATTCGCATGCATCTACGGCTGCGCCAGTAACATTGCACGGCTCAAGGGTACGTCATCAGCCGACGTGAACGTATCCCGCTGCTCTGGTGATCCGAAACCCAGAAAGAGGCCAGAAGTGGCCTCGCTGTGCCATCCCAGACTACGTACTCCTGCGACTAGTCTCGAGACCGCTGTTTCTTGGACAGCTCGCACCTGTGCCGGCAATATCAGCACGCAATCCACGAGGTCTTTGTTTGGATAATGCTAGGCAAAACTTGAGGACTGCAATCCGCGCGTCGGTGGCGGAGGGTCGGTAGTAAGGACCTTCAGAACAGGGATGCTACCGTATCGTTTTTTCAACTGTAAAACAGAAGATAAGACATGTATTCCAAGATGCTTCAGGTGGTCCACTATTCTCAAAAATTACAAATGATACTGCATGCAATGCACGATCTTCAGCTAGGTAGCCTACAACGACAGTACGCATTGACTTTTCATACAGCAGCGTGGTAAAGTTTCATGTTCAAGCCACACCTACAGATAAAGAATTCCAGTTCATTCCACCGTGACATAATGTGATCAATGTTGACAGGATTCCCTCGTCAGACAGACAGGATCTCATGAAAGGGACCGCGGTCAGCAATTGTTGGAATGTTTTTTTGGGCCCATTGAAGACTCCTTGTCGTCCGAAAGCACTTCCTTCAAGGCAAAGTGCCAAGCCTACAGGAAAGTAATTTCGGCATCGAAAACATCCACTTCAAACTTCAAGCTTCATCTTAGTTGGCGTCTCAAAAAATTTGGAAAATGTATTGCAGTATCAGTATTTCTGTATTTGTATTTCTGCACTCCCTAAAATGTATTCCTGTATTTGTATTTCCAAATACTTTTTGCCTCTTTTTAAAATGTATTTCCGATACGTATCGCGATACATTTTTACAGATGTATCTTAGTATCAGTATTTTAGCTACTATTTCAATGTATCCCAGTATTTGTAGTTCCAAATAAATTTTTGAGTATTTCTGCCCAACCCTGCTTCGTGGTGAGCGGTCTTACTTTGGTCAGTCCTAGCACATGGGTATATCCATCCTGATGCAGCGGCGTAGACTTCGGCATCTTGAAGCACCACCTCGCGCACCAAGTTTTCGCGAGCAAAACCAGCCACAGCGAATTCCCTTTCGCAACACGACCACCCGGTGCCAGCCAGCAAGCCGCACCCGCAACCACTACGTGCAATCGATGGACCGGAAGTGCGGGGCCGGGAACGAGGAGTGGCCGCCGAGGGTTTCTCGTTCCGGGAGGAAGGGTTGAAGGGAGGCAACAGGAGGCATAAACGGGCGAGGAGGATAGGTTTGTCTCCGAGAGATGTTCCTCAGTGGGACTGCTTGCTGCGCTTCAAGTCCAACGACAGACAAGAACTCGTCCGTCGTCGATCGTTTGTCGGCGCTTGTCGGCGATTGTAGTGGGTGTCGGTCGTTGCAGTGGGACATCATCGGCGACACGGAACTTTGTGGTGTCGTCGGACAAAAACCGGTGTTTGTCGCTCTAGTGGGGCGAGGCTATACGGACCCCAAGTTAGCGGTTGTACTGCACTGGCTAAATTGCTCATCTACTTCTGGGACACAGGATGCCCACTGAGGCAGACCACTATCTAAATGAGAATTGCTGGATCGCGTTTGCCCGCTCCGCGAATGCGGCCAATGGCGGCCATCTTTTTTGTAAAGTTATATTACCTCTAGCCAAGGTACAGCTGCTGCAGCCACTATCATCCATTCATGGCAGACAGCGTTGTGGCAGTTGTGGTGGCAGGCTGCCATCAAAATAGCGTGGGTGATATTTCGTGCTTAAGTGAAATTGTTTGACGAAAAATATTTTTGAAACCAGGCGTCAACGGTACCCCGATCATTGAGGACCTGGTGAAAGTTTCACGAAATCGCAGCACCGGGGAAAAGCAGCACAGCACGCATCGAAAGAAGCATCGAAAGAAGCATCGAAAGCAGACGCCGGTACGGAGTCTGCTTTCAAAGCGAGCTGCGCTGCTTTTCCCCGGTGCTGCGCTTTCGTAGAACTTTCGCGGAGTCCTCAAAGATGAGGCTACCGTTCACGCCGTCTTTGAAGAGTCTACTTCGTCGAACAACTTCAATCAAGCACGAAATATAACCCACCGTACAGCGTACTAGACCCACGGCTATTTTATGGCAGCCTGCCGCCATTGCGCTGTCCGCCATATTACTATGATGGCGAGAGATAATATAACTATACCAAAAAGATGGCCGACCGTGGCCGCATTCCCGTCCATAGGCGGAGCTGGTCAAATGCGATCCAGCAAATAGACATAGAGATCAGTGAGGCAGACTAACTTCCGGCTGTATAAACATACACACAACAATTTGCTTTTGCTGCAGATTTTACTAAGATTATATGCATATTAATGATGATTATATTAATCGTATTCGCTGAATTTATTATCTGCTAAGAAAAAAACAGATTCTATTTATAATAAGGCCAACCTAGGATTTCATCCATTTCGCTCGCGTATAGGACTCTAAATTCTCTATACGAGCGTAACAAAATAATATATATTCATGATATAACACACTCATGTGCACGGTACATTCACGAACCCTGGCTCCCGACATTAAGAACGAAAACACTTAACTCTGACTATGTCATCTCTAAGTGACGACACTCTATAACTAAACTCGACTTTACGTAGGTACGGTGTTCGTGGAAACCCCCGGGAGGGATAAGAACTGCAATTTGACCCTCACAGACCACCAAACTTCATGTAGGTACTTCGATGTAGCTTTACACTTGGGAAATTACGTTTATTTTATAGTAAAAACTAAGACTTCCTTCGATTTTTCCCGGCGAAGCGGGCTCGCCGAGCCCGCTCCGCCCCAGCCTCTGTCGCACGCAGACCCGAGTCGGCTTGCCGCTTCTTGCCCTGCATTTCGGTCAGCAGAGCTAGGAGCTGCTTCCGCTCCTCTGTCTCGTTCGCCCGCTTTGCATGCTTAGCAGCGGCGTTCGCTGCCTCACGCTGCTTTCGTTGTTCACCGGTTTCCCGCATTGGCTTCCGCCCCGTGACGCCGCCTCCCTCTCGCCTTCGTCCTTCACTACTCTCCTTCTCTCTACGCGGCGCATAGAGCAATATGGTAAACGTAAAGAGGGAGGACACAGAAGCCGATTCGCGGCCCAGATAGTGCGTTTAATGCCCTCCGCTACGTGGCGCTTTTCTGTAATTTCGTTAAAATTAGTTAAAACTCTTTCCGTGAGAAGTATTCATTTTTGAAAATGTTATGCTTTAAAATTCTGTAAAGTACTTAAAACGACTAAATAGTTTTAATTTAATATGCCACAAAAATCACGTGAGGAATGGCGCCTGCCACGGCCTGCCGTGTGCCTGCTTGCCTCTGCTCCTCCGTGCGTCGTTCGTCCGTGCCGTGCGTGCCGTCCGTTTGTGCTTTCTGCTGCAGGCGTGTTCGGTCGGCTTTGTATCAAACAAGGTGACGCATGACTGCCCGCGTGCTCGCATGCTCGGCGTGAGTTTGTGGAGCCGACCGGCTTGAGCTTCTCGCGCTGTTGTTTCCGTCGGGCTGTCGGGCTGTAATCGTGTGTGCACCTTGATTTTCGATGAGATTTCTTTGAAAAGGGACTTGACTTATGACCCTGAGAACGACATTGTCCGTGGATTTACAGATGACGGTGTTGAACGGTGTTTCAGATAGATCCTTGGTTGTTGTGTTGTGCTCTCTGGAATTTCCAGGAAGTGTGTTGAGCCACTTGCATACACTGTTGTGCACACTTCAACACCGTTTTCTGTTATCCGCAGTCTCCTCAATTCTCTCATTGCAAGAGCTTACGACTGGCTTCACAGTAAAGGTTTTGGTTTGTGATCAGGGGGCTTCAAACGTAAGCTTGGCCAACCAACTTGGTGTGTCTGTAGGTAAGCCGTGTTTTTTTGAAGTTGATAACGAATATGTTTACTTTATCTTTGATGATGTTCCGCACCTTATTAAAACAACCAGGAACAATCTCCAAGCACACGAATTTGCATTGGAAATGAGGTCATTGAGCGTATGGTCCCATATTGTTAAACTTTATCGTTCTACCCATGAGATGAGGTTGCGACTGGCTCCGAAACTTTCTGAGAGACACATTTTTCAAAACCCTTCCAATAACATGAAAGTAAAACGTGCCGCACAGGTAATGAGTGCCTCAGTCTGTCTTACAATCCTTTTCATTGTTTATGAAAAGCAGCTTCCTGAGGCAGCCATGACTACAGCCTATTTCTGCGATAGAATGGACAACTTTCTAAATAGCTCACAATTCAAGAAGACAGGGCCGAAGTTGCGTCATGCCATTCTGAAAGGAAAATCTGAGGTATTTGATTTTCTTCACATGCAACTCAGATGGATTTCAGCATGGAAGTTCGAAAGTAGGATGCAGTCACAAACCATCATAGGGTGACATGTTACCATAAATAGTGTCCTCATACTCTGGGAGGAGCTTTCAAATAGCCATGACTCTAAGTTTTACACGACACCTGCAGCAAGGCCCACTTGAGAACATTTTTGGAGCTATATGACAAATGCAGGGCTGCAATACAAACCCGAAGGTGTATCAGTTCACCTCAGACTGAAACAGCTAGATGGCGATAAAGAAACTGTTCAAACTGTCAAACAATGGAAACATAGAGGATGACAAGGCTGGACCTCTTGAAGGAGTTGTCAATATTTTTGCATCATGAAAGTTCAATTGCAGACAATGTGGAATATCTTCCAATTGATAACTTCCCGCCACTCGAGGATAGTTCTGAGCTGACATCAGACATCAGGTTTAACATATTTGATGACTCGTCCACTTGTTACGTTAGGGGCTATTGGATCAAGCATTTCCTTGAACTGACAACCCACAGCTGTGGCTCTTCTCAGCCACTGAGGGAAGGGTCTGACAGCTTGGCAAGGCCTCACTAGTACTTTCTTGTTCTAAAGCATATCAGGTGCCTCGAAAGCTCTTCGGGAATCTAATATACCATCCCAGGCTTTCTTTAATTTCATTCAACAACTAGAAAATCGCTTTCTTGCCGTAATAGAGAGCGTGGCGCATGTTTGAGGAGCGTGTGCTGTCTTGTATCGCACACTTTCAGGTCTGGGTAGCTTGGGCATTGCTTAGAGTGCCACAAATGGTTTTTAAAAATGTTTTGCAGAATACGCCTGTGTTGGTATGTTCGATTTTTTAACCGGAACCTGGACAAAGTTTGGTTTCACTCTTCAGTTGCTGTAAAGCAACTAGACAAATTTAACTGTTAATAGTGTATTAACGGAGGTGGTTGCCAAATCAGAAACAAAAAGTGCGTATTAATTGAGCGGTGCAGCTTGCATTCGAAAAATTGGTTTCCCTTATTTGCAGCAAATGTGCATCACGGACCTTTTGCAAAAGTATTTATCCACTTTCTACAGAATTTCTATGTAAAATAGTGTATAGATGCTATAGATATTAGAAAGAAAATGTATCCACTTTTGTATCCCCTGTTTATAGTTTTTTAGCCGCTTTTTTGAGCCCTACTTTCTTTCTGATCAAATGTATTTGTAGGAATGTTTAGGAACGCTGAATATTGTCAGATTCCGAATAGAATTCTCAGTGTTTGGTATTGACTCGCCCGCAGTGTGTTTCAGGCTATGCCAATTGTATGTTTTATAATAGCCGGAAATTGGGAATTCATACTCTTCGCTGTGTGCTTTGCACTCTTATTATACTCTTATGACTGGTAATGACAGTGATGTCTTATTTATTTCTGAACTTACTTCCCGAGCCCGAGTCGGCGTGAAAGCGAATGGACAATTCAGCATGTTCCAAGTGGAACATTTTTGTTAACTTGGTTCCGCTAAAAATCTATTACGATGTGTACGATATGCCGAGCTCCTTCATATTCCTTTATTTTTGTGACTATTATTATATGTTTCTTATAAAACATGCAGAGCGTCTGAAGTAAAGCGTGTATATACGAATGCGGTCCAATAAAATATTTTCGAACCACTTACTGTTGTTGTCCCCAAAATGCTCCACCAGTCAGGAGTCAATGTGGAGGTTGTGTAACATCAATGTTTTACAGTAGAAAAGACAAACAAACAAGATATACTGATCTGTTTTGTGAAGTAGAAATGTTGTCTTGCACATTTTGCACGGATTATATCGTAAAAATTAAAATAAAACTGCGTTAACATTAAAAAAGAAAAAAAAAAAAAAAAAAAGAAACAGCGGCTCCGGGAGCCGAAGGGCTCCCGAGAGCGTAGCGAGGTAGCGAGCAGCGACGCAAGAAGGAAAGATGGAGAGAAAGAGAAGGGTACCGCAGAAACCAGAGTAGAAACGCCCAAACCGAAACCGAAACTAACTTGACCAGAACCGGAACTAGATTGTGTTTAATGCCGCCCGCTAGGAGCGCTAGCTGTCACTCGTCTATCTGGTCCGCTGGGGCCTATGGCTAGGGCCTATGGCAGTGTCCGCTCTTTACCTTGTGTATATTACTCTATGTGCGGCGCGCTTCCCCACTCCACTGTTATGTCCGCAGGTGGAATGCGGTAGCTTTTGCCTGTCATGTGCGTACTATTTGTAACGCATTAAGAAAAATCCCACTCCGGTTGGTAGTACTTCTGAGTAAAATTCAGCAGATACAAATCAGAAGTAAAATCACTGTCATCTTAAGGTTTATGTTTGTTTTAAGGACGCATAGCGAGGAAACACTAGCAGAAATTCTCTACAGTACAAATGAAAATCAGTGATTTTTATTTTAAAGCGATACATTAACCATGGTTGCACAGTGGAGCCTGCTACCATTACCGGAAGGAGAATATAGCTACCATCAATGGTTGACCACTTAGTGCATCATTCAAGCAGAATTCGTTTGGTAGCGGTCATTTCGTCAACATAAAAAAAACTACGCATACCTAGTGAAAAATATAATTTGTATAAGACATTTGTTTATTACATCGGCGCATATGATCAAATAAGATCATATAAGAACATGTCAAAATCAAATAGGAACATATATGGTGATGTAAGCAACATATAAGGTTTTTTATAACTTTTTATATAATCTCATATTGCTTTTATATACTCTTATACGGTTGTCATCTTGTCTTATATGATCTTATATTATTATATGTGCTTACTATATCAAGAAATTGCTTGTACAAATACGATTTATTTTTACTAGGGATTTAATTGTAAAATTAAACTGACTCGTAAATAAAAAAAAAAAAACAAAAAAAAAACAGACATTTAAGACTGCTAACGTGTCGGAATGCGAAAGCATTTTTATATCTAGCGTATTCCTACAAGCTGCGCGTCGTGCTGAGCTCAGCTCTGCAGCCTCTCCGGAGTCCGCCCGGGCGGCTGGGCTCTGCTGGTTCTGCGGCCGGTCGCTGCCTCTTACCGGCGGCCGGGCCGCTGCGCCATGGAGAGGGCTTCTCTCTGGGTGGCGTTCCTTGGAACTACGCCGCGCGCCAGCCAATGGGCTGGCTGCTACAGACTGCAGGCTGCGCTCCACGGGACAGGGGAATTTAGGTGCCGCTTGGCGCGGCTTCAAAAGCTGAAAACGCCGATTCGCTCCATGGGACAGTTAAGGCTTTCGCATTAAAAGGTGATAACGCAATTCGGCGCTTTATTTGTGCGTGATCGGTTTAGCTGGCGATAGGATGCCCCGAAAAAAAAATGACGAGCGCCGTGACAACACACCTTTGGCGCCGCGTTATTGGAGATGTCGAGTCGTAGCGTCGCCTGCGGTCAGACGTAAAGTCAAATAGAGTATTATAGTAGTACTTCGTGGGGCTTACTGTGGCCCCGTGAAGGCCTCAAATGACGGAGTGCTATTGAATACAAATCCTTATCTTAAAAGAGAATAGTTGTTGTGACTGTACCCACTACTTCATATAAGGAGCTGCGTGACTGCCCCTTTAAAGAAGAAACCGTCTTCGGTGGGTTATATTTGTGTTTCTGTGTGTGTTTCCTTTTACCGTCGTTACCTGGATGAGTTTTCTCGCACAAAATGTCAAGCATACATAAAAACACGATTTAGGGTGATACTAATCGGGCGCATATATTTTACTATGAAAAGAAAAAAAATGACTGACTATAGCCAGCAGTTAAAGCGCTCTCTTGAAGACCGAGATGCGATGATCGCTGCAATATTTTCGAGCCAATTTATGTGTACAGGTAACTGAGGAAGGTGACGTGGCTATCGTTCTGCATTTTGCGCCCTCGCAAATCGCACTTCAACGAACTGATGGTGCTGGTAACACGCATTTTGAATTAGGTGATCTTTTGGGAGACGAATGACGAAAATTATTATTATTTTTGTTTTACAGAGTAAACGTTGCGATGTCCAACCTGGCTGCCTTCTCGAGAGCATTTAGTTGCCTCCCTGGAAGAAACATGAGCCCCTTTAAAAAGTGCGCGGTGTGGTGAAGTGGCGTCGACAGAAAAGAAAGAGGGAAACGTACACGTTAATTCGCACTTCTTGTTCTGTATGGTTTCCAGGTACCCGTACAGTGGTTATTAAGGGCTCGTCAACACGCAGCTTCTCATCATCCCTAGGCTTTCAATATAAAAATACTTCAACTCAACGCGCTTCAAACTATCCGCCTTGTCGTAAACACGTCATCATGCACGACAGACTCGCAAATTACCAGGTTAATGTGTAAAGCTTTTGCTGGTTATTCGAAGTACCCTGGAGGCTCGCTCTACTAAGATTTCGGTAATTACGATGTATACCGCCCTTGTCGATAAAAACTTTGACATCTTTTCACCTAGAAAAATATCTGTAATTTTTTTTTTACTTTTCCGAAAAATAAAAATCTGTGATATATAAGAAAGAAGCAAACAGAAAACAGATTGAACTAAATCGTTTGCTGCGCGGCGTAGATACCAGAAAACGCACTGATAAAATTAAATCTAAAACAAAGGATAATAATAGTGCGTTTTTCTTGCATCTACGCAGCGCAGCAAACTATCACAATGTCTAACCAACAAGCTAAAATGCAAGCATTATTGAACTAAATGTGCGCTCGTACTGAGAGTACAACGAGCAAGGTACAGTACCTCGAATCTACTTGAATAGCAGATGGCGGGCGAACACCTACACTGCGCAATTTTTTTTCCACTCTAAAACGGAAAAGCGGAAATCGAAATAAAATCATGCAGCTGTGCAGGTTTTGGGTGTCTGGTTCTCCTGGATCACGGCAGAACAAACATTAGCTGCGCGTATTTTTGCGGATAGGCCCAATGAAACCGTGTGTTAAGCTTTGGTCATAGTTTAAGTTATTTTTTGATTGTGCCTAAAGTGGTTCACAATGCCTTCGTACAGGTCCGACAAAGTGGAGCGAATGAAGAGAGATCCCAAGCACGGGCTTGATTCGCGTTGGAGCTGGATCGTGATCGCATTATTATCGTGGGTGATGCTGGCATCGTCGTTGAGTGTCCGTGTCATGGGCGTTTTATACGTCGGAATTGTGGACTTCTTCGGTGTGACTCGCGAAGAGGCGTCGTGGCCGCTCAGCCTACAAATATCAGCCATCACGATGGGAGGTGAGAAAAGAAAATGTTTTCTCCGCGTACAATACTAAAATATATCCCGAAATACCCGGTATATGGTATTATTTGAGCTTACACGATAAAGTAGGTGCGTGAAAGACTAAGAATGCGAGAAACGTGAATGCGCCTAAACAAGAAGTACCATCGAAGTAACTGTCTAAAAGGTATACAACGAAATATAAAAATTTACAATTATTACGAATTATCAATTACACCAGTATCACCTTTTCAGTTCAGCGTTTTATTCGTCTCGTTATATGCGGTTCGAGTTAGGTAGAAACGTTTGTCTAGTACATGGAATATCTCAAGCAAAAGTCGTATGTTTAAAGACGGGACACAGTTTTGTATCGGGGTATCGTAGTTACAAGGGCTCGCCTCAGAGCATTAGGTTCTTCGAAGTTTCTAGAACGTTGACAAGCTTCCCGGGGTAGCAGCTGGAAAAGCCACAAATTGTATGTGAACGTAAGCGATGTCGTGCAAACGGGTTAAAATAAGAAATATAACTACAACCCTCAATTGTTTGCTTTAACACAGGGGTTCGCAGAGTATGACGAAAATAATAATTTAAACGATGTATCACTGTATCACTCTGAATGACACGAATGAAAGACAATCAAGCTACGTCGATCATGGGCATGAAAGCCTTAACATGGCGTCAGCTAAGAAAAACGCATGACGTGTTTCGCGCTGCTTACATTGTACACTGGGTTCGTGGAAAGCTCAGATGTCGTTAGAATGTGTAGTAATTAGTTGTAGGAAGATGTGATAGTTTGATAACAGTGTTTGAAGTGATTCAAAGTCTTCAATTTTGATTTTATTGAAAAATTGTAGCGAAGAACAGTGTTGACCACCGGAGTCGCCGAATTCACCTTAGAAGAAATGCGTATGCTATCGAAATTAGGCCCCACCTTTGTATCGAAAACGTTCAAAATACCTTCAGACTATTCAGACAAATGAGGTTAAGTTATGAAAATCTGACACCTTATGCGATCCGCTTGTTCTACATTGGACAGGACTCTCAAATTACGAGACTGGTCGTGCTCATTTACCGATGAGAAGAACACCGTTCGCAATGCTCCGACGCCGTGTATTTTTCAAACTCACAGGAAGCAAACGGCCAATGCCACACAACGGACGCCATTAACGTATGAAAATTAAAAACTATTTTTTATATGCACCGCAAAAACGAATCTAAAAACGTTGGTTTACGATTGCGTGTCAGGCGTGATTTATGCGTTTTAAACTAAGAAAGTAAAACCAGAAAAAAGGCGGACGAAGGACGAGAGAAAGTACGCAAACAGAACACTTTGGATGTGTACTTCTGCTTGTCTTTTGTCCGTCTTCGTGCTGTTTTTATTTTCCGAATGACGTAATACTTTTTTAAAGTAAAAAAGTGAGATCTGAGCACGAACAATGCGCATGAGGTTTCATTTGCCCATGGTATTTGAGCACATTGCATTTTTCAGGTGTAATAGAGTTTCGAGCTTCGTTATTCCCTGGGATCCCTGTATCACCGAAAACTATGTCGAGCCGCGATCAGTTGAAATGGTGACATCTCTTTGTCGATAAACCCAAAATTTTCTTTAACGATTGCGTGAGTTGCGTACTCTATATTAATGGTTTCGTGGCTTGTGTATCCTATATCACCAATTGTGTGCTTTTCGTAAACGAAGACCTTGCCTTTGTCACGTTTTACGACAATCACCAGTTTATTGCGCGCAACGGAACCTCACAAAGCAAACAGGGATACAGTGAAATATATTAACAGACAGCGGAGTCCACCTGTATAATGCCCGAGCTAAAGTGTTTTGATGCTGTTGACATTATTTATCGGCCTGATAATAGCGTCGCTTCAGCAAAGGGTGCGTGTGGTATAGGAGCGCGTGCGTGCAAGCATATTTCGAAGGTTTTGTTGCGACACCACGGTAGAACAGCTACATATCCAGAGTGCACTTCCTGCCATGCAAACAACATCCCACGAATATTTTTCCTTTCAAAGTAGCGCATTCTAGATCCCCGTGTGTAGTGTACGTGCGGTTTGCGTACGTAATTTGTTCTTACTCAAAGCGGTAGGATCGTGCTGTTTAAAGTGATACGGGAGACAGAATTTTTAACCTTCATTTTTATCACTCACTCCTGTGTGAGTATAATGATATAAAACGAAGCAATGAAGAGGCATCCTACCAGTAGCTTTAGAACAGCGACGGAAACGCAAGTGCTTCAAACACTCACGTCACATCAATGACGGCCGAGAGTGGCTAACCTCAGTGCCCGCGTGTAGTTTCAAAACGCCGTCATTGGGTGGCCCAAATTCGCGTAAGGGTCTATTCCGGAAACTTTTTTTATACGGTAAACTGCTTCTAGCAAGTACTACCACAAGTCTTGGGGCTTACCAAAATGTCACGAGAATGTACTTGCGACCAAATCGTTCACAAAATCTTATTCTTAGACTACACATCGCGACAGAAAGCTCTCCGAGAAATAATCTGCTTGGGTCGCGATGGCTCCTCACAGTCCACAATATAAAGTGTCCAAATAATTATACTTTTAAGCTCTGCTCGCTGACAGCTAAAGAAGGGGAGGGTGTGCCTTATTCGCGCTTCTTGCTTCGCGATCCTTCTTTTTGTTTCTTATGGGCTAGTTGGCTGCGGAGTTTCAATATGTTCGGGGCAAGTGACACCCGGCCTTTTTTACGTTGTTAAGCCCCAGACAGAAACAAAGGGCATTGATTGTGTTGTTTATAATTATTTCTGTATGAAGAAATCTATTTCTTTAAAAATGGTATTCATAAGTTATTTATTAATTCTACTGTACCCCCGGGGCCTATACTCGGCGTCAACTTTTCTTGGCAATGCAGAGGAAGTTGGCGATAGCCCACGCACAGCCTTATCCAGCGCTCAAAATTGGATAGAAAACACGTGCCTGTACCCTCCACTGCATTGCCAAGAAAAGTTTTCGCCGAGTATAGAAACATTCAGATCTGAGTGGTGATAAATGAAACACTATAAATATTATGAGCAAAGGTTACACATTTGAAAACATGTAGTTACTAACATTTGAGGAATAAATAGCCCTATCAACAATTCGTGTGATTGATGAAAGTAAATGCTTCCAGTAATTCGACACTGTTGAGGGAGGATGAGTAAAATGTGTCATAGCGACAAAATGGGACGCCTACCTCCTAAAGATGATCAAGGCGAGAAGAAACACAAAATTTTGGTGTTATTAGTTGATATTTTAGTATGGCGTTGTATTGGAATATTTTGCGAAATAGGCAGATGCTTGAGATTCTGCGGCGATATACGAGCCTATTTTTATTGAAGTAACATTAGAAGTACGATGATAGTTTATCAAAATGAAAGGCACTGATATATATATATATATATATATATATATATATATATATATATATATATATATATATATATATATATATATATATATATATACTGTAATCGACTTAATTTTCGCGAATTTCGCGAATCGCCAACAATTCGCGCAAAATAGGTCCCGCGAAAAATTACGGTAAAACGTAAACAAATTAAGATCCATATGAAGATCCCACCCCGTCGCGAAAATTAGAACCCGCGAATCATTCGAAAATTTCAGCTTTGACCTAAATGGCGAAATATTGAGCCCGCGAAAAATAAATCGTTTACAGTATATATATATATATATATATATATATATATATATATATATATATATATATATATATATATATATATATATATATATATATATATAGGTAAAAGATGCGTACTGTCGGAGTTACTAATACGAATAAACTTCGTATTATTAACTCCGACAGTACGCACCTTTGACTTATTAACTTTTCCCGGTCCATTGTTTTATATTTACCCTACTTCGCCTATGTATATATAATATGTTGTACAGCCTCAAGTGATTTAGTAAGATCATTTGTTCCAGGACCCCAGATGGAGGCTGCAGATTTATACTTTGATCTGACTAATGGTTTATTTTGAAGTAGCTTTAAAGATGAAGGTGTTTGAAAGAAGTTACGTTTAAGATAACTCAGCATCCTGTTAGCACGGGTAATTATGTGAGAGACATGCAGGTTCCAGGGACGATCGTAGCTTAGGACTGTACTAAGGTATTTGTAAGATTCTACAAATACTAATGGTGTGTTGCCAATCCTGTAAGTAGCACTAAAAGCAGGTTTTTGGGGACATTGGCATTAGTTTGCACTTGGTTATGCGTAATTCGACAGACTAAAGTATACACTATTTAAGATAAAACCCAGACCAGAGCCATTATATATTATTTGGTAAATAGCAAAATTGTCATCAAACAATCTTATCTGAAAGAAAACAATACTCGGTAAGTCATTAATATAGATTAGATAAAGTAAATAACCTAGGTCGAACCCTTGGTGTGCTCCGGAGGAAAAGATGTGAAAGAGGAGCTAATACCATTGAAATGCACAAGTTTGGTGTGATCAGTTAAAAAAAAAGTTTTATCAGATTAAACACGTTACGATCAATATTATGCTTTTTTAATTAAAAAAAAAGATCTTATGTGATACCTTATTAAATGCTTTCGCAAAATCATAAAAAATGCAGTCCATCTGGAGTTTCTGATCAAAAGCAGCATGAAAATCATTTGTAAGGTAGAGTAGTCGCGTTACGCAAGATAATGTTTTCCTAGAACCATGTTGAAAAGCAGAAGAAAAAAATGAAAGCGTTTACAACTTCCTGTAACGCCGAATTAGAGCGCAGCTCTTGAGGAGGAGGAGGGAAGGGTACTGAGGGTCACCTGTTCTCGGGGGCGGGGATCACGTGACCTGGGGTGTGGTCACGTGACCTGAGGTCACGTGACCTTGGTGGGGTCACGTGACCCCTTCCCTAAGGTCACGTGGGGGTCACGTGACCTCGGGGGGTCACGTGATTTTGCGGGTCAGGTGGCCTGGGGTTGTCACGTGACCCCCCAGAAAAATTTCCCCGCTAAATCTAGCGGAAAAATTTCCCCGCTAGATCTGGCGGAAAATTTTGCCTGCTAAATCTAGCGGAAAATTTTTCCGCTAGATTTAGGGGGAACATTTTTCCGCTAAATTTAGCGGGGAAATTTTTCCGCTAGATTTAGCCGGGAAAATTTTCCGTTAATTTGGCGGGGAAAATTTTCCGCTAGATTTAGCGGGGAAACGTTCCCGCTAGATTCAGCGGGAAATTTTTTTTCACTAGATTTAGCGGTGAAAGTTTTCCTCGTTTTAGCGGGAAACGTTTTCCGCTAGATTTAGCGGAAAATTTTTCCGCTAGATTTAGCGGGGAAATATTCCGCTAAATTTAGCGGGAAAATTCTTCTGCTAGATTTAGCGGGGAAATTTTTCCACTACATTTAGCAGGGAAATTTTTCCGCTACATTTAGCAGGAAAATTTTTCCGCTAGCTTTAGCGGGGAAATCTTCCTGCTAAATTTAGCGGGAAAATTTTTCTGCTAGATTCAGCGGGGAAATTTTTCCGCTAGATTTAGAGGGAAAATTTTCCCGCTAATTTTAGCAGGGAAATTTTCCCGCTAAATTTAGCAAGAAAATTTTTCCGCTAGGTTTAGCGGGGATATTTTTTTGCTAGATTTAGCGGGGAAATTGTTCTGCTAAATTTAGCGGTGAAAACTTCCCGCTAAATTTACCGGGAAAATTTCCCCGCTAAATTTAGCGGAAATATTTTCCCTCCAAATCTAGCGGTAAAATTTCCCCGCTAGGTCTAGCGAAAAATTTTGCCCGCTAAATCTAGCGGAAAATTTTTCCGCTAGATTTAGCGGGAACATTTTTCCGCTAAATTTAGCGGGAAAATTTTTCCGCTAGATTTAGCGGGGAAAAATTTTCGTTAGATTTAGCGGGGAAAAATTTTCGCTAGATTTAGCTGGGAAAATTTTCCGCTAGATTTAGCGGGGAAAATTTCCCGCTAGATTCAGCGGGGAAATTTTTTCGCTAGATTTAGCGGGGAAATTTTTCCGCTAGTTTTAGCGGGGAAAGTTTTCCGCTATATTTAGCGGGAAATTTTTTCGCTAGATTTAGTGGGGAAATATTCCGCTAAATTTAGCGGGAAAATTATTCTGTTAGATTTAGCGGGGAAATTTTTCCACTAAATTTAGCAAGGAAAATTTTCCGCTACATTTAGCAGGAAAATTTTTCCGCTAGCTTTAGCGGGGAAATTGTCCTGCGAAATTTAGCGGGAAAAGTTTTCTGCTAGATTCAGCGGGGAAATTTTTCCGCTAGATTTGGAGGGAAAATTTTTCCGCTAAATTTAGCGGGGAAATTTTAGCGGGAAAATTTTTCAGCTACATTTAGCGGGGAAATTTCTTCGCTAGATTTAGCGGGGAAATTGTTCTGCTAAATGTAGCGGGGAAAATTTCCCGCTAAATTTAGCGGGAAACTTTTTCCGCTAGATTTAGCGGGGAAATTTTTCCGCTAGATTTGGCGGGGAAATTTACCCATAATGCACTGCGCGTTTACACCGACGGCGACGCCGACGCCGCTCGAGCCGGAAACGTGCGTCTAAGAGCCGCGCTCTAAAACGAGTTAGATTCCACAAACCAAATAAGTTGTAAATATATGGTGCTCAAAATTTTACAAGGAATGTTGGTCAGTGAAATAGGTGTGTATTTGAGAGGAGAGCACCTTTATCAGCCTTATGAAGGTGAATAACATTACCAATTTTCAAGTTGCCAGGCAGAACAGATGGGGCGAGCGTTATACGCCCGAAAATGAAAAAGGAGTACTGATTTGTTGATTTTAATAATATTAGAGTTAATTTAGTAATTACAGAGTTAATTTCATCCACTCCAGTTTTCAAAGTCAACAGGTAATAATATTGCCCATAGATGAAATACTGTTAACAAGATAAGGCAGATATGCAGTGCTGGATGAGTTGTAGAACAATTTGATGAATACTTCATTAAAAACGGAAGCACAAAGAGAGACATCTATCTGAGTTTCTTGATTTGTTAAGAGTGAAGTAATAAATGGCTCTACGTGGCAAGATATTATGTTCCTAATATTTCATCGGCTACCATGTAGCATTGGTTGCACAGTTTGTTTAATAGTTTTTTTTGCATTTTCTACGTTTTTTTTTGTATTCCTCGGCAGCAAATGAATATCTGCGCAAGCGAACATGATCAATGTTTTCATGGCAACTGTAATATGTTGTTTTTTTAGTTGATCTTTAGAGTTCTCTTTTGAAGCACTGAGACTCAGAACTTGCAATTATTGTCTTCAAAGGAATGTAGTTTTTTTAATAAGCGAAATTAGGCTATCTTTTAAAAGTGTAAAACTGATTCCCACCCGTTGCTCCCGAATATTCTGATAATATGGTTCGAGGATATCATTTACCTCAATATTATAGCTTCAAATTTGTCCCTGGTATAGTTACGAATAACTTTTTTCAGGTATTACGAGAAGGCAAAGGAACGGTCAATGAGAATGAGAGCAACGAGTGGTCTTTGAGACAAGGAAAATGAGCAATGGAACCAATAAGATCAGGAGCAGTAGTCAAAATAAGATGTAAGATGTTTGATGTAGTAGCGGCTTTTCTGGTCGGTGACAAATATAAGTGTGATAAATGAAATTCGGCAAGCACACGCAAAACGTCTGTACTCTTTGCTGAGAAGGGATCAGGAGAAGGGGGATTCGAGCGCCAGAGTATATTGGGGCGGTTAAAATCACCCATTAAGAGAAGTGGTGTGTAGAAAACCGAATTAGAACGGTGTTTAGTACGCCACTCAGTTTACCAGCAAAGTCAATAACATATGAAGGAAGGCGACAAAAGCATTCCAGAATTAGCCTATGATGTGGAATGATGATACCCACGAAAACGATTCCAAGAGAAATATTGATATTTACAAAGAAAGACGAGATATAGTCACTAATGGCGATTAGCTCGCCACGGTCACTGCGTTGTTACACATTTCTGAAAAACCGGAGACGACGGACGAGAAAGGGAACAACACACAATCTAGTATCTACGAAAGTGGCTCGGCGAATAACGACGCTGATGTTGAGACCTAAAGAAACTGTCAGCGCTGTCCCCCTTTGCATGATGTCACGTGACTTATATATACATAGTCGGTTTCCCCGCTAAATTCAGCGGCAAAATGGACATCACATGACCTCAACACCAATTCAGTTTCCCCGCTAAATTTAGCAAGGAAAACGATGTCACATGACTTCATGTCACGTTACTTATATACGAAGTCGGTTTCCCCGCTAAATTCTGCGGCGAAACGGACGTCACATGACCTCAACAACAATTCAGTTTCCCCGCTAAATTCAACAAGGAAAACGATGTCACATGACTTCATGTCACGTGACTTACATACAAAGTCGGTTTCCCCGCTAAATTCAGCGGCAAAACGGACGTGACATGACCTCGACACCAATTCAGTTTCACCGCTATATTTAGCAGGGAAAATTGCGTCACATGACTTCGTGTCGCTTCAACTATGAACAAATTGTTTAGCGGGAAAATTGACGTCACATGACCTCAACACCAATTCAGTTTCCCCGCTAAATTCAGCAAGGAAAACGAAGTCACATGACTTCATGTCACGTGACTTATATACAAACTCGGTTTCCCCGCTAAATGTTTGTGTGTTGTCCCCTTTTTCATCCGTCGTCTCCGGTTTTTCAAAAATATGTAACATCAACCAACTCGCCTGCCTACTCACTTTTTCTTCAATGATCACTACGTTGTTCCCTGTTTTGTCGAAATGTTTTGAAGTTTTATGTTTGCCAAAAGCAAGTCGGCGTCTCTGCTTTTTGTCGAGAGTCAAGTTTTGGTGAACACAACACCAACACTGTTGGCACCAAAGGTATCAGTCATAAAGCCCGATTTTCACGTATTTTAATTTTTTTTGTTAGACTCCTTATATTAGTGAAAATAATGAACACGCTAGACGAGAGCGAATTACTAACACCCCCTGTCGACCGCCACAGTGACGGCACTACTGAAAAAAAAAAAAAAAAAAAATCTGGCGCCCATATGAAAGTAAACGGGTTCATACCGTTAACAGTTTGGTCATACCGGTCACCAGCTTGTCAAAGGGGTCGCCCGTATGGCTCAAAGGGGTCCCCCATATGAGCCATTACGGTCCCCTATTTGGGCAAATAGGTCACTCCTTTGGCAAGCGGGTCGCTCGTCTGGACAAATGGGCCACATGTTTGGGCAAAGTTGTCGCACGTTTGCTCAAACTGGTGACCATGTTGCACAGACGGGCGACCGGTGACCGGCAAACTGTACCGGTGTAATCAAACGGCTCTCCGGAGTCCGTTTGATACTGAACGTACAGGTCGGCGACATGGGCACGCCTATTTCAGCCGTGGCAGCCTGTTTCCGGAGAGCCGGGAGCGCCGGTTTATCGATTTACAATCTTCCGCGTAATGCAAGTAAGGATATTTATGTTTTGATTGCGCGGATGTTCGCTCCAACTGCAATAAACATTTTTTTTTTACGTAAACGTGCGACGTTGGCGAGCAGATATTTTGACAGAACTTTAAAACTTTGGCGTTCTTTGTTGCCTCAAATTATTTACTCAGCTCGAATCTCCCGCAGAGGACGCGACCGTGTGAAAGAATATACTTCTAGACTCCGTTTCAGCTCAATTCAAGACTCAGCGAAGGTAACGCGAGAACACGTGGCTGCACGAACATCGAGCATTGCTAGCTGAGGCCCGCCGTTGCAGCAGTCAAATTACGAGCTCACGCTGGGTGAGTTTTTCTCTCGGGCGCAAGCCGAGCGAGCAAGCCGGCACCATTGTCATCGTTCAAGGTGCTGAAATGCGTGCAATTCGCCTGCTTTTCGAGGCTGCAAACGCGGCGTCGCGGTAAGCTTCCTGTGGCAATCCGAAGAGAGGAGGAAAGCGCGTGTACTTTACCAGTGGGAATACAGCACACTCCCCGCGAATGCAATGGCCTCGGGGACGACAGGTTTTGCGCACTTTGAATGGGTGGATGTGTCACGGCATTGCGGTTTTCCCCTTTACGATCGGATGGCGAGTAGCGCCATCTCTCGCTACGGGATATTTTACTACCGGCCGAACTTCTTTCAAAACCAACGACTGGTGCTGTCGTTGGTCCCCCTGCGGGCTGGTCCTCCGAAGCGACGGCCGAGGGTGCAAGCCAGGTCCTGGAGCGAGGCCTGACATGGTCGGCGTGCCGGTGCCAGGTGGTCCCGTCGGGCATGCGGACGAACAGCGACGAGGCACTCGCTGGTGAAACCACATGCCCGGCAGACCACGGTGTGCCAGGACGGAAGTTTCTGGCGTACACCGACGCTCTCGGCTCCGGCAAAGGCCCGGGACGGCACCCTCGGTCAGCAGCCAGCTTCTGCTTCAGCTGCTTCAGGAGCGCCGTGGACCGGAGGTCTGGATGCAAGACGTCCAGGGGGGTCTTGACCATCAGGCCCAGCGGAAGCTCGCAGGGGGCACGGCCAGTGACGTCATGGGGTGTACACCGGTACTGGAACAGTACCCGGGCCACCTGCGTCCGGAAATCCCCGGGCTGTCTCTTTTTGAGCTTGTCCTTGATGGTCTGGACCACCCGGTCAGCTGCACCATTGGAAGCGGGGTGGTACGGTGGAACCAGCATCCGGCGGATCCGATTCCTCTGCAGCCAGTCCAGGTACTCGGCGCTAGCGAAAGCTGGACCATTGTCGGACACAATAATGTCCGGCAATCCCTGCGCCGCGAAGACATGCCGCAGAGCCGCAATGGTCGCGCTTGCCGATGGAGTGGTGACTGGCAGTGCCTCCACGCACTTCGATAAGGCATCCACTACCACCAGGAAGTAGTGGCCTTTGAAGGGTCCCGCATAGTTCCCATTGCAAGTGGGACCACGGCCTCTGTGGGAACGGCCAGGGGGTGGTCTCCACGTGGCGCGAGGCTTGCTGGTTCTCTTGGCAGACCTGGCAGCCTTGCACCTGGTGCACGATGTCCTGGTCCAAGCCAGGCCACCAAACGTGCGACCGTGCCACCATCTTGATCTTTTCCACACCAGGATGCCCCGCATGCAGCAACTGCAGGACCTTGGCCCGGAGACTTTGTGGAATCACCACCCTGGAACCCCACAGCAGGCAGCCCTGCTCCAAGCTCAGCTCGGCGGTCTTGTGGCTGTACGCCTGGTGGCGCAGCTCCTTCCCTCGGGCAACCGCCTTCACCACCTGAGAAAGGACCGGGTCCCGGCTGGTCGCCTGCGCTACCGCAGTCCTGGTGAGCACCCCTGGGTAGGCCCGCTCCAGCAGGAGCACGTCAGCTGGCTCTGGAGCGGCAGCAGGCACCTCCGGCAGGGGCAGGCGGCTCAGGGTGTCGGCAGGTCCGAGGTCCTTCCCAGGGCGGTAGACCAGCTTGTAGCTGTAGGCCGCCAGCGTCAAGGCCCAGCGTACCACACGAGGCAAGGCTTGCACTGGGACTGCCTTGTCAGGTCCCACCAGCCCCAGCAGCGGCTTGTGGTCCGTGACCGCCTCGAATTGCCGGCCCCACAGGTACTGGTGGAAGCGCTGGACCCCGAAGATGAGGGCCAAGCCTTCCTTGTCGAGCTGGCTGTAGGGTTGCTCTGCCGCATGTAGTCGACGAGAAGCAAACGCCACAGGGTGTTCCTAACCATCCTGACCCCGGTGCGACAGGACGGCTCCTACCTTGTACGGCGACGCATCCACAGTGAGGACTACAGGCTTGGCCGGGTCGAAGTGCACCAGCACTGGAGCCTTAACGACCAACACCTTGCTGTGCTGGAAGGCCAAGTCCTGCTCCTTCTTCAAGGCCCACTGCTGCCCATCACGAAGCAGGCGATGCAGCGGCTCCAGATGCGTCGACAGGTTGGGCAGGAACCTCCTGTAGAAGTTAATGAGGCCGAGGTAGCTCTGAAGCTCCTTCTTGCTCTTGGGCTTCGGCGCCTTGAGCACGGCCTCGATCTTGCGGGGTGCCGGGGCCAGGCCGGCCTGGGAGATGATGTGTCCCAGGTACTCCACGCTGGGGGTCAGGAACACGCACTTGTCCAGCCTCAGCTTGAGACCGGCGTCCTGTAGTCGTGTCAGGACTTTGCGCAGGTTCTGCAGGTGGTCCCCGTCGTCGGTACCGGTAACCAGGATGTCGTCCAAGTACACCGCCACGTGCCTCATGCCCCTGAAGAGGTTATCCATCTCTCTCTGGAAGATGGCTGGGGCTGAGGCCACGCCAAACGGTAGGCGCGTGCACTGGAAGAGTCCCATGGTTGTTGAAATGGTGACATACTTCCGGGCGGCATCCTTGAGCACCAGCTGCTGGTAGGCATCTCGAAGGTCGAGCTTAGAGAACTTCTGTCCCCCGGACAGAGCCGACCAGAGATCTTCTATCCGAGGCAGCGGGTACTTCTCGACGGTAGCGACGGGGTTGATGGTGACCTTGAAGTCCCCGCAGATCCTGACGCGGCCGTCTCGCTTGAGGACTGGAACAATCGGTGCGGCCCGCTCGGAGGTCTTGACGGGCACCAGGATACCCTCTCGCTGCAGCCGTTGCAGCTCCTGGGTGACCCCGTCCTTCAGGGCGAACGGCAGCGGACGCGGCTTGAAGAACCGAAGCCGGGCTCCCTCGGGTACGTGGATGCCAACCGTCGTGCCGGCGAAGGTGCCCACCCCCAGCTGGAACAGGGACTGGAAGTCTGTCAGGAGGCTCGGGACGTCCTTCACCAATTGCAGCGCAGCTTCTTGGTACTCCGGCAGCCGAACACCCAGCGAGTGAATCCAGTTCCGGCCCAGCAGCGTCGACGACGACCCCTTGGTTAAGTAAAGGGGAAGGAGTGCCTCCCTGTCGCCAAGGCGAACGCTGACTTGGGCCCGACCCTGGACCTGGGAAAGCTGCCCGGAGTAGCTGCGCAGCATGACGTCAGACGCCTCGATGGACACGCCAGGGAAGGTCTGCTTGAACAGCTTCCCGGGCATGACCGACACGCTGGCCCCTGTGTCGAGCTCCATGGTGATGGGGTGGCCGCAGACTTCGACTGGCACCAAGTAAGGTGTCACAGACGATGAAAGTCTATTGGTGTGCCACACGTCGAAAATCTGCGGTTCCTCGGCCACGACGTGGACCCTGGCTGAGGAGGTACCCGAAGCTGGTGCCGCTCGTCCCCACTGCGTTCTCTTGCGACGGCTACCCTGGCCGCGGGCTTGGCTGGAACCCGGGCTTGAACCAGGCTGCTGCTGCTGCTGCTGGCCGCCGCTCGTCCTCCCCCCTCGACAGACACGTGCGAGGTGCCCAGTTCTCCCGCACGTGAAGCATTGTGCTTGGACGAACTGGCACTGTGAGGGGAGTGGGCAGCACCGCAGCGGCTGCAGGCGCCGCTCCTTGTCGCCATCTTGTTTACCTCCGCTTCCGTCGATGGGGAGCCGGCCGCACGCGCAATTTCGCTGGCGTCCATTGCTGCGGCTTCCATCGCCTGCGCTGCCTTCACCGCGTCGTCCAGTGAGGGGTCGGGGAGCTCCAGGAGTCGCGTCTGCATGGCGGGGTTGTTGATGCCGCAGACGAACCGGTCCCGGAGTAGCGAGTCCAACTGGTCGCCGAAGGCGCAGGGGTTCGCTAACCCTCGTAGCGCAGCGACGAACTGCCGGAGGGTCTCCCCGTCCCGGCGGCTCCGGTTGTTGAATCGGAACCGCTCCATCAGCGTGGACGGCGCCGGGCTGAAGTGCGAGCGCAGCGTAGCGAGCAGCTCACCCAGTGTTTTAACGTGCGGCGTGGCCGGCTTGAGGAGGTCGAGCAGGAGACTGAAGACGCGGGTCCCGCAGCTGGCCAAGAAGATGTCCCGTTGCTTCGACTCGGGCGTGTCGTTCGCCCGGAATAACACGTGGACCTGTTCTTCGTAGACTGGCCAGGCGGACCCATCTCCCTCGAACGGCTCAAGCCTCCCGTACAGCAGCATGGCGACAGGAGCGGTGGGCGGTGTTCCGACTCTCTCGGCGGCGTGGGCCGAACCGTGCATGTTGGTGGCCTCCAGTGCCACGGTTCCTCGTCGCCAGTGTCACGATCCTTCTAGGGCGTGGACGAAGGGGGCCGAAGCACCCGCTGAGAAAAGACGACACGCAGCCTGGTTGTGAGGGTGAACGATGACTGACTGGAGCGGCGTGCGCTCAACGGCGTTTATTGGGCGCGATGATCAATGTTGCCCGCCGAGCCTGACGGCCGCAGACGGGCGGACTGGAGGGGGGGGGGGGGGCGCTACATACTTGTTACACTGTTGTATAAACCGCACGCATGTAGCTCGATCAGCGAGTATCGAAATTTGTACGGGTGGTTTTGAAAGCTGCTCTAATAAGTGTGGTTAGTCGTAATCGCACTTCAAAGCAGTACGGGGCAACTAATATTAAGGAACTATGTCGACACGAGAAGCACGTTTAGCAGGCACAACAATGTATTGTCATATACTGCTCCCCAAAGTATTTGCTACTATGATTATCGCTAAAGCGCCTGCGAAGGCACCTTGAGTAAACGACCCTATTTTTGCGAGCTCGGTATGTCGTGAATTTTCCAAAGTGTTGGTTTCGGTAATGTCTGGCTGGCACAAAATTCTGATATCGGGAGTGGGGTTCTGTGTATTAGATATAAGATTATTTAACCGAGTGATCCATTTCTCGCTATTTTCGAATTGCGAATAGATGGTGCTTTGCAACAGCCCAAGGGAACAAAAAAAAATATTAAGAAAGTTGAGAATAATTTTTTTATTACTTTGTGAATATTCAACAATATTCTTAATAGACCATGCTGGCCTTGAACAAAGTTGGTTTGGATTATTTTAGTATTTCTACAATGATAATTGAGGTGCGAACTCGGATTCCACTCATAAATGACATTCGACAATTTTTTTTGTTGAAATAATATTTATTGCACCCTGAACAAATATGTACAGCTTTGCATTCAACAAACACAGATCTCTGTTTACACAGACAATACCACTTTGTACAAATATATACAGCTCAGCATTACACAAACACGTATCGTATATATGTTTTACACACATCTCTGGTCAGCTCTGTCACGTGACCCGAGGCAGAGGAAAGCACGCTACACGCTTATAAGAATAACCTCCGAGATTCGGCAACGCGCGCGTTAGCAGCAGCTTTTCTTTTTTTGTCTGCTTGCTGTCCGTTGAAGTTCGAACTTCGTTTGTCCTACCTGCTTCGACCTGCCGCCTTTCCCTGCGGTGTTATTAGGATGTCTCTCGACAACGTATTGGATGTGCACCAAAGCTATCAGTGTTCTAAAAGTCCTACGCGTATATCGGCAACAACGGATTCTCCAAAGAAGTCAGGCAATCTTGCGGTTTGGTTGGGTTCGGAAAAGGACAGCTTGTGCACCGCATCGTGTTGGAACTTCAAGGAGCCTTCCTTCTCGTCTTTGTGTGGTTGTGCTGCTTTTTTGACCGTGTGGACATATAGCTTGGGATACGTCTTTCAAGTCCACTATTATTATGGTAAGTGCACTGCAACCTACTTGTTGGCAACGACTGACCGTTCTTCTACGCGTACTCTTCTAGATTATCTACAGAATTATGCAGCGCCTATTCTCGCGACAGCCGGGAGAATAATTCCCCCCAAAGTCTACCATTATAGTCTGAAATTACCTCGGTTCTTGTTTGCTTTGCAATCTTCTGAGTTGTATAAAAGCTTATAGTGCCTCTTGACATTTCACTGACCGCTTGCACATTTGTACTTATCTACGGAATAAGTTGTAATAAACATCTAGGAGAACTAAAAACAATCTTTTGTATCTGTTTTCCTGTCCATTTGCAAGCACCTGCACGAGAACATTTTTTCTACGTGTTTCCTCCACGTTATAAATATGTTTATGAGTTTCGGGACGTCTTGAATAAGTTTAAGATACCCAACCTTCCAGACGATACCCATTTAGAGCTAGTGAATAATTTGCCCATCCGAATGACGCTTTCAAATGTGTGGTCACGTGCCTGGTCCAATGGGCACCCGTATCGAACGGGCACCCGTATCCCATGATCACGTTTGATCCAAACGGGTCGACCAGTTTGCCACCCGTAAAAAGTTCAAATGTTTTTTTGTTTTTTTTTCAGTAGGGGGGAGCATACCCTGCGAGTTTGACGCACGCTGCGGCGTCGCACAGGAGCCACGCTGACGACGCAGCTACGAGAGGTGGTTCATTTCGAGCTCTTAAAAGTAACACTTGCCGTATTTTGCTATAATTAAGCTGGAGCATGGTGTTTCGAGACTTTACAATTCAATTAGTTTAATCATGGCCAAACGTGTACTTGTTCCTTTGTTTTGAATTATAAAAACGAGATTATAACAGGCCTGCATATATTAAAAAAAGACTCTCCCAATCTATAGGCCCGCTAAATGTCAAATGACGACGTGATTCAAGTCGGTTCTGTTACACTTCTATCAAACTAACTCAAGAACAGTTTTTTTTTTGCTTGTGACCACGTTTCGGATGCAGCGTCTGGAATCCCATGAAAGTGCAAATTATTTCGCCTGGTTGTTCCTCCATTTCCTTGAGTCGTAAAAGTAATGTGACATTCACGTTTTTTTTTTTACCTTTATTTTCTTGTTTTAGTGCTTCAATTGCGCTCTTAGTAGTTTCCGCTTTGCGTCTAATGCAGGTAAATATTTTCGCGATATTTGCGACTTCGTTTTCAATTGCTTTCTGGGTTTGTTTTATTTCACCAACATATTTCTTTAGCTCTTCTTGTCCTGTCTGGAAATTTTGTGACCGAAGATTAAGTTCGTTCAACAGTGTTAACATTTGCTCAAACTGAAGCACGTGTTTTGCGTTCATAAATCCAGGGCTTGGTTCAATGTCGACACAACAGATACGCGATCGAAAAATGTGTCTGATGTCGTAGAACAAGACTGCAAGTGGTGTAAGCAAACAACAGCCGGAAAAAAAAAAAAACACGGTTGTTTGAGTGACGACAACGGCAATAGGAAATAGGACGTAGATGAAGGAAAAAGAGGAACAACTTGTGAGGCATTTGGGGCCACGCTGCTGCCAGCCTGCCCACTGAAGTAGTGAGCGAGACTCGCGAGCACTAACAGCCTCGGACGGCAGCGTCGGTGCTTCACGTGGCCGCCCGGTATCCCATGGCTCCTGGTGGTTGCAGGCAGCAATGGTCGAGTCACACCAAGACGATGGAAGTGGCCCTGCCGGCGCGCAACTTTCTCGCGGGGCGACGATGACGATCCTGAATCGACGATCGTTCCCAGCAGTATCAGTAGATTTTCCGAGAGGCAGCAGCAAGAACTGAATGAAAGAAAGAAACAGCCTGTCAGGCATTTCGGCCACGCTGCGGCCAACATTACGAGAGCGAGTGATGATCTGGATGCAGAGCTGTGTCGTTCGTCACCATACCCTCAAGCACTGAAGCTGACAGCAGACATGGAAATTTCTGTTATCAGATGGCATGCAATATTTGTTGGGTTAGCCTTAAGATTAATATAATATTTCTACAGTGGCCATGAATGTGCTAATAACATTGAATTTCGGATCTTGTTAAAATATACTCCGCGGAAGGGAAATTATCGTCTACTTCATTTCAATGCAGTCGAGAGACCCCATTGCAGAAATCTACGGAAGTAGCTCGTTGAATAACGAGACTCGTAAAATGTTGAGACCTAAAGAAACACTCTGCGCTGTGGCCCTTTGCATGATATTTCACTATGATCAGTGGCACAGGACATACATGTTTGATGGTCAAATCACATTTTTAGCCTACTGATATGCGGGACAACATCCGTAGATTGCAGCAATTGGTGCTCCCTATAATATTGAGACAGTACGTGTACCTCCAACACCAGACATTGTTTTCTGTGCTGGCTAATGAAGCTCGTGTGAGCACCTTGTTGACGGACATGGAGGCCAATTAAATAAAAAAGAAAATGTTTAATGTGCGCCAGGCATGTATGCCTGGCACAAAGAGGGCTTGGTGCGCCATGCAAATGGCAACATAGACGTCGCGTTTCTTCTTCGGCGTGTTGCATGAGGGGGCTAAAATGTTTTTTTTTGTTAAAAATATTGTGGCACGTATCTGCGTCTTTAATTTACAGTTAATGCGTGGCGGAATGAACTGTCGTAGTCGCCGGATTGAAATCCACTCCAGTTATATGTTACCAAAACAAACACGTAATTTTAAACCTCTAAGTAAGCCCGATGATTACGATATAATTATGAAATACAAAACTATGTCATTGAATCCTTTCCGCTCAGGACTTTTTTTTAAAATATCTTTGAGAAGCGATCTGAAAATAAACCACTTACAAATGAAAATTAGGCACCTCTAAATATATCGGAGCTTGATACAAGACAACACTACGTTTTACAAACTGGTTAAGACGCCACTTAAATTTTTTATAATCTGTGTCAGGTTAAGAAGAGCTGTGCAAGCTCCACCTACAAAGCTTTACACTTCTTTTACTTTAGCAGAGCGAATGATGGAGAGGAGGAAATCGACGATTTTTGCGAGCAGAGAACTTCTTGCTTTTCTTAACCTGCAAATACTAGAGTGCATGCTCATCTTGTATTATATTCGTTTTGGGGAATAACAACTAATTAAAACATTAAAATAGTAATTTTTTTTATAAAAAGATACGCTTTTGAAAAGCATGAGCGTTTTGATCATATAATGCAGTTTTCTTTAAAGGGGTGTCTGGAGAATTTTTCAACTATTCCAGCTAAGCTTTCAGTTCATAGTTGCAGTGATATTAGACATGACCTGCTCGTAATTTTAAACTGAATTTTTCTAGTACTACATAATACAATCTCCTACATGGCTCGTAAAGCATGCCCTTGTCAAGAAAAAACTTACCTAATACTTGATGAAACAAACATTAAGACTCTTAGAAACGATGCAGGACTGTGACTTAATACACCGTTTTAAAAACAACAAAAAAGGGCACATTTTTTATGTGAAATAGTGAGTTATAACTTTACATTTATATTGTGAGGTTGATATCAAGATTGTATTCCAGGCTTTATTTATTCTTTTGCATTCTACTGCCCCTTTATCTGTCTACTTCTGGGTGAAAAATAGTGCTGCCGTTGTAAAATATGTTTCGTATTTTGTTACGAAATGTAGCGCAGTTTGCTGTGTTTGTTTTTTGTGTTTTTCTCTTATGTCGTTGTCGCCTTCTGAGCCGGCGAAAAATTGGGCGAGGAGCGGGGTATCGAGCCCGCCACCTTCGCCTACCCGGAAGACCGTCCCGGCCACTGGTTTCGGCGGACTCATTTTTTGACCAGCTCTCTATTTTACTGGTTGATTCGCTGAACTGGGTAGACGACAGCCACTGCTGATTTAAGGCCCATGCTAGTTCCGAGTTGCGGCAGTGACGTGGCACGTCATTTCAGCTAGCAAATGTCGGAAAGGGTCCGTCTTCCAAGGAATTTAGGGAACCCCTCTTCCCCATGGGGTCAGGCTGCACCGCATATATGTTGGAAGTGAGGCAAGATTGACAAGTGCAGCAGTTGTAAGGTTTTGTGTTTAACTTTGACTTTTATTCCGTCCTTTTTAAGTGTACTCTCCGCGCATCTAGCGTTCTTTTGTTTAGCCTTCATTGTTCTTGTAAACTGAGACAACTTTGTTTCCGGTATACTTTACTCTTTCTTTTGTGTGTGTGACGTTTTTCGCCATTAAATGTTTTTTCTTAATTGTTATCATCCCAAGGCTCCTGTGTGTGCGCACCCTACTTTTGCCTATATATTAACGGAAGCATTTGAAGGTTTACAAATGTTTCCGTTGATATATAGGCAGAAGGAGGTTGCGCAGACACAGCAGCGACACACATTACAGCGGGAGCAATAATTACTGTGTAATTATTGCTCCCGCTGTAATATCGCACGGTGTTTATGCAGCTGTAAAATAGGACGAGTCGTTCACCGCCATGACAAGGGGTCATCGGCGCCGACAAGGGGGGGGGGGGAGGGGCGGGCTAGGTGCCCTCCTCCCCTCCTCCCCCAGGAAATTTCCCGGGGGGGGGGGGGGGGGGGGGCGGCAGAGCGATGCCGGGCTCTCCCTACCTGCCCTTCCCCTCTCCTGAGCTCCTCGAAAAAGCGAGTACCATCACCTCCGGAACCTCTGGGTGCACCTCATTAATCTCGTCTGTGCACCGCACATTTCGACAGCTGTCGCCCTGCGGATAAATAAAAAGTTATCCACTCACTAGCTTTGGTCACTAACTGACCAGAGCTGGTGAGTGGTTACAATTTTCTGACTATTCGCGCAGTCCTGCTCGAAGACCCTACGTAGTATTAGCAAATACGATAAAGACTAGTGCTGGAAATTCCTTTGAAAGCCATTGGAAGTAGTTGCGAACGATGACAGTGGCAACTCTGCGGACTTGCAGCCTACGGAAGTGGACGACATAATACGTTTTGTAAGCCACATTTTCTTTTTCCAAACGTTGAAACAATTGATTACGGTCAGTGCGCTTGAACCACGGAATTCACTGATCACAACTACAATGATAGCTGATTTATAGGGTCACAAAAGCAGACATTTGTTGAGGTATCATGCCATCAACATGCTTATCCTGTGGGGGTCAGGAAAGACGTCCGTCGATGCAAATCAACAAAATGATCTTTATAAAAAAAAAAAAAAAGAAAAAACTGAAAAGAACACATGGTGTAGCAGGGCTGTCTCCGCCGAGACCGCCCTGCTACGAATGGACGTAGAGGTGTGGCCGTGTGGGTGTGGACACCCATCCGTCGCCGCTGCCTCAGTGAGAAACAGCTTAAACGGTACTTTGGGCCATACAAGGTACTTCGTCGCCTCGGGGAGCTGAACTATGAAGTGATGCCCGACGGAACAAGAACATCATCACGCCGCCCACCACGACCTGAAGACGTCCACGTCGCGTGCCTGAAGCCGTACTACGCCCGATAGGACTATGTGTTCTAAATGACTCTTTAGTTTGCCGTTCTTTTATTTGCTTTGTTTTGAGTTGTGGTGCATCGGGGCGATGCACTTTTTAAGGGGGGGGGGGGGGAGTGTAATGCTGCGCGTGCCCCTGGCTAAGTAGGCAGCGCGCCCGTGGCCCAACAGTTATCGCGCTTGCCTTCCACGCAGAAGGCCAGGGTTTGATTCCTGGCAGCGGCTGCACATTTTGTTGACCCTGTAATGTGATGGTCTGATAAATCCGAGAACCGTTTTGCCGATTCAAGGTCAGAATGTCCCAGGGTGTGGGTGAGACGCCCATCCGTCGCCGCGGCCTCAATGAGAAACTGCTTAAACGGTACTTTGCGACTCTACAAGGTCATTCGCCGCCTTGCGGACTTGAACTAAGGCCGCGCACGCAGCTGGCCAAATAGACAGCGCGCCCGTGGCCGAACGGTTATCGCGCTTGCCTTCCACGCAGAAGGCCAGGGTTCGATTCCTGGCAGCGGCTGCACATTTTAGTTGACTCATTAATGTGATGGTCTGGTAAATTCGAGAACCGTCTTGGCCGATTCGAGGTCAGCATGTTCTATGCCGAATGTTCCAGAAGCCCACGCGTGTACAAAAGGGGCTCCGCGTGGCAAGCCAGTGTCAGTCTCGCCCCAGCTCGATCCTGCGGTTTCGCCGGCATCGACGCACGCGACACTCTGCTGTTTTATTCTGTTCCCTTTTTGTTTTGGGCACAAGTTCGCTTCATTAAACGTTTAGTTTCTTCAGTTATCATTGCCTCATCCATTGTTATTTGTGACATTTTGGTGGAGGTGCGGGGTAGTGGGTAGACGTCTTCGTCACCGCGTTCAGCTGTCGGTAGTCCACGCAGAACCTAAGCGTTCCGTCCTTCTTCTTAACCAGCACGACTGGAGAGGCCCACGAACTGCTTGAAGGTTGGATTATGTCGTCGTTCAGCATCTCTTGAACTTGCTCCTGGATCAGCTCCCTTTCTTTAGCGGAGGCTCTGTACGGCGATGGATGCACAGGGCGCACGTCGTCCTCGGTAACAATGCGGTGCTTCGCCACGGCAGTTTGGCGCACCTTCGAAGACGTCGCAAAGCAGTCGCGGTATTCGGCGAGGAGTTTAGTAAGCTGCCGTCGTTTCGGACCCGGAAGCTTAGGGTCGATGTCGACCTGCGCTGGCGACGTACTGTCTTGCTCGGGTGGAGGGGACTCTTCTGTAATCGCGACGATTTGGGCGGAGTTCTGGAGTTCCTCGATGTGACCCACGGCTACACCTTTCATGAGGTGTTGCGTTTCATTTCGGAAGTTTGTCACCAGGACCACAGCCCGCCCATTCTGAAGTCCAGCTACCCCTCTTGCGACGCCTATTCCTCTTCCCAGGAGAAAATGAAAGCTTCCCTCGAGAAGAACTTCGCCGCAGAAAGCTTCATCGATCCCGACGAGTACGAAAACACTCGACCGCGGTGGCAAGTTTACGTGGTTCGCGAGGACTCGGACCGCGGATGACGTCGCTTTGTGTTCCTCCGGTGGTGGAGTAGGTTTTCGTAGCGTCAGCCGGTTCGTTCCCAGGTCGATGACGGCGCAATACTCGCAGAGTAAGTCCATACCGAGGATAACGTCCCTCGCACAGTCTTACAGAATGACGAACTTGACAGGGCACGTCTTACCGTGGATTCCAACCCGAGCAGTGCACCTTCCGACAGGCGTAATGAGGTGTCCTCCAGCAGTTCGTATCTGGGGCCCTTCCCACGTGTCGTCACTTTTTGAAGGCGGCGAGAGAGCCTCCCACTCAAGGCCGAGTAGTCGTCTCCGGTGTCCATGAGTGCCGATGCGTCATGGCCGTCGATAATAACGTTTAGATTGTTGGACACCGATGCAGGGGCGTCGTTGTTCTGCGTAACGTCGGGAGAGTGGGAGCGCTCCGTCGTTCTTGAAGGCTCTTTGCGCCGGTCGTCTTCAGCAACGCCGCCTCCAGGCGTTGCCGCACTTAGTTTTCTCGACGAGAAATGGGCGACAGGCTCTCACGACGAGGTCGGTGCATCGGCGAGGCTGGACGTACTGGCGACGGCGACCCGAACCCACGGCGAGGTGCAGGCGGAGGAGACTGAGGTCGTCGAAGATGCTCTTCAATCTCCTGTGGTCGCTCACCGTAGCGTGGGCGTCTGTCGCTCGGGTGGAACCCGCGCAGCCCTATTTGCCGGTAGGGCAATGGCGGTAGATATGGTCGGCTTCCCCGCAGTGGTAGCGCAACGGGCGTCGTTCGGCCGTCCTCCACACGTCGGGCTTCCTTGGCGCAGCTTATTGTGGGCGTACGTGCGCCCGATCTTCCTGGCGTCGGGATTACTGCTGCGATGGAGGTTCACGTCGGGGAGGCGCCATGTACGGACGAGGGGCTGGTGGCGCTCGTCGGACCACTGCGGCGTAGGTTAGCGTCAGTTCCTCGAGGGCTGCCACGCTGATGGGAGTTTCTGGTTGGATGGCTTGGAGAACAGCGCGGAGTCGTCACAAGTGCTCGTCGAAGTCAGTTGAAAATACTACGACGTCGTCAAGGTAGACGAGACAGCTCTGCCACTTCAGCCCTGCCAGTACGGTGTCCATGACACGCTGGAAAGTTGCTGGCGCCGTGCATAGTCCGAAGGGCATCACCTTAAACTCGTAAAGTCCATCCGGCGTGACAAAGGCTGTCTTCTCACGGTCCCGTTCGTCGACTTCAATCTGCCAATAGCCGCTCTTCAGGTCCATCGATGAGAAATATCGACAGTGGCGCAGCCGGTCCAGAGTGTCGTCGATGCGGGGTAGTGGGTATATATATATATATATTTTTCTATGTGTGCGTGTGGGGGGGGGGGGGGGGGGGGGGCAGATGAAGCCAAGCTCCCCCTCGCCCCTCCCTTCCCCTTCCCCCCCCCCCCCCCAAGGAATTAAGAACTTTCCGCCTACTCAAAGGGTGCGTTCGCATTAGATAATGTTGCGTCATGCAGAAAGAATAAAGACCAGAATGGCACAGCACTCTTAGGTTGACGTATATTCGGCAATTTTTAACCAATGACTAAATCAGGCAAATCAGCTGTAAAAATACCGGACGGGGCTCTCTGGAACAACCATCGTGACATGCTGAATTGTGCTGCATTGTGAGAACAATATAGTATAGAGGAATTCATATCCATATCATACATGTCCTCTTTCATTCAGTCAGCGTCTGTTAACGCTTATGCGAGCTGAAGTATTATTTCGTCGAAGCTGCTCAAGTGCTTCCACACTTTCATTATAGTGATATCTGACTTAAACGGTTTGGTTTCACACGTCAAGTGAATTGTGGTGACAGGTTGCACTCTTAGGCGTGAGTGCATAAGACATAAAAAAAAAATTATGTACCTGTATACGCGCCGCTACTCTAACAAATATGGTTTAGCGGAATCGCAAAAAGATGTTTCAAATAGCCGGGGACGTAACCAGCATATTTGATATAATTCCACTATGTAACCAAGCTAAACGCTCCAAGGAAGATTAAGATGGCTGTGATAAATAATAAAATTGAGTTTGGGTGACAATTTGTTTACTGTTTTACGGTGTTATTGCTTTTGTTTGTGAAAATGGCGTTTATTCTCCAGTTCTGTCATGCAGAAAATGAAAGCTTGCAGATTCGCTCTGATACTCAAAGTTATTGGGGGTTATTTTGGTATACTCTTTTTATTGGGTGATAGTTTAAACATCATAATAGAAGTAATGAGCGAAACACTTTTCAGTGGCGCTAAATGTGTTCGAGCTGAAGCGCATGTAGTGTTTCTGTCCACGCATTTTATATTGAACACTTCTCCGTGCGATTCAAAATATGTAATTCTTTTTTTTTTTATGGCAGTGCTTTTTTTGTGCATCCTCGGTACTGGCCGAAATTAGTCAGGCAATCCCTCCAGTTTGCTTTGAGGACTTTATCCTCTACCTTAAAAGGCCAGCTCCATAAAAAGACAACTCAAACCACAATGCAGTACAGGTGACTATATTTTCAACATAGCATTTTATTATCAAGTCATATATTTCCCTCTCTTCGTAGACCTCTGAACCAGAAATTGAACTCGTAAAGGTGAACCAGGTGATGAATGTTGCTCACACGTTTGTACAAGTTGACACCCCTTTGGCAATAGGAGGGGATGAAGAGAGGGGACGAGGGGAGTGGCGAGCTCCGAAACATTTTCTTACCCAAGGCAATAACCCTAAAAACAATGAATAATAATACACACACAAAAAAAAAAAAACGGCGGTACATATGAATTTGGGGCGATATATATATCTGGGCCATTCATTTAATCTCACTATCGATTGTGGATGTAGCATACGTCACTTCATTCACAGCCTTAAATTTTATAGAAAGTTAGCTGCTATTCCTCGTCTCTCCTCTGACTAGAAAACTACAAGATGTGAGAAACAATTGTGTACCAAATTGATTGCCAATTGTGTTGCATACGTGAAACATTCTAACATCAAGTGACATCAGGTCACGTTACGTTAATTTATCCGCTAAATTTAGCGGAGAAACCAGAGTGGTGTGTACGTCACGTGACTTCAAATTTCCCGTTAAATTTAACGGGGAAAATAAAATGCCGTATAGCTCACGTGACATCAAATCACGGGGCGTTAATTTTCACGCTATATTTAGCGGAGAAACCTAGAGCGGTGTGTAGGTCACGTGACGTTAATTTTCCTGTTCAATTTAGCGGGGATACTAAATTTGTGGAGAGGTCACGTGACATGAAGTCACGTGACACCATTTTTTACGCTAAATTTAGTGGGAAAATGGAATTGGTGTTGAGATCACGTGGCGTCAAATTTCCCGCTAAATCTAGCGTGCAAACGGAAGTCATGTGATGTCACAGGCCACGAACTGTGATGTCACGAAATGTGGCTTTACGATATGCGGCTTCACGAAATGCAGCTTCAAGAAATCTGAAGCACTTAACCAAAAAAACGTTTCAAGTTAAAAAAGAAAAAAAAAAAAAATTGAGGCAGTCGTAGTCTCGATGGTTTGCAAAAAAAAAGAAAAAAGAAAGCGTTGGCAGTGAAGAAAGCCTAGATAATTAGGGTTGACAGTATGACAGTATGCCTTAGTTTCGTCATAATTAATGTCTAAGCAGCTTCGAAAACAAACAATTGTGGTTTGTGCATTGATCCTCGAGAACAGTATCCCAACCATGTTCACCCTTCTCGTAAGCAGACTTATGAAATGCAGGAATAGTTTTTGTTTTGATCCTGATTTAATAAATCCTATAATAAATAAAATTACTTTCACGCCTGAAATCTTCAAATATGGCTCAATGCGTCCACGTCGCCACCACTGAGATGTCAAATTCCGGGCGCTGACTGATGACTATAAAGAACCTTGGAAAAAAAAAAAACGAGAGGAAATAAATGATTTGTGAATCAAGATGTATAGAGTGCATCCGTCATTACGTTCGACTTGACGCTCTCAATAAATCTGACGCATGTTTAGTGTCACAACCCAATCACATCTTTATAGGTCTAAACATTCTTGAGGTTCGTCATTGGCCAGCCCCGTCTGTGGATTGGAACAAATCGCTCTCACAGCATGCTATACGGAAAAGCAGACGCGGGAGATTTGTCGAAGCGTATAGACCCCAACAGCTAAAGAATTGCAGGGCGTGGCAAGTTTCGGACGTATTATTACTACCCCGCAGCCAATAAGAGTGCGTTGCTAGACCATAGGAAGAGCAAAGAACAACTCACGAAGCAGCAAAAGTGAACGTCATATACCACGCTCTCTGTTGCTGTGAGTGACTATTCGCGTCTCCAGCTCGTTGCTCGCCCTCCCGCGGCGGAAACGGGAAGCGCTCTGGTGAGGGTCCCCCAGTTCTCCTGCTCAGCGGGCACGGCGGAACTGCTCGCGATCATGGCTAGCTAAATGTCATTTCTGAATGAAAACAACACTCTTCACTGTTTCAACGTGTTGCTGCAGCCGGTATAAAATTGTACCTTATTAGACAGTTTTAGTATTGCGTATATAAGCAAACGAAAGCGCAGTGCGTTTGCGTTAGGGTGGTGTGCTCGACGTTGCGCGTGCGCATCGTTGCCTTACTCCGATCCAAGACCACAATTTTGGGCTCCATGCACGCGCAGCGTGCAACACGCAAAGCTAACGCAAACACACAGCGCTTGGGTTCGGTCGTATACGCAATACTTAAACTCACTACTCTTTCACCGGCTTCCAACGCCAACAAAACGTGCTGCAGTAAGCAGACGCGCGAGCAGGTAGTCGTTCCTTTGAACTGGAAAGGCTGAGATTGGCGAAGACGACGGCGAGCAAATACGAAAGCAAATAAATGTTAAAAAGAGAGTAGTAATTAAAGATAAAAAAAAAATAATCCGTTTTCTTTTTTCGGGGGGCGGGGAGGAATTTGGTATGTAAGGATATTGGCGGCGACTTTGGAAGTTTTGCCGATTGTCAAAAGTCGCTACTTTGATAGCACCTTCAATTAATTTAATTTTACATGAATTTCTCACATTAGCTAGAATGTTGTCATTGATTTTAGACTTTATTTATTTCATAACTTGGTAATTGAAAATGCTACAATTAGCACCAGTGATGATAACTAGCGCACTTTAGATTGGCATACTTGTTCGCGCGTTTGAAATTAGATCATAAGCAACTAATTATTTTAGAGCTTGAAAATTTGCGTATTAAAATATCTTAATTTTAATATGTATGTTATAATGAATATAAATTGCGGCAAGGTTTGCTCTCAATTAACGTCACCAATCACAGAAATACGCCATTTAACCATACCAGCTTTTCCTGAAAGGTATCATTTTGTTTTCTTTTTAGCATATGAAAACCTCTGACATCGTTATCAAGCTAGGCAAACAGTCAAACACTCCATTGATGCAATATAAACCCCTATGCGTCCCGCGTTGCTTCAAAAACATGCACTCTTCAGCTGCCTGACTCGGATTCCGTTTTTGAATTTTTGTAGTGAGAACAGCGTTTCTTAGTTCAGACGTTTTATAAACATATTGTATAAGTTGCATTTATTCTGTTATTCTGGTGCTGAGAAAAATGTTAAAGCATTTAATCATCTAAATACCAAAAAAAGCCATTGAAAGGCCCGCAGTTCATTATTTCAAATGCCAATTATCTGAGCGAGAAAACGCAGCAAGAACGCAAAACTATCGGCACTGATTTTTTCAACAAATATTAATATTCTGTATTACCTGTAAAGTGCAAGAAAGACCCCATCTTTTAAAAGACAAAAGTTTCCGCGAACAACGTTTTTAACTAAATAATTACGGTGTGAGACAAATTTTGAGTTATGAAAGAATCTGAAATTAAGACCTATACCGAGAAATTAAATTCAAAATAAAGGTTAGTTTTGGTTTCCCTCCGGTATTAAAACGTACCCACTGGCCTAAATATTACGCTAAACACCGTTTTTGTTTTTAGGACAGAGAGGTGACCTGAGCTCATAACACCCTAACTTCCTCGTATTACCAGAAATTATTTGTGTCGCTCAGTGAAGCCAGCACACTAGACAGGCTCAGCAGCGGCACGGATCTCTGACCCTCACTAAACTCACCATTTTGGAAAAAGAGTGGCGCCGCCACCTATAGTGAATTTGAGTCGCGAATAGGTTTATCTATTGTCACCATCGAGGTAGGAAGCTTCTAGAGGCAACACAACGCCGCCAGGGGTGAAGCCAGAAGTGTGTAGGGACACGCCCCTCACGATGACCAAAATCACGGCTCTTTTGATCACCATCGGGTGCCACCCGAGGGTGACCAAATTGTCTGTGGTTTTTCCTCATCGTGGGGCGTGTCCCTCCAAACTTTTGGCTTCCCGAGGGGCACGGCCCCACGATGATCAAAACGGCAGCTGTTTTGGTCGCCCTCAGGTGTCACCCGAGGGTTACCGAAACAGCTGCAGTTGGGGTCATCGCTGGAAGTGTGTTTCCCTGTACACCTCTGGCCAGGGGCTCCTGAAGTCTATCTGATGTGTGGGGGAGACGTCTGGGGGCTCATGTCGCATGGTGTAGTTCACCTCTCTCTCCCTCTCTTTCTCTCTCTTATATATCTGTGTTTGTGTGTGTGTGGTTTATCTTTCGCGTCGGATTAGCCTGTGGCGACTCGTCGCCTATGGAGTGCAGCTTCAACATGCAACATCCTCACGGGTCGTGACCCTGGTGAGAGGGGAGAAGAGTAAGGGGGGGGGGGGGGAAGGCGGTCGGAACAGCTTTGAGTTTGGGGGCATGCCCCCTCTTGTTTAGTACCTGTGGGGGTGACTACCCCTACTGCCCTCCCCCCCCCCCCCCCCCCCCCCTTTGGTACCGGAGCCCCTGCTTCTGGCTTTACCCCTGGTGGCGTCATGTCGCCTCCAGAAGCTTCCCACCTCCATGATTGTCACGGACAAAAACTCGGGGCGTGGCTCATTGCATTCACTTTTGTTAACTGTTCTTCGGTGTCCTTGTCGTCTGACGCTATAATTCTGCTGGTTGTGATGCGGTAATAGGACGCTCGAGACAAGCAACGCCGCCGCGTGTCTCTGTAGACTTTTTTTTTCTGTTGTGTGAAGAATATTTCCCCCCTGTGAGTTAAGAGTAGTGCTACGTTTTGTTTTTTGCAGCACTCCCGTTCGGCTTCCTCTGTGACCGGTGGTCTTGTCGAGGGGTTCTGATCAGCTGCACCTTCCTTGCTGGAGCCGGAATGAGCGTGTGCTATTTTGCGCCCAATCTCAACTTTATCACTTTTTTCTTCGCAGTAGTTCATGGTTAGTATACGTATTTAGTATGGGTTTGCTAATAATGAACCTCATTTTATGTCTTAATTTTGGGAGAGAAGTCCCATGCCATCATAAACATTAGCAGTTTTAAAGAAATTAGAGTACTCTACTAGACATTTCTACTATGACATTAGCAGTGTCAAACTTCACGCCTTGGACTTTCAAATGTAACCAGGTGGCACCGCTCTTGGAATACCAGTAGTTAACTTTCGCCATTTTATTTCATATTTTAGGTGGTAAGAAACATGCACATTCATGTTTTTCCGTATCTTGAGTCTTTACTGCAAGGTGCATCTGGAGGTGTCTCGCTCGTTATACGCTAGATCCATTTCAGAACGTATCTTGAGGTGTTAATGAACTGTCCGAAATGGGAGGGACCCGCTTCTGGAGACTCTTTGAGAAGTGCCTAGCTGTAAAACTGTGAGTGTTCCCTCCTGACATTAGTAACAGAGGCAGCAAACTGGCGCGCCAACTGATTAAAATTTGCGAATGACTGACAACTGAAACTTAGAATCCCTAATGCAGGTTCCTTTTATAGACAATAGAATAATAGGCTGCGCATCTAGAAAATTTTATTTGGGCAAATCTTTCACATTTACAGCCCATGATGACCAGCCAACTCAGATGAATGAGCTTTACTTGGCGAGGGAATTCTACAAAGAGTAAATAAAAAAAAAAAAGATGAAAGACGTTTACGACACCCTGTAACGCCGAATTAGAGAGCAGCTCTTGAGGAGGAGGAGGGAAGGGTACCGAGGCGAAGGTGTACTGCTCCTCCCTCATCCTCATCTTTCTATTCTCCCTGCTACTCCTCCTCCTTCCTCTTCTTCCTCCTCGCCCTCCACTTCCTTCACCTCCCCCTTCCCTCATCCTTCAAGCTCCTCATTCCTCTTCCCTCCTGCCCTCCCTCTCCTCCTCCTCGCCTCCTTCTCCTCCTCCCCTTCTCCTCCCCTCGTCCCCCTCCCCCCTCCTCCTCCCCGCGCGTTGCGTCATGGGAAATGTCCCATAATGCACCGCGCGGGGCCCTCGTGACGTCACGCGTGACGTCACCAGGCTCCCGCGCTGTGCATTATGGGAGATTTCCCATAACGCACCGTGCGGTTACGTTGACGGCGACGGCGACGCTACTCAAGCTGGAAACAGGCGCTTAAAAGCTGCGCTCTAAAGAAATACACGTGTCCTCTTGCTTAAAATGTGGGTGCAATAACGATATACGCTAAAAAATCGAACAGGGTTGGGACATATTGAAAGCACAAGTCCAGGCTTGGTCTTGGACCAGTTTATTGTAACAACTGCAGCTCAGCTGCTGACATAAAGTACAGACACGCCCCCTGGCTAGGGTTGGCCTTTATATACACAATGCACAGTGTTGTCGTTCCACATCCGGCCAGCTGTAGCACCCTGCTGGGCTAGATATGCAACACTTCTCTTCCCTTATTTTGGAAACAACACACCTTACATACACCGCCTGAGGATATCAAGGATAGCCATATCTCTGAGGCTTTTGCTTTGTTCTAGAGGATCGCCGTAGGGAAGCGGGTCCTTCTGGCTGTTAAGGAAGAATCGGACCCTTTTCCTTCTCTCCCGGAGAATCTTGCCTACCAACGTTTTTGTTAGTCTCCTCCTCCTCCTCATGTAGAAATAGAGCGGACCAGGTCGCCCTTGACGTCTCCACTTTACATCGGAGGTGATCAGCATGACAAAACCTCACTGCACTTCCTACGCGAACCAAGAATGTTACCGTTGGCGCCCCCTTAGAATTTTTCCTGGCCACCAATTCACTTTTTCATTTCGCAC
The DNA here is from genome assembly GCF_016920785.2 of Ixodes scapularis. Classification (NCBI taxonomy): domain Eukaryota; kingdom Metazoa; phylum Arthropoda; class Arachnida; order Ixodida; family Ixodidae; genus Ixodes; species Ixodes scapularis. Next base: position 207,797,346 of record NW_024609846.1, on the reverse strand, counting down.
AGTTCGCACATATACCTCCTGACCCGGCGAAAATACACGGCTTGTTCCTCGTCTTCTATCAGCCCTAATTTTGTTTCGTTCCACTTTATCTTTCCAGGCTGTCACTGCGCATGGTTTGGGCATAGAAATTCTCGTCCGAATTTTCCGATAAAAAGAGTTCACTCGGATCTTTTTCTGTGAACGAATAAGGTGTAGTTCGGTATGAAAACAAGAAATGGTCGACAAGGTGCTGCAATGTTCGTTTACAACCCGATTTTTCGTCTTCGAGTTTGGCTTTCAAAAGTGCTTTTCTTGTGGTCTGCACTGACCTTTCCACTGCTCCATTTGACTGGGGGTCATATGGTGGTGTGAATAGGTGGCTAACCCCATTCTCCTTCACCAAACATTCAAACTCGTGTGACCTGAACTGCGGGCCATTATCTGTTACTACAACCCTGGGAAAGCCGTACGCCGCGAATATGCTTCTTATCGCTTCCACCGTGGAAGTCGCCGTTGTAATGTTCATGCGCTTTACCTCCAGCCACTTGTAGTAGGTGTCCACCTTCAGCAGCAGTGACTTCCCCTCGACTTCTGCGAAATCCCGGTGAACCCTCTCCTTGGGATTTGCCGCTATTGGCCATGATTGAATCGGAACGGGCTGCGCTAACCTGCGCACACTTTGGCACACCTCACAACGCTTCACTAATTCCTCTAAGTCTACGTCAAGCTGGGGCCACCAAATCCAACTTCGAGCCAACATATTGATTTTGCTAATACCGGGATGCCCTTCGTACATGAGTAATAGAACGCTCGGCCTTAGCGACGACGTAATGATGACTCTAGAATTCCACAACAAACATCCTTGCTGGATAGCAAGCTCGACACGACGGTTGAAATACGGGCGATACTTATCCTCGGTTTCGTTGGGCCAGCCTCGCCATGTCATGTCCCAGACTCCGTTGCCTTTTGTACCTGATAGTATGCTGATATGACGCCAACAAATTTTTCCATTGCTGCACTCTGGCTACCGTCACTTGACTCGAATGTCTTTTCGGATTGAACAGCTGCGCCAAGGGCTGATGGACAATTTCAAACTGGCGACCGAATAAGTACTTGTCAAACTTTTTTATGCCGAAGACTATGGCCAGTGCTTCGCGCTCCACCTGCGTATAGTTCTTCTCGGCTGCCGTGAGGGTGCGTGACGCGAAAGCTATAGACCGCTCTTCTTGGTTGTCGGCGTGTGCGAGCACCGCCCCCAGTCCGTATGCTGACGCATCACACGTAAGGCGCAGGGGCTTACCGCTATCATAAAGCGCGAAGACTGACCAGTCAATTAAAAGCAAGTTGCATTTCCGAAAACTGTTTCCGCATTCTTCTGTCCATTCCCACATTGCTTCCTTGCGTAGAAGCCGGTACCGCGGCTGGAGAACGGTTGCCGTTCCTGACAAACACTTGGCATAAAAATTTACTAATCCCAGAAAAGCTTTTAGCTCTGTCACCGAAGTGGGTGCCGGAGCTTCCGAAATAGCTTCAACTTTCTCTTTAGTCGGATGAATGCCGACTTCGTCAATCTCATGGCCCGGATAGCAAACCCGGCTTTGAAGGAATTGACATTTGTCAGCATTTACTTGAATACCATGGTGACGGAATGTTTGTAACACCTGCTTCGTGCGCTTCAAACACTCACGTTCTGTTCTTCCCGCAATAAGTACGTCGTCAAGATAGCACCACTGTACCTTCCATTCCTTTCAACAGCCGATCCATTACAGACTGGAATATGGCTGGCGCGCTAGCTACCCTAAACAGCAAGCGTTTTGAACGGAACAGACCCAGATGTGTGTTGATGGTCACTAGTTCTTGCGCCTGCTCATCCATCTCGAGTTGCAAGTACGCTTTTGACAAATCAAGCACGGTGAACATCTTGCCTTCTGCTAATGACGCGAACACATCTTCAGGCAACGGCAACGGATAGTGCGCAACTGTAATACGGGGATTAAGAGTTACGTGATAATCTCCACACAGTCTAACTGTAGTGCCGTCTTTCATTGGTACTACTACCAGAGGGGTTGCCCATTCGCTTTGTTGCACGGGGCAAATTATCCCTTTGGCTTCGAGATCAGTTCCGCCCGAGCAAGGTTGGCACCGTGACATGTCATGTCCCTTACTGAGTTTATCAATTCATCCTTTTTAGTTGCTTCAGCCACCTCCTGTGCGGTGAACGAAACTTCTGTTAGTGGTGAAAAAAAAATTATTTGCTGCTCTTCACCGGCCGTCGTTTTCAATGTAAGTCGAGATAAAGCATCTGAATATCCCGTCCTCGTCGCCATTATTGAAAGCACAAGACCAGGCTTGGTCTTGGACCAGTTTATTCTAACAACTGCAGCTCAGCTGCTGACATAAAGTACAGACACGCCCCACGGTTAGGGTTGGCATTTATATACACAATGCACAGTGCTGTCGTTCCACATCCGGCCAGCTGTAGCCCCCTGCTGGGCTACATATGCAACAGGACACATTGGCACACTGGGGTTATGACAGATACTTGAGCTGCGGGAGGTTGACACGGTGTGGTCATTATCCAATGAATCTAAGGAGGACCGCGCTTTCGTTCATTGTTGCGGAAACCCAAGAATGTGAATTTGTTTCCCACATATTCGATTTTGTGAAGGGAGAGTGGAGTGGGAAAGAGTGCTAATCTGGCACAGTTGGTATTTTCACGAATGACAATTGATGATGCGACATATGACTGAAGGAAAACAAAGGTATAATGGGGCGAACTTGTGCCCAAAACAAAACAGAAGAAGGCTATCGTAGAAGGCGGCGATGGCGGCGTAACAGCAGAATCGAGCGCTCGGGCGAGATTGACTTGTACGGCGCGGTTCATCTCCTTTTCAGCCTTCCCGGGGAGCCTAGCATATCCTTCGTTGATCGTCCTCGAACTATGCATTCTTAACATGAACAAACAAGCTAGGCGGTTCTTGAACCTTCTCGAAACTCCTACTGACATCAAGAAAGAGAAAAACGACATTTAGTGCCGGGAATTTAACCCGAGACACGTGCGTGCCAGCCAAGGAAGCTGCTGACTTGGCTACATAAGCGCGCGGTAGTATGATGACATTGCGCAAAATATCGCATAATTTAAAAATAGTGGCCAATAAATATGATTCCTATTGTATTTTCGGCTCAACCCAAAAGTCTTCACATCAGCTCCAAGTTTCGTTCAACATTCGACAACGTTACGAAAGCAGTATGCCAAAAATGCCACAATCCCCCCTTTGTTTCCTGTTCAGTCAGTGTCGTGTACAACATCTCACTGACATGTGGCAGACGTTTTGTAGTAGAGACAGTTCGGTGCTTAAATGACCACCTCTCAGAACATGACCGATTTAAAAATCAACGGTGGAGGATCATCTTTCTTTGCACTGCAGATCTTGTTTGTGTTCATCATTTTTTTTCAAGGCACGACGATTGTTGGATGAGATAAAAAAAAGTCGTAGAATTTTAGAGTCATCTATTATCAATCATTTTTGATAACACAGCGTTACCCAGCCTTCCGTTGGGCTGTCAGATGAGGAAACCTTAATTTTGGAAAGGTTATTGTGTAATATAATTGAATTGTAGTTTCAAATCATGTCATTTTGATTTGGAGTACTTGTGGGTACCCCATCTTTTAAGCGATTTGTGCTATGCCTTTAAAGTCACGGAGTTATTATATTAAGCAGGATGTCCAACTGGCTTTAGTGTGCGGTTTTAAATTGAAGCAGAAAGAAGCCAGTCTGAAATTGACTACCGGCAATGCATTTCTTAGGGAAAAAGTGAGTGCATTTTTTTCCCCGAACTTGACTATAAGAGCAAATATCACCAATAACTCGCACTCACTAGATAGCTTGGAACATTTCTCAGTCAGACAGACGGAATATTGATCAGTTACGCCGTTTCCTTTTAAAAATCATGGGAATAAAAACGGTGCTATATTGGCTTCGTACATATATTTATGTACACTGTCCGACACTGTCAGCGCTCGGCACTTTCCTGCATGGGAATTAGGTGTGAAAACAATGAAGAGCATCTCGAAAATAAAGAGAGACGTCAAGAACTACTCACAAACACACAAACACTATGCATGTAGAAGATAAGAAATGAAAGACGTTTACAACTTTCTGTAATGTCGAATTAGAGCGCAGCTCTTGAGAAGGAGGAGGCGAGGGTATGCTCCTCCTCCCCCTCCGTCCAGCCCTCCTCCTCTCCTGCTCCCGTCCCATTTAGCGGGAACTTTTTTTTTTCTCCTAAACGTAGCGGGAAAACCTTTCCGCTAAGTTTAGCGAGAAAATTTTTTCGTTAAACTTAGCGGGAAAACTTGCCGCTAAAATTAGCGGTAACATTTCGCCGCTAAATTTAGCGAAAAAACTTTCCGCGCTAAATTTTGCTGAAAAATTTTCCCGCTAACTTTAGCGGGGAAACGTCCCGTAATGCAACGCGCCCAGTTACGCCGACTGCGATGCCGCTCAAGCCATAAAGAGGCGCCTAAGAGCTGCGCTCTAAATAAAGCAAAGCCGGGTAATGAGTCCGATTTGCAATTAAAAGCTTTCGTTTCATTCCCTTTGCTGCCCATATATGGGTGAGAATATCAGTTTGCTCTAAGTTCGGAACTATTGAAAAAGCCTGAAATCTCTTACCGCCATATAAATTGAGCACCATAATAAAAAGCAAAACACCTTCTATGGTGAGCGTAATTTTACTGTTTTACGCTTTTTAACCGCTCGTAAATGGGGATCACTTAATACCCATTCACACGACCGTAAAGGTACCTTTAGCTAAGGGACCTTTATTCTCTGAGGCCAATCAATTAACGATCCTCCGCGCGTGGCGTGTGCTCACGACCAAAGAGCACGGGCTGATTCGCCGAAAGCAAAAGGACCTATGCTAAAGGTGCCTTTATGCTGACCGTGTGAATGGTGTATTAGTAGCATTTATATCGCCTGATTTATCAATATTAGTGTCATCGGGATGTTGGCGCTTGTTGAACAAGTCCTGCGTTTTTCTCGACTCTTATTTTTGCTTTGGTTCGCCGCTTGCCTTTACACACTTGCCGTGGAAAAGTGGACGGAACCCGGAATAATGGGAAGTTAAACACCGCAAACTTATGGGAAATATACTGTAACTATAACAATTCACTTTTATAAAGTTAATAAGGTCACCTACTTTTCGCTACGACTCAAGTAATAAAGGTAATTTATCTTATTCTCCGGCGAAGGGACAAAATGTTCGCGCGTTTTCTCACAGGAACAGCGGAAAAGTGGACTGGTTATTGTCTGCTGCCTTTTGGAACCGCAAGTCCTATAGACGCTAGTGTCAGCTAGACCTCTAGTGTAGGATAATATAGCTCTAAGCTCTATGTTTCAAGCTGTCTCTTTGGCGCACTCTTATTGTGGGAACCCCAGGCTAGCGGTTGTACCGCACTGGCTAAATTGCTCATCTACAGCTGGGAGACTCGTCGCCCGTTGTGGCAGACCAAGTTCTAGGCTGTATAAACATACACACAACCCAATTTTTTTTCTTATTGTGGGAACCTTTTCGGTACTTTTATCTTCTTCTTTCTTAGTGTATTATGTATCGCAGTTGCGAATCAGCCCTTCTGTGCCTTTAGTGTTCTTTTCCTTTGTTCCTGTTCTCTGTGGCCTGCTACGTTCAATACGAAATGGGAAAGCAGAGAATGGTGGGCGCGATTGCCAAAGAAGCCGCGTATGACACCAGGGATCGCAGAATGCGTTAAGGACCCCAGGCTAGTAGTCGTACTGCACTGGCAAAACGTATCATCTACAGCTTGAACCAGTGTCGCCGCCCCATAGATGCAGACCGATTTTACTGTGTGTAAGCACAAACTTTTAATTTATGATTTTTTTTAGGGGAATGGGGGGAAGGAATTGCAGATTAAAGAGGTTCACGCACCTGTAATGGCCGATTCACATGACGGACACATCTGCACGCGGATTGATCACGTGACGGAATCTCCGCTGACCGTTCATCTCCCAAGCGCATACACACGGAAGAGTTAACGAGCAGACGCAGGCCAGGACGGAGTTTTTTTTCTGTTTGCGACCCCACAGGGGTGCGGAAGGCCAACATGACAGTGTGACACCCTTGTCCAAGAGTGAAAGCGACTTTGATCCCTAGTTTCGCGGCACTACCACGAAAAAGGATCGTTCTGTCCCGCTGCTACGTACCGAGCCAGAAAAAAAACATCGTTATAAGCTTGCGCTAACCATACCCCCAACACCACTTCCCCCCGGCTTTGCTTACCCAAGGTATGGCGCAATCGTGATCCTGCTCGAGTAGGCATTGGAGCAAAAGCGATGAAGTCGTGGGCACGCGGAGAAGCGTTTGTTGATGGCTTCAAGCACCACGAGTTCGCGCACAACTCAACAGTACACCACAGCTGCCAGAAATGTCGTATTTTTTTTAACTTGAGAACTCGTTTCCGGGTATTACACTACGGAGAGTCTAAACTAAGCTTCAAAATTCAGTGAATCGCATAACAAAAACAGTAATAAAAAAGCACGTTAATGGGTACACTGAGAGAATGATGAAGTTACAAAGTTACAGTTCTTATTTTTTAAGTCTCACTGCTGATTGAAAGGCTGGAGGACGTGCAGAAAAGATCGCGGCATGAAACCTGCGACACTTCAGCGGGGCAAAGTTTGTGCAGCTTCTTTCACGCTTGCAACCAAGAATCGCGTGACAAAGCAAACTAGTGAACGGACAAAATATGAAGATACGCCGTCGTTGTTTCTGCTCCTCCGAAAACAATGGATAGCAAATTACTGGGCAATTGTGTTGCACGTGCAACGTGTGGCGTCTATGCTTTCGGCGCTCTTCATGAACTAATTTAGCGACAGGCTTCACGCGTGCCAGGGACACTATATAGAAATCCCTGGAATGGAGATACCGGCGCTAACCAGAGTTTTAAAAACGCTCGACAGGGCGTCAAGTTGCTATCTGCCGGACCCTGAGCGGATGCCCCATACGATTTCCCGCCAGATAGTACCTGTACCCACATCAATGCGTCGTGACATGCAGGCACAGGGTCTTTTATGTTATCCCTAAGACGAGTTGAAGGCGAAAGCCCAAGCACCGATGCATTAAAGACAGAAACATGATTTGAAAGGTCTCTGGTTCGACGCCAGCCGAGGGACAAGAACGAAAAGTCTTTTTGGAGGAACAAAGCACCTCCGCCGATTCTGGCACAAGTAACGCAATCTCGTGGTCCAGTGTGAAGCTTGGATTTTGATACCTTTCGTGCCTCGACGTGTTTTCGCTCCAGGACTTTGAAAGTGGACTGAACAAGGAGACATATATGGCTTCCCTAGTAAGAAATGTTGTACGTGAAAGAACTTGCTTTGTTCAATAAACGATCGTGATCGAATAAGATCGTTTAAGCGTATACAAGAACAATATAAGTCCAATACACGAGAATATGAGACCTGCTTATAACTTCGCATATAATCGTATATTGTACCTATATGTTTTATATGCTTCTTTATGCGTTTATAAGATCTTATTTGATCACATGCGTTTATTGGACGAAGCAATTTTTCTACATATAACGTTTTTACTATATTTCGCCTTAAAAAGACGCTCACTTAATAGCCTAAGCTGTCTGGGTTTGATTCCCTGCTGGCGCAAACACTTTTTCACAGCGATGTCCTCTTCGACCCCAATCAGGACCATTTAGTGTCCAGCCTCGCGGCCACGCTTTTATCCAGGCTTCACATTTGGGTTTCACAAAATTCCGAATACCTAGCCAAAAAACGTTTCACGCAAAAAGAAACTAAAAAACGCTGTACTGCTGTTCGACTAACCGCTTTTCAACTCGATTCCCCACGAAGAACCGCGATTAAAAAGGTGCTCGGCGATTTCAGTTCGCCTGTCTGCGGACGAGGCGCGGATCGCAAGAATCGGTGACGTCATAGTCACGTGATACACTGTCCGCGGACGAAAATCTTGATTTTGTTCGTCGTGTGAATCTGTCATAAAGCGTCGATTCCGAATTACTTATCACATCTCATCTCTTGTTTTAGGCGGAGCCGTGGCCGGGATATTTGTTGCCGTCAATGTGGTGTCTTGCCAGTATTTCGACAAGTGGCAAACCACGGCATGCGGCATATCCTGGGCTTCGCAATGCCTCAACGTGTTCTTCATGCCACAAGTCGCCAACTACTTCCTGCTGGAGTACGGCATGCCAGGAATGTTTCTTCTCCTGGGAGCCCTGACCTTAAACGGATTCCCTCCCACAATCTTGTTGCACAGCCCCCCATGGCTGAAGGTGCACCGCGCTCAGGGCGAAGCGCGTCCATCCAAAGTGCTGCTGGCGATGAACGAGACGGGGCCGAATTTGGCGGACAACTCGGCCGATCATTTGGACATTGAGACCAGCCAGAGTGAAGGCGAAGCGTTTGTCAACGGTATTCGTAAGGATGCGTCCAAACAAACTGAGCAGGACCCGAGCAAAGTCCTCAGTGTGAAACCGACCTCCGACCTCAAGCAAACGTTGAAGGCCTTTCTTACCCCGACATTTCTCATTGACACGCTGTCTTTCGCGGTTCAGATTTATTCAATGACGACTTTTTATTTAGTGCACATTGACCTCGCGTTGGACTATGGCATTGAAAGTGACCATTCGATTTACTTCATGCATATTTACTCCGTCGGAGACTACCTCATGAGGGTGCTGAGTGGCGTAATTGTAGACAGAGGCTGCATGTCACTGACCACAGTCATGGTGCTTGGTTTTATAGGTAATGCAGCCGGATTTGAAGCTTTGGCGTTGTCGCGTTCGTTCATCCCTTTCGTTTTCGTAACGTTATTTCTGGGTGTGAGTGGCGGTATAATGGCGGCCTTGCCAGCGCCTGTGCTCATCAGCGACTTCCGGGGGCGCTCTCTCTCGATCCTTCTCGGCGGCATGTTGTTCTTGGAAGGACTGGTGATAATGACGAGACCTTCACTAATCGGTAAGTGGCGTTCTGAATTGAACTAAATGAATGCGATACATTTAAAATATTGACTGGTACATTTCGGGACACAGGCTGTTTTATGTTTAAAACTCTAATCACACCATTTTTCTTTCCTCCCCTCGAGCACCTAGTCAACCGTAACCATCGTGGGTGGGGGTCAAATTGCTCAATTCAAAATAAATGTGGCGGCTCATTCAACGGCACGAGCAAGAAATTTCTTTGTGTGACTTTATTGTCGCCTTAGATGTAAATACCTAATCGAATTATATTCGGCCGGTCTTTTCTATTAAGATTACTGACGTTGTAAATGAAACCCTAATATTTTACCTTAACATCTACATCTAAATACCTGAGCGGTTGCTAAAATAATCTATGCTGTTATTATGGTCAATATTCAGGTAATATTATCTATTATTGTGTGTTCATATTTTTAACAAGTTCCTATTGTCACCGTATTATTTTAATAATCAGGTTCTGTCGCCCCTTTTCTATTATTGGAGCATATACATCAGCCCCATTGACAAAAGTGGCGATATTAAACAGCACTAATCATGGAAAACACCAGTTGAGAGGAAACAATATACGAAATTCAGATTACTCTAACAATTACAAGCTTTTTTTTTTTTTACTTGTCTAACGCTATCTACAATTTGTTTATAGGTTTTTTCAGGGACAACATAGGAAGTTATGACGGCCTCGTTCACACCATCGCAGCTGTGAATGGACTTCTCTCAATAGTCTGGATACTCAAGAGACATTTTCAAGGTCGAAAAGCACCAAAAATAACCGGAGGAAATATTCCCTCTGCCCCAATATAACAAAACAAAAAGGATAAAACATAAATTACACAATTGCCTTCTGTTGCGGCTTCCCTCTAATAAACCAGGAAATCTACGTCTGCGTAAATCTCACCACTGCCATATTATGGGGAGAGGAGTAAGTGACAGAACCAGGAATACGTTTTGGCCTTAAATTGCAATCTGCATCGAAGCATCTTAGCTCGCTTCGACTCCAATGTCGAGCGCCGCCGACATGACGTAGTAGAGCACGTGCGGCTTTCATTGGCACACGCTCCAGAACTTCGAATGATCAACATATGTGCGCGCTACATATTCAGTGCGCATGTGCGATTGCGCCTCTGATCGTGACGTTCTTCATATCAAGTGTGGCCGCGCAGATCCGTCGAACATTTTTATTCTTGCAGTGCCTAGATAAAAGTTGTTTTTCTAACCGGGCTCTGAAGAGGCGTGTTCGCCAGATTTTGGAGTGTATCCTAAACACTTAGCTAATAAACTAGGAGCACGAAAATATTTCTCTTGCCCAAAGTGTTTCTTTAATTTGTGTATAAATTCATTTCATGCTCTTGCCAATAAGAATAGAAGTCACTGGAATTTTCACCAATCTACCGGGTAAATCAAAGCGATCGTTGGCTTTCTGAAGAGACCGCATCGATCAGTCTATTAACGTATTCCTTGGCGGAGTCACAACCGAAAGTACGCTGCATAGGTTCTGGAGGAATGCGTCAGAGAAGGCGGCCTGGCTAGCTGCAATTTCTGAATGACTACTGGAGGGTTTCGAAATGACGCCCTTTATTTGTTCTCGACATTATGTCCCGAGGATTGTGAGGTCAGCCCAAGCGTCTCTAGAGCGTTGGGTGTTCAAATGGTACCTTGGTTGAGGCGGGATGTCGTTCAGACAAACTTCCCGCAGCAGGTCACATCACGCGAAGCAAAACGTCCAAGGCCAGAGGTAAGTTTACCAAACATAGATAACTTATCCGATTCCTTGACTCCCCGATCATCCTAGCTGCTACAGGGTGCCGAGGGCCGCCATGTTTTCCGAAGAAGGATAAAAACATCAGGAAGCGACATCACTTCCAGACTCCGATTTTTGATATTTGCGTGAAATTCGCGATTGCGCTTAAAAAATTTGTTACGAATGTCGTTATAAATAATATAGACATGCAGCTTACGAAAATTCTAAATTTTATAATCGACTACGTCACAAATAAAAAGAAGCGAAGAGATGAGAAGAGGGAGAGAAGTGTGCCAAAAGTAAAAAGACGCGCTCCCTCGTGAGAAATTTGTTTTGCCCGTTGTGCTATCTTTAGTGTGTTTATGCCTACAACTTGCATCGTTTTAAACAATAAAAAAGCAGGGTAAGGCGAAATTAAAAAAAAAAGAAAAAAAGGATATATATATATTTTTTTTTAGAGATTTGGAACTCCTAGTCTTTCCTGGACCATTCTGACTGTGTCATTTGCGCGTGCGCTATTTATCTATCCGAAGAATGACCTTTTCCGAAACCTAGGAGGTGTTTGACCACGCCTCCTTTTACACCTATGCATGATCTGTACCTCTCCTATGCCGTAAAAAAAATCAGTAAAAAAACCGCAGGTTTTTTTAGGTTTAGCGGAATGGTTATTGCTCGTCCGGCAACAGCAAAAGTCTGACTGCCTTTACGTTTTTAGCTTGATGAATCCTCATACAAAGCCGGTATCACTCGCGACGCGCGTTCTTTTGCTTCTGCTTTGGAGTGCTTCCACGAGTAAGGTAATTTATTGTTTACTATGAGACTGGATTTTCAATGTTAAACAAATGACGAAAACGAAAAAGTTATTTTAAAAGCGTCGCTTCCAGGGTAATCGGCCTAAGTCGATTCCTCATGCCGCTGAGTCCCCGCAACGCATTCCGACGCCAGATGCAGCGGCCAGCTCCCGTGCGTCTTCTTCGAGGCTGTCGCACTTGGCCGCACGCATGGAGGAGCTTAAGGCAAGCGTTAGTGACTGCGACTATGAACTGATCGACATCGACCTTCTGTCCTTTGCTGTCGCCGAAAGCTGGGTGCGTGAAGTGTGCGATCGGGACTTGCAACTTTAAAAACGCAGCACAAAGAGCTGGCGTCGCCTGCACCTACTTTCTGAACTGCGAAAAGTGCTGTTCGACCTATCGATTTGAGACAGCAAGACGGACAACTTCGGGCCTCTACTTCGGGTCTCCGTTTGGTGTTTCACCAGGATTCTTCACATCGACGAAAGTAATCCCTGGAGAAGGGGAACAAGAGGGACAAAGGACAAACATAAATCTCCAAACACAGCTAGGTGACTGGTGAGCGACCGAAAAAATCCGCCTGGTCCGGGTATCGAACCCGGGACCTCTCCATTACAAGTAGAACGCTCCACTTGTAATGGAGAGGTCCCGGGTTCGATACCCGGACCAGGCGGATTTTTTCGGTCGCTCACCAGTCACCAAGCTGTGTTTGTAGATTTATGTTTATCCTTTGTCCCTCTTGTTCCCCTTCTCCAGGGATTACTTTCGTCATTCTTGTCCAGCTCGCTTGCACCTTTGCATTTAAATGCATCATAATTATAATTCTTCACCATGCAGAGCTTGCGGGACGCTGACCGGCGACAACTATACTTTGAAGGCTACACAGCTCGTCAGAAAAAAGGCCCGCAAAGCAACGTGACCTCGGGGGGTCACGTGGTCTTGGGGGGGGGGGGGGGTCACGTGACCTTGGGGTTACCTTGGTTACGCCGACGGCGACGGCGACAGCAACGCCGACGCCGCTCAAGCCGGAAACGGGCGCCCAAGAGCTGCGCTCTAAAAGGCCCGCAAAGCAAGGCAGCAAACAAAAAAAAGAAACATTGACTGTGGAGATGAAAACCTGGCTGGTGGCTAGTGAACTGATACATCAGCATGCATTTTTAGAGTGCTAGTTTGTAATAAAGTGCCTTTTTTTTATTTCAAAGTCAATTATCTCAAAACATCAATGTTCTCGACGTTTGACACTTTTTCTCTGAAACCATAAAAGCTAGAAGCATTATTTTTTCCACTACGAAGACAACACAAGAGAAAGTCTGCTGAACTAGAATTATGGTAATTGATTAAGGCAATTTTGTTTGACGAGCTGCTTATTGTTCATTTTGACATTAAAATTGGGAGGGTCCAGTAAAAACAAAAGCAAAAAAGAACTAAATTATATATAACAATAATGCTAGTTCAGTAAAGAAAACATAGAAAGCTGAACACAATGATACCAACATGAATCTTCTAACCCTAGCAGATCCCAAGAAAAAACTCACATACATAGGCTAAAACAAATAAGAAGTATAGGGCCTACCCTCCCTTTTAACATCCATCGGTGAACATATAAAATAAAATTTTCCGTTATTATATGTTTGTTTATGCAGCGTTTTAAGGGAGTTCCCAACTCTCCTCCTTCGCTCATTTTGGTGTCCTGGACTTGGCAGAAGAAATAAAGATACACAAAAGCCTGTGTTGTCTGTTTTTCTTCAAGGTCTTTCATTTTTGTAAATTAGAAACCAACACGTTCAACCATCTACATCATAGCAGTTTATGACATTTGAGTCATTTTAATAGTTTATTAAAAGACGCGTCAAAGGGGTGTCAGAAATACGGGACAGATTCTCGAGATTCGGGGCGGGTGGTCACCGAGGCTCCTGCTCTTTACCGGCACCACATATATACAAGAAGGTGCTGATAAGGTTTAGCTTTCCAAAGAAGGAAACAAGCTAGAGGCCTGTATTCGATACTTCATTTAACATACTCCCCCTTGAAGACAACACACTTCTGATATCGATGCCCTGTAGTTGTTTCTAATTCTTCAATATAAAAGCAGGATTATTGAGCTGGAAACCATGCATCTGCAGCAGAGGTGGCATCTTTTAAGCAAAAACTGTTGGTTACTTTCAGACTTCTTTTTTGAAATTCGAAAAATATGGCAGTCAGATTGGGCTCATTCTGGAAAATAGGCCGGGTGTTTCAACACTCTGAAGCATAAATCAACCAATTTCAGTTTTTTGAGGCGGCAGTCTGGGACTAGGCGTTGTCCTGTGAAAAAACAGAAAGCCTTCGCCAAGCTTCCCGCACCGTTTGGAGATTAGCAGTTGCTTTAATTTGTCAAATAGCAATGTGTACTAGCTTGCGGTAATATTGGTTCATTTTTTAACCAATGCACTAGAAGCATTCTGTTATTATCCCAAAAGACATATGCCACAACTTGAACTGCCTACTTCTGTGACCGAAAATATTTGGGACGCGGAGAGCCGCTGTGTCTCCACTCCTTAGATTGTTCTTTTATCTCAGGATGATATAAATGAATCCATGCTTCATCCATGGTTAAGTCTGCGAGAGAAAGTCCTGCGCATTCTGGCGAAAATGGTCAAGAATTGCCTGAGAACCAACCACGCTATCACGCTTCAGATCAGCATTCAACTGTTATGGCACCCACTTTGCTAATAGCTTCCTCATGCCCAGAACTTTTTGATGATGAAGCCAACACGTTCTCTTGACATACCTAGTATCTATGCTGTTCATTTGGCAAACATTCGCTGATCTTCCAAAATCAGGCTGTGCAGTGCCTCCACATTTTTCGGGACACTGGCGACTGGGAGCCTTCCTGGGCTTCTAAACTCGTCAAACACAAAGTTGGGGCCGAGGTTGACGGAGCGCACTGATTGGCCTACTACGACGATGACTTTGCGCTTTTTTCGCCGACGTCCAATCAGCGCGTTCCGCGAACTTTCGGCTCCAACTTTGTGTTTGACGAGTTTAGGGCCCCTGGATGGTCCTCGTGTTTCATGATCAAATGACCCGTCCTGAACCGAGCAACCTAGTTAATCACTGGGGCATGGCAGGGGCACTTGTCACCTAGAGTGATCGACATGGTGTTGGATATGTCCTTGGTTATCTTGCCTTACAGTAAAAAAAAAAAGAAAACATTCTTCACAGACGTTGTCTTCTTCAAAGGTATAGGGCCTACCTTTTATAAAAGGTACCAGATTTCATGTGAAACAGGCATCGATTGTCTACTTAGCGTGGAACTGGACAAAGGTAAAGTATTCTCAGCACTCTGTTGTAGAAAGCTGTAGATGGCACTTTTCTATGTTACCTTTTTAAGGCGAGCGCGGGACTCATTTTGGGCACGAGTGCTGAGTCAGCGTTCGACTGAGCGCGGATTCAGGGATCAATAAAGAATTAGAATTGAATTGAATTGAAGTGACTGACACACGCGGTCAATCTCTCCGAACACGAGTCCCAGCTGAGTGCTGACGGAGCTCTCGCGTCCGATTTGTGACCGTGCTAGCCCTTAGTCGGTGATGCAGAAGCTGGAACACTGCGGCTTCTTATCCGATTGTTTTCTCTCTACCCCGATCTGACTCTCCTCTTCCCTCTCAATTCCACAGCTTCTACAGTTAATCGCATTTTCAAGGTAATTTGTTAGGCCCGCAGTCGTGTATTGGATCATCATTCGCCATGCAAACATACATTTTATGCGTAAGAAGCGAGTCAGGATGGAGCCGACCCTACTGAAGAAACCTGTACAAATGTATACCGGCCTGTACCGGTCCACACCGGAGTCCTGTATTCTCATATCGGTAACCGGTAGCTCTGTACCGGCGACCTGTAACCACGTACTGGCGAAGCCGATACGCCGTACCGGCTGCCAATACCATGTACAGGCGGCCGGTAAACACGTACGGGCACAGCCGGTAGGCCACACCGGTAACCGGTAACCACGTACCGGCGAAGCCGATACGCCGTACCGGTTGCCCATATCATGTACAGGCGGCGAGTGAACACGTACAGGCGAAGCCGGTACGCCACACTGGTGGGCCGTAATAACGTACCGGTGGCCAGTAATCGATGCGTGGCTAACAGCAACCACGTATCGGAGCGACCGGTAACGCCTCAAGCCCGGTTCAAACAGACCCGGACTGCGAACCCGGGCGCCGAAACCCGTAGCGACGTCAGCGCTCCCTCCGTACGGGTGGTGACGTAATTACGGCTTCCGGCACCCGGATTGAAGAGGTGAAATTTTTTCAACTTTCTCCTGCCCGGGTCGTGACGTAGGTTTCCGTATTTTCTCCGCGGCCAATCAGCGCGGCGCGCTTCCCTCCTCCGCCCTTCTCGCCACCGGCGTTCACGTGGTTCCGCGTGCGAATGCCTCAGTCGCTCCGTGCTTGCTTGCAAGGAAAGCTCCGGCGATGAACTTCCCGCCCGTCTCCGACGCGAGGAAAGCAGCTCGCTCAAGCTGCAAAGAAGAGTGCCGCTGCGTTTGACGTACACGAGAAAGTCTATGGATTAGTTCAGCGGTATCCCTGGATCTATGACAGGTATCGTAGCGACCACAAGGACCGGGACAAGTGAAAGAACTCGATACTGCTTTTAATAATTTATGGACACGGTTTCAAAGACACGGGAGGTGGTTGCAACCCGATGAAACGGCATCTTCAATGCAAATATGAGTGGCCGTTTGTAGAGGCAGGCAGTGGTTGGCTTGCTGGCTGCAAAGAGACCGGAAAGGTAGTGGGATGTTGTTAATAAGCAAATGTGCTAAGCTTCCAGCTTTTAGGGCATGCTTGTTCACTACAAATATAATGAAGCAACTCAATTGTTCATC
Organism: Ixodes scapularis; assembly: GCF_016920785.2. Classification (NCBI taxonomy): domain Eukaryota; kingdom Metazoa; phylum Arthropoda; class Arachnida; order Ixodida; family Ixodidae; genus Ixodes; species Ixodes scapularis. The sequence goes on along the minus strand of NW_024609846.1, from coordinate 207,780,931 downwards.
TTTTTTTTTTATACACAATGTTTTACCAGCCTCGGGCACTCTGCGACCGACAAAATCTCCTCCCCCCGAAACAAAATCCTGGCTACGTGCCTAGCTGCAACCATTGTGCGTGCGAGCTACATCTGACACTTAAAAGGTTAAAAAGGTCAACGACACTGGTACGCGCTGTAGACCAGTTTTTAGGCAGTACTGTACGACCGCTAGCCTAGGGTCTTTAACACCCGTCACGCAGTAGTGAAACACGAACTTCTGCTGGTACGATGCTCATCCAGATCGAAACGGGCAGGTGTGGGGATTTAACCCAATATCCCTGGGTTCTGCAGCGCGAGCTTTCGTGCAGAAAGCTTATAAGCACACATCCTAGCTAGCACAAAGGGCAAGGAAGCACAACGGGCTTCCCTCATACATGCACTCAAAGGAGCACAACACCGTGACCAGATTTTGTGGACCGAAAGAGTGTGTCGTACGAGCTGCACATGTGCATGCTATTGCTATATATTTTTTTTTGTAGCACAGACGCAGTAAAATTTGACAAGCATGTGACTGTTACAAAAGCTGCTCTCGTCATCCTGCCGCGTTAAAAATGATATAAACGTGCTTTCACTGCGGGAGCGCACGCTCCAGGTGAGTATTCCAGCGAGCGACGCGCGGGCCCATCTGGAACGCCACTTGATATATAACATGAAAATTATCTAAAATAAAAAGCAGCACACCCTACCTTGCTCGTGACATGCGGAAGCACTCAAAGAATTCCCGGTCGTCGGGGTCTTCAAACATCTGTCTCAGAACACTGTAGGACTGTAGTCTCACGATGGTGGCATACTCGTCAAGCATTTTTCGAGGCTTCAGGAGCTCGCGGACGGCCTTTCGCTTCTTCTTTTTCTTCACGTTCCGTAGGTACTGCTCACGCGCAGCCGCGAAAGTAGTCAGCCGACGCCAGGGGTGCTATGTTGCGTTTTTTGCACTCCCAGGAGACTTGGAAGAGGGAAGTGACGTCAACGACTAGAGCAAATGCAGATTGAATGTTGACAGAAGAAAACAAAATCAACATCCAATCTGCATTTGCTGCGTTGTTGACGTCACTTCCCTCTTCCTAGTCTCCTGGGAGTGCAAAAAGCGCAGCATAGCCCCCCTGGTGATAGTTCTTGCATTTGTGACGCACCTCACTACACAAAGGTTCATAAGTGAGGCAATTCGAGCTTCGTAGCCGGGATCCTGCCGAGACGACGCCATCACGAAACAAAGCGAGTGCCGCGGTGCCGCAGGTGCCGCTCTAGACGAAGCGCGCCGCGCGCCCGGGCTACAGGCACCATACCCGGGCGCCCGGGCTGCCCGGGCGACGACCCGGCTTGACGACAGCCGCTGATTGGTTGCCTGGGGAGCCGCCGTGACGTCACTCCCGTATACGGAGACCCGCGCCGCGCGCCGTTCAAACCAAACCGTGACGTCAGCGCCCGTAAGCGGGAGCCGGAAGTGATTACGTCAGTACGGGTTCCGGCTCCCAGGTTCCGTATTCCGAGTCTGTTTGAACCGCGCTTTACCGGCGCCGGCACTTAAACCGGCGGTCGGTAACCTTGTACAGGCTCTACCGGTATACACAATAGACCGACCTCACTAAGCGTTGGGCGCATGCGTAAAGCCGCCATAACTTTAGTTCACGGGAGGCAGAGGGCCGTGAAGGCGAGGGCTCGTGCCTTCTCGTGCTCTGCACGCGAAGAGCTCCAGCGAGGTTGTCGCACGTGCCCAAAGACCAAAGTTCCCTCGCTGCATTGCGGCAGCGGTGGCGTAGTCAAACTGGCCGGTGAGATCGGTCTATTTAACGCGACCAGAAATTATCAGACCTCGACGGGAACGCGCTCACCGCGAAACTAAACTGTGATATTTTTTTCAATGAAGAATTTTAATCAGAAAATCACATATTAGGTCATTTCAATTTAACAGTTTCAGCTATCAAACTCAACCATTGTATGATATGCATATTTAAAGTCATAAAAAAAGAAAACCAAATCCATGGGAAGCGAGGCCGAGATAAACGAGAATTTGCTTCATAGTTTTGAGCCCAGTACCGCGGTAGTTTCGGTTTCGGTTTATTGACGTCGGATTGGATTGGATTTCGTAGCTGCAAGCCAGAGTGCAGAAAAACAACCAATGACGGACAAACAATGTTTTTCTTAACAATAAATAAACTTAACATGGTAAGTTTCTATGCTTTTAAAGGTTCTAAAACTATTTTGAGTAATAATAGTACTAATATAAACTAAGGCAGATCTTCAATCCAATTCAATCCTTACGTACCAGCGCCGCTGGCCAGCCGGCCAGTGCCAGCCAGTGCTCTGAACCAAAGCCATCTCGATCGGTGTGTATCGGTGTTGATATGTACTAAGCGAAAGCCTGTACGTGATTTATATTGATGGCGCGAAGGCAATAGTCACCGTGAACCGTATCAAGAAGTTCAAACCGGCGAGCGTTGGCGACTTCGACCCCGACGTGCCGAAGAGCGTCTACTGGGAGGCTGTTGGAGCGTGCGCCGGGGAATGGTAAGTTGTTTTCTACGCATCAGGGGCTCGAAGCACAACGTTTACTGCAAACCGTTAATAGGGAGTTTTTGTAGATCGTATTCGCTGTCCCCCAACGCCCTCCGCTACTCGCTATATACCCGGAACTCTACAGTCAAGGCTATTGGCGGGCAAGCGCATCTTCGTTGCGGAGGGGGAAACGCGGTCTACGAACACTTCCTAATGTTCGCCAGCCCCCGAGTTTTTGCAAATTCCACGCGTCCAAAAATTAGCGAAATTTAAGGACACGTCGAAAGCGGACATTTCGTGGACCCCGTTCCGGCGTCCCCCGTTCCGGCGTCTAAAATTCGCGAAATGTGGTGGGCACGAATATGTCCTTGCGCCCGATTTGTGAAGAACTGGGCGGCAAGAGCAAAGGGTTTCACGTTGTTTAACTACAGGGCTCTCCAGATGGTAGCCACGACAATCAAAATAAATCGCAACAAATCGGCTTTGTAAGCTCGACAAATTTACCACATAAGTTCGACTAGCTGGTGCATTTAATGTGTAAAAATATCGAAAAAAATAATTTTTGAAACAAGGGTTATAGCGCAGGCTAGCTGGTGAACGGTCATATTTATAAACCCCGATACAAGGGGGGAAAGGGAGACGAACACGACGACTTTGAGATGTAATTCAGTGTGCATGTTTTGTTTTACAGAGACACGAGCTGAGCTGGTTGCTGCTTTGAAAAAGAAGCACGTGGCCATCCCTATGGTATTGAACTCAAGGTTCGAGGTTTATGTGTGCCTTTAGGCTGTTTTTCTTACCTCATCTTCGACTCTGTTCAGAAGGAGGGGGTTCGTCTTTTGTTTCCCTTTTTCAAATCAGCAGCATACTTCACTTCCGTTACCAGTGGGCAGTAATTGTGGGTAAAATTGAACGGTTAGGCTAAAGAATATCTTGCATTTTGTTCGCTTCATGAGTAATTGTGTCCATTCATTATGGCTGGTCAGGACTATTTGTACAGACACTTTTTAAATTGCTTGCTATTGTGGTACACAGATCCGGTGGGTAGATACGCTCTATGAAAGTGGACCACAAGCCGTAATTTAACACACAAAGTGCCGCAGCTTGGCCACTCCTGGTCTCAACTGCGCTGTGGCCGCAGTTGTCCCTCATCAATTTCAAGAGACACTCTCCTGCTTGTTTCTCGACAGCATTAAATCTGAGTTCGTGTTCAAAATTCCGTGTTCAAAATTCAAAATGATCGATCATTTTAAATTTTGAACACGGTACAGTTTTCTTGGACTCGCGGGGCATTAAATGCCCCCACGAGTCACCGATGGGTTTCCGTAGTTCCGTTTATTTCCATCATAAGCCTCGAAAGGCATTCTAGAATTGCTGCAGTCACTGCAGCTCTAACGGTAAAATCTTTACAATTGCAACATCGTATAAAAACAAAGAAATGCTAGTAATGTGTTATAGAAATAACTGGCTAGGGCTTAAGAGCCGAATTCATGTGGCTCTGGAAGAGGAAGGCTTTATGAGCTCAAACAAGTTAAAAGTAACGCCTGGCTCCAGTGGAGAGGTCCTGCACCCGGGACCTCTCCACTGGAAATAGGGAGATCCCGGCCGGGTTCGATATCCGAACCAGGCGGATTTTTTCGGTCGCGCACCAGTCACCGAGCTGTGTCTGGAGATTTGTCTTGGTTTTTCGTACCACTTCTTCCCCTTTTCCAGGGATTATTTTCGTCAATATATAGCTTCTCGAGCATTAAAAACCCACGGTAACTCTTAAGGCGATAAAAGAAAAAGATATTCCTTTGAAGAGTCGCAATTTTTTTTTTATCACAATCTTGAAAAACCCATTTTTAATTTGAGCCTTCGTAATCAAGTGTCAGGCTAGATTGTGTTTCAGAAGACTCGTATAATTCTGTAATTTTTTTTTCTTTCGCATCATTTTATTGGCAAGGCGTGCTGCTTCACTTTTGTGGGGTGCAATTCCAGGCACTTTTAGGGCCACTAAAGGGGCAAACTCGTCGGCACTTCCAATGGTTTTCAGTTCTGACGATCTAAAGTTGTGCAAGTATGCTTGGAGCTCGAGGATTGCCCCCCCCCCTCCCCCCGTCCCCAGTCGCACGCACTTTTACCGTATCCTGGAGCTGAAAAAAGATCGCGGTAGACCTAAGCATTCCTTGTGAGTTGTGAATGCGAAAGCTTGCAAGCCGATCCCCATCCGTTCCCTTTTTCGTCTGCTGCGTACTTTTCGTCGCCGGTCAGCGCGCGTGCTCCTCGGAGCAAGGTGAGCTTGGACGCTCCGTGCCCATGGGAGCAACGGCGTGCTCATGGACACGCAGCGCCATAAGGTAAGCGGTCGTGGAAACTGACGGAGCGCAGCGGCCAGTAGGAGCCCCGTCAACGCTCGTCAGCCAATGGAACCGAAGGAAGCTAGATGCCATTTTCGCGCTTCAAACTGATGATGTCAGCTCGCTCCATGAGACAGTTAATGCTTTCGCATTAAAAATAAATTTGGTCACATCTTGTCTTTTCCCATGTGGTACAGTTGAAACCTCTTCTGGATATGACTAGCCGTCTCGTCGGAGATGTGGACAAGTTTAGTAAATATCGGAATGTTTCCCTCCAGCCACTCTCACCTGTACGCACAGCGAACAGGGAGTGTGCTGTATCGTGCACCATGTCTTCGCTGAGGACTCCGAAGCTGTAGATTTTGCACTCCGTTGTAGCGATACAGATGAAGATAGACACAATTCGGTTCTTTCAATGAAAGCCCTGTACCGCTCGCGGAAGAATGATGCTCCAGTTTTCTGCAAAATCAAAATGCAATACGATAGTACGAGTCTTGAGATGCGACTTTCTTGAGCTTATAGCAAGCCGCTGAGCATTTCGGAGGAATTAATGGGAGAAGTACTTTGTTACGCAATCTTCGAAATCACTAAAAATGCGTTATATTTCATTTGATTCATTAACAGTTGGTCAAAATTTTGCAAAGATATCTCGATTTCATCGTCTTCCTTGATTAACAACGATGTCGGGATTGAACCATCTGCTTTTGAACACACTTTGTAGGTCAGCAAAACGCACACCTCAGTTGGGTTAGAACACAGGCCTCCTTAATGTCTTCGAGACTGAATTCTCGGCCGCCTCGTTTGATATTCATGCCAGGTAAAGAGACAGCTTCTCTCTCTCTTGGTTTTAGTAAACAGTGTCTAACAACCTAAGAGGAGGTAACGATATGTGAACCTGCCAGCGAAGCAAAACGAGAGGAAAAGGCTGCCGCTATCCCCGGCTGCGTCACAGCAGCTTTAGCTCGGGTAGTGCCTCCTGGTAATCACGGGTTCTATACAGGTTCTTCCTTTCTATCTAAAATTGGATGCGACACTCATAGAGTTAAAAAGGGTGGTGGGATGTCCATGTCCCGCTCGGCTCGTGGATTGCACTTGCGTTACCACTCTACGTCGAAGGAAAAGAGCCAATGCGGCTTATGAGAACTTTGAAGCTACTTATCTCTCAACAAAATAAAGGAAATACTAAAAAAATCTAAAATTAGGGAAGACGCGCACATTGCAGACAATCGAATGCAAGCGCCGAAGCGGCGCGATGCTATCAAAACTGAAAATTGTATGATAAAATAGAAAGCGCTCAAAAAAGAAAAAAAAGAAGAAAAAAAAAGAGGAAAACAAGGACGAAAGGGAGGACACGTAGGACAGACAAGCGCTGTCGTACCTGTCCTCTTTTTTTGTCCTTGTACGTGGAGGAAGCGTATGTGTCCTCTCTTTTTGTCCTTGTTTTTTGCGCGATTTCTATTTTATCATGAACTGCTGCCAACTAGCCCAACTTTCATCCCTGCTAATAATTTCACCCCGTATCACTCTACGAGGTTGGGAACGTACGTTCAGTTTCGGAAACATAGAAGTGGCAATAGTAAAAACGGAATCGGGAGGTTTCAGCAAACCTAGCTTAGCTATTGTTCAAAGGAAGTTGTTTGGAAAAAGAAAAACGAATTACGCACGGGTATTGACTTGCTCGGTGAGCCGTCGCTTTGAAACGTTTGTCCCCACAAGTGCTCCACTGTCTGACGGAAACCTGATCAAAGGCTCTAGATGTTTCTCAATCTCATACGACAACGCTTAAACATTATTTAAGACAGTTCCGATTTTTGTAGTTCACTAAGTAACCATACTGAACGCGCAGACGAACCACTTATCATACTATACTATAAATACTATCAATGCACAAGTTTTACCGAGCTGTGTGTGGACTAAAAACCAATAAAAATATGATTATGTTACACGAATAACTAATATTTAAGTAATAGCGATGGATTAAGGGGATATGCGTCGTAAAATGGAGGCACAGAAATGTCTTCTCTTCAAACGCACTGCTTAATATGACGAAACCATATATGTGAAATACCATTCTATTGTATATATAAAAACACATAAAACGTTTCGTATATAAAAATCGTTTAAATGACATCGAAATTTGTATATTTAGCTTTTTTTCTCAAGTATACATTTTACAAACTATATAAACTATACTTAAAATAAGATTATCATAATTTGCAAATAGGCTTCGATACAAACTTTTTTTTATACATATATTTCCTATGCCATAAATTATTATACATCGAATGCCAACTCACTTCAAACTTGGTCAATTATTCGCAACTCCAGAGAGGGGGGGGGGGGGGGTAGTTCCAAGATGGGGGAAGAGCCGGAGATATATATTTCGTGCGCCTGCACGCTGACACAGGTCAGTGGGCTTAAATTTAATTATCTGGCTACAAATCTGAAACGGTCAGGATTGGAGCGTCTCACACGTGGCACAGATGTCGAGGTAAGTTAGGAAAAAGAGCATATTGTTTTATGAGAAACTGGGGAAACATAGATTAATTTGTGAGGTTTTCTGGAAGGCGAGCGTGTTTTGGGCGCCAGTTCAAACACGCTCGCCTTTTGCTGTACGTGGCGAAATATTTTTGGGTGGTGAAAATACCGTGGTATTTGCGCTGCGCCTAGTAACCAGTGCTCTGAAACGTGAGCCGCACGTGATGATCGTCGAAATCCGGTAGAGCAGCGTTCACACTATGAATATCTCTCTGTCATACGCACACAGCTCACTGCACATCGTCACGGTTTTAGTTGATCGCAACACGTGATCAACTTGTGCCATGGTTTCTAATAGGCAGTTTTAACATGGCGCAGCCGCAGGCTACTGTACGGTGGGGCATTCCGACCAGAGGTTCGCACTGCACATTTGAAGCATGATTTTCAACGCGCCCCAGGGAGTGTTGTTGTGCGTGTACGGCATACCTTTCGCTAACGCTATGCAAAAACTACATAATGCGTGTTCGAGGGTTTTTTGCATTGCTCTTTCAAAACAAATATTCAAATATACAATAAAGTACACCGGTGTACCGTGTTATTCGCATCGTCGAGACCCGCCTCGCCAAAACTGCCCGTTCTCAGCACACCTCAGGATCGGCTGACAGACGCGCTTAAAACTGCTTCGAGCATTTCTTTATTTGCCTTTGTAATTAACACGCAGGTATGCGTGGTCTGTCTGTTGGAAGTGCTTGGAGAAAACAGTTATGTGTCTTGTAACGGGCTTTAAGCCCGTTACAAGAAATATAACAGGCATCAATACGAACCTATTTCTATTGTCTATCGCTCGATACACCTCCGCGCGAGCGGCCCTCTCCTGCTTTGTTCATAGACTAAACATTTCGCACATCGTAAACAAGAGCTGCACTACTAACCGGAGATTTCGCCGTCACATTGGGCACATATTGTGCTGGCGACCGCGGGACCAGAAGTCCGCAGTGTATACCATCTACTTAATCTCTCTACCAAAATGAGACATCCCTGCCCCTTTGTCCAGCGCTTTGCGAAGCGGACCACAATAATTTATATTTTAACGCACTCGTTTCTTTTTTGTAAAATCTGCATGATGCGCGAACACGCGACCAGAACAGCATCGCCGAGGCCGGCAGAACCTGCCATGGTTACCGCCGCCGTTCCCGCTCCTCTGGTTCTTCGTTCGTCCGCGAGAGGGCGAGCGGCGGGCTGGAGTTGCGAAACGTCAAAGGTCGAAAATTTTTAATTCCATAAAACAAAAATAAAAACACGTTTCTAGATTCTAGAAAAAATTTCGAAGTTTAAAAAAAAGTTATAATTGTTGCGGGAAAAAATAATCTGTTGCGAAACTCCAAAATATGTAACCAATGAAAACTGCAAAAATCGGAAAACCTGCCTTGTGCCGAATCAAAGCCAAAACTCAGGAACAACAAATTTTCCGTAGTTCTGATTTGCAGTTTTGTTCTAGTCACAGGTTTTCTACCGACAATTTTTTTTTTTTCGAGTTTGTTGAAGACTCATTTTTTTTTTCTCGCACGATTCGAGATGAAATTACCTTTATTTGTATTATTCAGTAACTCTTGTCATATTATTGTGGAAACTGCCTTTTTTCAAAACTTAGTATAGAGCGTATACTCCAATACCTGAACAAACATAACTTTACGCAAGGTAGATATTATTTTAGAAATAAGGTTGTTCTAAAGACACTCTTCAAACGGACTGAACGCCACAGCTGCCAGTTCACGCACCATAGATCGGAACACGTGTACAAAACCGGAGGATGCAGCTGCAGAGAAGGCTATTTCTGTCCCAAATTCAGGTGTTCGTCAGTACCCGACGTACTCGCAAACATTTGGGTTAAAAAAATCTACGAATTGCCACTTTAAAGCGGTGGCAAGTTAAAAAAAAAAAGAAATTAGCGCAAGTTTACACACAACACAAAACGACAACAACAACAAACAAAAAACCGTAGTTCACCACCGGCCATTGATCGGGCTAGTGCACCGTCGTGAATTGCAGATAGCTACAGCTAGCTAGAAAATTGAGGGGTTGTCATATTTATTAGGCCTCTCCTCGCCAAAAAAGAAGTTAAAGGGACACTGACACGGTAGTTATGTTCGCCGAGGTTTTTAGTTGTACATGACATATGAGAGCCAAACTACCCGGAACAGAAGTTTTGGGCTCGAAATTCGTCTTTTTTCCGCCCGAAAACTGCCGATTGAAAACTTTCCGATTTGGGTCGCGCTTACTCTTTTCTACGTGATCACGGGTCGTTTTCTAAGGTTTAGACACAACCACCAAATTTAATCAGTCGTGGGTTATTCAAGGCACACACTCAATATTAAAAATAGGAAAAAAATATGAAACCCATTTTTTGTGGCTGCTAAAAACTGCAAATACGTTGGTTGAAACAAAAAAGTTGCACAGACAACAGGAAGCCTTCCGTGCGTTCACTGCGTAATTCTCAACATGGCGTCATATCGCGTATGGCGGGACTCGCGTTGCTGGATTGCGATAACGGCGAACTGGCGTGGGACCTCTACTTCAGAACTGTCGTTCGCGGTACCGAAGAATCTGTCTTCCCTCGAAAGACAAATTTCGGACCGATCAAAACGATTAGGATTCATTCCGTACGACACGCCCGACCACCAAGGCGATTTGCACGAAAACGTCGACGAGTCGTCGCCCCTTCTCGTGGCTGAAGACATCGCTTGTCTTTCGAACACAAATTGGTAAGAACATAAAAAACGCGTAAACGTTAAGCACAAAGTGCGTACTTCGAGTTGAATATGCTTCCGTACGATTTTGTTTACTAGGTGCGTATGGGGCCAATCCGTGGTGCTGCCCGACTTCAAGCCTGGCGAGTGCCTTTGCTGCAGGGAAATTGGCAGCAAACTTTCCGACTTACAGTCGATCGGCGGTATTACTATGGACGAGCAGCTCTTTCTCGTCTACCGGAACACTACGATGGTAAAACTATCGTACTTCGACCTCCACGATAGGAAGCTTCTTGTGCCCAAGGACATCCACAAGTCTATGTTGTCAGGAAGAACGGATATTTTCGTGTTGTAGAGTAGCTCAGCGAAAAGTTGTCTGCTTAACACGCAACGGACGAGGGTTAAATCCCCAATGTGGGCTTACCATTTTTTGTCCAACATTTTGCGGTATTTACACATTTCTTTTTTACAATTCTCACTGAAGAAAAAAATTATGGACGAAGCGTCGCTGAACTAAATGGTATGAGGACTGCTTTTGGACACCTGCGAACTCAATGTAGCCACTTTGCACAAAGTGCAAGGGGCGTATAAATCGGGTAGCGTTCGCTTTCCGAGGTGCCCCATACTGTTCTGCCAGAGTTGCAACCAGCCATTGGTCCCGATGCCGTCGATCTTTGGGGAACTTGTGCATACTCTGCCTTACAATGCAACTTTTAAATGCAGAGCCCGTGAGGAACCTCCCCCCGCAACATGTTGGGGCATTATTTTCAAAGCCGATCACTGGCATTCACTACTCATTTCCAACTCATCGATGTACAAAACAACTCATCTTGAAGTGCATACAGCGAGCGGAACCAACAATCGCCAAGCAATCGCACGGCGAACGGTACCCGCGTCGTTCCTATGCTCGGTCAAAAAAAAAAAAAGAAAGAAAAAAACGCGGTTGGGTGGAGCCACGTGACTTCCGGCACTCTCCTCGTCTATAGTTCTCCGACCTCCGTGCGCAGGTTTCAATTTCTGTTTCGAGCAGTTGCGTTTCTTGGCTTTATTAAAAATACACTTGACTCTGTAGCAAAATATTAATTCGGTAGTCCCCTGGCAACCGTACTAAAATAAATAACAAAAACATGTTTTTTTGTTTTTTTTTAAGCTGGATTCAGTGTTTCTGAAGGCAAACTAGCGATTTCTGGGAAGCAACGATCTACAGCCATGCCGGTGCCTAGCATTAAGGCAAAATGTGACCTACGCAATGCATGTTATTATTATACAACGCAAGCATATTCCTGCGTCGTGCCCGGTTTTGGTGCGAGCCGGATGCCAATATTGCACTGCCCGGGAAGCAAGAATAAACTCTGTGAATCGCAGCAGACCTCTAACTATATTTATAATGCGCAATATCAGGAAATTAAGCTGTTTCCTTCAGTCGTGAATTACGTTCTTTATTGTTACACATCTATTTTATCTGTAATGCTGAGATTTATCATATGACTTATCAGGGGAGTCATGTTTATCACTTTTCAACCCGTCTCGACAGGTGTACCTAACGCAAGGGTCCCTTCAAACGCTAATTTTATTCCTTCTGACTCAAGAAAACCGCTAGAATACACTAGGAAATCATATTTTAAGGCGTACGAAAATTAGTTTTGAGACTAAGCCAAGCTTTTGTTTTGCTTGATGCCCCTTAGCAAAGAGTTATACGTCTGAAATATGCCAAATGTATTTCAAGTGCGTCTCAGTGTAACGTTGTCATGTTCCTTCGCGGGGAAGAGGCCATGTCGAAAGACGAAGCGACACATAAGTAGACGAACAAAAATTCATTTACTCACAAGCACAAAAGAAAGCAGAGCAGAAAACAAAATTATAAGCAGAAGCGAAAGGATAAAAAAAAAATAGAGTGGTTAAATAGCTACAGTCAGACAGTCTCGGTCGCGCGCTGAGAACACTCACAGTCTCGAGCGTCGATCTTGCTTGGAACGGAACGCGGCCTTGTTCCTCGATGTTACGGGTGTGGATCCAAGCTTGCTAGGAGCTCTAGGCCTTCCAGCACCGGTTCGATGGTGTCGCTTGACCGACCAGGTACGCGGCCTGGGTTGACAGGAGTGTTGCGAGGACACCCCTTCGCGTCCGCCTTCGAGCTCGAAGTCCAATGCTCCGGGCTTCTGGTGCGAGCAGCAGGCACGACGTCGCTCCGGCTCGATGGCGGCGAGAAGACCTGGAGCGGAGCCAGGGTTCACCAGGAGCGAAGCCTGTGTTCACCGGGAGCGTTCGCGTGTCAGCTGCCGCCCTTCAGGTTCAGTCGTCGAATGTCCTGCGCGAGCTTCTCCTTTCCCTTTTGCTCGAGCATACCCTTTCCCTTTTGCTCGAGCTTGCCCCCTTCTTCGCCTTTCGCTTTCACTGTCACTTCAAGAACGTGACAAACGTGCAATCATAAAAGCACTAAAACTAAGTAAAAAATATGATCATCAAATTTGTATTTAAAATAAGAAAATATGTTTTTGCAAATTATCGACATTACTGTGCAATCCAAGATCACTTCAAATATGGCAATAATTACACAGCAAAAAAGCTTTCAGCCTTTCCACTCTGGTGAAGAAGGAAGAGCAGCGGAGCTGTACTGTGGGCCGCCATCTATGAGCGATGGCGGAGACCAGACAACCGGTAAGCCGGTTGTCTGGGTGCCGCTGCCACTCGCAAATGGCGGTATCTGTCTAGAGGGTTGTGTCAAGAATTATTTGTCCACGGACTCGAAAATGGGGAAACTAGCCCTTAACAGCTACGCTGTAAGAATGAAAAATATTTTTGAGATCTTATTCGACTACTGGACTCTAGATTTCCGGCTGACCTTTTAGGAGTCATATGTGAAAACATCTGTAAACACATGAAGCGTTAATGGACAGACACGGAATAAACAGAAGATTCAAGAACTAGAAGAAAAGTTGCCGCAGTTCCCTATATTTTTGGAATTACCAATACATTCAACAAAGAACAGAGGGAGACAATTGGCATTCAAGTCGTATGTTCTTCACCAGGCATAGCCTAGTATATGTGTTGCAAAGTCAGCCAAACAACTACTCAAAAGAAAACATGGAAACAAATCACAGAACACAATACGCCCATAGCAGAAAAGGGGTTGTATATCCTATTCCCTTATACTGCGGGAAATATTATATATTGGTCTGACGGGCCGGTGCATTAACGACAGAACACGAGAACACGCATCATTTGTGAAGACTAGAGCACTATAGCTCCTTCGGAGCAGAGTAGCGCAATCGAGAACGCCATCCCTCGGCGACTAGCGGCGAACACCCGGGGGTTCCAACTCCGATTTGAAATGCATGGGGAATGTGGGAAAATCATTGTTTCTTCAATATTGGGGGGATGTACGGAACGTCAATGGTTTTTGACATAATGAAGGGACATTTTAGAATAATTTGCGCTAAGTTTCGAGCCCTTTAAGGACGTAACTTTTTTTTTTAAATTGCCTGAACGGCATCATGCAGCAGATGACGCGGCGACGTCACAGCGACGTCGCACCGTCCACGTGACCCGCTCCGGCCAACCCTGAAAGTTCCTCTCCGCTGCGCACAAAAATCGTCTGCTTCAAACGCCATTGCCTTGGAAATTGCCTTCTCGCAATTTTCACACGCTTCCTGTTTTATGTAATTCCTCTTATTTACATCAACATAACTGGTCCCTGCTTCGATCGAGTCCAGGCCCTGTCTCGTGCGAGTCCAGCTTCCAGTCTCGTGCCCCGTGCAAGCGAGAGCACATCATCTTCACACGCACCTGGTTCGCTCTGGCCACACCCATAGCCAGTCGCTACCACACATCCCTCTCCCCTTGGGAATGATCAGTCATCTAAGCATCGAGAAGGTCGTCTAATGCAGCGTCCCGTCCTTGTGTGAGGATGTGATGCGTCCTCGCACCCCTCCTGTGGTACTTCTTGCCCATCACTATCGGCAGGAGCCGCAAAATTCGTGAAGGTCTGAGTGGTCTCATTGGTGTATGGTACGAGATGCGTACGATTTCTTCGCACGACGCTTTGGCCGGTGTCAACGAGATATGAGCGTGGCTCTGATGTTGGGCACTGCACCGTTTCCTTCCTTTGGAGATCGACAACCCATACGTCTGTTCCATCGAGTATGTCGGGCAGATGGCGGACACCATGGTGTTTGTCGTAAGCCGACCGTTGCTTGAGCCGGTAGCTTGTTTCAAACTTCGCGAGCTGCTCTAGGTTTGGAGCTGTTGGCCTCAGCAGTCTGTTCGGGATGGAAGCTTTGACCGCAGTCGGCGTCCCATAAGTAGCTCGGCTGGGCTGTACCCGTTTTTCAGGGGTGTTGTTCGATAAGACAGCAGGGTCTCATACGGGTCTCTTGTCTTATTCATGGAGCTCTTTATTATTTTCACTGCAGTTTCCGCAAGTCCATTGCTTTGTGGATAGTGAGGGCTCGAGGTTATATGTTGGAAGCCCTATTCTCTAGCAAAAGTGGCGAATTCTGAGGTTGACACTCGTGAAAATTGTGGGCCATTGTCCGAGACGACAACTTCTGGAATACCGTGTCGTGCAAAGATACTCTTGCAATGGTTCACTACGACTTGTGCGGTCGTATTCTCCAGGCGGGCGATCTCTGGATATTTTGAGAAATAGTCGGTCACGATCAACCACCACTGCCCCTTCTGGTAGAATGAATCCATTGCGATCCGTTGCCAAGGTCTCTCGTGGAGTTCGGTGGGTTTAAGCGGCATCTTTCTATTTGTTGATCCTTCGATGCAAAGATGACAGCTCTTAACTTTTTCTTCAATTTCTTTCATCATTCCTGGCCACCACAACGTCTCTTTAGCTCGCGCCTGGGTCTTTTCGATGCCAAAGTGTCCCTCGTGAAGAAGACGCAAAATTTCCGATCTGCAAGATGTTGGCACAAGGATCCTTGCTGTGAACATAAGCAAGTCGTCTTCAAAGGTGAACTGATGGCGAAATGGGTAGAAAGGCTTAACTTAGTTGTTGAGGTCACGCAGGCAGGGCCATGTATTCTTGCAATAGTATCTTATTTGCTAAAAACCGGATCCTTTTCCTGGCTGTCGATGAGCCACTGGACGAACTAACAGCCGGAACGGTTGACCTTACAAATTGGACGAATGCTTCAACCTCTTCTTACAGTTCAGACGACTCTTTTAGGGGAAGAGGTGATCTTGAGAGCGTGTCTGCGGCCATGAGCTGCTTTCCTGGAACGTATGTTATCTCGTACGTGTATCTCATCATACGCATGCGCATTCGCTGAAATCGTGGAGTTAAATCGTTTAAAGACTTGGAAGAAAATAGACTCACGAGAGGCTTGTGGTCAGTCTCTAATTTGAATGTTTTCCCGACGAGGTAGTCGCTGAACTTTTCGCACGCCCCCACTGACGCGAGGCCCTCTTTCTCTATTAGCGCGTAGCGTTTTTCTGTATCTGTCAGCAGTCTCGAGGCATAGGCGATGAATTGGAACCTCCCGTCGTCTTGTCGTTGACGGAGAATGGCGCCAAGTCCATACGATGAGGCATCTGCGGTCACTACCGTTTCTTTGTTGCCATCGTAGATGCCCAGTACTGGTTCAGATGATAAGAAAGCTTTCCATCTGTCAAATGCGTTTTGCTGGACTGGTCCCCAGACGAACTCTTGCTTCTTTGAGAGCATTGCAGTTAGTGGCTGCAGGATTTCGGCGAAGTTGGCTACGAACCGAGCCAGATAGGTCGCCATTCCGAGGACCCTCTGTAGCTCTGTTCTTGATGTAGGCGGTGGCATATCCATAACAGCCTTGAGTTTCGAAATGTCGGGTCGAATTCCTAGGCTGTCTATTCGGTGACCAAGAAGCGTGAGTTCCTGTACACCAAACAAGCATTTGTCCTTGTTGAGAGTAATTCCTGCACTGCAGATCTTTTCAAGCACGTTACGGAGTCTTTCGTCGTGTTCTTCTTTGCAGGATCCCCAAATCACAACATCATCCATGAGGCATACGACACCGCTGAGTCCGTCAAGGATGCTTGACAGTTGTTTTTGGCAATGTTCTGGAGCAGATGAGATCCCGAATGGGAGTCGGTTGAAACAAAATCTGCCGAAAGGTGTGATGAACGTGGTGAATTTCTTGCTTTCATCGCTCAGGGGAATCTGCCAAAACCCGGAGTTAGCGTCGAGTTTCGAGAAGATTTTCGCGCCCTGAAGAAGGCCAAGAGTATGTTCGACGGACGGAATGGGATGCCACTCTCTCAAGACATAGCGATTTAACTCTGTGAAGTCAACGTATATGCGCACTGCTCCAGCCCGCTTTGGTACGATTACCATGGGTGCGCACCCTTCGGTTGGGTCACTGACAGGGGAGATGACGCCGATGTCCTCCATACGTTGAAGTTCTTGCTTCGTCTTTTCGTACAGTGGGATCGGGACACGACGTGGCGAGCTTAGAGCAAACGGTTTCGTGTTCTCCTGGAGCTGCAGGTGATATTCCCCAGGGAATGTTCCCAACCCTGTGAACAGTGATGGAAAGTCGACTTTCGGGTTTACCGTCGTTTCGATCCTGTTGATTGGTGAAAGTAGTTGGAGCCCTTCGATAGCCGGCTTTCCTAAAAGGGGTTTGGTAACGTCTTGGAGAACATAAATGTTCTGCTCGGACACTCGGTCCTTGTAGGACATTGCGAGGCGTACCACACCTTGTATTGCTAGCGCCTTTCCGTCTGGTCCACGAAGTTGGCGAGGTGGATTCTGCAGTAGCGGCTGTGGTTCAAGCTTGTTGAACACCGCTGGTGGGATTACCGTTTCGTCGGCGCCTGTGTCGATCTTAAATCTCACTGGCTCGGACTGGATTAACACATCAACCTCCCAACTATTAACTTGCGGAGATGTCACTATTCCAAGGAAACCGACGTTGGGACCTGGAGCTTCTACGAAGTCCACTCTTGTTGACAGGCATACCTCGGAGAAGTGTCCTTTCTTGTGGCAATTTGTGCATACTTTGGACCGCGCTGGACACGAAGTGCGTGGATGCGTGTCTCTCCTACACCACCTGCATCGTGTTCGGTTGTCTGATGGCATGGTCAGCGGACGTTGCTGGTATGGAGTGTTTTCCCTCTGTCTTCTATCGTCAGGACCCTCGCGTTTGTTTGTACTGAGGGCCGTAGAGGCAGTTTTTTCTTTGTCCGATGACGAAATCTTGTGGACGTTCGAATTTCGATCCTGGTTTAGTTCCTCCTGTTGTTTGCGCACGCTTTCTACTTGTCGGGCTGTTTCCAGCGCTGTCTGAAGCGTTAGTTCGGCGTTAAGCTGTAGCTTTGCAGAGAGTTTTGAGTCTTGAATGCCGACAACGAAGCGATCCCTCACCAGTTGCTCTCGCAGATTGCCGTAGTTTCTTTGACAGGGTATGAAGTCTCGTTGCGAACTCTTCAATGGACTCTCCGTCTTGTTGGGATCTCATGTTGACGCGTGCCCGCTCGAAAATTATGTTCCGCTTTGGGATGAAATAGCTGTCAAACCTTTGCAGTACGACGTCAAAATTCTTGGAATCCTCCGCGGACAACTGGAAAGTGCTGAGAACGTCCTCTGACTGATCTCCCATTATATAAAGGAAGGCTTCAATTCGGTGCTCCTCAGGCTTTGTGCAAAGTCCTGATGCGGTTCCGAACCGTTCGAAGCGTTTCTTTCACTTGGGCCACTCATTTGGTGACGTAAAGCAGAAAGGTTCAGGTGGCTGAATCATAAACGATGCCATCGAAGCAGAAGGTTTGAGGCTGGCTTCAGCCATTGCTCACCTTTCTGTGCAGCAGGTAAAGACTGTTCGTTGTTCCTCTATTCTGACACCATGTTTTATGTAATTCCTCTTATTTACATCAGCATAACTGGTCCCTGCTTTGATTGAGTCCAGACCCTGTCTCGTGCGAGTCCAGCTCCCAGTCTCGTGCCCCGTGCAAGTGGGAGCACATCATCTTCACACGCACCTGGTTCGCTCTGGCCACACCCATGGCGAGTCGCTACCACACACTTCCAACATTATTAAAACTTTGATGAAGTGTTTAGTGCTTCACCAACTTCACGATAGACTAGTTTCGAAAACTGTAAACTCGGCGTTTATTTTTTAATCAGCCGTGTTGTGTCGATCTCCATGTATTCTCCCATAGAGCGGGCCACCCCTTGGAACCCTGAGTACCACGTGACTCGCGCCGAGGTGGTCTGTCGGCCATGTTGTCGGCGAAACACGCGGATCAAAGGATTGCGCTACTCTGCTCCGTAGGAGCTATATAGGGAGTATTCACTGGCGGCCATATCTGTATGCGCGACTGCTGAGCACGTGCTGACGGCGAGCTTCCACAGTTCTTTTGCCACGTGCATTCCGCACCATCAAGATAGCCGGCCTTAGCAAGCTATTAATGTGAGCTCGTTCTGAGCATGCGCTCTAAACATCAGCCTCAAATATGGCGTCCAGTGAATACCCCCTATAGTGCTCTAGTGAAGACCATAGCAGCGGGGCATTTATCAGCTCATTGCCATGCGTGTAAATGCAGAACAGCGCTCAACAGCATAGCAGTGCTTGCACGATACAAGAATTCGTATGCACGCGAGATGCTTGAGGCACTGGTAATCGAAGAAAGAATGAATGACGTTAGAGCGCGGCTATTGAGGAAGGTACGGGGAGGAGGGTGTCCTTCCCTCCTCCTCCATACCCTCTCCTCCTCCCCTCTTTCTTGTCTCCTCCGCCTCCCTTCCGCTCGTCCTCCTCTCCTCCTTCCTCGTTCTCCTCCCTCATCCTCTCCTTATCCTCGTTCTACTCCTCCTCCCCCTTCATCCTCCTCCTCCCTTCCTCCTACCTCGTGACGTCACTCGTGACGTCACAAAGGTCACTAGTGATAGTGAAGGCCTTTGTGAAGGTGGTGACCTTCGTCGTGACCTTCACCCGTGACCATCGTGACACCACTTGTGACCCTCGTGACGTCACCGGTGACCGTCGTGACGACACACGTGACGTCACGTGTGACGTCATTATGAGAAATGTCATGTAATGCAACGCGCGGTTACGCCGACGGCGACGGCAACGCCGCTCAATCCGGAAACGGGCGCTAAGAGCCGCGCTCTAAAAGCAGAAGAGTTTGTTAGCAGCGACAAGCATAGCACTCCTAAGACAGAGAAACGATATCTGTGGTGTTTCAAGCCTCAGTAAACTGTGTTGTAATGTGCGTGTGGATTACCTTTGACTTTTATCTTATTTAAACTAGGGTGCCTTCACTAATTTACACTAATGTGGTATGTGTAAAAGCTTTTTGAAAACGAAGTGATCAGGGTTAAAGACGAAAAGAAGGAAGTACTTACGGTCGAAAAGGAACAAAATGAAAACCGAGTTTTCAGTCAGCGTTGTGTTTATCCCTTTTTATCCTTTGTGTTCGTGTCTATGTTTAGCTAACGCCTATACCTATGCTGAAATACTTTGGAGCCAAAAGCTTAAAGGTGGTCATGAAACGAATTTGCTACTTCTTCCTCCTTAGCTTTAATCCTCAACTCAAATGCGAATTGTGAAATCACGTGGTCGTGACATTCCTTCGGCCAACGTAGCAGCTTGGGCGAGTTGGTTGCACATGATTACACACACCACAGCGCACTATAGCAAACAACACTCACATCTTTCACAAGAAAAATAAAGCAAAATTTTGCTTTATTTTTCGTGTGAACGGTGTGAGTGTTGTTTGCTTTAGTGCGCTGTGGTGTGTGTATTCCTTCGGCACCGGTGCGACGACTCCTAGCTTCCACCGTGCTTTTTATGCACACCATAGAACTTGTCATTCACCAGTGACAATAGTTCCGTCAGGGCACTCATTGGCCACGAACGCGAATCCAAATATTCGTCGACAGATTCATTGTTGACGAGCGCATACGTCCGAGTGACGGATTCTCGTCTCCAATGCGTGAGCTGGGCTCTGCTGACGTCAGTTTGGCGCCGGTAACGCGCTTTTGGAACCGCGGATGTATCATAGTGAAAAGGCGGAGAGCTTTCGAAGGCAAGAAGGTACAAAATAGTCCGCTATATTTTCAAATGTTCGTACCGAAAAGCTGGTTTTTGACTTTTTAGCCTCTTTCTTTTGGCCAACTAAACGATATGCGATTAGTAAAGTCCCAATTTAAAATAATTCATCCAAACCAAAAATTTGTTTCATGGCCCCTTTAAAGGTCGCACAATTCTAGGCTTGTTTTAAAGAAAACGTAAGAAACAAGAAGTCTATGCACAGATAAAGGCGGGATGTGTAGAGGCAGATTTAACTTTGTATACATAACACATGATAAAATATTGTCTCCTCTCCCCTAGAGACATTTTGTGAGTATCCGCGTACGAGCCCGTGACAGGCAAAGTCCGAAATGTTCCTGTAGCAAATTGAAGGCCGAGATGAAGGACAGGATCTAGCATTTTCAAGATAAAGTGCCGTGGTGATTCGTACACAACTCCACCATAGTCCAGGCGGGAACGAACCAGGGATTTTTACAACTGGCTGATCCAGCGCATGTAAGAACGGAAATAAACAGCGCGCAGAAATAGACAAGGACGAAGGGAAGATGCGAACGACAAAAGCGCTAGACTCACAACTAAACATTTATGAAAAAAACACCAACGAAGTAAACCGCACTATCACGTCAGCACGTGTCAAGATAAACATTTTTTTTTGTGTGAAGAAAAACCGATATTTGGCTGATGCATGCAACTTGCCCCTCTTTTCTTATTGCATACGCTTCCAATAATTCTTTGGTGTTTTTGTCTGCGCCCCTCCTGATAATGGTGATGTCGTTTAATTTGGTTTGACATTTACAAGCAGCACAATTCAGTCAGATGACCCGCCAGTTTGGCCGATGTACAGTCTTCCGCAACTTAGTGGTATCCTGTATACCACCCCAACCACGCAATCAACATACTTGTTCCTGTGCTATACGGCGCATTGACTCTTGACCCCAGCCTTTTCCGTAAATGTAGGGCAGAGTTGCGCCAACTTTTGAGGTGCCGAAAATACAACGGGGACGTCAAACCGCCCAGCTACCTTTTTGTCGTTCGCATCTTTCCTTCGTCCATGTCTATTTTTGCACGCTTTTTGTTTCTGTTTACCATGAACCAACTCGCCTACATCATAAAACTAGTCCATGTCAAAACCCCAGGACATGTGGGAAAGTACTTCGACGATCCCTCGACGTGAGCCAAAAAGGTAAGTTTCGTGAATAACACTTATAAATGTGTGCTATTGCTTTACAGGTATACAGCAGTGCTATTGAGTTGCAATCGAGGCTCAAGAGACAGACAGCGATGCAGTGAAAAGGGCACGAACACTGTCTTATCAGACTAAAATTAAAACCATTTTCATCGGCCCATTTACTCATTTTATTTATCGATACCTTAAGTTGGCGCTCGCAACTTGAGAGATTGCCGGACGAAGACGTATTCTGCTCTTTTTCTTAACTGCAAACAAAGTAACACTCAATACATCCCCTTGGGGGACCCTGCTTTCTTGAATAAAAAATATTGGAGAGCCTGGTGCCAAACCTAACCTTAAAGGTTCGGTTAGTAAAAAAATATTGTATACAACGCATCACTCTGACACGTATGCCATACGTATGCAAGTCCTTAAGAACCTTGTACCGACAGTTATTGTCGTAAGCGTTCTCTAGGTCGTAAAATAACGACACGCAGTGCGGTCTATGAACAAAAGCTTTATGTATGAAAGTTTCCAGGTGAAAAAGATGATCCAAAGTTGAGCGACCCATTTTAAATCCCCACTTATTGCTATCTAAGACTCTTTCTTTTTTTAAAAAGTGCTCCAGTCGTCTATTTATCAGCCGCTCGTAAGTTTTCCCGAGACAACTGTTAAGCGCAATGTGACGATAACTCTTGAGCAGCGAAGAGTTTTACCGGGTTTCAGGAAGGGAATATGAGCTTGTTTCCAGCACCAAATAAAAACAGAAGGTACGCACAAATGGTCAGAAGGTTTAAAATATTCTCGGGATTCAAAGGACAAGTTTCTAAGTTTCTCAAAAGCTGTATAGAGAGAAAAATAAACCTTCAATTACTTTCCGTTCTACAGTTAAGCTCTCTTTTAATGTTTGAACCAACGAGGTAGAGGGGCTTAGAGCGATAAACCGGGGTTCCGTTCCGCACACGGAAGTGACCCCTCCCCCCAGGCCGCTGCCATTGTACGCAAATGCGACTACTCGTCATGTGTCCATACCAAATACGTGACGTGAAAGGGAACATGGCAGCGCCCAGGCTGGGGCAGGCTCCAGCTGAGCCGGATTATTGCCTGGAGCTTGTCTTATTCGTCGTTCGTTGTCGTTAGTCTGAGCGAGTTGATTTCAGATGCGGAAGCTGTCATATGAAGCCAATCGAAAACGACTTCTGTGTTCAGCATGGTCTCTCACGTCGGTATAACGTGAAAATATGGAGCAGTGGTGGGCATTTCGCTGGCGATCGACGGGGATATAGGCCTCCTGCGTTGCCCAGGGGACGCTGCGAAAAGGAACTTGTTAGGACATGTTTTAAGCATTACAAATTTGAGCGTCTTATACTGAACCAAGGAATTCAGTGTCCATAATAAGTGGCGCACGTTCTTTCCACGATCCAGCAGCCGCAGGTGTGCGCGAGCACACGCAACAAAAAGGACGTCAAAGACCTCCATTCGCAGTTAAGATGACAGTGAAATGTATGGGCTTCGGGCCAAAGGAGAATAGAGACAAGTTTTTCATCTACACAGTGGTGTCTGGTGTAAAAAATAAGCAATTAATTGGTCTAAAAAGCACGTAGCTTTCATTTGTAGAGATGAAAAGCCTGTCTTTGTTCTCCTTTGGTCCGAAGCCCATGCATTTCACTGTCCTCTTAAGCGCGAATGGAGGTCTTTGACGTCGTTTTCGTTGCGTGTGCTCGCGCACACCGGCCGCTGCTGGCTCGTGGAAAGAGCGTGCGCCACTTATTATGGGCACTCAATTCTTTGGTTCAGTATCCCTTTGAGGCTGCGGTCCCACGGCAGGCATCTTGAACTAGGCGTTAGTTCAACAAATAGATGGCGACACGCACCCGTAGGGTGGAGGGTGCCTAGATGTCTGTCTGTCTCAGGGTGAAGACATCCATTGTTGTCCGGAATGTGCCAGCGCGTGACGCTCTCGCGCACTCGGTGCGTGACTTGGGCGGTAAGATGGCGTCTATGCATCAGCCAAAGCTACGCGCTCGAGCTGAGTGACACCGGATTGCGCGCACTTCAAAATGCATAAAAAAACGATTGGGCGGAAAAATGGCTGAGATGTCACCACTCAAGCAAAAGCGCGCGTGTGTATGAAGGCACTCTAGTAGGGTGGCCGAAACATTGGCTACGTTTACATGAATGCGATCGTAGCGGATCGAATCGAGCAGGGACCAATCACACGGCGCCTTTTTTCTTACTTCTTCCTCTTCTACCCAACTGCTACCAATCAAAATGATGAAATCTCGACTCGATGCGCTACGGTCGCATCCATGTAAATGCAGTCATTGGTTCACAGTGGGATGGCTCGAGCACCATCACGTTCCCCTAGTGGCCTTGCTCGCGCCGCTGCCAGCTGTGCTCAGCTAGCTCAAGTAGCGTGGCCCATCAAACGGATGTATGCGAGAATGTCAGGCTGGGTATAAATTGTTCTCTGATATAGGGACATGCGGTTCGGCGGTTGTAACGGGCTTTCGCAATAAATCTTGCCAAGAGGGAATCAAATGTTGATTGACGTGTCAATATTCTATCAATGAATATTTCCTCTGCAGGAATGCACGCTCAGTAGACTCAATCTTCCAAGACACCAGTGGAAGCGGACGTCAAGTAAACTGCTTCACATTTTAATGACGACTAAAAAGTGACGTCACAAAATATTATGTTTTACGGGATCCGGGAGGTGTTGTAAATGTTGTTACAGTACAGTTCCCAGAAAACAAACGCCGTTCCAATATTTTCGGAAGTACCGACACACATAATGTTGTAAGTACAGCTTAGGAGCAATATGATGAAAACCATCAGAAGAAATAGGAAGACGTTTATTTGCGATGAAGACGCTATGAATGAACAGCGTTTAGCGACGGCAAGTTATGAGCGTTCGGGAATATATAAGTTGACGTGATTGCTAATTATGGACATACGGACAATGAAGACCAGTTTTGTCGGGAGATGGCGTTGCGGTGATGACCTGATTAGACCTGATATCGGACGACTCATGGCAGACGAACAAGCAAGTTTCTTCTCAGCGAATGGTAAGTGTCCAGTGTCAAGCACAACACGTGGCTACCGATGTTGTCGACGTTTCGAACACTTACCGCTTTCAACAAAAGTCCAGGCACCTGGGCTAACTCTGTGGAAAGACTCGAAGTCTTCCTTGAGTCCAACGCCATCATGAACAGTAACTGAAAACGATTCACTATTCAGTCGGTGGGTGGCGAAACGTATCCACATCTGCGGAGTCATGGGCGATGCGTACTCTAAGTGGCTGGAAGTTTACACGATGCCTACCACGACGTCCAAACACGTCATTGACGTTCTACGGTCTCTTTTACCTACTTTTGCCCTACCGAAAATACTTTTCTCTGATAACGCGCCAAATCTTGCTTCAAATAAAATAAACAAGTTTTTGAAGAAAAAAAACCGGCATCAGGCATCACATTAGTGCACCATACCATCCTGCAACTAACGGGCAAGCAGAACAGATGGTGTGCGAAATGAAAAAAAGGCCTTTTGAAGCTTACGGAAGAAGCAGTTCAATGAAGAATCTCCAGGTTCTTGTTCCGGCAGCACGCGACGGTCTTATCTTACACGGAAAAAAACCCCGACGAAGCAATATTCCGCGGACGAAGAGCCACACCCCTCAATCTCATGATACTATGGCCTACGAACAAAGATCGAGAGATTCCCAGATCGGGAGTAATGGCAGCTTATTCGGTCGGACAACTCGTCTACGTGAGGAAGTTCAGCGGAAGTCGGGCCTTCCATGTAAAAATTGAGTAGAAAAGGCTCTATGTTGGTTGACCAGGAGGTGTCATCTCTTTGAATACGTTGGATATCAATGCCCTTAAGTGCAAACATAACTAAATCGCTAAAATCTCTTTGTGTATTGTGTAACTGCCCTTGTATTTGATAGTAGAAGCTATGGTGGTGATTTTGATATTTCGCACCAGGCTCCTTGTTCTTATTTTTCGCGTCATACTCCTTTGCGGTTTAAGTATGCTTCAAGAATCTTTTGGAACGGGGACACTTTACGTCAACGAGGCCACTTGTTCCAAGTAATCAACCAGGGAATGCTGCTAGAAATCCGTCCCTCATATTAACGAATAAACCGCACTTCTGTACAGTGCAGTTTTCCTATTCCACGTACAGTTGTAAAGCAGCATCCTCATTGATTCTACCATATACTGTTGCGGGTGAAGAAGGTCTTTGGGTACACGATACTTGAAACAAGTCTGGCAGTGTACGTTGTGATACGACACCCACTAATGTCGTCGTCCTTATAGAGCCTCATCATTTAATCATTACCTCGTCACCTCATACTTCTCTTCATCAACAGTAAGTGCAATAGGCTACCGCCATATTACAATCCAAGAATTGAACAATTTAGTCGTTCAGTCCTTCAACAAGTTTATAATTTATATAATGTTATTACGTTACATTACCTCGAGACGACCGACGTCCATCGTCGATCTTCAAATACTTATACCTGTATATAAATTAGACGCACAAGGGGGGGGGGGGGGGGGAGAGGGGTCGGTGGCCGAGTGCATGGTCTAGCGCACACCAGCTAGTACTTGGAGCGAAAGCTCGCGCTGCAGAACCCACCCCGCTCGTGCCCGTTTCGATCTGGAAGAGCATCGTACCAGCGTGGCGGTCGTGTATCACTACTGCGTGGTGCACGTTAAAGACCCCAGGTTTGTGTTTGTACCGCACTGGCTAAATTGCTCATCTACAGCTGAGGCACCAGACGCCCACTAAGGCAGACTAACTGCCGAATTCAGAAACCTCACTCGAACTACACTCAAACTGAAGGGCCCTTCCAGTTCCTCGAGGAAGGCGCGAGGGCCGGCGCTGGCCAATCGCGACGGCGGATCCGTCCTCGTGATTGGCCACCGCCGGCCCTCGCGCCTTCCTCGAGGAAGTGGAGGGGCCCTTCAGTTTGAGTGTAGTTCGAGTGAGGTTTCTGAATTCGGCGGTAACTTCCGGCTGTATAAATATACACACAACAATTTGCAAATAGACGCATAATAACAAAGAACACAGCGTGCCGCCTCTTTTCTTTGGATGCCTTTTTTTTTTTAAAACCAGCGCAAGCTGGTGCGTTCTTTCTTTTGAGACGGTTAGAACGGTCGCACATAAAACCCGCGTTTCTCCAACCCGCCCGCTTCCTCCTCTCATTATGTGTATCTGGTTATAACTAAATAAGCTATAATAATGGTGTATTATTCACATTTCCTTTCAGTTTCAGTCAGGGAAAAGGAGTTTCGCGGGAGCTAGAGCCAATAAATGAGCTGCGCTTAGGGTATTGGCACTCTCTTCCCCGACAGTGTTGTGAACGCCGCCATTTTGGTGCTTGTGCAGAGCAGGCGCAACTGCCGATCGTCATTTTTCAAAAGTGCGACATCCTCAGCATTAGATTCGGTGTTAAAAAGCTCATGTAAGATTGCTTTGCTTTGTCGCAAACTGTTTAAAGTGGAGGACGGAAAAGCGTTTCTTGTGATTTCAGATAAAGCTTCAAATAACTGGCAACAATGATTTTAAGAGACAATAAGGCCAAGTGTTGCTGCTCTGAAGCGTAGCTTATTTAATGACACTATTCATGCTCTTGTTCAAGAGGCTTGTAATACCTGGAGGGGCCATGAGGTGAGCCCCGTGGATTCCACAGGCCACTACCTTTTGACACCTGCCTCTTCTTCATTGTTCCCGCTTGTGCCAGTAAATTAGCTACGGTTCAGAGTAACGACACTTGGCCATATTTTGGCTAAAAATCATGGTTGCTAGTTATATGAAGCTTTATCTAAAATCACAGGAAACGCTTTTCCGTCCCTCACAAATGTTTAAACAACCCGCGACAGAGCATTGCAATATTGCATCAGCTTCCTAGCACCGCATCTGATGCTGAGGAAGTCGTACTTTTGGATCATGATGATCGGCAGTTGCGTTTGCTTTGAGCAAGACCCAAAATGGCGGCGCCCAAAACAATTTTGGGGAAAGGAGGGGCGATCCTTTAAAGCTCATTAATGAGACTAGGCATAAAGTGAACTCATTCATTTAATGATCAGGAAAAAACAGAGAAATTAACCGAAGAAGTCTCGGTTGGCTACTCTGCGTGGGGATGGGGAGTGGGATAACAGAGGACAGGGAAGAGGAAAAAATAAAGGTAGCAAAATGTAGAGCGCATACAGTCTGGTGCAAAAAAATCAGTTATCACAGAATAGTGAAAATTTGTAAATATATACAAAATGAATAGAAAAAAAAAGATCGCTTTTGTAATGCGACAGTGTTAGTTAAAAAGCCCATCTTCATGTATAACAGTCTGTAGCATTCAACATTGTGTTCTGTCGAGTTCAACCGTGAGGTCTCCGGACACTTCACACCGTCACATAAGAGATGTCACAATGAAGCACATATTCAGATACTCCTACAGTAAAAAAAGATGGGGGCTCAGTGACTGCCGTTTCTGCCTCATAAAGTATCTATTGCACACAGCGTCACCTTCCTGCGTTATCAAGAGCTAGAAGTTATTTGGGTAAGAAATTTAAATCAAAGACGGCTAATTAGGTCTGTTTTCTCTAAGTAAACCACTAAGGCGTCTATAGCGCTCTGTTGGCTTTTTCGATCGTTCCAAGGGTTAAGGATCTTGTTTAGGCTGAATAGATCGCTACTTAATTTCTGAATAGTGTCGTGAAGTGCGCGTCTCTCAGTGTTAAACAACTCGCACTCACAGATGACGTGGTGGAGGTCTTCAGGAACGTTGCATTGTAGACAGTTTGGACTTGAAATAAACCCGAATTTGTGCATCTGAATATTTGTGAAAGCAGAATTCAAGCGACATCTATGCAAACAAGTTTCCACGTTTCGAGGTAATTTTTTAGGAATAGAGTTTTCTAGTCCCGGGTCGATTTGATGGAGGTATGGGTAGCAGTTTTTGGTGGACGACCATTCACCCAGGAAAGTGTTTTTACCGAATGATGCCACATGTCTTGCAGCCTCTTGTCGAGTGAAAGGAATGCTTTCAGATGGAGCAAGGTTATGCGCATTTTCTGCTTCAGCGTCAGCCGACTCGTTCCCAGGAATTCCTGTGTGTCCGGGTACCCATTGAAAGTCAACTGTATGACCCTTGTTTGTTGCTGCGGCATAGTTGTAAAGTGTTTTCATAACCAGCACTGGGTTTGATGATTTTAAAGGTGACCGTTGTAGCATTTGTAATGCCGCTCGTGAGTCGGTGAATATCGTCCATCTCCATCTCCTTGTAGACTTGGTAATGTAGCATAGGGCCATGTTCAGCGCGCAGAGTTCTGCTGCGGTAGAGGAGACAACTCGACAGTGTTTCAGTGCCTCCACAACACCTAGTCTAGGTATGACGAATGCAGATGATGAACTTTCCGAGCGCGTGGACCCGTCAGAGTAAACATGAGTACTGTTACGGTACTTGTCATGTAGAAGGTTTAGTACGTGTTGCAGTACGACTGGTTGAGCTTGAGCAGTCTTTTTGGTAAATCCAGGAATATTAAAATTTACGTGGGGTACGGCTAGAGTCCACGGGGGGCACCTTGGGACTGCATGGAATTCAGCATATATTTTGGAACGTTGCTGTTACATATAAATAATATTCTGCCAAAACTTGACATTGGTCGCAGATTTGTTATGTCTGACAAGTGATGTTGACGGTGTTGTAATTTGTGTCTCAAGTGAATACGTAATGCTTCTTGTTTTGCCATAATCGCTAGAGGCAATGCCCTTGCTTCGGCAATAGTGCCGATACTTGATGTGCCCGGGGGTACACCTAGGCAAGTCCTGAGGGACTTACAAAGCTCTGCCTCAATGATTTTTGTGCCCGATACACATATGTTAGTTAAAACTGGCAAGCTATATCTGAGAAGGCTATTAATTAAAGACGTTTGCAGCATTAGCATAGATTTAGAGGATTTTCCCCACGTGGTGCCAGTCAGGAAGCGTAGCACGTTGCCGGCTGAGGCCAGCTTGGATTTTAGTTCTTTTGTATGGTGATTCCAGGCTAGGTGTTTGTCTATTGTAAAACCGAGAAATTTGTGTTTTAGAACAAATGGAATTACTCGTCCACCAAAGACAATAGGAAATCGCTTCATCGACATTCGAGTGAAGGCTATGGCTACCGTCTTCTCGACCGATAGGCTCATACCACAACGATTAAGAAAATGATTGATTTTTATGAGTGATTTATGGAGTTTCCTTTGAGTGACAAAGCGATTTGCATTGGTGGCCCATAAGCAAATATCGTCAGCATATATTGAAAGGCGGACGTCTTTAGAAACCTGACGGGGTAAGTCGAAGAGCGCAAGATTAAAAAGCAGCGGACTCAGGGCTCCCCCTTGTGGTACTCCTCTTTTTACATTATGTAAGGTTGTTCGGCCCTCAATCGTTTCCATAAAAACAGTACGTTCACTTAAGTAGTTTTGAACCCAGTTGAATATTCTGCCTCCAAAACCTTGATTTTTCATGGCGTTTAGGATACAGTGATGGTCAATTGAGTCAAATGCTTTCTCTATGTCTAGAAAAACGGCCGACGTTATCTTGCGTTCATGCAGGCCTTGTTCGATAGAGCTGATAAGTTCAATGACGTTGTCTACAGTTGAGCGTCCTGCTCTGAAGCCAGCCATCTCCTTTGGATATAATGATCTGTTCTCGAGAAACCATGACATTCTTGCGAGTATCATGCGTTCCATGACCTTACATATGCAGCTAGTGAGTGCAATAGGTCTGAATGATCCAAGGTCGAGAGGAGACCGACCGGGTTTAAGGATAGGAACAATTTTTGCCTGCTTCCACTCTGTGGGAAGTGTGCCCGTGAGGAATGATGTATTATAATATTCCAGGAGTCTAAGTCTTGCAGATTCGTTTAAACAGGCCAACGCAGAATAAGTGACCCCGTCTGGGCCAGGGGAAGTGTGCTTTTTGATATCTTGTAAAGCGTAGTTTAGTTCAGTTAATGTGAGCGGAAGGTCACAAACTCGGGTGTATTCTTTTCCTCTTCGTCTTCATTGTTTATTGATTTCAATCGTATCGAATAATGAACAGATTATATCACGCTACGCTTGTGTAAATATTTTTCTTAGATTTATTAGCCTGACCCAGTACTTAAACCATTCGGTTGTCGATAGTGAATCTTCCAATATATTTTTAAATGTGAGGGTAAAAAGACACGGGAATTGATGATGATACAGACGCCAACGCCGCCCTCGGAAATTTTCTGAACATTAGAAATCAGCAGTTTGTCTGCCATCCGCCAGGTAGCGCAACAAAACACGCAAACAGTTTTTAATTGGTCTTAAAATTAGCTAAGTTTACACCTATTAAGAAACCAAAGCAAGATCATTGTGAAAATTTAATACATCGCAATGTATATATATTCCAAACAATAAATATTATTAGATGCCAATAAATCTGTTTGATGTCCAAAAAAGATATGCGTCAAAACCGGTAAGTTTGAAACGCTCCAGGAGCGTTATGACTTTGAAAATGAAAAAAAGCCATCGTCCACCTCTTGGGCACCCATTGTAGCTCTAAATGTTATAAAATATTTTATCATAGTTTAATTATTTCTTCAGCGGCATTTGAAGTACCATGCCTCGAAGCACAGAAAAGTTCTACGTTTGATATAAAATATCTAAACAAAAAAATTTTACACAACATTAATTTTTTTTTGCATATTACCAATTATAAGCACTACATCTGTAGCTAATTTCATTGCCCTACCGCGTGTCATTAAAAACATATTTGTGTTGAAAAATGTCAATTTTAGGGACATATTTGGAGTGATGAAAAAAACAAAGTAGTGCAAATGCCATAAAAGTGTATCGTTACATTCTGCTCCGACATCATCTTAACAAAACTGCTATATTGGAACCGTGTTATCTTTAATGGATCGTTCATAAAACATGAACTAGCGGAGCAAGTGAGGGTCCGCACCATCATATTCGCAACGCTACAAATGCGCATGAGCAGTAAAAACCAACACATACATAATATCAAATGAAAGAGAATTTCATTGCCTTTCGAATGACATCACTCCAACAAGACAGTATTTAAAGGGAGATGAGTAATGACCTGCCAAAAAGTACCTAAACTGCCAGATTCAGTGGGACTACAGTGTTCTAGAGGGTGTAGTGGCAAGAGCGGCGCCCGCTTACAATGAAGCGCGTGAAGACGGTCGACGTAGATACCGCGAGTGGCGCTGGAGTTCTGTGCCCTAGGAGAATTAATGGCACGTGCGCGATGAACGAAGAAGACGACGAGGGTGACGCGGTACGCTTCTCCAAAATGTAGCACCGTAGAACTTCTTTCGCAGCTATTAAGCCTGCACCGCAAGTGATAGCGTTGCTGAACGATGTGTCAGTACTAGTACTGGGGGGGGGGGGGGGGAGGGGGGGGTCGATATTTATTAAATAATCTCCCTCAAAACACGCGAATATTTCAAGTAGAGGATAGCACACACTCTAGAGGCATGAGTTCAAATGCAGAACTACAATTTACTATACTTCGTTTCACCTTATGTTGTACCGCAGCGTAGGCTAGAAGCGCGAGCTCATAGCGTTGGCAGCTGCTCTTAATTCACGAGAGCTTGTGCCGCCGAGATGTGCCCCAGAGCAAGGAGCTCGCGCTTGTAGCCTTTCCTGCGGTACATCATAAGGTGAAACAGAGTTTAGAGAACAACATTAGCAGTTGTTTCGCACCGCGAAAAGCTCCAGTCAAACCACAGTAGTAAGCGCCGAACAGCGCTGATGATGGGGCTGACGGGGGCGCGCTCCTAGGGCACAGAACAGCAGCGCCATGGTGTCGTCTACGCGCAAAATCTTCACAAAGCGGCCGCCGCTCTTGCCACTACAACCCCCTCTAGAACACTGTAGTGGGACTGTGGCCTTAAGGCTGGTTCACACATTTGCAACGGTTGCGGTCGCATGCAACCGAAACGACCGTAACGACCAAAACACCGTAAAAACCGATACTCTGGATGGCTTCGCGAAGCTACCCCTCGCATCGCTTGCCATGCTGTGTATACGGCGAACACTTGTCCCGGTGACTTTGTCGTTACAGTCGTTCCGGTTGCATGCGAACGCAAACGCTGCAAATGTGCGAACCAGCCTTTAAACTGACACAAATGTAGGAGCGTGCCTGCTCTGGTGTAAAACGCGAGATTATGAAGAAAATACAAAGAAACAGTAAAATTCGAATGCCGTCGAAGCACTGGTCAAAGCTAAGGCGCTAAAACCGTGAGCCGGAAGACGCCGTTTTACGCGTTCCAAAGTAAAAAAAAAAAAAAAAAGACGAACAAAGAACAATGAATGTTCGGGACGCCAGATGTTATGACGTCTCTACCTCTGTCTCTACCTAGATATAAGAGACGTATACTCTAGCGGTGGTGGCATGCATATGGCACTTTTGATTGTTTTGTGACGTTGAATCTAATAACAGGCTGAAGTTGAGCTAGTTGGTACACAATTCAAAAGTAAGCGGTCAGCTATACGATAGGAACAAAGCACAGACAGGGAGAAACAGAAACAGAGACATACACACACTCTAAAAAAAAGGGTGTAGTACTTACACCCAGTGGGGTGTATGTGACTTGTCCCATATACGACACCCCCATGGGTATATATGCGACACCCCAAAAAGGGGTGCATACATGCACCTCATTTGGAGGTGCACATGTGCACCTCAGCGGGTGCATAAGACACACCCCACCCCGGGGTGTACATATATTCCGTTTCTCACTTACTGGGAATACTGATGCACCCCATTTTTAGGTGTACATATATTCCGTTTCTCACTTGCTGGGAATACTGATACACCCCAATCTTAGGTGTACGTGTATTCCGTTTCTCACTTACTGGGAATACCGATACACCCCATTCTTAGGTGTACGTATATTCCGTTTCTCATTTACTGGGAATACTGATACACCCCTCTTTTAAGTGCACATATATTCCGTTTATCACTTACTGGGAATACTCATACACCCCATTCTTAGGTGTACATATATTCCATTTCTCACTTACTGGGAATACTGATACACCCCATTCTTAGGTGCACAGATATTCCGTTTCTCACTTACTGGGAATGCAGTTACACCCCATTCTTAGGTGTACTTATATACCGCTTTCCACACCGTTCTCACTTACTGGAAACCGATAAACCCCACTCTTAAGTGTACACGTGCGAAGTCAACAAAACTAACTCTAGAACATTTTCCATCAAATTGACAGGAAGTGTCTTTGCAGCTCTTTTCCAAGCTTTTAACCGTCAAACGACGGTGTTTTGTGTCATTTTCATGTCCCATTTGTCAACCCGAAAACAATTAAGCTGGCAATCCCACATTCTATCGTCATTTCATGATGTGGCCTGGCATCATTTTGACGTCCTAACTGTCAACCTGAAATACAATTGAGAGCTTTTGTGTCACTCCTGCGAATATAATATTGTTAGGATCATGCAATATTTTATAAAATAAGCTACGAAAATTGGTATCTGTTCCTACATATTTATTGCTCATAAACACTGGGTGAAACATACTACAAAAATACACATTGAATGCATGCGCCAGAAACGTCGCTTGTTTCCTTTCTTCTTTTTGCATGTCTTATCTTTTAGTCTTGTGCCTTGGGTGTTGACCACCAAAAAGAGCCATGGAGCATTCCTGAAAAGCAAAACCCAGTTGTATGCCATGATTGGATACATATAGGAGTCCAGACCCTGTCTCGTGCGAGTCCAGCTCCCAGTCTCGTGCCCCGTGCAAGTGGGAGCACATCATCTTCACACGCACCTGGTTCGCTCTGGCCACACCCATGGCGAGTCGCTACCACACACTTCCAACATTATTAAAACTTTGATGAAGTGTTTAGTGCTTCACCAACTTCACGATAGACTAGTTTCGAAAACTGTAAACTCGGCGTTTATTTTTTAATCAGCCGTGTTGTGTCGATCTCCATGTATTCTCCCATAGAGCGGGCCACCCCTTGGAACCCTGAGTACCACGTGACTCGCGCCGAGGTGGTCTGTCGGCCATGTTGTCGGCGAAACACGCGGATCAAAGGATTGCGCTACTCTGCTCCGTAGGAGCTATATAGGGAGTATTCACTGGCGGCCATATCTGTATGCGCGACTGCTGAGCACGTGCTGACGGCGAGCTTCCACAGTTCTTTTGCCACGTGCATTCCGCACCATCAAGATAGCCGGCCTTAGCAAGCTATTAATGTGAGCTCGTTCTGAGCATGCGCTCTAAACATCAGCCTCAAATATGGCGTCCAGTGAATACCCCCTATAGTGCTCTAGTGAAGACCATAGCAGCGGGGCATTTATCAGCTCATTGCCATGCGTGTAAATGCAGAACAGCGCTCAACAGCATAGCAGTGCTTGCACGATACAAGAATTCGTATGCACGCGAGATGCTTGAGGCACTGGTAATCGAAGAAAGAATGAATGACGTTAGAGCGCGGCTATTGAGGAAGGTACGGGGAGGAGGGTGTCCTTCCCTCCTCCTCCATACCCTCTCCTCCTCCCCTCTTTCTTGTCTCCTCCGCCTCCCTTCCGCTCGTCCTCCTCTCCTCCTTCCTCGTTCTCCTCCCTCATCCTCTCCTTATCCTCGTTCTACTCCTCCTCCCCCTTCATCCTCCTCCTCCCTTCCTCCTACCTCGTGACGTCACTCGTGACGTCACAAAGGTCACTAGTGATAGTGAAGGCCTTTGTGAAGGTGGTGACCTTCGTCGTGACCTTCACCCGTGACCATCGTGACACCACTTGTGACCCTCGTGACGTCACCGGTGACCGTCGTGACGACACACGTGACGTCACGTGTGACGTCATTATGAGAAATGTCATGTAATGCAACGCGCGGTTACGCCGACGGCGACGGCAACGCCGCTCAATCCGGAAACGGGCGCTAAGAGCCGCGCTCTAAAAGCAG
This sequence comes from Ixodes scapularis, assembly GCF_016920785.2. Taxonomy (NCBI): domain Eukaryota; kingdom Metazoa; phylum Arthropoda; class Arachnida; order Ixodida; family Ixodidae; genus Ixodes; species Ixodes scapularis. The sequence goes on along the minus strand of NW_024609846.1, from coordinate 207,745,680 downwards.
AAGAGTTTGTTAGCAGCGACAAGCATAGCACTCCTAAGACAGAGAAACGATATCTGTGGTGTTTCAAGCCTCAGTAAACTGTGTTGTAATGTGCGTGTGGATTACCTTTGACTTTTATCTTATTTAAACTAGGGTGCCTTCACTAATTTACACTAATGTGGTATGTGTAAAAGCTTTTTGAAAACGAAGTGATCAGGGTTAAAGACGAAAAGAAGGAAGTACTTACGGTCGAAAAGGAACAAAATGAAAACCGAGTTTTCAGTCAGCGTTGTGTTTATCCCTTTTTATCCTTTGTGTTCGTGTCTATGTTTAGCTAACGCCTATACCTATGCTGAAATACTTTGGAGCCAAAAGCTTAAAGGTGGTCATGAAACGAATTTGCTACTTCTTCCTCCTTAGCTTTAATCCTCAACTCAAATGCGAATTGTGAAATCACGTGGTCGTGACATTCCTTCGGCCAACGTAGCAGCTTGGGCGAGTTGGTTGCACATGATTACACACACCACAGCGCACTATAGCAAACAACACTCACATCTTTCACAAGAAAAATAAAGCAAAATTTTGCTTTATTTTTCGTGTGAACGGTGTGAGTGTTGTTTGCTTTAGTGCGCTGTGGTGTGTGTATTCCTTCGGCACCGGTGCGACGACTCCTAGCTTCCACCGTGCTTTTTATGCACACCATAGAACTTGTCATTCACCAGTGACAATAGTTCCGTCAGGGCACTCATTGGCCACGAACGCGAATCCAAATATTCGTCGACAGATTCATTGTTGACGAGCGCATACGTCCGAGTGACGGATTCTCGTCTCCAATGCGTGAGCTGGGCTCTGCTGACGTCAGTTTGGCGCCGGTAACGCGCTTTTGGAACCGCGGATGTATCATAGTGAAAAGGCGGAGAGCTTTCGAAGGCAAGAAGGTACAAAATAGTCCGCTATATTTTCAAATGTTCGTACCGAAAAGCTGGTTTTTGACTTTTTAGCCTCTTTCTTTTGGCCAACTAAACGATATGCGATTAGTAAAGTCCCAATTTAAAATAATTCATCCAAACCAAAAATTTGTTTCATGGCCCCTTTAAAGGTCGCACAATTCTAGGCTTGTTTTAAAGAAAACGTAAGAAACAAGAAGTCTATGCACAGATAAAGGCGGGATGTGTAGAGGCAGATTTAACTTTGTATACATAACACATGATAAAATATTGTCTCCTCTCCCCTAGAGACATTTTGTGAGTATCCGCGTACGAGCCCGTGACAGGCAAAGTCCGAAATGTTCCTGTAGCAAATTGAAGGCCGAGATGAAGGACAGGATCTAGCATTTTCAAGATAAAGTGCCGTGGTGATTCGTACACAACTCCACCATAGTCCAGGCGGGAACGAACCAGGGATTTTTACAACTGGCTGATCCAGCGCATGTAAGAACGGAAATAAACAGCGCGCAGAAATAGACAAGGACGAAGGGAAGATGCGAACGACAAAAGCGCTAGACTCACAACTAAACATTTATGAAAAAAACACCAACGAAGTAAACCGCACTATCACGTCAGCACGTGTCAAGATAAACATTTTTTTTTGTGTGAAGAAAAACCGATATTTGGCTGATGCATGCAACTTGCCCCTCTTTTCTTATTGCATACGCTTCCAATAATTCTTTGGTGTTTTTGTCTGCGCCCCTCCTGATAATGGTGATGTCGTTTAATTTGGTTTGACATTTACAAGCAGCACAATTCAGTCAGATGACCCGCCAGTTTGGCCGATGTACAGTCTTCCGCAACTTAGTGGTATCCTGTATACCACCCCAACCACGCAATCAACATACTTGTTCCTGTGCTATACGGCGCATTGACTCTTGACCCCAGCCTTTTCCGTAAATGTAGGGCAGAGTTGCGCCAACTTTTGAGGTGCCGAAAATACAACGGGGACGTCAAACCGCCCAGCTACCTTTTTGTCGTTCGCATCTTTCCTTCGTCCATGTCTATTTTTGCACGCTTTTTGTTTCTGTTTACCATGAACCAACTCGCCTACATCATAAAACTAGTCCATGTCAAAACCCCAGGACATGTGGGAAAGTACTTCGACGATCCCTCGACGTGAGCCAAAAAGGTAAGTTTCGTGAATAACACTTATAAATGTGTGCTATTGCTTTACAGGTATACAGCAGTGCTATTGAGTTGCAATCGAGGCTCAAGAGACAGACAGCGATGCAGTGAAAAGGGCACGAACACTGTCTTATCAGACTAAAATTAAAACCATTTTCATCGGCCCATTTACTCATTTTATTTATCGATACCTTAAGTTGGCGCTCGCAACTTGAGAGATTGCCGGACGAAGACGTATTCTGCTCTTTTTCTTAACTGCAAACAAAGTAACACTCAATACATCCCCTTGGGGGACCCTGCTTTCTTGAATAAAAAATATTGGAGAGCCTGGTGCCAAACCTAACCTTAAAGGTTCGGTTAGTAAAAAAATATTGTATACAACGCATCACTCTGACACGTATGCCATACGTATGCAAGTCCTTAAGAACCTTGTACCGACAGTTATTGTCGTAAGCGTTCTCTAGGTCGTAAAATAACGACACGCAGTGCGGTCTATGAACAAAAGCTTTATGTATGAAAGTTTCCAGGTGAAAAAGATGATCCAAAGTTGAGCGACCCATTTTAAATCCCCACTTATTGCTATCTAAGACTCTTTCTTTTTTTAAAAAGTGCTCCAGTCGTCTATTTATCAGCCGCTCGTAAGTTTTCCCGAGACAACTGTTAAGCGCAATGTGACGATAACTCTTGAGCAGCGAAGAGTTTTACCGGGTTTCAGGAAGGGAATATGAGCTTGTTTCCAGCACCAAATAAAAACAGAAGGTACGCACAAATGGTCAGAAGGTTTAAAATATTCTCGGGATTCAAAGGACAAGTTTCTAAGTTTCTCAAAAGCTGTATAGAGAGAAAAATAAACCTTCAATTACTTTCCGTTCTACAGTTAAGCTCTCTTTTAATGTTTGAACCAACGAGGTAGAGGGGCTTAGAGCGATAAACCGGGGTTCCGTTCCGCACACGGAAGTGACCCCTCCCCCCAGGCCGCTGCCATTGTACGCAAATGCGACTACTCGTCATGTGTCCATACCAAATACGTGACGTGAAAGGGAACATGGCAGCGCCCAGGCTGGGACAGGCTCCAGCTGAGCCGGATTATTGCCTGGAGCTTGTCTTATTCGTCGTTCGTTGTCGTTAGTCTGAGCGAGTTGATTTCAGATGCGGAAGCTGTCATATGAAGCCAATCGAAAACGACTTCTGTGTTCAGCATGGTCTCTCACGTCGGTATAACGTGAAAATATGGAGCAGTGGTGGGCATTTCGCTGGCGATCGACGGGGATATAGGCCTCCTGCGTTGCCCAGGGGACGCTGCGAAAAGGAACTTGTTAGGACATGTTTTAAGCATTACAAATTTGAGCGTCTTATACTGAACCAAGGAATTCAGTGTCCATAATAAGTGGCGCACGTTCTTTCCACGATCCAGCAGCCGCAGGTGTGCGCGAGCACACGCAACAAAAAGGACGTCAAAGACCTCCATTCGCAGTTAAGATGACAGTGAAATGTATGGGCTTCGGGCCAAAGGAGAATAGAGACAAGTTTTTCATCTACACAGTGGTGTCTGGTGTAAAAAATAAGCAATTAATTGGTCTAAAAAGCACGTAGCTTTCATTTGTAGAGATGAAAAGCCTGTCTTTGTTCTCCTTTGGTCCGAAGCCCATGCATTTCACTGTCCTCTTAAGCGCGAATGGAGGTCTTTGACGTCGTTTTCGTTGCGTGTGCTCGCGCACACCGGCCGCTGCTGGCTCGTGGAAAGAGCGTGCGCCACTTATTATGGGCACTCAATTCTTTGGTTCAGTATCCCTTTGAGGCTGCGGTCCCACGGCAGGCATCTTGAACTAGGCGTTAGTTCAACAAATAGATGGCGACACGCACCCGTAGGGTGGAGGGTGCCTAGATGTCTGTCTGTCTCAGGGTGAAGACATCCATTGTTGTCCGGAATGTGCCAGCGCGTGACGCTCTCGCGCACTCGGTGCGTGACTTGGGCGGTAAGATGGCGTCTATGCATCAGCCAAAGCTACGCGCTCGAGCTGAGTGACACCGGATTGCGCGCACTTCAAAATGCATAAAAAAACGATTGGGCGGAAAAATGGCTGAGATGTCACCACTCAAGCAAAAGCGCGCGTGTGTATGAAGGCACTCTAGTAGGGTGGCCGAAACATTGGCTACGTTTACATGAATGCGATCGTAGCGGATCGAATCGAGCAGGGACCAATCACACGGCGCCTTTTTTCTTACTTCTTCCTCTTCTACCCAACTGCTACCAATCAAAATGATGAAATCTCGACTCGATGCGCTACGGTCGCATCCATGTAAATGCAGTCATTGGTTCACAGTGGGATGGCTCGAGCACCATCACGTTCCCCTAGTGGCCTTGCTCGCGCCGCTGCCAGCTGTGCTCAGCTAGCTCAAGTAGCGTGGCCCATCAAACGGATGTATGCGAGAATGTCAGGCTGGGTATAAATTGTTCTCTGATATAGGGACATGCGGTTCGGCGGTTGTAACGGGCTTTCGCAATAAATCTTGCCAAGAGGGAATCAAATGTTGATTGACGTGTCAATATTCTATCAATGAATATTTCCTCTGCAGGAATGCACGCTCAGTAGACTCAATCTTCCAAGACACCAGTGGAAGCGGACGTCAAGTAAACTGCTTCACATTTTAATGACGACTAAAAAGTGACGTCACAAAATATTATGTTTTACGGGATCCGGGAGGTGTTGTAAATGTTGTTACAGTACAGTTCCCAGAAAACAAACGCCGTTCCAATATTTTCGGAAGTACCGACACACATAATGTTGTAAGTACAGCTTAGGAGCAATATGATGAAAACCATCAGAAGAAATAGGAAGACGTTTATTTGCGATGAAGACGCTATGAATGAACAGCGTTTAGCGACGGCAAGTTATGAGCGTTCGGGAATATATAAGTTGACGTGATTGCTAATTATGGACATACGGACAATGAAGACCAGTTTTGTCGGGAGATGGCGTTGCGGTGATGACCTGATTAGACCTGATATCGGACGACTCATGGCAGACGAACAAGCAAGTTTCTTCTCAGCGAATGGTAAGTGTCCAGTGTCAAGCACAACACGTGGCTACCGATGTTGTCGACGTTTCGAACACTTACCGCTTTCAACAAAAGTCCAGGCACCTGGGCTAACTCTGTGGAAAGACTCGAAGTCTTCCTTGAGTCCAACGCCATCATGAACAGTAACTGAAAACGATTCACTATTCAGTCGGTGGGTGGCGAAACGTATCCACATCTGCGGAGTCATGGGCGATGCGTACTCTAAGTGGCTGGAAGTTTACACGATGCCTACCACGACGTCCAAACACGTCATTGACGTTCTACGGTCTCTTTTACCTACTTTTGCCCTACCGAAAATACTTTTCTCTGATAACGCGCCAAATCTTGCTTCAAATAAAATAAACAAGTTTTTGAAGAAAAAAAACCGGCATCAGGCATCACATTAGTGCACCATACCATCCTGCAACTAACGGGCAAGCAGAACAGATGGTGTGCGAAATGAAAAAAAGGCCTTTTGAAGCTTACGGAAGAAGCAGTTCAATGAAGAATCTCCAGGTTCTTGTTCCGGCAGCACGCGACGGTCTTATCTTACACGGAAAAAAACCCCGACGAAGCAATATTCCGCGGACGAAGAGCCACACCCCTCAATCTCATGATACTATGGCCTACGAACAAAGATCGAGAGATTCCCAGATCGGGAGTAATGGCAGCTTATTCGGTCGGACAACTCGTCTACGTGAGGAAGTTCAGCGGAAGTCGGGCCTTCCATGTAAAAATTGAGTAGAAAAGGCTCTATGTTGGTTGACCAGGAGGTGTCATCTCTTTGAATACGTTGGATATCAATGCCCTTAAGTGCAAACATAACTAAATCGCTAAAATCTCTTTGTGTATTGTGTAACTGCCCTTGTATTTGATAGTAGAAGCTATGGTGGTGATTTTGATATTTCGCACCAGGCTCCTTGTTCTTATTTTTCGCGTCATACTCCTTTGCGGTTTAAGTATGCTTCAAGAATCTTTTGGAACGGGGACACTTTACGTCAACGAGGCCACTTGTTCCAAGTAATCAACCAGGGAATGCTGCTAGAAATCCGTCCCTCATATTAACGAATAAACCGCACTTCTGTACAGTGCAGTTTTCCTATTCCACGTACAGTTGTAAAGCAGCATCCTCATTGATTCTACCATATACTGTTGCGGGTGAAGAAGGTCTTTGGGTACACGATACTTGAAACAAGTCTGGCAGTGTACGTTGTGATACGACACCCACTAATGTCGTCGTCCTTATAGAGCCTCATCATTTAATCATTACCTCGTCACCTCATACTTCTCTTCATCAACAGTAAGTGCAATAGGCTACCGCCATATTACAATCCAAGAATTGAACAATTTAGTCGTTCAGTCCTTCAACAAGTTTATAATTTATATAATGTTATTACGTTACATTACCTCGAGACGACCGACGTCCATCGTCGATCTTCAAATACTTATACCTGTATATAAATTAGACGCACAAGGGGGGGGGGGGGGGGGAGAGGGGTCGGTGGCCGAGTGCATGGTCTAGCGCACACCAGCTAGTACTTGGAGCGAAAGCTCGCGCTGCAGAACCCACCCCGCTCGTGCCCGTTTCGATCTGGAAGAGCATCGTACCAGCGTGGCGGTCGTGTATCACTACTGCGTGGTGCACGTTAAAGACCCCAGGTTTGTGTTTGTACCGCACTGGCTAAATTGCTCATCTACAGCTGAGGCACCAGACGCCCACTAAGGCAGACTAACTGCCGAATTCAGAAACCTCACTCGAACTACACTCAAACTGAAGGGCCCTTCCAGTTCCTCGAGGAAGGCGCGAGGGCCGGCGCTGGCCAATCGCGACGGCGGATCCGTCCTCGTGATTGGCCACCGCCGGCCCTCGCGCCTTCCTCGAGGAAGTGGAGGGGCCCTTCAGTTTGAGTGTAGTTCGAGTGAGGTTTCTGAATTCGGCGGTAACTTCCGGCTGTATAAATATACACACAACAATTTGCAAATAGACGCATAATAACAAAGAACACAGCGTGCCGCCTCTTTTCTTTGGATGCCTTTTTTTTTTTAAAACCAGCGCAAGCTGGTGCGTTCTTTCTTTTGAGACGGTTAGAACGGTCGCACATAAAACCCGCGTTTCTCCAACCCGCCCGCTTCCTCCTCTCATTATGTGTATCTGGTTATAACTAAATAAGCTATAATAATGGTGTATTATTCACATTTCCTTTCAGTTTCAGTCAGGGAAAAGGAGTTTCGCGGGAGCTAGAGCCAATAAATGAGCTGCGCTTAGGGTATTGGCACTCTCTTCCCCGACAGTGTTGTGAACGCCGCCATTTTGGTGCTTGTGCAGAGCAGGCGCAACTGCCGATCGTCATTTTTCAAAAGTGCGACATCCTCAGCATTAGATTCGGTGTTAAAAAGCTCATGTAAGATTGCTTTGCTTTGTCGCAAACTGTTTAAAGTGGAGGACGGAAAAGCGTTTCTTGTGATTTCAGATAAAGCTTCAAATAACTGGCAACAATGATTTTAAGAGACAATAAGGCCAAGTGTTGCTGCTCTGAAGCGTAGCTTATTTAATGACACTATTCATGCTCTTGTTCAAGAGGCTTGTAATACCTGGAGGGGCCATGAGGTGAGCCCCGTGGATTCCACAGGCCACTACCTTTTGACACCTGCCTCTTCTTCATTGTTCCCGCTTGTGCCAGTAAATTAGCTACGGTTCAGAGTAACGACACTTGGCCATATTTTGGCTAAAAATCATGGTTGCTAGTTATATGAAGCTTTATCTAAAATCACAGGAAACGCTTTTCCGTCCCTCACAAATGTTTAAACAACCCGCGACAGAGCATTGCAATATTGCATCAGCTTCCTAGCACCGCATCTGATGCTGAGGAAGTCGTACTTTTGGATCATGATGATCGGCAGTTGCGTTTGCTTTGAGCAAGACCCAAAATGGCGGCGCCCAAAACAATTTTGGGGAAAGGAGGGGCGATCCTTTAAAGCTCATTAATGAGACTAGGCATAAAGTGAACTCATTCATTTAATGATCAGGAAAAAACAGAGAAATTAACCGAAGAAGTCTCGGTTGGCTACTCTGCGTGGGGATGGGGAGTGGGATAACAGAGGACAGGGAAGAGGAAAAAATAAAGGTAGCAAAATGTAGAGCGCATACAGTCTGGTGCAAAAAAATCAGTTATCACAGAATAGTGAAAATTTGTAAATATATACAAAATGAATAGAAAAAAAAAGATCGCTTTTGTAATGCGACAGTGTTAGTTAAAAAGCCCATCTTCATGTATAACAGTCTGTAGCATTCAACATTGTGTTCTGTCGAGTTCAACCGTGAGGTCTCCGGACACTTCACACCGTCACATAAGAGATGTCACAATGAAGCACATATTCAGATACTCCTACAGTAAAAAAAGATGGGGGCTCAGTGACTGCCGTTTCTGCCTCATAAAGTATCTATTGCACACAGCGTCACCTTCCTGCGTTATCAAGAGCTAGAAGTTATTTGGGTAAGAAATTTAAATCAAAGACGGCTAATTAGGTCTGTTTTCTCTAAGTAAACCACTAAGGCGTCTATAGCGCTCTGTTGGCTTTTTCGATCGTTCCAAGGGTTAAGGATCTTGTTTAGGCTGAATAGATCGCTACTTAATTTCTGAATAGTGTCGTGAAGTGCGCGTCTCTCAGTGTTAAACAACTCGCACTCACAGATGACGTGGTGGAGGTCTTCAGGAACGTTGCATTGTAGACAGTTTGGACTTGAAATAAACCCGAATTTGTGCATCTGAATATTTGTGAAAGCAGAATTCAAGCGACATCTATGCAAACAAGTTTCCACGTTTCGAGGTAATTTTTTAGGAATAGAGTTTTCTAGTCCCGGGTCGATTTGATGGAGGTATGGGTAGCAGTTTTTGGTGGACGACCATTCACCCAGGAAAGTGTTTTTACCGAATGATGCCACATGTCTTGCAGCCTCTTGTCGAGTGAAAGGAATGCTTTCAGATGGAGCAAGGTTATGCGCATTTTCTGCTTCAGCGTCAGCCGACTCGTTCCCAGGAATTCCTGTGTGTCCGGGTACCCATTGAAAGTCAACTGTATGACCCTTGTTTGTTGCTGCGGCATAGTTGTAAAGTGTTTTCATAACCAGCACTGGGTTTGATGATTTTAAAGGTGACCGTTGTAGCATTTGTAATGCCGCTCGTGAGTCGGTGAATATCGTCCATCTCCATCTCCTTGTAGACTTGGTAATGTAGCATAGGGCCATGTTCAGCGCGCAGAGTTCTGCTGCGGTAGAGGAGACAACTCGACAGTGTTTCAGTGCCTCCACAACACCTAGTCTAGGTATGACGAATGCAGATGATGAACTTTCCGAGCGCGTGGACCCGTCAGAGTAAACATGAGTACTGTTACGGTACTTGTCATGTAGAAGGTTTAGTACGTGTTGCAGTACGACTGGTTGAGCTTGAGCAGTCTTTTTGGTAAATCCAGGAATATTAAAATTTACGTGGGGTACGGCTAGAGTCCACGGGGGGCACCTTGGGACTGCATGGAATTCAGCATATATTTTGGAACGTTGCTGTTACATATAAATAATATTCTGCCAAAACTTGACATTGGTCGCAGATTTGTTATGTCTGACAAGTGATGTTGACGGTGTTGTAATTTGTGTCTCAAGTGAATACGTAATGCTTCTTGTTTTGCCATAATCGCTAGAGGCAATGCCCTTGCTTCGGCAATAGTGCCGATACTTGATGTGCCCGGGGGTACACCTAGGCAAGTCCTGAGGGACTTACAAAGCTCTGCCTCAATGATTTTTGTGCCCGATACACATATGTTAGTTAAAACTGGCAAGCTATATCTGAGAAGGCTATTAATTAAAGACGTTTGCAGCATTAGCATAGATTTAGAGGATTTTCCCCACGTGGTGCCAGTCAGGAAGCGTAGCACGTTGCCGGCTGAGGCCAGCTTGGATTTTAGTTCTTTTGTATGGTGATTCCAGGCTAGGTGTTTGTCTATTGTAAAACCGAGAAATTTGTGTTTTAGAACAAATGGAATTACTCGTCCACCAAAGACAATAGGAAATCGCTTCATCGACATTCGAGTGAAGGCTATGGCTACCGTCTTCTCGACCGATAGGCTCATACCACAACGATTAAGAAAATGATTGATTTTTATGAGTGATTTATGGAGTTTCCTTTGAGTGACAAAGCGATTTGCATTGGTGGCCCATAAGCAAATATCGTCAGCATATATTGAAAGGCGGACGTCTTTAGAAACCTGACGGGGTAAGTCGAAGAGCGCAAGATTAAAAAGCAGCGGACTCAGGGCTCCCCCTTGTGGTACTCCTCTTTTTACATTATGTAAGGTTGTTCGGCCCTCAATCGTTTCCATAAAAACAGTACGTTCACTTAAGTAGTTTTGAACCCAGTTGAATATTCTGCCTCCAAAACCTTGATTTTTCATGGCGTTTAGGATACAGTGATGGTCAATTGAGTCAAATGCTTTCTCTATGTCTAGAAAAACGGCCGACGTTATCTTGCGTTCATGCAGGCCTTGTTCGATAGAGCTGATAAGTTCAATGACGTTGTCTACAGTTGAGCGTCCTGCTCTGAAGCCAGCCATCTCCTTTGGATATAATGATCTGTTCTCGAGAAACCATGACATTCTTGCGAGTATCATGCGTTCCATGACCTTACATATGCAGCTAGTGAGTGCAATAGGTCTGAATGATCCAAGGTCGAGAGGAGACCGACCGGGTTTAAGGATAGGAACAATTTTTGCCTGCTTCCACTCTGTGGGAAGTGTGCCCGTGAGGAATGATGTATTATAATATTCCAGGAGTCTAAGTCTTGCAGATTCGTTTAAACAGGCCAACGCAGAATAAGTGACCCCGTCTGGGCCAGGGGAAGTGTGCTTTTTGATATCTTGTAAAGCGTAGTTTAGTTCATTTAATGTGAGCGGAAGGTCACAAACTCGGGTGTATTCTTTTCCTCTTCGTCTTCATTGTTTATTGATTTCAATCGTATCGAATAATGAACAGATTATATCACGCTACGCTTGTGTAAATATTTTTCTTAGATTTATTAGCCTGACCCAGTACTTAAACCATTCGGTTGTCGATAGTGAATCTTCCAATATATTTTTAAATGTGAGGGTAAAAAGACACGGGAATTGATGATGATACAGACGCCAACGCCGCCCTCGGAAATTTTCTGAACATTAGAAATCAGCAGTTTGTCTGCCATCCGCCAGGTAGCGCAACAAAACACGCAAACAGTTTTTAATTGGTCTTAAAATTAGCTAAGTTTAC